>NC_040880.1:23081751-24409863 GCF_003676215.2 Rhopalosiphum maidis
CGACGAATTTCTTTACGTGGCTCTGAAATCTGAAATGAAATACAAACAATTATTAATATTTATAATCATATGAAAATCCAAAAGTAACATTTGATTATTAATTTATCAAACCTGTCCCTTCCTGCGGATTTTGGCTTTACGATATTTCATACGATTCTTCACTCTTGGATTTCTAAGTTCTTTCTTTCGTCGAGGCGTAAGTCCTTTATTTTTAGCTATTTGATAAGTTATACCACGTTTTTCATCAGTGGTCATTGGTTCTTCTATAAAATAAATAGTTTTGTTATGAAAACACTAATATTTATAATATATTATTATATTAGTATTATACCTTTAAGCTCTATTGCATTTTCTTCTTCTTCTTCTTCTTCTTCTTCTTCATCATTATTCTCGAATTTATTTGATCGGTTGTCATTTATATTTTCCAAATTATTTTCCTTGGGTTTAACCGTATTAACAGCTTTTTGTACTGGTTTTGTCAGTAGATTGAGTATTTTTTTGGTTTATTTTTGCTTGCCTTAGAGTTTGATCTAAAATATAAAAAAAATTAAGTACCAAAAATATTTAATTGAATTAAGCAATTTCTTACTTTACTGTGTTGATATTGGACAATATTTGATCAATCTGAGGTAATATTAATGTTTCAAATTGTTTATTCTGTTCACATAACATTTCACGGTATCGAAGTAATCTATTCATAATAGGATGATTTTGCACCGGTTTACGAACAGATTTCATAAGAAAATAGAACCCAATGTTAGTACAGTAACTAAAATAATAATAAAAAATGTAAAATAAGAATATTTCAACAGCTGTTGATGTAAAATATCAGTATTACTTCAATATAATTTCAAAATAACATTGTATATACTCTGTAAACCGACTTTTTGGTATGTCCTCAGATCTAACTAACTTCAAAAAGGAGATAATTTTTCTTGTACAATTCCCATGTAGGCTATAATATAATAATAAATAATTTTATAATATAGTATATAACAAATTATATGAATTCCTATTTTAAAGAAAATAATGTTAAATGTTAAGAAATAATTACTTTTGAAATCTTCGATAAGTCCAAAAAGTTCAGGTGATTCTTTCATTAACAATTTTCGTTTTCATCACGATCGCTCATTGAACTCAAATCTTTTTTAACAGTCATCATTTGTGTTATATCACTAGTATCAGTTCCTTCTTTTGCATTTTCTGTTACTTTAGTCCCCTAGAAATAATCAACATTAATAAATCAAAAACATACTGTAAATAAATTTTATTTACAATAATGTCAATAACTTACAATAAAAAGTTCACTGTCGAGGTCTACATTTTCTAATTCGGACATCATTCTTTGATGGATTTTACGTGCTTCTTCTCTTCTTCCATTTTAGCAGTTTCTTCATCCTCTTCCCCTCAAAACCTAAATATATTTAATTATATTTCATAAAAATATTTCATATAAATATATTTATGTTACCTCCATGATCTTTATCTAAGTAATCTGTATTATAAAATGATCTTCTTAGTTGACCCCAAGCTTTGTCATTAGGTAAATCATCTGAACCACTTTCTGCGCCTTCTATATCACTATCATTAATATTTTTTTCTTCACTGTCATCTGAATGTTGTTCAATATCATTTTTAACTTCTTCATCTTCTTCTTCGCTTCTCATCTTCATACTGATCTAGTTTGTTACGTAGCGGAAACACTTCTTCCTAATTACACAAGTAAACAAATTATAATCATTCACTTTAAGACTTTTACTTATTTTCAATGCATTATATTTATACATAAAAATGATTAAAAGATTTTAAATAATTCACTATATATAAAAAAAAAAACAATAAACTTATAAGTTAAAAATAAATTCAATCTATAAATGTTTAAATGTTTACTTAAATAAAAATAAAATAATTTAAGAATAGTTGGTAACAAATATTTATATTATATTTTATACAACCAAATCAAAACTATTATATTGAATTTATTATACCTCAATAAATAACATTTCTAAATTCAGTATTGACAATTTAAATTATTTTTGTTACACAACAGTAAAACTAATCTTTCATAATTTGTATAAGATTAAATGAAAGAGTAATTTAGAAGTATGATTTTCACATAGAAACCATAATATATAATTATTAACAGGGTTGTAAACAATAATAATAGAGCATAAATTTAATTACTTTCGCTCTCCTCATCTGAATCATATGGACCTTGAGCTAATTCTTTTCGTGTCTTTTCTAGAAGAAGCTTTTCGTTTTCGTCATAATCACTCTCTGAATTTTCACCATCAAAATCTACAGAAGCATCATCATCGCTCTCTACTTGTTTGCGTCCCCTTAAAAAAAAAATGATTTTATATTAAATAATAAGTTATAAAATTTTAATATATAAAAACAACTAAATCAATTTTATCAATTAAATAAATTCATTTGATTTAATTCAAACAATTCTTCAAAACTTTTTTTTTATCAATTTTTGATGATTATTGAATGTGTCACTTTAGGCTCAGTAACATTTTTGATAAATTTATTTACATTACATTGTACTATTATCTTGTTAAATTAATATCTAATTCTAATTTTTTTTTTATTAATACTTGATTATTTTTAAGAACTTTTATAGATATATATTTCTAAACATAATTAATTTATGAATTCATTAAAAATCTCCATTTCTATAAATCTAGATTAGAATTTAATTTAAAATAATATCTTACTTTTAAATTTAATTAAAAGATTTATACTTTGAACATAATGAACATTTTTGAAGATATGGAAATATAAACTATTACAACGGGTGATAATATAGGTACTGATGGTTCAAAATTAGGAATATTTAAGTAGGTAGATAAATGAAAAAGTATAGTTGTACATAGAAAATAAATGGCACTAATTAAATATATCTTAAATTATCTATGTAAAACTGTAAATTTCTTAAGATATTATTCTCTCTAATAATTAAATTAATAAAAGTAATTCTAAGCAAAAAGATTAGATACACATAATTATTAATCACAAAAGTTATATTATAATATACCTACATCATTATTGTTTCATATAGTTTTTATTTACATGTACAATTAATATTAAAATGGAATGTATTTTAGATAAAATAACTAACACAATATTTCTAATTTAATATAAACGTAGACACGTATAAAGTAATTTAAATTGATTCAAATGTACTTACCAAGGTTTCTTTTTCATTGTAGTTTTTTTTTTGTATAATTTATTACTAGGTATATTCTAATTAATTATAAGACATTTGGCACGTTATTGTATGTTTTTAAATAATAAAACTTCTCAATTTCATTTATTATTCAAAATCAAGATTCCACTGTTCAAAACTCAAGTAAGTACTCGAGAAGACAATAATTTAACTATTGAACAAATTTGAAATTTGAAGTATGAACTATGAAGTACTAAGCAGGTATCTTAATCTCCAACTTTTAAATTTAAATTTTTGAGGTTAAGCACTATCAAATTCAACTACCATTTAGAGGAGCGTCTAAACACAGGAATGCACCTTATGCACTCTGCGCATGCGCGTAATTTATTCACCACTATCATTGTTAAGCTGTTATCAATACATACCACATATTATATTTGAAAAGTTAATTATTTTGAATTTGTTTCCGTTTACTACATGTTGTATAATAATAATAATAACAATTTAAGTGTTAAAATAATTTACAGTTTGTCATTTCATTTTAGTTGTTAAAAACATGTCAAATGTATAAAGTATAATATAATATTAAGTGCTAAAAAAAAAAAAATCAAAAAACATCTATTAATTTACTTCTTAAAATAAGAATGTTCAGTTTCGTCACAACTTAAAATATATTTTTTTTTTTTTAGTAGTATAGTATTGAGCTGTTCAGTTTCAACTCTCGTTGGTTTTATTAATTCGTTAGGTTTTTCCTGTTTTTTTTTTTTTTTGTAGAGAAGAATGTGTCTTGAGTTTTAAGTTTTTTATTTGGTGGTTCATTTACTATCTTACTAAATCTTCATGTGTCTCGTCATTATTTGATGTTGCATCAATGAATGCTTCTAAAGAGTTTAATTGTTTTTTAATGCTTGTTTAAGATGTTCACTGTTTTTTATATTGTTTATTTTATTGGCTAGACTAATGGCCTTTTCTTTAAATTGTTCTTGCATATTTTCTGTTTTTTTTTTTCAAGTGTCTTAATATGAACTTGTATTTCATCATCTTTGTTTGAAGTTGCATCAAAATTTTATTTTCTGTATCTGCTGCTGACAAAATAGCAATATCTTCAGAATTTTCTGTTGACATTGTCTTCAGAGCAACATAATGTATGTGCTTACATATCATAGACTTGATTTGGTAATCAGGACAAGAACATTGAAATGTGTGAACACACAACTTACAATAGAACATATCATTGGACAACATACATCATCATTATTTTTTTTTATTTTATAAAACTGACTTGGTGTAAATTCACTTTCAACATTCCAGTTATTCTCACTATCCAGATTGATTGTAAGTTCAAGTAATGTACTTTTATTGTGTCTTTTTTTTTATTTCCTGAATCCTTGTACTTGTTTTTCCCTTAGTAATTTTATAATTCTTTCAACTTTTTTATCACGGGTATATCTTCTAATAGTTGTTATACTTTTATCTAACCGCCCACTTTGCACCATTTAAATAATGATATTTTATTGTTTTGTGCATAGATTCTAGATGCATATTACATTTATACCTAGACCTTTTCGATGGCAATATGCCCACAAACCAACTCTATTGCCATACATGCGATCAAAATATATGCCAAAGTCTCTAGTGTCTGGATCATTCATTAGCTCAAGGTTAAATTCTTTTAAAGCATTATTAAATTCATTTTCATCACACATTGATTGAAGAACTTTTAGAGTTTTATATATAATTCCTTGTTTTCTTTGCGTGTAGGTCCAGTTATCTTGCAAATGTTTTGTCTCCAAGCTCTATCTACATGCCATGAACATAATAAACGGTGAGGTACTGAGCCCATTGTATTTTGGTTACTTTATGTCGATTGTAGTTTAGTATTACTATTAAGATAATGTAATTTATATAGATATTAGATAATATTGAATTTTTAAAATTGTAATATCAGTCTTGTAAAGTATTTGAATAACATATTTAATACTATTTAGGAGGTATTTATACTTGAAAAATCAAATACTTTTATACAAATACTTTTGATAAACGAATTATTCGTCAGTTGTCACATATTTTTTATTTTGAAAATTATTATACTATTTGTCTATTTTATTTATATTTTCCATATAAATATTGAAAACTCTTGTCTCCTATTGCTGGTTTATTGTTTATTTGTGAATTGATTATTATAAAATATAAATATACTTACTACAAACAAAATTTTTTGGGAATGATATTTTTTTATCCTCTTATTTATATTTCATTAACAACCTACTACCTAAATTAAAATGAATGTAACATGACAATTTTAAATTTTAAAAAAAAGATGATGAAATACAAGTTCATATTAAGACACTTGAAAAAAAAAAAACAGAAAATATGCAAGAACAATTAAAAAAAGGCCATTAGTCTAGCCAATAAAATAAACAATATAAAAACAGTGAACATCTTAAAAAGCATTAAAACAATTAAACTCTTTAGAAGCATTCATTGATGCAACATCAAATAATGACGAGACATGAGATTTTAGTAAGATAGTAAATGAACCACCAAAAAAAAACTTAAAACTCAAGACACATTCTTCTCTACAAAAAAAAAAAAACAGGAAAAACCTACGAATTAATAAAACCAACGAGAGTTGAAACTGAACAGCTCAATACTATACTACTAAAAAAAAAAAAATATATTTTAAGTTGTGACGAAACTGAACATTCTTATTTTAGAAGTAAAATTAATAGATGTTTTTTGATTTTTTTTTTAGCACTTAAATATTATTATTTACTTTATACATTTGACATGTTTTTTTAACAACTAAAATGAAATGACAAACTGTAAATTATTTTAACACTTAAATTGTTATTATTATATTATTTATACAACATGTAGTAAACGGAAACAAATTCAAAATAATTAACTTTTCAAATATATTGTGGTTGTATGATACAGCTTAACAATGATAGTGGTGAATAAATTACGCGCATGCGCAGAGTGCATAAGGTGCATTCCTGTGTTTAGACGCTCTCCATTTAGTACCACGGAATTAAAGAATACATAGGTGATCGTCCGTATTTACCTCATGGTAACATTATTATTATTATCTACCATGGTTCAAATGGGACGTTGTCGTCTTCTTAGTGATAAAAACCATAGCCTTATACTGAGATATAAGTATAAGGTCTATGATAAAAACACATGTTCGCTGTTTTCAAAACATATTATTTTATCAACTACCTATATCAAGACGTATTCAATTTTAAATATAACTGTTTTATATGGTCAAATATAGTAATTATTAAGGATTATGATATCAACGTTGTCATTAACTCATAATTAATTGGATCGTGATCGTGTATTCGTGTATCGTGTTATTCAGTGCCTCAGTGGTCAATAATCGGTACTTACTCGTCTTATTCTTTACCTCAATAGTCGTTAGTCAATGGTTATTTGATTGTTTGTATACAGTATTACGGTTTAATATCCACCGTTTCGATCATGGTCTGATATTGAAATTAACATTCAGCATGAACTGTGATGTTTTTAATCATAGATAATCTTACATTAACTGCTTTAGTAAGTAATATTCAATTTAGATAATAAATTGATTGGTTTTGTTATGTTGTGAATGTTTTAAAATGGATACAAGCAACGATTATTTATTCGCTCTACAATTACAAAACGAATTGGCCAATTTTGAAGACAATGGAAAACTACGTTTTATAGATTTGACAAAATCTGAGAACAGTTTGGCTTCTGGCCCTAGGAATGAAATATAGTTGATTTGACTGATATTGGTACTAATGTTAAAAAACAAAAGCGTAATGCTAAAGATAATGTACCTCGACCAACTAAACGATCTTATACTCAAAATGTAGAGGCTACTAAAAGTGTAGTACACCATTCTTGGGAAACGTTGGACCCAAATCCAGATATACACGGTTTATTTTTGGCATTTAATCGACAGTATTTTTGGAGTACATTGGACTCTGTAATGATTCAATGGAGCAAAAGGATGACAGTCTGCGCTGGTTTATGTAGATATCAAAATGGATTTTGTTCCATAAGCCTTAGTGAACCACTTTTAAAGCTCAGACCTCGAAAGGATCTAGTTGAAACGCTATTACATGAAATGATACATGCATATTTGTTTCTTACCAATAATAGAGACCATAGAGATAGAGATGGGCATGGGCCAGAATTTTGTAAACATATGTACAGGATAAATGTAGGAGCTGGCACTAAAATATCGATTTATCACGATTTTCACGACGAAGTAAAGTTGTACAAAACTCATTGGTGGAAGTGTAATGGACCATGCCAATATAATAAGCCATTTTATGGATATGTAAAGAGGAGTATGAATCGTGCACCAGGACCAAATGATAATTGGTGGGCTAATCATCAAGCTAATTGCAGTGGAATTTTTGTTAAAGTTAAAGAGCCTGAAGGATATGGATTGAAAAAAAAATCAACTGTTCAAAAACAATTGGATGTTAAATCTGCTAATAAAATAACAAATTTCATTACAGTATTGGGTCCTCCAATAAACAAAGATCTTCATAATGATTCTGAAATATATTCGAAACCAAAAGAAAATGATAAAAAGTCTCACTTAGACGACAAATTGAATTCACTCACAAAGAAAGTATCTGAACAGAATGCTAATATGTCTTCTAAATCTGATGAATGCAATAAACAAAATGCTCAACAGATATATGCTTAAAAAATTTAGATGAAACTACATTATGTCCTATTTGTAATGAACCTGTATTAACAGACTGGTTGATGATCATTTACAAATTGTGATCAATTAAGGGAGATGTTTGGCAAGGAAATTAATGATAATGTAAATGCCCAGCATGCAATGATACAGTTGATAGATCCTTAATGAATGAACATTTAAATAACTGTAAAATGTTGATTAATGTGTTTGAAAACGACTCTGTGGATATTCCTGATGATACCAATTATGTAAACTGTCCATGTTGTGAAAAAATGGTTAAGAAAGTAATATTAATACACATTTAGATATTTGTATGTCGTCAGAATGCCAGAAACACCAAAGCCAAATGTTAATGAAAATAATTTAAAATGCCCATGCTGTGAAAATATATTTAAAAATGTTATAGAGTTAGATGATCATATAGATAACTGCTTGTCAGTATGTTAATAACCATAATTTATTTTGTATTTCACTTTTTGTTTACTTAATATGTTAATATATTTTTATCTTTATTGTATTTAAATAAAACAATGCTTATTTTTAGAAAATCCAGAAAATATTATTATAAATGACTTAAATAAAAAACATTAATGTTAAACCAGAGCTCATCTGCTTCAACTTGTTAAAAATTACATGTCTCTTTGAGAAAATGTTTGGATATTTTGTGATTTTCATTATATAAACTGTAAATATTTTTATGAGTTATTGCAGTATAATAATTTTGATTGGGTTATTCACAAATAAATAAATAAAAAATAATGTATGGCATGACATCGTTAAATTAACATTCATTTTTATTATAATATAATAATATTTTATATAATATAATACAAATACTAAATTCTGTTAAATATTAAGATTATTTTTAAATAAAATTAATTTTTATTCCTGTTGTTATTACTAAATTAACAACAAACCAACAAAAATATTTGTAACTAGTAGATTGGTAAACACTGCTAAGCTATTTTGCTGAGAGATTTGTAAGGCCTAGTATCAGCACTTGGTAACCTTATAACATAACGATATTTAGGTTTATTATTAAAATAATAATTATGATTATGAAATATACAAATCTATTCAGTGTTTACGGAAACAAGGAACACTTACATAATATTATTCAGCCAGTAAATTATGGTAGTGATGCATATTTTTGAATTTGATTTGCAGATTATAAAAATAAAACAAGTGGGTATTTTATTTTTTAATTCACAATTTGTTAACTCATGTGTTTTGAATGTGTATTAGTGTACAACACAACTTAATGTTTTTGATCCATATTGACTATACACATACTAAATCTAAAATAGAGCTATTTCAAATTTGATTAATTGTCTAATCTATATATTGAAATGAACTTTTTGAGAATTTTTTCTGCTTAAATAATATTATTGTAAGTACTTATAAAGTCACTTTATTTTTAAATCTCACACCATTACAGTAAGTCATCTTTTTTATTTTTTATCTAATTAAAATTTGAATTGTTAGTTTAACATAAATGAATTCAAAATTGAATATTTTATAACATAATTTATTTATTTGTAAATTGATCAACTACAAAAAAATCAAGAATATTATTTAATATGTATTACCTCAAAAAACCAAAAATGTTAAAGAGTTCTCTTTTTGAGCTTGTATAAACAAATGGCTTCAACTAAATATTCTAGTACAAATAAATACTGCATACCTATACACTTTTTTTTTAAACAAGTTACAAACATAATACTATACATTATTTTAACAAAGAATAAATATACATGTTATCGATATATTTTTTGTATATTAGCTACATCATAAAAAAATCGCATTTCAAATATTAGACACCTTAATACTGCTACATAAATTATGTAAAGGCCGGTCAATCATAAAGTTAAATACATCTTTGCTATTAAATATAATCATAAATTTAATACATAATATATTATATGCAATAACTAATGGTGTATTTCTATTTAAAATGTTTATTGTACATAATTTTTTACAATAATAAAACAAATTAAATTAAATTCAATAATTCTACATTTGGGATACATAAAAAAAAAATGTTTAAAATTAACATTTGTCTAGTAGCAATATAGATCACATCATTAATACATATTTAAATTTTATAAATTAATGAAGAGATGTCATGGGTGAGAAATTAATTTATGATTAAGTGAAATGTATTAATTTGTCTTATTTTAATGATATGATCAATAACAAACAATACAAATGTGTGACAATACATTAAAATATAAGATATGCCATTTTGAATAATTGATTAGGACCATAAGATGACGCAGAGCAATTTTCTAAATTTATATTATTTTAACAAATGTTCATTGTTTAATAATGCTGAAATTAATACTAAAGCAATTTAGCAAAAATAATAAATAAATAAAAAGTTAAATCACTTTTAGAAAAGTACACATTTTCTTATACAGTTATATAATAACCCAAATGCGATAAAGGAATATGTAAATATACAATAATATCACCATAAATAATAATGTAAATATTTATGGTAAAGCATTTAATGGTAAATATAAAGTATTTCAATATTTTATTTCTAATACATACATTTTTTAATTTATGCTATGCAGTTTTACAAGTATAATTTAAATGCTTTATGTATTCTGACCATTAAACTTTTTACTATAAATTTTCAATATAATACATTTTATACTATGACATATGGACAAATTGTTTTTAATAGATTTTACTCAATCTTAATCTTGGTTATTTATTATACAATAATTGTATAATTTAATTAATAGGTAGTTAAGACAGTTATTCCATCTTTTTTTTCTAGATTTATTATGTCTATATAATATTTTTTTTTTTTGGCTTACAATTGTTATACAAAAAATTGTAGTATTAACCAGATTCTTAAACAAATATAATATATATAGTAAATAGTCATTTTATTAAAAAAATAAAAAATAAAATAAATAGGAACTAAAATTGTTCAATGCTATCATATTTTCATCAAGTAAATATTGAGGTTACCTTAGAGGTAAATATTATTTATTGTTAATAAATCGTTTATCCTCAACAATTGACATTTTTTAGTTTTAGATTTAACTAATATTTTATAAATGTAAATGTAAAATAATACAATATATAATTTATACTATATATATATTATATACTTTGATTTAACTCAAGATACTATATAATTTTGGTGTAACTAATATAATATTTTTGATTGATATAAAATAATAATGATTTTACATTACAAAGATATTAAATTATTAAGTTTTAATAAATAGGAATTAAAAAAATAATAAAATTATTCGCCCAGAGTGCTTTTGATTTGTTACATTTGTTTTTAAAACAACACATTTTTTTCTATTTTCTGTAATATATTACATATATTGTGAATAACGTACTGCATTTATTATGTTTAAAAACAAAATACACTTGTGTGGCACCACAAATAAAATATTGATAATTTGTTTTAGCATGTAATTAATTTATGATTTTACAAATGTATTTTGTTCTGCAACATAAAGCATGTACATACATAACATTTGTTACACATGATTATTATTTTATACGTTATGAGGTCTCTAGGAACATGTAATGACAAGTATGGTGTATGATATAAAGAAAAATAGAAAATACTGTTAAAAAAAATAAACTTTACTACATAAAAATAAAAAAGAAGAATACTTAATAATAATATTAATAATTAAAAATAATGATGTATAAAATTTCAACTAGAAAACATTGCTTAATAAAATAAAGTTTTTTTTTGAAAAATGACTAGATATTTACTAAAATCTATCTTATTTAAGACCTTGTTAATTGTTAGCTTTAAAATTTGATCTAATTTTAATAATAATACGAGTATATTTGATACCCAAATGAATGAGTTATTCCAAATTTACCAAAATATAGTAATTTTAAAAGCAGATTGGATGTACGAGAGCTTGTTTCATTTCACTTACTATAACGCAAGTTGTGGGTTGTTATTTTTCCAAATATGAAAGCAATGATTAATCATGAGCTATGATAACATAATAATTCAAAGTGGTGCATTGATAAATTAGTATTAACATTATTTTTAAAATTGGAAGTGCTCATTAATTTTTTTTTTTTAAAACTGTGTTAACTTTGCATTAAAATTTAAAGTATTAACATTTATGTATCAAACTTAATCGAAAAAATCAACATAAGTAAATCATGAATTCTTAGTGAAAGTTAAAAGTGTGAAAAGTTAGTATATATTGAAATTTTCGTTAATTGTTGTACACAGTGAACTTTAGTATGAATAAGTTGGAGCACTAAAATATATTATTTTATGACAAATTATTTATCAATTACTAAACACTTAGAAAAATATTAAATTTTAAGGTACATTATGTATTCTTTACTTTCCAATTGAATGGTTGAATGGATGAAGGTGTCAAGTGACATTTTAAAACTTTTTTAACCTTTAATTTAATCATACGTTGTAACAAACATGACACAACATCATATTTTTTTTCAAAACATTTAATTTGACACCTTTATCTATATAACCGTTCAATTATTAGAGAATTCAATAATCTATATTAGTGTTTCTTAACCTTTGTATTATGACAACACACTATTAACATTTTTCATATTTTGTGACACTCGATAAAAAAAAATAAAAATAATACCTATTAATTTTTGTAAATATAGTATACATTTTGTGTCATTTAATATTAGTACTTCCCACGATATGTTTGGACTTACTCGGTGACATACCGGTTGAGAAACACTGATATATATGCCCTAGAAGATTATGTTTTCATTTGGAAAAACACAAAAAATCATTGAAAAACAACAGTTTTTCCACAAACTGCTTTGAATATAAATTGCTACATACATTAAAAATCATATTTTTAAATATACTTCTATGTAGTTTTTTTACTTCCTCTAGGCTTAATGCTTTCACTGATTTGCCACATGGCTTCTTCACATAAAAACTCATCAAAATTGTTAAAGAATGCAATGATATGATCATGTTTCTTGAAATTATAGCATCTAAAAATATTTTGAAATAAGTGTTAATTTGCATAGTCTGATATGTAATAAAATATTATTACCCTTTTTTAAATCTCTTCATATTTTCCACAATATTAAACTGTTGCCATCTTTTGGAAAAATTAATTATATTATCTGATATATAATCATTGTTGCCAATGTGTACAAATGTTAAATCTTGTAATACTAGTCCTCTGAAATAAAAAGGTTTTTTAAATGTTGATGTATATTTAAATAAGGAAATACAATACACTTAATTGTATAACAAATTTAATTTTTTCGAATACATTTTTTTTAATAATGTATATTGTTGAATATTTCAATGCTATCAAAATAATCTTAGTCATGTAAGCTAGATAACTGTTGTAAAAGTGGTTCGTAAATTCTTTTAGTTTAACTACTAATAAAAAATATAAAAGATAATATTTACATTGTATATTTTATTTCATAAGGCCAGACACGCCAGTATTAAAATAACTTTGTTGTTTTTGTCAACTAACTTATTGTAGTTACATATAATTAGGTTAGCTTAATCGTTATAATATGCATGTCTAGATATATTAATTTAAATAACAATAATTTTTATCTCAAGTAAATTGGTGTAAACACAATTGTTTTTTTTGTTGGTTCATTATCTTATTATGATTATTAATTACCTATAAGATTTTAAGTTTAATATGTTTAAATATTCTAAATTGTCTTACATGTAAGGGATGCAAGGAGGATTTGTGTCTGCTAAAGCTTGTCTATAAGCTCTAAAACTTGACGAACTATCAATCAGTGCACAGTATTCTTTTAATCCTTCGGTAATATATTTTTGCCATTCTAGACGTCTAATTGGTGCACTATCTAAAGCAGACAAAAGGGCTAAATATGAATTAAAATTATTCATCTTTCTCAACTTTTCATAATTTTGATAAACTTTAAAACATAACGTTCACGTTCTTTAGCTTCATTTTGTTCTAGTATACGCGATCTCGCCCTAAAAAAAGTATAATATTACTTATGTATTGATTCAGGGTGATTCATCAAGCATGCTCAGTCCAATTTTTCTTTTACTAATTAATTAATTTAAATTTCATATTATATAAAGGTCATATTTTAAAATATTTAAATTTTTATTATTATTAAAATTAATCTATGGCGATAGAAATTTTTTTTTTCAACAAGACATAATTTTTTTTAGTTTTGAGGTATCTAAATCAAAATTCAAAAAAGTAGTTTTTCAGTTATATATATGTATATACTGAAGAAAAAAGTCCTTCAAAATGGTTTTACAAATATATAAAACCGATGTAATATTGGGTCTAGTATTTACTTTACTTACTTTACAGGCAATTTTTACCAATTATAAAATATTAATTACTAAAATGTTCAAATAATTATAGCTCCCATACTTCCCAAAACCAATATCATAGAATTATCATTCTAATTCTTTAAAAAAACTGATTTGAATTTAAATATATTAAAAACTTCAAAATAGTCATTTAATTAACAATTTACGGGGAAAAAAAATTAATTCTCAACAACTATAGCCAGTGAGATTATAAAGACATCAAAAATCTTAGTATTTAAAAATATGGTCCTAAACTCAGAATTTCAATAAAAAATATTATTAAAGAAAATATAAAGATGAACATGCTTGGCAAAAATCCCTGTATAGAAAAACAATATATTATACATTAATTAAACATAATTTATATTTTCCTTAAAAATACATACCAGTATGACATTTTGTTAAAATGTTCTGTAAATTCTGTGAGATTTGGACTACGCTCTTCATTTTGTTCCTTAACCCAAATTAAAACTTCAGGTATCTCAATTTTCATAAATAGTTCTGAATCCAACATTGTCATTTGTTCAGCAATAAGTTCTGTTTTATAGTCTAATAAAGTGGCTTGACGAGTGTATATATTTTGAGATGGTAATAGAGCATTAATTGAAGTATTATGCACCAATTTTGCCTGATACCTTTCCAAAAGTTTTACTCTGAGTGCTTTTGCCATAGTTAAATCTCCAGCACATAATAGTTGATATACAAATTCCATGAGAATTTGCAACACTTCATTATCTAAGTCTGTTAAACTATAATCAATTGAATCTTTTAAATATTTATTCTCATAATTTTAAAATTTGTATTCACTTACGTTAAATCACTAACTACTCTAACTAACAGAGAAAATGACTCTCGGCCAGCTCTTTGCCTATTTAAATCACCAGAGTTTTGAAACCTTTGATGTCGCATGCAAAGTTTTTGTATTAATTCTAGAGGTGATATAAATGTTCTATATGTTGTTAAAAACGCTTCTTGATACATAAAATCTAAAGTTAAGATAAAATATTATAAATAGTTAATAAATAGTAAATATACATACAGTTATTCATAGTGTCTTCACTAATATTTTCAGCTTTAACATTTTGAAGGTTAGTATACATTTTAAGTTTCATATTCCAAAGCAAAATATTTTTCAAAAAAGGTACATAAAAATAATATTTTTTTGATTGATGTGTGACTATTGGTGTTCGCACACTATCAGGGTACAAACAATTTTTTATGGACGCCAATGGTTACACTCTATTATTATCTATACATATTATATTATGAAATTCTATTTTCAAATAAAACTTTATGAAATAATGAGTGTAGACACTTAAGTGGATTATTTTGTATAATACAGTTTTTAATTTTTACCATTTTTAACTGCATTTGTTGCATGAACTACAAGAGCATCTGCATGCCCACCACGAACAAGTGGTCCGTCTTCTTCTGGTTTTTTAAATAATAGCCATTGAGATACATTTAATTCTTCCATAATGTTAACTTCACTAATATCAGTTTGTAAAGGTTGTTCAGTAGTACTTGGTGTAACATCCCTATAAAATATATTATGTTATGTTAAACTTTTCAATAGGTTGAAAACTTAAATATTGGTGAAAATAAAATAATTGCATAGTTCAAAAATATAATTAAAATCATAATTATTCACTTAATAATTAATGTTTGTCATGTACAAATGTATATACAATTTTTTTATGATGATCAATAACATAAAATTACAATGTAAACTATTAAGATTAAAACCATAAAATTACTTAAGAACTACTCTAGTAAAATTTGATAATATATATTTTATTTAGTTCAACCTTCAATCTACCAATAGTTATACTAAAAAATAGAAATAAATTAATATGTTAAGTACTCTTACTGAATTTCTAAACATTGAGTTTGAATCGGAGTTGATATAACTTCGGTTATGTATACTTTATTTGGAGTATTAGGTGGTGTCAGTTCTCTATAAGGAGATGTCATTATTTTACCTCGTTTAGGCGGTAATGCAGGTGGGTCAGAGTCACTGAAAACATATAAATATTTTTTTTAATTCAAATAACTTCTTTAATTTAAAATTTAAGAATATGTCTCATACTTGGTAAAATAATATTGTTGACAAGAATTTTCAACACTATAACTTTGGATTTCACTCTGATACTTTTGAGGTGAATGCCAATTACTTTGATGAAGCATTGTGTATGTATGAACAGAATGACGTAGAAATTCCGTAGTATTCCCATGCGTACAATTGCCAAACATTTCCATGTATGCCATTACTATGATAATTTTATGTTTAAAGTAAATTACAATTATAATATTCAAATAAAGAACAACATTCTATATTCACTCTAAACTATTTTCAAACTAAATTTAATATAATTTCTTCTAACTAAATGGTAACTAACATGCACAAAAAAAAACCTATATTTTTTAACATCTTACCAGAATATGCCACCGAATGAAACACTAAAGAAAAATAAATTTATAACTATAAATTGATTTACCATAAATAATAATCATATTAAAAAGAAAATTATTAGTGATTTCAATTATTTTATTAATTATTCAATTTTATATAAACCACAGATCATTTTTTTTATTATTACAAAAAAGAACTTATTCATTTATGATTATATTTAAAATTAAATAGATATAATAATTACCAATTGAATACAGAGAAAACCTCTAACAGATACCTATAAATAGTAGATATTTTTTTTTTTGAAACAAACTAATAACATTCTATAAACTGAACCCTCTGAAAAGTTGACAAAATTTCAGCTACCGAGTTGACAGTATTTAGAGGTTTTACTATATTTGTTTATAGAGGTACAATAAAAATTAAATTATTTTATTTATTTACTTGTTCATTTTTAACAAATATTTAAAATATAATAATTATAAAGTATTTCAATAATTGTTTACTGCTAACATAAATATATTACACTAATATTCATACCTCTAATGTTAAAAAAAAAAAAACATTAGATGTTAATAAATGGAAGTCTCATGTATATATTATATATTTATTCAAAATCTTTGAGTAAAAAAATCATGTTATAATATAACTTACTATGTTTCTTTTTTAACGGTAAAGGTGGTGGATTTGAAGGATCCACTGCAGGGTTATCAAGTGATGCAGTATGTGTTAAGGCTTGGATACTACAATGACTGTTATTTCTATGAAGTTATATTGTGTGGCCATTTCATCCATAGATAAATTGTCATAAGTAGACCTTAGCCTTTGTCTGACTATTCGTTTTTTTTCTGGCACTGGTGGTGGAATCTAGTAAAATTAAAACTTCCATTTAGGTATTGTATTGAAATATATAATAAACAAATTTTTATTTTAAGTTGAATGAAAAAATAAATTACTTCATCATTTGTTGTTAAACAATTAATTTCGTTTGATACTACAGTTCTATTAGTGATTTGATGTATTGTTGTGGATTTAGAATGTGTCCAAACTTGATTAGATGCCTGATGAATAAATGCAGTTTTCTTTTCTACCATTGCTAATAAACATAATTAAAATTTAACATTAAAGAAAATGTTAAATGAAGGATAAGAATTCAATCTGTCTTTTAGTGTTAAAATTACCAATTTTAAGTCTAAAAAAGTAATTTAAAATTTATATTAGTAATATTTATAGCATTCAAACCTGTTTTCAGAAATCTTAACATTATTAGGCCAATCAAGAAGTAGAAAATAAAAATATAAGCATAATTTACATATAATAATGAACAAATATGTATAAAATGCATTAATTTTGTATACACCTGTTTACAATAGATCATTTTACTTTAATATTAAACTAAACACACAATGTTGGTTCTATTTAATGAAAATTTTCCGTATTGTACATTTATAACATGGAGACAACACACGTGAGTGTGATGTCCTCTTAATATATGTTTCTCCATACTAAATAATTAATTATATTCTTATGTTATTTTACAGTTGTAAAAGTTTTAAAAACAGTTATTTGTCAGTTTTGATTAAATTCTTTAAAATAAGTAAATAGTTAATTTTAAGTTTAAACTGAACCTATAAAATGTTAGAGATTTTATAAATATTAAAAAACACTTACTATGCTGAGGTGGATATTCAGAAAACGGAGATATTCGTTTTTCATTGCCTTGGTCTACTGAAGCAGAACTGGAAGAACAGTTACAATAGCCACATACATGATTGGTATCATCTAATAATTCATATAATTAGTATTTTATATTATTATTTGATAAATGGATCATATTAATATCTTACTAGTTAAAAAGAACTATCATCATTGGACATAGCAATGTTAACTTCATCATCATTTAAAATTGAATCTAGTGAACCAATTGATGAAGACCTATCCGAAAGGCTTAATGGCTCTAAAGATAAGTTACATAGAGCATGCTTGGTGTTATTATGTCCAGTACGACGTTTTGGTGGCAAAGGAGGAGGAGAATTATTTTGGTCAGTCTTTTTTAACCATGTTCTGTTTGGGAATAATTTTGTTAATAATTAGACAATGTTTTTATTAAATATCACTTAATCTTACCGATCAGGTAAAGGTGGCTTTGAAGGAGGATTACAGTCAACTGTATCAAAGGAATGATTACTTGTTTGTTCTAATATTTCTCTTTCCCTTGGTGTTAATGGTATATCTGGTAAAGAAACTCTTTGCTTCAATTCATCAGGAAGTTTTAATGAATCCTCATCTTTGTACACAGTTTTAAGTACACCATGGTTAAGTTTATCATTAGTTAATGATACCAAGTTCTAAAATTTACCAAAAATATTAATTTAAAATAATAACTGTATAACAGAAAATATATGCCTATATTATTTTAATACCTGAATAGCCAGCTCAACTAAGCGCAGTATATCTGATACATTATCTGTATTGATTGCTTTTTCTCCAAATATGAGAACATCATCACATAGCTTAATTAGTTGTGCTACACTTTGGTACACTTGATTTAAAGCAGATACAACCAATGAACTTTGCTCATTAATATCATATGATTTAAACACCCCACAAATTGTTGTTACAGTTTCTAAAACTACTGTACCATTTCCAGGTAACATTTCTAATTTATTCTTTGTTACTACATCAAGGAAATGTCTTAAGGCTATCTGAACCTACAAAAATGATTTTTTAATTAAATAGATAATTATTTAAATATTAATAAAATACCAAATTTACATATTATCAATAAAAATAAAAATAAATGATACAATTAAAACTTACTTGTCTAACGTTAAAGTCGATGTCATTAAGGGACCGCTTAGGACTACTTCCAGATGAAGCATGTCTTTGCTTTGGCAAACCATTTTTTGGCGAACCACTTCTAGAGCTGATGGCGCTATGACTAGGTGATCGCATTGCTGATGATATAATATCCAATAAATCTTCTTTAAATGAACGAGCTCGTCTAGCAAATTTATTACCACTACCAATGTTACTATTCCATTTTTTGTACTTTTCATCCGGGACGACTCCTTAAAACAAACAGTACAAGTTAATATCACAATAATTTTAAAAAAAAATCTACAGTAATGCAGTACATTTTAAGTATACTTGATATGGCACAAAGCTAATATTTAACACTTTACTACTTCAGAATATAGGCAGTTATGTTATTACTTATTTGTGGACCGTTGATCCAAGTACACAGACTACAGAGATAAAGAATCTAAAAATAGAGCATCTAACTTAAATGAGGGGGGTACGACACTACGGTCGTACACGAATGACGAGTGTGGAATGACTATAACTATACACGCCCGACTGTCTCAAACATGCAGTTTCACACTTCGCTTTCAGTGCTCACTGCTCACTGTTCAGCCAAGTTAATCTTAATATTACTTTAGTTTATAGACTATGTATTGACAACTATCCAATTGTCGTACCTACTTATGACTTATCTACAAATTTTACATTTGACGGAATCCGCGGAAATAGTTTTCAACATTTCATACTCGACGAATACGTGTTTAGCGCCTACGAAATTGGAAATATGGAATCAAATAAACATTAAAACAATAGATTGTAGTATTGTATACTTATTTAATTATTACGTCACGTCTACAACACCGTATCAACGATCAAGGTTATTACTTATCCATACTTAGTCATTTGTTTTAATTTTATACAGATACAGGATGTACGTATATGGTAAATATATATAGACACTAAATGAGTAACCAAGTTTGGACAGAATTCCGACGGAAACATAATATGATTCAAAACAAATTGACTGGTAAATGTAAGTTAATAGAATATTTTTAACAAAAATTAATATCTAAAAATGAAAATTTAGTATTTAATAGGATTCGAATACTTAATGATAGGTAGGTAACTTTTTAATATATTATTATTAACTTTTTTTTTACAATAAACGGATTTAAATTTTAAATTGTATTTATTATAGTACCTTTAAATACTAACCAAGTACTTATTTGTTGTTAATATTAAACTCATTTTTATCCTATAAGTTATAGATATAACGCAATTAAAAATATATACAAATAAATATTTTGAAGTAGGTACGTGGTATTAAGTAGATGATAATATATTTAATTTATTTAATTATACGACGTCCTACTCGCATGATGTGTTGTCTCTGTCTTGTTAAATGATATAATAACAATATAAAATTTGAATTACCGAACACAAATTGTCTATGTTATTTGCTTTTTTACTATTTGTAACTACACAGCTCGCTACATAGATATAAAAATACAATCCATCCTTTATGATTTTTAAAAATTATGTACTTACAAATTTGGAATTACTTTTTTCGATAAATTACGCATACTTTTTAAAATTATTATTAATATAATATTTGATTTAAATATTCAAGTGTTTCATTAAAATTCAAAAATAGTATTTATAATATAAATCAATTTATTGAAAAACCATTTCAAAGAAATTACGATTACGTTATCTACCATTATTTTATTTTAAATAATTAATAGGTCATACATTTAAAGCCATACATCCGGAAGTTCGTGCACTAACTACCGAAATGAGTAATAAACACACAATTTGTTAAAATGCAACAAATATTTTGAAAAATCCATTAAAATTTAACCTTTTTTTTGTTCCTATTTCAGTGTAAATAAACTGTTTTAAGTTTTTTTTCAATAAATAGTACTTATGATTCTAATTACAAATAATTTGCGAAAAATGTGTAGAAATAATTAACAAGTAGATATTTCATTTAAAAGGTACAGCCGTTTAAATTTTACAATTTTAATATTATGAGAGGCCATGCGCCAGGAACTACCTACTATTTTAGTACCTAGTTAATACTTATTATTTAATAAGGCTCAAAAATTATAGGAGCTAAAAGGCATAATCTGCACGAAATATTTTAATATACGCATGAATAAGTGTAATATATTATACAAAAAAAATAATTCAAAATTTCAACAAAAATCTTTTTTAATAAAAAAAATTTTGAGAATCGTGCCGTTGTCATCAAATTAATATTCAACTGCGACGATAACAATAAATATCTACGAAAAATAATACTGGATTTTATAGGTACTCAATATTATTTAAAATACTTACTACCTATAGTCTATAGGTTAAGAAAATAAATCAATTTTTTTAGAAAATATTAAGTATGCTTTATATGCGTATAAAAATCAATTGGATAAATAATATGCACTTTCCCTCCAAAATTAACAAAATATGTATTTTAAATTTCCTATTTTAAACTTGCCATCGTATTGTTCGAATTTCTAGCTTGGTCTGAAAGAATACCAATAAATCGAGAGCATACAGAATAACATGCAACTTCTGAACCTTATTTATTAATATTACCATTGATTTTAGAATATTATTATATTCTGAAATCAATAATATTACTACAACAGCCGCTGTTGCTGTTTTGCCTTCTTGCGTATATAATGTATATCTATACTATTTATACTCGTCGAGTTTAGTGATCTGAGCTGATAAACGTAGAGAGCGATTACTTGTCATACCTAATTTTACACGTAAGATACATCCTTTAGATAAACCCACCGATGGGTGAGTTTAAACTCACCCAATTTCCCCTCTCTATCATAGGTGGATTGTTTGCACAATTACATCTTGGGGAGGTTTTAGAGCCAAGTTTCTATTCAATGAGATATCCCTGGGACCTCAAAATTTGCAACTGTAGCTAATAGGTGTAGAGAGCGACCGAAAGACGTCATATATAATTGTGATACTTTGATTTGTAAGATTACCTAACTACCTACAATGAATATCTGAGAGTCATCGGGATCAGGAGAATGGATCACATATAGTACAGAAAGTGCAGGTTTATCATAGGAAATCGAGAAATACGCAAAATATACATAATATTGCATGTCACACGGTCACACGACGTATATAATATTTAAACTACATAGCCGCATAGATACTTTAATAAGCTGTAACTTTTATATAACTACCTAGGTACTCGTTTCCAAATATTTATTTTCGTGTTTTTGTAATCAGAAAAAGTAGTGTTAATTTTAAATGATGTGTCTGTTAAAATGCATTTGTTACATTACTTTATTACTTTAGTAATACTAAATACAATATCTTTCTTTCCTGTTCTATTAATAATTGTTTTTAGATAATTATATATAGAAACTAAAATAACAATATTTTATTTTTGAAAATCCAACTATATGCAATTTAAATTATAAAAACACGCGAAAATATATAAGTAAAAGTACACATATTTTAAACTCTCCATGCTATATATCAAGTATATATTTGTAGATACTTTTAAATTTTTGTTAAAGTATAATCAACCAAATAATTTAAAATATGTGTATTTTTATACTACAGCTATTGCATATTTCTTAACCAAGATAGAATGTAAATAATAATTTAGAAAACTAGTCAAAAAAGATAATTTCTAATTAATAGACTACTGGCAAAATTAAAACATAAATAAAAAATATAGAAGTAAAATCATTTAAATGTAATATTTTTATTTTTTTATTTTGCTACAAGTAAAACTAAATGCTATAAAAAAACAACGTCAACAATGGTTTCATTAATTAATATGATTAAATTAGGTATACAATTTAAAATTATAATACTATATACATATTTTAGCATTTAATTTATTTCAATCTATTAAACATCATATGTTTTTTACTTAAAATTAAAATGTTGTAATTTAATAATTATCAATTTGTATATTTTCCTACTATGAATTATTTTAACCAATACTTTATTTTCTATTCTATTTTCATATTACTCTGTTACTATGTGTATAGTTATAATAATAAACAGTTTTTTATATTGGGCTCACTTATTAAAATAAATAAATATACAACTGTAATTAAAAATTTAAATGTTTTTGCAAACATTTGTTCAACTTCAATTATTTAGACTTAGGAAAATTCATATTGGATGTTATTATGCAATTATATTATTATAAATATTATTATCTAAAAAATTCCTTAATAAATCAAATATAGGTTATAAATTCTAGTTCTAGTGGACAAATAATTTATAATTATTTAGAAAATGTACAAATTATCCCTAAGGAAGCAACACTAATTGTTCAAATTTTTGTAACTTTACTGAAGATCAAAATAAATATTTTTTAGTGCCTATTGATAGTTTCTTGTGAGTTAAATACAATTATTGTGAGATGGCTGTTGTTGCTTCTAATATAATAATAGAACACAAAAAAAATCAAATAAATTGCCCACAACCCAGGGTCCTTTATATAATACATTACTAGAGAAGGCTTAGCCCTACCAAAATTAGTATCAACCCTCTCAAGATAATTTAATCTTCAAACTCTTACAATATCAATTCAAAATGAATATAGTACAAAATAGTATGAAGCGCACCTACACGCAACAAGCAAATATTCAACCCCAATATAAATAATACTAAAGCAATAGACATAAAATATTTTTATTTGACTATTGTTCTATAAGTTTTTATATTTTATTGTCAAGTTTTAAACTGATCTATTTTCATTTTTTAATGTAGATAATTCTATAACAGGCCACATTCAATAAAAATGTAATGTAAGTACCTATATTATTTACCTACATTTTCAAAAATTTGAAAAAATGCTAATGTATCTGATTTTAAATTTTTTTAGGAAAACTTAAAACAAGTCAAAATAGTAATAGCTATATTACTAATTTTTAAACTCATTAGTAATAATAAAAGAAAATTAAACTAGAATAAAAAATAATAATTTTATTTTCATAAAAGTAAGCAATGAAAAGGAGTATAATAAACCCTAACAAATAACAGTTATTACATGATTTTAAATGAAGGCTAAGCTCCAACGGTTAGGTTAGGTTTATTAGGACTACTTTTTTTTTAAAGTTGTTGGAGGGGTTTTAACCTTACAAGATTTTTAGTTGGTTGTCATTATATAAGTTCTATTAAAATGATCTGACACATTTAAACATAGTTTTAATGTAAAATTATTATATCTCCATGATCCGCAGTGTGTTTCTTAATCATTCAAAAACTAACTGAATGTTGTATACTTAATTTATTACATATTGCTGATACATTTTATTATGCAACATATTTAATATTATCTCCTCAAGAATACACTTATTATCAAAAAATGAGTTGTATATATTTAAAAAAAGTAATTAGTTGATAAACAATATTTATTCAAGTATTTAATAAATAAATAACTTTATGTGTTTAATGATTTGTCAAGACTTTATTTAGTAAACATAAGCATGCGTGTGCTCAAAAACAATCTACAACGTTTACATAATTGATTATTAATACTTACTACATTGCTCAATTTCATCATCTTTATCAGAATCATGTTTATTCGTCGAAGACATGTTGTTAAAAACCAATCATACGACGAAACAAACCATAACTGAATGTAATACATTGTTGATCATGTTATGTGTCGTTTGAGTTCAACATGATCAATCAAATTGCTGATAATCATTTTCATTATAATGAATTGAAATGTAATTAAAGAAAGGTATATGTAGATATGAAACTAGTCACTAACAAGCTAAAGCTACTACACTTACCATGGCTGATTATGCTTAAACGCTGAATGGTGACTGTTTACTTGAACCAATCTGGTACAAAAATTATATTGTTCCATCATGAATTAGTACCTTTGTATAGATATTCATTATTTATACTCTAACACTAATGGCATTAAGAATTAACTCAAAAATCTTAATTCTGAACTATATTTATGAAAAATTGTGATATTTGTTGGCGTTTAAAAACTTTTTATCACATTATTATCACAATATCATATAATATTGTTTTTGAAACCACGGTATGAGCAGCACAGAAAGTTTTAGATATCAATACGCCTTGGTTTTAAACATTTTGCTATCAAATGTTATCAATTTATCATGTACAGTAAGGTTGTTGTATGTACGCTATACGGTATGTACATAAGTGTAAAATATGTTTATAGTTAAAAAATGTGCACTAAGATATTGTTAACAAAATGAATAATATTGAATATTATTTTTTTGTGTTTACTTAATAATTTTAGTTTTTTATTTTACATACGCATTTGTTTTTATAAATCTTTCTAATCAATCATTACCAAAAATTACTTTTTATATACATTATCTTACTTTTTTATTCATATATATAATAATAAATTTAATTTATTGAAATTAAGTTTGAAATTTAAATAATTGATGCCGAACGAAGACATTTTTTATTCTTCTGATCCCATTTCATCAGGTAACAAATATCTGTTGTCTATTATTATCATACTTAAAATATATTAAACAACAACTGTTTTATTGTGTAGAATATTTTAATTGGTAACTATTCTTATATTTTTATAATATAAGTAATAATTGACTAATTAAATATTTATGATTTTCAATGCATAACAATACAACAGGTTATTGGTTACTGTCATGATATTTTAAATGACATGAATCATCTTATAAACAAAATTAATTATGATATTATAGTTCATAAAAATATATAAGCGGGCGTTGAGCACTTTTAGTAGCCAACACTGCCATTAAGTTATTCTATAGTAGTAATGTCTAATAATCTATAAGATATTCCCGAAATTAAAATCTTTTATATATTTTTACCCGCTTTTTACATAATTGTAAATGTTTTTATTGATTTTTGACAAACCTATTTATTGGTTTTATGAATTCAAATTAATCTTAACATTCCCTAACTTTACACTTGATGCAGTTTTGTAATTAGTATTAGTCCTATACATACAAGTTGGAAAATTAAGAATAATACAATATCTGCAAATTGTATATAAAAAAATTTAAAAATTGTTTTATAATAAAAATATTTATTGTCTATATAGTTTTAATATTTAATTTATAGGTGATTCAAGTAAAAATACTTTATTACTGATTATCAAATGTAATCTTATTGATTGATTTTATATAATTATTTATAAAAAAAATAGTTTAAAAGTCATTGTATTATTGTCTATACTATGGACTCTATAGACTCTATAGTCTATAGTAAGGGTAGGTGTGAATTTCTTGACTAGATGATTTTATCGTTTAATATTGATTATACTTTTTAGCATTTTTTCTTAAAAATTATATTTTTTTTTTAATATTAATAAAATAAAAACAACATATCCATCTAATTATACGTTATATTTTAATTTTAGTCGTCGAATATTTTACGATTTGTCAAACGTTAATTTCAAATTCATGATGTAGATTAATTATTAATTACCTATATGCAGCATATACATATTATAAAGATTGACCAGTTGATATTAAAAAACGTATGTTTCGCAAAAAAAACATAATTGTCAAATATTTAGTGGCTACACTGAACAAAATCAACGTGTGTTGTGTTTTTAAAACGTAAAAAATTGGAGACTATGTTTATTATCGAAGCCGGCATATGTATTGCTGCTGTTAGCAGTTGTCAGTTTCAATATTTATTTTGAATTAATAAAAATAATAATAATTGTATAAAATATTAAAGACGATCATTAATTTTTTATTTTACGATAAAAACTAAGTAATTAAAATAACGATTATGTTTTTGTACTCGAAAAATCAATAGACATTTATCTAAATATATTATTGATTCATTTTAAATTAATATAAGTCATGTCAATATTAGATCCTAGTGATATTTCTACTTTGCCTTGGTATTATGACGAATTTGGTAAGAGTTTTTTTTTATTTTTACAAGGAATACTTTAGTACCTAGGGTAATGGTAATAATCTATAATTTTTTCTCGCTAACCGTAATTGGTGTTGGGCTTACTAAAAATATTTAATATTTATTAATTATTATACTTCTAAGAATTATATGATTTGCTATCCTACCATTCCTACCTATTGTGTCTCAAGTATAGAGATTGATTTATAAATGTTGAAAACATTTCATTAAGCGTTTTTATTTTTATTTTAGTATATAATATATAATATTGAAAGTAATTTTCCTATTACATTAAAATATAGATAATTATTGAAATTGTTGAATAATTAATAATATTTTTATAATATATAATATATTCTATAATAGTGTCTGTTATTCGTATTTTAATTTATAAAATATCTTGTTCGAAGAAAAATTGACGTACGATATTACATTGCATATAATAGTCGTATATTTTTGTAATTATTAATCATATAAATTAATAATTATAGGTAATATTCAGTTTTTAAATTAAAAGTAAAAAACTGCCGCCCATTTACTTCCGAGTTAAGTGATAGTGTAGTAGGTAGTACTACTGTATTCACCGCAGTGTTCCTCACGCTAGTACAAGGATTTATATATAGGATCAATGACCCGCTTATATGATATTACCTCGAGTTCAAGGACATTACTTGTTATGTTTTTACTACACTTTTTTATTTTATTTTCCATGATTTTGCAATACAATTTTTGCCTAAATTAATGTATTTTATTAAATGTTTAAATGTTTTTAAAATTTAATTGAAAACACATAATAATAGATAATTTGATTCAACAAGCTTTATATGTACTGTGTATTATATACCAACTACCATACCAAGTATTGAAGTATATTAATACCTTAATCACAATTCCTGGTACAAATAAATATCGCAGCTGCATGACATTGGATTAGAATGGGGTTTTGGGGAAGTGAAAGAAAGTATCCAAATGGAAAATATGTACACATTCTGAAAAAATTTCAAATTTTTAACCCTTTCTGTACGCGCATGCGTAGTATAACTTACTTTTTTTAAATGACATTATTTTTTTCTTCACTTCGGATAGATTACTAACTGTTTTCGAATAATTTTTCTATTTACAAAATTGACAATAATTATTAATTAGTGAACAATAAATTATTGATTTATCTAACAATGAAACCTACCCAAGCCCGGATTAAGGATCGATTGGACCCCAGGATACCATAAACTTAGCGGGCCCCCTTAAAACTTTAACTTCAATAAAATTGTATCACATTTTAAAGACTATATATATTATTGTATAATTTTGTACAATACAAAAAATATATATATAAGGCTATATAAATTAATAATTATATAATATATAATTTACTATACCTATACATATTATATATGACTAAAAACGCTATGTTTGTTACTAAAAAAATAATATCTTAAATTTTTTTCCTTGCTTTTTCTTTTGCAAATTGTTGTATAGTTTTAAATTGCAAAATATAATTACCTAAATACAATATTATTTTCTTGAGTCCAAGGCTTTTTCTATTTTTATTTTTTATTCTTGTTAACTTGGAAAATGCTCTTTCGGTCTAACAATTGGCCACTGAGATAGTTAAATATAAATTAAGTTCTAAGAGCCGCAATAAAAATATTTAGGAATACTTCTTGCAATGATTTTTTATAAAATAATTTTATTATTGTATATGGGTACTTCGTGTGAATAGATCAAGAATACCTAATATCAAAAATTATTACTAATATGTATACGCTATCGGTTATTAAAATATCAATTTTATATTTACTATAATTTAGTAATTTTTCGAGATATAAAATTAAGACGATTTTTATTTTATAATTATTAATTACCTACTATACCTACTAAAATATTTTTTTATTTTAAACGCGTTAAAAATGTATATTTTGGATATAAAGATGGGCCCTCAAAATCAATGGGCGCCGTGATCGTGCCCCCTTGTCCCCCCTTAATCTGGGCTTGAACATACCTACGTAAACGCAACTTTTATTTTTGAAATTGTTTATGGAATTTTGTTTTACAAGATTTTTAAAGTTACTATTATAATATGTCAATTATATATATATATATAAATATTAGTAAGAAACTTATGGGGAATTTTGAATTTTGAATTCTTAATTATAAAAATTTAAACTTAAGATGTTTAAAAGAAAAATTGTAACTACATATTTTCGATATTTTATATGATAGCTATAAAAACTATGTATGATCTATGTTAAATCTTTTAATCAATTTTTGAGCTTTTCAAAAATAAAATTTTTTCAACAGCTTGAAAAAAGGCGTTTTTATGTGTATTAATATAATAGATCAACTATCTATGGTTTTTCAATGAATTATTACAACTAGTGTTTCGGAAATTATATTTGTTTGGCTATTTTATTAATAGTTCTTTCTTATTTATAGTAATTCACTATTTTAAAAATATACTTTTGATGACGAGCTTTCAGATTTATAATAACGCAAGTATATTTTGAAATATATTTTTGTTGCTAATTGCTATTAATGTAATTTATTTTTATATTTTTACCTACTAATACTAATAAGGAAATTTGAATTAATTTTGGTTGAACACATTTCAATGATTAATCTTTAATTGTTATAATAGTATATATTTTTATAATGTAGGTATTATCGTTACAGATTACCAATCTACCGTAAAAGGGTGTGAAATATGAATAGTTTCGTGATATAAAATAATGGCAATACATTTAATAAAATTAAATCTTTTGATAATTTAATTGTATACAACATTAAAATATAATACCTAACATAAGTAAGACTCTTAAAGTTTCAAATTTCCAGGAAAAATATATTTGAAACAACAAAATAACTAAAAATTGTTTTTCTTTTTTTTTAATATCTAATTTTGTCTAAATTTGAAATTTATATGTATATAGAAACAAGTTAGGTTTTAAAAAATTAATTTAATTTTTTAATTTTAGTATAAACCATATTCTTATGAGAAGTTTTGTGTTTTATTTTAAAGTTTTAGCTATTAAAATTAAAAAAGACCTTATAATTTTTTAATTTCAAAATACTTTTCAAACTTTCATAATATTGATGCATTTTGTGAACATTGGTTCTAATGCTTAAGCAAAATATAGCTCAATACAGCTGTAAAAAAAACTTATGAGATTTTGTATTAAATTTTGTCAACTGATAGTTAATATATAATTATATTGATAATCACTTAGTAATAACTTGCTTAATAAAATAATTATGTTATAAGCTAAAGGCATACTTAAAAATAAAAAATTGTGTTTATATATTTTTTTAGGAATGATGGATGTATTAGTTGAACCTAAGGATAAACTCTTTGAGGTAAGCTTATATAAGTTTAGATAAATTAATAAATAGTTTTTTTCTAATAATTTCAACTATCCACCTAATGCAGTATTAAATATAATGATTATTTACCTGAATATTTTAAAATATTTTAATTTATGAAATTATTTTTATATACACAAAGTGTTCTTTAAGCAGTCCATTGTTCATCTCTTTTATTTCTTCAATAATGTAGCTACCTAAAAACTGATTTTTGGTATTTTTAAATATATTTTAAGACCCTGTTTTTTTAATTCTTAACATTTTTATACCACTTAAAGAGTATTTTGGGATATACAAAACTATATAGTAAATTATTTAGTGGACAATTTTTCTGAAAATTGATGTGTCAAAATTAAAATTTAAATGAGTTTTCAAATTTATTTATCAAGAATAATTTATAAGTCCCATGATAATAGGTTTAGGAGATATAAGGTCTATGTTAATTTTAAAACTTTAGTAATTTATATTAATTCATCATATGTGTGGTCCATATATCAGATCCAACATAAAATATATTTCATATATTTGTAAAACTATTTAAATTTAATATATGTTAATTTAAATGTTTGTAAAAAATATTCAACAAATCATTTACTGTAAAAAAGAGAGGTAGGATCTCATTTTAAATTTAGAAATTTGTCCCACCACAGAACTATTTTTAAGTTGTAACAAAAATTTCAAGAATTTGAAAATATGGTCTTTATGTATATTTAAAAATTCCATATATCAGAATTTTAATATAATTATCATTAAATTAAACAGTAGGAGAGAATATTTGGTGAATCATTCTATATATTTAATTTAAAATCATTAATAAATATTTAATAAACATTTTTTTCGTGTATCATTAATAATTTTTATTAATTAAAATGTCTTTTCTTCTATTTTAGTTTGATGAGCTTAAAATGGAACCATTGTCACCTTGTTTTGGTGATGATATAAAATTTAATACTGGAATCAGCGATCTAGATACCGATTATATGATGCAATGGAACATTGAATCATGTTTAGAAAATGGTAATATTATTTTAGTTGTTCTTTTATTTTTAGAATAATTGATTTTTATATTTTAGGTATTGATTTGGAAAACAATTCATTCAAATCATCACCTCCATCATCTCCTTCTTCTAATGGGTCAATGCCAAGTGGTGATTCACAATCATCATTTGATTCAAACCAAGTACTTGATAAAATATATTTATATATCAAGTAATAATAATATTTTTCTTATTTTTGTTTTTGTTTTTGTTTTAAAAGATATTACCAAGAATATTATCACCAAATATGAGTAATGAAAATACAATAATTTGTGATACTAATACAGTATTTACTATAAAATCTACGAATGGAAGTAGAACATTACCAAAACTGAAAATATCTCCAACTCCAATTAAACCAAATTTCAATGCAGCTACTAGAACTAATAACAATTGTAAATTATTTTTAAAATCAATTTTAAATAGCGTTTCTAATTTTTATTTTATTTTATTTATTAGTCAATGTTTCTTCAATGCTGACTGATCAAACTAATCAATCACCAGTTACAATTTCAAAATCATTTGGTAATAATTAGTATTATAATAATATTTTACTAGAAAAAAAAGTCTCTTGGCATTTAGTCTCAAAATTAAGTGATAATCATAGGAAATTTTTAATAATATTTAAATAAACCATTTCAGAATAAGTAAAATATTCTTTTACTTTGTAAAACCTTGTTGATATATTAAAAGATGAATAAAAAGTAATATATTTATGTTTGGAGATTAAACTATAATCATTTTTTATTTTACATATGACATAAAATACTAATAAATACCTAGTGACTAAATGCCAAATGCATAATAAAAACATAACTCATATGTTTTCAATATACTTAATTTTTAGCATCAACTCTTCCACGAAAGATTATACTAACTCCAGATCAATTTTCAAAAATTACGAAATTGCAAAAACAAAAACAAATTGATTTGAATATACCAACTGCAATACCATTAGTATCAAGTACATCAGAAGTTAATACTCAATTGACATTGCCAATAGTTGATATTGATTCAGCAAAGTCTAAAAATTCTACTACTACTTTACAATATAATCAAGTAAAACATTTATTATTCAAATAAACAAAGTATATTTAATAATATATTATTTGTGTGAATTATATTAGTTAAGTGCAATTAAACGACATCAACGTATGATACGAAATCGAGAAGCAGCAAGCTTATCTCGTAAAAAGAAAAAAGAATATGTAACATCATTAGAAGAAAAAATATGTATATTGGAAAAAGAAAATCTGGAATTGAAAATTGTTTGTCAATTAAAATAAGTTTTAAACTTTATAGTAAACAAATATATTCTATTAGTTTTACTAAACAATTTATTCTTTTATTTAGGAAAATTCAGCATTAAAAGAACGGCTTAAAATTTTCGACAAATTATCTTCAATAACAGATAGACCTATTATCAAAAAAGCCAAAAAAGCCACAGCTATATTATCAGTAGTTTTAATGATTTCTTTAAATGTTGTACCTTCAGGGTAACTACTGATAATAAATTATAATATATATTAATATTTTAAATTGAAATAATTTTACTTACTTAGGCTTTTCAATGTAAGGCAATTCGATAAATCACAAATGCAAATGAATCTTGGTGAAAATTACAATACAAAAAATATTGAAAACATAAACTTTCATAGCAGAAATCTATTATGGGTCAATGATTTTGAAGACAGTAATTCGTCGTTGAATGCTACTGAACATTTGATGTGTCCAACATTTATAAATGTATCTGAATCAAAAAGGTTAGTAAAATTATCTTAATTAAATAGATTATATTAAGTATTTGTTTACCAACTTTTAAAAGTCTTATTTTTGTGTGATGTATAATTTTATTGTTGAGTACTTACTTGATAAGAATATTTAATATATAGCATAAAAATAGAAGATTTTTAATTTAATTTGTTTTTCATTGTGTTTATGATGTACAGTAGAATCCGCTTAAATGAAACACATTAAGCGGTAACCTATTTGTCCTTATTATCCGACTGTCCTAATTAACCAAATAACTAAATACTAATAAACCGATACATTTGTTCGGGACTATGCAATCTATCCCTATTAAGCGGTTGTCCCCTTAATATGGTATCCCAAATAAACGGATTCTACTGTATATAAATCTAAGCTGGAAATAAAATTATCAACTGTTCTTATTTTTAGAATTGATAGTGAACTTCGAAAATGGATAGAACCAAAGAATTTGAAGTTGTTGAATGATAATTTATCAATGGTTTATGTTGAACCTCCAATTATAAGTACAACTATTGAACATTCCAAAGATAATGAATCCATTGGAAACAAAGACAAAAAAATGGAAAGAACTCACAAAAGGAATTTTAAGTAAATGCATTACATTTTAAGTAAATGATATAAAATTAATATTCCAATTAAATCTAAATATTTTAATAATATTTAACTCATAGAAAAAGAAAGCATATTCCATTTAACAATGATTTCATAGAAATATTCGGTCAGTTGAAGTTAGATAGTAAAGAAAGTTTATTTGATTCCATTGAAAGGCAAGATGATACATTCTATGTTGTATCTTTTTCTGGTGATCATTTATTATTACCAGCTAGTCATAATGCCTCTAATACTACCCTTCGACCAAAGATGTCACTTGTTTTTCCAACTCTATCATCAAATGGTAAGAATTAATTTATTAAATTATACAATATTGTAATAGATTATATAAATTCTCTGATGTATCTCAAATATAAATATTAATTATGTACTTACATTTAACTTTTTTGTAGGTTCTGATTTTGTCACTATGATTCAAATTGATTGTGCAGTAACTGATACAAAAACATTACATATTCGAGATACTCACTTAAGACATAATAATGAGTTTAAAAATAATGTTTCTTCAAACTTAAAACAGCACAATGGTATTAAATTATTTTATTTTAAATAAAATAATTTTACTAAATATGCTATTTTTATTTAATGGCTTTTATTATGAAACTAAACCTTTTTTTAATACTTATTTTTACAGGCCATAGAAACAATATAGCACACAAGCCCTATTTCGTACGACAAAGTTATTCTGGTTCAATGTTTAGCAAAATGAATCATGAACTTCCAAGTTACTAATTTTACATGTATTTTAAAATCAGAAATCATATCTCAACCATTTTCTCTTATAGTTTAAAGCAATTTTTTCTTTAAAAACTTGGATATTCTATAATATACTAATAATATGAATTGTCGTGTTTACCAATTCCTACAAAAAGTGGCATTCAATTGAAAAGTCAAACTATTGATATATGATTTAATCAATTAATTTTTAGTACCATGTTCATAATTTAGCATATTGTATATGCAGTGAAATAAAAAAAATTAAATTTTTAGTATGTATATTTACATTTAATATTATAATAGACTTGTTTGTTGATATTTTTCAAACTTTTTTTGTATAGATAGTTCATTATTTAGAGTTTTATTATAGTAATATAACTGAGTTATAATAACTTCAATTTTTTTTAATTTATTAGGAATTTTAATTTAAATCAATGTTTTAATTGGTTTATCTTAAAGATATTACTTATAAACATCATAGTCAAAGTCTTCTGAATGTTTTATATTTAATATTATTGTATTGTATTGTAATCTGGATTGTTTAGATTGTTAATTCATAGAAATAATAATATTTGAACTTCAAATTTTGTAGATTTTTTAGTAATCTAAACTTTATTCAAAATGTGGTTTATATTTAATGATTATTGCTTTCATACTTTTTCATACTCTCAGTCCCTTCTTACCAGTATTTTAAAAGGAACTGTAATATATATCCACAATAAATGTCCTTTTATTAAATCTACGAAACTTATCAAATTTAATTATATCATTAAAATATAGATTTATTATGTTTATATTTATTTATATTACTGTATTATTATATAGCTTAGACAATAATAATAATAAACTAATGACTGTTGATGAAAGTTATTATTTTACATTTGAATCATTTAATGTAAATAATCTACATGGATTTATGGTTTTATATTTGTCATATTGACTATTATCATTGTAAAATGCTATTATTTATTTTGATTTTATAGTATACTATTCCAAAAATAAAATGTATTAGAAAATATTAAATTTTAGATTGGTTTGTAATTTTATAATATTCTTAAGTTGTTTAAATTTTTTTTATAAACAAGCAATAATTTACTATGAATTAATTTAACAGTATTTTTAACTCATTTTTATAAATATTTTATGATCAAAATAATAGGGAATTTTTCAAGGTTGTGTTTTATTTAGATTTGTTTATTTTATATTTTAATTTATGTTAAAAAAAAATTGTTTATGTATTTCTGTAATAGTTCCTTAAAAAAATGTGGTCGATTATTTTATTTGTTTTGGTTTTAAGTAAGATTCAACTACCTATATTTATTTATGTATTATTATGATTTATTTTCCTTTTTAAATTTTATAAAATAGATATTGTATTATAAGAGTGATTTTTGTTTTGTATGTATTTTAAGCTAATAAATGAAACATATTTATAAATATTGTTTTAATGTTAAATGTATTTGATGTAGGTATGTAGATATTAATCATGAATTTATCTAATTCAATCATATTTATTATGAAATAAACCGTTATTTCAGTATTAAAAGCAATAATTAATAAGAAAAATAAAATAAAAATATGATGAACTTTTTCATAAGATAAAATTTAAAAATAAAAGTTAAACTTATAATTTTCTTTCACACATTATATTAAAAATGAAAGATGATATCTATCTAACTATTTATTCTAAATATTAAAAAACAAAAAAACAATAGCCAACTATAATTTTTTGCAATGGTTATTAGGTACTTAATGGTATTTCATGGTTATATCGACTACCCAAATATTTCTAAGACTACATTCTATAATTATTCTGGTTATATTGATTACTTTGTGTAGGGAATCTGATAATAAATAATAAAATTATTAATCTATTTATAATTTTAGAAAATATTACATTATATTATTATATATTGAATTAAAATAACCAATGTATTATACTATATAATTATTATATGAGTATCTATGTAAAGTACTAAATATGGTAATATAAAAATGCTCATTACTTGTATGCTTAAAAATTGAAATATTGTTTAATACAAACATATTTAAATACTGATAATAATTGCTCATATTGTAAATTACCTTTAGGTATTATGTAATTCTCTACTTTTTATTAAAGCTAACAATTATCAACAGTCAACACAAAACTAATGTAGCTAAACTCATGTATGGTAATTGATAGATATTTGTACATTTTTAAAATAGATATGGAACTAAAAAGAAGGCTAAAATACCAGGTGCCCAGGTAAAAATTAATTTTAAAAATTAAAATATTAATGCGTGTAGACGACGGTTGAAACTGAAATTGTCTATTACTAAATTGAATTATTATTTTCTAAGTATCCTACACCATCTAAATGAAAAAAGTTAGGTATTTAAAATTTTTATTTTCTATAGGGGTGGGCAACTGGCGGCCTGTGCTACATTTTCAAATTATATCATACAATTTCAAAGTCATTCGTCTTACGTCTATACCTACTCTATGCTACGTCTAAGCTAAATTAAAAAGCATATTTTATATGACCTTTTATTTTGCTCGCCAAATTTTAATTTTCTAAAAATTGGCCCTCTAATAACTTTCAGTGGCACATCCCTGTTTTATAGTATTATATAGTATATTAGTATATATTATTTAATATATTTTTAAAAATATTGGTTTATGCTTTATGCAATACCTATTATTTTTTTTTAACATTTTGTGATGCTTTTCTTTTAATTTTAATAAAATATAACTTTTGGTATATATCTAGATGTATAATGTATCTACTTACCTATTATATAGACTCTATATATATATATATATATATTATAGAGTACAATAAGTGTTTATTGCTAGAAAATTCTTAATGTAGACCTTTTTTATTCTTTATTTTTATGTGTTATTATTTGAGTGAATAAAATTTAGTTTTATAAACAGTCATCAGTCACCAATATATGTTACATAAATTGTTTTTTTTATCCTGGTATTAATTTTTAAATCTAATAAAGGTGGTCAAAAGATTGGTTTTAAAGCCTTAAAACGGATTATAAGTATTATACTATTATAAGTTATATTGTTGAGTACAATACAGTTAAAATAATTTTAGATGAAAATATTTGACAAAAAATACAATTAATGGTGATTAATATACAATAATACCTATATGATTACCTGTAATTATAATAAATATTTTAATATATTTTTAAATAATTTTTATTTTAAAATTTTATATTTTTATGTAGGTATTTTAAATTGTTCTTTTTTACCGATTACTTACCTACCATGTAGGTATAGTTTATGTAACATTTTTTTTTCGTTTTTTCGTATACCATAATTTAGTTTATTGTTTTTATTTATATTTTCGTTTTATTGTTATAAATAATGTTTTGAAGCTCTGGTTTGTTGTGTCTACATATTATATTGTGTAATGTGGGTAAAAATATATTACATGACATACATAACGTGACCATACGTCCCGCTTTCGAGCTAAGTGTCCCGCTGTCCCCAAAGAACCCAAAAATGTCCCGCTTTAAGAAAAGTCGACTTGTGGTAAGTATTTATTGATCACAAATCACAATCATACACTATTTATACTATTATACTGTATAGTCGTATAGACGTATAGACGTATAGTATAACTACGTAATATATATATATATGTATTACGTAAAACACTAAAACCCATAGCCCATAGATAAAAATGGTACAAAAATAACTATCTTATTGTTATTGTCGCTGCCACCGCGTCAACTGCGGGAATCGGCGATAAATGGAATACGGCCGAATACCTACACATAATATTATTATCTTAGTAATTCCGTTGTCATTGCACGCGCTGTACTGTACCTCGAGTTAGTTGACGTTCTTTACGACGAAAAAAATTGTTATTTTTCGCAAAATGATATGATTTTCTTATTAAAATGTACAGGTGTCCCGCTTTGAAGAAAAAAAAATATGGTCACGTTAGACATACATCAAAGCAATAAGTAGATATAGAAAAGTACCTAAAACCAGGGGCACCATTTGGGGGGGGGGCGCATGGTATACTTTGGCTCCCCTATTTTTTTCCGAGTCTTACTGGCCTGGATTAAAATTTCAATGCGACGACGGCGCACAGGCCCTATGAGTAAAAATTAAAATATATCATTAATTTTTATAAATACTATATGCAGGGCCGCATTTAGGGGGGTACAATGGGTACAATTGTACCAGGCAGCAAATATTTTGGGGCAGCTAGTTTTTAGAAGCAATAGTAAAGAGGTACAAAATGTTGAATAAATAATCATGATGGAAAGTAAAACAAATAATTTAATCATTTAAAACCTTTTTAACATTTAACACATTCGTGACGAAACACAATAATAGAAAAATACGTTAATCACGCGCTGAGCGCGTTACAGCATTTTATAGAAATAGTAATAGGAACAGTATTTTAATTAGAAAATTAAAATGTATAAGTAAATGGTTGGCTCCATGTGGACTGTGGAGCACTGTTTTTAATTTATTCACAAGTGATGGAAACAATTACGTTTTCCTTAGAAATAATTTCTATTGACTTCTAATTTTGTTTCAAATATTTTGAATATTTCTCGTGAATTATATCTAATTGTATCTTTATAAGTATAAATATACTAAGTATATTTTTGAATGTACATTAACATAGAATTAGTTTATACATACACATAATATATGATATAATATATTTAGTAGGTACTAAAGTTATTTTATTATTATTATTATTATCAGAGGTTAAAATAAATAATTTATTTTTTGTTTTAATAAATTATTCCTGTTTTATAAAATTTGAAAGTAATTATATTAAAATGTATATTTTATATTTTCATTGGAGGGGGGGGGACAAATACCCAAATATATCTCCCTAAAATAGGCCCTAGAGGGAGGGGCGGCGTACGATTTAAATTGTACCGGGCGCCAAAATCTTAAATGCGGCCCTGACTTATATGTCCATATAATGCGTAGGTATAAAATATAAATGCATAATATTTATTATTTTTAGATTCTTATTAGATTATAGCATGAACTATACTGTCTATACCTACGTTTATGATCACTGATCAAAGCTATTTCCAACTTTCCAGATAATGTTTTTTTTGTTAGTAGGTATAAATGCGGTACCTACCTACGATTACACTTAGTATAATATTTTCAATGGTTGACAAACGATTAACTGATTTAATGGTCATATCGATAGAAATAGAAGATGGGTGCTAACAAAATAACTTTAGACGAATCAGTAGATAGATTTTCTAAAATAAAAACTAGAAGGTAGGTATAAGCTAGAATAGTATAATAAATTAATTTAAAAACCTAATGTATTTTGTATGGAATATTGTATTATTATTTATTATAATGTGTTAATAAATAAATATAATATATTAATTTTATTTGGAATAAATTGCATTGATTAAATATAAGTACCTGTATACTAAATATTTTTGGATCTATACCCAAAGGCAAATAAATTATTAACGAATAATTTGAATTCATTAAAATATACCCTTCAAGAGTTTAACCATTACAATTTACAAGCGACTTACACACAAACCATATCTGTATTTATTATTTTGAAAAAAATTGCCCGACGAAAAAAGAATTGACTTGCTTAAATTTTGGCACCCCTATTATAAAACTTAAATGGCGCCACTGCCTAAAACCCACAGATTTATATCTGTGCTAAAACCTAAGTATTATTCTGTGATATTATTTATATGTATAGTGTGTACCTTACCTACAATAACAGTATACCTACATCTCGATACGACGTGTCAAACAAACATTATGTCTCTTATCGTATTGTACCAATTTCTACTTACTTCTTATCAGTTTTGAAAATATAATTTTTATCATAAATTTTAATTTTAAAAATTTAATTTTAAAATGACTACTCCAAGATCCAAGTCACCAAAACCACAGAATTCGTTTAGAAAAGATGACAGCAAAGATGAGACAACGTTTTGGGACAAAATTGGGACGTTAGGACGTAAAAAGCGGATAAAGGAAGGTAAGTACTTTAACGTTACCTTATATGGTCATCACCAGTGTTCAAGAGTTATAGTACTAATAAATTATGAAATGCATTTTCCCTAAAATGTACCTTGAATAAATTTAATTCATGCGTTTTAATACAGGAACGGACTGGAGAATCGGTCTTGAGAAACTGGCATACTTTCATGAAATATAAAATATAATAGGTACTACTTTTAAAGAATTTAACTCTAGTTTTTGGGAGTGGGGTTAATTTGTATTTCAAAACATAGTCCTAATTTTAATATTTTATGCAAAAAAATTAATTTACAACTAAAAACTTATAAATTTATATTAAATATTACACACAATACTGTTCCTAATTTTCATCAGCCCAGGTGACCTCTGCTTTAATGATATACTTTTTAAGTCACAAAATTATTGGGAGATACAATATAATAAATGCAATATTCACTTTCATAAAGCCATAATACCAGAAAATGTTTATCTTTAGACAATGTATCATTTGATGGGGTTAGTAATACACCACACTCAGTGTCGATAAGCATCAATCGACAAGAAGTCTGTACTGTGTAGTATGTACAATATGTTAAATTTAAAGCAACCATTTATATTTATAGTAAAATAGGTATTTAGTCTAACATTTGTCATTGAAAACATTGCATTAGTACATTATTTATTTTCATATTAAATAATAGTTATTTAAATAGCAAAAAAAATGGAAAAATATGTATTCAAATCTTTTGAAATGTAATTCTTTTAAGTATAAAATGAATTGGTTTACCTGTAGCTTATTTTGCTATCATTTATTATACTATAAGCAAATAATGCTAGAAGTTTTAAGCTCTGATCATTAATTATTCATTGCAATATTAGTAGAATAATATTTATTTAAAATAATGATTAAATTTGCACAACCTAATAGACATTTTTAATTGACATTGTTACAGTGCAAGAAGTTCAGGAAGAAGGTAAATATGCTATTGACTCGCCAGGGAATCCAGCTATGGCGGATGTTCCTCCTGAAGAATATACTCTTGGTACTTAATTGTTTTATATTTACTAGATCTACTGAAGTTTTAAAAAAAAGAATTGTTTAATAATTTGTATTATTTAATATTTTAGAGGAAAATGAAGAACGGACTATGGTGGAACCAAAGTGCTATTCTGATCCTAAATTGCAAGAGTTAATGAGCATACTAATTGATTGGGTAAATGATGTGTTAGCTGATCATCGAATTATTGTAAAAAACCTTGAACAAGATCTTTATGATGGACAAGTTTTACAAAAACTATATGGTAAATAAATAAATGTTTTTTTATAAAATTAATGGTATTAGTTTAGTTTGTTTTAGGAATTATGAATAAGTTGGATTTTATAACTAACTTGATTAATTGATTAAGTTATTACAATGTAATATTTTTTCTTTTTAAACATCTAAAAAATTAATAAAAAAAAGAAAATATATTAATTGATTTGAAATTTATCATGATTATAGTTCAAAACTATATTATATAATGTATTTAATTATGTAATTTGTTTGTAATTATACATAAATAGAATGTACTCTACTAATTAGAATTGAATTTATATTGATATTTTTTTTATAGAAAACATTAAATGATTAATAATAATGATTTTTAGAAAAATTGACTAATGAAAAGTTGGATGTTCCTGAAGTAACTCAATCTGAAGAAGGGCAAAAACAAAAATTGTATGTTGTTCTTGGATCTGTGAATAATGTGAGTAAATATTAAAATGTAAACCTATTTTGATTCAAAGTTATAAACTTATTTAGATTAATAATATTTTTCTAGATCTTGGGATTGACTGGTAACAGATTATCACAACAAAAATGGAGTGTCGAAAGTGTCCATTCTAAAAACCTTGTAGCCATTTTGCATTTATTGGTGTCACTTGCTCGTCATTTTCGAGCGCCCATTCGTCTTCCTGAAAATGTCACTGTCAATGTAGTGATTGTACAGGTGATTGAAAATAAACATACATAATATTTAAATGGTATTGATCATCTTTATGATTTGTTTTTCTTAACCATAAATGATCATTTTATAGAAACGTGATGGGGTGCTAAAGAATCGAACAGTAATTGAAGAGATCACATCTAGGTATGATGATCTTGGTATGAGATGCGAGCGTGATGCTTTTGATACATTATTTGATCATGCACCTGACAAATTAGAAGTAGTTAAAAAAGTATAAAACACCAAAATATTTTTTTTAAGTTTATTTTTATTGACTAATTGTTTCTTTTCAGTCCTTGGTAACATTTGTTAACAAACATTTAAACAAGATTAACATGGAAGTTCAAAATTTAGACACACAATTTCATGATGGAGTTTACTTGACATTATTAATGGGATTACTTGAAGGGTTTTTTGTACCATTATATTCATTTCATTTGTCACCACAAAATTTTGAACAAAAAGTACATAATGTCAATGTGGCATTTGATTTAATGCAAGAAATTGGACTAGCTGCACCTAAAGCTAGACCGGAAGGTAACATATTTTTTTTTCTTGTACAAATACATTTTTAGTTAATTATTTAATGCATTAAAAATGGTCTGATTTTATGGAAATTAATATAGCCCAGGTAGCCATCCTTTTTTAGGTCAAAATATTGTATTTAAGTAGTCAAAAAGAAAATCATATGTATTCATAGATACTTTTTTAATGCTATAAACAATTAATGAGGAGTTTTACAAAAACTCATTGACAGTTTAGATTTGAGAGGAGTGACAAATGTATTAATTTTACAATGAAATGTGTTTTTTATTTTATATTTTGTCATTTTAACCTTTTGTTTTGGGGCAGTAAAAATGTTTTCATTTTCAAAAATGAGGTTGGTTTCTGGTAACAATATATAATTAATTATAGATTATTTTATAATATACTGTAATAATATAATAATATATATATATTTTTTTGTTATACAGACATTGTAAATTTGGATTTGAAGTCAACCTTAAGAGTGCTGTATAATCTTTTTACCAAGTATAAAAATGTATATTAATCAATCAAATCAGATCTAATAATTAAGTATTGTTAATTTTAATAAAAGTAACATTTATTTAAGTGACAGTATTGTTAATTGCACACAAGAGATATGCACTACTTAATTTATGAAGAAAATTAACTGAGGTACACTCGTCCAATAATTAAGCTATTGATAATTATTAGCTTGACAATCAAAATTATAGGTATATTTTGGTATTATTTATGTTTTCGTATTATACTATAGGCACTATATTTTGTATGTGATTGTTAGAATAATAAAACTACAGACTAACTTACTAATTTTATGAATTTTGAATATTGTTTAATATTTTGTTGAATTATAACATTTTATATTTTATTGTATATTTTATTCAGTCACCAAAATAAATTGTATGACGTTTAACTATAGTCTTTATTAGCATAAACCTAATGGCTAATACATACTTGTTAAACTTAAGAGCATTTAGATTTTAAATTATTTTTTAAAATTTGAATGAGCCTTTAATCCTGTTTATTATAGGTAAATAACTATTTAAAAAAAATGAAATAGTAAACCTTATGTTTTGAAATATTTGAATATAATATTACTATATTAACAATATAATGTCTCAGGTGTAAGTGTACATTCAAATATGTTATTTACAGATCAAAGATTTCATATCATAGAAGTTTATATTTCATAATATAAATAATGAGATTATACAAAGAGGTTCCATTAAAACTTTTGAATTCAAAGTGAGCCAAAAAGATACAGTTGCACCATTGGAATTTGTAAAATAGATCTATTTAAAGTTTTAATAAATGGTACAAAATTATTTTAATGTATAATTGCATGGTGGTATATATTTATACATATTTAAAACAAAAAATAGGATACAAAACACTTTAAAAACATCAACAATAATAAAATAATAGTAAACATATATCACATGTTATATAATTCTTCTACAGAATCGCATCTTAGTTTATTGTTCACTTTGATAAACTTTATTTTACGGTTATCCTGTTGGTATGGATACAGTTGTTTTTTACAAAAAAATACTTGATCATCAACAACACTACTAATCCATGTGGTTGTTGGGAAATACATTGCAGATAGCTTATGTGTTTCAAGTATAGTGTCTTGTGTTGAAACTGTTAAATATGTTGTGGAATTGTGTACTTTACTACAATATGAAACAGCATCACACAAACAAGCACATAGCATGTGTGCTAGTCTTGTAGTTTGATCACTATCTTCATTTGTATAATAATTGTTTAAGTCTGATACTAAAATTACATGTGGCACATTTGGACTGTTTTCATGTATTGAACAAGTGTACTTGACAAGATCTTCCCACTGTGACAATGTTCTAGATGAAAACAATGAATAAATGTGGTTTAGTATTAAAATTATATCATCTTAAATCGTTAGAAATTAATTGAATTAGATATAAGTATATTTAATTACAGGAATGTAATACGATTCAATGCATGTACACTAGGCGGCTTGGCACCATCTAATGGAATTGGTAGAGATTTCATCTGAGATATTTGAATGTAAACTACTCGATATCCGAATTCAGACCAGTATATTGCACTCTATAAATTGTAAACAAACAAAACAATATTAATATTCACAACCATTAAAACATAATAATAAAATCTATTATTATTATATAATACGATAATTTATTATTAAATGATTTGTTAAAGCATGGTAGGCTCTAGTCTTTTTAAACGCTATACTTAAGCAGTACTCTTTCTTTACTTAAGCCAGTTTCATTTATGAATCTCGTTTAAATCTTAAACAAACTGAGCAATGCCCATCTGCACCAAAAAAAAAAAAAATTTTATTGTTACAATATTATAATGTTAAAAATAAAAATATGCTTAATTGATTATTATATTATAGCAGGTAAATTTGGTGCACTATACCCAAAATAAATATATTTTCTTTAGCGCAAATGTGTAATTGCAACAATCTTAGTCTTAGAAGCAACTGTGAATCGACATTCTTACAGGTTTTTACCTTTTTATTATTTTTTACTATGAACTTACATATTGCCATATTGGATAGGTCTTTAAGAGTAGGTAGGTACCACCTACTAAAATAAATTCATATGATACTACCCATGACTTAAAAATTATCCTAACTATAGGCACATTATTAGGTCTCAAATCTGTTAGATTTTCCAATAGTCCTTTCAACTTTTCCACTTACATACAATATTGATAAATATAGGAAAAATAGTATGCAATGCTCTTTTTTTAGTTATACATTATAATAATAATGTAAATTTTAATCAGTATCTTTAATCATTTCTTTATTTTATTTTATATAAAACGTAACATTAAAAATATGAATAAAAATGGACCACCTACTTCGAATAATAAAGACTGAGAATAAGCTGCTGATGTTCCACAAAGCAGCGTACATTTTACTTTAGAATTATCCATAGAAAATAAGCAATATTTTAAATCAGGAGCAAAAACTAAAGGCTGGAAAAAAACATTACAAATGTTTACAATGACTACATACTATATTATTAATTAATTGATTTTTAAATAAGTTATAAACTGAAAAACTGTCATGGTAAACTGAATTGATATAATTTTAATTTACTTAAGTTAACTTAAATTTTTAAAATTTTAATTTTATCACTTGTTGAGTGTTAATGTGTTATTTCGTGATTTGAGAATTTAAGATAAAGATTAGAAATATTATAAAAATGCAGACCACGGATTCAAGGTTTAAGCACAGAATAATTATGAAGAATTATTCTGTGGTTTAAGATAGGTACTTAAAACGTGATTCGGTAAATCAGTATGCAGAAAAGGAAATACAGATTTGAATAATAGATATCACCGTGGATCACAGTTGTAGATAATACTATCAAGGACTAATCACCGAAATGGTGTGAGAAGATGGTTAGTAAAATGTTTCAAGAAGGGCAAATGTCAAATAGTGCTGCTTAAAATAATAATTTTTCAATTTTTGTCCTTTTAATAGCGTTAAAATAGTTTAACGTTTCAACGTTTTAAGACTACAATCTAGAGAAAACAATAAATTAAGTTTCAAATTATTAAACTGCATAGGTAATTATTTATTATTATTAATTAGGTATGTTGAATATTATATTATTTATATTTGTATGAAAATAGTAGACATTATACCTATTGTCTGTTTTTAGAATATATATTTTTTATTTTATAGGTATTATTTTTTTCTGGAAGATGAGTGTTTACAATAATAATAATAATAATTTTATAATTTTACACCATTGATATAAAATTAATATCAATTATAATTTTGGAATAATTTAACAGTTAAAAATGCAGTGACTTGGCACCAATAGGTATTATTGGTATCAACTCATATATAAATGTGTAGGTTTACAATTATTTAAGTAAAGTAGGTAGGTGTACCTAAGACCGTAACTGGAAATTAATTTCAGGAAGGGTTTTAAGCTAAAGAATTGTGTTCTAATTTTATTATAACATTGTATAGGTTATTTTACAACCACATAACACAACACGAAAAAAATTGAGGGGTGGGGAAGTTGACCCCCAACAGGTACGGTGTACCTATATTTAAAAAAATATTAAAAACGATTTAAATATGAATACAGTTAATTAGTACTTTATTTCTAACTATTTTATAAAATCGAAGAATATATTTTTATTAATTCAGTTGTTTGGTCAATAAAAATAAATGAAGGTACCTATTTATCTATTATTATTAATACAAATGATTTGTTTTAACCCTCGCGGCTTCGCCCAATAAACACTGCAATATCTGTAATAATATATAAAATGTCGAGTACCTATGTTACCTATATACGTATCCTGCTAGATCGTCTTTAGATATTAGCCTAATAGGATACCAATAACATGTATTAGACATCCGTAATATCTCCATACCTATACTATAGATTACATATAGAGGTAACTAAGGATATAGTCTAAACATAACAAACTTTTAGATACTTATCATGGATAAATATAATCTAATAGATTTCTAGCATGCGAATACATTTCAACATCTAAGCACTGAAACGTCCAATATCTTGATATTTTATAGACATTGATCTAATAAACTAATAATTTACATAGGGCAAAACGGAGCAAGTTGAAGGGAGTATATCTTGGAATGGAAGTTTTAATAATATATTATCTTAATTTTTTTTTAACAAACAATTTTCACCAATTCTTCGGTGTATTAATATTATCAATGGTAATTTAACGATTTCTTTATAGGTACTCAGTAATTTAAGTTTTATAAAAATAATTTATTCCGAATTCACAATGTTACGTCATCTTACCCATTGGTTGGTTATATTTTTTAGACAATTTAATTTAAACTTTTAAGTAATCCGCAGAATGTAGACAGAAAACTTAACTTTCATTAACGGAAATTAACTATTGAAATCTTTCTATGATAATGGCATCTATCGGTCGTTAAAAGTGATATTAAAGCTTCATACTTGCAAAAAATTGTATTTTTTTATTTTATTGCGAAATGTAGCAAATATTTTAAATGATGTTACAAAAAATCCAACTTTGAAACTTTTATTTTAAATTTTTGCAATATTTGACATTTATATTATTCACGTTTTTAAACATGTATTGTCTATTTAGGTTATTTCTTATTTTTTTGTTACATTTTCTTGATTTAATCAAAAATTAACATATTTTACGCGATTTGTACCTACCTGTACCTATACATTGATTTTTTTAGCTTATTGCTTATATTTTAAAATGTAGCTTTAAACAAAAAGTTTAAATAATGTAACAATGAGTTTAAATAATGTAACAATGAGTTTAATTTCGAAATTTGTATTTTACATTTTTGATGATTTGGGCATTTTTTTTTACATTTTAGGGATTTCAAATAAAATTGTTAATATGGTTTCATAGGTAGTGCATTCAAATACGAACATTTATTGATAGCAATAGTTTTATTGTCAATTTTCTTATTATATTAATCTATTATTCTCTGGTCTCTTAATCAAACTAATACTGAATTAACAGTATACATAATTTTATTTTGGGAATACAAATTTAATAGTGGGTATAATATAACAAATTAACGTTTATTTTTCATATTGTGCCTTTCAATATTTTTGGTTCCGGTCTATATAATCTTATATTTTTTTCACCGCCCTCTGGAGATATATCTCATTAGCTCCCTTGGCTAGTCCACCTCTGAAAGAATAAATTTAAATACCTATGTACCAACTACTAATAGACCGTTATTTTAAACGAATAAAAGTCTTTATTCGATCATTTCATCGTCTATCTTTTACACAAGTAGGTATACTATACTGATTAGTGTAGCTACTACGCAGGACTAATGATAAAATACGATTATTCTACATTCAAATTAATTTTGTATGTTCATCGATGGCATGTTTTATGATAATATAGTATTGTTATTTGTGTTCGATAATTTATTTTGATTTATTAATGTAATAAGTCCAAAAACCATATTTTAAAATACTATTTACCTATTAAAAAAATGTTAATATCTTTATTAGACAAACTTGTCTTAAAAACCATTTCAAGATACACTTCATAAATAAATGTATTCCAAGAATCGCGAGAAAAATCACTTGAATATACTATTGACCTATAATACTAGTAATACTGTAATGGATTTGAAACTTCAGGTATCAACCACTCAACTCAACGTGTAATGAAATATCCCGGAAATTCTTGGAATAATAATATTTAATATGTAAATATAATACAAAGTTTAATGTTTAATGGAATGTCATAGATGTTTTATTTTTTTTGGAAATATTTGTTCATGCTTAGAGTGAATTATTCTGTACTAATGTTTTCCTATTTACTTATGTATCATTATAATTTGAAATTTCTTGATTTTTATAAAAAAAAATAATGTCATTAGGTTCCGGTAAAGTAAAAGCGAATGAGCTTGACAGTTGTAGTTCAGTTGATTTCTTCTCTGGCTATTGAAATTGATGCATTGTCAGAAAAAGTTGTAGAAAGTATAAAGTGTAATTTTAAGAAAGCGTATAAGTTGTATATAAGATAGCACGATAGCCGAGAGATCACAATACGTTTGGGAATTTTTCTAACGGGTATTATCTCATCAAGCTTACACCTCTTAAGGGGTTTCCACTAATCACAATAAATTTATTCCGACGACACATAAGTTACACGTTTATTTAAGTAGGTAAATACCTACCACAGTGTTATAGTTAGAATCTCGGTCCAAACTTCTAAAATTGTGTTTTATATAGTATCCTATTGGATGAACTTTCAGAAAAATTCTAATGATTCTATATCTGTTTAACCAATATTAATTATTTATAGTTAATCGTACATTTACAATGTAAACGATTTTCAATGAAATACATAGAAGTAATATCCCTGTGTTTAATATGTAGTATGCTATAGTGGCATTATTGAGAAATCGGAATCGTTACTATATTTCAAAGCAAAGCTCAAACCATAATTGTTTTAAAAAAATAATGTTTAAACTTCAATATTTGCAATTGTGTAAGCGTGTCCATATTATATATTACTATATAGGCAGTGAAGGCGTGTAAAAAATGTGTTAGGGTAGACAACTAATGGAATAATGTTTTAAAATAAATAAATAAAATAAAGCATCAAGACTAAGATTTTTATTTAAAATAATATCAACTATATCCGACATATTGGAATTTTCAGTTTGGCGCTTTTTATTGCAAGCAAAAATAAAGATTACACATTAATGATGAACCGTGGTCAGATTGCTATTAAATTAATAACATATCAAACTGAAACATATGTCCCGTTCGTGCATTTATTTTTGGTAATACACCGCGATGTTCCCCCTTTTACACCGTCATACGTCCGTCACCAATATAATGAGACACATTTCAGTATGTCTCAGCCGATTCGACGACGGCGTTGAAACGGCGATTACGATATAGATAAGATATATAAGTATAAATATTATACATAGGTATTAATATGTTATCACATAGGTATTGTCGAGTTAAAACAGCCGAAATAACATTTTATTTATAAAATTATGAAGATGCTATAAATACTATTGTAATATTTGCTATATTTAATTGCTAATTTATGGACTCCATGCCTTTGGTCCATAGTATATTTAATGATAATGAAATAGTAATTTCTACTATATAATTTATGTATAATATATATATGATATATATTGATGGCTGATGAGCAGAGTAAGGATATTCCGAAAATTGTTCGTCAACTAAACTGTCTATACTCCGTTCATCTAAAAATTAATACCTGTATAACTTCTATATATTAACCCGAAAGTCTATTTTTTATGTATATCGAAGTACTCCAAATCATATTTTGGTTCGGAATATAAAATTAAAAATGCATGTTATTGGACAAAAAAGTAAAAAGTAAAAATTATAACGATAAAAAATAATAAAAAATAATTTTTTTCGAATATTTTTATTATCTATTTAAATTATGTTAAAGAAATATTTTTAAAAACGTTGGTTGTTTATCACAAAAGAATTACCTGGTATATAGTATAAGCATATATATATATTATGGTATATGCACTTACTTATAGCATCTAATCTAAAGTCTTATTCCAATAAATCACCACACTGAAATTGTTATTATTTAATTAATGGCTGCATTATAAAATACATAAATATTTTTATATTGGTACACGCATTAACTTTCAATCGAAAGTTCCATCGACCGATTATTATACATAAACGTATCCACCGGGCACCGAATATGTATTTGTAAAATATGGGATTGTATTGGTTTTATAGTAACGGATAGACAATGACATATTAGGTAGGTACCTCCTATACTTATGTATTATATAGTACTGTCATACACTAGATGCTAGATGGAGTCAGTCTTCATGTTCAGGGGTACAAATATTTCTGGAAATCTTAACCCCCCTCAATTATAAAAATATTATTATCATACTATATTATACTGTATTATAACTTTGTATTATAATTTGTATTTAGTAACTAAATGCTTAAAACTACAAATAACTGTCAGATTACCTGTATCGTAAAATATATATTATACACAATGACTCGCTTCACCAGAATCTAAAACTATCATATGTTTAGAATTTTATTTTGTTTAGAGGGTGCTACCACATACCCTACAAACCCCTGACTATGCCTATAATGTGCTGTCGTGGCATCACGTGCTTATATAATTACTGCATTGAAAAATTTGAGCCGATAATATATTTATACATATTAGGTATATATATATATAACATACACACACACACACACACACATATATATATATATATAGAGAGAGATATACATTTTGATCGTAAAAACATGCTGAGTTCGGTTAAAACATCAATGTACTTTTCAACTCTATTTCCCAAAACCCCATTAGAGCGCTCTGTATATTTCCAAAGCGGATTTGGCCTCGTTCATTCTCTATACATAGCCCCGTAAAGCTTTTAGCATGTACCACCGGAAACATACACAGGCACACACACACAAGTTAACAGGACTTTTTGCGCAAAGCCTCTTAATTCATGCTCGATAAACTCTATACGTGACGTATGTGCAGCGTATATACTATACACCAGTCAATTTTTTTCCGTTTTCACCCGCCAGCCGATTTCTGGTGGCTGACCCTCGGGGGACTATATCGTACCCGACCTCCGATCGCCCACCACCACCCACCCCACCACCAACCGGCGTGTATTGGTAACAGCTGCCATTGTTCCCGCCGCATTATTCCTGAGGGCACTGTAGCCGACTCTCTCTCCTCCTCACCCCCCTTCCGATCGTTCCCGGCCCCGTCTTCGAAACGCCCGCCGCCTCACTCGTCCTACGCACACTATACTTTATTGTTATTATAACGATACTTTATTGTGTTTAAATATTTGGGTTAGGATTCTATTAAAACCGTATAGTTTGAGCGCGCTCGTGTATGTGTGTGTATGTGTGACGTGTGTGCGCGCACGGTGGCGGCGCGGCCCCGCGGAACTCGTTAAAACACTGATTAATATTTATTACGGAAAGCCCACCTCGAGGATATTGTTTACACGGTTTTTAACGAGTTTAAGGGGGTTTATATATACCGGGGCCAGAGAAACGCGTCATTTCTTATTACTATACATACACACTATATAGGTACCTATTATGTATACGTATATGTACATACGCGTGAGATACTATTAAGAACACGTTTATTTTGCAGAAGTCTCGCAGTGCAGAACGATACGATGCGGTCGTTTTCATTGCTTTTTCAGTAATTCGTTTCCATATTATTTGTATTGCAGTTGTGTACCGCTACGCAACCAAACGGTTATTTTAAATAGGCATAATAACACATTTATACATACATACATATATACATATATATATATATGTATGTATGTTAATTTTTATATATGACGAATAAAATGTGTGCACTTTACGTTGCAATCAGTGGCGTAATTTGGATCGTGCAAAAGGTATCTATTGCACGTGTGCGTGTATTTCAAATCCAATATTATTGAGGTTTGTCCACTTTTCATATTGGTTGGCCAGGTAAATTCTAGACAGGATTTTTGCCCGCATAAAAATTTGCTAATGAATTGCTGGCTGCAGTACGTACCTATAGTGAGGATGAAACGAAGAACCAGAAATTTTTTCCGTGTTTCGTTAGATTGTATATTCTGTTGATCTATATTTTTTTGAGAGATCGGTAAACAGAAATGTCTATTCAAATAAAAAAAATTATTTAAAAGCCATGAAACATTGTGGTTCATGAAGTATTTTTAGTCAAAAAATCTTAATAATTTATTTTTGTTATCATCGAAATTCGTCGATTTTAATTATTTATATTTATAATACGGTGTGGAGTATAATGATATATAATAATTTATTGTATTTTAACTTTTTAAATTGATTAAACGTCACGATAAAGAAATATTTTTATAGTAGTATGTATAACTAAAATTAAAAATGTGTAAAATGACTTTAAGGATTTTAAATATTTTTAGTAAAACCTAAAAAAATATGAATAATTATTACAGAAATGGTACTCAAATAATGATTTATAGAATATATAATGTCATTATAACATAATATTATTTTTCTATAATACAGTGTAAGTAAACTAATAAATACAACACTATGGGTCCTTTTTCAGACACTTTAAAATATCAAAACAAATTTTCACTAACCCCTTTAATTTTTATTTTGAAATTAGTTTCTTTTGATCGTTGTTTTTAACCGAAATCTAATTTGCTCATTTTTATAATAACGATATGGACGGTCTTCTTCTCTTGTTATGGGCAACGCGTTATATTATTATTATTATTATTATTATTATATAGCCCTCTCTGTATCTATTAGGGGACGTTAAAAATTGCTACTGTACTATGTAAAAAAAGGGGTAACATGTGTTTCAAAAAATCATAACGATAAAAACGAAAAATCAACAGATTACTATATGACGTTGATGATGTCGCGATCCCTTTCCGGCGGCGCTATATTGTAAGAGGATATTACATTATACACAGTGCTGCTATATTGTTTATTGTTATGAACAACAACGACTACGGGCGTTAACAATATTAGTGCACGGGCGGCGAACAGGGATGGTTAGGGGTGGTGTAGTGTGTAAGGGATGCGGAAGGCCCCCGTGGGGATAGACCGTGGCCGGCAATGAGGGGAACGAGCGGGACACCTGTTTGTTGTAGTCCATTTAGTACGTACTGTATATTATATATGGTGAGACCCTTCGATTTTGAGTCCCTAATGTACAAATAATCTGGAGGGACGGAAAGAATATAATTTTGATTTGATATGTCCCGCCAACGCCACCGCCTCTATACCATCTGCAGTGTACAATATTGTGTGTAGCTGGATGATATTCGTGGTTATTACCGTAGATAGAAGGAAGAGAACCGAGAAGTAGGAAATTTGAAGAGATAGACCGGATTGAATCGTTTACAGAAAGCTTAAGTTAGATTAGGATTTTTCGTACATGTTTTCCACTAAGTCATACGATGTTTAGATTAGAATATACTATCGTGCAGTGGTATAGACCTAGAGTATTAAGGGATCTTTTATTTTTCTCTATTATATATAATAATATATATCTATAATATTCATAATATATTAAAATGTATATTTCGATAAGTAATTCCATATTTTTTTAAATATTTAGTTCAACAACTACTGCAGTTTTATTTATTTGCCTACACTATTATTGTATTATAATAATATTAATGACTAAATATTGTATAATAAACACCAATAAACTTGTATTAGGTATATATTGTTTACATACAACAGTGAATCGGTCGAATTCGGAATTACTAAAACAATTATAAGCTTCATGATAATTTTTATTATTTTAGATAACCTTAATAACTAGTAACAAGTTTTTTTTGTTAAATAGTTATATAAAAATTGTAAGTTATATAAGTAGGTTGATCTGTGATTATGATAAAATATGAAAGTCCTCTTAACTTTTATGTAATAAAATGTAATTTATAATATTTTTGTATTTTGTTTGATTATATTATCAACTTGTTCACACGTAATACATTTTTTTATCGTAATCCTTAATATGTGTATATATTTATCGGGAATCGTGTGGTCAGTTAAATGAATCTACTCTCCAAAAGTTTGTTAATAGATATTGTAATATTTAATTAATTTAAGTTTTATATTTTATAATAGACATATCAAACTCAAAGTATAACATGTATATATATTATATTATAAACTTTTAATTATGTATTATAAAGCATGGCCAGTATTATATAGCACAGATATAGAATACGCAATAGAACACTTAAATTGTTTCGAAATTTTTATTTCAATATCATATACATAAATTGTAGTACCATTTTAGGTTTAGGTATGAAAAATAACATTATATAAATAACAACAAAACAACAGGCAGTGTGATAATAAATTATACGTTCTTTGAAGATTTCGATGACTTACTCCCAAGTGTCTGGCTAGATTTGTACAATTACCAAAAAGACGTTGACATTAAAATTTGAATCACAGATCATGGAATCCAGAAATCAATTCCAGAAAATGCTTCTTGTTTGAAAAACCATTTTTTATCAGTTTCATTATTTTTATTGAATCATTGACCAAATGGAACTACCAATTTATGTAAAATGTACATAATTACATAAAGTTGAATATATTTGAGTCAAATATATATATATATATATTAACGTGTTAAACTTGTTATAAATATGAAATCATGTATAAAAAGTGATAGTTCCATATAGTCAACGATCCAATAAAAACAATGAAACCGATAAAAATTGGTTTTTCAAACAAGAAGCATTTTCTGGAGTTAATTTGTGGTTTCGATGTTCTGTGAGTCAACATTTTTTTTCCAACGTGCTTTTGATAATTGTCGTAAAACTCTTTACGCTGTTGCGTTACATCAGAAATCTGAAATCATTAAATTATTTTTGTATTAGATACTATGTGAACCGATCAAATAGAAATGAATACTTTGCGCAGTAAAGTGATTAAATAGTCCAATCGATCTTCGTAAGATAACGTTTTCGACAAAACATAACATCGTTCTAGCTGGCGTATAGTCCATAAATACTTATTTTCTGCGTCTTCGAATATGTTGCTTGATTTTAATTGTTCGTTAGATTTCAGCGATTTAGACAATAATTCATTTAAACGCATAAGCAATAGAAATACAAGAATTATGTTCATGGTTTTGGTTTCGGGAATATAAAAATGCGTCTTATATGATACTACAATGTCTACACAATAATACGATTGATTTATTAACTCGGTAACTGCGATGTGCCTGTATTTGTTCAATGTTTATATTTTATAAACTATTTGGTTGTCCGGTATAATTAACATTTTAAAATTATCAGATGATCGCACTCTTTTAGTATGATACATCAATACGTTTTATATAATGAGAATTATAAATAATACATCAGTTATTGTTGTTCAACATCTAAGATATAAATTCAATTTTCAATTTCAAAAATATTATTAGTGTTTAAGTGTTAATGTGTTGTTGAAAAATTTTCATTAATTGAAATAACATAAAATATCATCTATGAGACATAAATTGTATTTAATTTATTTTAGTGTTCTTAGTGATAAAAAGAGTTGCTTTATGATGATATATTATATTTCGTTAATTTGGCGAAGACATGTAGTTTCTTTTTACAGATTATTTATTTTTTAACCGGTAATTTTGTTCAGTGTGTATAATAAACATATAAAAAAAATCATATGAAAATGTAATGATCCAAAACAAAAACAAATATACATCCGGTCGGGGCGAAAAATTAAATCTCACGAGAGACACGGGGAAAAAATAATAAAAATAAAAACCTTCCTGTGAAAAGGAAAAGAAGTTTCTTGGTCGGACGGTTGGTCGGTCGGTCGCTAAATAATGCAGGAGTTCGGCTGCGGCAACGGTACCGGAAAATCTCAGATTCATCAAAATTTCATCAGTAAATACCAGTAATGAGGATATCTAATAAAAGTTTAAAGGAAAGCAGATAAAAAAGTTGTGTTGCCAGATATACAGTGAACCGTATTTAGATAAACAGCCGCGCATTGGCTGACTGCTCATTCCCAACGCCCCAAATGTCTTTCACTCTTTTTCTGTTTTCTTCCTTCTCTTTATTTTATTTTATTTCATTTTTAAGGTTTTATATCAACGACGTACTGTAATTGAAAAGCACTCCGAAAGTGGACTTTTTTTTTATATAAAATAAAAAGACATTTTCTTTTAAATAAGTGTGATAAAGTAATTTTCAATAGCTGCGAACTATGAGTTGACATTTCTTCACAGCACCAAACTTTAAAGTTTTATTAATTTAACGACTTTTTAACGGATGTATTGTTGTTGTTATACGCATATAGGAAATAAAATTGAAAATATTATTTTTGAATTGGGAAACTAAGTTGACTGTATCAATCATACAAATCGTATCATATGTTTAATATGAGTTGCTGCTACAGATCACAAATGGAGTTATAAAAAAATAAGCGTTTGATTTGGTACTAGGCATTTTAATTCATAGAGTATATCGAAATTATAGTATAAAATAATTAATAATCATGAAATTTGGCAATTTATAATCATTTCTCAATATTCAAATGTATCGACAATAATATTAAATTATTTATTTATAATTTGCCATAATGTTGGTAAATTATTACTTATTCGCTTATTATTTCATAGACACTTATTAGAAAATATTTATAAATTTATACTTAATTAAATTGAATACATGGAAATTTAGTTTAATGAATTTGCATAGGTTATAACAGGTTATAACAGTTCTCGACATTTTTGAATAGTTGATCCAAGATATTTACCCAATTTTTCGTGTGACCTTTTTGAAAATAATGTTCAACGTAGACAAGGGGGCTACGCTTCCTCGCACCCCCAATTTGTTTCAATTTCTATAACTAAAAAAAATTATTTATACAGTATATGTATATCTTTAAAATCCCAAAATGCTGAATTTATACACGCTTGTCAAAAAAAAAATAATATACCAAAAATGTTTCGTTAATTTTTTTTTAACTATTTCATACTGACAGCTTAAAATGAAAATATTTTATCAACTTTTCAATTTTTTGATGACCTATACAAAATTATTCGCGACCCGTATGTTGAAAAACAATAGGTTATAACGCTATAATTATTAGAAATAATCATTTTTTGTTTGAAATTTGTCATTGGAAGTAGGTAATAAATTAATTTTTTTTTAGTTTGACAGAAAAGACTAATGATCGGAACATGTTTATTCATTTTGTTTTAAACCTTATGTATTACCACCTATTGGTCTAACCTATCATTTATTAATAATAAATCTCATTTAAATTATAATTTTAGGGTTAGTAAACACGACACATTTTATAACCTAGTACATACCTACTACCGGCTATACCAATATTTTTCTATCTACCTTTATATATTTTAAAATTTGAATGAATCATTTATTATTAATTTCATGTACCTATACGATTGGGTCCCGTGAAAAACAGATTTTCGAAATCAGCACTCGTACATCAAATTATCTATGCAATGACTGGATTCCTAAATCTAGATAAATTAGTGATTGACATGTAAGAAAAATTATAGCCTTGGACCATGCAAAATATTTTTGTATTAATTTGTTATGTACATGTTTTTATTATTAATTATATATGTGTATACTACCCATCATTATTACTGGTTATCATAATATCATGTATTTATGTGTTTAAATTTTATCTCTAATAATATTTACTAATATTTATATGTAAATCTTTGTAAAATTGCCGCCAGACGTAGAAATAATAAATAAAATACAATTTACGGTTAACGTTAGTATTATAAATACCATATTGTCGGTTTGTTCTAAATATGTTTATTTTACGAACGTATAAAGATCTACAAAAAATTTATATCGAAAACGTGACGAAGGTGTGAATGGTCTATGCTCAAGTCTGTGTTAGTTATTTACTATACTATACTGCACTATACAAGTCTATACTATAGTGTGTTCATTATCCACTTTATCACGTCAATTTCAGAACTAATTTACCGGAGTATCAAAGGGATGACTCGGAGATGCGGGAAAAGACACACGGCGTAGGCGGGTGGTCGTTTCGGCGGCGCGTGGTGGTGGATGCTGATGAGTAGGACGGTGCAGAAAGTAGAAGCGTCGGCGGTGGTGGTGGAGGCGGTTCGAGGGGCATACAGTCATTATAAGGGGCGAATGATCCCGCACACTATGGATATTTAAGGCCGTAACCCAGGCAAAGGTGCCATAATTAAATATGTAGTAGAATTGGCCTTCGCGTCCCGTTGGTGTGGTTGGGCGTGTCATCAAGGATGCAAATAGAATCGGAGTAGAGCGGAAACCGCAAGAGACCGGACACTCGGTCGGTTCGAACGGTGGTGGAAGCAGCGTATATATACCTACCTGCAGCAGAGGCACGGTGGACGAAAATAGTATATAGTGATGAAGGCAACCGTTGTCGGGATCCTCATCTAACCCCTTCGCCACACACCTCCGCCGACCAACGGTTTCCGGTATGCTGTATGCCCATCAATATTAAATCGGCCAATGGTCAAGACCTATTCTACTGTACGAGATCCTTTGCACCATCCTCCTCCCACGTCTCGTTTTATATATCATTTCTCTATTACACACGCACACGCACACACGATCTCTTCTCTCCCTGCCTTCGTGCCGTGTACCTATTTGATATTATATATATCTATATAATATAATACAGTTTACACGTCTCGTTTATAGATATAGATATGCTTATACACTTATGTGTGTATGTGTGCGTATTTTCCTTTCCAGCCGTTACTCTCATAATATACACACACACATACATACACACACAAGGGTACGACGAAGGTTTACGTTGTATCGAGAGGGTATTTTCAGCGGGGCGCCCCGGGGAAATAACGCGCTCGGGCCATTATGTCTCGGCAGTAAGATGAAAAGCGTTTTTTCCAAAAACGCAATTTGACCGTAGAAATTGCGTGAACGTTCGTCGCGACGATAGTACTGCGTCGTTCGGAGGTTTATATACATCTATTGCATACGCGTTGCACCGCGAGTGGTTCGCGGCGCGACGTAGTTGGTGGTTAGAGCACGTTTCACTTTTTTTTTACCGAATCGAACGAGACCGTTGGGGACAATTTGATTATTTTATGTGTTTTTAATAAAAATAATACACACTGTACACAACTGTAAAGCTTATTGCGCGCACAAAATTCGAAAGTGTTCGAAAGTAGGTTAAAACAAATTAATGGTCTGGATTGATATATTATTGTTTTTGAACTGTGTTTGGGTGATATGATTTTGGAGAAATTGAAAAAAAAACCAATAATAGTTTTAAGAAGAAACGCACGTATGAGAATTACTGCGTATCCGGGCAAAAAGTACATTGAAGTCTTGTAAATAATTACAGATGTGTTTAAACCGATTCTAGAATTTCGTCACGTACAGAATACGTAATAATATTATGAAAGAAATAATAGATAATATTACATTTTTAACTAAGTTTAAATAACCAATTCAGGAAAACTTTTAATATAAAAAAATTACATTTTCTTAGTTAATAAAATATGAAAATATTACAGTCTTATATATTAAGAAAACGAGATAAGATTGAACATTCTATTGATTATAAAGAAACAGGGTAAAATTTTATTGATAGAATATACAGAGTGTCCCGTGAGAATTTAACCATAACAATATCTCCCGAAATAATGGAGATATCATGATTTTTATTTTTTAATAAATTTCACAGGGACAAGAACTACATATATTTCACATTTTAGTTTATTTTAATGTTTTGGTAAAAAAGTTAAAAAATATATTTTTTTATTTAATTATTTAAAAAAAAATTGAAGATAGTCATTTTGTATAGTTCATTTTTCTGAAAATATTGACTTTTCAACATTTTAATATCACTAATCTCCTTATTTTTAATATTTTTTCTAATTTCGAGAAAACTGTGAATTACATTGAAAGCGTTTGGCTGCCGTACGAGCATATAACCTAACATGTTTGATACATTGGTACCACTATCGTATTAAATAATTCGTAATTTATTTCGAAATTAGAAAAAATATTAAAAATCTGGAGATTAATGAAATTAAAATGTTGAAAATTCAATATTTTCAGAAAAATGAACTCTACAAAATGGCTATCTTCATTTTTTTTGAAAATGATTAAATAAAAAAATATATTTTTAACTTTTTTACCAAAACATTAAAATAAATTAAAATATGAAATATTTGTAGTTCTTGTCTCTGTGAAACTTATTAAAAATCAAAGTCATGATATCTCCATTATTTTAGGAGATATCGCAATGGGTAAATCTTCATGGGACACCCTGTATATAGATTAAGGGTGTTTAAAAACCATTAAATATATCATTCAGAACTTAAGAACTCTTAAAACTGATATTGTTGATATCGTTTAAATTTTACAATATGCTATACTAGATTATATAGACTATAAACCACTATATAAATATAGGCAATATTATTAACTATACCTGAATCAGAAGAGTTATTGTAAGCTCAAATATTGAAAAGATCATTATTCAAATAAACTTTAATATTACACACATAATTGATATTATAATATTGGAAGTATTTTTTTATCACTGAAATATAAATATATGTATTTCAATTAATCACAAAAATGGCTATTATACTCGTATTTATTAAAAAACAGGCCAATTTTTCGATAAAGACTATAAGGAGTTTTTACATTTGAAAGACACAACAAACGGATCAAAAGACTTTGGTAAGTTGTGATTTTAGTTTGAATTTGGATATACATAATAATTAGGATTATTGTGTAAAAAAAATTATGAAAAATAGCTTAGCTTGTTTAATTATTCTAAAAATAAAAAATAAGATCTTTATAAATACAGATTATTCGCACGTCAATTATTCGGCCTATCAACTATCTGCACTACAAAATTTTTGTGTACACATTTATTTTTAGTTTAATTTAATTTAATTTAATCTTTCGTTATCTTCCTTTTATTGTCTACATATTATGAAATGTGAGATTATTTTATTATCTACTATGGCTCACTCCAATGTAGATAATACGTTTGTACATAATCTTAAATTTAGTTAGTTCGTAAACGCGATTGAGTACACAGTTTGCACGTATGAATTAAAATGGGTTCCAAAAGGTAATATACATTACATATATTTTCATTATATTTTTTATGTTATGTATGTCGTATGAATATTATTTTTAATATTAGGTATATCTGGTAAATTAGTTTTTAACTTTGTTTTAAAATTTTCAATGATTGTTTAATTATCCGCAAAATTCGCACCTCCTTCGGTCCCAATTAGTGCGGATAATCAACGCACTACTGTACACAAATACATTTTAAGCTACATTTATTAATCCAACTAAAGATAGCAGATATTAATTAAAATGTGAATATTAATTTTTGTATGTACTTTAAAAAAAAATATATTATTAAAATAATATTATATACGATATTTACTATTTAGGTATATTAAAAAAAAACTTTTAAGATTTAAACTTTTGATTTATCATTTTATTTACATTCGTTGTTCAGCTTTCTTTTCAACTAGGATTAACCTTGTCCATAGTGGAAACTAGCTTAATGAGTCATGGCTTTACATCTTTTGTGCACCATAGCGATGTTTACACATTCGACGACTGTACGATACAGATCAGTAGAACTTCAGTAGGCGATGGAGGGGTTTTTTTTTTAGAAAAACATTTTATCAGTAAGCGTAATTTTATACGTGCACCCTTGTTTAATACTTCAGTTGTTTAAGAGATACACTGTGAACACACTAGAGTTATATCCATGTACTGCGTTTGGGTAATATGTAAAAGCCATAGTTTTTCTTTTGTAAAATACAAAGTAAATGAATCGATATAATGCTTTGTGTATTAATCTATAATATTATAATAGTAAAAATATAAGATAAATTGTAACTTACCTGCTAAGAAATATTGTGTATAGTATATACAATTTGTATTATTATAAAAACTTTACATTCATAACATATTATTTGATCTCATTCGTGACAACTTTTAGTTTTAAAACTAAATGCTACTGGTCACCATATAATGTTGTAATGTTTAATTAAAATGAGTATTTTACACAATAAAGTAGTAAATTACTTTTTATTGTGTATTGAAAGCGATTGATTCACTTATTTATATTTTTACTATAAGCATAAAAATTAATTATTCCTTGAAAACATATTGTCATAGATATTCGCATCATTCACCAATGGGGTAATGGTCTTTATATATATTTAAAAGACAAATATACTTTAATAGTATATTAAATCAAATTAATTAACATAAATCGGTTAATTATTATAAAATTTATTTAAAAGTTAATAAAAAAAAAAAAAATTATTTGCCTAATAATAATGTTTCCTATTAATAATTTCCAGTAAATTCCCGAAAATGATAATAATTGGAAAATATTGCTATGACATAAAATGAATTAAAATTAAAAAAAAAAATTAAAAAAATTAAAATTTATTTTATTGATTTTTTAGAAAACATAATTTTTAATAAGGTTCCCTGCAAGTACCCACAAACTATAATTCGTAATTCTAGAAAGCAGTAAATTTCAAATAAAAATGAGCCGGTGCCGCCAATCAACTAATATATTACATACTTAATGAGACAACGACTGGGATAAAGCTTTAATTGTTACGGAAACAAGTTGAATTAAGATTTTAACCTTTTATTCTTCATTCAAATTATATTCTTGAAAAGTTTTACCTGTCAAATTCTCGGTTGACATTTTCAGCAGGGCATTAAGTTCAAGAAGTTGGATAATAAATCCATGTACAATAAAATATGTATGGATAGTATATATCTACTTATTTTTTTTTTTAAATATTTTTATAATTAAATTATTTATTTCGAATGATGTCGTATGTGTATTTTTATTTTTGTTAATAGTTGTGTTACTATTTTTTTCCTATTTAATGGAGTTTATAATCGAAAAATTGAAATTTAAATCTAACCATTTATTTAAAACTTTACGTAGTTTGTTATTTAAATACACTATTTAAAAATAATATCTCATTATTATGGTTAAATATTGTTATTAATTAGAGTTGTAGTATAAACAAATTGAATCGATTTTGATTTTTTTCTTTACATTTTTCTACAAATAACAATTTTATAATATAAATAGTGTTTTTAGTGACTATTTAGAACTATGTATAAACGTTTTAAAATATTTGAAAGTGTCAATTTTATTATTTTACAATTGTTATTTTGATTTAATTTTACAGTGAAATATTTTTCTATAATATCATTTTCAGAAATTAAATTGATAAAAACATCATGAATAATAGGTTTGACAATAACTTATTAATTAATTTGTTTTTATATCTATAAATAGATAATCTGTACGAATATTAATTTTTATATTAAATTGATATTAATTTTATTTTACTTAAAGCTGAATACGTTGTACATGTTATATTAATATTGAGAAATATATTTGATAATTTGGCAACGTGATAGTAAATGTTATTTTCTTGTCGATGGGTTGAGTGGTCCGTAACCATTGTTCGTAGATCGAAAAGTGCAGAGCCTATAAAAAAAAAAACCGCTTTTATAAATCGACGACCTAAACCCTTTCTCTGGCCATTGTCCGTACTTAAACAAACCGTCTATACTTCTACTGACATGGCAACAATAGACGAGGCCGAGCGTTGTGCACACAAAAACAGCTGTACAATATGAACACTCAAAAGTGTCGTACTGCGAATATGGTGGACTTTATAGTCACGCGCAACAGACAATATCCACTGTACATTCTATTTTTTTCGAGTGTTTCATTAAGCAGAACCTATAGTTTTAATGACGTGCTTTATCTTTAAAATACACTATTTTCTTTTATTATTTATTTTTTTTTTTTTAAGGAAATCAACAATAGCTCCATAATATATAAAAATAGAAACATTCAATTTTATTTCAAAGAAACATAAGGGATATACGTATTATATTTCTTTAAAATATGAATAATCGTACATTAAAATACTATGTTTTAGTTCTATCCTTATGATTAAAATATAGTTAGATTATTATATGGTTGAATTATTTAGTCACCATAATATACGAGTGCTTAACGCGAATACGCGATACAATATGGATTGATCGTAATTGTTTTTGAACTGGTTATACCTCGAACATTTTTCGTCCGATCTATAAACATAACGAAGTTGTGAATATACATACGAGAGTACATATCTACTTTTTATCTAGACGTTAAAATGTTTATATTATGTGTATCATTGAAGTGATACAAAATAAGGTTGATGTTGCCTAATAAACTAAACTGTCTAGTTTTTCATTAGTAGAACTAACATTCTTAGTCTGTCTATTCAAAAATGACTAAAAATATAAACATTTGTAGAATAAAATTTAGTATAACCACGTATTTCTATGTCATACCCGACACGCCCAATGACTTTATAATTTAGTCAACAATTTGCGAAACATTATTTGCAAGTCAAAAACATTTCCTAAATAAATAATAAGTATTAAACTATTACCTATTTAGGCGTAGTATTAAATCTATTATGTCTACTTTTTTAAAATTGTAAGAACATTTATGCGTATAACATTATAATATTATATACTGCATAAATATCAAATAATAATAAGTACCTACTTAAATCATTTAAAATAATATGTTATTTTCGCTTTCGCTTGGTATTTGGTAAATATAGAACAGTCAATCTTACATTGACGAAGTAGACAATGATTGTTTTACTAGTAATCTATATAGGTATATGGATAATGTCCAGTGACGCAACTATTAAATCAATTGACAATACATATAGGGAAACAATTCAAACAAAATGCACACAAATTTTAAAAATATGAAATAAGAAATGAATACAAAAATATTGTTATATTTAGTATGTACATGTTTTAACCTATAGTTGATTTAAATTTTGAACTTGGAGGCCCCGGGGTTCTTGCCATCTAGGCAACCTTATATTTACGACACTGATAATATCTATGTTATACAGAAATTATAGGCAATACCTAAATGTAAATATGATAACAAAACCATTAATCTATAATATGTACGTTAGAAAAATATGATTAGGTACCTATATAATATAGGAATAAATATAATACATTTATTTTTAAATTGGATATATATATAATATGTATATATTGTATATCATGTGGATAGTATAACATATTATATTATATGTATAAACATGTATACATATACATGCAAACATGTTTTCGTAGTGATTAAAATAAGACATTTATGTATTTTTGTGTTTTTCCTAGTGTTAAACTTCTTCATGTCCCATGGGATTGCCGAAGTACCTAACGTTGGATTCTGTAACACAAAAAAAACCGTCAGATCCCGTCATCTCCTTTTAATCCCTTTGGAAGAAGGGTTGAACCGGTAGAGCGGGCTGCGGATTGGCCTCCGGTTCTACCACCGAATCCCTATTCGCCAATTCCGGACATCCGCTCAATAATTAACAACTCCACCCTCTTTCGTCTCACCGTAAATATCAACCCGGGTCGGGGCTGTTTTAACGCACAGTTATGCCAAAGGGTTATATCATTGCATTATCATCGTTTTGCCCTGGTTATTACCGTTGTAATTATTATTATTACAAGTTGTTTTAATTTAAAATGAAAATTCGTTCTCTGGTACTCCATTATTTTTTACGCCTCCCATTTTAATAAACATAAAAGATTTTTAATATGGTGAAATAAAAATAAAACTAGTCCAAACATTTATTAATTTGTGATTTTTGAATATTTTGATTATAATATGGTCTAAAATGTTTTATTAGGATTTAAGAATAGGTGACTATTAAAATTTTATATTTTAAATTTTTTATTGGAAAATTAAAATTAAAAATCTTAAATCGTATATGATTGAACGGCAATAAACAAAAAAAAATATTAATTATTAGGTGTTAGTTTTTATATTTATAAATTGTATAAAACATAGATAGAATAAAAATAACTGCAGACTAAGGTTGGTTATTTAGATCTTAATAAATATTATAATAATATTCCGTATCTAAAACCTACTATTACTTTTTTTTTTTATAGTAGTTAAATTTATCATAGTATTTTTAAATTATTGAATTGAATTTGAAATGTATACAAGAAAATATAATGTAGGTACATAGTTTGTAGAAGAACCATTTAAAAGTGGTCTTCTGTATCAAAATTTTGAAATAACACTGTACCGATTTAATTTAATACATATTAACGATTTTCCAAACATTCTAAAAACGAGTTAAATGTGACTAAAACAAAGTATCTATATACTATCTCTGAATAATGCGATGTCTAAAAAATGTTATCGTTAATTTGTTGAAAACTATATTTTTAATTATATAAACTTTGATGCATATTAAAAATACGCAATTTTAAACATCTGTATGGTTCTTGAGACGTTTGTTCGTTATATAAATAATATTAACATACTACATGCACCATAAGAAGTTGAAAAAAAGTTATAATATAATAATATAGTAACTATTGTTAATAATATTAATATAGTATATCTACAATGATATAATGTTAACATATTTTTTGTATTCTTACAAACATTATTTCGCTATTTTGTTTAAATATAATTAAATTTTTTTTATAGCGAATATAATTAACAATATTAGTGAATCTTATATTATGAACTATCTGTAGGTTTTTTATTTAAATAATAATTATAGTGTCTAATAATATGTCTAAATATAAAATTGGGATTATGGGCTTTATAGCATATTGTATTCACACGTTATTGGAATACATTTAGATATGTATTTTAGTATTTATATATACGTATAATAACATATCTTGATCAATTTAACAGTAAGTATTTAACTATTAACACAACTTTTACAAACAGTAATTTTTTTGGAAATATTACATTGGATTCAAATTTTTTAAATTTTATTTTATTTAACATAATAATATAATATAGTCATGGATTATTTAGAATGTATATCGAAATAGAAGATGTATTGTAGAGTATTTTAAAAAACTTAACTCATACTAAATTGTTATATAATTTATTTATGCTAGATTTTAGTATACAATAAATAAACAATTTATTATTAATATAAATAATTATTATAATTTATGATTTTGATTACAAGTTATAATATGTTATACGCTGCTATATTGTCTTACCTGCTACAATATTATATTATTTGAACGCTTCTCTTCGTAATATAATTTATGAGATAGAGCTTAGGTATACTACCCTGTACATTCTAATCACGTAGAATCAAATATACGTTCAAACAACCGTTAACTCATGAATAACAATTTGTATTTGGTAATTATTATTATACCCGTGTAATTAATATTTATTTATAAAACAATTTTCTACATAAAAAGGTTTGAAATGAACAAACGGTTTCGTATCCAAGTGTCGGTTTTTACGAAATTGGGGGTTGGTTAATCAAGACGGCCGCTGAATGTGTAATTAATTTATTTTACGACCTCCGACATTTTACTAGCCCCCGGGGTACGAAAGAGAAAAGAAAAAAGTACCAAGTTCATTCATTGTCGACAAGGCCGCCCTCGTTCACAGAGATCGTAAAGCACACAAGAAACACCGGTATATTGCTTAAACAATTTTTTCTTCCTAGCCAAGTTGCTTTTTTTATTGCACAATAAAGAAAACCCCTCCTACGAAAAAAAAAAATAATAATAATAAGGCAAACAATAAAAACCAAATTATATCCGACTCTACAGCCACACAAATTGCCGCTTGCTTTGTAATTTTTATCAATTATGTTTATACATTACTTAAACATTTTTTTCCTCTTACGCTCGTATTGCTTTTAGTCGTAATATTTTATTTCACCATATAAAACTCAAATAAAAACGGTGAGACAGCACTGCAGTTTGTTTTAGTGAAAAAATGGAAATGACCCCTTCGAACACAGTATTTGTATTTTTTCTTTTCTTTTTTTTTCAGAGGGGCTAGGTACTATGTTACTACACTCGATATAAATTATAATTATATTAACCACCGGGGGATTCGAACCCCATATGCGAACATTTGTATGTATGTGTTTGTGTATGTGTGTTATTTTTATTCGTATGTACATAGGGTTCATTTTTATTCCACAATCTGGTTGTATAGCAGGTGGCTTTTGAACAGGTGAGCACCTGCGATCTGAAATTTGCGTGGACAAACATCACGCGACAGAAGGGCTAACCGGGTGACGAGTTGTCCAACTCTATGGTCAGTCAATCAAAGGTCACGGTAAAATCGATTGTGTAGATTATTATACCACAGCGTTTGATGTCTAGATCAATCGATATATATTTTTTAAATGTATTTTCCATTTGTTTTTCGTTTTATTTCATTCGTTGGTACTATAGGTATACCACAAATATTTATAGGAATATGTACAGTATACTGTGTATGGTATATGATGTTAGGTCTTTTGATATTTAGTTCCATACAAGTATTACATTTAACATTATACATTACCATCCTATAAAACGTTGATTTATTTTGTCAATCATGTGTGACACATGTGTCGTATTCAAACTTAATTCTTATCTGTGTACTCACCACCAGAGTGTTATCACCTATCTTTCTATACTAATTATAATTTTTCCAGACAATCAAATAATTGTTTGTTTCTTGAACCATAATATACATAACTTTGTGTTATTTATAATAAATCTGTTATATGTTTTTCATTAAACTGGTTTCTTAAAATGTGGCTTTATATATATTATCGTATAATGTCGCAATGATATTAATTTTTCCTTAGTCCAATTTTTCATTTTATTCTATATATAATATTATATGCCATATTTGAAAACACGAGCTGAATTATATTTGTTTTTTTTTGTTTTATTTTACTGAGTTATTTTCTAATCAATAATTTTAAAATTATATTTAAGTACATATATACATAAGTATACAAGACTATGCATTTGTGCTGGTGTATTTGTTACATGTACCAACTAATAAAATCAACAATATTTTATTTTCATTTGTTTTATTTTAGTTATAGTTATCATTAGGAATAATATTGTTTTGTATATCTTTCATGTTACCTATGTAAAATAGTTTAAAAATATTATTTTAACATGTATAAACGATACGGTTTTACTATATGTCGGGATATTATATGCGGATAATGTATACATAGTACATACATATAAACATTCTCAAAAGTTTACAAGGTCTATTATTCCTTATTTGTTTAGAAAATTGCTAATAATAATGATCAATCCTGGATTAAAAATAATTTTGAATTTATAGCAGGAAAATAAATTATAGTCTTTGAAATACGATACTTGACACGTGCATCTTGCATAATCGTCAGAAATAAGATTACTCAAGAAAGTTCATCATACCCATGTACGATTAATCTTTAACATTTGCTTACTGTATAAACTGTGCTCAATATATTTTTTTTACAAGGCACTTCATAAAAGTTTCTCGTTACAATTTTCCATAAAAATAAGTCTAACAAAGTCTTCAGCGTTGTGAATTATAACGTTTGTTTCTATGAATATACTTTTTATATAATGATGTAAAAATGTTAAACAATAATCGGCTCTATGCTTAATAATCGGACGTATACAACTAAAGCCAACTGTCTGACATTATTTAAATATTAGTATAATGTCAGTTTTGTTTTTTTATATAATTTTTAAGAATTTAGCTTAACCGTCACAAGTATTCTTTGCTTATTAGTTCAACTTACAACTTATCAATTTTTTTGGTACTATTTCAATACATATGTATTGTTGTTATTTCTAAATAAGTATTATTAATTATTATTATTTAATATTTAAATGACGCCTCTGGATTAGGTATACTTACTGTGAACAAAAAAATTAGTTTTATTTCGCTTGAAAGGATGGCCCAATTGTAGATTTCATACCTAAATTATTTCACAGTACTTGTATATATAAAATTATTTATATATATATTTATCCTTTGCTCAATGAAAAAAAAATTCATTTTACGCTCCAACAACAAAAATATTAGTATTCATTTAAGAATAAGAATATTGTATTCTTATTTTTTGGTTTGTTTGTTATTATTTCTTCCAAAAGATGTCGGAAATTGTATTTATATAAGTGTCACTACTTATGCATTTTATATTTTTATATTATTTTTTGATTTGATTACCTAATTATAGTTTCCCTATTTGTACAACAGAAAGCTACGCAACGTATATACATTTATATTAAAGCGTGTTTTTTTTTTTTGGATAAAAATTGGGTTCGTAGGAAATTAATATACACAAATACTCATCATAATTTTAAACGTCTACTATTTGTTTGTTTAATTAGTATTATATAGCAGATTAAATAGTAAAATATATACTTTATATTCCTATATAGGTGTCGATAATAATTTTAAAAATAAATACATCTGTTGTGAAGGCTATTTATTGTACGTATATTAAATTAATAATTATATACTTATATAAAACTTCCATTGTTCTGAATATACGCTGGCTACTTACATGTATAATCGACAAAATCATTTTATTCGATTTTAGTAAAATTATAATAAAAATATAATATATAGGTATAATGACAAACCCTGGAATAAACATGAAATGTTTTATTTTATTTTGTATTTTATTTTTTTCATCTACAACTAAAAGGATACAATTCATCTTAGTCTATTTTACAATGTCTATTTTTACAAAACTACAACTGTACATATTGCCTAACATTACAATAGTCTAAATAAAGAAAAAAAATACATCTCCGAGTCCGGATTAACAATTTTGGATTAAAATACGTTAGTATCTATACAAGGGAGTTGTTGATTACAACATTGATATAATAACAAAAATATGTTGTTTTATTACGTTATATGTAACACAATAATATTGTAAATGTCAAAATTTCACTAGTTAATAACATTTTCTGATAAAGTGTTAGGGTTCTCGGAGAAAGAAACTGCCGAGTCATGTTAGTGCTTGTTTTGACAAATGATTTCAACAGTTTTTCCATAGGGACGGGGTGAGAAAGACAGTTACGAAAACGGAAAGTCTATTAATAAATTTAATTTTAATTGGACATCAATCTTTTAATGCAACGAATGTAACAAGTAAAATAATATTTTCTGAAAGTTACAGATTTATTTTAAATATATTTTTTTGTTTATATTTGTACATAAATTAAAAAAAAAATACTAAATAATACAGTTAAAATTAAAAAAAAAAAACCCGCCATCATATAATATAGATGAATAGTTATTAAAAATTATATTGCACATTTCCATTCTCATATTATACTACAGAGAAGAACACAGTTTCGATGAAAATTACGAATTTTAATAATTTATTTACATATATAGGTATATATAGATATCTATATCGGTCGAATGTATGTACAGTTTTAATGTCTCAACAATAGGTATTTACAACAAAATGATATTCGCACGTTAGCACAGTGAGACAATAGTTTATTATTTAAATGTCATTTATACATACAATTTGTTAATAACGAATGTGTAATTAAAATCAAATGAAAATGTATATACACGATGTCTATCCGCGTAATGTTGATGATTGTAATCCATTGAGTAGACAAGTACACACTGGCAATATTTTTGTAATTTTGATTAAATTATCTCAAAAATGAATAATCACTATTACAATTATTCGCAAAATGTATTTATGAAGTTTATACGGATAAATTATTTTGTATCTATGATTTGTCGATATATTGTACTTTAAAAATAATTAAATAGGTACAACACTTAAAATACGGGAAATAAAATAACTATCTTAACAGCACATTTAATATTATTGTTACAGATATAAAGTATTCGATACAAATAGCTTTTAGTGCAATCAACTGTTGGAAATAAAAAAAATAAACAAATAATATAATATCTACCTAAATAAAATAATATAATGGTATAATATTTTCGTTGTAAAATTCAATTTTGCGTTGTGGCTAAATATCTCAATCTAAATATAACTTTACACCTTTTAAATTAAATAATTTACGTTTTAATAATATCTATAAATAATATATAGGTAATTATAAGTCTTTGATACATAGTTTTAGACATTTATTTTATTGGGTTATGATAATATTATTGCTATTATTTTTAATTAAGATACGTTAAGGCAATATTATTTTTTTCCGTTCGTTGATATTTCTTATTTTTTGTTAACCAAAATTATTTGAGTTAAAGAAAGTAGAGTAACAAAATATTGATGAGAATCTTTTCTATAGCGTCAAAAATATATATTATTTAAAAATCCTGTATTTAAATGATATAAATGTATTTTTAAAAAATGATTGGAAATCAAAATATTTAAAAGTCTATGTATATTATAATATAGCTACGTGATGGATGTTTTTCAACAAAATTATTTTAAAAAGTTGTCACAACCAAAACATAAAGCCACACAACGAGGAATTCACATAGAACATTTACAACGATATGTGTTAATCATATTTTACGTACTGTGACGAAAATTAAAAATTGTAAAGTGAACATAATTTTAAATACTTTAAATGCAATTTACACATACTGTGTTTTATCATTAATCAGTAAGCTCAATTGTAAATATACTTAGATATGTACTTTAAAACATTATTTCTATTTTAGACAAAATTTAAAATTTGAAAGTTGTACATTTACATAATTTAAATGCATTTATTATTCTATTAGTTTAAGAAATGCTTGGTGATAATTCAATTTAATTAATGTATATAATATATTATAGCAGTATCTAAACCAATGGTAATTTAATTCAACAACATTAATTTGTATTTTATTCTTTTAAAAATTACACTATTTTTAATAACTATAATGGAATGTGTTTCAATAAACATCGTATCGTGTAATATTTTAGATCTAAAATATCAATGTAATTAAAATGTGTTGTAAATTTATTATGTAGTAGTACGTACTACTTATAATATGTCTCTTTGTATCTGCCTATACGAGTAAGCAGTTACATATATTTATTGGCTTTAAATGTAATTGTTTGTTGCTGATCTGATTTAAACTATACAATTGTTTGCCACGGAACAAGATACTTGACTGGAGAGGTACCTATTTATATATGCGTTAAATATTAAATTTTTAGAAAATAACGCTGATTAAAAAATACGTGCGTGTATGCATCCGAAACAGAGACTTTGGTTTTAAATTTATCATAAATACCAACATATATCAACTATAAGTCGCATGATCACACTTGTATGGATTATTGTGTTTTTAGGAACATATATTATAATAAGTGGCACTTATATCGTACACGAGAAGCAGATACAAATTTGTACATTAGATTTCCTAACATATAATAATTATATTTATATATGATTAATATGGAACTACCGTGGGCGTTTTATAAAACAAAACGCACAACATAAAGAGAGAGAGAGAGAAAGTTGAACCAAAACCGTCTGAAGCTTTTACAGAAAGACAGAAAGAGACAGAGAGATGCATGTGTTTAGGGCAGTTTTCATTTAAGGAAAATGACCTAAAAATCCCCATATCGTTTGGGCAAAATTTATATGGCACCTAGTATGTTCAGTACGCTTTCTTTCCCATTTTTGGAATTAACGTAACAATCTAAGATGAGCTGAACACGTCATTATCATCATATAATTTCTCAGCTTATAAATCAAAATATTGTTTATCTCAAAAAGTAATACCTACTTGACTTTAAACAGGTATGTACAATAGAGATAAAAATAAATTCGCTAAATGATGTGTATGATCTACTCGGATCTACTTGGGTGATTCGCCCAAATCGATATGTCACCCCGTGATGTCTGACAAATTGGTCGTCGAAATCATAAATATATATCTTAATTATATACACAACTATTGTTTTATATAGACGATAATAAATTTATGTTATTATTATTAATAATATACGTTATTAATAATAATAATAATAATAATAATAATAACGTATATTATTATTTTTTTTTTTTTTATATAGAAATGATTATTTCCGGTTAATGCGACTAAAATGAGCACGTGTCTTAGGAAGGGATTCAAGTGTGGTGACGGATGGCAGCGGCAGCGCGGGATCCCGTCATCAGTGTTGGGCCGCAAACTTCATGCGCTTTTGCTTTTGCCTCTGGTTGCAGAACCACACTCTGACCACGTTCTTTTTCAGGTCGAGCTTTTCCGCTATGGCCGCGATCTTCTCGCCCGACGGCCGCGGCTGCACGGCGAAGTACGCTTCCAGCGAACGTTTCTCGGGCGCCGCGATCGACGTGCGCTTTCGCTTCTTCTCGCCGGCCGGAAGCACGCTCGGCGCGTCCGGATCGCGGCGCTTGTTCTTGGCCTGCGCTTCCGCCTCTTCCAGCCAGGCCTGCAGGATGGGCTTGAGCGCGATCATGTTGTTGTGCGACAGCGTCAGCGACTCGAATCGGCATATGGTGCTCTGGGACAGGGCGCCGACGCCCGGTAGCTTGAGGTTGGCCAGCGCCTTGCCGACGTCGGCCTGCGTCACGCCCAGCTTGATCCGCCGCTGCTTGAACCGTTCGGCGAACGCCTCTAGCTCGCGGGGATCCGTGTCGGTGTCGGGGTGCTGGAGGCCCGCACCACCGCCCGCGCCGATCATGCCAGCCGCCGCGGCCGCCGCAGCAGCCGCCGCCGCCGCATGATGATGATGGTGGTGATGGTGGTGATGCGGGTGGCCGTTCGGGCCGGCGCCCGAGTGTGAGTGGTGGTGATGGTGGCCGGTCATCATGCCCGCGCCGTAGACGCCAGGATGGAGCGGACCGTGGCCAGACCCGTCCGACATCGGCGTCAGAGTGGTCATGGTTGACGACGATATTGGTTCCAGGAGGTCGAGGCCCTCCATACCGGGGTGCATCTGAAAACAAATCGCAAAACGAATGTTGGTAAAAACGATAATTTTTCAAGGACATAGAAATATTTTGATTTCATGCCACGAGGACAGTGTGTATTTATAGGTGTTCAAAGGTGAAAAACAGATTAACAGGTAGTTAATCAATCAACTATATATACACATACAGTCATTGGATATATTGAATGCTATTAATAATTTTTAGGGCGAGCAAAAATTTTGACCTCCCTTCGTATGATATTCGTATTCGGTAAACGCCTTCATTTAACTAAGGATTTTTCTCAAAAGTATTTGATTAAAATTTATTCAACTGAAATATAAAGTAAAATCATTAACGCAAAAATATCGAATGAAAAATCGTGTTATACGAATTGATATGAATCACCATTATGGAATTGTATATGATTATACATTTGCAAAGTGTAACTAAAACTTAAATAACAAAGTTAATTAAATTATATTGACTATAAATATAGGTAGACCACTTGACACTATAACCATCAGTAATCACGATTTTGAACAGTTTAAATACTTCTTACACATATTGAGTCATAACTGACAACTAAACTAATATGAATGAAAAATCAACGTAAGACTGTTATTTTAGACAATCTGCAAAGTATGCATTTTATAGTTAATCTTCTATAAACTCGAGTAGCACACGGTGCTTTTATTGTAAACAGGTTCAACTTTTCACAAAAATCGACCTTTCCGCGTTTACATCTTGAAAAAATTCAGATCTTAGATTTTGTTAACCTCTCATTAAAAACATAATGTGTTGAGTCATTGATAATTAAAAATTATTTAAAAAATTGCTTTTTAATTAAATTTGACTCAAAGATTTATTACCTACTATTAAATGTGCTATTTTTTTTATTAATGCTTAATTTATCTTGAAATATTAGTTAAATTAAAAGTCAGTAAAAATATTAAATATGTAGATTCATAAAATAAATAAATAATGATATGTTAAAAGAAATCAAAAATGTCAACGTGTATAGTAAAATTCAAAATAATATAATAATACACGTAAAAGATTTTAGTTCCCATGAATAATGTGTTTAAATACAAGTATAACAGTATAATTAACATCGATATTTATGGTTTAACCAAGTGATTTTGTCTGAATTTGAACTTAAAATGTCTATAAAAAAAATTATGCCTATGTATTTTTAATATTCTTGATTAATAACAACTTATGTGGCATCTTGTATTAAACATTCAAAAATGTTGACTAAGTGAATAATTTTTTATTAACATTTTTTAAGCAACTAAAAAATTGAAAATATTATCATCTAATGAAAATAATAATACAAATATTTGTTAAAAACTTCTAGAGTCTACTGTTATCCTAATATCCAATGTCGTCAAAATATGACCTTGAAATGCTCATAAAAAATTAATTTTGGTTTCCGGTAGAATTTTTTAAAATGCACTCGACTCAAATAACTAAAAAATTTATTCAGTTGTTAGACTCAATCCAAAATAAGCCATAGGACTATATTAGGTATATAATAATACCGATTATTATATAGCCATATATAGTAATATATATAGTAATTATATTTGCTGTACTTCCGTTTATATGTATATATTATAAGTATATGTAGAGCACGCCCGTAAAATACGATGATAATGTATGCGGTGTTAAATTTATCGTGAACATTTACGGCGCGCACGTGTGTGTGTGTGTGCATTGCGTTCGTGTTGTGCGTGAAACTAATTTTAATCAAGATTGAAGCCCTCCGTGGTGGCTCAACGAATTCAGTGCGCGAATATTATGTTATAGGGGAGAGATTATCGTTTTGGCAATGATGGCGCCCCGCGACCGCTTTACGATGAGTTTAGACGCGTTATTGCAATATGCGGGAACACATAAATGTATACATGCGTACCTATATGTTTCTATGCACTATAATATACTCTAGATGATCGTGCACTGAGTTACCCGTGACAAACTAAACAATGCTATAGTGGATTTAACTTGTCTTAAACTCCGTTTAATTTAAATTACACACATTGTTAACCCAATCGCTTGATTGGTCTGGACCTAACCGTTAATAAACGAAAAAAATATTCGTTTTTCGTGAGCCCCTCTTGGTTCTTTCATATTCAAAATTAAAAAAATTCTATTCAAGGGGCACGGTTTTGGGTATAGGATTATACATATATATTATCAACACTATAATACCTATACAATATTACGTTTTTACGTACCAAATTTCAGAACCACGAGTTCGAGATAGACTCGGCTGTGAGTCGCTTGTTGTACACACACGACACACACAACACGTATATAAACATTGCCTTTTATTAATACGGGTATGTGTATACGGCCGGCGTACATGTGTATCGGTATCTATGGAATGTGCAAAACGAAAAAAAATAATAATAACAACAAATACGTGATGAGATTGTCGAATAAATAAAACGAAAAGGCGGCGGTGGCGGTATTATGTATATTATGGCACAAACATTCGCGCACGGGATCGGTAAAAGTGTGGGAATTTGCATTTTATACGGGTCGCGCGTATGCGAACGGCATAATATGTGTGCGTAGAAAATATCAAGAAAAAAAAAAGCGACGAGCGTACGTCACGGGAATTCCGCACGTCGGGGGAGGGGGGTAGTGCATGTTGTTGGTGGTGGCGAGGGTTGTTCACCACGCGTGAATCCGACGGGGAGAAATTGTCACTGGCGAGTATATATATATATACGTGAGTGTGTGTATGTGTGAAGGTAAACCTATATACAGTAGTACAGACGTGGTACACCTACTATTGTATTGTATATATGCCTATATACATATATATGTATATATATATATTATTATATATGTAAAATTGTTACACATATAATACACGCGCTGCAGGATGTGGGGTCGCGTGTGTCACGCGTACATGCATGCGTGTATATATGTATATATGTATAGATTAGAGTATTCGTCGGGGTCGACGACGAGAGATATAGTTTGGCGGGACGAGTAACGGGAAGTATATATGTATATACAGCGGTGAGGGGTCGAAAGGGATGAAACGGCAAACGCAATCGAATGAATAATTGATTTGGATTGTTATTATACACACGCACACACATACACACACGTACACATACGTTCTCTTTCTCAATATACCGTCGTTGAGCACACACACGCACACACATAAACCTACTTTTGGCCCTTGTCGTCGCCGTTTACCCCTTTCGATTGGTTACAACCACGACGTAGACGACGACGACGACGACGACGCGAGGAGTATATTATTATTATTATTATTATTATTTACACACACACACACACACACACACACACACATATTACCACTCAAACAGCGCTCGTTCCTGTAATGAGGTAATCGGCCGCGTACACACAAACGCGACGGTCATATATGCGCGCGCCGCACTCTTCCCCTCGCGACCGGTTAGTCACAGTAGTGCAGTCCCCGCGCGACGTATATTTCATCATTAACTCGGTCTCTCGTCTCCCTCTGGCGTAGTAGTGTACTATACCCTTCATCTGTTGTAGCACACGCACGCGTAAACACCTATATACGAGTATCGCTGCTTCTGATGCTGTACAGTGAGAGAGGGATAAACAGATATAGATAAATGACGAGAGTAAGAGAGCAACAGAAAGGCAGGAGGGAGAGAGAGTAGATTGCGTGAGGAGTATTCCGCTGGGAACGCGGGTCCGTGTGTTTTTTGGAGGGCGGTAGTGGAAGTATACGAGCAAAAGTTAATGGATCGACAACTTTGACGAAGTGCTTCGGAGGAAAAATATTTTCGAGCGATGAGGGACGAACCACGACGACAACGCCGTTTGTGTTATAATATTCACCGGTATATATTCTGCCTTTCCACGCGAAAATGTATATTTTATTGATACCCACTCTTGCGTTCGTTTTGTTATATAATAATATATACAATATATCTATAACCTATATATATTCGTATATAACGTATAATAATGATTATAACATGAGAAATAACCACTGTTGCGTATTACGACTGTGTAGGTATCTATGTCGATGGATTTCCACGAGAAGTGGACTTACGTTGTCCAACTCGTTGGTTGACTTGAACACCGGACAAGAGTAAAACGAAATTAATGCCCTGCGTTCAAAAATCTTGAGTTTTATGTAAGAAATACAATTTTATGATTTTAACTTTATTTTTAAGCTGTATATATTATGTGCAATTTATGATCATGTTCTTAGTTACAATTTTTAATAGTATGCAAATTAATGTATAATGCATATACAAATAATTCTAAGTTAAAAGAATTTTGCAGGACAAAAGATTTTGAGTTCAAAAGTCTAATTATTTCTTCAAATTACTTTAAGTAACTAGTTTCAGTTAAAATAATATATTATTTTTTTTATAGAAATCTCAAAGTATGTATAAAAAAGTATAGAGCACATAAATAATTTACGTGCCATTAAAATCAGATGAGTTATGGCAATAAAATCAAATAGGGCATAATAATATGGATAGTTATAGGGTTTATTTAGAGGAAAAAAATAACATAAAACAATTTATCTTAACTATTAAAAAATACTTAAATATATAACGATGTATATAATACGTGTTAAACATTAATGTAACATATTATATTAGGTATATAATACGTATAGTAAGTGTAAAAAAAACCTGTAAATAATTTGTAAGCTCAAATAAAATATATATTTTTTTTATTGTTTCAGAATCAATTACATTGTATTAGCTTACAATTGTTTAAAGGGGTATATTTAAATTATTTAGCTATAAGGAGTGATATTTACATTATATTAAGTTGTACAATTCAATTTTTTTAAGAAAATAAACACTAAACACATATTATAATTTATACCATTAATAATTATCATTTAAATAATCATTGATATAGTATAGTGTGCTATAGTAAAAATTAAAAGTGCAAAATAAGTTTCAATTATTTTGTTTTATAAAATGTAACTTTTAAGATCTTTACAGTCTTGGAAGAAAATTATGTATGCATTTAGGTATACTGGTATAAATATAAATACAATAGTTGATCAAAGAAAAAATAATAATAAAACAAAGCTATTTATCAATTTTAATATTAAATATTATTAATTCTTAATGTAAGTCAGTATAAATTATATCAATTTAAACATTGAAGGATATATAGCAAATAGTATATTAAATTAAAAACGTTCTATTTTTGAAAGAAAGAAAGAGATAAATCATAAATGTAATATTATGATAATAAATAACTTTAAAATATGGAAAAGATGAAGTTTTGACAAGCTTATGAAACATCAATTACATACATTTCAGTATCTCAGTAAAAATATTTAATACGTTTCAATATTAAAATTAAAATTACATTAAAAAGTAGCCATGGTGTCTTGTTTAATAATAAATGTTTAAGTTTAGTATTATTCAGTGTGGGATTCCCCATAACTCATAAGCTTAGTTTTAACTAAGAAGTTTAAATACATGTATTTACCTGGTGACCTCGGTGGTTGGATTGGCTACCTGAGTGTCCACCGGACATTCCATGATGGTGGTGGTATGACGACATAACGTCGTGCTTGAGCTGAGAGAGCGGTCCAGGTGATCCAGTGGATCCAGGCCCCAATGATCCATTGCCTTGGCCTCCACCGTTGCCATTACCAGGTCCCGGTGATTGATGATTGTGATGATGGTGGTGTTTTCCCATATCCACAGCGGCAAGCACTTCAGCTCTACTGAGTAGACCGTCATTGAGACCACCAAATAAGTCACCCTGTGGAAAATAAATATTTTCAAAAATTAAGTTTACGCGATATGATAGTTATTTTTGATTAATTTTAAGGATTCAATTCGTTCTTAATGAATAGAGAGAATAATTATTTGAGTAACGTTTTCTTTGACGTATAATATGCGGAGAAGACGGTCAACAACTTGCTATACTTGAATATTAATGAAGAATCTCTATCCTTAGTTTTAAGCGGCTACGTTTTCTCACTATGCGTGGAATAAATGCTGCGCTGCGTGCAAAAGCTTTTTGTCAAGATAAAATTCACAGTGGACTTATGACGCCCAAGATAAGAAGTATGACATTTACTAAAGACGTCAACGAGTATATAGAGTTTACTTACTGGGGTTTTTTTTCGGGGTGTGTGACAAGTGCTGCTGGACTTTAGAGACGAGTCGTCAATTATTTATGAGCTATCCCATTACTCTACCGTTGTTTTACATGGTCATTGAAAAAATGAAAAAGTATTATAAAAATAACATGGAAAACTACTGTGAAAAGTAGATGGATTTTAATTATAATAATATATATAAAAATATGTAACATATATACATTATATAAAGATAATATACAGGTAAATAATAATAAACTGGATAACATTAAAAAGAAGTATTGGATATTCTTTCACGTTAGAACTTACTAATATTTAATTTTAGTTTATTTTTCTAATTCGAAAGTAGTTATATACTGCGTCATTAGTGAATGACTCCAACAATGTTTCTAGAATTTTTAAATTATTATAATAATTATATTATTATGATTATTATTATAATGACCTAATACAAGGTAAAGTGTAATATGTGGTTTATATTTGTATACATATTATATTTAAGGCGAGTAAAATTAAAAATGGATTTATTAAAAGTGTCTATACAAAAAAAAAATACTTAATATAGTGTTTAAACTTGTTAAACATTTTTTTTAGGCTAAATATATATATATATATAACTATGACCAAAATTATTTTGTAAGCAATTATATAGTTTATTTTATGAGTATCTAATAATGTTTATTTAATTTTAGGTAAGAAAATTAAAATAATTTTTATAATTACTTATTTAAAAAAAGTAATTGGCTTATTAGTTTAATAAATATGTACTGTGATAGAAAAAAATAACAACTATAGTTAATGATAATTTAAATTTAAAAACTGATATTTAATTTATTGTTTATATTTACGTTTAGTTTAATATTATAATGGAAGTCGACTCGTTAAAAGCGTTAGTTTTGATTTAATTGTATGAGTATTAATTTTTACAAAACAATTATGTTGGAATGTATTGAAATACAAGAGGGCATAGTACGACAGGTTACTTATACAATTTTAGGTGAGGATTAATTATAAGTATTATGGTATTAAGTTTATTGTTATAAATTACATTTTAAGCGTTATTTGCTTTTGAACCCATGTTACTTTTAGAGCTTTATTAACCAATGCAATGATTATATATTTGTCATATTCTATAAAATTAATTTCAAAAGCTCATATGACTTAACATGGATACACGTCTAAGTCCTAAGACATTTGTTATAATAAAATTTTTAGTATAAAATATTCATTAAAATTTTGTTTATTGTAATATTATACATTATACTACAGAAAAATCCCTGGTGCACACTTTATTTTCGCGTAGGTATATTAAAAGTTTGAAATAAAGTATTTTGTAAATTAGGTATTAATATTATTGAGTATTTCATTCGGATACCTGAGTATATATATATAGTATAAATATTATTTTGTATTATTGAGAATAAAAAAATAATTAATTAATTTAATACAGTTAATATCAATTATTTTTATTTAATAGCTGTAAGAGGTTTTCAACTGTTGCTCGTATTAATGTAATAAGTACTTAATATAAAATTACATCTTATTCTAGGTAACGTGTGTACAAAAGTTATAAAAATCGAAAATTATAAGATTTTTTGATTGTATATGTTAAAGTGTCCTGGTGTTCTTTAACGATCGGCATGTGTTTGGAGTGGACGTGGCACAATGATGACGTGAAAACGGAATTCAATTGGAGTGCATTCGAAAATATGTCAAAAACTCTCATATACGCAGGGGCAATCATCAGCGCTGGACCAGCGGCGCTCGTTGCATCGATGCAGACGAAACTCAGAGAGGTGCTAATCATCGGGATATTTTTTACGCTCTGCGGGTCAATTGTGCTCATGACGTGTTCGACTAGCGCGTTGTCGACACTCGTTGCAGGACGAATTCTGCACGGTATGGGTGCTGGGATTGTGTGCGTTGTCGTGCCCAATTACGCAGCAGAAATCACTGAGCCGAAGTACAGAGGTGATCGTTAATTATAAAAATTATATTAGGGCTAGGATTTCTAATTATCAGCATATTTTTTTTTTTATGAATCAATTTTATGTTTTTAGTCCAAATACGTTGGTTGTCAGTTATATTCACGATTTGGTTCATACTACAGAATTTAATAAAACAATTTTTTTCTCTCATATTTTTATTAAAATGTGTAAAAAAATGAATGTAAAATCGTATTCATCTGATAAATGACTGTAATTATTGTTTTATATGTCATAAATATGTTATTTATATACTTACGTGGTTGGTTATACCACGGAAAAGATAAGATTCCATTTAAATGTTCTAGGCTTGTTAACTATTTAGTTGTTCTTTTAATAATCTTTGGTATAATGAAGTAATAGATACAACATTTTATATTTTTGCGTGATATTTAGTGTAACATTTATATTGGTAAACGATTTCGAAGCAGGACCAAAGTTCAAAGTGAAGGTGTTGAATTATGAAAATTTGTTGAAGAGTTATCTAGTGAAGTTTGCAAAACTGATGGTAAACTACTTCATTGTGTTATTTGTGATCAATTTTTATATGAAAATTATTTAATGTTTATAGAATTTAAATTATTTTTTTAAAATAATCTTCATATACTTTATTATTTTGTATTGCATATATGTAAATCCTAGCCCTAATTATAGTAATAACAATAATAATAATAATATGTATTTTATAGAGTCTACATGTTTTGTTATTGCGCGCGTTACATTTTAAATAACATGTGTTCTATGACATGTATTGTACGACACTGCCGCGTAAATGATAAACCTATTTAAAATTGTAAATCAATTATTTATTGTTTGTTCGATTTTTATCTTAGTTATTGAAATATTTGAGTACCCATAATTTTTGTAATTCATATTATATGAATATAAATAAAGATTGCAACCATAAGTGTAGTTATATACTTTGAAAATGAAAAAAAAATCTAAGCTTTTATTGTGACATATGAACGTAAAATTATTTTATATGTAAATATACAGATTGAGTTATTGATAACAGTAAACATGACCTATTGAATATATTAATATATATGTATTATATTGTACCTTGGTTAGCGTTTATAATTTTAATTATGGGTCCTAGGATAGTCGGTTTCATAAAAACTAATTTTTCGCTTATATTAATCATGACAAAAAAATGAATTATGATTACTAACATTTTTTGTTATTTGTCTGATTAACAGCTATTTATAAAAGGTTATAAATTAATGTTAATTATTCTATGTAGACGTGTTAATTGGTTTGCATCATGTACACTTGTTATGTGGTATGATTTTGTCACACATCGTCGACGAGTATAACATGGATTCATATATGATCATGGGAACTGTAGCTATGGCAATTTTAAACTTGATAGCATTATATGTCATCGAAGACCCACCATATTTTCAGCTGATATTTTATGAAAACCTGCGAAAGAGTGAATCGGATTGTAAATATATTGATTTGTCGAGCAATAGTTGTCACAGTGTAAAAAAAAAAATGCTATAACAATATATTATGGTCTCTGTGGACTATTGTATATTATTAATAAATGTATATTTATCGTTTCAGATGTTAAGAAAACGAGACATCGACAAAATAATATACTTATTTTCGATTTTCACGAAAAAACAATATTTTCGTCCATTGTTGGTTAACATCTGTTTAATAAGTATCCAACAATTTAGTGGTAACATTTCATTGATGTATAAACTACAATGTACATATGGAGTATTAGTATTTCCATTTAGTGGATTGGTATCAACTATGACTAGTATCTTAGTTATCCAAGTATTGACACCTTGTTACTGTTCGTCATCATTTATCATATATTATTGTTCAATATAGTTCACAAAATGTTGTATATTTTGTGGATTAATATAAATATAGGCGCAGTTCTACTACCGAACGTCAAACAAATTATAGTTATTTCCCTATTGATTGGTAGAAACTTTCAGACATTTTATTTATAGTTCAATTGCCGGTTGGAGACTTTGTCGATCGGCCACCACCCTAACTAATAGAACAGTAGACTATAGAGTCTCGGGACCTTTCAAAGACATCTTAATCCTGATTAGGAGTTCATACAAGAAGTTTTACGGAGTTTCAATGTAGAAGCTCCCTTGGCGCTTCTTTGTGTTATTAGGACACTTATATCGATTGCAGCAAGGTCGACAGTTAACTCAGTCTTTTGGGGGACATAGTGTTCACATATAACGAAAAAAATGTATTTCAATTTTAATTTTTTAATGTATTACAATAATATAACAAAAATTTACATATTAATATATTATTGTATATGGATAATAATATAATATAATATAATGTATAATAATATATCATATAGTTTTAGTACTAAATCAAATACAGTATTTAAAAATATTAAATTAAATTTATTATTATTTTTTAATGTAATGGACATTTAATCTTTTCGTTAAGCTAATATATATAATAGTTATATATATATATATATATATAAATATTTTATTTGTATCTTATTTAATTTTAAATGTAAAGTTTATTCATTATATATTAAAAAATATAATTTTTTTTTAAATTTTTAGCTCATTTCATCAATGTTTTGTTTACTAAGTCTCAGAATTTTGGGAAAGAAATATATATTAATCATCTCAGGACTTGGCATGGTAATCACTTTATTCTTGGTTAATAGCACGTATTATATGAATAGTATGGACTCGTTATGGTTACCAAGTTTAATCTTTATCTATATTATTTTTTATTCAATTGGATATGGTCCATTGCCATGGATTTTGATGCCTCAAATTTGCCCAAGAAAAGTAAGCTATAAATTTCAAATTTAATGTTTCTGTGTGTATATATAATATTATTCTTGGACCATTTTCCATAAATTTAATTTAAATAGTATATCATACTTTACAAATATTATTTATTTCTCAATTTAAAATTAGTTAATATATGAATTATTATTAAATCAATTTAATACCTTACGAAAAATAAATTCATATGTTAGTATGAAATATTATTGTAATGATTTTTAATTCAGTTGTATTTATCTATATATTTTTAGTCGAAATTGTGGACATCTGGCGTCACTGTAAGTCTATACGCTTTTTTGAATTTAATCATTAATCAACCGTTTATTGACATTAAAAGATATATGATATACATGCTAAGTGGAGTGGATATTTTTCTATTGATTTTTACTGTTGTAAGTACTATTGGTACTATTTTTGCATTTTTGTTCATACCAAAAATAAAAGACCGTATTCCGTCATAAAATGTGTGCGTTTTATCATTTAAGATTACAGATAAAAATAAACGAATTTTCCTACTTTTTTTTTATTTTACGTTAGTATAGTGTTTAATTTAGAAGGTTTACAAAGCTGTAAAAAGCTTTTAAAAAGGTCTTGACTTGGCAAAAAACCTCTCTACATTGTGATAAAGTTTGTAGATTTTGTACAACCATAATATAAAAACTGTAAAAATGCATAAGACCTCCGAAAAATATGAGATGTTAAAATGTAAGAAAAAGTACACTTTATAAATAAGTTTACATTAAGTTTCTGAGTTCTACAAGCACATCTCTTATGATAAGTATAGTAGATTAAATTAATTTAATAGTTAATAATTACTTTATATTGCTTTTTAAAATCAGTAACACAATAAACCAATCTAAATGGTCTATGATAAATACTGATTGTTTCGAAATAATATTTTTCATACACAAATATTATATTTTATAAATAATTACTAACAATACACAAAGATTAAGAAATTATTTTAAGACAATGATATTTCAAAGAATGCAAAATAAAAAGTACGATTAAATAATGTTTTAGAAAAATTCACAATTTATATTTGAATTAGTGAAATAAAGTCACAGTGAACTAAATCTCATAATAACTGTAGAATGTAAGGTGATCGTTATGTGCAGTATAATATAAACATTAAGAGTAGATATTTTATAATATTCACTAGATTCTGTGCACTTTTCTTAGTGAAAGTTAATGTGGTATAATTATTAGAGAAATATGAATTCAGAAAATTCACATTTCAATAAAAAAAATTGTTAGTTAAAACCACGAATAAATTAGGAAGTGGATATTTAAACGTTTATATTTTGTCTTAAAACTCAAATTTTTATATAAAAAACAAAAAACTCTTTAATATTATCGTAATAGTGATTGATAAAATGATTACGTCGTCATAGTTCTAAATTTCTGTAAATAATGGAAGGGGTCATTATAAGATCTAGAACCATTTCCATTTCCCAAAAATGTATTTTACGATTATAAAACCAAAACAATAATTTTAACATTTAATTATACCTCAATATGTTGAAATAATATGAGTATCTACATAACATATACTCAAAAATTTCATTAAAATTAACAATTACAAAAAAAAATTCATCTTGAAAAAATGGGTTTTTGAAAAAAATGTTATTATTAACTCAAAGTTGAAATACATATTAAATTTACTTTAGCTATGAACAGGTTCTTGTATACTGACCGAGACGATAAATATTTTACATTAACCCTTTTGGTTTCCTGTCGGGATGTCAAGTGTTTATTAATATTTGCCCCTTCGACTCCCGTGTCGGTTACATGGCGAGATGGTTCACTTGCAAACTGTGCGCATAACGAGAAAATTACATGATACCATAAATCTTAACTTATATACGAGGTAAACCACAACGACCTTCTGGATACCATCAGAACAATATGATCTGACTTAATAAATTATTATTTAATTGTAACATGTCTTCATAATACCACGGGCGGTTTCTGATTTGGATCTGATGGGTATGCAATGTTATGATCTTTTTCGTTAAATATTGAAGATATGCATTGTTTTAATTTTAATTCCAACGTTATCAATGGATGGAAATCGTTTTGTTTCAAATAATTTTCAAAGCAAAAACATAGGTATGTATAAACTATCAATCGGCATCGATCGAACTCTCGATATATGGAAAAACAAGGTTATAGGGTAAAAATGTGGCGATGGGTGTTATTCATGAAATATTTATGATTCACTTGATCGTACTTTTTTACCTCCACGATCGGTCTTAAAGAAAAGTGTTTTATAAACAACTATATACATAATTAACTCGATTTTACATGCATATATACCTAATATTAATTTCGACTCAAGGTGTAATTGTGTTATTGCAATATTATATTTATTTGTGAAAATATTTTATCAAAGAAAAATAGATACATAAAAAATCGATACACGTTAATAAACTGCTGGTACTTCACTATTATATAATTAGTTAATTCTTTATAATTAGCATACTTTTTAATAGTTTACCTATTTATTTTTTTATTTTATAAATAATAGTCATATCGTGATTTACATAATAATACTAATAATAGTTTTATTTTTATAACGTTCAATTATTATTAATAGTGCATATTGATTTTGTAATCAAATATCAAACAATATCGAGTTTTTTAACGATTTGATAATATACAGATACCTATAATATATTAATATATAACAACAATGTATTTAATTTAATTAGGATAATTTTCTCTTGTGATTCTTACTTTAAAACTTTTTTGTTTATATATAATTTTTATGAAGATTGGAAGATTGGTATGCCTGTATACTTTAAAATGATTAGTAAGAAACCAATATAAAACCAAATTACATTTAAACATAATAACTATGATTTAAAAAAAATTGAAATCCCATTGACTGAACACACCGTGTTAGTATTTGAACACTTCTAGCCCAGTGTGTGAACAGTTAATAACTAATAATTAACAATATTCACTGTTAATTTTTCATATTAGATAAATAATTTTCTTGAAATTAAAATATTTTTAAACGATGTTCAATTACTGGACGATGTTCAATAACTAGACGGTTCACCCTATAGTAGGTATATTATGCTGTATAGATTTCATTACTTTTTAATATAAAAACAGTTTATTTCTAATAAATAAAATAAAAAAAATATTTATTATTTAACATTAGCATTAGCATTCAGACGCATATAATTATATTACAATTTTAGAATAATACTTTGACTTTTTACGTTTACGTTTTAATGATTGTACGGGTTTTACAAATATTTTTTATTAATTTAAATTGATTAATTAGTTTTGGGTGTTTATAAACATGCATATATGTAGTTGATGCATAGTCAGTAATCAGATGAGTTCAATGCTTCAATGCAAAGAAATCCCAAGAGGAGATTTATGAATCCGTCCTTGTGTAATCGGACTAGAGAATGTGAATCGTATACATATAGTGCTATTTAGACATTATCTCCGGTATGCTCGATATATAGAAGAGCTTTCCGAAACGTTTTCTCTTGGTATTAAGGCATCGGTGAAATTCTGCCTCACGTATCCGGCATAGTTAGTAGATGTGCAGAATAGAGGGGGCGGATACGACCGGGGACTCATTTATTATTTACCGGAGCCACGAACGGGACGGTTTTAAGGCCGCTTGTGTGTTCTCTACCCCGGCCGTCGCTCGGTCCACCGAATAAAGTCCTTTTAATTCCTGTTCCCGAAGCCACTTTGCTACGACGAAAACCAAAAAGCCTTGCATTTCGTTGATGATTTTTAGTTTATAGTCTTCATCCTCCCTCATTTTTACTCTCGGGAGTTTTGTTCTCACTCGGGGGACTTTTTTTTTAATGTGTTGGCTAAATTGTTTCTTCTTTAAAGCAAGAATGAGAGAATTTAAAAAAATAAAATAAAAATGTTAAAAAAAAAAAATAAGAAAAAAAGACACCCTCGACTGAGCGAAGAAAGAAAAAATACGGTTCTTATTAATGTTCACTTTAATACAATACTGTCTGCAACGTTTAGGACCGCTTTTAACAGAAAGAAGGAAAAAAGTTTCTCAACAAGTGCTAAGTCGATTATACAAAACTCACATTTCTTAGCAACTGAAAGAATAAACCTCACCTAACGAGTTTTGACAAACTGATATAGATAGCTATAAAACTGTAATTACTAAGTACAATAAATATAAATAAATACAATTTATTGTATTGAGAAATTGATTTAAAGATTAATTGTTAAATTTGATACATTTTCTTAACCCTTTCCTTTAAACAACGCGTCTATTAACCTTTAAGCAGTACTATATTAGAGGTAAAAGATAACACGATATCTAAAATAATAGTCTACATATTTAAAATTGGCACGTTTATTGAAGCGTTTTAATGAATATTTTCTACAATTTTAAGATATAATACATAATATAGCTGTTATAAAGAAAACGTACATTGTGTCGTGGAGACCAGGTGTTGCACATGAATGAGGACGCATCCTCTAGGATCCGGCTCTGAAAATACGAAAACGGTGGTTAGATTTGTAGAAATACTCGGACGAGACCCATTATATTTATAAAAACTTAATATCTTTTTATATATTTTTTTTTTATAATTCTATAATGTTATATAATGCATGAATATATTTTACATATCATATGGAAAATTCAAAAGCACTACCAAACGAATGAGGTATTTCAAATAGTCTGTTATAATGTTTTATCATGTTTTGTATTTGAATTATTAATCGTTTCGGGTATATTGTTGTTATTTTTAACAATTAACCACACAATTTATAGTAGATACCTATTTACATGGGTACTTCGTACACAACCACTTCATATTTAACATAAATATATAGATGTAACAGTCATTTTCATATTAAAGTAAAGAATTTGGAAAAAATCTAATTATGATTATATTTTATGACAGTCATAAATAATGTATTTAAATATACCTAAGTATAATTAATTTAATAATTTATATATTAAATGAGTTTTCTCTTTTCTATAAGTATAATAGTATTCATTTCTATAAATATATAAGTCATACAAAATTAATAACATACATAAATCAATCATTTAATAGATAATTACATATTTTATTGAAAAAAGAAATCTAAGCACGAAAATATTGTATAAAATAATATTGTACCTATTGCAGATTATTGAACGCTATACGCTATACGAAATTTAAATATAAATCTATATCGTTCTATAGTTTACTTTAATTATCGTATCTAAATTGGATTAATAATTTTAAATATTTAATGTTTTTATAAGCATAAAATAAAGATAAAATATTTAGAAATACGCTTGTGTTACAATTGGTATACATAAACGACGATTAAACATTCACATTTTTAACGTAGAACGATCGCAATTTTTTTTTTTCATTTATTTATTTATTTATTTTGTCATTTATATTTCGATGCATTATACCTATCGGTAAAAATGTCAATATAATCACAGAACAGATTAAATTAAATCTATTTAACGATAGATATAATCTTAAATAATATATATTTATATACCTATTATTATATGCTATATACACATCATGGTATTACACATTTGGACACTCTGAAAAGACGCCCCATACGAATTATATTCTTTTACACATATTATATTATTGTTCATGTATTTCAAATACAACAGTGTAGTCGTACGACTAAATATATATGTATCTATATGTTATATGTGTGTGTGTATGTGTGTGTGTGTGTGTGTATATATATATATATATATATATATCCTACTTGACTAAATTGTGCATAAATCAAACGTACAGTGACACAAAAAGGGGTTTCTGTTATGTATAGTGGTAGTACCTATATATATACGGTGGCGGCGGCTGGATTTGCGTCACGTGTCATTTTCCCACTTGGAACGTCCGAGCTTCGGTGATGTGATAATCACTCGCACGTGTGTTGCATTACGCGCGTACTCGTAACGTGTACGAGGCCGGGGACGAGGGAAACTTCGCTTCAAAATTCAGTTAGTACTTGACAGACGGTCGTATACGCAAAATAATTACCACAACCCGCCGGCCGTTTAATATCATATACATGTATGTATACTATACATGCGTTGCGCTGTTTTGACACAGCAGTTACGTTATTATTATACTTGGCCGAGGTAAAATAAAAATAAAAAACTTTTGTGTTCACTTATAATATATCCGATGTGAGGGGGAATGTACAAAATTAAAAATCCTAAGTAATTAATGTAATTGTGTCAATTAGCATATAATGTGTTGGTGTAATATTAAACGCACCTGCATCAGGTTTTTATAGTTTTCCATCATAATTATCATCAGTTTCTCAATTACAAAAATACATGTTCAGGTACTAGCATACTAAACGTATATTTGCCATTAGACCAATTTTAGATGACCGAAATGATCCATATTTATTATTGATATGAACGATGTGGTTTCGAAAAAATAATAGTATAACATTAAAACACTAACTTTTAATGGAAATTACGGAATAATATAAGAAATAATAATAATAATATAATGATGTGAAATAAATTAAAACTGGTCCAACTATATTATATAGTACCTATATACACGGGTATAAGTACTAGCTATTAGCTATATACCTATACGTAAAATGAATAAAAAGTTGAAAACAATTATGATTTTAAGCTTATTATACATTATATTTCATAAATTATGAGTATACAATTATTGAATTATATAACTATTATACGTAAATATACTGTAAGGATTTTAGAAATTAATTAAAATTTTAATTTGTGTTTTTAAATGTGTATATAATTTAAATTGCATGTAATAGGTATAGTTTATTTATATTATATAATGATTTAATTTTGTTGTTGAAAAGTACGCATAGTAATGTTTTTTTCTAAAATATTATGTATTTTACCACAAATATCTAATATGTTTACCTAGTGATTTTATTAAAATATTATCAAGTTTCAATTTTTTATTAGCAAAGACTCCTCAAAAGGCATAAAAATAAATTTCTTATCATTGTATTGAGACTATAACTGAATTTTATTATATATTAAATAATAACTTAATAATCGTATGCATATCTATAATAGATATAAATATATATTTCATTATTTACAAACATAATATGGTAAAATGTTATTAAACAAAATTTATATTTTATAGAAACATACTTATATTAGTATATAATAATGATGTGCAATGAATAAACATTTAAAATGTAAAAATAAACTGTTTATCAAAAAAAAAACCCTAAAAGATTATTTTAATTTAAAACATAAAAACTATAAATAGAAATAAGTTACATTCAAATATTTCCTTATAAACTATTTCCCTAAAACTTAGTATAATAAACACTAAACAACGAATTTGTCAATATGACAAGGGTTATTTCAGTTATGTTGGTGGCAGCAGGTTGCAGGTATATAGAAAACCGATCAATAATAAATTAATGACCGCAACCTATGTTTCAGTCGACACGTACAGTTAAAATAAAAGGTTTATCCGAAACGTAAACGTTTAAAAAATATATATACATATTGTTTCATGCTCTGAATTTATTATAATTTTGGAATTTAGAAAATAAAATACTAATGAAAATATCCTACAACAAATGCAATACTTATATGTACTTACTACCTATAAAATAATATAAAAGTTGCTATTTTATCACATCCTAATGAGTTATGATGATTTTGGCTTAACTACATGATTATGTCCAAAGGAGGTTTTATTTATTTAATTTATATAATACAATATGATTATTATTTTTATAAGAACAAATAATTTAGGTATAAAACATTTTATGTTATGGCAAGGTATACGACAATATTATTGGTAATATAATTAAGTTATTATATAATATACATAGACATATTTATAGTCAGTTATCGTAGTTATATTATACTCTAGTATTCTACATAAAATAATATTATGTTGTTTTATCAAACATTTATTTTCTGAGTATTTAATGTTTATTCAGTCATATTCAACTAGGTAGAAAAATTATTGTACCGATTGTCGGTTTGTGTATTAAAATAAACTAATAATAATTTCCAAATGTTTGTGAAGTGGTAACAAACTAGATATCTTCGTAGAATAGTATATTATATAATTAAGTTCTTGTCAATTGTCAGCCTACTAAATATGTTAAACAATGTTATTTTTAAGCAAATATTTGAAATAATAATAATAATAATTGATTGCGTTGGTTCGAAAATGTCCTATATAATCGAAAATATGACTTATTATACTCGTATAATTAGTAATATTACCATTTACCATACGCATTGCGAAAAACGAATTGTTTTAATTAAGTGAATACCTTATATTATATTACATGCGTATATACAAACTATAGGTATTATATTTCTATACTTTCATTTGATCATATATTATAAAATTGCTTATTGGTTATTATAGTTTGTTTTGATAGTTATGTATTATAATATGGTAAAGATTTTTATCATGCGACACTGTAACAATTGGAGTTATGTCTAGTAAAAAATAGGTATAGATATTTTAGTTATAATTATTGACTATACTGTATATACATACAAACGTGAATTTAGATTGAATATCTGGTTGACTAGCGAAGAGAGTATTAATTTAAATATGTACCACATGTATTTATTTTGTATATTTTTAAATATTAAATAATAATTATCCTATAAAATACATCACTCGTGCGTTTATATTATTAGCATAATTTACTCTCTATTAGAATATGCGTCTGCACTTTGGGAATCTTTGACAATAACAAATTTATACTATTTAAAGCGATTTTATGGACGGTTTTTGCAGTCATCTATAGCTTAAATGTTCCAATTGACCATCCTTCGTATAGCTATACAATCTCTGCAATTTTGTTTGCGCTCGATCTTACCTCTTTAGCTAACAGGCGTAAAAGCCAACCTAATATTCCTGCGCATATTAATTGATTACCTGATTAATATTCCTTCATTGCTCTCAAAAGTGAATTTTAAAATTCTTTCTCATTTCAAAAAGTCTCAAATTCTCGGATCCGTTCTTTATAGTTTCACTCAACTATACCTGCAGCAGTGTAATAAACCCAGTCCTGTATCTAAATGATTTTTAAAAACGGTATAACGCCAAGTTTGTGTTTAACAATATACAATTTTAATTAAATCGTTGATGATTTTTGTAGAACCACGAAACTCATAATTATATAGTTGCGTAAAAGGTGGTAGAATGTTTTATTCGTTCCCTTGCCGTAAAACGGTGTTTGTGAGGTTTAACAACAGCTTGCTGCTGGTAGAAACACGGATTTGGTACGGTCAAATAATTGCGCATAATTGGATGCTATAATAGCATCGCTCTCATAGCCGTTTGTTACTTAAATGGAGATTTATTCCACGGACGGGTAGACGGTCTGTGTATATGGCGGGTGGTTAGGGGTATATATATGTATATATAATATAGCAAGGCTTTTGCAAGGGGAGATGGATGACGTGGATTCCATCGTAGCAGCATAGCCGAAAGAGAAAGATACGACGGGGGCGATTAATAAATTATTTAAGCGCCACCGCCAACGACATCAATCACTCTTTAGCGGTGAAGTGAGGTAAGGCCACTGTTGTGGGGAGAGGAAACACCGGCGGTAATTTGACGTTATTGGCCTTACCGGGTCCGTTTATTTCTTAAGACTTTTTATTTATTATTCCGCGGCACTTTACAGTTTATATATACTCTTGTCGCCTGTACACAAGATTATTATTTATATAAATGCGCAGATATGGCTCCTTTGCAGCCGCCGTCGACAGATGACATACAGCGAGTGACGCGTGTCACGGTCCGGATTCATTTTTGTCGAAAGTCTCGAGAGCAGAAAACGAAAAATAAAAAAGATATATAGTGCTAAATTTGATTAATTTTATATTTTTTATATTTGTGAAGATTGAGTAATGAAATGCTTGCAGTCTGCACTCTGTAATAGCTTCAGGCGCACGCCAATTACACGAATTGTAATAAAATGTGAATTAATGCAATTCATAATATTTTGTATTATAATGTTAACATAACAAAAAGATTTTTTAGTTAAATATGCAAGTTGTATATTTGTATGTATATAATATATTATATACAATATTATTGTATAAATAATACAATGTTGTTATATTAAATAATAGATTGGTGAAGTATACATATAATATACCTAAAATAGATCAGCTTTCATTTTGTTCACGAGGACATGAGTTATGTTTCAAAAGCTCATAGCCTTAAAAAAAACCTTTTTGTGGATGTTTTTAGTATCTGCAGTATTGTATAGTGTAGTTGAGGTATGGTTAATATAGTGGTGATACACTGATATGATACATACGTATAACTATAGAAAATAATATATCAATATAGATAATATAATATGTTATATGGAAGTATAGCTACGTCTACGTATAGTTAATGACTAATGTTATGATTGACATAATATACATTTAAACTGATAAGTAGATAAGTCCTATACATAATAATCAAATATTAAAACTTTCACTGTAGGTCACAATTTGAATAATTTGTAAGTTGTAACTTATCATAAATTATTTATAAAAAAATTGTCTGTAGTATAGATATTATAACTATGAAAAAAATCAATTATAAATACTTTTTATCAAAGTCAGTGACCTATTTTTTCATTTTTTTTTTGTGGTGAGGTGGTTATTATAAGGAATAATTTTTAGACTTTTATAAAATGCTATAAAATAAATTAATGTTATGATCACTAAGATTGTATATACATAGCTCAGTACACAATGTCAAAATGAAATCACCCATTGGTGTATAAGAATAGGGATGCCGTATGCTACGCAAAAACGTGATACCTACCGTTAAAAAAATATTTGAAACTAAGGAGAATAATATAATATTTAAAAAAAAATTAAAGTGGATAGCACTGTAGAAAATTCTTAAGCAAAATACATAGGAATGCAGGTATGTGAATAAAAAGAATGAATATTTATGGAATCTTAAGCCCTGTATACTTTGACCGCTGTCTTAATACCTTAGTATTCTTTTGCATTATACGATAATATATAGTCTATACATTATAGGGCATATAAGTAGGAAGCTGGTAATACAATATATACACGAACCTTTAATCAATAAATATAATAAATTTAGGTTAAAAATTGCTTACATATAATTTAAATTTTTTGGTATATTTGTGTATTATATATATATATATATATATATGTATGTATATAATACTACGTGCGGTGGTCACTTAGTACGATTGAGTTTCGTTTGCTGCAGCAGTGATCAACGTGTGTAGTAGTACCTATACCTACGATGCGCACAAGTCTTATATTATAGGTTTACCCTTTACCGATACATAAAGACTTGGACGTGTATATCATCTTATATTTATCGAATATAATAATATTGTATATTTTACATGTACACCGGCCATATTTATGTATACTATTATTATTATGTACAGGTGTGCATGTAGTATATATTGCAGTAGTAGGACAGTACATTTCTTCATATATATATATATATATATATATTGGTGTGCAAGTGTGCCTGTATAACGAATATATATATAATAAATAGATGCTGTATATAAATGTTATGACCGTGAGATCGGACGGGCGCGCATAACAACACTGGCAGGCCGACATAAAAAGTACGTTTTACACGCGCGCTGAACGGAAAGTAAAAAATCGACCAGCGGATAACCAACTCACAGAGCAACACTCCACCGGACGGCTGTAAATATATATATATTATATTGTACGCACTATAGAGTCATCGTATTTATATAAATTATGTGCGTATAAATAAAAGAAATAATATAATATAGCACGTGGTTATCTCGGACCTGCGGGCACACTTATACACACACACACACCTATATATATCTACACCACGTGTGTAAGGGGTTTAGTATAAGAATTTATATTATATATATATATATGTACATAATATATACATACATAGTATACCCTCCACAGCGGTGTTCGTTTATATCGTTTAATAAATTGGAAACCCAACTCGGGGTACACGTGCGGAATACCAAAAACCGTTTATATATACGCGTCTCGTCCGCATAAATTCCACATCGAAAAGTCTATATATTATATACCTATTCAAACGCTTTCATTATATATATATATAAGTATACGCGCACGTAAGAGTGTTATATATAAATGTATACTCGGATGGGTACATATATGTATATATTATAACATATAATATATAACCGTGTGCCGTCTTCGTTTACCGTCGTCGCCGACTTCGGACGTCGTCGCGGCGCGTATATTAAAAGCAGCCGACCGATATAGCAGCAGTATTCAGTGGTCTTGCATTCCGGTCACGGAAACCAATTCGCGGGCGAGTTATATAATACATATACATATACATATATATATATATATATATACAGTGCGGCGTTCGCGCACCTTCGGTCGGTCGGTCTAGCCGGCTGGCGGGGCGGGGCGGGAGGAAGGGCGCGCGCCCGTGAAACGCCACCGTCGTCGTAGACGCGCGGCGCGCCGTTACGCCGAAAACGGTATAATATTAATAATAATAGTAATGCGGCGGCGGTTAGCCGGGCGAGTGGGGGTGGAGCGCCGATGGACCAATTGACGAGCGGCGCGCGTGAGACCAACTCTCCGTCATCGATCTCGGGCGCCATTTGCTGCCCACCCGTCCGCCCGTCCGACCGCCGTCCGTCCGGCCGGCCGCGGAGACTCATCGTGCTGCCGAACGACGACGCGACGTTTTTATCGGGACGCCGCAAATTGATCGTTCCGTACGCAAACGGCGGTTTAACGTAAGTGCTCCGTACACGCGGTCGTACCACGCGTATATATATATATATATATATGGGTACAACAATCTCCGTGGATGTACACCGGTAGATCCGTCGAATCTCGTGTAATATATAGAACACTATCGTTATTATTTCAAAAGCTATTCGCGTTTTTGAAAATATTTTTATTACACAACCTCGAGTGGTTAAAAAATAACGATCCTCTAAACAAATAATAACGTATTTTTATTATTTTTTATCGAAATCTATTTTTTTTATTTTGTTTATCTTTTTTAATGACAACATGCCAATTTTTAATTACATATTCCTCGATACAAGCAGAATATTTTTTTGAGTTCTTCGACGTTTTATAAAAATACAATTGCAGGGATACACCGAAAATTGTTAGTTTCATCTAAACTAATAATGAGCTATATTATACTTGTCTAAAATTTAATTTTGGTTGATCGAAATACACTGAAAAACAGCCTATTTCGGAATATAAAATTAAAAATTTATAATATGTTATCATTCAAAAGAGTAACAAATTCTTAACTTAAAATCATGTTGAAGAAATATTTTCAAAAACGTTATAACGAGAGTCGTATGTCAATCATTGGATTATCTGTATAGTGTATATAAATATTACTTATTTTTACATTTCTCTGCAGCACACCTCTGTATATGGATACACGAGTATATAATGGCTCTCACATGCATGTCTCAGTACTTTTACTTCAATGTATTTTATTTTTTTATTTCATTAATTGTACGAACCTTAGTTATATTCTATTTATACATATTATATAGGTAGCCTGAAGGTAGAAAATTAATGTTTTTGCAATTTGTTTAGGTTTATACAATTTATAATACACCTGTGTAATAGTATTTTATACAATAAAAAATAGTATATTAATATAAACATTTAAAACTGCACTAATATTGTAAGCCTACAATCTACGTCGCTGTACGTTACGAAATTTGTGTCATTTGTGCATCCACGCTTCAAGGTATAAATATTACATCTCATATCATCTCTGTACGTCACGCATCGTCATACGTCGTCTATATACAATAACGTGTAGTATATTTGTATACATAATAAGGCTGCTTATACACATTGCATATATTATAATGTATATATTATTATAGTATAATATGGTAGTATTTGTAGTAAGTATGCACGATTAGTATGATCATATATTATCCATATATGCTGATACACACCTCTTGTCTAAATTTGAAACCTAAACCTATACTTTGCAGATCTTCTATAATTATAGTGTGTACCTAAGTTAGGTAATCTAACCAATTACAATTATTCTCACAGAAATATTTTGTTGTTTTAAAATATGTATTAAAACACTATACATTCTACATGTTAAACATAATACAATTGTATGCTATATGCATTATATTCAAGGATTCTTTAAAAATATAAACGTATAAGCGAATTATAAAAGTTCTTATTTTTTTATTATTTGCCTAATATTTTTAAAAATATATGTGTGCGTTTATAAACACACTATAAAAGTTAATACTTTTACTGTTAAATATTTTTTTTAAATATGAGGTAAATAATAATCGTAGAATAAAATATTTTAAAAACTTATTTTTTTGATCATTATTAATACAAACTTGTTAGATTTACATAAATTTACTTACAGTATCGACCTGCCTCATGATTGGACCCCAGTAATTTTAAAAAAGCTTCAAAGCCCCAACAAACTTGTAAACAATTTTAACTGCCTTTTAATATACATTACAATAAAAATATTTTACTTTTTAATTAAAAAATAATACATTATACTTTAAAACAATTGTTATTACTAAAAAAATGTATAATCAACAATGTCTTTCATTTCTAAACAACAATATTATACAACAGCAGTGTACAAAATACAAATTGTCCATTCACGCAAATACGCATGTGTGTGTTGACCGAAACTTTTTTCATATAAATTTTCATATAATATATTTTCAAATAATGTATCTACCTAATATAGTTTATTCAGAATAAATTTTTCTATCACACTATACTATGTGGTGGGTACGATATATCATACATAAATACCGTGATACATAAACCTACTTATTAATGTGATAATTTTTGTACTTTATTATGTCCGTTTTTCTAAAAACTACTGTTATAGGTACTAATAAAATACCTTTTGAGAATAATCCAATCCAATTTATAAAATAAGAAAATAATTGTTTCCGATAAAATTTAAAAAAATGTACGGTTTCAATGAAATTTTCTGAAAAGGAAATTACATAAAATCATACAATAACTATATTATATGTATTAAATTTGATAAGTTTATTACAATTAAAAGTATTACTTCTATAGTTATCTTCAAATTTTTATTTGTATTTACGATCGTAAATCCGAAATAGTACTGGAAGTTGGTACAATGATGCGTATTAAAATTTAGACTTTATATGGTGCATATGCGAATATAATATAATAGTGCCCGCAAACACTGCAGTGTTTATTATCCACCAATAAATTTATTTTTAATGCATTTTTACGCGTATATGTAGGTTATAGGTATAGGTACTTATCAATATTATTTAAACGTATCTAACGATTTAGTTTGATTGTGTTGTTAATTGTTTGAACTAAATAAAAACCATACGTATTAGATACGCGTACAGGGGAAGTATAATAAAATGTAATTGAAGAGCGAAATCGTCTTGTTAAAACTGATCGACTGTAGTTAATTTAAAAGTTTTAATACTTAATTAATATTATTATAACATATGCAGATAAAAATATATGTCATTATTATTAATCGTTTCAGTTTAAAATATATACGTAGTTTATATACATATTATGTAAACAAATATTTATACAATAATAATATATATAATATAAATGATATAGCGTGATTTTATATTAGGTACATATTAAATATATTACAACTTACTAACATTTATGCATTATTTGCGTCATATGTTGCAAGTGAAAACATACTCGTACATAATATTAATTGACTGTATATAAGGATGTGACCCATTTATAAAAAGTTATTTAACTATGATTTCTTTTTTTAGAGAATATTTATAAAAAAAAATTAAGAGGGCCAGAGGTATCTACAACTATAGATACAAGGTATATTTAACTAACCTGATTTTTTAAATTTACAAAATATCAATAATCTAATTTCGCTGGTTTGTTTATTGTTCATAAAATATATAAGTACTTATGTATATAAATCAAAATATTGCATGTTCCTATACGTCTTATATTTTTATACACACTGTAAAATTCTACTTAAATTATAAATTTGTGTAAGTTTAAGTATATGTAGAACGTGGATGTGCGTATATATATATATGTGATACGTGGTATAATATTGAGCTATAAGCAAAAATACTAAAGGAACTAATATAGTTTAAAAATAGGTAATTAAATAATTACCTATAATATACTAGCTAATTACTACTATTCTATAAATATGAATTCATATACAACATCTGCAATAATATAAATAGGTATAAATATTTTTTGATAGATAATGTATATTAATCAAATATAGGTACTATACTTACTGCGTGCATTACAATTTATATCGAATTATAGTAAATATACAATACGCATATTATTATTATAAATAATTTAGAGAGTTTAGTAAACTAGAAAATATAAGTATATCAAAATAAATATAAGATAAGTAAGTATAATCAATTTATAGTTTTACATAATTATTTTTTTACTATGCATATAGAAACTTTTCTGCATGATAATTTTTTTTTTAAATTAATTTGAAATTTTTTTTCTGAAGGTCCACATTTCTATAAACAATCACAATAACACAAAAATAAATAAATAATAATAAAATATTAGTATAATTTAATAATATATATATTTATTTAAAGAATTATATATAAGGTAAATCTATACCTAACTTAACCTCTTACATAAATAGATATTTACATTAACACACTATAATAGGTACATCTTTTATAATTTTGTATTAGGTAATCGTAAATATATTTTTAATCTAAATATGAAACATTAAGATCAGGTTTAAAAACGTGCTTTTTCTTATATATATAGATACCAATATATAAAAAATAAAAAATTTATATTTTATATTAATTAAAGTTATAGATAACATCAATAATTTATTTCACGCATAATTTGAAGTCAATAAAAAACGATAATCTTTTAATTAATTTGGATATTTTATTGCTTTTTATCGTTATCATTTCACCATAGTATATTCTAATATTATATTAAGTTCAAAAGGAAAAATTAAATATTTTTGAAATTTTGAAATTCACAGTATTTGAATACATTAGGTAAATATATACATATTTGATATTACCTATAACGAATGGAAAACTTTATGTTCCCTCGAACATTATAATAATAATATACATATAGTGAATAACATATGTAACATAGTATATTGTTGATGTATGTGTTGTTTTGTACAAGTAGGGTCGAAATCGATAAACGAATATACGAACGAAAGTTCACAAATAAATACAAACTTTTCGTGTATATATTTTATACTCTCCTATATCGTGCTGAACCGAAACACTCGTTTAACTTATCTTCGCTCTCATAAAAGTCGTATAACATTTGGTATTATTTCTGTTCAACCAATTTATGATTTTGTAAATGTTTTATATTTTCTGGTTTGATTTTATTTAAAACAATAACCATGAGAATCATTTAATAAACTATAAATAAAACATATAAAATAATAAACATCATTCGATATTCAATGATTTATTTGATGTGAATTTTATTGATAATAGTATACAAATATTTTAAACGCTTCAGCTGGACTAGCTATTATAGAGATCAACAATAAATTGTTTATTTTATCATGGCTGGAAATAATTCTACTGAGCAACATGTATGTACAAAAATATACGGTATAAATTTATTATAGTTTAGGTTTCTCAATATATATATATATCAGGATTGCAGAATTATAATAACTTTATTTATCATATTTTTCTAACCTTAAATTTTATTTATAAATGTAAAATGTTTTTAAAAAACAAATTAAATATAATAACATAATGATATTAATATTTATGAGATATCACCAACATGTTCTTTAAATATAGAAACAAGTTAATAAACTAATTTATTATAATAAGTATGTTTACAAATATAAAAAAATAATTATTATTATTATTACGTTGTATTGCCTATACTTTAAGAAGTTCTGGATTTTTTGACATTTATTTTGTAAATATAACTTTACACTTTTGAGAATTTACTTATTGATTCCAAAAATTATCTGTGATAACATATAGGCATCTACTAATAATAAATATTTTCTGTTTCAAAATATGTCTAATATGATTTATATTTAAGTGCCTATATACCTATATAGTACTTATAACAAATTGACTAATTATTTAATTTTTCTCCTAAGTCTAAAAAACAGAATCAAACTTGCTGTCATCCAATCAGTATAGTAACTGATGAATTTACAAATTATTTAGAAAAAACTGGAGTTATTGCTAAAGTAACTGCTGTGTTAAAGTTGTTGTACGAAATGAATGAAAAACCGGTTGACCCTCTCGAGTATTTATAACAAATTTCTTAATGACACGTATAATGTTTATTGTTTATTTCAATAATTTATAACATCAAAATTATGTTCTGTAATAACACAAAATATGATATTATTTAATTTATAATGTTCTATAGGAAATTAAAATGTTGAGAGGTTAAATTGATTAAAAACTGAAAGTAAATATTCCAGACTATCTGTCTGTGGTGTTAATTAATTAAATTCATAAATTTTTATTAATTATACAAATTATACTTTTATTCTACATTGATTCAAACTTTAAACCTTGAAAACTGATCATCAGAACTTATTTTTTACTTATTAGTTGTTTTACCTGCTGAACTATATAAACTTTGGTAGGTTAAATCGTAAAACCTGCCATAACTTGGCCGTTTAAACAATGAGGCAAGTGAAGTTTATAAAATATTTTACCTAGGTGTGTTGATATTTGAATTATTTAAATAAAGGTTATATACACATGTAGATACTATATAGTTGTTATATTTTATTCATTAAACGTTTTACCATTATACAAGCATAATAATAACATATTATAATTTTTCTCTGATAAATTTAAAAATACTACAAGTAAATATAGGATTTAAGGATTTTAGATTGTATTAAAGAACTATTACCTAGATTATATAGTTTTAGAGAAATACGAGTTTTTTTGGTTATCAGATTTTCGAATTTTTATAATCTTAAGATGTTCAAGCAATACTTTAAAAATTAAATTTAAATATTACTTAAATTAAGTATTATTTTTAATTTCCCAATTCAAAATTTTGAAAATAAAACAATAAAACCTATAGAAGCCTGCCGATTTTTGAATAAGCCATGGGGCATTTAATATATTGGTTTTAATTTCAATACTTTTTAAAAATAATAATACTTAACGATGAAACGTAAAAAGGAAAATTACTATTCTTTAAGACTCTATGTATCTTACTATTATAGCGATATAATATACATAGTATGTATTTTAGCTTTTTTTATATTATTAAATAACAAATTTTGTTCATATACCTCTAATAAAAATAAATATTAGTCTTTTATCATTTACAGCTAAAAATAATTTATAAACCTAGTTCTAAGTGAAATGTTACAACTTCAAATATATAATACCTACCTATGTGACACTAAATATATACACTATTTTAAATAGATTTATACGTATGAATATGACTGAAGTTGTCCCAGAAAAGGTAGAGTTAACAAAGTTAGAAGAAGAGTATGATGACGTGATGCAACAGATTGCCATACTTCAACAAGAGAACATGAGCATGATGAACAAATTAAAGGAATTAGAAAGAAATGAAACGAATTCCGAAGAAAATAGTGTAATTATTGATTTAAGTAATGATATGAATAGTCACGAAAATGCTTAAAATATAGACTTCTATTTTTATATTTTAGTACTTATTATAACTTATGTTTTTTTTAAGATAGAAATAAAATAATATGAACATTTATAAAAATATTTAAAAGATTAAGATACAATATATCTTTGACTTTCAGTTTCTACATAGCGTGATAAAATATGCTATTCGATTTTTGCGTTATATAGTGTTATAATACTAGGTGTACATTTTTTTTCTTAATAAGTTGGTACCTTACACGTGTAAAAAAGAACTTGTTAAATTCATATAAATATCAAAATATAGTAATTTAAAAATATACAATAATCTGTAGTTATAATAATATAATTATAGTTGAATAAAGAAAAAAATTATTTTGTTGGAAGGAAAACTTATAATTATGAACCTAATATTTATACTTATTCAATATGGTAATTAGACTTTATACCAAAAAAAGTAACGCATCCTTAATGTATAATTACAAATAAATTAAAAGTATATTTAAATCTTTCCATAGCTTTATAACATAAAATTACTCAACAAGCATCATTCTAGTTAATATTTTATTCAATAAATTAAATAGTAGGTATCTAGTTATATAGGATACTTCGTACTTTCACTTCAAGAAATTAACTTTACGGTTAATTTCAAATATTAATTATGCACTCATAATATTATACCTACCTACATAATAATATATAGCTATTATAATTATTTTACAATAAACGGTTTTATTTTTTTGAGCAGAAAAAAATGTATTCAAATTTAACATATTAAATAGGGAAATTATCGCTTGCTAGAAATCAATCGATGATCGTATTTTAGAAATATAGTTTTCTTAAATTTTTACTGTGGAAAATTATCATTTGAAAAGAGCTAGTATAATTGTAGTTATTTTTTCATAAATTATTGATAATTTTCGTACTCCTGACCTAATTGTTTTTTGAATTTATATAATAATTTATCATTATGGGTATATAAAAATGACAGTCACTGATGTGAGCGAGTTAATTTGTATTTATTTATTTTTAATTCGTCATTTATCAACTATATAGTGCCTATTACTTCACAGAACTACAGAAGAGAAGATTAAAAGTATTCGTTTTTAGATAAAATAAATGTTTGTTGATTAATACTTAATAGTGATATAATTAGCTCATATGTAGAATGAATAAAATATTAAAAAAAATTAAAAATTATAATTTATTTATGACATTCTATTAATTTAATATTTAATTTTCAACGTAATATTCTTTGTAAAAAAGTAATAGGTATTTATACATTGTATAATACTTATAGATTTTATTCTTCTTATAAATTAATAATTTAGTAACAATTGTTTGAATTTTCATATTAAGTAAGTAATATAATTATACAATCGTATTAATAAGTATGTATTTATCGCTTAATTCAATAATTATTAATACCTCTATTTTAAATTATATTTAATTTTAATAATATGTTATCAGTTTATCATTAACTAATTGTCTAAAAAATAATATTTAATACAATACAAAGTTGGGGAAATGAATTAAAAGTACTTCGGTACATCAAGTCACTAATATTTTACTTATTTTATTAAGTTCTTAAACTTTGGATAAAATGCTATAAGCATTTATAATATAATATATGAATAAAAGTAAATACCTAAGTATAGTATTTAGTTAACAATTTATTATTTGATAATAATACATTACAATAATTTATATATTTATAAAATCATAATTTATATACAGAAGTATATTCCAATTTCTAATTTACTACAATTGTAATATATCAATAAACTATTGATACATTAATTAAAATCCGTCGTATCCTACAACTCTACAAGTCACAATATTATAGCTATTAATTTAAAAATCTAGTTAATAAAATAAAAACTCCGATCGCTTTCTCACATTAAATTACATCCATAGTTTTAAGTTGTAACAATTAAATGATTTATATAGTCATAATCATTTATATTACTTATGTACTCCGTTCTTTGAAAAAAAAAAAAAAATGATGTTCACTGATTGTACAGTTTTTAACACGCTAAGTATAGATATTTATAGTAACATTAAATTTATTACATTATTACTATATTGAATCATTAAAATAATATAATATGTTAATAAGTTATATACCTCATATACCTATATAATATGTGCTTCTCGGATCAGTCATAATCTGTACACAGTACTCGTATCACTAGGTATGTATCAATGGGTAAAATATTATGCATGAATATAGAATGAACTTTTAACTACGTGCAAGTTATAGGCTTAAACACGATAATCGTTATCGCACCAATGATTATGATTATTACATAGGTATACGTCTATCATAATAAAAGGGAAAAGGCCGAAAAATGAACTGCTGTAAGAGGCACGTGCAATGGCGCGGGATAGACGGCGTCGATATTAATATAATTATTAAAAAAAAAATATGTATATAATATACAATTTCGACTTACCGACGGGTTGGCCATACATCTGCGCATCGGGTCCGCGGAATTCCGGTACGTCGGCGAATAACGGCCGGGAAAACACGGTCCGGTGGCTGTGATGGGCAACGGCGGTTTGCCGGCCATCATTTTCTCCGATCCATACATCATGGTCATCATACCATTTGCGGCAATGCAGTCGCACGCGACGACGCGTTATTCTATACGGTTAACGGCGTGGGCGTAGAGCGTGCAACCGCAGGCAGGAACCTGTGTAATAGGCCGCGATCCGGACGGGAACACGTGCGATTTTTAAACAAGGTATTTATATGCAGTTTTTTTTCAAAACTCGTCGTGTCGGTATAACAATAACTATATATCACTGTATGTGTTATCCGTAACCCATTATCGTAGATTTCTGGACGAGCGGCAACATCGCAATGCCGATATTATATTATTAAACAAAATATTATTGTTCGTAGATTACAGTTTATGTTTATTATCGCGGAAATATAGATAATATAATAGTGTATTATTGTGGGTGTACAATAGGTGTGGATTTCCGTCGTTTTTCCGACCACGTGACGGGTGAGCAGTGATGATCGACGCAGAGCGTGTGCAATACGTTCGCGCGTAGTCGTGCGTGTGTGTGTTGGCGAGTTCGCGTGTAAACCCAATAATAACCGACCGCGGTGTATCGCTCGTATCGCCCGACGGTCTGCGCGTCCGGCGGCACTGTGTATGTGCGTCGTCCGCGGCGGCGGCGGTGGCGGCGCGGCAGCGGTCGTGGTGGTGGTGGTCGTCGTCGTCGTCGTCGTCGCGGGGTCGGCACCGCCGTCGGCCGCCGTCGTCGCGCCGTGGGCTGGATCGTCGCGTCGCGGGGCGGGCGCGCGTGCGCCGCTGCGTATCGGTGGTGACGCCATGGCGCCGCGCGCTCGCCTGGCCCCCGGCCCCCGACCCGGCAGAGCGCACGCGTCGACCCGCCACGCCAGACGCCGCCGCTGCCGCCGCCTCGCCGACAGCCGGGGTCAAAACGTAAATATGATTTCGGCGTGCCCGCGCATAATGCACACTGATGGGTGTTTTAAACTTAACTACCCCACTACCCCCATCCCGCAGATGCCGATCATCCCTTCCCGCGGCACTCCGACCACCGTCGTTTCGCATCCCCCTCCCCATCCCTCCACCACCGCCACCACAACCAAACGTCGACGACTACACTACAATATATATATATATGTATTTATATTATAATATACGTTTATATATATATATACATACAACAGCGTTCGTCCCTTAACTGCGCGGCGATATTCTTCTCCGCCCCCCTCATACCCGCCAACCGTTGGCGATGGTTATATACACAATATACACATCGGGAGCGCGCGTGCGCGAGCGTTCTAATTAACTGCGCGTGATAGGTATTATATATATATATATATATATATATACACACACAGTGTATTACTGTTTAGGTAGGGTAGGTACGTGCCGCGTCCCGAACTTTTACCGACGAATTATATTACAAAAGTACTTATACACTCTATTCCGTCGGCTTACAGTTACAGGTACCTATACGAAATATGCGTATATGGTAATAAGTGTATATAGGTATATGTATATATTGTATATAGGTAACTGCGGGTATTATACTACACTTCCGTGTACAAAATCTGCCGCAACTCGACGATGACGGCTATACGGGCGCGCCTACATGTTTTGCCTTAATGATAATTTATCGGTTTTATTATGTTTATCGACATAGAGTGAGAGAGAGACGTCTGCACCGCCGCCACAGCTCAGCTATTACGAGAATATTATTTTACCTACGGGGCATCACGATATAATAATAATAATAATAATAACATAAGCCCTACTGCAACAGACGGATGAAATAGTACACGTGCGAGATCGCGGGTGTAATGGGAGTATATATTATTATAAATTATAATCTTAACATATAGGTATAGTCTTAATCTTTATCGTCAAGCAGTATGTTTAAAGTAAAAACCGATATACGATATACAGGAAGCAGACTGCTTATACGCTATTAAGTGCTTATGCATTTTGGAAAATTAATATATCAAGATAATTTCGAATAGAAAATCTATAATATCAATTTTATTAACATATTTCTGAGATTGTTAAATTTATTTTATGTAATGAAAATTAAGTCTCGAAGGTGTCAAAGTGCGCTACCAATAGATACATGAAAATATGCTAGAACGAGCGTGGCGCAACTTCATACCCGATTAGAAAACGCCACCTGGAAAAACAGACGTCACCTGCAAGACGTAATTTTCAATACTTAAAATAAATGTTATAACCTCATGAACATTTAAAAAAAGTAAATTACATTTTTTCTATGTACCTATATACTTTAGTGTTCATATATGAACGGTGTTATTTCATGATATATCTAAGCAATTTATACACTAACCAAATAAAGACATAAACCACATAATTTTTAATTTTACTAAATAGTCTAAAACATCTTCCTTTATTGTTCAACTACATTTGGAAGTAGTTATAAAATAAAATGAGATTTCTGCAGCGTATGAACTAGTTGGTGAGGTTTTTTTTTGTGATCGATAACAAGCTAGTACGATGATTATTTTATTTAATAATAAACACTAATAACAATGATACACATTACCAAAATAGTACTTCAGCACTTCTGTATAACTAATATAACCAATATAACTAATGTATCTTGCCTTTTATTCAAAATTACCATTATATTTAAGAATTGTGCATTGCGTATTTCAAAATGTCACCAAAGTCAATCTTGTAATATTTAATAAATATATAGTATTCCATTATAGTCTATGTTCAAATGTATCCAGTTAAAAAAATAATATCATTTTTTAAATATAAAATATTATGAACAATTAATTATACTATGCATAGAAATTATTTTATTTTGTATATGATTATATTTTGATATTGAAGTATTCATACATAAATTTTCAATTTAGGTATGTATAATTTTGTTCTTTATAAATGTATGTGAAAAATATTTAAAATATAAAATATATTATTATTCCTAAACGTAATCAATATTTTTCGTTATCAAAATAAAGATTTTAAACATAATCTTAAATAATTAGTTAATGAAGTGGATAGTTTAACTATTCTCGATTTAGGAATTTTATCAACAATTTTAACTAAAGCAGTTAATTGAACTATAAACTAACAAATATCATACTTTAACGGTTAAATGCATATGGTTTCAGTCTTTCAGAACACTTTTGGAGCTGAATAACACTATAGATAACCATAATTCAACGAGAAAAACAAACACGGAAATTTATCAAAACATATTTCAAATAATATATGAATCTATCAAGAATCAAATATAATAAACCGTCAGGTTCACCTGTTTAAAAATTATTACAAAAAAAAAAAGTCTGTTGTTGATGTATTGAAAATCATATTCATCGAAATATTTATCTGGTTTCTTGCTAACATTTTCTAATAATATTTTTGATAGACATATAATATATTCTGAGATGTAAAAGATTTTATGCAATTTTTTAAATTGATTGAGTAAATTAAATGATTTGTAAATAATAAAAAATGTTGGAATTCAATCTGCTGCATAGTAGATTTTTAATGCATACCTGTCTTGTCAGGACAGGTAGATATCTACTGTAATGATTGTATTGCATTTGAATTCACAGTATCCATTACATTATTACAAATTTGTTTAATTCAAATTCACTGTGTCCATTATAACAAATATGTCAGCCTCTGTTTCTAAAGATGTATTATAATTTATATTTATTACAGTACGTAATATTTTAGCTAAATTATACATATTTTCGCAAAAACATCATATGATATATTATTTAATAATTAATAATTATTATATTATATCAGATATTTTTGTTATTTACTTATAACCGTAGGGCTAGGATTTATATGCAACAGTATATTTTTTTACGATCTCTGATTATTATTTTTGTCAATAATTTCGCCTCATAATGAGTTAAATGGTGATTTTTTTTTATCTGGCATATTTTTCCAAAATATGCATATTAATTATTTCATATATATTGTAATAAATGAAAAGATGGAATTAAATTTAACCCTTTTATACTTAACAACTTCTTATTAATAATGTTTTAAAAAATTATTACAAATTTAAAAAACATTGTAATTACATGCAGCGTGAACTTTCTCTCGTTTTTCAAAATGTCTTGATGACCATATTTATATACCAAAGAAGCAATTCACGCCGCGCTCTATGATACATCAGTATTATCTTATAAGTAAGGCTAGGATTTAAATGAAATAAAAAGTTGTAAAATATGCATTAAATTTATATATGCCAAAAAAAAATATATATATACTTATATATACACTCAATAAAAAATTTAATACGTATTAAAATAAATAAAATATTATTTTTAACTATTAATAACGCTATTCAAATGTATTACACGAAACAATTACATGGTGTTTTATTAAATTTTCAAAACTGAACGATCATCTGTTAGACCTTAATATGTTCTCTACAATGTGTAACTCCGTTCAACATAATTTTCGCATATCTAAATTTTCCCTGAAGTTAGATTTGACTATTTGAGAAATCTTATCCAGATTAGTGCCAATGTGCCATTTGGAATCAGTAGTTGAATAAATTTAAATTTACAATAATCCATAACTTTTTCATTATTCATGAATAATGTTTAAATTTTGAATTACAAAAAAAATAAATATCAGTTAACAAAAATATTTTAATTTTTAATTTTATCAGTATTCATGTATTTATTTTCATCGCATAAGACTTCATTATGGAATTAATTATTTTACATATTAAATATCTTCGATCATATTATGATTTGCCATATATGCCATATAGTAAAAAGCATATATTGTTTTATTATCTACACGTGGTATTATTATTTATTTTAATATCAATACAGGTTAGTATTATTAATTACTAATTAATATAACTACTTACAAAAAAATTAATTTATTGAGTAACATTTTAAATGGTATTCATTTCAATGGCTAAGATATATCAAGATGGCAGAACTTTAATAGAGTTATTGTTATTTTTTTTTTACGACTATTTTTGTTGTTAAGGTTATTGATAGATAATATATAAGCAATAAGTATCCACGTGATTCTATGCGTCTGTTTGACTAATTCCAAATTCAAAATTAGCATTAAGGAAGTTACGAATTATCATGTATATTTTGCAATTTGTATTACTTTCTAAATATAATTTTAATTTTAAAGTTGACTACAAGTAGTAAATCTTACACTTTTTACTTTTATTTTAAGGTATTATAACAGTAAACATTGCATCAGAGCCTTTGCAGTAATTGAAATGTTAAAACCAGTCATATTATCTATATTAGACACAATATAGACAATCAAACAATTTTGTTTTAAATTAAGTAGATTTATAATTAAATTACGCAAATAATAGAGTTTTAAGTTCTTGATTAAGATTTGTTCATAACTTTTTATTACAAACACAACTTTATCAATAAAAATAGTTCAAGAAGTTATCCATATATTTTGAAAAGAGTTTATTAGAATACATTTTATAATTTAAACGAGTGATGTATTCAATTATTAAAGTAATAAATAATATTTGATTGGGTATTTTATATACTATATATAATAACTAAAAAAATATATTACAGTTATTTAAAGTACCAGTTGACTTCAACACAATTTACATTTTTATTTTTTAGAATACCTAAAATTGCGCGTTTGAATGTGATATGTGAAGAAACCATTTTAAGTTATACGTAGTGTTACACCAATACCATTTATAGCGATTCTACGGATATTGCTTTTTAATAGAGTTAACCGTACGAGTGTTCAAACCATCAATCGTGCGCGACGCTCAAGACCACTGCCGTCGTTCTTTACGATTCCCCGGACGCCCTGAAGCAGCTATATGCTGTACGTATACGCGCGTGAGCCCTCTTAGATTTACGATATCCGTCTGGTATTATAATTTTGGTCTATAAAAAATCCTGAAGGAAGAAATTCGAAGCAATCGAGTACAAGACGTTTGCGGAGGAGCAAAGTCGGGGGCAAAAAAGAAAAAAAGTAAAATACGGCATTGTAATGCTCGCCAACCGAACCGACTCAATTATTAATATTCTATTAGACCCGAAGTATTGTGTATACTACCTACCTGCCGTGCCCGGGAGCATGAAATGGCTTTAATATCCACCCCGCGGAATTGCAGGAAAAGTAAGAAAGAAGCGAAAAAAAGTGTAGATTTTTATATTCCTTTTTTTCGTATTTTACTTTTCTGTGTTGCCTTTTTTCTACACACAATCGTATAAAAACGGACCTGGGGCATTCGTCTCGTTGGTTGTTGCCCCACGGGGAGAAATTTCTTCCGACTATAGGAAAACAGAATACGGGGATGGAGGACGTTGAATTACTCTTGGATCCCGAACATCTTTTCTGTTTTTGCCCTTTTAAATTGCCGAATTCGTCGGTAAGATGCATCGCTGTCCGTTTTGCGTAGAACACCGGGCAAAGCAATAAAATCCCCCGACGTTTCGTGTACAAAGGATATAACATAGAAATATATATGCTATATAAGTATGTAGGTATTTTTATATGATACTTCTTATTTTCCTACGAAGAAAACGCATTGAGTCAAATTTTAAGTTTAGTTTATGGTCTGCTTACAGAAGAAAGTCATCAATAACTACTCGACTAATTTTATATTGTGAGTTAATATTTTGATATTATTTCATCGTCAAATATACACCAACCAAATAATACAACAATAATGTGAGACATGAGTATTAAGCGTATTTATATTTTAAAAACGAAATATTAATTATACATGTCATTATAATATAATCATAGTATATGTTAATATTATCATGATATTTTAATAACCCAATAACGATTAATCAATACACATCTTGTGTCTCTAAATATTATTATCTTAAGCATGGAAATATTAATATTATTTAAAATAATATTGAGTAGTAAATCCCTTACCCCTTGCAAAAAAAACATATTATTATATATAGTCACGCTTAAATAATCATTTCTGTTTTGATAGAACACGCAAATGTGGTTTTGTTTATCGTGTTATAATAATAGTGTATACTGAAGGGTTGTCAAATCGAACACAATCTGTTTGGAAGAACAAGTGTGCCACCCGACCCCTTTTTACGTAATGAGCGGAAGTAGTGGTTACCGGCCGGAAGTTGTGATATTCATTATTATTATTATGTTTTTATGTCCCTAATTTTTTGATCCCATTGCTAATTATTAAGTAGAAGGGTTTTGCTTATAATCCTCTAGGTCTATAGAATATGAATAACCATAAAAACAAATGTTATTTTAACATAAAAATATTTTTATGATACTCAGCTATTTTGATATAACAATAACCATATAATATATTTTTATGTACTCAGAGAATAATGAATTATGTATATTTTAAAATTAATAGATCTTTAAATTCATAATGTTTATTTAAAATACATTGCTTTAACTTATTTAATATTTAATTAGATATTGTTTTATATTTTTAACCTAATAATTATGCGCTATAATTTAATAATAAATAAGTATTAAACTGTTAAATAAAATAGTAATAATTTTAATGTGATATGTATTTATTCAATTTATTGTATACGCAGTTCCAATATAATATAATGTAAGAGTGCAATTACATATTGTTAAAATTACATATTGAAACCAAAATATCATAACCGTATGATAAACACGAAAAAACACTGTAAAATGTTGTTATTTGTTATATTATATAAATTATTACCTACGCTAAAATGATCCATGGAATTGCATGGTACACGATTTAATGAAAACACACTATTTCGTACTCAAATATAATTTTCAAATTACTCGTTGTCTTACAAAATTACAAAATAATTATGTCATGGCAGAAATGGTCTCTAAATTAACTTTGTATAAGTTATTTGATTCAAATTTATTTTAATTTTTTGTATAATCAAAGTATGTAGAGTATTTAGTACTCTATAATATTCAAATCATATCTGTAACACTTTGATGAAAATAGTCATAGATCTGAAATATTTTTATAGCTGATTAAATTTAAAATATACAAATTATGATACAATTTATAATTTATAATTAATTATAATAAATTTATCTTTCAATAATATTTTCAAACTTAAATAATAAACTATTTTTTTTTACATAGAAAATATAATATAAAAAGTTAGATATATTTAATAAATCATATAGTTCATGTTTATGTATTTCGATGTTATTTAGCTATAGATATACTTTGTATGTATATAATATCATAATCTAAATAAGTTTTTTAAATGCAGAGTCGTTATTTTGGTAGTAAGTATGCAATTACAACATAATTGTTTGGGTTTGTTTTTTTTTCATAGAATTACCAGTTAAACATCGTGTGGAAATTGAATTTTTTTTAATATAGTAAACTCGTTTTTAGTGTACTACATGTATCAATAACAGCCATCCAAACAGACCCGGGGCGAGACTTAACCCTCCATCGATGAGGATATAGTCACTCGGTGATTTGTTTCACTTTAGCTTCCCCCTTACTCAAATACTGATTCAATTATTTTAGCCCTATTGTTAGCTCTTACAAATAAATTTAAATGTAAAAAAAATCAGTATAGCCACTATATTTAGATTTTACTAGCAATCAAATCATGTTACATAACCAGTAATATTGTGAATTTAAGATATTACAAAAACTATATAGAAAACATGTATTTTTTTTAAATCCCGCATTGATCATAAATATGTATATATCAAAAGAAAATAATCTATTTATATTGTGTATTTGTGTTAATTACTGGTTAAATAAAACATTGTAATAATTTATAGACCAATAATGTAATTAAATTTTCTATAAAGCCATCTATTAAAAAAAAAAGATCTCGACTTTAGTGAAAGTTGAATAAAATATACGGATCTATCAGAACAAAAGTAAATTTTGTTTTCATAAATTAAATTTTTTACTAACAAAATAAAATATTTTACAGTTGGTAGATAAATTGAATTTAATTATTTGCAACTTGTGTTTTATATCATACCGAAATAGTTCATATTATAAGTTATGAATTAAAAATTATAATTTATAGGTATTTTTATTTACTTATAGTTAAAATATCAATATAAAAATCCAAACAAAAAACTACTGGCATTTCTTAGTCAGAAATTGTACAGAATATGTTTCTTGCTAATTCATAATATAATTATTACTTATTACATAATGCATAAATTACGAGAAAAGTTACTCTCACCAATTGAAATACGTCAGTGGTTCCGTCGAATTAAAAATGTGATTTTTCGAATAAAACTATAGCCCAAAAAGATTCGATATGCCGGTGCCGCCATACTACTGTTAAACGAAGGAAAGAGTGAAGGGTTATCTCCAACGGGTAGTTAAAAATTAAAATGTTACTGTCATGATTTCGGATGACAGCGAGGCCAACGAGCCACGTCGAGTGTATATAACAGCGGGGGAAGTGCTACTCTATCGCCGCCTCTACTAAAAGCCTCAGAGATCGATTCGCCCTGCAGGTCTCTTGTGCCATCGGTATTTCCATCGTGTGTTAGTGAAGAGAAACGTTGTGTTATCTAACCAACGCAGCGATGGTAGTGGCGGTGACTGGAGGTTATGGTAGAGGTAGTGGTGTTGCTGCCAGAAGACGATCGATTCCAGTAGAAAATGTCTAAGCAAATTTGGATTTATTGGCCGATCTGTGCGAGAGTAAGATAAAATCACTTATTGGTAGGTAGGTATAGCAAAGAGAAGATGTGGCTTTGTCTAAGTCTACAACAGGCGAGTAAAACGAAAAAACACGATAGCTCAATCAAACAATAGCCTTTCCAAACGGTAGTGTAGGATAAATCATTATGTCGTTTTCATTGAAAAAGAATCTCAAAAGTCCATTACTTTTCGCTTGAGGGGATGTCTTGTGTGATAAACTAATCGGATCTGATTTATTAAATTACTCTTTGTTTTAGAAATATTGAACAAAATATGCTTACCAATGTACGACATAAGCTTTTTTTATGATTTATATACATTCATTTATACTGTATAGTGTCATTTATTATTAAAACTAACTTATAAACTATTAGATCAAACAACTCTACTGTGGTAAAACATTAAAAATCCAAAGGATAGAAAGAGAAATTAATAATATCAACTGACGTCATAGAAGACACATATTAATTACAGATGGACATTGGACACCTCATGGTCATGGAAGACCATTTTTGAAAATTATTTATAACAGTAATTTAACAAATCTCACTCGAAATCCGGCCAAATGTCAATACGTGGCAAAACTAAACTTTAAAGAAGTTTTCGGGAAAACTATAGCTATAAAATTAGAAGCAGTCAGGAAACTTATCAGATGAAGCCGAATCAAATACCTATTTAATATAATAAATCATTATAAAAACTAAATAATACGTAAATAATGGAAGTTATAACATCACCTGAAAAAACCAAAAAAAAAAAAAAAAAAAAATGATTACAAGATACTTATTTGTAGATAATTTTCTTGTAATATACTAATAAATAATGATAATTCAATTTTTAAAAATTAACAAAATACCTAAATTATTTTGAAATGAAACATAATTCGTATATATTTTAAAAACGTATTTTATTATATTATATACCTTTTTGATATAATATTTTTTTTTATCCAGTTAGGAATAAACGAATGATATATTGTATTGCTACATTTACAAAGATATTTTATTAGAGTTTAATATATTATTTATAATGTATATTTATATATATATTATTAATTTATTTTTCTATTAGTGATATGCAGAAGTTGAACTAAATTTCGCCAAAAACCAACCGCATATATTATATACTAACTACTAACGTATAGTGAAATAGTGTAAATATAAGTTATTATTTATCGTATGAATTAAAAAATAAGGTACTTAAAATATAGATTAAGATTAATTAAAATATTATGGGCATATTTTTATTATGTATATAATCTAATAATATACTCAGTAGGACAGTTATGCCTCAAAAAATAACATTTTTAATAGTAGAAAATAATTGAAATCGTTATTTATCATTGAAAATTTAAATGTTCAATTTTGCCAAATTTAAAAATGCCAATAAAAAAAATGTAAATACTTATGTATTTTTTAGATTTTAATTTTCTGTAAGAGCAACTTACAAGGAAATTTATTTTTGATTTAAAATAAAATAATAATTCAAAAATTTTCATAATTTTGACGATCGACATGGTTAACTTTCAATAACAATATATTATTTTATCTTTTTTTACAAATATATACGTTATAATATATATTATGAAGACTTAATTTCATCAAAGGTATATTTACTTTAAAATAATTCCGGTAATTATTTTGTAAATAAAAGTTTAAAAATGTCTAATCATTCTCTTTAAATAATTTAACTTCGTTAAATTTACATTAGTATCTTTAAAACATTTTTTCTTAGATATATACAAAATAACGACAATATGAGAGAAGTTAAAAAAAAAACTAAAGGAAATTTATGTAATTACAATGCAAAATAAATACATAGATTTAGGACATGAATTTAACAGTTAAAAGTTCAATTTTAATATTTGTAAAACTAAAACAATAATTTATATTAAAAGTTTTTAGTACACCTAAATATATTGAATTTTTAACTATAATAGTACATTTATATTTTTTAATAAAAAAACATCTAAGTTCCAAACAACCTAAAAAAACTTTAAATATACTTTAACATATAGCTAACTAACTTTAAACTTTTTTATTCTTATATTTATTAAATTTTTTTTAATAAAACTGTATAATTACTTAAGTTTTACTTTTTATAGTTAAATTCAATGTAGATACTTAATTTTCAATATATATAATGTTCTCACTTAATCAAAAATAATTTAGTAGGTATATATATATAAAAAGAATAGGTAAGTGAGGGATACCGCTCACCTGTAAATTAGGTGTCGAGTTGGTATCTTATACAGCTATAATAATATATTTCGTGGATTCTTGTAATAAATTTTCAAACATTTCTACTGAGCAAATAATTTTTCATCAATTTTTATAAAAAAAAAACTATAATAAATTGAAAATGTGATCGTATAATGAAAATAGTAATAATATGAACATTTGGTAAAAACTTCAAATTTATATTGTTATTTCTTCTTTTGAAATACAATAATTATATTCAAAATTATTTGAGGATAAATAATTATTTTACTGTTGAATATTCAAAACCACCCCCATTTTTGAAAATCGAAACATTTTATTGACAAATTACCGTGTACTCACACACATACACACAAAACAAAACAACAAAACACATAATGATAAAATCAATACATTCATCGCTTTGCTCAGAATCTAAAAAAAAAATCTAATAAAAATGTTTATTATATATTATTATTATTATTTTCATACTTTATCCTATTCTAAATATCTATATACATTTTTGTAAATAATTTAAATTTATCAAATGAATCTACACTACCTATAATTTATCAAAAAAAAAAAAAGTACTGTTACTACAACAAGTTAGATGAAGTTGACAGAAAAACTTAATAATATAAAAATTAAAAAAAAAAAAATGAATATAATAATAACACATTATTACTATAATAACTACTATAACAGACTATAGACTTAATTTTTCTGTTTAATGATTATTAATTTTTTAGCGGTTTTTAGTGATTAAATTATTTTAAAATTCACTTTTTTAACAATATTTTAGATAGTTATACTTCATTTTATATATATATATATATATATACTAGTATACCTAATATTTATATTTCAAGATGTATTTCGGTCGTCATTTTTAGAACAAAAAAATATGGTGTTCTCGGTTGGATTAGTGTTAGTATAAATGACAATTTATATTTCTATCACGTTCTACTTTTATTTTGGTATAAAACGTATTTGCTTGATCTGTCGTAAAAGTTCGGTGTACTTACGCAAGAAGCTTTAACAAAAATCACACACATCGTGATGTATATGATAAACTCACGATTCACATTCATTATACATGATTAATATAACAAGTGCAAAATTATAATAGCAATATGTGTAAGTATAGTGATTTAGTCTTACAGTTAAAAATTTGAAAAATAAAACCAGAATGTAGTCTTACTAAAGAATGATTAACAGCTTGTGTGTAGGGTTCATCGTAACGAATCACCGGAATGGCAAGTGATAATAGTCTTTAAAAGGGGAACACATCAACCACACCGTTTACAAGATTGATTTGTCTAATTATTAAAGACGACTGTATTGTTTGGGTGAAAAATACTAGGCCAGTGGGTAGATTAGGGAAGAAATTTCCCACAGGATTTCCCCTAACGTAGTGCTGTATATTATATTCTGTTTAACACATTGTTCTATTTTACACGTAGAACGTAAATCATTATACTAATATATTTTGTTTGGAAACAACAAGTATACTCGTAATTTTTATTCAAATTATATTTAAATACTTAAAATTTACTTACTAGAAATGGTTTTACTCTTTTATACTTACCTATTTAACAATAAGTTAATACAAATACATATAATATATTTATAAATATATAGTGGTATAATTATAGATTCAATACAATTATTTTTTATTTATTCTATGTACTTGTCTGTGTGTTCCTCGATGCGAAAAACTAAATATCATAAGTATAATTAATATTAATAATATTATTATACTTTATTGCTTTAAATTTCTAAAATTTCTAATTCATAATTTTTTTTATATATAATATATTATTTTTAAACAATATTGATAGAACTAATTTATTTTGCAATTAAAGAGCTGCATATTATTCAAAATTATATTCTCATTAAAATTCAACTATAGTAAGGGTAAATAGATATGTATGTTTTTTTTAATTCCTGTAAATAAAAAAAAATATAGATATTTCATATTTTACTAAAACCCAACGACGTATTTAAAGAAAATTATTAAAAATCACAAAAAAGTTGTTACGTACATATTTTTATATTATTTTAAAGTGGTTTACGTAGAGTGAGTGATTTATTCACTAATAAACGTGCTCTACGATGAACAATTTTTCATCACTTTAAAATGTATAAAAGTCTACACATTCTTCTAAATGGTTTAGCCCAAAATCTTAATTTTTTTATCTTTTAAAGTAAATTAATTTTGTTTTGTTTTATAATTAATTACTTTCAATTTAGCTTTTAAATTTAATATTACCATAAATTATAGAATATTCAGTAAAAGTAAAAAAAAATACAAATAAATATTACACGTAAGTAATTTTAAAATCTACGTCACAGTATAGACTATAGTTACAAAATAGTACGTGTTAATTAATCAGCGTAGCTCGTACACAATATTTTAAAAACATGCAATTACTTGGGTGGTATGATATTGAGATGTTTTTGTGTAGCCCCACTGTGTAAAAGAAACAAGAAACAGCTATTTCGTCGAATTTGCTCCCCATATAATATCGTAACCACAAAAAAAAAATAAAAACAAAACTATAAAACGCGTAGGTATCTACCATATAGTTTTGATCTAATAAAGCTATACCAACATAATCAATTTAAGCAAGTGTGTGTTGCGGCGGATGTCCTCGGGCCACTCGTGTGAAACGGAAACGGTCGCGTGGCGTAGGGTGCCCCGCGCTCATCGTTGCATTTCGCAAAACACAAAAAGGACTTTTGGACACGTGCTGTCCCCCCGGGCTCGTCAATCAAATTACAATTATTCTTGTACGTACCCGTACTCGTTTTGAACTAATTTTACGTTCCGTCGACTGACAACCGTGTCAGAGAAATAATATATCTGAATATTGTTGTACGTATATAACTGTATTAAGCATTATTTGTGTATGTGTGTATATTGAGAAACAAGTATGCTGTAACAATACATAAACAATATTATAATCTAAAAACCAAAGTAAATATTAGTATAGGCGTTTAACCATTATAAATCAACATAAAATAAAATTAGGTTGAGCTATGATATTAAAATTTACAACTTTATGTATATTATGGTGATTGGATAACTAAAACAGTAATAATAGGTATATTTTATTTTAATTTTACGTGTATTTCTATTTATTGCATACTGTGCATCAGAAATCAGAACAAATGTTGTACATTACAAAGTCTGGAAATATAACGTACTAAAAGATTCTAAAAAAAAATTTTTTATGCGCTGAAAATTCAAAACAATACGCCTATAAATTGCAATTTATTTTTTTATTTTAATGATTTAAACCGAAAAAAAATGTTTAATTAAATTTATTAAAAAATATGGCTGAACTGCACATTTTCAAATTTCACTGGAGACTTTTAATTCCAAAGAAAAATTATTCTCATTTAATTATCCGTCACCACTCGTTATCTCGATTTTTACGTCGCATGATAAAAAAATTTGGATTAGGTAAAAACCTTGTTTGCGCACTATAAAGTTACATTTTTAAGTATAAACCTTTAAATAAAATTAAAAATCCCGACGTTATTGTTGAATGTCCTATAGACTATGAAAATGAAAAAAATAACTTTACAACTAAAAATTGTCAAAAAATGCTGAACAATTTAAAGTGAAAAATTCTAGTTACGGTTGAAAAATACACGAAACATATTTGTTGGAACACAACGCAAAGTGTATCGAAATCTCAGTCCCGACTCCTTGTTATTAATATTACTGCACCACGCGTGAGTATATCATCTCTGTGATTACTCAATACGACGACGAGTCTGCCAATGGACCAACCGCGTTTATAAGGGGCCATTAGTCACGGTATACTGAATCGTTAAATGTTTAGCTTGCAGGGATAATGCAACTGGGCGTTAGAAACGTCGTATTGTAGTAACGATACACACGCGGCGTTGTAGACGAAGAGACCCGGATGAGCGGTACAAGACGTATAATAATATGCAGGTTTTCGGCGAAACGTGCGTCGGTGCCTATAGCCGGCATTCCGGACGAATGGCACGAGTACAGAAAAAAATAAAACAAAAAACAAATGACGTAAGATAGAAAAGAGCGAATCTAATTTCTGATACTGTACTGCATCACACGCACACACACGAACGCGGTATGTGATATAATATAATACACGGGGCACGCCCGTCCGTGTGGAATTTCACATAAACAGAATAAAATATGGCGCGAGCGTTATACACGCTAGTTGTGCACACACACACACGCACACACACACACATATATGTATAGTCGGATAGGTATATGCAACAAAAACGTTGTTGCACACCCACACCCGCGCACAATATATATGGCGTATATACGGCCGGGTATAGTATTATGTGAATGTGTTTGTGTGAGCATACATAGTAGTAGATGAGTATAAATATAAGGGGAATAAATGATAACAATAAAAATATACACGTCGCATAAAAGTGAACGCGGGCCCGCGTGTGCGTGTACACGATGGCGCGGTGGTGTGTGTATTAGAGAGAATGGGGAGTTTCGGTCATGGGGTACTGCAGCAGCCCGGCGCCGGATGCTGCGCGAGGTCCCCGGGGATTATCTAAGGGATGATGTTCTTAGGCTTTGTGACTGTGTGTGCGTGCGTGTATTTGTGTTATTGCCAATGCCTTATACGCGCGGAAAATGATAGCGATATTGCCCCCGCGTGGGACATATGCGGCGGCGGATCCGTCGCGGCGGGGCGACGGCGGCGGTGGGTGGACGGCGCGGCGGGAAAGTACGTTTCCCGGGGCGCGTGCATATAGCCGCCAAAAGTCGCCCCCACCCCGCCCCTCACCCGCCCGCCGTTGCGTTCCGCCGCAAAAAGCGCACTCGCGCCTATGCACTCACGTGCAAAGGCCTCGGAGCGTGTGCGCGTATGCGTCTATGATGTCTGTCTGTTTTACGTACGCAAATAAGCAGCCAAGACGTTACGGAATCGCGCCCCGTAGACATAGGTACCTACCGCCATCGCTGTACAGCTAGTGCGTACACGGGTATACCTACCGCGTGGCAATCGCTTTGATCCGCTCTCCTACACATAATATTATGCGAACTGTGTTCACGTTTGTTTTGTATAGCTGCGAGTTCCCGCTGCGGCCAAACATGACGGAAAACGTTGTATTCCCTAGGTCACGTGCACGGCGTTTAGGCGTTAGGTACCGCGCGACAATGTGCGCGCGTGTCACATAACGCGGGGTGATCCATTTAACGCGAGACGCTCATCGTTTTTTTTTTCGGAAAACCGACTGTACTATAATAATCTATTAATGGCTTATAGAAAACATTGCTCTCATATTGTGTGGTTTAATTCGTTAAAAACCACATTTTATTTTTTTTAGATGGTTTTTATTCTTTTATCGCTGTCACGTCATATTTTATAAGATTTTATTCGTTTGAACGACAAAATATACACACTTAACTTCATATTTCGAAACCGAATACTATTCGACGTATTTCGATCTATAGAAATCAAATTTTGGACGAATAGTATTTAAAGTTTAGATGAGCAAAGAAGTGGACCAACCATATTTTTCGGGGTGTTTACGTAACACTTCATCCTATTAATTTATATACTTTAATCACGAGTTACTTATAATATGTTGTTATTTATTCATCTAAAATTTGATTTTTACACATCGTATCACTACAAAAATATTCTGCTTTGAAATAAGGAGTTGAAAACACATTTTTTTTAAATAAATAATTTTAAAAATATAGTTTTATATAATGTCTTGTAAATTATTGTGTATGACGTACGCTTGATATGAATTGTAACTATTTTTGATTAGAATAATTAAATTTATATACCTATAGGTAAGAGTTGATCAGTATTATGTAATACACTGTGTGTTATACACCTAATCGTCTGAATCCACGTCTGTGAATTATTTAAATAATATTGTTATAAATAAGTCATTATTATTCTCAAAATGCTTATAATTCCCGAGTCTTAATAATTTATGATACATTTCATTATTAGACGTTTTGTATAGGGCCTGCAAAAATATTTAGTTCAGCAGCTGAGCAGCCTGTTTGCGGTTGATATAAAGAGCTGAACTAAATGACTGAATACTATCTATAATAATATAATACATTTAACCCAGCAAAGGAGAGTAAAACAGTCTCGTCGGCGTTTGTAATACTGCTGAGTACACTTATACCATGGTTATACCCTTAGCTCGTTCTTGCCCTGCTCGTCGTCTGTCCGTATTTATATTATAATGTCATATTATTATCGTACATTCATGACGCTATTATGCAGGTCGTGACCACGTTTCGTGTTTCGTGAAGGGTACCCACCCGTCTCGTTTCGATTTATCCCCGTGACTTATTATCATGATGTCCGGCGGATAACGACGCATTATATTTTATGTAAATATTAGAAATCACATATATACCTACCTACAGAGTGCATACAACTTATATATGGAACACACCAGGTATTGACGGTTATATAATACATATGACTACACACACACACACATATATATATATTGTGTTAATTCCTACACGATAAAAATACACCCATATAACTATATAAGATGTAAATTCGAACACCACTACAATAGATTATGTAATTGCACAAGAACAAATAAATAATCAAATTAGATACGTAAATTCATACATACTGTTGACACAGAAGTTTGGGAGCAAAGGACAAACGGATCGCTAGAGAAAGAAATTATATATTAGTATATAGTTTAATTTATAAGAGGTACGAGATTGGAGTGGGCAGGCCATGTTTGGAGAGCCAATATAGTAGATAAAGTTAACAGTATTCGTGAATAACATAAATAAGAAAAAGCTGCGTGGTTGACTGGTGGTTAGATGTAGTAAAAAAAGACATACTAGCTGGATCTAAAACCAGAGTAGAATGGGAAAGTCCGCTAAATTGTGCATATAACAGGATCTAGTGAATTATATTAGTATTGACAGCAAAGACCTGTTAAAAAAAAAGTTACTAACACTACAGAATTAGTGTTAAATATAATTTGTATTATTATTATTATTATTATTATTATTATTATTATTATTATTATTATTATTATTATTATTGTAGGTATACATAAATATTTATTTATTTTTAAGTCTTTGTAACACATTGAGTTTCCTTACCATTAAAACTATTTTCTTCCATCTATGGGATGGATCTATATGAACTCAAATAAAACGCACGCCAAATATATATCCGCCACATTGAGTTTATATTAAAACTAAATTCAAAATAGAGTTTTCGATTTTTCAATTTTAGTTCATCACGTAGGATCATATATTTAGTACGTGGAACCGTAGCGTATATGGTACTATGTACAGTGTGTTTCAGAAGTCCAGTATTACTACTAATATCTCCGTAAAAAATTAATAAATTAAAATGCGTTTTTTTTTACATTAGTAAGGAGATTCTTATAAGTCATTTAATAATATTTTAAGTTTTTTTTTCAAAAATATCGATAATTTCAAAACAATTTAGTTTTTTAAATTTTCGAGATAGCTATTTTTGATTATATATTTTTAAACGGTTTAAAAAAAAATATTAAAAATAAATTAATATCGACCTGATAGCGTTTATATTAGTTAGTGTATAATTTAGTTGTACCTATAGTATTGAGTTATTTCATTGATTTTTAAATGTTATTAAAAACTTAATTTTAACTATTATGTAATGTCAATGAACGAAATAGGTCAGATGGAAATAGATTAAAGAACGCAACAAATATTGGCCACACCATTAACTTTCATAGAAGTGTAATTGAATCTCTAAAATATTATCCATAATTTGTTGGTGCATAAAGCCCAAATTTGTTCAAAATTTTTTATGTAGGTGATGAAAAAGTCATTTGAAATTAAAGATTGGGCACTACATACAAACTTCAGTATCCAATATTTGGAGATAAATTAATTGTTTCCAGTGAATCTATACTTAAAAAATAAATCCACGTTCCAGTCAATTTCGATTAAAGCAAACGATTCCTATTTAATTAACATAACTATTTATTTTATTTTGACGAAATCAAAAATTTAATTTAATTTAACTTGATCAATTTTTATTTCATTTTAAGCATTTTTTTAAAAGTTGTCTTGAAACATATGATGAAAATAATGGCTATATCTTGAAAATTTCAAAAAAGATGTTTTGAAATTGATGCCATTCAATTAGAATTTTCTTACTAATTGCTGTAAAATAAACGCATTCAAATATATTGATTTGCCACAGAAATACTAATACGGGGGATACGGCCATACGGGACTTCTGGGACATACTGTATAATATATAGGTATATAGAACCATATATTATATATGTATTTATATTTATCGTTTAGCGACGCGCAAAAACCGGCGATAACTGCAGGTATATATATAAATATATATATTATAGATCGTTATATATAAATTCTACGTGAAGTTAAACGCATTTCAATGACGCCGGATCACGTATGCTTATATATATATATATATATATAGTAATTGTGTCCGCAGAGAATACGCTACGGTAGCAAATCCAATTAACTAGAGCAAACCATCACCTTTTGATATCGGCGACCAATAAACGCGCTCGGGATAGGACCAGACGTACACACACACTCACTATAGACACAGTCAATATTGGCCGTGCGTGGTTGCGTAGACTTAAAATTTCAACCGTGCAAGGAGGTGCGGCAGTTATATACTTATATATAAATATATATATAAGGAGCAGCGGGAGAGAACTCGGCGAGCGGAATCGTCTTGTACATATAGTTACACACACACATATATATAATAAACTTGTATACACGCCGCCGCACGCAACGCTGGTCCCTATAAAACATTCATAGACATTGGATCACGCGAACAGCGGTTTCCGACTCGGTATATATGAGGAGGTCGATCGTCGGGTTGTTTATTTTGAGGAGGGGGTGTGGCAGGGGACTTACATGTCTTGAGCCCAGTTTTTCATATATGTACGTTGGTAACCTTTTTGTATAGATGTAATAATGCGTATCTATATGTAATATTATTATATAGGTATTGTAGGTATTTTATAAACGCGCATAATAATATATATATATATACCGCAAGTCGCACGTTTATAATATACGGGATAGGTCGGGTGCCCAAACACGCATATTACGTTACATGGGTGTAGATCGCATATACGGTGTACAGTATGAGGACTTCTATGATGTAGACCCGCTTTTATGTATATACATATATATATATATATACCAGCAGACTCTTATACCGCGTCTTATATTTTTATTCCTATACCATAAGTTGAACATTTTAAAATTACATAATACACTGTATATTACTATAGTTAAGGTTAAGATAATAATTGTATTATTATAATCCTGCTATAGATTTATATTTTTTTATAACATTTTGTTTTATTACAATGTGCTAAAATATGCAATAAAAATGTAAAAAATTAAATATTAACGATTTATTTAAAGTGATGTAATCATTTTCAAACTTTATATCATAAAGTTGATCATTCCAAAATAAATTGAATAGAGTTAGGTACTTTATACTTTATATGCGTACACTGAACCATTTTCGTTGTCTTTCTTTTAAATTAATCCCAAATAAATTTTTTTTTTAATTATGTTGAGTCTTTATTTTTTATCTATTGGGAATATCTACATTTGGCTATAAATATAGATTTAAAAATAATAATTGCATACGGAGTAAAATAAATCTCACATTCTTGTACAAACATATTGCTTAAATAATTAATTTATTCAAGTCTTTCATATGTAAGTTTTCCTTACAAGAAAATAACTACAGAGAAAATCTGAGAACGACTTCCTCAAAACAAAATAGGTACCATACATTTTCAATCTTTAAAGTGCTACATTCAATTTTTGAAACCTTTTACCCACAAATTGTTCTTAGAAAAAATAATACAACAAACTAAACAATTAAAAAAACTAAAAATAAATATTTGTAAAACCAATCTCCAAACTCGCTCCCCTTAATATGTACCCACAATCTAATTTATTAGAATCACATATATCTATAAGATAAATTCCTATAAAATACTTATAAGATTTATTACAAATAAAAACGATAATATAAATAAGAATGATGTTAATTTCTTTAACTTGATTATTTACCATAAAATACAAAAATATAAGTACCTAAATGCGTATAGACATTAGGAAATAATTGCATACTTTATATTTTATACCATAATATTGATGTTCATCCATTTGAACATTTTATTATTAACAACCTAAACAATTATTGCTTTTAAGGAAACTATTTCGTGCTGTATCTTATGCTTTATTAGTTAACTGATTTTTCAATAATTTAATCATTAACATGATTTGTAATTGAAATATTTAAGATTTATTTATACTTAATTTTCGACTAATGCTTTAAAATTATAATTATTGTTTAAGTTGTTGTAATTTCATATTTTTAATTTATATAGATGAATATTATAATTTAATGTATTTGACAAATAGTTGTTGTTATAATATGAATTTAAATGATGAGTGATGGAAAATATTTTATAAATTTTATACTCAAACACACTTACCATAAAATCTACTTAATTATTTAACCTAAATTGATACTAGCAACACCTTTTTACCTTAAGTAAAAAAAATGATTCCATCATCAATAATAATTATGAATATATTTTTTTTCTAATGATGAAGAGCATAACTTCTATATTATATAATAAGTATATCTACAAGGACCGATTGTTATAATCCATCCATGATCAATAAAATTATGAATATATATTTGTCACTACTAAAATTAGAATGAAATTAATTCATGTACTTATCTATTTTTATCTATTTAATATAACTTTAAAAGTTAAAAAACTTAATTATACAAAAATAACTTTAATAATATACGCGTATTTAATGTTTGTCATAGCTGAATTATTTTTTGTTTCATTTGAGTAATTACACTTTATAAAATTGAAAATTTATTTAAGATTTTAAATTTATGTTAATTGTACTAATAATTTGTGAAACAAAGTAAAAAATTAAACAAATTAACTTTGTATACATTTTTCAATATATAGCAAGTTAAAATGTAATAATACTGTAAAAGACTTGTTTAAAATAATAATTATTAAAACATAATTTAAAAAAAAAAACTAAGATTACAATTTAAAGTTTTAACTTTAACTGTTATTTCATAATATTAAAGTATAAGTTCAAAATATTGTTATTCAACGGTTTATTAAGTGCTGCAATTCTTAACGTTGTACGTAACAAATATGATTATGTTTTATTTAAAATAATTATTAATAAGAATCGCCATAGCACAGTATTTCAGTAAAGTAATACCTATCTAAAGCAATGGTGGTTGGTATATAAGAGAATGTTATTATTGTTTCGTATATAATATGAATATAATATATTATACGGTATAGGTTAGGCTATAGTATATACCGTATTACCACGTATAGTATAATGTACATACATAATACATATATATATATATATATATATATATATATTTACGTATACTTACAAGTTATAATACATCTACATTATTATATGCACTTTGCTTCCAAACCAAACGAAGTCAACCACCGCGGCTGTTGCTGCTGCCATCTGTGTCTGTTTACTAACGCTGCCTCAGGCCACGCAAATTTAATCATCTCCTTAGTGTGCATGTGTAAACACAATTTTCAGCCTTAACTGGCAACGATTTTCGCAAACATTTGCTCTCATTGTTCCTTTGTAAGTTCACCCACTATATACATATTACAACCCGACTACCATACCGCTTCGACAGAACCTCGAAGACCTTATCCCCTAAACGATATATTATTATGCCAGTGTGGTAGATATCTTAAGGAAATATATTATTATATACGCATATTGTTATATTAGCATTATGTATGATGTGAATATAATTTAGTAACAACATTGAAGTGAATCCAAATTCTATATATATAATATAGATGCTGTAATAACATTGTTGTCGATTACTAGAAATACATATTATCACGATTCGTATATATTTCAAAGTGAAATTATTAATTAGAATATGAAAAAAAAAAAGGCGGATAGAGTTTAATACAGAGCTAACCATGTCATGACCACTCGTCCTAAAACGTGTTTATTAATATTGTTTTTTTTTTTCAAATCAATAATTGGCGACTGGCGTAATAATTAAAAATTAATTTTTTCTGCAGGGATCACATATATTTATTATTTTAAAATAGTTTTACAATATTTTATAACATAGGCATATTGCATTGATTACATGCATAAATTCTAATTAAGTACATATATATGTTTATTTATTTTCTATGCTTACTACTAATCATATTAAAACTATGAGTGTAGTATGGTTGGAATTATACTTAAATATGAAAAAAAATGTCTACAAAGATTGAACAAAAACTAAATTAACCGCATAATAAAACTATCAAACATAAAAAAAACGTATATTATAATTGATTCGGTCATATTGAAATTAAAGTATATTAAGATATTCAGAATGCATGGAGTTTTTTAAATAACAGTTTAAATAAACTTAATTCAATTTTTTCTTAATTTTTTATATAATTAGGTATTTATGATCTATAACCTACAAAATATGTATAATTATAATAATTATTATTGTAAGTAATTTTAAAATAAGAAAAAAATCGTTTATATTTTTCAAAGTAGACGTAGATACTCCGTGGCATTTTTAAATATTTGAAGAGTATTATCCATGTGTTAATAGTTAATACGATTATAAATTGAAATTCTAAGCGAAGCAATTATAATAATGTATTTTTTTTTCCAAAAATGGAGGTGGTTTAGATATCAAATTGAATTTAGTTTTTACTTTAGAGAGGTAAAACTTAAAAATGCACAGTACCTAATTATTTTTATAATTAGGAAAAACAAACCAAAAATTGAAAAAAACGGGAATTTATACGAAAATCTGAATTTTAACTTAATTGACTTGAATTTTTCATCAAATGTTTATAAGATCGTTTTATTGTTACAATTTCCAATTTAAATTATTTTTTTTTTTTTTTATAAATGTCGATAAAAAAATATTTGCTGAGTAGAAATGCTTAGAAAAGATATACTTATATCTGTAAAAAAATATTAAAAATATATCAAAAATACAATGTTTTTTTTTATATTATGCATTTGAAATAAGATTTTTTTTTAAATTACAAAAAATAACAAACTATTTTGTAGTTGTAAAAACTGATAAAAACATTTATTTTTGTATCTAAATTTTGAAAATGTAATACAAGTTTCCTTATAAGTTTATTGGAACAATAAAATTCAAAATATAAATAATATATATTATTTTTGACATTTTAAGTTCCAATTTGCACGAAATTACTTATTTAAGTGATAAATAACAGTATGTTAATTATTATTGTGTTATGATTCAAAAATTGTATTTATTGGAACTTAAACTTTTATGTATTTTATTACTATGAATTTTATTATAGTAATATTATTTTGATTTGTTTTAAAATATTATTTACTTATAGGAGTTCCACGACAAAATACCCCACGTAAATAATAATTTTAAATGTTAATCTTTATTATAAAAGTTGCGATTATAAGTAATAATCGAAATTTATTTTGAAGTGAATATATGTTATTCGTTATTTTGATAATAATATAGTGTGTAATTTTAAATCAAGAAAAAGAAAAAAATGAAAATATAATTGTATATTATAATAATTAAATATTAATAATATAATAAATGCAATATTTTCGGGGAAAAATATACTAAAAATAAAATGATTGACCTTATTAGATTTATCAAGAAAAAACATAATCACTTAGTGATATAGATTATTGGCTAATAGACTATTTCTGTTCCGAATCGTTTTTCGTATAAAATTAAATTCAAATTTAACACACCCATATTAGTTACCCACTCTACACCTAATGTATAGCAACGGTACTCGTTTACTCACTTTTTTATATTCAACTATTATTATTTATTAATCAAATAAATAAGCACTAAATAATCATTTTGAACAAACGTAAAGAAAAATTTTTCTTAAGTCTTCAATATACAAACCAGTTAAATAAATATGTTGTTTTTTTACCTTGATCCCTGAATGATATAATATAATGATATACGTTTATATATTAAATAAGTGCGTTTTAATGATATTATATTGATGGTTTATCGAAAATACACTAAAAGTCTGACTTTTAAATAAAACATCTTTTAAAATTGAAAAAGTTTTTCTTTATTTTTGAATTTAGTTGTATTTATTGTCTATTGCTACTCGATATGTGAGTAAAAAACGTATGTTATACGCACAATTCATTATATTATATATCATCAACAGGATGATTAATATACGCGACAAATTATTTCAATTCTTTCTATCATCTATTTACTTTTTATCATTATCGTGTATATATTTTTTTTCAACAAAACTTTTCTCTAGTTAGAGTGACATTGCATGTTATAAATCACTTGTATTAATAATTCAACAACTTTTGACCATAGAAAAAAAAACGCACGCTTAATAATGGTATAGCAAAACCTCATATACCTACATATTGCTATATATAATATTATCATGAACAGTCTTCGACGACTATTAGTTTATTTCACCGCTCCTTGGTCTGTTGTGAGCTAATAACTATGTGCAATAATAAGGACCTTGATTGTGTGTTCGACAATGTACTTTGACCATCACGCACAACATTTTATTTCCCATTGAAAATACATTAGTATTATAATACCTACAACAAATAACAATTTATAATGCGTTTGTATATAGTATATCTAATGGTGAATAAAATTATATATGCCCGACGATATTAACCGGAAATCAACCATATGTTATAATTTATAACTGGCAATTATAGAGAGACTAATTTTAATTTATATAGGTAAGCCTGTATAAAAAGCGGTGAAAATGTCATATTTATTACAAACCAATAATAATTACGCTCTGATGAACCGGCGCAATAACCTGCGAAGTGCACGTATGTCCAATTTCGAAGTTTTTTAAAAATCACAAAAACCTTTATGAACACTTTTAAATTAACCAATGTTTAAAAACATATTATTTAGATAGTATCATTCGGGCGTCGTTTATAACCACACAATTTCAAAAAAAGATCGTCGTTCAAAACCGCACACTTATACACCTTAATCCTAAATATTTTCCCTAAATCAAACTGTTCAATGCTGCACACATTAATATATATTAATAACGTATAAAATAACAGAATATCGTTTAGCATCGCACACCAGTTAATCATGTTTAATCAAGATCACAAAATCATAAAAAACACTTTCGAGATTAGGTATACGGAAAATTCAATTTTCTATTCCAATACCAAAAGAAAAATACAAATTAAAAAATAAAAATTTACAATCTTGATTTCGATTAAAACTTTTTTTTGATTTGCCACAAGGCGTTTGTTGAGATTATGTCTACTTGTCCAGGTGAAAACAGTTTTATGATTTTGCTGTTTAATTTTTTACTCTGAATCAAATGTGTGAGGTTTTGAACTATCGATCTTTCAAATTTCCCTTTTTAACAATACAATAAATGTGTGCGGTATTGAACGGTGTAAAATGTGCGGTTATTACGACCGCCGCGTGTATCATTATTTTTCTAAATATAAGATAGCAGGAACATCAATTAAAAAACCTATGTTAATTGTTATTGTACGCTGTTAAATATATTAACTAATGTTATCTGTCTTAAGAAAAAAAATTGTGATTACATAAGTTTATATCATTTTGTTAGGAAAACTTTAAAAATAATAATACATTTTTTTTTAAAAAAAAATCAATTAAAATTATTTTCTATTGCATAATAAATAGGTATTCCGTGACTTAATTCATGATAACAGTTTTAAAAAAAACTATAAAAGTTATATTATAATCTATTTAATTATTGCGATTAATATTAACGTATAATTTTGATTTATAGGAAATAACTGGTCAATGGCCATAGTTATGTACAATAGTAAGCGGAAATTCTGGTAATCATTCTAGCCGATGGAATCTATTTAAAATATTGATAACATTATCAGGTATTTGTTTATTACAAGTATAGTAATAGTATTACCAAATCACAGTACACTGGTAATCTTAAATACCAAAAATATTGCTAGTACCTAACCAACAGTTACCTTTCAACATCGGTGTTTATCGATATAAGTATAACGAAAATACTACCAACCCTATTATGTATCCAAATGTATATATGTTAATTATTAATAATAATATTCATTTTTTATGAATAAATATGTAGGTACCTATTTTAAAATAATTAGATAAGTTATTGTATACATATAAATAAAATTAAAATAATCTCTTTAAACCTGATTATCTATTATACATAAACAAAAAATTGAATGAAATAATATTATAAGAGCAATATTACCAAACCTATTATGTTCTGACGCGATGGTTATTGTGGCCAGTAAAAAGAAAAATTTATAGTATTATTATGAATTTGAATACGTAGGTACTTCATTATTGCAACCGGAAATGTTTTAAAAATAATTTTATAGTTATAGCTCTTATAATAATAATTCACGTAGTTGTTGCACCGGCCAATAAAATTTTTTTTTTTTTGTAACAATAAACCTAAAAAAACCTTTTAATTGTGAAATATAGGTGAACACTGTTCAATGTACCTCAATTGACCAATTCATTGTCACAACTGAGTCAATTCTAGGTCACTCTAATAAATATGTTAAATTTTAATTTAATAATAATAAATAATTTTATACAATAAAAAGATATATTGAACGAAGACGGTTTAGTTTTCTAGTAACCAAGATTTCTAGAAAATTATCTTGATAATAATATTAAAATTGTAACAAAAATGTTCGTGTTTTTATTTGTTTTTCTCGATTATTTTAAAAATCACTGAGAAATTTCTATTTTTAACCCACCAAAGTACAAATAAAATCCAATTTCCTACTAGAAACTACGCTCGAAGTTAATGATCAAAAAGGTATCTTAAGGTATAAAAAAACAACTCTTTAATTATTATTGTATAGTGATTAGTAATTATTGATTAGTGGGTGACAATGATTATACCACAAAATTTCGTAAAATTTTTCTTATGAAAATATTATCTTAGCCAATTATATACTTAATAAAGGTCACAAAAAGTAATATAGGGTAGGTAAATATTATACTAAATTATTATTTTTAATTCATCTTATTATTTAAAAAAAAAAAGAAATAATTATTCTTCAAAAAATGAATTATGGAAATTGTAAAAATTTTAGTGTAATTTGTAGCCAAAGATAAAAAAATTCTGTAAAAGTATTAAATGTTTAGTTTTAAATCGATTAATCACATGTATAATTATATATTAAATTAAGGTTTTCGTTTTTGTAATTTTAAATAATATAAAATTATAAAAAAAGCTTTTTTTTATGTATATATTCTTTGTTTTCGATTTATAAAAACACGTCCAACATTTAGGGATCATATTATTAAATAATATATTTATATTAGTCAACAAAACATCTATCTAACTAATCCAAAAATTTACATGGTAATATTATATTGTTTCATTCTGAAAAGGTGGCTCGCTCTGGCACGTTGACTAAAGCTTAAAATACATTAATCAGAGTGCACTAGAGTGTACTGTTTTTTTAAATTACGTTTCCTGTTAGATCACTACCAATCTCTTTCTCAGTTTTTCTCTTCATAGCTAAAGTTGAGATTTCGACCATTTCAATAAACTGATCATTGTTTTCCTAGCTTCGTGATGTTCGTTTTACAATATAACATAACTAAATATATCTTTTTCGTTCATATATCTTTAAATCAGAATAAAATGTTTTACATTTTTTGACAATTCCTTATTTTTTTTTTCAGTCAATTTAGTATCTATAATTAATATTAATATTCTATACATTTTTTTGACTATTATGTTTTGTTTTACGGTATTTTAATTTTTCGTATGTTGATTAAAAAAATTAAAAATGTAGACGTTTTTTTTTTCATTTATATCGTAACGTTCGTGTAATACGATCTAAAAGCACTGGTTTTGAGTACCTACCTATGCCTACTAAGTATTATTACTATAGTAAACCTAACCTTAAATGTTTATATTTTTACAATAATTTTTGATATAATATTTTTAACCTGTCGTTGGTGTTGCTAATATTTTTACACCGTTAGTGTCGTGATAGCGTTTCGCTCAATACACGCGTGAGTATACAAATATACCAGGGTGCTGACAAATGTCATATTAGACTGTTATAATATAATAATATAATAAGATAATAATGAAATAACAAGATAATAAACCAAAATGTACGTAAATTATTACGTACACGGCAACATTCGAACATCGGACTCCGATAACTTTGTAAATTTATTTATAGCTTTTAATATTTTTCCGTAATCATTTTCGTAAATAACTCAAGGAAGCATTTATATAATATTGTCTAATTCCAATAATATCTAAATCAATGGTTCTTAAAATGGCAATTGTGTGAGCGAAATGCTCATAGCGACACAAACGATGGGTTAAAAAAAAATTCAAGTGTAATATATAAACATTTAAATCGAAGTATTAAAGGCATAACGGTTAAATTAAAAATGTAACAAAGCGAAAATAAATCGACCACTAGTTTTATAGAGATTGCAGTAGGTAGTTCTTGCATTCGTCATCCGGCTTGGTGTATAGGCAATTTCGGTACATTGGCGTAAAGGTTGCTTTCGAACGGTACCACCGTTAATTATAGAATAGACCAGGGGCGGCCAAACGGTCGATCGTGATCTACCGGTCGATCGCAAACAATTTCAACGTCGATCGTGTTAGCATTTATTTTTAGGCTACGCACACGAAAATTAATCACGGTGGTTAGATTTTTAGGTTTTTATGGAAGTCGATCCTCAAAGGTGAAGTATATTTTTAGTAGATCGTGGCCAAAAAAAGTTTGGCCGCCCTGGAATAGACCAATCTATAATCAATGGTAGTGTGGTATCACCTGGCTCTTAGTATAAAACGAATAAAAAAAATGGGTATTTCATTGAATGAATAGAATAAAATATATAATATATTTTACTGAATATACTTAGATACATAAAATAAATAGAACGTGATAATTTGCTATTGACATTTCTTTATAATCAACAATGAGTTGAAAGAAAAATGAATCATCATTAATTATTACGGTAACTAAATAATCCTACACAACATTTTTTGTTATACAGTAGATTTTTGTAATTTCGAACAACATTGAAATCCCCTTGGAACTACCGTTAAGCATTCAAAAGCGTTTTACTCTCAATAACTGGATATAAAATTAATCGTTTTTTGTTATCTCGAGTACGTATTACAGTATATTATTTTAATTACAGTAAGAATAGAAAATTGTGTCATTCAACCAGCTAAACATGATCTGAAAACATAAAGAAATTTTGTCAAGACTACTACTACAGGTATTCAAAATTTTTCTACCTTATCCAATTTGGAAGACATCGTGGAAAGCAAAAGTAATAAAAAACGAACTTTAATGACAGATTTTGCTTTAAAAAAATTTATTGATTTTAATGTGTATAATGTACCAAAATTATATAAAAGTACAAAGGCTAGTAGAATTAAATAAAATTACATTCATATATATGTGTATGACTGATCGAGGTGGATCAAATAGTTGGATAAAAATGATGAAAAAATCATTTATGTCACAGAACAAATGTTTATTATAAAATTAAAATTTTACTAACATTAACTATTACGTCTATGGATAATAACGTAATAACGTAATAATTTCAATTTTTTATTTTAATGTATATTTAATACTTAAAGTACTAAATCTGAAAAAATTGTAGCTTTTATACGTTGGAAATTTACCAAGATATTAGATTTTTCACCAATTATAAAAGTATATTTTGATCATTAGTTACATGAATATTTTAAACATAGGGAACATGTATGATTTTCAATATATAATGTAAGATACAATATTAATTGATAAGCAAAACATACATATTTAATCAAACACCAACAAATACATAAGCATAAGCATAAAAATATATTCCATATTAGATATTAACATTTTGTCATGTTGCGTCATATGTCAGATATCATTAAATGCATACAATTATATGTGCTATGGTAGATTTAGGTTAACAAAAATATTTATTGTAAATTAAACATAATTTAGATTTTAAATTCAATCTTATAGTAAAATAGTAGTGTATAAAACTATAAATACAAATAGTTAAAGTTAAAAATAATTTTGCATTTCAATTACATAAATTTAAAAAATCATTAAGGCTTTAAGCTAGTAATAGGTGTCAAATGAGAAAAAAAATACATAGGAGTGTAATATTTATAACAATAAAAAAAATAATAATTGTTAGTTGGGATAAAATAATATACACAACTAATAAATGGTTAATTAATATTAATTCATAAAAAACAATATTTGATAACAACGACTTAAACACTTATATTTTTTTGTTCGAAAAATAAATATGGTAATTAAAATAAGTTTTTGGCAATAAAAATATATCATCAATAAATCTTAAGGGAAATGTGACAAAAGAATTTTTTTAAATGTTGGTAAACAATATTGACTAGTATTTACTGAAATATCATAACTAATCAATCTCAGTTATAGCTAAAATAGTTATATGTTATTATAACTAATAAGCATACATATGTAGTACAGTACATTTACGTAAGAGTACTCCTTAGCAGTGCATTATATGCAAGATGGTTGTTTAGTGGGTATATTGGCGCTGCACCAAAGTTGTTTTGCAGTGTTGAATATTGACAGCCGTAGAACATGGGTTTATATATTTTAATTGAAGAAACATACTGAAGTCATAACAAATAACTTACAACTGTTAAAATCAATAGCATTACATATGACAGCAATCAATAAAATAATGGTAGAAGAAGGCATGTGTTATGTGGTCAAATCTGATGAGAGCAAATTGGTAAGTAAACTGTAGTGAAACAACAAACAAACATGAGATTATGGTATCTTTTTATAATTGAAAAAATATGAACTATGAATGTTTAAAAACTGTATTTCAATAACTATAATATAATATTTATATTTTTTTAAGTAGATATTGAAGTTTAAGATTTAAAGTAAGTAAATACGAAAATAAAATAAAAATTCACATTACTGAATATCTCTGTTTTGATTATAAAGTTATACATAATACATACGATAGAATAAAACAAAGTCAACAAAGCCCAATACCATCACTTCTCATAAAACATAAAATCCTAAAATAAATATGACATAATGATATTAATGAAAATTCAATGATATTAATGCACATTTAACTTACTATCAAAAAACAAGCTCCTAGCATAACAGCTTTCATACGGGCATCAAGATCCATAGGAAAAGTTATACCAAAGAAATCGACATCAGTAAATGCTTCTCTTAAAATTCCAGACCATTGTTTGGATATACATCCAACTACAGTGGTTTTGTCTTTAGATAATATCTGAAAACCATTATTATTATGTATTATATGACTAAAAAATTAAATTCTTATACTCTGCGTGTACTTCAAATTTAACATCTCCTCCACAGAAACTATAAGGACACATCGGTCCTTTGATTTTTAATACTTTTTCATAAGCTGCATTACGTATGGTAAATTTTGATGAGAAAATTGCCCATTCTTGTTCGACAATTCCAACCAAAAATCCAGGTGGTGAAAATACTTCAATTTTCTGTTATACAATTTTAAATAAATAAAACATAAAAATTAATAAAAAACCTTATAGCCATTATTAAACATCTAGAGATCCAAAATTAAATAATAATAATAAAAAAAAAATAATAATAAAACCAGCGAACTAGTTTTAAGTAAATGTTTCAGTTGTAAATATATGCATGAGTACTGTAATTATTATAAAATATAATTTTGTTTTTAATATTACATATTCGTTGCAATGATTAAAACTAACTATTTATCCAATATATTTTGTGAGTTAAAAAGATCATCTCATTAACTAAAGCACAACTAATGGCCAAATGGTTTTTGCAAGTCATTTTTTCATTGAACATAGTTTTATGTTTTACCTCCAATTTTCATTGTTATGGCGCATAGAATAATAGTATAGTGTTTTAGAAAATTAAGCACAATTTTGATTTAATATTTTGTCTTTGTGCGTAACTAGCTTTAAAACAATAATTCTAATTAATTAATTTTCTTATTAAAGCTTTAAGGCTAATAAATTTCAATAATTCCAATAATTATTTTTAATATAACATATTATTTTACCTGTAAACAACAAGGAAAACAGAAGGAATCGCATGCTAAGGGCCTCGATAAATGGATAATTTCATTTTTATAGTTATCCAAAATTTTCATTTCAAACGGTCGTATTGGCCCGTAGCAATTTCGAGTACAACAATCATTATCTTCAACAGCATAAAACACTTTTTGACCAGCGCTATTTTTAATAGTATACTTGTTATTGGTCTCAAACCCCAATAAGGCTAAAATAACAAATTATAAAAAGTCACAATTAATATAAAACAATAAAGAAAATATTAAATTTGTACACAATTTTCATGTATAAAACATTTGTGATACTTTTAATGATAAAATAACTATTGAAAATAATAAATATATAATTATTTAAAACCAATAACTTCTAAGTTTTATTATAAATTCTTAGACTTATACAGTAAGTGCTAATGTACTTATTTTACTTTTTTTTACTTTTTACCTTCTAAAACTTCCACTTGTTGTTTAACAAGTAACTGATTAATTGTTGAAAGATACTGAAGTCCATTTGGACAGTTTTGTGGTATAGATTGAGGAATAGGCATCCAACCATCTATTTAATTATAAGATTTAAATTTCTTGAATAATAAACAATTGGTTTATATTAATATTAAAAATATATTTTATTAGACAATTTATAGATACACAATTAGGTACGCATTCCCTACCTTAATAAGTTGTTTTGAAACTTATCTTAAATATATATTTTTTGTTAATAAGCTATAAAATAACTTGCCAGCTACCACTTTAGAAGATGGTTGACAAGTATTGGATGTATGCTGAATAACTTGTCCATAACTCGGCTTCGAATCAGTAGATGGGTAATTTGAATTTTGTTGTTCTATTGATTATATTGAAAAAATATGAAATAGAATATATTGAGATGTGCTTAAAATTATTTCTTCTTGAATGAATTAAGTATATAATGAAAATAAAGTAGTGATAAATAAACAAAAAATCTAACCAATCTAACTTAATTATTATAAAATTGATTAAATTAAAATTAACTGAAAATGTATTAATTTAATTGTTTGCTAAGAATATTATAATTATTTTTCACATTAAAATTTCATACCTGGTGTCGCTGGTGCTGCATTTAGACCTGAAAACATTTTAATTTTCTAACACTTATAATATTTTAACAAAAAAACTCTGGAAAGTATAATTTTTTGTTAGTATAGATAGTAATTATATATACACTATTCTAGTAAAATGTAAATAGTAGTGTATAAACTTCCTAAACTAAACTAAATATTCCAGTGGCGGCTCGTGTAGTTAAAAATAGGTGAGGCACAAAATAATAATTAACAAATATTATCTATGCTGTAACACATTTTTACTGTTTTGAATTAATTTATCTTATTAATATGTTAATAATGTAATTACATTTATACTACCATATTATTATTTAATAATTACAATAATAACTTTATTATAATTAAAATAAAAGGTTGAGACGCATACCAAGTTGCATTGTATTTCGTGATCCCCCACTCCTCAACCAAACGAATTTTATACGGGCGTGTGGTGCTGTCACAATGTTGTGCATCGATTGGTGTGTGCATATTGCTTAACTTTTTTAATTTAGGAGCAATAATATGGTCACGACATAGTAGTTCTATACTAAAAATGTTTTTGAATAATTGTTTCTTTTTAGCACCCCGATTCTTAATGAACATTTTATAACGAGTAAATTCTAAAAAAAATAAAAATATTATTTTGATAAAATGACTTGTGGTGCGCAACTACGTACGAGTCACCACTGGTTGAGACGAATTTCGGGTCAAGAATTTAATAATCTAAACCAAGTTTTGTCTAAAATGTAATTATTTATAAATAAATACTGAAATGATTGTTTTAACTGTTGTCATGGTTATTCAGCCACATAAATTTATGACTTATGACCTCAATAGAGGTATTAAACAAATATACCACTTACGAGCGCTTCCACATCAATGGCAATATCATTAAAACCTTAAGGTTTATCTGTGAATAATAATAGATAAAAGAAATGCATAAAAGTGAAATTATTATGCACTCTAATATAAATATTATATTAAAATTTTGTATACAAATTATTAATAAATTATTTTTTTTTTTAAATTTATTTCTGAGTTTGTATGTACAATAAAACTTCTCTATAACGAAATCATTTTGGACCGACACATTTTTTGTTTTTGTTTTAAAGAGTTTTCTGTAATAGATAGGTCAATTACACTACTGTATTTGGACTGACTACTGACATTTTTTGTTGTATGGAGGATTCCTTCATATAACGAGGTTTTATTGTAGTTTAAAAATCCAATAGCTCAACAAAATTGTTTGCTTGGCAGTGTTTTCAAGTTACATAAATCTAAGGCCATACCTTGGCGGGCTTACTTATACATATGTACATAAGATACATTTTTACACGTAGATATGCATTTTATATGTATTTTCCTAAAACATACAACTACTGAGAACAAAATGACGATTTAAACGATTTATGACTAGTACGACGACATTATCCGGAGTAGTAAACAATAGAAATAATCAAATTAATAATAAAACTAAAAATCGACTAGTCAGTCGCCATCCAGCCCTTTTTAGTTCTCGTCTTGGGTATCGGAACGCAGTGCCCACAAATGATATCGATACACCATAGAATATAGATAATAAGAATACTCTTAACGTAGATGGACTTGTATAATATATTTATAAATTGAAATTTGAATAATGAAGAAAAAAATTCACATTAATAATACTAAAATAAATTAATAAAAAAAATATAAATATGCAACAGTTTTATTAAAATTTTAGCAATGTTTAATACAACAAAAGTAAAATAAAATTATAACTTTGTATATAGTTATACTCTATCTAATAAATAAAAATATTAATAATAATTTCAGGAGATGGGCTTTTACACATAACGAAAGTAATGAATATGACTAACACGCAACGAGTGCATTAACAATAAAACAGTTTTAATTTAGGAGTGTGTTTAAATTTAACTGGACAAACATTGGCTACCACCTGAAATTATTCTTACGTGGTGCAGTCTTATATTATTCAAACTACAATATATAATGTAATAATAATATATTTTTTTTTAAGTAAAAATTTAAATTTATTAATTTTTAAAAAAAAGAAAATATAAATTCACATAACTGCACATCTCTGTTTTTATTATAAGCATAAAGTTACATAAAATATAATTATTATACGATAGAAGATAACAAAGTTAACAAAGCCCAATACCATCACTTTCTGAATTTCATCACTTCTCATAAAACATAAAATTCTAAAATAAAAATGTTGAAATAAAATTAATGACAGTTCAATGATATTAATGCACATTTAACTTACTATCAAAAAACAAGCTCCTAGCATAACAGCTTTCATACGGACATCAAGATCCATAGGAAAAGTTATACCAAAGAAATCGACATCAGTAAATGCTTCTCTTAAAAGTCTAGACCATTGTTTGGATATACATCCAACTACAATGATTTTGTCTTTAGATAATATCTGAAAATCATTATTATTACGTATTATATGTCTAAGAAAATAAATTCTTATACTCTGCGTGTACTTCAAATTTAACATCTCCTCCACAAAAACTATATGGACACATCGGTTCTTCAATTTTTAATACTTCTTCATTAACTGCATCACGTATTGTAAATTATGATGATAAAATTGCCCATTCTTCTTTAATAGTTCCAATCAAATTTCAAGGTGGTAAAAATACTTTAATTTTCTGTTATAAAATTTAAAATAAATTAAAAATGATAAATGTAACAAAAAAATATTATATAGCCATAATAAAACATCTGGAGATCCAATAATAGTTTATTTATCTTTGAAAACACATTAGTATTATAATAAATATAAGTTTATAACAAATAACAATTATTTAAAATTCTTTTATTTATAGTATATCTAATAGCCAAACAATATTAATCGGAAATCAACCATATATTAAAATTTTTAACTGGCAATTAGAGATACTAATTTTAAATTGATATAGTATAAAAAGTCTCATTAAGCTATTAAGCTGTATTGTAACAGGCTAATAATAATTACACTCTGATGAACGAGTGTGATAACCTGCAGGTATGTCCAAAAATTATTTTTTTTTCATCTATATCGAACGTTCAAATGATAAGCACGCGTTTTAAGTACCTAAACTTACTAAGCACTATATTACTATAGTAACCTTTACCTTTAATTTTTATATTTTTAAAAACATTTTTGATTTATTCTTATTACAAAAAATATAAGTGTAACATATAGACATTTAAAGTGAGAATTCGAGATAATAAAGGTATAACGATTAAATGTAAAAATCAATGTAACAAAGTGAAAAATAAATCGACTACTTGTTTTATGGAGATTAAATTAATAGCAGTAGGTAGTTCTTGCATTCATCATCCGGCGTGGTGTATAGGCCATTTCGGTACATCAGAGTAAAGGTTGCTTTGAACGGTATCACCATTAATTATAGAATAGTCTATTCTGTAGTATGCAATCATCTGCATTTAGTACGAAACTAATAAGGCAAATGGGTTATTCGTTGAAAAAATAGAATAAGATTTATAGAATATTATTATTATACTGAATAAATAGAACTTGAAAATTTGCTTTTGACATTTCTTTATAGTCAACAATGAATTATAAGAAAAATGAATCATCATTAATTATTGTAATGAATCAAAAATTAGCTTGGCCATAGCTATTAATGAAAATTTACCTTCTAATAATATATTAAACTAAAGATGTTTTTAGTTATGTGTCTTTAAAAATAAAAGACAAGGCTAGGAGTGTCGACGTTCCTTTGCCTAGCCGTTTATTATTTATTAATGCTTATATATTATTACGATTTGTACAGATTTAAACATAAGTTCTTTATTACATAGTTGCCTAGGTCTGCGTGCCTTTTAATTATAAGAATTTTAACTATGGATTATTGTAACAATATATCGCTAATATATTGTTAGTTTTTTAGAATAATTTCTTACCTTAATTCTTGATTCGTACGTTGATTGTTTAATGTATTTTTATGAGGAGTTTATTTTTTTTTACATTCTTTTAAAGGTATATAATAAATTGTAAGTATTTTTTTAATGTGGTAAAAGACAGTGTTATGAGAGTGCACTAAAAATAACAAAGGCCGGAATGAATGTGAATACTTGTCCATATATCGAAATGGAATAAATGGATAGTATAGTAGGCAGGCTTGGATGATGTTAACTGGCAAGGAATCAAAAAGAGGTTCTACTCATATTATGGAACTTTGCACCTTGTTGAACTACCATTACATTCAAAAGTATTTTACTCTTAATAACTCGAAATAAAATTAATTGTTTTAAGTTATCTCGAGTATATTACTACAGTATATTATTTTTGTTACAATAAGTACAGATAATTTTGCAATTTAACCAACCAAACATGCTTTAAAAACATAGAAATTTTGTCAAGACTACTACAGGTATGGAAGATGGTAAATTTTCTGCATTATCCAATTTGGATAACATCATAGAAAGCAGAAGAATAAAAAAAGAACTTTAATAACAGATTTTGCTTTAAAATATTGATAGATTTTAATACATTGTATAATGTACCAAAATTATATTATAAGTAAGAAGGTTAGTATAATTAGATACAATTACATTTATATATACTTTATATACATATATGACTTTAATCGAGATGGATCAAATAGTTGGATAAAAATGATGATAAAATCATTTATGTCACAGAACAAATGTTTATAATAAAATTAAAATTTTACTAACATTAACTATTACATTTATGGATAATAACATAATAACGTAATAATTTCAATTTTTTATTTTAATGTATATTTAATATTTAAAGTACTAAATCTGAAAAAATTGTAGCTTTTATACGTTGGAAATTTACCAAGATATTAGATTTTTCACCAATTATAAAAGTATATTTTGATCATTAGTTACATGAATATTTTAAACATAGGGAACATGTATGATTTTCAATATATAATGTAAGATACAATATTAATTGATGAGCAAAACATACATATTTAATCAAACACCAACAAATACATAAGCATAAGCATAAAAATATATTCCATATTAGATATTAACATTTTGTCATGTTGCGTCATATGTCAGATATCATTAAATGCATACAATTATATGTGCTATGGTAGATTTAGGTTAACAAAAATATTTATTGTAAATTAAACATAATTTAGATTTTAAATTCAATCTTATAGTAAAATAGTAGTGTATAAAACTATAAATACAAATAGTTAAAGTTAAAAATAATTTTGCATTTCAATTACATAAATTTAAAAAAATCATTAAGGCTTTAAGCTAGTAATAGGTGTCAAATGAGAAAAAAAAATATATAGGAGTGTAATATTTATAACAATAAAAAAAATAATAATTGTTAGTTGGGATAAAATAATATACACAACTAATAAATGGTTAATTAATATTAATTCATAAAAAACAATATTTGATAACAACGACTTAAACACTTATATTTTTTTGTTCGAAAAATAAATATGGTAATTAAAATAAGTTTTTTGGCAATAAAAATATATCATCAATAAATCTTAAGGGAAATGTGACAAAAGAATTTTTTTAAATGTTGGTAAACAATATTGACTAGTATTTACTGAAATATCATAACTAATCAATCTCAGTTATAGCTAAAATAGTTATATGTTATTATAACTAATAAGCATACATATGTAGTACAGTACATTTACGTAAGAGTACTCCTTAGCAGTGCATTATATGCAAGATGGTTGTTTAGTGGGTATATTGGCATCGCACCAAAGTTTTATTGCGATGTTGAATCATTAAATTGAAAACCATAGAGCATGAGTTTATATATTTTAATTAAAGAATCATACCGAAATGTAATTATAACAGATAACTTACTACAGTTAAAAACGATAGTGTTCATATGAGAGCAGTCAGTTTTATAATAGAAGGGGTAAAATCTGATGAGAACATGTTACTACAAAAAGTACTCTTAACATAGATGGTTTATATATAATTATATATTATAATTTGAATAATAAAGAAAAACATTCACCTTAAAAATACTAAAATAAATTAATAAACAAAAAAAAATAAATAAACAACTGTTTTTTAAAAATTTCAAAAATGTTTAATATAACAAAAATAAAATAGTATTTTTAATATTAGTAAAATAATAAATTATAGACTTTTTTTAATATTTACAAAAAGGTAATTAAGTTTAATTAAAAGTCAGTTAAGTATATAGTTTTAAATTCGTTAGTTATTATTAATACAATCGTATTAAATATTTGTTTATAAACAAAGCCATAGAATTTGCACGGAGAAGTTAATATTATTACCTAAATTAAATGATATAATAAGAAAAATTGAAAATAAGTCTGGAATTATGTATTTGTCAAATTCTAAAAAAATAAAATTACTAAATATACATTTAAATTTTGAATTCTTAATAAGCTAGCTTTGTATATACTTTATTTCAGGGGTGGCCAACTAGTCAATCGCAATCGACTGGTCAATCGCAATCGACTGGTCAATCGCGACGACCTTATGCATTTTCTTGAATTTTTTTCAGAAAACAATTAAAATATTTTTTTTTTTTGTAAATTTGTATAAAAATTTTATTTAGAAAAAAACAATAGATAACTATGATAAACGAGATTATACACAGATATCAAACACGCATGAACATGTATAATATATTTTTTGTTTATTGAATTTTTTTTTTTTCGTCGATCACGACATCTCAGAAAATTTTGGGGTTGATCGTAAGTCTATTAAAGTTGGCCATTCTCACTCTATCTCATCGATAGAATACTAGGAATAATTTAAGGATATGGGCTTCTATACATAATGAAAGTAATGGGATGGCTAACACGCACTAAATGCATTAACATTAAAAACAGCTTTAATCTAGGAATTTTTTCTAATTTAACTGGACAAACATTGAAATTTTTTTTACATGGCACAGAATAATATTCGTATTATTCAAACTGTAGTGAAACAAGAAACAAATATGAAATTATAGAATATGAACTATGAATGTATAAAAATTGTATTTCAAAAACTATAATTTAATATGTAAAAATAATACATAATTTTATTAAAGTAAAAATTGAAGTTTAAGATTTTAATTTATTATTCTTAAAGAAAAGAAAATATAAATGCACATAACTGCATATATTTGTTTTGATTATAAAGTTAATAATAATATAATTATTATACGGTAGAAGATAGCTAAGTTAACAAAGCCCAATACCATCACTTTCTGCATTTCCTCGCTTTTCATAAAACATAACATCCTATAATAAATATGACATAATGATATTAATGAAAATTCAATGATATTAATGCACATTTAACTTACTATCAAAAAACAAGCTCCTAGCATAACAGCTTTCATACGGACATCAAGATCCATAGGAAAAGTTATACCAAAGAAATCGGCATCAGTAAATACTTCTCTTAAAAGTCCAGACCATTGTTTAGATATACGGCCAACTACAGTGGTTTTGTCTTTAGATAATATCTAAAAATCATTATTATTATGTATTATGTGACAAAAAAAATTAAATTCTTATACTCTGTGTTAAAGAATATATAAAATATTTAGTTAGTCTGATTAAAAAATTTGAAAATTACTTTAAATTCGACATCTCCTCCACACATACTATATCGACATATCGGTCCTTCGATTTTTAATACTTCTTCATTAGCTGCATTACGGATGGTAAATATTGGTGTTAAAATTGACCAATCTTGTTCAACGATCCCAACCAAACACCCAGGTGGGGAAAATACTTCAATTCTCTGTTAAACAATTTAAAATAAATTAAAAATAATAAATAAAATATAAAAACATGATAGCCATTATAAAACATCTGGAGATCCAACATTTAATAAACAAAAATAATAAAATCAGAGAACTGGTTTTAAGTAAATGTATCAGTTGTTTAGTAATTTTTTTTGTTTTTCTCAACTATGTAAAAAAATTACAAGGATTTTTTACTTTCAACATTCTCTCCTTTTAAAAATATAAACTAGACCTTAAACTACAATCAAAGTTTAAAATTGAAGCTTTTTATTGTACTTTATTAACTAGCTTTAAGACTAATAAATTCCAATAATTTCAATAATTATACTAAATATAATATATTATTTTACCTGTAAACAACAAGGAAAAAAGCAGGATTGACATGCTAAAGGCCTCGATAAATGGATAATTTCATTTTTATAGTTATCCAAAATTTTCATTTCAAACGGTCTTATTGGCCCGCAGCAATTTCGAGTACAACAATCATTATCTTCAACAGCATAAAACACTTTTTGACCAGCGCTATTTTTAATAGTATACTTGTTATTGGTCTCAAACCCCAATAAGGCTAAAATAACAAATTATAAAAAGTCACAATTAATATAAAACAATAAAGAAAATATTAAATTTGTACACAATTGTCATGTATAAAACATTTGTGATACTTTTAATGATAAAATATCTATTGAAAATAATAAATATATAATTATTTAAAACCAATAACTTCTAAGTTTTATTATAAATTCTTAGACTTATACAGTAAGTGCTAATGTATTTATTTTACTTTTTACCTTCTAAAACTTCCACTTGTTGTTTAACAAGTAACTGATTAATTGTTGAAAGATACTGAAGTCCATTTGGACAGTTTTGTGGTATAGATTGAGGAATAGGCATCCAACCATCTGTTAAATTATAAGATTTAAATTTCTTGAATAATAAGCAATTGGTTTATATTGATATTAAAAATATACTTTATTAGACAATTTATAGATACGCAATTAGGTACGCATTCCCTGCCTTAATAAGTTGTTTTGAAACTTATCTTAAATATATATTTTTTGTTAATAAACTATAAAATAATTTACCAGCTACAACTTGAGGAGATGGTTGATAAGCACCGGGTTGATGCTGAATAACTTGTCCATAACCCGGCTGTGAATATGGAGGTGGGTAGTTTGGATTTTGAACTAAAGCATATCCTTGATTTTGTTGTGCCGGCATTTGTTGTTGATGTTGATACATATTATATTGGTCATGTTGATAAGGTTGACTTTGATTACCAACAGGTGGATATTGATTTGGATTACCAGTAGGTGGATATTGGTTTTGTGGTGGTGGATATTGGTTTTGTGGTGGTGGATATTGGTTATGTGGCGGATATTGAGAAAATCCTATAAAATAAGAAGTACTTAAAATTAATACTTTGATTCAATAAATATACAATAAAAATAAAGTAATGATAAGTAAACATAAAATCTAACCAACATAACTTAAAAAATATAAACTGAAATTGTATTCATTTAATTGTTTGCTAAAAAGATTATAATTTTATTTTTCACGTTAAAATTTCATACCTGGTGGTGCTGGTGCTGCATTTGGATTGGAATACATTTTAATTTTTTGACACTTACAATATTCTAATAATAAAAAATAGAAAATATAATTTTTATTATTAGTTTAGATAGTAATTATATGCACACTATACTAGTAAAATTTAATTAGTAATACATGTACTTTCTAAGACTAAACTAAATAATCTAATCCAAGTTTTGTTTATAATGAAATTATTTCTATATACATATTAAAATGGTTGTTGTGACTGTTGTCATGGTTATTCTACATCAACCACATAAATTCATGACTCATGATCTCAATTGATGCACTAAACAAATATATCACTTACAAGCGCTTCCTCATCAATGTCAATATCATTAAAACCTTAAAGTTTATCTAGGCATATTTGAAACACGAATAATAATAGATAAAAGAAACTCGTAAAAGTGAAATTTTTATGTATTATAATATGAATATTATATTAAACTTTTGTACACAAATTATTGATAAATTATTTTTTTGATATTTATTTCTGAGTTTACATGCACACTAAAAACTTCTCTATAACCAAATCACTTTGGATCAACCCATTTTTTGTTTTTGTTTTAAAGAGTTTCCTGTACTAGAAAGGTCAATTTCATTACTGTATATAAACTGACAACTGAGATTTTCGTTATAACGAGGATTCCATCATATAGAGAGGTTTAATTGTGGTTTAAAAAAACCAATTGCTCAACAAAATTGTTTGCTTAATAGTGTTTTAAGTTTTTAAGTTATATAAATTTATGTATTGGTTATTAATTAAGCATTGCAAATAGCACCTTTGTAACCTTTCCAGTATATAAATGTGTTATAGTTATTGGGAGAATGGTAATGATATTTTAATTGAATGTTGATTTTTCAATTGCATAAAAGATTATTTATAAATTAAACATTATAATTTACACAATTGTTTTGGAACAAAATTATAGAAATATTATTGTATAAATACAAATAATATATATAACACACAATGGTTTAACAAATAAAAGCTTGATAATGAATTGATAGAAAAAATGATCATAAAATTTACTTACATTTACAGAAATTCAAATTCAAAAATTTAATTTAATTTTAGATTCAAAATCTTTTTCTTATTTAAAAGTGATTTTTCATGTATATTTTTGTATGTTTACCATAATTAATAAAATAGTTTAATGTAGTAGGTATTTATTACATTTTTATATAAATAAGGTGAAGAGGGAGTCTCATTTTTGTTTATTGTGTATGTATTAATTAATAATATAATATGGACAGAAAAATAGTTGCACACGCTTTTGTTTTTAGTGTTACAACTGTTACAATATTTATAACTGTGGTAAGTTGGACTGTCTAAAATTGTTGTCATACAACTGATCATCATTATATTATACAGAAATCATCGGTTTTGTTTTCTATTTATCAGATTCACTTTAATTTTTTTTTTTTTTGGCACCTAGCCCGACGACCGTATTTTATAAATAAAACTGAGACATTTAATACTAGGGGACTTGTAAAACAATTTATGACAATTCTACAAGACGAACAGAAAAATTCTGCAAAAAAATCTGACCGAAAAATACACTATTCCTTGTTAATTTAGATCTCGTCATGTACTTGCTACGAGTGGACATATAATAATATAGGAAACAATTCGAATTTTCATAAATACATTATAATAATAATATTATTTTGACATTGAGGAGCATCCTTATACTTAAGCACATAAAATGCGTTTTTACACGTAGGTATGCATTTTTTATGTATTTTCCGAAAACATACACAACTACTGAGTACTGAGAAAAAAAATAACGATTAAATCGATTTATGACTAGTACGACATTATCCGGAGTGCACAATACAGATAAACAGCAAACAACAGAAATAATCAAATTAATATTAAAACTAAAAATCGACAAGTCAGTCGCCACTCAGCCCTTTTTAGTTCTTACCTTGGGAATCGGAACGCAGTACGCACAACGATATCGATGCTACTAGTCACCAGATGACCGTAGTCTACGAACTACAGCAGTGAACACCTACTTGAAGCCTATGGAGGTCTGAGACTGAGTCACTGATTATAGTGATTCACTGATTTCACAATTTCAGATTAATTTGTTATTTATCGTTATCGCGTGAAAAATTTAAAAAATGCTATTGGTATTTTCGGGAGGGCGGCACCGCATGAGTAGTGTGTTAGAATCACGAATAAATGATAATAATACGATAGATTTATCTATTCTGTGATATTATCGTCGACGTCGTCGTGTCAGTTGTTGTAGTTATTACTATTTTCATAGATAATCATATACATTATCTACGCAACTACAACTATCCAGTGCAGCTAACGCGAGGACGCAACCGGTGCCACAATTGACACACGTCCGCGGTCACCTGCTTGACAAAACGATACGACGTGACGTCGACGACTGTGGCGTCTGGCAGGCGGCAATAGCAGCAGCTGACAGCATTTCAGCTATTCGCCGAGCAGCAAACCGCAGGCTTTAAGCAATAATTGCACCTCGGTCCTTGGTCGGAAGTACAACTTCTACCACGGTAGTATCACGTGGTGCTTAGTGGGCGGAAAAGGGTTGCGACAACTTCCGAATAGTGTATTTTGTACGACGAACGATTCCTTCCCCTACTGAATTAGTGCCGAGGGCTGACTGGCCGACCAACCAACCGACACAGACCAATATTCAATACCTTTATCATATCACCGAAGACGTAAACATATTTGATATAACATATATATATTATATATTATTTATTATTCAATAATAATCATATTCTCTTTCTTGTCGGCCCACTCATTCTCTCAATCATATGTCCTGATAAATATTAAAGACGCAATTTATTACGAAAAACAGAAAAGTTACGGTCAGTGTAGCGACTGGCGAGGCCCGTCTGTGGAGGGATTAGTGAGAGAGATACAAGAGGTACCTACTTTACCTACACAGTGAATATTATTATCATCATTATTATTATTATTATTATGCGTGTTCGTTACGTTTACTCACAACAACAATAGTGTAAAAAGAATCGTAAGGCTTTGTGATCGACATCAATTACGTTTTACGAATATAATCTTACACAAACGCACACTTGCGCGAGCAATTCTCTTGTTTCGTACGCGATTCGTAATTCGTCGTTGTTTTATTGTGTTTTTTCGTTGTCTTACTTTTTGTTTCCATCACAAGTCTGTCCAGGTCGTTCAGTGTTAGCAGCTCACGGTTTCTTGAAAGTCCATTGCCGCTAATCGCCGTCATGTCTTACGCGTATTTGTTTAAGTACATCATTATCGGAGACACAGGTTAGTGGGTATTCTCTGACTGCTTAACTATCAGCAAAGTATAATCGCAATCTGGCATATGTTACAGGAGTAGGCAAATCGTGTCTCCTATTGCAGTTCACTGACAAGAGATTCCAGCCCGTTCATGATCTGACCATCGGTTATATTGATTTTTATAAATAATAATGATAATCATAGTTTTATTTTTAATGCAAACTAATTCTAGGCGTCGAATTTGGTGCACGTCTGGTGTCCATTGAGACCAAACCCATCAAGTTGCAAATATGGGACACTGCTGGCCAGGAAGCTTTTCGATCAATCACCAGATCTTATTATCGCGGTGCAGCTGGTGCATTATTAGTGTATGACATCACTCGCCGAGACACTTTCAATCATTTGACTACGTGGTTAGAAGACGCCAGACAACATTCCAATTCCAACATGGTTATTATGCTCATTGGCAACAAAAGGTAATATTTTAACCATCAACATCTTAGTCGATTTGGATTAATTGACTAATGTGCTTAGTGACTTGGAGGCAAAACGAGAAGTAAAAAAAGAAGAAGGTGAAGCATTTGCCCGGGAACATGGATTGGTATTTATGGAAACATCTGCTAAAACTTCTGATAATGTAGAAGAAGCTTTCATAAACACTGCTAAAGAAATATATGAAAAAATTCAAGAGGGAGTATTCGATATCAATAACGAAGTGAGTTTATTTGAATTGAGATATTTGGAAATTATTAATTGTAAAATATTAGTTTTTATTTATTATTATTCTTTATTCTATTTATTTTTAGGCTAATGGTATTAAAATTGGACCACAACATTCAACTGGTAATAATAGTATACCTGGTGGAAATAACCGATCCAATGGCAATGGTTGTTGTTAACTATTTCTGAAGGTCAACTAAATAATATTCAATTTGCGATTTTGATATTATTGCTTTAATGTGGGTTATACTTACTTATTTATTATTATTATTATTTTTTTTTTTTTTTTGAGTGAATTGTATTCAATATTTATTAATAGACCCAAGCTCTACAAAATTAGTATTCCGAATATATCTATTTATATAATTATATTACTTATTGGTACTTATACGATGATGGTTTGGTTGTAAAAAAATTTTAAATCATAAATGTATAACCCATAAATGATTAAAAAAATATTCTCATACACTTTACTTCTATAGTTCTATATTATCTTATTTAATTTTAAGTTTACCCTTAGGTTAGGAATTTAATTTATTTATTCCTAAAAGTTTTGTTTGTTAGAATATAACTGTTTTACTATATTTATATTATCTTATACACGCGATCAGTATTTAAAGTTTAAGTGTTCACTTATTATATCTTACTAAAATAATTATCTTTTAAAATTAAAATAATTAACATCACGTGAAACATTGATTTTTTTTATGTTGCCATTGTAATTTAAATAATGAAAATTAATTTTTATAATAGTTATAATTTCACATTGTTTTAACTTTAATTTAACTTTTGATACTGAACGCATAATTATCACTATGGTTTTAAACTTTAACGTTTATAAAACTAATGATTTTATAAACAATTTATGTGTAAATACTAAATACTATATTGTTAATCATTTAATGTCCTTAGATCTTATAATTTAATATGCCTCATTATATTAATTTGATTGATGTACAATGTACATGTTAGTCACAATAAATGTTTAATCTCTCATTTTATTAAAAAAAAATTATTTTTAAGGAGATTTAAATAGTTATTAAAGTATTTATGAAATATTATTCCCTTGTTTATAAACTATTCATTTTGTTAAAATTTGGTTTTCAAATAAATAATGCTAGTGTTTTAATATCTGATCAAAGTATTAAACTTACCCAACACGTCTTGTAGCTCAATCATTATGTATTAAAATATACTAATCGAGCTTAAGAAGACATTACTCATGCATGTGTTGTCACCTTTCAAACATAAAACATTAAATTTGAGTTCAGCCAAAAAAACTGTTGTGTTAGTTTGAACATTAGAGTTAATGTACCGATTATTAAACTTAAAATTGGGAACATTATCTGTGCTAAGCGATGATTTTTTTCAATATTTTAATTTTTAAGCAAGATAATTAGCATGTGAAATAACAAAAATTCAAATTGCTAATATTTTGCTTAATCATTAAAAAGTAACAGATTATGTTCTTATATTTTTAGTTCAATAATACATCAATTCATTCTAATATTTAAGTTGACATAAAATTATTTCTTTTAAACTTAAATCATATACACATGCATGGATAGTGTTCTCTAAACATGTCGACTATGTTTCAATAAGTATTTATGCCTTTAGAATTGATTGGAACCATTGGGCGTCAAGTATACATTTTTATTTGAAGTAAGTTATTTATTGTTTTGTAAGGCGTACATGGAGCTGAAAGTAATTCTATTGTTAGTCAGCATAGTTAAATGGTTTTTTTTAAATATCAATTTATAAACCATTTGATTTGGAAGTATGGCCATGAGAATAGCTTCTATGGGAAATTATTATATACATACTATACGTGTAGTCAATATATTCAGTGATGAGGCAAAGATGATGTATAATAATAATATATAGTTCTAGTTAGGACCTTTTTATAATGAAAGTGGCCAATCCACCGACAATGAATTGTATATAAATATCAAAGTTGGTGTGCTTAGTATGTTGTTAAAAAATAAATGAATAAAAACATTTGAATAATTGTTCAATAAATATTGAAAATACATTTCATAATTTATAAAAATGTACATTTTAATTCCATCAGATAATAAAAATAAAAAGTATTTGTATGTATGAAAACACTTTATAACAATCAAAAATCTTGCATTTTGTATGTATTTTATGGCATACATTTATTGTTTTGTAGCTCCATAAGATATTTTAACATTAAATCTATAAGGGTGGATGACCAAACTTGTATCTAAAACAAAATATTTTAATTTAAACAAATGTTTTATATAATAAATAAAATAACTCACTTTTCCAGAAACATTAATTGAAGCAACTTTAGGTGCTTCAAATGCTTTTAATTTTAATTTTGATACATTTATTCCACATGTTATTTTAAAATGGTCTTCTATATCAGATTGTACTTTAATTAAATCTGAATAATGAAATGAAGTAGCTGCAGAAGATGATCGATTCAATGAAAGCCTGTTAATTATATAATTTTTTACTGTTAAGTAGGTTTTAACTGTTTTAAGTATTGCATTGAGTGAGTCACTATTCAAATGACTGAAGATGAGTTAAATTTGAATTCAATAATTAATATTGTACAAAAAACAAATCTAAATAGATAGTATGTCAATCTACTTTTTTTGGTTATGTACACAGTGATTATTTGATTATAAACCAGTTATTATTTTAAAAATTATTAACATTTTTTAAAATATGTCTTATATAATTTACGGTTGATATACATCAACATTTCTTAAAAAAAATTATATATTTATTAATTTTTTTTCCTTTTTTGAATGGCAACATATATTTTAAATATTGATTTCACATTCTAAAGCAGAATATTTTGTTCAATACATAAAAATCGAAATTCGAATGAGTAGTTAATGAATTATAATTTATAACTTAATAAGTATTTAAAGTTTTAGTGAGTGAAGTAGTAAGCAGCCATTTTGTGAGTTATCCCCGTGCCATACCACTTCACTAATATGAAATTAAAAAAAGTTTTATTTCATCAATAAATTATACAAAAAAAAATGTTTTTGAAAATGTTAATAGTTTTTTGGGAACCTGTCCAAAGTGTGACCTACTGATAAATGGCTGGTTCAATGAGTGATCTCCCAATTAAAAATATTTATGTATACTACTTAAAACAGTTATATACTTACTCGTACTATAATGTTAATTGTTATATTCATATAGAAAAAATATTTTCTAAATCTCATAAAAAAATCATCAAATATTTGAGTTTTTATCAGGTGGTATGACCGTTACCATTCTTCTTTAAGTTGGCGGTCTAATAGTGGAGATGCACTGTTAATTTTTTTTTTATATTTAGGCTTGAATAACTCCTATAATGACTTTAATGTTATTGTTTTACCTACAATACTATAAAACCTATAGAACTCAAATATTTGATGATTTTTTTATCAGATTTAAAAAATACTTTTATTTATTCTGTGATTATAGTACGAGTAAATATATTACTATTTTAAGTATTATACATGTACATTTAGTCAATAGATCACACATTAGACCAGCTATTTATTTGTAGATCGCACATTGGACCAGTCCCAGTTTTTGAAATAATGAGTGGTCAGAATATTTTTTTTGAGTATTATGTTAAATGAAAATTTAATTTTTCTTAGAGTAGTTAATTAGTTCTAAGTATTTAAAGTTCAGACAAGAGGAGTAGTAGACCAAAATTTAGAAAATTACCCACTTTACTGCACTATTTATAATCACTATAAATACTAGGCAATTTATAAACTATTTGTCAAACATTTGATTTTTATACATCTAAGTAGTCAGAAACTATTCTACTTCATAATAAAAAATTAATAAATAATAATAAAAAAAAATAGTAAAAACTATTGTTTTGTAACAACTTAATAAATTTATTTTCAAAAAATATGGTGTATGCAATAATGATTTCTTTGATAAAAAAAATAGAACTTTTAATAATGTTTTTCTAAATTATAACAAGAAGCAAATATCTACATTTTAATATACTCAAGCTTTTGTTATTAAAAACGACAGAAACCACCCTCAATATTGAAAATTAGAGTGAAGAATTTTTTATAAATTATTATCCGTCAAAAATAAAAACCCACATTCATTTTTATAAAACATTTTATGTTCCTTGATATGCTCAGTATCTAAAATAAACTGTATTAAAATAAAAAAGTTTACCATCAAATCTACTAAATGTTATCAATATGGTCAAAAAAAAATATTTTCCATTCAAAGAATAGTTTAGTATTATTGATCCAAAAGATACAGTTAAATAATAAAATAATATTTTAAGAATACTAACCTAGCTAAAACAGATTGCAGGAACTCGGATTCAGCATAACATTTTACATCCATATGACCCTTTGATGATTCATATTTATAAAGGTAGTGATATAAAACAGTTTCATTGTATAATTGTCCTGCATCACCCATCGATATTGCAATAAGCCATAGAAATTGATATAAAGCAAATTCAAATGGCCGAATGACACAATCAAAATGTTCAGTTAACCAATTATGTATAGCAACTGAAAATGATTTATTTCCTTGTACCATTAATATGGGCATGTCAGATAAACTATTTTTACTATAATTTTGATTATAATTCGGCGATTTTAATAGCAAACCCGTGTAAAGTTTTGAATTAGTATCATTGTTGATAACTTTAATCTGTGAAAAAAAAAAATAGTAAAATAAATTATTTTATGTAATATAGAATAAATGTATAAGTAAATATTTTATGAATGTTTTTTTTTTTAAATCTTTGTTATAATAAATATCATGTTATTTGTTAAGAACATTAAAATACATCTTATAACATGTAATTCAATTTATAAAAAAAGTTGATTATTTAAAATTATTTATAGTTATAACATATTGTTAACCCTGCAGAATAAACATACAGACCAATGAATTATGTAATTAACTTATTTTTAGTTTAATTTATTTCTGCAAAAAACATTTTTAAATTTCTGTTTATTTATTGATAGCTAATGAGAATATAAATCAGTTAGAACTTAAATAAAAAATATTTTAAAATTTAATATAGTTAAAAGAATACAATATTTTATATTTTTACCTTTAATGCAATACATTCATGATTTGCTTCTTTTGCTTCAATTTCCACAGAAATTCCTGAGATTGTATTCTTTTGGTTTTTCATATTAGTAGATATATAATTTATTAGAAATTTCTTCAACTTTTTCGATAACAAATTTAAATAGTTGGTATCAAAATTCAAATTCCATAATGGAGATACACGAAATATTGACCAATTTTTACCAACAAGATCTAGATCAAAATATACTATTAATATACGAACATAATACACATAAATATCACACTCTTATGAAGAAATTAAAACTAATAAGTATGTCTATTAATTGAGATTTCATTTGTGTTTTCATAATTTTTTGTCTTACCAAGTATGTCAGATATTTCTATAAGAGCAGTTGGATCATAAGTGAAATCTTCAACTATTCCTGACTCTGATCCTGACATTATAACTAAATAAAATAATAATAACATCTAAATTAGTATAAATAAAGGTATTAAAATTTTATATTTTACATGGCCCAGTGTCTCAATAAAATGTTTGGCTATCTTGTCGTATGAGTTCTACCACAGATTATGGTCAATTACGGGACACTTGTTGTATGCGCTCTACTACTCACTTTATATCTTTATTAACAACAAATTTAATGCATTTCTTAAAGACATGGCACAAGTATCTAAATATTTATTTATTTTATTTTTCTAATTATTTTTATATTTATGATTAATAATGATAATGAAATGAATGACTAAAAGATGACATATGATAATAATATACAATAATTTTTAATAATATATTACTTATTTATAAGAATTGTTATTTGTCATTAAAACCTCTAGTACATCGTACATTTATTACGAGAATATATTGTCTAAAATCTAAATATAATTGTTCAGTGGTAATGATAAAATACGGTAGAGCGCAAATGACAAAATAACCAAATGTTTTAGGGTGGCCAATAGTCCCAGAATTAAACTTTAATAATTCATGTCAACATATTGTCTTTTCTAAAAAGATATTAGAATTAGATGCTAGGGTACATAATTTCAAATAACACCATACATAATCGTCCAATTATTTTTCAAATCTTAATGCCTCAAAATGAATCTTATCATAAATTTATTTACAAAACTTAAGCTCCTCAAATCTTGATTTGCACTTTATGTATGTATGTATGTACTTATTTTTCATGACAAATTTATTAATACGATATAATATGTTATAATGAAAATTATTAATGTAATATAATATAGTAAATTAATAATATGTACTTTACTATTTTTATAACTTTACTATATGAGAAAATTAATAATTTATTGTTGATGGTACTTTTTAATATTATTTAATTTATTCTTTTAGATAAGTTCCACTGTATAAAATAAATAAATCATTATTGATTATTATAATTATTTTATTATTTTTATATTCTAGGTAATTATACTAAATGCAAATAGTGATACTTACTATCTTCCTGATCAGATTCATCAGTTATAATTGTATGTGGGTTTTCATTTTCTTTTTCATCACAATCTAGAATAATATAGTTACAATGTTAATACAATGATAAAATTATAAAATTAACAATACCTATATCTTATTAGATGCCTAAATTAATAATGTATTATAAATACATTGTTATGAAAAAATTGTAATGATTTCATAATAATTTGCCAAACCTTTTTCATTATCATTTAAGCTTATAGTACAAAACTAGTATAAATTGTTGAATTCAAATAACCGATAATAAAAAAAAATAGTATTAAGCATTCAGTTTAAGATATGAATCTTTTGCAATTTGATGCAAAAGCCATTCTTATATCAATTATGTGGAATGAGAATCATCATCAAGCATATTATAACTGAGTGTTACTGAGGTGCAGAAGATGGCAAATACATCAATCTATAAGATACTGTAACCTGACGATATGTTCAACAAGCATTTAATTAGATATTGATTAAATTGTTCAAAAATATTTGTATATTTAACCGAATCTAATACAGTGTAAATAATAGCTAATTATTTAGGTTAGATTTTAATAAAATTAACTAAGATTTACAGTAATAATGTGTGTTAAAAATGTACAGTAAAATCTTAAAATACTGGACACTTATAATCACTGAAATTTTATTAACTATTCAAAGGTAAACCATTTTTTCTGGGCTGTTTTCAAAAAGTGTATAGTATTCCCCCCCTCAGATTTCAATGTAGTTTAGTTTTTGGAAAAAAATTGCTAGTAACTGTCATACTTTTTAAATAATAATTAATAATAAAATAAAATATTATGGTAATATATATATAGGTATGTACCATACATAATATATATTATTGTTTTAATAAATTGTTTATATTTAATTAAATTTAATGTGTTTACAATGCTCATCAACCACATATTTAATATTATGTATAAAGTCTAGAGAGAATTTTACATACAATTTTAACAGTTAAATAATCACATACAATTGTTTTATTTTCTATGAATTTGTTAAACTTTAAAATATCATTGAATTATTTTACATCGAGTAAAGGTTATTTATTATTAATGTAACTAAAATTTTAAGCATACTAATTTAATCAATTCTTATACTTTAGATTTTCACAAACTATGCAATTTATATATAAATGTAACTAACCATTAGTTATACAGGATATATCGCCAAATGACTCGGAGGATTCTTCTCGTGTAACTATAAAAAACATAAAATATATAAATGAGACATCAAGTATTCAATTAATATTTAATTTTTAGTTAAAGATCGGAAAAATATATTGTTATGCTAAAATGTTTATGTGATTTTTTTTAGGTAAATTTCCAATATTTTTTCTAAATATAACAATTTATAACTCCAAGCTCCAATTAATATTATAAACACATTAACATATTTTAATATCAATACAGTAGATTCCGCCTAATGTGGGCACCAATTAATATGGGCAAAATGAGCAAAATGGTTTGGTCTCAATACCAAATAATTAATACAACTAATTTCGGTTTTAATGAGCAACCGCTTAATGTGGACAAATAGGGCTGGTCCCAACGTGTCCACATTAAGTGGAATCCATCCTATAGTAAATGTAGACTTACTTGGATCCGCTTCTATAGCACTTAGATCTTCGTCGATTTCCATGATAATCCTGTATTTGTATTATGGGTAGGTACTTAGATCAAAGTATCTGTCAGTTGAAGAATACTAAAACTATACATTGATGTTTGGCAATATTATAGCATGAAATAGATGAATACCTACTAGGTAAATAATTGTTAATTGTACCTTTTTGCTGGCCTAACTACTAAACAGTATAGGTAACTCAATATGACATGTATTAATGTATGCTCTTGTGTTGTCGTTTTAAAATTTAGTTTTTAAGATATTAAAATGTCGATTGTTAATTAACTTGATTAATGATTATTGTTTATTAATTAATAATTATTGTCTGTTGAGCGTTGAATGTTGATTGTTTATTTATTATTTACTGCATTTGTTTATTATAGACTAATATTCTACAGTATATTTAAACAGATAGTATTATCTACAACAGTACAACAATTACGATGTTTGAATCAAAAATTTATAACGGATAAAAGTTATGGCGAATAACGATTTCTTGTCCGCTAGTATCGCTAGCACAGCTGCTGTTCCTACATAAACTCTAAAGCCGTAGTCGTGATCATGATAGAAATCATGATTAACTAACTAACTTAACCAGTTAGTTAATTATGATAGAAATAATCAAATAATAATTATATTTATCATGGTCGTGATCGCTACTCAGTATTGAATACTGATGAGTGATGGTTGATGGCTGATGCGGACAGTCATAAACTCAACGTCAGTAATGTTACGATCATGACAAGATATATATTTATGATATATTTAATATTTTGTCATGGTTATACTGTTATAATACACTAAGTACTAACTACTAACGTCACTATGTCTGATAGTAGTACAGTACGTCAGTATTTCTGATTTTTAGTAACGAACTAACGAATAAGTAATAACGATCATAAAATATCATCATTCATTACTTTATAGTAAATAGTAAATTTAATACTAAATTAGAGTTACCAAAACTTGAGTAATGAGTTGAGTTAGTCGCCACATGACAAAATTTAAAAAAATACAAATTAATACATGATACCTATAGATATTAGAAATCTATTAAAAAAATCGGTACCTTTGTAAAGGTATTTGATATCTAAATCTATATATTTTGACATCTAACAAATTATTAACTACATCAAATCTAGCCAATCTAGATATTAACTGTAAAAACTTATTTCTTACGTAAAAATGCAATTTAAAAAAAAATTGTACTCCTAGTTCCACTTAAGATACCTGGTTTATTTTAGTCAACAAATTTGTCATTTTGACATGGTAGTCGACAAGTCAGCAACTATAATTTTATTGTGTTATGAATATATATAAATATTCAAATATTATTTATTATAATATTTAATATAATATATAATAATTAATAATAACTTAAAATGTAGCAAAATAGGTAATTAAAAATGTAATTATACAAAATATAATAAATATTTGATTTGATAGTTAGTACTATTGTATTTATAGATTACCTGCTACTGGTCAGTAACATATCTATTTTATCTAAACATATAAATATTCCCTATTAAATCGATACTTCATTATTCATACACAACCATTTATAAACTCATTTTGTGTAAACCACGTACCTACCTATATTATATAGGTAATATTTTTTTAATGGTGCTGGTGATCTATATATAGGTATACAACCGTAAACTACAGAAAGTTTCAATTCGTCGAAACCTATTAAAGAAAAGTCAGATTCAAATTTGATTTATTGAATATAGAATTACATTTATAGAATATACCTAATATTATAGTTTTTATTTTGTTAATATCCAATAAACTGTTAAGAGGATGTCAATTGTCACTTGTCAGTGTACTGTTAGTTCTCTCTCTCTGGCAGTCTGACCCACGCGCAAACATACAGACAAAACGCATTTATGCAGAATCATTTTTTGTTTTTGTTTTTGAGTACCCTGTCTAATCTTAAAGAAAATTCACACATAACAAAAACGATAGAAAATGTTTTTGAGGGCATGATATATCGATTTGTCTAAATATTGTCTCAGACAATTTAAACATAATTGACAATTTTTTTTTTTTTTAGGATCAAATATAAAATCAAATAACAATAAAATATAAAACCGATATATTATTCCCTCAAAAATATTATCCTCTATAATTTTTGTAATAAGTGATTTAACTCTAAGACTACTCAAATCATAATAATTTTAGATGAAAGTTTTTATATCTATGTTGCGGGTGGGTCTAAATGAGAAAACAAATATATTGTGCTGACATATTCTTAAGAAAAAGGCGCTACACGTCATGAACAGAATGTTGACTTTGTTTTATACACACTTAACATATAACATTTTGCGTTCAGTAAATATTTTACTCTATTGTTTTTTAAATTTGAGTAAATTGATCAAGTGTTTATGTTATTGATATTCTAAATATGAAGCAAGTTATCTTAATTTGAAAATCTACAAAAAGATTACAATTTTAAAATGCTAACTTTCTTCAAAATTAAAATATCAATAAAACTTTCCAATATGCCCGGATAATAATTGTATCTTTAAATGTTAAAATTTTTAAATTTACTTTAGTTTTAAAATAACATAATTAAATGAATTATTCTAAACTCAAAATTGTTCATTTCACCTACTTATTGTGTGTGAAATAGGTAGTCGACAGAGGTCAGAGACAACATATGCGGATTTTGTTTTAGATTTAAAAATGTAGTCGGAAAATTAGTATATTTAATATTTTTACCACCCATCAATATTCGCTAGTGCCGGGCCTGATTGTAACATAAATCATAATCATTTGAATATTATTTTGTACTCCCGATAAAATTCATAAATCATATAGGTAGGTAACTAATAAACATATTATCTAAAATAATAAAATAATTTGGATTGAGAACCGTGATAATTGTTCTAATAATTCAAACTATGATTTAAGATAGTAGGTATTTTAATTATGTTCAAATAATACATTTATTTTGTAGTATATAAATCAATAAATCATACAAAAAATTTAAATTGTATTAATGAATTAATAAAATAATAAATAAAAGAAATATTTATTCTGTTGGAGACGGTAGTTAATAATAAACTAATATCTAATAATTACTATTTTACAAACTAGTAACTACTGGATTTACAATTATAATAATAAAATAAATAATCAGACATTAAACAATTAAAACAAATCTAAAATCAAATTGACATTTTATCATTAAAATTAATCAATTCAGCTAGGCGTACCGCATAAAACGGTGTGATCGGCCGATACGTTCCATTTTTACGTTTAGTTTCTATTACAAACGTTCCAGAGTTTTGATACGTATTCAAATATGATTGCAAATCATGTTGAAATGTTACTTATCACAAGTCAGCTTAGGTTTGATATTCTTAATTTCTAGTACCTACAACTGTCTATTACCTACTCGTTCAACTTTTGAATTTTTTAAATCTTATCATTACAGTTAAAATTTGTGTTTACTTTTCTAGTTCATAATATTTTTATAAATCTTATAAATTATTGTTTTGCTCAATAAATCGTTTATGTTTGAACTTGTGTTTTCTAGATTATACTTAATTTCTTTAATATTTTTTAATCAATACTCCTCAATTATTTCAATTTAATACTCATGTACTTTTATTGTAATTGCATTTGAATGTGACAAATTAATAGAAATGAGTCAAGAAAAGATTTGTGTTAAACTTCCAACGACAGATAAAAAAGCAACTCTTTTAAAATGGCGAGTGAAAGAAGGCACTTTGGTTAACAGCACTGTTGTTGTACTTCTTTATCAAGAGGACGGAGAAAAAGATCGGAAAAGTTTTCGCACACACCACGTTGGTGTTGTTAAGAAAATCTTAATACACGAAGGACAAGAAGTTCCTGCCGGGTAAGAAGTACTTTAATTTTGGTTAAATGCTTCTACTTTTTCAAATATATCTAATAGCTTTTAATATATTTCTAATACTATTACAAACCTAACAATTATATATTATTCTTACATATTTTAGACATCCTGTATTTGAGTTGGAGCCTGGTTGTAGCCACAGTACTGTAGTCAGTGATTTATGTGCAGATTGTGGTGCCGATTTAAGAATCGACAATGCATCTAAACCAACTGCATCAGTTTCTATGATACACAGCGTGCCCGACCTCAAAGTCAGCGAACAGGTACAATATAAATTAATTTATATGTCCAACTAAAATATAGAAGTATTCATTTTTAAGTTTAATTTTTAGAGTGCATTGTTATTGGGTAAAGCTGATGAAAAACGATTGCTTGGTGATAAAAAATTGGTGTTACTCGTGGACTTAGATCAAACATTAATACACACAACAAATGACAATATACCTAATAACATCAAAGTATATATTTTAATTTATTTGTATGCTTTATATTAATTATTAAATATATTATTGACATCTGTATTTGCACAGGATATTCATCATTTTCAATTATATGGACCAAATTCACCTTGGTATCACACAAGACTTAGGCCAGGTACATACAATTTTCTGTCTTCTATTAGTGAATTATACGAACTTCATATATGCACATTTGGCGCTCGAAACTATGCTCATACTATAACGCACATATTGGATCCAAAAGGAAAGTTGTTTTCTCATAGGGTTTTATCACGAGACGAATGTTTCAATCCAAACAGTAAAACTGGAAATCTCAAGTATGTTTATCTCTCTAAGTATAAATATTTTGAGAAATGTATATTAAAGTTAAGTTTTCTATAGTTGCTAGGTATTTCATAATATTTACTTAACTGTATATTATGTCCTATTTATATTTATACCACATTAACAGTAACTTAAGTTTGTACCATATTGTTATGATAATTTTAAAATTAATAGTCTTGATTAACAAAATAAATACTTAAAATTAATAAAAATGTATTTATGTGTATACAGTATACGCCACTATTGATTTTATTTATATGTATATATGTACCTTTATATTTTATTCAATGATATTAAATGATATATTTTTAACTAATAACATACTTTAAAACATGGTGATAAAAGTTCTTAAAACCTCAACATTTTATTTAAAAATTATGTGTCTCAGTTATATGCTTTTTGTTAAAATAAATTCATTATGTTGAAAAATCAAAACGAGATGTTCTTCGAATATATTAATTAGTAATTACTATTTATTATATACAACTAGCAGATGATAAAAAATAAAAGTACTTTGCACACTTTAAAGTTTAAAATAAAGAAATTGATGAAAACTTTTTATTAAGGTACATATATATTTTTATTTGAAAGAAGTGTACACGATATTTTTAATTTGTAGAGTGCATTAGATAAATTATTTCTTTTTAAAAAATATTATATGTTGGATTAAGTGGACGTTACATCTGCATATGTTGTCTTCGTCTTACATTCATACTACATAGCAAATTTTCATTCAGTAAAATAAATTTTATGCTTTTAGCTTTAATATTAAAAGTAATAATATTATTTAGGGAATTTTGTAGGCTTTTATTAATATTTTAATTTAAATAATTTTTAAGTGAATTATAAGCTAAAGTTTTAATATTTTACACTACTTTAACTCACTTCAAAATTAAAATATCAATAAAAGCCTACATAATATTATTACCTTTAAGTTTGATAATAGGTAAATTGACTTTAATATTAAAGCTAACAGCATACAATTGGTTCTGCTGCACAAAAATTTGCTGTATTGTATATGTGTAAGATGGAGACAATACATGCAGGAGTGGCATTTTCTTAATCATTAGATAAGTATGAAACAAATATCAGTATGTAGTATGTGAATATAAATATTATTATAGACCTTGGTCTTGTATAAGCATGCAACATAATAAAATAGTATGTTAACAAACACCTAAAAACTCATAATAGTATAAAGATATAACATAAAAACAATGTATATAACACAGTATTGTATTTTTACTAAACTCTAAGTTTAGAACTTCAAATATTTTTAAATTATGTATAAGTAATAAGTATATTATTATTGCTTTTACTCTTTTATTATTTAATTTAATTGAATTATCTATTTAAATTCTTAATTAATCACAAATATATTATATTGTTTATTTTAGAGGATTGTTTCCATGTGGTGATAATATGGTATGTATAATTGATGATCGTGAAGATGTTTGGGATTATGCTTTAAATTTGATACATGTCAAGCCATATCATTTTTTTCAACATACTGGTGATATAAATGCTCCTCCAAATTTACAAAAAAATGTTGATATAACCTTACAACAAGATAATAGAGTGGATTTTACGCATTTAGTTCAAGGTAATTTTAGCGATAATTTTTTTTTCTTGCTATCTTAAATGATTTAAATATAAAAATGTTTATTGCATTATATCAATTAGTTATTACTAATTATTGTACTTCTTGTTTAAAAAATTAAAAAATGCTAATTATTATTTATGTATTGAAACAGGTATAACTATTAAAAAAAAAGATAATTTAAAAGGTGAACCGCAAATGGAAGATGGAGAGGTTCTGTCTGATGACGACTCAGGAAATATAACAACTGATAATGAAGAAAAAAATAAAAATAATGTTATCAAAGAAAATAGTGATCAAGTAGAAGTTGAGGAAGAAGATGATTACTTGCTGTACTTAGAAGATATTTTGAAGAATTTACATAAGGAATACTTTAAAGAATATGATCAAAAACATGAGTTATATGGAAATGATGTTGAGGTTCCTGACATGAAGCGTATCATACCTATGTACCGTTCAAAAATATTAGCTGGTAAAAAACTAGTATTCAGTGGTTTAGTACCTACTCCTGTACCGTTGACTGAAAGCCGAGCTTATAAAGTGGCTCGATTATTAGGTGCAGAAGTCACAGAAAATATTGAACCTGATTCTACACATCTAGTTGCTGTTCGTCAGGGCACACTTAAAGCCAGTGCAGCCCGTAAACGCCCCGATATTAAAACAGTGACACCTGAATGGTTGTGGCTTTGTGCAGAACGTTGGGAACATGTCGAGGAAAGATTATTTCCTCTACGATCAGAGGGTGGTGGTGGTTCTAGTAGTAGAGACCCACCAGCTCATTGTAGTAGTCCAGAACATTCACCACATTTTATGGCCAATAACCAAAATGTTTCTCTTGTAAATAAAGAACAGGACCAAAAATTTGCCGAGACTCTTAATCCTCTACTTTCGTTTTCTGATGAAGACATTAAACGTATGGCAGGAGAAGTAGAAGATATGACTGATGATGAAGAAAGTTGTGATGGTGATGATGTGCCAAATATAACTGATGTATTAAAAATAAATAAAGATGGCAATTCAAGTTCAGAAGCATCTTTAGATGGTAAGAGTTTTATTATGAAATTGATTGAAATATTATTTGTCCTTTTTTCAGATATATCAATGTTTACAGTTTTATGCTGATGTTTTATATCCATTGTGAGTTCCATTTTCAGTTGGTGTGTTTTGTTATTATGAACATACATCTATTGAGTATGAAACCTACAATATGTTTGAAACATCAGCATAAAACTGAATATATAATATATATGTATTTTATTGTTTAAACTAAAGCCTAGTATAATAGTATAAATCAGAGATGGACAACCTTTTATTTATTATAAAATAAAGTATGTACAATATGTAACATAATATATTCAGTAGGTAAATATGATATAAATATGGAGAATAGTTAACATAGTGATATGGTATTAGGAGAGAAGCTGTCCAGTGACAGAACCCTTAAAATAGATGATATCCATGGTACAATGACTAAATTTTAATAACATTTAAAATATTTTATCTGTTGTTTAATCTTGCATAATGAAATTTAATGAAATAAAAATTTCACACTCAATATTTTTGTCAACACAGTTGAGTTAGCTTATTCTTTACAATTAATACATTTGTTTAAAACCCCATCACAATGACAAAATATTTTTTATAGGTATCTATAATCTTTTTAGAATGGACCTTTAATAATTATACCTTTGCTTATAAATGTCATTAAAATTATTGTTGTAATTTACTATATAGTAAAATAAGTTACTGTAAAATGAATAACCACAAATTGATCAAAAGTAAAAATAGAAAGAAAGAAACAAATGGTGTATATAATATCTGAATTTTATTTCTCAGACTTTCCTAGTTAGAGTAGAGATGAAAAAATAAGAAATGAGTAATGAAAATATATTTTAAGTTTAAATGTTAATTGATTTATAATGTTAATTATAATAAAAACTTTGAGATTATTATAAGTAGTAATATTAGAGAATATTTAAGAATTAAGATTATATTTTATACATTGTATAGGTACATTTCTAAACAGTAAATGATAAATATTACATTTTGCTTCAGGTTCTAGAAGAGGAAATAAACGTCAATATAGTTCATCAGAATCAACAGATAATGAAGATGAAGTTGAAAAAGAAATAGAAGGTGAAACATTAATCGAACGATTACGACAAAGTAAAAATATAGATGAATTAGCCAGTAGTAGGACAACAATAATTAAAATAGTGTAGATTTAGATTAATGATATTAATTAAAATATATTGCGTGCTGCTTTAGTTAAATCATTTTTGAAAATTAGTTTATAAAGATTTTATAGTTAAAAGTTCAGTATGTCTGTATGCATGAGTATTATATCTTAATCTTTTATAATTTTATAAAAAGTTATTTATTTTTAGTACTTATGTAAAATCCTCCCCACAATGACTCAAATTTAATTTTATATCTATCTTAATTATGCAATATATATTATTAACATATTAGTATATTATATCATCATCTTCATCATCTGAAATTTCCTGATTTTATATTTGCAGAATTTGTTTAAAGATTAAAAACTAAAAGGTGTAATCTATTTCAAACTACTCTAAAGGACATTTCTATACTTTTGGTCTTGACATTAAATATTTAATTTACTATAATTAATATTAATAAATATGTAGTCTTATTTTTATATCCTACAGCAAGAGTTGTGTAAGATTTTTTTTTGACAGCTGTAAAGATTTTATAACAATATTTTATATAATATTGTTTATTTTGTTTTTAATTTTAAAATTTAATGAGTTTTACATTTTAACTAGCACACATTTATATGCTACTTATTGCCGTATCTATTTAGTGATTTTTTTTCTTTTCGCAAAGTAGATTTTATTATGATACATGGATTCAAATTTTTGTCTATTACACAAGTAAACTTCCTATGAAAACTTTTTGTTATTCTTAAAATATGGATAATTACATGAAATGGATGTATTGTTTTCAAATTAATTTTGAAGATAATAATGTCCTTATTGTATAAACCAATTTATTAGAATTTTAATGTACTAGAACTATTAATATAGGTGATACAAGAGAATTTCAAATAAATTTAATTATTTTTACGTAATATAATATATTATGTGATACTATTAAATTATATTTTTTAAATTTAAATTAGTTGAAGTTTATTAATTGTGTTAACTTAATACCCAATTAATGATTCCAACAATTATAATATATAAATAATTTTAATTATTAAATATTATGTATAAATAAATTAAAATAATATTTAGTAGGTTAATTTATTATATACATCCATTTTATTAAGTAAATGTCAATCCACTACTTATTTTAACATCTCTCTATAATTTAATGAAAATAATCAATTTTTAAATTGGCAAACTTTATATAGGAGATAGTAGAATGCAATTATTAGATAATATAATTTATTCATTCTTATCAATTTCCAATGTAATGGTTTTTACTTTAGGTGCTAGCAGAGGACAGAAGCGTCGACACAGTTCCCTGGATAGTGATGGAAGTGAAGATGATAATGAAACATTAAATGAAAAATTTCGCCAAGGAAAAAATTTAGATGAATTGGGAGTAGAATGGGGTAACAATAGTGAAAATAGCGTGGACCAACATGATGATATGAATGACTCTGAATGGGGAAATAATAGTGAAAATAGTGTGGACCCACCAGACGAGGTAAATGATTCCGAATGGAATATGTTGGGTGCTGCTTTAGAAAAAGAATTTTTGGAAAATCAGTAATTAAAGTATCAAAAATGTTTCTTCATCTTAAGTTGTATGAATTGTACATATCATAAATTGTAAAAATGATCTTTGCTGAATTTTTTTTTAAAGATATATATAATGTCTTATTTGCCATTTGGTTTGTTACTATATACTATGTATTTGAAAGTTTATTATTTGTGATGTATACCTTTTATGCTTATTATATTTGTAATAAATAATTATTGAATAAGACAGTTTTATTGTATTATTCAGCTATCTTTCTATATTAATATTTAAGATGAAATATGACTTTCCGTTTTTTTCTTTTTCTTTTGTGTATAATGTATGTGTATTTATAACCAATATGATTATTATACTATAATTGTACCTTTCTATTATCTAATATTAACTAATAATAAATTGGTTGTACTTTTTATATCATTTATTTTAGGCAAATTTTATTGAAATAATAAATAAATTCATTTTTAGGCTAATGCACCACAGATGTTGTTGAAGTTTTAAAAAATAAAATAATAACTATAAAGGTACCTACCTAATTGTACAACTATATGATTTTTAAGTCATTTAAACTTTTTGTTCCATAGATTTATGAAAACCTACTTGTTATTCAAATCGGGTAAATATCTACTCAATAGAACTGAGGTAATATAAATACTACAATATTAAAAGAAGAACGTTTTTGAGGTGGGTGAAAAGGGACTAATCCCTCAAAAGTTAATACTAATGTCCACCTATACAATATGCATGAATAGTTTATTGAATATGTTCATTGCATAATATAATAATACGTGTGATCGTAGTGGTAATTTTGAAGAAATTTAGTAGTTCAATGTCTTTTTTAAAGTTTTGAACATTATAATAAGTATATTAGGTAGGTAACTATTATTATTAACAATTATTGGTACTTAATGAAGTATAAAAATAAGAATAAAAATAAATTTAATTAAACATACTTGTATTATAGGTGCAAACATTTTTTCACATGAACATAAACTTTTGGATTTGGAGTGTAGTGCAGTAAAAATTCTAAGAATATTATGTTATAGATTTTAAGCGAATTGATTAATTTAACGATTTCACAATAATGGTAGATATGATTATTTTATGACTAGCTGGAAGGGTTACAGAGCAATGCGAGGAGGAGGTGATCGTTTGAATTTAGTATTTACCATCATCTCGTAAATATTTATATATTTATCTTGTACATTTTTAACACGTTAAACGCCAACGTCAATGCGTCGTTGACACGACTAAACGGGCGCCCGTGGCCGATGTCAACGCGTCGTTGACACAACTAGGCGGGCGCGCATAGCCGGTGTCAACACGTCGTTGACACTCTGTAACCTGTCCGTTATTGTGACTTTGTGAAGCTGGCTATAGCCGTACATATTTGAAATTTTAGTCGGCTATTCATTAGCGTGTTGTTTATTACGCAGAATAGTTGGTTTCGATTTTTCGTCATATTTATATTTTATTTACAATTTATTCTGTTATAAGAAATAAAAATGAATAAAAGGTAAGTTCTATTTTTATTTCACATAAGTTCATACATTACTTTCACATTTGAATAGTTATATTATAATATACTTACTAATACAATAATTATCTTCATACAGTAGAAATATATAATCATAATATTAGGTATATACAAATTTTTTTTTTTTTTTTTTTAAATTAATTTTTCCCAATTTTCGGAGTTTATTTACATTAATAAATTATAATTATATATTATCGATAAATACTTATGACCTTCTTTATCACGCATAATCTAGTTAGTTTTGATTAATTTTATAAAAAAATATAAGTTTCATTATTATTTTACGTATTAATTTTTATTATTATACAAAGTAAAAGGTATTATGTTTTATTTTATTTTTAAAGTTTTGTTCTTATTTTATATTTATGTATACAGTGTTATTATTATACAAAGTGTATCATTTCAAACTAAAAGATATGTTTTGTTTATTTTTTAAATATTTTTAAAGTTACATTTTTATTTTATATTTATGTATATATTGTTATAATTATACAAATTGTATAATTTTGAGGTAAAAATATATTTTGATTTTTTTGTTTTAAATGTTTTGAAAGTATAATAATAACTTATGATTATAAATTATAAGTATGGTTTTAGAAATTGCTTACTTTTATAAATTACTGAAAACGGGCGCCCATGGCCGGTGTCAACACGGTGTTGACACGCGCAAATTATACCAATTATACGCGCGGCTACAGGCACCCGCATGTCGATCGACGGCGGCGACGGGCTCGCGCACGTCGAATCGACGTTGGCGTTCAACGTGTTAAAATCCATTACATGAGCTTATTGTTAAATGATCAATTGATGGTACGTACCGTGTAGTATAAAATATAAACGATAAAAAAAATAATAATACCTAAATAAAAACAGTAGGTACCTATCAGCATTGGTATTTTTAATTCTATTTATTTATGTAAAATACCAGGGGTGACCAAACGGTTGATCGCAAACGTTTTCAAAATCGATCGTGTTAGAATTTATTTTTAGGCTATGCACACGAAAATTAATCATGGTGATAGTTAACAACATTATCGATACATTTTATCTATAAAAACTTTTTATGGAAGTCGATCCTCAAAGGTGAAGTATATTTTTAGTAGATCGCGGTCAAAAAAAGTTTGGCCGCCCCTGTAATATACTTACCTAATTAATTAGTATAGTCATTTTTAATATAATGGATATTGGGTTGGAACAATTTCAAATAATTATAATAATAACAACAATTATTTTCAATTGCTCACACTCGGCCAAAGAATATATCCTTATATATATTAAAAATAAGAACAGGCCTTTTTTATGTTCCAATATTGAATCTTGTGACGAAATTATTTAACTTTTTTTTCACTGAGATGTTCCAAATACTTTTCTGAGTGTCACTACGTTTCTTGATTTTTCATTTTTTTTTGTCTGAGGGGAGGGAGAGGGTAGATTGTATTTAAAGTTTATGTTTTTTTAACGTGTCATTTAAATAATTTAACGATTTTTTTACATTTTTTTTACGTTTATACCAAATGAGCCAAAATCACTTATTATTACTTCCAATTTTATTTTATTAATCATTTCAGTTATAAATATAATTTAACAAACGATCGAAGCTGGGTCATTCAACTAGTATATATTTAAATATAAGTGTTTATTATCGTTTTTTTGCTATGTCAATGTCAATCCATGTGTATTACCTAATGTAATTTAATGTTGTAGGTATTTGTAGGCACAACCTAAGTGATATTTTCAATTATGCTGTTTAATCAAGCAGTGATCAGGACCAGGTGTAGACACAGAAATTAGTTTTGACCATGTGGCCTACTATAGATAGTTTTGCGTAGTAATGATTTACCATTTTTGGAATTTCGATTACTTAAAAAATACAAAAAGTTATAATATAACAAAAGCTGTTATAAACTACTATTTTTAGAAACAGATTCCTCTCGAAATCTAGATACCTACTAATTACAATACATCAGAAGCTATAGTTTACTATTCATTTTTTTTATTTAAGTATCAAGTAAATTAAAGTAGGTAATGGAGAGATATGGACATATGGTAGGTAGTAGGTACTAAGATAAATAATAGGCTTTTTGTTTAAAATTTCAAATGTTTAAATACCTACTTAATCGTTCTGTTTACATTTTAAGCAGATATTTTTGTAATTTGTATTTATTTATTTGTAGTGTATTGGTACTGTATATGTGTAGTGTACCTATAATTCGTTTTATATGGAAGTAAATAAAAATATAATGAAACAAACAAATCATCAATCTTTATCATGATGTATTGATATCTGTAGTAGGTACGTCGATTGTTGAGTTTTCGATTACCTGCCTATTATTATTTTCAAATTGTTGATTTTACGCGACAAACAAACGAACTATTTTTCAAAAAACCTATACCTACTGAGGAATCGGGGAAAAGTAGATAAGTATTGGTAAACGAAAAGGTCTGTATTCAGCCACACATGGTCACTATACGATAGCGTTATTCCATAAAAAACTACGATTACTTATGTTTGAGAAAAACAACTAAAAATAGGTGATATAGATATTTTAAACACTTTTTTCTCATAATATAAACTCATATATTATGTCTTTATTAAATTTTATCAGCGCGTTGTATGAACACTAAACAGCCTAAACATAATTAAAACCGTTCTGATATTTGAAAAGCTATAGATATAGTAGCCACGCACAAGTTTGATGATGAATGAATCGAATAGTATAACGTAGGTAAGTACCTACCTATATTTATTTATCGCAACTTTAAAAGTAGTTGACAATTTATATTAAAAGGGTTAAACGAGAACTTGAAGTTTGTTGTTCGCATAGTGAATTACTTATTAGGTTGTTAATTAATAAAATCATAATAGAATTAAAATTTTCTCCGTAGGAATAGGTAGTAGGTTGAAGGTACCTATCTACATTTTAATCGTGCAGTAGTTAGTCAGTTTTTAGTAAAATTAATATTCAAATATAATACACCAAAACCTAATTGCTACTATTTCTATACAAATGGAAAACGGATTTGTTTTTAATTTAATGATATGATAATAATTATAGTTGCTTAATTTAAGCAGAACTCGAGTTAGTTTTCCGCTTTCCGCATTGTTATCCTAAACACCATTTGAGTGTTTTACTACATATCCCTTCATTTAACGTGACTAACTACATAGGTATTATAAATAATACTATTAATAAACGCGTAATAAATGTGTAAGATAAAATAGATTTATTTTATGTAGAAGTAAATATTATATATATATATGCCTATAGGTGTATTTTGAATATATTCATAAATAACAAAAAAGCGATAAAAGTGTTTTTAGAAAAATTAAAATTTATACATGAATAATATTATAGATATGTTGATATATAATATTATTTATATATTTTTTTCAGGAATGAAATTTAAAATGTTTTAAACTGAAATAAAATTACAAGTTCTATTTATATTATAAAATAGCGGTAGGTATATAACTTAATCGTTAATAAGCATTACATAAACTTTAAAGTATTATTGCGTTTAATAGTCTACAGGTTATAGACCAGAAATCGCTAATGAACTTAACTCATCCGGACTCCCCGGCTATATAGATATATCTCGTTACCTGTGTAGATATGTGTAGTATATGTACTGCTAAGACAAAATATAATATACCTAAATTTACCTATTACCATTAAGTTATTAAGTATTAATATTATATTATTATAGTTTTGATTTAACTGAATGCTTTTTCAAAAATAATATGTCATTGATATTTAAACATAATTACTTATTTCTTTATTATACTATAGAGCATAGATAACTTTTGCCTAGGCAATTAACATATTTTCATTATTGCATAATATTTATTACATGAAGTTCAACTTTTTATTTTTTAAATTAAACTCAAGGTGTCCACCCTTCATACCTCCTTGTCCTATAAACACGACACTGATACAAATATAGTCACCAATACTATAATGATACACATATGTATGGCCATTTACGGTGAATGGTGATAGGTATTCAGCTGATTGCTGGTACCTATATAAATTATAGATACCTAAATATATTTGTTTTTGGTCAAAGTTATAGGACGCGTGTATTGTGTATATATGAACAATACATTATATTATAGGTATGTTGTAGTTAATGAAACTATTTAAACCTCAAAGTTAAAAACCACTGTTTGTTGGTGAATAGTAAAGTATTCAAGTTAAGTTTTATTCTGCGACAACGAAAAAATGTTACAGTGTTTCATTATTTCGAGTGGCTCTTTTTACATTATGCCACACAGCAAAACTGATTCAAACAGCCATAAAAAAAGTCCATTCGAGTTTTTAAACAGGTATTATTAATATCGTCGAGGGGATATAAAGTGGGTATTTAATGTCTTTTTTTCTCAAACAAACCTTCATAAAGAACGAATGGAATGATACAAAAACGTGCCAATTCCAATTTTTTGTAGTCTCCATAAATGCAAAATGTCCTGTAATGAATTAAGTTTGGAAATATTTTTATGAGGACTAAAAATAATTCTTCATTAAATATAACTTATACCTATAATATAACCTATAATATTACTGATATATTATAATTTATAGGTGCCTATATATTATTATGTATATTGTATATAGGACCTATCTAACTGTGATCTGTAATTTATTAATAGGTATATTGTGTCGAAAATGGAATAAGTATTATTAAATTATAAAATTATCTAAGATCTTAAATTGTATTTTATAGTCTTATGAAGATCTATGTACAGTGTTGGTGATCAGTCTAAGGGTAGAGTTTTTAAATAAATCTGTATAATATAACTCGAATGGATAATTCTGTCGATATATGATTTTGATTAAGTAAACAATATTTATCTTATTCTTTTAATTTTATTTTGTTAATTTAATATTCTTAGTTTTAAAGTTATAAAAAAATTAGGAAAATTGAGCATTTTGATATTACGAATTAATTGATATGTATAGGGTTTTTGATATTATTGTAAAATAAATGGCAATTTTGAAACATCATTTTTTATGCATAAAAATACTAAAGTAAAAGCCGATTACATTATATAGAAGATAGTTTAAAAAAAAATGTAAACACATGATTGTACGCTTATACGCGGTTTTTATTATTATGTATATTGTATATTATGTATTCATACTTTTAGGTACCTACTTAATAGTAAAAATATTATTAAAGACGTTGAATAAAATCTGAATTTTATTTTTTAATACCTGTTGAAATATCCCTATTTTATACAATAAGCCTAAATATATCTAATTTCAACTTATAAGTTATTATAATATACAAGGTGATTAATTAATCATATTCATTTATATTATCTATTTAATTTATTCATATTTTGATTTTGGAATTTTTAAATATATCTCAAGATCATATTTTTAAATTCTTGAGATTTTTAGTACTACTTAAGGCAGAGATTCCCAACCAGGGTGCCGAAAATTATTTGAAATATATTTTTAGTCTATAGGCCATAGGGCATAGAGTACCTCCAGAATTTTAGAAACTGACTAAGGGTGCCGTGAGTTAAAAAAGGTTGGGAACCTCTGACTAAAGGAGTAAGTACTATGTAATAATTTAAACTTTTATACTTTAAATAAGAACCCTCTTACAACAAAAAATTATTAAATAGATTTTTTTTTTATTAAATTTTTATATAGGTATATCTGCTTAAATCAAAATTCAAATGAGTAGTTTTTCAGTTTTTAAAATCTTGATACGAAGGAGAATATTCCTTAACAACGGTTTTATAAAAATATAAAATAGATGTCAGATTGGATCTAGTATTTATTTTATTCACCTTGGACTATTTTTACAAATGATAATTGTTAATAGATTAATATTATTTAATTATTAAGATTTTTAAATTACTATAGCTCTCATAATATCTTATAATTTTTTTATGAATCTATTATCAATATCATTTATCCTTAATGTACAAAGTTAAATAACTTTAAAATCAAGATTTAATATATCAATTTATTAAAATTTATTTAGATTTAAAAAGTCACAGAGATGGTATTATATTTGAGGAGTATGAGGAGTATATCTCTTTACGAGTCTGTTATCTATAACATTTGTTTGATGGTTAACCCTTTCTATTATTTTGTGTAATTTGTGTTATGTATGTTTAGTTGCTAATAAAGCAGTAAATCAATGGTCTTGAGTGAGTGTAACCTTTCAAAATTTTAATTTCAGCTTTACTTATATAATGTAAATGTGTAATACTATAGGTACCAATGGTACCACTATAATTTGCATCAAATTGTTCAATAGATAGAAAATTATTATTTTATTTTATCATAGTTAGCGAGCTGTAATCTGCCCATTTGGAGAGTCTAGCATTATGCCTATGTAGGTAAACTATAATAATTGTGATGATTCCATTGTATGTTTTTAGGACAATTGCAATTTTTTTTATATTTATCTAAATTATGTTACATATTTTTATATAGGTAATTAATCATTCAAAAAAAAAAAAAATATATATATATACTCTGAAAAAAAATATAACACCATAAATTGTTATACGAAAAAAAATCAATAAATTATACTAAAATATTATTATATTATAGTTAATACTGTTAATAGTCTTGTAAAATATTTTTTTTCATTTAGTTTATCTTGTTTATTATTTAAATTGATTATAGATTTTTGAATATAATCATTTTTAGACTTCTTAACCAGTGTTCAAAAGGTGTTTGGATAAAAAAGAATGACAACGCATATACACCTAATGTATTTATAAGTACATGTTCTACTTGAAATACTACATAATAATTGTAAAATCAATAGATTTAAGTGGTACTAGGTAAAATAGTATAAAATATTTATCTAGTATACCAATATAATAAATATTAATAATATGTTGGTAAGAAAGTACTTAATTCAATTCGTGTTTTGATAAGATTGTGAATTTGTGAGACAATCGAAAATAAAACTACCTTAAACTGTTATGGGCGATAAAACAAAACAATAATTGGTTTAAGGTTTTTAGTTTTATTCGTGGGATATATTTTATTTTAACCTTGGGTTATTCTACATATTGCTCGTATAAAGTTTGACGTCTGAAAAACATTAAGAATATCGATTGGGATCGACAAAAAAAACGAAAGAAAAAAAAAATAAATTCACGTGTTGTTTATGCGTCGAAGTCCAACTCAACTACCAAGGTACTTATTTTATATTTCTCATTAGGACAAATGGAAACTTTAAGCATAATAATTAACATGTACATTCCGAAAAAAAAATGAAGCAGCATTGAACCAAACCGTTTCACGTGTTCCGTCTCTTAATAATAACCGCATTTTATGACCATACATGTCGGTTTTAACTATTCCAGTCACGTGTCTGTAGCGATTGCGTGAGGAACTATATAATTTCTGATATCAAGATTCAACTACTTGATTATTCTAATTCTAAGTAGAGTATAGTTCAGCGGTGCCGGTGTGGAGGGAGGGGACGTGGGAGGATTGGAAATAATGAAAGTATACTGTACTGCAGTAGTCGCGGGCATAAGTATAACGGTCTGCGGGGGCGGGGAAGTTCTTAGAATTTTTCAAACTCCAATCCGCCAATTATTTGTAAATGCATATTAAAATAATATTGTCGACGGTAAAAACAGCGTCAACACATTATTGAAGCCTTTTTCTGTTAGTCACGTGATCCTGCGAGATTCGACTGGTCGCAATAAATCACGACCGCTAATAAGTAATAATTAATTGGCCTCCGGGTGACGATCCCGCGTATAGTAATTATACACGGTGTACCTACAACCGCCGCGCCCTGGCGTCTCAATATAATAACTTTCTGTTCAGTAGTCATCGAAAAACATCATGTGATATGGATCCTGCTAACTGTTATGTTGCACGCGATGACGTGTGCACAGTTTTTGACGGCAATAATTATACCGCCCCACATAACCTTAAAAAAAGAAAAACAACACGTAAAACAATAAAAAAAAAAGGGCAAAAAACCAAAATACATATATATTATAAATGGCGTGGTATGAAAAAAGACCACGTCAGAGAAGTAATAAGAACCGAACGAGTATATGTGTGTGTGTGTGTGTGTATACAAATGTGTGGACTGTATATTTATATAATATTTTGTTCAAAGTAGGTATATATAATACTATATTCGTCGTATATTATTATGATATAATATTATGTTCGTCTCACCCCGGTAATCGCACGTTGTTTGAACCTCGAAAAAAATGACTGGTTACAGCTGTTCTAACGCGCGCGTGTGTGTGTGTGTGTGTTCTATTAAGAACACCGATTAATTCAACACGCGTGCACACACACACACACACTTGGTCCTTGTATAGTTGTGGGTGTAAATGATTGACAATAATTATCATGAATCTACGGGTGTGAACACGACTATATATGTATCCGGTTGCGGATACGAATAAAATTGCTGTTTTTACGACAATATAATAATTTCAAGCGTATAGTTTTATGTAAAAATAAATAAATATATATTTGGATGAAAATCGATAGGTACCTATTTAAATTAATCTTGTAGCTGTTGTAAAAAATAATATTATGTGCCTATAATATAATATACGAATAGGTATATAACGTAAATTACGCAGAACGTTCAGAATTTTCAAGTATAATAATATTTTGCAATAAGTGATATCAAAAACATACTTATCTATACCTAGTACCTACTATCATATTTTGAATTCAACTCAAAAATGATTATTATACTCGTTTTGAGGATTTATCCATCTTTAAATTTCATTCAATGTATATTTGTACATTCATCATTTTGTAAATCTTCATTAATGTTGTAATAAGTAATAACTGTATTGCGTGAAATGTTCTTTTGTATTGTTATTTGAAATACCTAGGTACAGGTATAGGTACTTATTGAAAAAAATTGTTATATTTCAAGAAAGTCCCTTGAGATGAGTTTAGGTATCATAAAATCAAGACTTGAGGTCAAGAGTCTTGTTTATTTGTATTCGATTAGTTACAACCTTAGAATTTTAATATTGCATACGAATTTAAATACGTATACGTTTAATATTTAATATTTTTTTATATTTTATTAAAAACACTGTGTCTTAGATGAGTCCTATTATATTTTTCCAAAGAATAATACATTAGATAACAAATTGAATACATGCCTACCGCTCTAGTCTCTAGACTTGAATTGTACGTTTTAAATATGATTATAAAATATTTAAAATAATTCATTAAACGTATACATTTTAAAATGATCAGTTATTCAATTGTATCTGTTTGAAATGTCGGTGGTCAGTTATTACTCAGTGTAGATTTAACCGAAATATATTAAAATGTATTTTGAACAATATGAAATATTACAATAATAGATGAGTATACTTGTATGTGGCTCTTCCAGTTTTCCTATAATGTGCGCTATTCTCTGTGTAGCATAATACACTATGATATCTTCCCATACAAGGCCATAGAATAATAAAATGATTTATGATAAATTAATAAAAACACAATAATAAAATATTCTTTGTAAGAACATTATAACCTAAGGGACTCTATAATAATATCATGAATCATAATCGATCTTGTTCGTCATATACCATCAGCGACCCTAAATCATGATTGTCTCATTGATTTTATAACTGTCAACTTACTGCTTGCATATATGAACAATGAACATATCGTATACAGGTTCCATGCTGCATTTATACCATTCATTGTCTAAATCTATATAAAAATTGGATAGTGTCGAGCAAGTGAACTGTAAAATCCTTCCACAGTGGTGGTCTTAGGGTGTTTTGTAAAATTATTTTTCACCCCAATAATAGAAAAATGGGGATGATAAAATGAAAATAATATACTTTATATAGTATTATTATAAATATATTATATATATGTAACTGATGTATAAGGGTGTTTTTTCTGACCAAAATTGATCTCGTACGATTGGGTGTAATTGTTGGTTTGAAATTATTTACTACGGTAGTACAGTCCGACAAATGCGTTTTGATATTTTAATTATAGTTTAGTTACAATTCATTTTCAATTCACTAGTTGATCAACATAATCAAATAAAAAAAAGGAAAAAATAAAAATATAATCTTTTGAAAAAAATTATTTCTTTTGTGAAACGTCCGTTCAAACAATAAAAATTGTGCAATATTAGTACAGTAACAATATTATTTGGTAGCTGTAATCAATAATTTTAATACTTAAAATAAAATAAAATTAGTATATATTTAAAGTTAATTTATATTTACCATTTCTATTATAATTATTATTTTAAAACATTAATATGGCGTAACTAATATTTCAATTTTTAATTCATAGGTAATTGTATTAAAATCAATAAAATATTAATACTTATCATTTTATTTTAAAATTGGTTGAAAAAATATATTATTTTTGATATTGTTGTTGGTAACTATATATTATATTTAACAGTTTCGGTAAATTAATTAGATGGTTTTAAAAATTTAAAATTTAAATATGCTTATAATGGAGTTATGTACAATCGTATTTGAATACGTTTCTTGTTTTATCTTAATTATATATATATATATATATATATATATATATTATGTATAATAATAATATAAACTATGCGTGTTTTAGTTAAGCTGAATATAGTTAAATAAAATCATTAATTCCAAGTATTCTATTAAAATTTTACTGTTTTAAATTGAAAATCGATTTTGTTAGTCTACTTACAATTTTGGTTAAACATTTATACTTTGTTAATATTTAGCATATATATATATATTTAATACATCTGCAATTGTTCATTATTATTAAAGTTCACAGTTGTTGATTTAAAAGTAATTTAATTAAAATATATGATTTCTTTCTTTGTTTCATTATACTCCGAGGAGTTTTCTTTTCTTTTCTCTTTTGTTATTATTTCACGGGTAAAAATCGACATTTCAAACGTTTAATTACATTCAGAAACGCAACGGACGAAGACGGTTGTTATCCAATATCTTATTTATGTTTATGATACACTAGAGGAATTTTTTTCTTTACCTTCACTTCTGCTCTTAAGTTGATGCACACACACACACACACACACACACACACACACACACACACACACACACACACACACACACAATTGAACGTCATGCAATCAAGACATAAAACCAAAATTAATCTCAACCCGTTACGAAGGGACTATAGAAAGGGTTTGTTTTATATTTGTCGTATTTTTAAAAAAAATGTTATTTCCACAATCTGCTTTTATAGGTATTAGAGGTCATTAAGTAGTTTTTTTACCTTTCAGTAACCACCCCATGTCCGAAGAACTGTTATTACTCTAACGGCTGACGTACGTTTATATGTGTAAACTATATAGAGTATAAGTAGTTAGCCTGCTAGACCACTGTATAATATTAGACCAACCACTCACCCACACACGCAGATATATATTTGTATATATACTTATATTAGCCTAAGACATTTTTTTTTATGTATAGATGTTTTAGTTTCAAATAATTTATGTTTGCAAGGATCAAAAATATTTCACCGTTTTAAATATTTATTTATGCTGTTAAATATTAACTTATTATTTTGAAAATACAATATAATAATATAATAATAATAATAATGATAATAGATATATTTTACAATAAGTAACAGAATTGATACACTGTAGTTGATATAATATTATTAAAAACAGTAATTATTGCATTATTATTAATCGATGATATAATTATTATAATTATTCACTGATAATTATGTAATAATGATATGTATAATATTTGTACTACAATATTATACGGACGTAATATTTTTTTTCTTTAGTTCCTTGTAAACACAATATTACAAAACAAACTAAATATTTTGAACGATTTAAATTAAATTAATTATACGTTATTGTATGTTTTATTTGTGTTTTAATTTAAATTACATAATATACTATTTATAATTTTTAGTTAACATATTATATTAAAATTGCCAATAAATAATAAACCATAAATATTTAAAAATTGAATAAGAATGTTAAATATTATGAGTGTTTTTTTTTTTTTTTATATAAATAATTGTATGTTTTATGTTAAATTGTTATTTAAAACAATTTGATATTTATAAAATTATAAAAGTTTTAACAATTAAACAACACGTTAATATGTATGAATTTAATATGAAAAAATCGAGCGTTTTTATCATTGAGTAGGTCAGTGTTATGAAATGGATAATATATGTTATATTTAAAGTTGATTATAAATTATTGCATACGAAAAACGATTCTGAACGGATACGACGTGTCACTATGTCAGACTGTCACTTGTCAGCCATTATTTCTAAGAATAATTTATTTACAATATTCTTGGTAAGACAATCTAGCGGTAGGTTGAATATTTTTTTTCCAAAAATATTGTAATATCGCATATATTAAATTATGTTTATCATAATATTATAATTTATAGCTTAGGTAACCTACCTAATACTAGCTATTACTAACTATTACAATTAAAATTTATCAACGATTTACAATATGTAAGCCGTACGGTACGACATTTGAAATAAACTAAAACTGTTATAGATAATCACAAAAAAATTGAAAATTAAATATAATAAGATTATGGTTAGAAATATTTTATTCTAAATTTGTTTCTATTAATATCTATGTTCACCTTATTTTACGGCATGGATTGAATAATCTTGAGGTATAAAAAACTTTAAACTGATTTCTAGTTTCTAGTCTAAGTATTTTGAAAATATCTGAGTATAGAAAACAATATTATAATAATAGTAAAATTACGTATAATGGTGTAACGTTAATAAGAGTAATATTTTTTAAGTTACAGTAAATTAACTAAAATTAAGAGGGTTTGAGTTTTTGGATTTTGATTTAAAAATCTAATTCTATAAGATTTTTATTTTTTAACTTAAAATTACACTGAAAAAAATTGTAAGTTATTTAAAGAAATTTTTGTATTTTTTGATTGCTGTATAAGTGCAACTGTTATAAGAAATGTTGTGTTTAATTGCCAGGCTCTTTGATTTAAAAACAATTTTATCATATGTTGACTAATAATAAATTAAAATAAGTAGATAATTATGTGTCATAAAGGGTGAAAATATTTTGAAAATTATATTATGTCAAGAAAACACTGGTAAAAATATGTTGTTGAAACAGTATTTACATTTTCTACGGTTATTCATTTTTTAAGTTAAACTAAAATACAAATTTGATGATATTGAAAACTAGTTGTGCTTAAGATTGTTTCCATTTTCTGTGTATTATTATATTTTTTTTTTTTTTGGAAAGTACGGTTTTGTTTTTTTTTTTTGATTTTAAATCATGGTAATTCACAAATTATTTCGTATTTATTCCCTGATAATATTTTCAAGTTAAATATTAATACCTAAAACAAAAATTGCAAGTACGATATAATTTTCCTCTGAAGTGATTCTTACAGTAATTTAAAAATATTAATAATATGTGTATATTTTTCTAAGTGATTTAAAATCAAATTATAAATTTCCTTTTCTCAGGATACCTACAATGCCTAATTAGATTAAATCAAAAATTAATAAATCAATTAAATTATAATAATATTATGAAATGATTAAATTGTGTTTTACCAATAAAAATACTGAACCATAAATTATTATTTAATTTATAATTTATAATCGTATTATGAATTATATAGAAATCTTGATCTTGCAATATTGATGACTACATTATCTAAGCTTATTGAAAGTGAAAATATTAAATAAGATAGTATTATTTATAGTGGGGTAGTATTATACTATACGTACTTAAAAGCAGACGGCGACTGAATACTAGTGAACATATTAAAATGCAGACTTTGTAAAAATATAAAACAGAGTGGACGAGTTCGTTATGCTGTACATTTTATTAAAATGTCATCACAAAAATCCAACAGAAAGCTACGTTCTCAATTTAATGATTTGATATACTATTTTCATTGTCACAGTTACAAGATAAAGTGCGTTGAAGTATATATTCTTATACATTTACGACCTTCCATCCTGTATTATAATTTTTTCCTGTTTATAAAATATTATATTTTAGTCCAACTATGAAAAAACTATTTATTTTGGTTGAATATAACGTATTATACGTACTATATAGTATTATTTTTAACAACTTTGTTTTTTATTTTAGTGTCTTGAAATATGTTTTGAGTGGTAAAGTTACATTTCCTTTTGTCTTAATATGTCTTATTATTAATGTTGTCATAGATTAAAATTTAAAATATAAGGTATCACATATTTACGTAGCTACTCATTCTTCACTGTTAAACTTTTAATTTTTAAATTGTTTTTGCTTATGATAAATGCAGGTTAATATAAAATCTGTAAAATATTAAGCATCTGTGAAAATAATGTTAGGTTAAGAACTCAAGTAAAATTTTCAAATCAAAAATATGTATATAATTATTAGAAAAAAAAATTTGAAATTTCTAATGTTTTAAAGTTTAAAAAAGAGAAAAGTAGGTAACCGCACTGCTGTAAATTGGAGTCGAGTGTACATTGTCAATGAGTATGTAACTACTATGGATGTGTTAAATATGAATTCAATAATAAATCACTGCATACAAAAAAATATTCTGAGCGGAAACGGTCTGTCAGCCTATTATTATCGTATGTATACATTCTATACACACACACACACACATATATAATATATTGTTATTAACTATTAAAAACATTTATTTTACTGTTAGTAATACCTACCTATATTTATTTAGATAAAAATTATTATAATGATATTAAATACTAATAATATAATAAATGTCATATTTTCGGAAAAAAAGTTATATCAATCTACTATAATACTGAAAGTAAAATAAATGACTTTAATAGTTATATCAAAAAATGTATCAATTGTTGATATAGGCTGATAGTGTTTCTGCTGAGAATTGTTTTTCGTATACAATGATATTGAATTCAAATTTAACACACCTACAATAGTGATCCACTCGACACCTAATGTACAGCAGAGTGGAACCTACTTATAACTCCTTTAAAAAAAAAATAATTATAAAACAAAATATAGGTGTAGTGTATCGACGAATCAAATCATTTAAGTTAGTATCAATATCAACAGTTAGACAAGTTTTTACATAACATATAGTACATAATTATTATCAGTTTAATTCAGTTTCTCCTACAAACAAATTGTATCAAAATATTCTACGATCACCCATTCCTCAGTATTTTAAGTTTCTAAATGGTGTAATAATGATGTAATAATGTTATCTTGACATCAATAAAAATATATATTTATTTTTTATTATTATTTTTACGAAAATAATGAATATAATGTTATGGTAAAATAAGTTTTACTGGGAATTCGAAAAACGTAGTCATAATAAAGAAAAAATGATTCTGAATATTGAAATGCTTGAACTGTTAACATTTTTAACGACGAGAAACACGTGTTTTAAGAAAATTTTTCTATACATAATCATGCGTTAGAGGCGAGAAGTTTGATTATGAAAACAGCTTTAGTAAATATAAATGATAAAGCTAGATCAATTCGAGAAAAACCATCTGAAATTCAATACATACTATATATTGCATAATTCCAATTACTTCTCGACTGTAATCTTGACTTCCCGGAACATCCAACAAGAAAAATAATTTTAAGAGCAAGAAGAAAAAAAATTTACTTCCAAAGCCAAATAATTTAAGAGAAATAAATATTTCTGATAGTTTAAAAATACATGTTTAGATAATGAAACATTTGACTATGAGAAAGTTTGTTTTGAATGAAAAAATGTTGAAGTTTTTATTATAAAAAATGAATGAATTAAAATTGATTGATTTTTCGTACTGAGTTATGGGCAAGACTTTTAAAATAGTTTCAATTTTTTTTTCAAGTAAACAAGTCATTCCTCCAACAATACTGTCATAAATATAATATTATGTAAATATATGATTACATATTGTTTACGTATTAATGAAATTTAAAAATGAGCAACGTTGTTAGTGTTTATTTGAAGATTTAAATTTTGTTTATGATGATTATGGCTATGGGATTTTAATAAAATATATAACAATTTACTTAAAATAGATTGCAAATTATAGGTTAAATATTTGAATGCGCAGAAAATAATAATGATTGTTATTATTATTATTATATATTTATATTTCATTAATTTATGTCGAAAAGGTAATTCAAGGAAAATTTATCGGAAGAGTAAGAGTAATAAGCCAATATAGATCAAATACAGAAGAACCTATAGCATAAAAAGAGAAAGTCCGAATGGCGTCGGTTCAGAGTATATAGATGAATAAATATATATATAAAAAAACAAAAGTTTTATTTTTCGTTTCTTATTTTGACTTAACCACCGCGGCACAAAGATCGAGATCGAGTGAGGGGAGGGGGTGTCCTGGGGCTTATATTATTAGTTTACAAAGTAAACCAATTCGGTCAAACAAACTTACACGGTATATGCGCGGCCGGCGCGCCTGAAGCGGAAATGTGTCTCTAAATAAGTAAAGGGAAATAGCAGGAGAACCCTCAGCTCGATTACGGAATTGTGTTCGCGTGTGATGTGCAACGAAAACATTGTCGATAGTCGACGACGACGACGCTTGACGATCCCTATTGATATGCATGAGATATATGGGTTGTTACTCAGTAACCCTTCAGGCCCACAACCAATGCATTATAACCACGTGCCTTCACAGTATATATATAATAATATTATAACGGTATTCGAGTCGATCGAAGTGCATTATTGTGTGCAGCATCCACCGTGATCGTCATAGGTCACCATTGGAGCTGTTACAGCTGCTGCAGTGTGTTTTTGAATGAAATATATTGTTTTTTATTTTTGTTATTTTAGCAGCAGATCTCGATTTTTCCCGTCAGTACGCCTATATAGTCATGTACCTACTGCATCTATCTATATATATATATACATGTATATTGTATGTGTATATGTAAACATAGCTATATTATTCTTGTCGATCATCTCGATACGATTGTATTTTACACTACCCAAACTACGCATTATAATATAGGAAAACTTTGTTAGAAGTAAACGATAATAATAACAATGATAATAATAATATTTTTTTTAGCGTTTCGCGGTTTTCCCGTTGTATATGCTGACTTATCCGACCAGTGTAGTTATTGTGGGTTTACTCACGTGGTAATTTTGCGAGGGTGTACCTACCTATAATGTTGTTATTATGGTGTTTACCTAACATCCGGTCAGACGTGGTAGGTATAAACCACTGTGATTTTTTTTTAATTACCGATGATGACATTGATTGCCAGCACGCATATGCGGAACAAAGCGGATGTAATAGTTTTAATTATACACATACCGTTTGCAGGTTCGGTATTATAATTACGGAAGGTGTGTATTATAATTTGCATTACGATGATATGGCTATTTTATAGTGCCTATTAATAGTTTTCCAAATAATTAAATACATTCGTTTATCGATGTGCACAGAGTGGCGTGGACTAGATGTATATCGGCCAAGGTGCTATCACGAAACCTTATTTTTTAGACGTCTGTGATACTATATTGCAGGTATGTTATTTTTTTTAAAGGCGGTTTTTCAAACATAGGACTCATTATACATTTAGTGTCTCAACCTTTTCTTATTATATAGTCAATAACAGGGCATAGATTTAAATATTCTAGAAAATAAGGAATATGTCTTAAAGAAATACTATTCGTATATTGGCGCGTTATCTAATAATATTAAAACAATTGAAAAAAGACTTACAAAATTATTGTTCCTTACATAACGTTTAATAAAAATTATTCAAAAAAAATCTATTTATATTATAGTAATTTTATTATCAAGCATGTCTTGAATTTTATGCATTCATAAATAACATGGTCGATTTATATATTTAAAAAATATTGTTTGTACATATCCGCACGTTACAAAATAAAAGCATTCGCCGTTTTTGTTTGGTACCTATATAGGATAAATACTTTATAAATAATAAAATTAATATGTTGAAATGTAATTATTTAATTAGCTTTAAAAATTATATAAAATGTACAAGAGTACAAAAAAAATCAAATTGTCATTTTCATTTTTAAATTCTTAAAACAAATGCTTTGATGCTTTGAAGGCAGTGTTGTATAATAACAGTAGAACATTTAGAACAAATTTGATTTTCATTTAAATACGTACCCTGTTATAGTTATTACTGTTACTATTTTAAGCAGTGAAATAATCTTAAAACATTTTCTAATATTTTTATCCGATTCTTCACAAGTCTTGATAAAATGTAGAACTTTATAGAGTATAAACTAAAAGCCAGAGTCTTAGGGATAGTCTACTATCTGTGACTCATTATAACCAATAATTATATGTAATTATCGATCCCATTTATATAAATTGTAAATTGTACTTACAATTAATATATAAATTATCGTACCAAAATTGAAACCAAACTTAATCCGGTGAAAAAGGGTTGAATTCGAATCCACTTGTACTGTCTGTTAAAAAAAAAATGTATGAATTCGTGGTAAAGATGATTTTTTTTCTTATATATTATATTCATATCTATAGATTATATTTACGAAATTAGCCTAGTTAGTTTATTTTCATGGTGATAAAACTTTGTGTTTTTAATTAGTTTGGAATGTTTGGGTAATGATTTTAACGCTAACATTCACGGTATATATTAATATTAATTATTAACTTTGTTTTTTTTTTTAATTAAGATCCAAGTTAAATGTATATTTATAGACCTATACATTAAGTATAACTTGTGTCGGGTGGAAAAAAGCACATCGTAGGTTTCTGTTGAAATTCCCAAGTTGTTGTCTCCAAAGTACTAATGGTATAACCTTCTGTAATATAATGTGTTCTTTAATAACTAGTTTTATCTCGCCACTAGGTATACTTTAATTGGTCAGTAGGTACCAATTTACATAAAAATTATTTATAAACTTTTATTTGGTTTTACATTTTTGATGTAAGATTGACGCTTTATTATTGGACAAATTCAACTTACTGCAAACTGTTTTGCTTAGATAGTTAAATCGCATGCATTATTAAAGAATCGTTCTCATAAATATAATAAATAATAATATGTCACAATTTATAAGTGTAATAAAAAAAATATGTATGTAAGTTTTCAACGTTTATAACTTTTTTTTTTGTGGGTTTGAGATTGCTTATAATTTTAAATTTTAAATAAATGTAAAATCAATTACAAATTTGCCTCTCAGGGGGGTGCTAAGTAATTAGCACTACGGGTTTGGCGAACCCGGGGCCCCGAGCTCTGAGCTGGCCTTAACTGATTGGCTCAGTCTGGTCCTTCAGGTTGGGGGTTTGGCGACGGGCTAACAACCCGTCACTGTAAAAAACAACTTTGTTCAGGACACAAACATAATGCCTCGGATTAGTGGATTACAGGACTCTAGATTGGAAATCGGCTCTACGTTTTGGTACTTGAAATATATGGACTTTTATTTAAACCTGGCGCATTTAGAACATTGGTAGATGAGATGAAGAAGTATAAGACTTGGAATTATTGCACTACAAGAATTAAGATGGAGTGACACTGGATTAATGCAATTAAAAAATACTACAATCTTTTATGGAGCAAAAATTAATAAACCTATAAGTATAACTATATTAACTAATTTCCATATTTCGAAATAGATTTGAATCATCTTAAATTGTTTTGATTTATTTAGATTATTTATCGTAGTGAGCTATTCGAGAAATAAATCTCGAACTAATATAAATTATTTATAAACATAAATATTATGTACCTACCTATAATATTATACATTATTTATTAATAACTATTTTACACTTCAAATTTATCAGTGAATTAATATTAAATTTGATTTTAAAATTTATTTTCAAAACTTTATTGGTATAAATTATTTTAAAAAAAAATACACGATTTAAATTTATATCATATTATGAGATGTATTATTATTATTACTTTACATTTATTTGTTACTTGTCCAAATTATTGACCTTTTATTTTTGTGAATAATAGTAATAATTTTTTTAAACTATTGATATTTTTACTGTTCTAATTTTTAAGTAATATGTTATAGTTCCTGAACCATAATATTTTTAAAGATAACTGCAAGTTTATTTTATCTTAGATAATTAATTTATTTTGAATAATTATGAATAATATAAATAAACAATAAATACATGCATAACTATACATTAAAATTCTTAATTCTATTTAAACAAAATATGTTTTGATAAATGAAATTAATACTTTTGACTAACATTTTTGTTTTTATGTTCTAAATTTAATCAGAATTTACAAATAGAATCAAACTAAATGAATTTAATACTTTTGAAAATCTGTTTTTGGCATTATATTAAACGTTTAATTTTTACAAGCTTTATTTTTAAATATAACTTAAAAAATCAGTAATTTAAATTTAAGACAAGTTCAAAAGAATGTATTTTGAAAACAAACTAAACTAACAAAGTAAAAGTAAAAATGAATAAATAAATTACTTTTACATGGTGAAGAGACTAAAGTATAATAAAAATATACTTCTATATTAAGTACATTCAAGGCAATGTACGCAAGAAAAAAAAAGTACGCATTTAATTGATTTAGCTATGCGTGGTAATGAAATGTTATTAGTTAATATTTAAAAAAAAAACATTTATTAAAACAGTTAATAAAAACGTTAATACCTACCTACGTCACTATAAATTATTAGCTCTTTTTGTTTGTAATATAAAATTATATATCATATTGTACCTGTATTGTATTATATTATATTAATTATAATCTATGAGTATGATTATAATAAGTATTTGGTAGCTTTAAGTATTTAGATTTTTTTTTTGTTTATAAAGAATATTTAGTAAATATTATTTAGTTGTGAGTATATTATCATCTCATGTATCTATTAATTAATAAAAAAAAATATAATGTTTAGTGTATTATAAATTTATAACATATTATGTAATGTTTAAGGTTTATGCTTGTTCAAAGTTAAAAATAAATTTGTGTTTTAATAATATTATACTACTGTTTTAATGGTGTGTTCAAATATTTATAGTGGATTTGATTAAGAACTTAAAGTAATCATTTTTTTGGTTGGCGATACATTAAACATAATATATTTTTGCTCAAATAATAGAACATTATTGTTGTCAATTCGTTTTTTTAGAATGCTATATTTAAGTTGATGTGTATATGTGTACTGATCAAAACGTTATTACACATTATACAATTTTATCATTCGTAAACACATCTTAATATCAATATTGTGAAGTAATTTATTTGAGATATATAAAATATATGATATACATATTATTATTCATTGTACAAATTTAAAAAAATCTATTTTATGTGGTAATTTATCTAATGTGACTTTTGCGAGTATTGATTGTTTTGAGTTAGAACAAATCAAAGTTGCTGAATAATTTGATCATTATTTCAACTATACTCATGTAATGCCTAAAAATACGAATCCAGCGAATTCGTCTCGGTCGAAAATAACATTATAGAATATGAAGACTGAAGGGTCTCCGCGGCTACAAAATTTCAAGAGGTCGTTTTCGTCGTAAAAAATTATCTATGCAAGAACATCAACTAGGGACATTAAAAGCGGTATTATATTTTCATATAATATCAATATATGATGACAAAAGGGATACAATAAATGGTGTTTATTAAAATCATATTTCTAATTAGGTTAATTTTACTGTATGCCCACTGCTTGAACTGAAAAATAAATACTGGTACAATACATGTGATTGAATGCATATGGTTCAGACTGGAGTGGTATCAATATTAGTGATCACTTTTTTGTTTTAAAATGAAAAAAAAAGATAATATTATAAATTATTTATAAAATATTTCGACAAACATAAAAATTAAATTAAAAAACTCATTTGTTATATAGTTCTTCCTTTTTTTACTAATTTATTTATGAATTAAAAAACTGTATCTATCTACTATTGTATTAATTATAAATATTTTTATTTCTTATAAATATTTAATATTTTTTATTCATATTTTTCATAGAATCTTCAGTGTTTGATATCAGGGTGACATAAATGATGCATAACATAGGAAGTATTCAGTTAGCTTCTGATTCACGGAATTAAAGAAAAAGAGATTAAAATATTTCCCGTGGAAGTTTTATTCAGACTACGTTTATCCTGTCAATTTATTATTCGTAACGAAGGCAAAGTTATTTTTTGTGAGCATAATAAATTATAATAGGTATTACAATGAAACATTTTTACGACATATAACTACATCGTTCATGATTAGGTGTTAACCTTTTACACTAAAATTGTATACCTAACCATTTATTTCCAAATGACAGCCGATTAGGCACTAAAATATAATAACGATGTTTTTCAAATTTCAAAAAATAGATCATAGTAAGACAAGATTAAAATAATATAGCACTATATTATTTTAATTATTATTTAATTGTTGTTTTGTACGTTGAGATTTATGTAACGACAACATAATATATTATTGATATATTTTATATTTATTATATTTCTTGAGGTATTCCTTAGATTTGGATTATAAGATAGTAAAGTTAAATAAATTTACAATTTACCCGATGATTTATATGAGTTTAATTATTAATCATGAATAACATAATGAAAAAATAAATAATCAATTATATATAATATAATGATGTATTTTAGACGGTTTTTCCTATGTGTTCAATTCGAATCGCGTATGCTAAACTTTACTTTCCGTGACTGAAAGATACGCAAAACGAGTTAAGATTGAAACTCTCAAAGTTTAAATATATACGTTATGTTTGCCCATATCCGATTGTTTGGTATTTGAAAAAGTTGGTGATTACATATGTACGGTGTACACTGCAGTACCTATTATATTGTATTTTACGGAGTCCTATGGAAAATCGAAAACTTTTTTTTTTTCCTGTTCACCCGATATAGAAAACGGTCGTTTGGCGGCGGAAGAACGTATCGGCCGAAAAGGGAAAAGTACCTACGATTTTGGTGGGAAATGCGTGATGCTCGTGCAACACTATAATATGCGACATCATGTTATTAGGGTTTGCGGTCGCGTCGTCGAACACACGTCTGCTGACGTCTGATAAAATGCGTCGTCCTCGCCGTATATTATAATAATAGGTACGGCGTATATGAAATATAATATATTGTAAAATTTATAAAATGTAGTCAGCAGAACGTGCCGAAAAACCGAAAAACGGTTTACTCAGCGTGTGCGGGTCATCGTATATAAAGACGTATCTATGCATAATATAACTCCAAATATATGAATATTATAATGAATAATAGCCGCACGCACACATTATATTGTTATTATTATTATTGCGATTAAATCGTAGTGGTCATCCGTCGCCTTGGCGGTGAAATTTCGACGAGAATCGGACGTTTCGACGACGACTTCATTATGTCGGCGGCGTGGCCGAAGGGGTGTGATCGCAAAAGGGTTTATTATTATAGGCGGATGCGCGCGGTGGCGGGCGGTGGACCGCGTTTGGCGGCAAAAACTTCTGGCGTCGGTGGAGCAACAACCCTCTCGTCGGTGCGCACCCGATACACGCCGCGCCGGCCGAGACACGCGACTATCACATCGTGGCGTCAGTTCTCGCCTGTTTCGCTAAGGGTGCAGACCTGCTGAATCGTCATGTATACCGGTCCCGGGCATGTGCTCGTCGCGATCGCGATCGCACTCGTCGTCGGTTCATCCGTGTCGCCGTCCCGCGGAGAGCTTATCGTCGGTAAGTCGTTTACCTATATATTTTGCTATTATTATTATTTATACAAATACTGCGTAAATATAAAACAAATATTTATTTTACGATACCGATCGTTCTATTGTAGACGGTTTATTACGTATTGTGTTACGTTGCAATCCATTCGTAAAACGGGAAAATTCCAGTGATTGTTTTCAACGTTTAAAATTATTTTTCGTTTCTAACTATTACAATAAGACATAAGTTATCAGTAACAAAAATAAATAGGTGCCTAAGGGGGTACCGCTTTGATGTGCATATGGTGTAGAACGAATCACTGAAATTATTGGAGTATAAATTTTGAATTCAATGATATAATATTATTGTATATGAAAAACTGAGCGGATACAGTTTATCTGCTTATATCGTTATAAGTAAATTTCATGATATGTTTTTTTATATCTAACTATTAAAGCCATTTATTTTACTTTTTTTATTGTGGTAGGTTGATTTAATTTTTTTCGAAAACATACTACGTTATATAGGATAAATATTGTAAAAAAGTGTGATTATAAATTCATAGTATAAATAATAGATAATATTACAAAATCAATCAACATATTTTGAAAATTTCATTCCACGTGATAAAGTTCATAATATTCATAAAAATTTTAAGTTCCCATAAATAATATAACTTAATAGTAATAAAATAACTAATATCGTTATTTATCATTAAAAAGTAAAAATACGTAGTTTATTCCACATTAAAACTACAAATATATATATAAAAAATATTTGTGTTTGTATATTTTTCTACATTTTTTAATTCACATATGAAATGAGGAACATATTTTTTTCAAATCTTAACTATACAAAGTATAGAATTTTATAAATTTCTTACTACAAAAGACTTGTAGCTAGTATATTTTCTTAATTTTGTAAGAATTTGAACTTCAAATACATATAAAATACAATTGTGCTTATGTATTCTTAATAATTTTATATAGATTTAAGAAAAATTTATGTGGGATCTTGTATTATATTTTCAAAAATATTGATTTAGTGAATAATTTCTTATGGTTATAATATTACTCAAAAAGGATCATGCATAGACAATAATAATAAAACATTTTTAATTTTATGAAATTTTCAACTTTCTACGGTTATTTGTTTTTGAATAACGAAAAAAAAAAAATATAAAACAAAAATCGATCGAAAACAAATAGTTATTATACGGGTGAATATCCATAATCATAGAAACTAATTTGACTTTCAAAAAGTTTTTTTTTTTAATAAGGTTGCAAGATTTATAAAAAATCTTGTATTAAATTTTGAAATCGTAGATATAAACAGAAAATTGTTTGTAAATTTATAATAATAAAATAATTTATAACTTTTGAGATTTTGATGAATTTGTGAAAATTTAACTTTAAAAAAATATATATATATATATATGTATACCAATAGAAAAAATATATAGAAAATTTAAATTGTTTATAAAAAAAGTCAACATATTACGATACCATGATTAGAAAATTATTATATTAACACTTGGTGATAGTTTCAAGTTTTTACTATTATTTGTTTTAATTATTACAAAATAAAAAATAAATTTTGTCTACAATTTTTTTTTATTTTTTCTTAATTGTAAAAAAAAGAACAAAGAATATTTTATTTTTGACTCCCCAAAGTACCAATTAGATCCAATTTGCTACTATAAATCACCATGAAAGTTGAAAATTGAAGCATTTTAATGCACCAAAAAATTACGATAAACAGAAAAAAAATACATCATAACAAAATCAATACATTCATAGTTACTCTTAGGACCAATATTAATAATAATAATTTTTATATGTATAATAAAACTATGTACTTAACTAAAATATTACGTATAGATGAATAAAATAATAAGAATTTTAACTTGTAAGTTTAATTAGTACGATTGTATGATCATTTATTGTCCAAGTACACGTGTTATTTTTGTGATTTAAATAATATTCATAATATTTAAGTAATATAGGTATATTTTTTTATTACTTTAAAATTCAAATAGTAAATTATAGTTTACTGGTTTTTTAAAAATTTTTATTTATATGAGTACAACCGAAGCTATAATTTAACATAATGTAAGAAATTTTAATTTAATTTGCTTGTTGCACAGTTTATGAAACGGGAAATGTTACGAATGTGGTATATTATATACTAGTTAATTTTATTTTTTAGGTTTGTTAGGAAAATAAAATATAAATAAATAACAGATATATTGATTTTTTTGTTAATAAATTGATATTAATTACCATTTTAATAATAATAATAATACATTATTATTATTACATTAAGTCCAATCGCTTATCCGCAACATTTTGCGTATCGTTCATATAATAATAGTATTATAATAATTAGTTAAAAAAAAATGTTTTATATTATTTATCAAGTGACAAGTGGTCTCGAAAATACAAAAAAAATATTCCTTTAACTTTATAACTTGTTACATGATTTGTATTTTGTTAAAGTCGAACATTTTATGGTTCAATATTACGTTTTATGGGGAATCAAATAGTTGAAGTCAGACTGTATTTGTATAAATAATAATATTAAGTTTAAACTTACAATAGTTTCTTGAAAATATTAAAATTAACTACACACTTTGTTTCGATGTAGTATATATCTACACTACTATATTTCTGGTGAAATATGATTGCATTTATGAATAAAATAAAAGTATAAAGTGTTTAATATTTAGTAAAATATATACAATGTACCCATTACGTTATTGTCATACTCAATGAATTAATGACTCGAATAACGTTGAATTAGTCTATTAAGTTTATTTGACTTTTATTAGATTTTTTTTAGAACTTTTGAGAAATTTTGAGAACGTTTTTGATTTTTTTGTAATGCTTTTATAAACAACTTATAATACGTGAAAAGATTAAACGATGAAAAAGTGATTGAAGAAAACCAAAAAGTGTATACCTAAACTTTTAATTTTTTAAAGGGTATTTATTGATCGCGAGAATGCATTTCTAAATATAATTCAAAACAAGAGTAAACTTTTTATAAGCTGTATTAGAATGAATTGTAAAACCCATTTAAAATATATGCAGTGAGAAAGCAAAAAGATGCTTGAAAATTAGTTGTATACGTTCGTATTTCTAAAATATCTACATCAGTGGTATGCCATCGTGTGGCTTACCTAGATCAGCGGATCTAGAGGTTCACTGTTTAACTTTACCTTAGTGGGTAATACAATTTTATTTTATTGGAAAACGAAATCATGGTTAATTTTATATTATTATATACGTATAGAATGTTATAAAAGCGAAACCATTTGAAAAATATTAAAAGCAGTAACGAAATTATGTTATTTAAATAATAAATATTTTAAAGTAGATACAGAATATGAAAATGTATATTTTTTTTAATTTAACGATTTTCAAAATAAGAATAAATTGTTTTCGTTATAAAACGGAATAATTAGTTTTATAACTATGTTTTTTTTTTTTGAAGTAGCAAATGTGCTCAATATTATTTTCTGTCGAAATCGAAATGTAAACCGTATTATATAATGTATACATAATAATTATTTTAAAAAATCCGTAATTATTTTTAAATTTATTATAAAATCATTAGACACTGCTAATATTTTTTGACGTATACGGTATACTCTATACAGTAATACAGTATACATAGGTACATACTACACACTAAACGCGTGCTGTATAGGTTAGGTCGTACGATGCCAACACACACACATACAGAAATAACTAAATTTACTTTATTTAAATTTTATCGTCATGATAATAAATTAATCGTTAATCTGACGAAACAAAATTATAAAAAAACAATATAGCAATATAATGGTATCTAATGTAGATTTTTAAATTAATATTTTTTGGATGTTTAATTATATCTGATATTTTTTTTTGCATCAGCCATGACATGTATTGGATTATAAAATGCATATCAGTGATTGTTATATTGAACAACATAATTTTTTTTTAAAAATTCTCATGAAACTATGTTAATAAGTATAAGGTCAATATGTTGGATTTAGAATCTTTAGCGCACGCAGGAGTTTTTCTCTGAAAGAGTTGCAGTAGAAATATGATTCCCTTACTTAGTTTTGTCATATTTTTATTACTTGTCTACCTTTTATAATATATTACATTGTATATTCAGATCTTGGTAAATATTATGGATATTTTTCATTACAACTACTTAACAAAAAACATTTAATAAATTTTGAATAGTTATTATAAAATCTGCACAGTTATAACTTAATAATTAAAATTAGTATAAAAATACACAAAATAATATTAATTTTTGATTTATTATATCTGAATAAACACAAACACACACACACAAATAAGAAAGTTATTTTTCTATGTAGTCAGTTTTGATAGAAAATCGTTATTGAGTAGGTCACTACTAGAGTCTATTACGGATGTTTTAAATTTGAAAAATCGTTATATTAATTGTCACTGTAACATTTATTGTTGTTATTATTGTAAATTAGGTATATTGTATGCAATTACGTTTTCTTTTTTTAAGAATGATTTAAAAATGTCTTAAGCTCTTTCACTGATTTAAAAATTATACACAAATGTACTTTTTTAGTAAACGGGAGGTTTATTTTATGATCATCAGTTGGAAAAAAAAACTTTTTTTTGTGTATTTAATACTTTTAAATGATTCAATATAAATACTTGAAATATTAATTGATTATTTATCGTTTTTAAATATTTGATAGTTTATAGAAATTATACAATATAGGTACAGAATTTTGACAATTAAACGTTTTCATGAAAATATCTATGATTTAATTTTTGTATTCATTTTTTAATTTAGTTATAATTGGCGTATATACCAATATAAATGCACCTAATACTAAAGAATTATATTTTTTTATTGGAATAATTTCTTTCATTTTACTTTTCTTTCCTGTTTAACCGACAGTAGAGGAGGCTCTGTGTGAACAATACTACTCCTCTGCTGCAATAATTTATTTCTGAATACTTAATTTTACTCGCATTAGTGATTTATATACAAATAAAATCATTGTCATCAAAACATTATAATAATAACAAATATATTTTATACTATAAAATGTTATAATATAAAAGGTTAACCATTTATTATTCAAATTATCATAAGTTGATACAGTTAAAAATGGATTCCTATTATGCTATTAAAATTATCTATAGAGGCTAATTTATAAATTCAATTTTTAAATGTTAATAACCATATTTTATTTATGAATTACGTATAACTGAGTTTTTAATTAAGATCAATAAATAAATTTTAATTATTCTTGGGCTCGCATACAAAATTTAGTAGAGCCCAGCACTATTTTTTGAAAAAAAAAAATAGATAAAAGTATAAAATACATTTTTATAAAGAAGTAGATATTATTGTTTAAACAATTATTATTTTATAACTATGTTACTATAACAGTGGTTATTTTAATTTGAAGAATGTTTTACTATATCATATTATAATTTATACATTAATATAATTAGTAATTAATAACTACTCATATACTTATACGTATATCTAGTAAAAAAAAAAAAATCGATCAATATTTTTGGGTCAAATACATACTGATTAATAATGTTAGTTTTTTTTTTTATAATTTTATTTTTCAATAAGCAATTAAAATTTAAAACTTTTTTTATTTTAAAGGTGAGTTCAAATTTTGATTGCAGATTACTAATTCTTCATTACTTACTACATTTTTGGACCTTAAGACAATGATGGTCCTAAATATTTTTTTCTGTGTTCAACAATTTTCTTATTCCGGTATCAAAAAATAAGGTAAACTATTATACGTTATTTTGGTTTAACCAAAAATGTTTAAACTTCTTGTATACATATTTTAAAGAGAGACAATTTACAAAAGCAATAAGAAAGAAAACTAATCAAACTTTTTTTTTTTGTCAATAGGGCTTTCATTCTGTAATGGTAGCTCTACTATATGTTCTTGATATTTCTTCAATCAATTTGTACGATTTCTCTACAATAATAATTTGTATTCGAGCTTTATTATTTTTCAGATACATTTTTCCTGTGGTCATATTATATTTTCCATTTAATTTATATTACAAATTTCGAATCGAAATTAAAACTTTTTGCAAAGTATTTTGTTTAGGATTTCAAGATTTTCCCAAAAATGATTACTTATTTGTCAAACGGTCGAATAACAGTATACAAAATAATAGTATATACTATGTATAAGATTATAGGTATCACCGCATCCCCTATTGGATTTGAAAACACGCTTAAAGTCGTGAAAAGTTTTCATTTTTATGTACATTTTCTTCTTACCGCTGAATTCCTTTTAGGTATTGATTTGGCGGAGATGAAATAACAATACAAATTCTAATATAAAAAAAAACCAAATAAATTGAAAAGCCACATATACATAGGAATCAAAAAATAGTCTCTGATAAGATTTACTAAACGCGTCATTGTGTGATGATATTATAACGTGTAAAGTATAGTTTTTGCGATAAAGATTGTCTCCTAACATTGTTAAACGCGCGCTTAGTGATGAATGTTATTGGTAGGAGGGAGTGGAAGTTCCCACGTATTCAGGATTTGTACGCTCTAGGTCATGAAAATATTCCGTCTTTCACTTCCATAGCTATTTAACATGTATAGTATATTTTCTAAAGTAAAAGAAGAACAATAATAAAATAAATAATATTATTTATATAAAAAACGGAATTGATCCAAAGATTGGCCTTTGTCCTGCTTTATTCAACCAAGAGATACTATTGTATAAATAGGTAGGTGTTCTACGTGTATTATTATTTTTATTATTACCATTGAGTATTCTGGCAACAAAGTGAAGAATAACGTGTTAGTTTTACAGTGATGATTTTATTCAATTATCTTTTTTTTTTTTTTCGTAAAAATTGAGTCCCAATGTTATTTTTAGATTTTCTTAATAGTTTCTCCGAGCGCAATTTACAACTATCAACAATCGTAAAAATTCTTAAAAGGCTAAAAATGTTAAGCTAAGCCCGATTTATCACTAAAAAAATATTTTTTTGAATTTAATGGATTATTGTTGATCTCAAATGTAATACACTAATATGCCATTATCCAATGCTGATGTATTGTGACGAATAATAAACCTTCTGTCAAATAATGAAATTCAGATTTTCATTAATATTAACGTTTAACTAAATAATAGTGAAGATATCGGACTCTCGGTTACTTGCTTTTATTTTTACTCAGTAGTTTTGCCATTTTCAAGATAACTACTGGTAAAATTAAAATATATATATATATATTAATTGAATTGCGCATTTTGTGTTGATATATTATAATAAGCTCAAAACAGTCAGACATTAATGTTTTCTCATATTTTATTCTCCTTACATCTATTTTTAATATATTTGTGTAAAACTGATAGATTTTTGTTTAGTAAACGATAGAAAAAATGGTGATTTACTTACTGTTCAACCCACACATGTATATTATATAAATTACATAAGGTATTTATTACTGTTATAATGACATTAGTAAAATAGTAATATATTATCATGTATCATCGGATTATAAAACCTCGTAAGATAAACTGATATACATAAACACAACATTTGACGTCATGCAAATAAGATATAAAATCAAAATTAATCGTAACAACTTATAGGTGGGAGGGGGCTATTTAAAAAGTTTGTTTAATTTTTTCTGTTGTTAAAAAAAAAATAGAATCGTCTTTCTCTTTAGATTATTGTGGTGATTTTACTCCAGGCACACAACACTTCAATGTTGTTATAAACCTATTTTAACAGATGATTTATGTTTATGTGTGAGTGAACTTGATTGAAAGTTGATAGCCAAGATCATTATATATAATATTAAACTAATTTAAATACATATATTTAAATCAATTAATCCAAGTCGTTTATTTCTCTAAAACGTTTAATACATTTTTTGTTTTGATTCTTAATAATACATGTTTACAAGGATGAAATGTGTTTCGTTAGTGAAAAGCAGGTGTAAATTGTAGCTAACAGAGAGAGCTTGGCAGCTATGAATCTATTATGGTTTGATAATATTAGTAACTAATATTAATCTATTAAAATGTATTAATTATAAAAATAGTCTTATATATACTATATCAAATATTACATCTGTTTTATATTTTTGTGAAATCATTTTAAGAACTATTCGTTCGAATTTTGAATTAAGTACATTAATTTTTTTTTAAATGTATCTAGTATCCACTAATCAATTTTGAATAAAGAGGGAAGTTCTCATTTGATAAACAGAAATTTGTTTTACCATGAACGCTTAAGATATTCACAAAATTGTATGATTGGTTCACCCTATATGATATTATATATGGACGTACGCACTACTTTACCGTTGTCCAGTGGTTGGTACACGGTATTTTTTTTTTAACGAGGTGAGTTTTGCTGTCTCTGTTTTTTAACGAGAATCATGTATATACCTACGTGTGCCGTGTATACTGAAACACTACGAAATATTATACGCAAAATGTAGCATTATTATAAGCGGAAACACTATAATGCACGAATGTCGAATGCGAATAATATATATTCTATTATATCCAATATTTTATGTTAGAAGCGCATAGTATTTGATATATACTATAGATACCTATAGTTAATTCACCTCAATGGATTCTCTCGGGAGACTCCTTCCTGCATGCTTTACGCCTGTGTATATAATATAGCCTACACCCCCGCGGCGTCTACGATTTTTCCAGAATAATTGCCCACGTGTTTTCGTTGCGATATCTGTTTTTTTTTTTTAATTTGACGTACTCGACCTCTGTAAATCTTTTCGAAATCATCGATGTATAGCACGTGAATTTCACACATATAATAGTTACAATAACGGACCACATTTTACGAGAAATTTTATTATGCTTTTAAAGTTTTAACTATAATAAATTTGTGTTCTGTTTATAAAGGAAATCAGACATCGTTTTTTTTTTTATATAATGCGCGTTTCCCGTGATATAAGCACGTGTAATTTAACGATTATTTTTTCTCCATTTGATCACAATAAACGACTGGAGAAAAATTAAAAATACGTTATGGTCTCTTGCAAGACCGCGTTTTTGAATAAAAATTAGTTGCGAGAATGAAGCTGTGTACATTCCGTTATGCGTCGATTCATATATGTAAATAAACCAAATATTCAGCTAAATCTTTTAGAACGAAATGTAATTCTAATGATGTCATAATAAAAAAGGTATAGAGCCTCTATAATAGAGTTAATAGTGGCGTATTATAATACGAATACGTATATATAATTTAATCTAATCTATAAAGTAGCTAAGCATTAAGAGGTTACAGGTAAAGTAATTGATTTGCACAATATTCGATTAAAAACTGGTAACGCAGCTTCATAATCTAAAATTCTCCTTCCCTCTCAATATTAATAACAAAGATTATTTAGTATTATTTCATACTCTTTCAATTTCTTTAACTAGATTAAAAACTTCAGTTTGAACCTAAATAGTGACCGTAAGTTATACTTTATTAAAACATATAGTTCATCGTATATATATCGTAGCTAGGCCGGTTTTTCACTAATGAACCTTAAAATTGTAATAGTATTATTGTTTACATCTTTGAATATCAGTCATATTTTTATGATATACACTGTACTTTAGTTAACCTGTTACTATATTTATTAAAAAGTGAATATTGAGAGCTGCAGTTATTAATCCAGTAATTAATTAATAAGAAAAAAAATTGTCAATATTTTATGAGTGTGTTTTATTTATTATTTAAAGGATTTATTTTAATAGGCACTTTATATTTTAATCAGTAGAAATTTAGTTTAGAATAAAAGTCTATATTCTAGTAGGTACTTATATAAATGTTTTAATTAATAAACTATATGTTAACAAAAAAAATAGTAAAAGCGCAACAAAACAATGCGAACAAAATACTTTAAACTTTTTTTCAAGAAATTTTTTTTTATAAATCACGTTATTTGAAAAAGAAATATTATGAATATTTTTTATTTATAAATACTAATGTACATATTATTACTTTTGATTTGAAAGTTCGAAAAAATGTATGTTTACTATTTTGAAATGGAAACGTTTTATTATTATTTTTTGTCAATAACTGAAAATCTTATTTGTTTTGTTTTCATCGTATGCGAGTTGGTAAATTGAGGTGGGCAAACTAACTAAACTCTAAAAGTTCATAGTAACTTTTGAAAAGGCTCGGAGAGAAAAAAAATTAAAAAGAGCGTTTCAAATGAAAGTTGGTCAAAATCGTGGGCACGAAGTATGATTGCGTGGACACATAACAGAATCGTCCCTAGAGTTTATAAAATGATTGAAGTGAAAATTATCTTGATACACGATCTATAATTCATATTATTGTGTATTTCTTCACGAATAACACGCATTATTCTATTAAATAATAATATATCAATAAACATAATAGTATTTATATTTATATTATATTATCATTTATGAAGTGCTTATATTCCATATACCTATAGTTTTCAAGCCTTGCATTAAATTTATTAGCGATATTCAGACAAAGTCGTCCTATATTCGATCGAAAATGCATAATACATAAAATTTAGTATTTCACAATGGAACATTTTTTGTTATATGAGTTTTTACCAGTGTTATCCAGTTTTAATTAAGTGGTATACCTGGGAAATATGATATAGTCTCTATGATGATTCTCCCAAACCTATCGATAATGTCTAGAGTGTAAAATAATATTCCGACATACAAATAATATTTCTTCTGATAGATAATAGGTATGCAGTTTCAACAATAAGTCATTAAGTTAACGTAAATAAATTACAAATAACGACGTACCTACCTATAGAACCTATAGAAATATCTAATCAGTGATGGATTATGGTAAAATAATTATGCCCAAAAAATCTATTTGATCGGTTCTTAAACTTGTTTCGCCCTGGATATATTTAATGATTTTATCAAGGTAAAATCTAAAAATTCATACTTTTTTGAAATTTTATATTAAAATAATTATTTTTAACAATTTCAATAATGGCTGCAACATACATTTATTTCAATATTTTTTTCTTTACAGCTATAAGCAGGAATGTCTTTAATTATTAATTTTATGAAGTTTATATTATGAACAACCCGTTACCCAAAAAATAGAAAAAAAATCTTGATATCACGATAACATTTTTTGCCACTGTATCAATTGTTATTAATACATTATTATTAAAATTGTGTTTATTTTCTAGTGATGTATAATATATAATAAATGTACCTATATATATATAATTTTATATTAAAAAATGTAAAGACTTTAATAGGCACATTGCCTTATGTTTAGTTAAATCTAATCAAAAGATATATATTTTATAAATGACTGATTATTTTTAACATTTAATTAAAAATTTTAAACGATTTGAAAGTTCAAAACTATAAAACTTTATTAAGTTTGTGTAAACTAACAAATTATGATCAAATAATTAAGCTCTATAACGTTCGACGGTATATGCTAATCGATTGGAAATGTTACCCTTTGGGAATTTTAGCGAAATACTCGTAAACGTTATATCGTTATAACCGAACTTTGTTCAAAAGAAATTGAACGATAAAAATTAAATACTAGACCGATTTTATTTAAAAAAATAACGAACTTCGTGTCAACTATATAATTATTTGAACTTTTATGATTTGATTTTTAAGTTAAGTTAAGTACATGGTATTATTAATAATAACAAAATATTAAATAACAATGATATACATTTTTAGAAACTATTATTTTCCTTAATGTTTAAAAAATTTCCAGAAATAATATTATGATGTAGGTATTTTCTTATTCCTGTAATTTTCTTCTTCTAAACCTTATTACAACACTAAACAAATATATTTGCAAATAATTATTAAAAACTAAAGTCACGAAATCTTGAATATTTTTCGTATTGTAAAATTGCTGTTGTACGGTTCCAACAGTTGACACCACATGGTTTCTTAAGTGTCGACATTACAGTTATAGAAATATATATACGCTATTTCAAGAGCTTTTATGAGTATAGGCTGTGTTTCGGAATCATTGTAGCGCAAAATATACCATACCCGAAAACGACAAACAACAATTAAAATAGCAAAACTCATGGACTGCCCCGATATCCTCGGGGGCCTCACCATAATATTAAATAACACGTTATATTATAATTATTAGAAATTAACACGCGGCGTGTGCTCGCGTAGTCTACATGAGGATTAAGCGCCTTAGTTGAAAACGTGATGCGTACGGTTTGGCCAAATATGTGTAGCCAAACTATACGGTAGTGTGTGTATGTGTATGTAGGTTGGCGGCTATAGCTAATCTGCCGCAGATACGCGTTTTCCGTGGAAATGGAAATAATAATTATAATTATAATTATATACAGAGTGATACTTCAAGCATGCAACCCTGTTTTTTTTTTAAATGCATTTATTCAAAATCTGATCAAATATACATACATTTATATATTTAAAATAAGAATCCTCTTCCTATTTTCTACATAAAAAATAATTTAGCGCAGAAAATTATTATTAAAATGATGATGTTTCAAAATCAAAATTATTTTTTGAAATATTTAAATTTGAATGTGAAGGATAACAAGTCTATGATAATGGTTTTGAAAAATATGGCGTTGAATTAAAAATTATAGTAATTAATATGAATCTATAAAATGTTTAATCTATAAAATTGGTTAAACTACAAGAATCACTAGATCCAATAAAATAAGTATTTTATTATTTTTGTAAAACCAGAGCTTAGGATTTTTATTCTAAGTATAAATATTTTAAACCAATGGACAGTGGACACTGTTGAATAGTAGTATAAGAAATCTAAAGAATTCAAAAATATGGTTTTTAACTATAATGTATTGTTTAAGAATTCAAAGAATCAAAATTTGAATAAATTCATTATTAGGTAAATTAAAACATGGAGGAGGTGCGGTTAGGCTCGTTGAAATACTCCGTGGATTGCGATTTACAGTCGTGATGGATATTTTGAAATACGCTACGCCGTTTCGACATTTGCACGTACGATCCATCGCTTTACAATATAATATTAATATTATATTATCGTCTCTTACGACCGAAAACAACAATATACGTGAGTTACCAGCATCGCACCGGTAGCGCGTACACTGTAATATTGTACAATATAATAATATAATATTACATCTATGTAGTAGAATTTCGTCGAAACGGAAACACGTGCGAATATAATAATGCCACGACAGACGATCGGCCGGTACAACTACACGTATAATAATATGGTTCATGTATAATAGTAATAATAATATTATGTAAAACGCAGCAGCAACAACAACAACAATAATTATAATAATAATAATAATAACAGTCGCGGGTAAATAGTCCCTATATGCGTACAAAAGCGTATACGCATTATTGACGGGCGTCGTGATTTGAATGGTTCGGAAGTGGTAGAAAGAGGTTGTTCACGTCCGGTCGGGTTCGCACCGGACCGGCCGTCGGTCATCCGGTGGCGATCTGCGCGAAACCTCACCACGTTATGATTACACGTCGCCGCATTGTTTTCGATTCCTTTTATACGCATGTATATAGACAAATATGTGTGTGTATTTATATTATAAGCTTAATAGGTACAGATATTTGGAGGAGTCTGGAAAACATTTATAACAATACACGTGCGTGCTATACATATACTACTCAGGGTGATTCACCAAGCATGTTCATGTCCACATTTGTCATTTAATAATGAGTTAATTAAAATTCTGATATTTGGAATGTTTAATTATACTTAAAAACCTTATTTTTAAATTTTTGAGATTTTTTTTTTGTTCTTTTTTATACTATTAAGGAGTATACTGTTGCCCTGTAGCGATACTAACTTTTGTTTTTACTCTAAATTATTTAGTGTGGATAACTTTTTAAAAAATGTTGATGTACCTACTTCAAACTTGGATGAGTAGTTTTTCGTAGTTATCAACATTATTATATCAAGAATAAAAATCTTTCGAAGTGGGTTAAAAAAAATTTAAATAGACGTAATATTGAATTTACTGATTACAAATTATATATTTTGATTGATTCACAAATTATCAACTACTACAATTCTCAACTTACTCAAAACAGCTACCATAATATCTTCAAAACACGTTATTATAAACCCATACTTTATATGGTATATCATTAATAGTTATACAAAGTTAATTAACTCGAATTCTACTCGTTCAAATTTTGATTTTGATACATCATTATTCACTAAATAATTTACAGTATAAAAGTGGGTTATCGTTTGAAAAACACAAGTTCGTATCTCCACTGGACATTCATTAAGTAGTGCAAAATAAAACAAAACTAAAGATTTTCGAAAGTATGGTATATGTAAACTATATTTAAAAAATCAGATTTTGAATAACTGTATTATTTAGGAGAAAAAATGGGGTGAGCATGTTTGGTGAATCATCTTGTATAATGCCCATGTTCTTTGTAGTGTATATGTCGTATCGTCATAGCTCGTCTCACTGCTGCCGGCGGTAATGTAATAATAATATTATTATTGTTGTTATGTAAGTACTCTTGCGCGGACCGGTACATTAAGCACAATATTCGAGTAACCAACCGACCGAGGGTTATGAATGTTATGATATTACGGTGTGGGCAAAGTATGTGATATCGTTATTATGATTGCGTGTTATGAAACACACCATGTATATATAGCCGCTATTATCGCTATACCTGCAGCTACCAAGTGGTAGACCAATATACCATGGTGGTTGGAGATTTAACTTAAGGAATTCGGTACAATTTGCACGGTTTATGCGCTGTTATATTCAACGATGACGACGACGAATTCTTTGGATTCCTCGTGTAGTGTTTTTCTGCAGTTATAAGTTTGTGGGTACCCATATTATACATTAGTTTAGAGCGGTTGTGCGTGTGTAGCGTGTGGTCGGGGTTACGAAGGGAATACTTAATTCGTACGAATAACTTTGATCGAGTTTTGTACGACATCATGAAGTAAATATCAGCAACCTGATTTTCTTTAAGGTTAAGCGAAAATGTAAAACAATGCCAAAGTTCATACTTCGAGACGTGTTATCGCGAAAAATACGATAAACGACCGCCGTGCGTGTCGGGTGATGATCCCGAGTTGATCCGTCTGCAGCTAAAAGACCGACAATTGAATGCATTTTCTTTCTTTTTATATTATTATCCGTGATAGTGATCTGTACACATATACAGAATATTCAATATTTTACTAGGTATACGTTTAGTCTTCTTTTATAGTCTCATAGATTTTATGTTTTCTATCTTTTAAACGTAAACTAATTGTTACTTACCATATCAATTTAATCTTATTGTCTTGTCAACTGTATTATAATTTATACAGATAACCAGTTACACATAGTTTGACAATAAATAATTACCATTAAGAAGTTTTCATTTATAAATAACCATTTAGGCACCATAAACATACGCAATTATAATTTCCAGGTACAAATAACAAATACCGGATATAAATATACAGTGATAACGTAAATAATACATTCATAAAATATATTATCATAAATACTGGTGATTCAATTGATACATCATAATATGAAAACCATTTGCTTGTATATTGTAATAAAAAATATATAAATAAATAAATACTTTTTCAATTTAGAATTGATATCTAATTGATAGAAATAATCAAATTGAACTTTTTAAATACTCCACGTAGTTGAGAAATGTTTGCAAGAAAATATTATAAATACCTAAATGAAAATAATACATAATTGTAAAACTAATACATTTCTCACCTAGCTATCGAAATATATAATGTAGACTGTAAAAACCAAACTTTACATAAAAGCTACAACATACACAAATTGCGTTTTTAATTAATTCACAGTACGAAGATATTCTTCTACGTGGAATATAACTTCGTTTCCCTGAAAAGAGAGTTTGTCTAAAAGATTTTTTTCTTGTTTTTTTATCAAATATTTTCATTGAAATTCAATCACTGGATTATAATTTGCTACAAATATTATATGACCTGGTAAACAACTTTAAAATAAAAATGTGGTAAATATTTACAGACTAAGAAGTATAAATTATTTTTAAATCAGTCGCTTTTCTTTTTAAATACAAAAATATTTAAATCTATAGAATTATAGAAACATACTTTATTTATATTTGGTTTGTCCTGAATTATGATGAATATATATAATATATTAATTAATTGCAAACATAAACGACAAGTATTCCGAAGTTAAAATGCTCGTCCTTATTATGTTTTCTTCAGTCTCTGGGTTTGATGAGTTTTTAAATAGAATTAATTTCATTTTAAGTTTAATTGCCACTGCAAACGACAAAATATAAAATCTAGATTAAACAAAATATTTTACACTCCGTGTATGCGGAAATATAATTTTAACAACTTAACTATACATATTATACCTATCTATATATGGTCATGTATAAATACTTTATTATAATATTGAGGTTGCAGTTTGGTGTTTTTAAAACTTTAATTATTAGTTTTTTTCATTATCAAGCATACATAATTAAACGTTATTTTGGGTATTATACGACGGCGAGTGACATTAATATCTCTATTACGCGTATACCTACGTATTTTTCAATGACATTAACTTTGATATTTTTATTACAACATTTCACATTATATAATATTAGCTTAAAATAATTATTTAGGTTAATATAATATCCTAATATCAAAATAATGTACAATGAACTACTTGTCTTATTTATTTATTATGTACATTCGGATATAATATGCCAGTGTCAGATTATATTTTTTAGGATTGTAATAATAAGATTTATTTATACATATTTACAAGTCCCAAATTCACTACACATTTAATAAATATCGATTGATAAACAGAGTTATTGGCTATGTGTATAATTGTGCAATTGTGCGTTTTTTTTTTAGTTTTATAAATGGAAATGGCATCATAACAATGCATAATATTATGCGGTATATGTTGATTGTGGGATTCACAATTTATAAACATATGACTGAATTCAGGCTTTATCTATAAATGCATTACATGCATTATGTTGTAATCAAAATTAATAAATGTAAATTAATTAATATTTTACAATTATATAAAAAGTTATGCGTCATGGCCATCTATATAAAAATATATAATTAAAAATCAACTTGTCTACCAATAATTACACAACAATGAGTCGACCAAGTTTCAGAATAATAGTAGTTATTGTAGTCCAGCGAGTTTATTTATGCGAAGATCGTCGACATGGTTTAAATGTTACGTTCTAATACAATAATGGTGGATATAAAATCGTGTTTCGGAAGTATTTTCGTATCCGCAAAACATTGATAATAGTAATAATAATAATAATGATGCAACACTCGTGACTCGTATACTGCGGGCCAATCAAAATATAAACACGATTATTGTCATTGTCGTTATCGTCGTTGTCAAGCGTCTGCGTACCTATCGTAATAATAATATTATCATTATTATTGTTATTATTACACTTATAACTGTAGATATTGCAAAGCCAAATTGGTATTTTCTGACGTTTATCACGTTGTATTTTGCACCGATTTTTTAAACCATTTTATTACGAGCCTACAAATTGATCTTATAAGTTCTTTTAGTATAATAAGTGTACCTAATATGAAAACGGTCATACATTACTAGAAACATACTATTGGGTATTAGCTTTAAATACAAAAATATAAGTTTAATATAAACATAGAATTTACAATATGGTTCCATTATGACTATCTATAGGTAATAATATTATTTTATCAGTAATTTAATGCAATTTTGAAAAAAAAAGTTATTATTTCATGGATTTGAAATTGAATAGTTTTTTAAATGACAACACCATATTTCATATTTTGAAGTAGAATGTTTTCCTGAAAATGTTGATGTATTGGTTTGTATTCAAGCAATTTATTTTTGTTTATGTGCATTTCAGTTTATAGATAAGAATCGAAGTATTAGTGGTTATAGCCATATTTCAACAGGGTCACAATTTTAATAAAAAAACCTGAGGTACTGAATTCCCCTATTTGTTAGTTACAATCAAGGATTACGCAAATTGCAATTTCATTCTCTAAGTCTATACCCATCATTCAATAATCATGCATAATTATGTCTTTGTATCATATATACTATTTTATATTAATATAAAATAAGAACTAATTAATGAAAAATGGCGTAAATTATGGAGGCGCTGATTTGAAAACCAGTCGTGTTAGATACACTCAAATCACCCCCCCCCCCCACAACTTCATCAGGCTATATTAAATATATAAACAAATAAAAAACTAATAAATCACTATCTGTATGTTATACGTTACGTAAATGTCAAAACTATGATTTATATTTGCTAAAAAGCAGTGCGAAGGCAAATTTTTCAAATTAAATTATATAATATATATTTTGAATCGCTCTCAATTGACTCAATCGACTAAGAAAATTAACGTGGCAAGTTGAAAACAGATCATCCGATGTATAATAACTATGACAATACGGTCGGGTCTGTAAATTGTTGTACACTATTATAGACGTTGTGTCGTCCGTGCAAACCGTTCAATAATCCTGCCTGGAAACTAAACCTTAACACGTGCGTGTACACGGAATCCCGATATGTACTATAATGCCGGCGGCGACTTTTGCGTAAATCGCATCTTAAGGTTGTGGTTTATTGCACGACGCATACACCAACCAACCGTAGACGAAATATCAAACATCCAGATCGTTTCTTGGCTTTTGAATACGATTACTTGGGGGTCACATTTATAGAATGTGATTTGGTCAATTATAGCGCGTACGTTTTATGCACTAATTATATGTGCCTAAATATTTTTAATAGAGAACCTCAAGTCAACATATTTATTTAAGTTACCTATATAATATGATCATATCGATCCATTTATGATAATACTGTCAGATTCTTATTTAAGAACTTTGGAACATTATAAAAGCGCGTCAAAGTTTTAAATAAACATCGAAAACGTTTTTCGATTTGCCATAACGCTAACCACGGAAAACATCAATAGATTACTATTATAAACATATTATATAAAACAATCAACATCAACGCGCGAAAACCATGAAATCATGAAAGTTCTTTCTACAGGGTGGACGCATTCTTATTGCATATCACGTAATTAAAATTACTCCAAGCATTTTTTTTTTTATTTATCTATCAAATGTTTTCACGTGGTGCAGTTGGCCATATGTTTATCATTATAGAATTTTATACAATTCTTAAAAACCGTACATTAACAGCTGCACATTATAATAGCACAGTCCCTTTTGTCGGATTTTATGGTCTTGTAATGTTTTTCCACTGTCTGCTATCTCATTAATTTATTATATTATGTATTGTCAAATCAACACTACCTACTACAGTATCTAATACATAACTTATTTTGACATGTATTATTTTATTTTTGTTTTATCAACTCTATTGTATCATATTGACTTGGATAATATTAAACAAAAACTATGATATTTTTATCACTTTTCATTCATTATACAAACACAATATTTACTTAAAACAAAAGTGCATAATATACCATACATTGTACATAATTTGGTTATTGGTTATAAGTAAATAACCATAGGCATTGTGTTTTATGGTATTCTATTTCCTTGTTAATGCTGGGCGTGCGTGCGTGCGCGAGAGCGTGTTTGCCGAAAAATCGTCAACGTTTCAAAAGTAAACACAAACAGCGCTGAGCGTTTTCCCAAAAGGGGAGAAAACGGATGATGGCCGTGGACAGGGGAAAATGTGCATTGTGTATTTGGGTGTAAAATCATTAACGTATTTTTTCACTTGAACAAATATTGAGCGTTTTGTTTATAAAAAATAATATAGGTAAAACGATGCCATCAACGTATTATTTGAGAATCGTACATGTATTATTATAATGGTTTTGTGATGGAATAAAAAGGTAAAATCTGTGAATCTACGGAAATCCACACAAATTGAACTCAATCCTTGTGATGAGTTTGTAAAATTAATATCTTTCTAAATTAAATTTTTTTAAGCATATATACAATATTTTGTTTAAATAAGTGTATAGAAATAGTCTGTTTTGAAAAATAAAATGTTTGTTTTTTTAACGGAGTGGAATATATTTTAAAAAGTCATGCTAAATGTAAATATTAAACAAGCCTGTGATCTCGCTATTTAAGTTAGTGATATAGTTTCAATTGAAAAAAATATTTATATTTTCTAGACCTAAATATAATAAATCATAATAATTTATTAAAACACGTTTATATGCATAATATTTTTTAGATATTTATATGTTATGTACGCGATGGTATAGAACAATTAGTACACGCAATACTACATCAGTTAGTAGTAACTACTAATTAGTAAGGCTACTTAATATATACATGACAATTATTTTATAACATTTATTTTCTTATGCTACTTAGATGTATGTAAAATTAAAATATGATATTCAGATACAGTATATTTTTTTATTATTTTGTTTTTAATATACAAAATAAATTGAAATTGAAATTATATTTGTTAATTAGTAGTATAAGATTTAACAACTTAAAGTTACGTTATAAGAAAATACTGATAAACGTACTAAATAACAAATAATTTCAAGTCTATGAATAATATTTTTTTTATTAACTTAGGTACCATAAAATTGCTATATCTATTATAATCATCATAGGAAATTATCATTATTTTTCATTTTAGTAATGAATCTTATCAAAATTTAAACAAACGGCCGTTTAATTTTCAAATTAATTATCTTAACTGTTAAATAACTTATAAAGAAACTTGTATTCAATTTAAAGTTTTTTGAATGAAAAAAAAATTTATCTATGTACCTATAACTAATTATTTATACTTCGTATTAGATTTTTATACTGCATGATTTTATATTTTTATTTTGCTATGTACAGCTGTGGGACGCTGTTCGGTTATCGTCGCGTGCTTATCGCACCGTCGACCCAATGTTCCCACATCTATATTTAAATATTATATAATATTATATATATATATGTCTATGTTTTGAGTGTGTGCATGAGACGACCCGCCGACGGTCAATGTTGTTGTTATTAATTATATTATTATATTCAATACCGCCGTCTAGTCAGTCTCCGTCTCATTGCAAACAGTGGTGGACTGTCAATGCGTGGTTGTATGAATAAATTTATAAATCGTGTGAGTAGAATGTATTTATTTTATATATTTTTTATTTATTATAACCTATAATTTTCCCTAATTGGCCATACAGGAGTTTTGACTCCTATAATACTTTGGAATACTCTGAAAAAATATCATATTTAGGTATGTAAAATAAAATATGTATATTATTTTATTTCAAAAAAAGTAAAACTGTGATAATAATAGTAAAAATATTTAATTTATTTTTAAATGTTATTTGTTTTTGAAATAATAATGAGTATTTTTTGTTTAAAAAAAATCAGCATGCTTATATATTATACTGTAGCAGAATATACACTTCGTGTAGAAATACTTAACACTACGTATTATTAAAATGATGTTTTTTGATGAAATAATAATAATAAAAATATGATTCCTGTAACACTCGATCAAATAAAAAAGTATATTTCAAGAAAAACGTAAAGTTGTTAAAAAATAAATTCACCTATACATATATATTTATTGACTGCACAGAATACATACGGACATACCAAATACAATATCTATATATACTTAAAATATAATATATATATTCTATATAGATAGAACTATAAAGGAAAAGAAGAGACTATTCGTGCTTGGAGTTATAAGAGTGTTGACACGAGAACGATGAGCATTTATATATATATATATATACTCGAGTCTCTACGATCGTGCATTTGTGGCGACCTGCTGACATATTTTATTCCTTTATCCGACAACCGGAAGCATAATCGCATTCACTCGGAGTTTCCGGAAAACGACGAAAACGGAACGAATCTTTTCGCGATCACATGTACAACGTACAATTTTTTTATTCAACTTTGAGCTACACTTACAGGCCGTATATTATTAAAGTATCACGAACATAATTGTTATCCACTTAGGTATGTGTACCTTGTGCATGTTTATATACAATAAAATAATGATTTTATATAATTTAAGTGTAAAACGTGAAATATTGTTTGTTTTAAATATTTTACAAATAGGTAGTTCCTTTTGTTAAAAAATCAAAAATTTAAATAATTCTTGTTTAGAAAAAAAATGTATTTTGATTAAATTGTTAGTCAAATATAAGCAACTCACACATAGTATATTATAACACTTGAAATGCTAATCATTGTAACAAGGACAATTTTTCTAATTTAAAATTGTGATTCTTTTTAATATAAATTTATTATTATATTATATATGTAATATTTTATAAATCTGTAAAAATATAACATCATAAACAGATAATAAATAATTTTAATTCTAACAACTCATAACCAAAACAATGCGGGAGTTTATTTAAGTGTAGCTTATATAGATGATATTATATAAGTACCTACTATGCTGTAATACGTATGCGACGATATTTTATATGGTCCGTATAAAATATTGCTTTTTAAAACTGCTGTCCGGGGAATATCATCATGACAATAGTTATATTTTTTAGATTTGTTTTTAATCCCTATGGACGACTTTTTTTTATATCGATCGTTTACACCTTTAAAAGTTTTTGTCTGAAATATTTTATAGCTTTTTCTACTGGAACAAGTGTTAATGGCTACTCGGAGTTAAAAAAAAAAGATTTATATAATAGGTACAAACATATATAATATATATTATTATGATAAACCTGCAACACTATAATTCATAACAGGTAAAATGTGAATTCTCAGACGTGTAGAAAATGGAAAACGCACGCATTGTACATAATATTATACCATAAATATGTAGTAATATAATATTATGTAAAAACTGTATAATATATTATTTTATACTGTATTGTATAAAATTGATTTTCACGTGTAAATAATAAACATTTATACATTTTAAGGTATTTTATGAAGTCGAAAAGTAGTAAAATATAATTTAGTTACTGTAGTTGTAGTACATCTACTCGCCGTTAAATAGTTTTTGAAAATAAGTACTTATATTGCTAAATATGTAGCGGTATAGTTATTTAAGTTTTTAGTTTATATTCGTATCTTATTGCTTGTTAAAATAATTTGAAAGATTGTCTTGTTTGATTTGGAATGTATTACCAATATTGTTATACGACCTTGTGTATTAATATATTTAAACATACTACTAAGTTTCCATCATGTGTAGGTCGGGATTTCATCGTTATAATTACTCAAGCTTAACTAATAAAGGATGTTTGAAGTAAAATAATTCATATTAAGAGACTTAAGACAGTACTTATATACGGCAGAAGAATGCAGTATATAACTATTAATTGTTCTATAACTATAAAATATAATATTTATATTGGATATTGTTCATGTATTATATTTTATGTAATAATATAATATTGCGAAAATCGTATAAGCTGTCTTCAAAAATAATTATCAATGATAATTTACAATAGGTACGCATTTTGTAATGAAAATAGTTTAATTCGTCTGCAAAATACTATTAGAGTATTTTCGATGGTTTTAATCTATTTTGTATTACGACGTTTACATTTTAATTTCTAAATAACATTGTGCACAATATTGTATTGCATACCTCGGTCTCGTTGTAGGTAGTTGAGTAAATCTCGTTACGAGTGCAATTTGACTGAAAAACTTTGTAGAGTAATGAGTGATAATTTCTTTGCAAACAATTTCTGTATACGATTTAGCTAAATTGTTGAATGCTTAAGATTACACTGTACATTTTATTTTTTTTTTTGGATGGGAATTATTAGTCGTTACTATTCAAATTTCTACTATGTTGACTATGTATAGATTATTATTGATCTGCGATTTGAGATTCCGTAATATTAATATTATTAAATGAATTTGTATAACACCATAATATTATTATTATATAATAAATCAGAGAGTGACCAATACCTTTTATTATTTTACTACGATGTTCTGCGGCAACGAAAGGGACACTAATTTAAAAAAAAACAAAACGGTTGAATTTGTTGACATAGCTGATTTTCTAGGTTCGGTTTACATTTGAAGTCGAAACAAAAGCATAATAAAGATTGAAATTTTCCATTGATTTTACGGTAAACTTTAAACACTTTATTAAAAAATAATACATATATTAGACAGTAAGCAAACTGTAATATGATAATTATTTTGGGCTTATAGGTTGATTAGAGAATGGGAAACCAGGACCTTATAGATTTCACAATCAAATTAATTCACGATGACGTTGTAATTTTCAATTAGGTGTATATGCGTTATAATATATTAAATTCGTCAAAGCGAAAATAATCATGACATAATACAAATATTATATATTATGATTATTTTTTTGGATGCAATTACGTACAATTTCTAAGGGATAATAAAAAGTACTGTCTGGTTAAACTATATAATGAGGATGTGTATTCAAATTTACGTATACTCGTATTGCACTGTAACATTATTACTAAAATAATAAAATACCAATAGGTACCTATAGACTATAGTACCTATAATATCTATAGTGGCTAGTACATGTATAATAATAATATTACCTATAAATAATAATGATTTTATTTACTATAGGCGATTTAAGGTTTGTTTTGTCTAATTAGTACATTATTATAATTTACTGTAGATAAAGAATGACAAATATTTATATATTCATACAGACATATTTTTGAAATTCATAAAGGGTAACTGTGTTAAAAGAAAATAATTGCATTAGCTTAAATTATAATATTACTATTTAACGATTTAATAGTTTTAATACATTTTTCAACTATATAATTTAAATAAAAATAAAAAAAGAAGGCATGCAATGTGTGGATGCAATACACTATATTTTAAATTCGATGATGTACGATATATTATATAAAGAGTAAGAAATTGGTAGATTTTATAAAAATAACAGGTTTATATTATGTTGTATTCATTGTAAAATTAAGTGCACAGCTAGAATTTATAAGATTTACATAGACTTGTGAAAATATTGTATGTATACAATGATTTTGGACAAAACGTATGGTCATACGAGTTTTTTCCTCTCGTGCGTATATCTTTCAGTTTTTACGCTTCATTCGGATATCGGTGGTGTAAAACTGGAATACAATACCGAAACAACAAGCGCAATAATAATTGTTCCCTCTCCTAACCTCACGAACTGTTCAACTATGATCTCTAGGCGACCCTCCATCACGACCACACTATTATAATCTGAAGGTAAATATATATTATTTTATTGCGCCCACACTGCTGTAAAAAGGTCTAACGTCGTGCACCGGCGATTATATTATTATAAGCGAATCGAACCGTTAAGAGGTTGTCTGTTGGACCGAGAAAAATATCGGGTATGCCTGGCTATGAAGATCCTGGCGGGTATCAGCGGTGGTCGGGTAACCGGGGGAGGGTTTACTGCTCCCCGGGGGTTATACTATGCGTGCGCGCGCGTGTGTGTGTATGTGTATACACTGTATACTCGTATACCGCGCGTGCTTTTTCCCACCGCCACTTCCGAATGCTTTACGGATAATGAGCCAATTATGTATTATATCATTGCCGGTGCGAGAAACACTGTAGTCGTCGTAGTCGTATATTACGTTTTCTGTTATTATTATTATTATTATTATTATACAAACAAATCTACCACACACTTACCCCTCTGTATTTTCCTATATTTCCCTCTCCAGAACGCGTACACACAAACATACGCATTTAATATAATATTGTATTTACTATCATGCGATATATGCGTGGAGTCGAAAAGAGCTGCTCTGTTTGGCGGCGTCGAGGGCTCGTTCCGTTCATCCGTAGTATCATCCTCCACACTGCGTCGATCCAACGTGCGTATTGGCCGTCGGTACTTATTAGTCCGTAAAATCAGCTTTCCGATCGAATCTTTTTTTTGTTTCTATCAATTACAATAGTCATTACACTAAGTAGCCGTTATACCACTGTAAAACGGCAACATTGGGTAATATATCTCATAATACGTACCTATTATTATTGTATTGCTCAAAAATCATCATGTATAAGTATTATAATAGATTACGAAATCGCAGCCATATATAATAATATAATAATTACTGTACATAATATTATGTATACTATACTAGTATATGCCATTGCTTAATGTAATTAATAGTCATCGTATACTGAATTTAGTGCACAAAAATTCTAATGTACCACTATTATTTAGAATATCTAAATCTGTATAGATAATATTTAATATATATGATATATTTGTATTGCTACTTATTGACTTTTTATTGTTTAGATTTTGATTATAGATTTTACGTAATTGCTTGTATTGTTTACCAACTAAAGATTTTTTTAAATAAGATCACTAAAATATGAATTTTTCATTATGATATCTTCTTAACATTTTTTTTGTAAATTGCTACTTAACTACAACCTTGACCATATAAATTAATATGCTTATTTTTGAAATCCACGATACATTTGTACTATTTTTATTCTTTTTACAAACTTGGATTTTCTAACTACGATCGACTTACATTGACATTATTGCTCGCGGCTGTCGTGTATTCGCTTACTTACAGACAAGCGTGACTTAAAAAAAAACTAAATAGCACCATCAAAATTTGACATGCGAGCGTGACTGCGATACGTGTATTAATAACATTATACTTTTTTTTGTGAATAACCGAAAAATGACAGGTGTTGACGTTTTTAACCTTGTTCAAATACTTTTGGCAAAAATGTTTCTCCACTTTGTGTTGTTGTGGATAAGTCAATAATAACTCGTTAAAGCAATTTAAAAATATTTTTTATTTTTTACAGATCATAATTATATTTTTAGAATTATTTATGCAGGAATAACTGTCATAACATATTATTTTGGGCCAGAAACTTTTTTTTTAAACATAAAAACAACTATCGTCTGTACACAATATCATACCTATTATAAATGCTGCGCGTACTTTTGATTTTAAAGAAAATTGTTGTGCGTGTTGATACATTTTTGCGAATTATTAATATAAGAAAGAGTATATCGAATAATTAGAGTAATGACTAATGGTATTAGTGAATTGCACACTGTTATATTTTCGTAATATGCGCTCAGATCTGTTCCACCTGTCCTAGAGGTAGCATTATTTAAATATATCGAATAATTTCTAATGTGATTTTTTCCTGTTTCAAACGATATGTCGGTAATTGTTCATCGCGAGTACGGTTTTATTGGTTGTCATTAAAATACCGGAGAGAAGTTGTTCGAGAGCAGTACATCAAAAGCATGATAATATACCTACGGAAAAAGCAGATGAACTATTTTTGCGGGTGGTGTGCGAGGTAAAGGGGCGAATAACAAATGATCAGACACGTTTTCCGGCATTTTTGGCGCGTGGCGGCTGTGGTGGTCAACTGCAACACGACAATAACGTAAGGACGCAAAAGGAAAATGGCATAGTATTGTGCACTTGAAGTCGTGGGGGCGTAAGCGGGTGGCGTGAGTATGTTTGTGTGGAGGGAGAGAATTTGACGACGACGATGAAAAAAAAAAGGCCGAGTCTCTGGGGACATATAAAAAGAACGGACAAGCCGCCGCAGCTTACACACACACACACACACACACACACACATATACGCGTATTATACGTATATGCTCCCGGGGCTGTTATCCATCAATTAGTCAGCCGAACACCCTCCTGTCACACCGTCTCGGTGCGGTGAAGTAGTTCCGTGCACGGGAGCGCAAGAGGAGCAAGGTTGCCATCTATGTATCCACCGGATGTATACCCTCGCCTCCGCCGTCTAGGACTAGCAGCCGTCGGCTAACTTGGCGATGGCAATAACGACGACGGGGTTGAACGTTTTGTAAAATATGTCCTTTTCCTTGTCCCCGTGAAGACGGTTGTTTTGCACGATGCACCTCGTCGACGTGGCACTAGAAATCGCGTCCAAACTATTGCTTCGCAGTATCGAGGCGGTCTCGTTTACGTGAGTTTATCCGTCGACATACCGCATTTGCCCCCTATTTTTAAGGGATCAAACATCAATATAATAGTCGATTTTAACGAAATGCTGTTAATAATTTGTATTTAAAAATTAGCTAGTCCTATACGGTGTTTCCCGTGATGAGTTAAACGTAACGTCGTCAGTGGGTTTATTAGGTTTTAAATTTCATTAAATGGGAACTACACACATTTTTAACACAGTCATTATTTAGTTGGTTTTGACCAAATATAAAATACATATCTAAAATTATATACAATCATAATAACTATTTTATTTTCTGTAACTAAGGACACTACAACAAATCTCTATAATTTGACCCTTTCTATAGAATTAAATTAAAAAAATTGACTTTGAAGTGGAGAATAACTTTTGTACCAAAAAGCAGATTGCAACGGTAGACTAGGCTATAAATTGCATAAACATCGCTTTTTATAGAGTTAATAGATGAATATTTATTTAAATGCTATGACAGTTAAAAATATTTTACAGGCATTCATATTCCCATGTCATCGCCGTTGTTATTGTTGTCATGTATTGTATTTGTACAATACTTATTAAGATATGTCAGTACCGATGATCGGTTGTTATTGATTCTATAATGACTTAGAAATAAAACCATAATTGCATATTATATATTAATATATTATCGAATTTGTTTTGGAGAAAATGGTACACATATTTTTGAATAATATAATCATGAATATTTTATAATTTAAGATACGAAAAATATTTAATGCTGAAACTTTTGCCGTGTGTACTATCTTTAAAAACAAATATATTTTTTGATTGTCTATTAAAAAACTCATGTTTTTTATACGCATTGTTCTATAATAATCAATAAAATATAATTATGTAATTTTACTATTAACAAGAGATTTAGACATTAATCTATTTTCCACTCCATAGTCTTTTGTGTTATAATTTAAATACAAAACTATAACTTGTTGTTACCTTACTAATTTATTCCTGATATTTTTATATAACATTTTATTATCTGATTTACATATTAACTCGTTGCCGCACATTAGTATTCGTATAAAGTTTGTACAATATTTTATTAAGAAATATTTCGTTCATGTTAATAATCATATTCTCTGAAATACTGAATTATTACTAGTAAAATCATAAAAAATATTTTACATTTTAACCTTTACAATAATTATATATATTTAATTTGTAAACCAGTCATATTTAAAATATTTGGATAATATGTAGAATATAAATTTATTGTCTTAAAAAAAATATATAATCATTAGGGCAGTTACACTCCGGTCCTCTGTGTGTGTGTCATAATTGCTGTATTTTTGATTATTCCAATAAGCTGTGCTGTATTGAGGAAGCTTAAGTAAAAATAGTTTGCTTCAGTTTATTATATTAAAACCAAAAGTCCAGAAATATAAAAAGTGCTTTAAAAGTATATTATTTGTTATTCCAACGTCATATATTTTATTTTGTTTGCGAGCTTATTGACTAAATATTCTTTTTTTCTAAGGTTTTATTATACTTGTATCGTTGTTTGAACACATAATAGTACACTTTTTTTTTAAATTAAATACAACTCTTAATTCTATAATAAAATTCAATGCAAGCTCCCAACTTGCACTTTACATTTTTTGTTTCACTGTTAGTGCAATCATAATAATCGTACGGAGTATTATATAGGCAATTTAGCTACACTTCCGTCTTGTGTCCATATTCTAGTATTTTATTATAATAGTTTCATAATATATTTTAATATTGTTAGTATTATTATATTTCTATAAAAAATTATTGTTTTATCCTCAAATTTTAATTTTTTTTTATAATTTAGTTACTGATAGTTAAAATAATAATAAAATTGATATTATAAATATTATTTTTATTTTTTTTTCACGTGAAAATAATTTTTTAAATATCCATTCTCAAACATATAAATTAAGTGGCCAAATCCATTTGGACGTAATCATTTGGTTATTTTTAAAACTACTAAATATTTTGTTTTGTTATTATTTGAAAAATAATGCCTAAAATATGCACACATTTCGGCTGTTTATTAATATACTAAGTTCATTAAAACTGTGTGTAAAATGTGATACTTTAATGCGAGATACTGGTACAAAATAACATAATATTATAATGACTTTGAAAATTGAAATTTATTTTCAAGTAAAAATATTTCCACAATGCTTCTGAGAAATATGAATAATAATAAGAGGAGATATTATTATATGACATTAATATGTACATAATTATATTATACCTATATGGATATATGTCATGTTATTTTGTATTTGTACACTATAAAAATAATTCTACCAATATAAAAAATATATAAAACAATGTTTTTTTAAGTACCTTTAGTTAAGGCAACCGTATTAAAGATTGTATAAATATATTTTTAATTAAAATAAAAATATTATTTAAAATGTAGATTTTCTTAATATTATAATGATATATAATAGTTACAACTGACATAGAGTTTGTTTATAATATGGTTTATCATATTATTATAATTTAATCAATTTATATTAAAAATATTTAAATATAAATGAATTTAATCAAACGATTTTTTTTTGATTCATTATCACCTAAAATATTTAATAGTGAAAATCAATTAAATTTATATTATAATAATGAAGTTGTTTGTTTTTATTTTTACTGGTGCGATATGAGTTATGAAACATTATTTATGAATACTAAGACATACTATTTTGTAGTTTTATACTTAAAAATAATTTTTTTTTAATAGAATATCTTAAATATTTTCGAGAAAAACATAAAATGTATTTTTTATAACCTCTAGTTAAGTAATAATTGTTTTTTTTGTTTTCACGTTGGTATCGAAATCCATGAAAACTAGATTTATGTATTAATAAAAATAAAAAAAAATATATAATAATATAATAATAATAACAACAGCATATGGTTTTAATTGAGTCTGTGAAAAATGTGTCGTGGTTTAGTATTAAAAAACATAAATAATCCGTTGTTTTAACCTTCCCTTTCCCCGCATTTTATTATTACACCTTAGCGTAACCTTTTATTTTTTCCACATAAAATTTTCCACCCCCAAAGGCTTGGCTCGCAATAACTCAAAGCTACCGCACTGCGTGGCCACAGGTGAGAACAATAAATCCCTAGAAAGTCCTAATTACCGCTTTAAGTAGTTCGCGTTCTCGATACGTGAAAAACGCGTGCACGTCATATCCCACTTGGGAGCCTTTCATACGGATTTTTATAAATTCTTAGTCAAATCTGCTTAACTGATGTAGTAATTCGCGAAGGTATAATATTTATATAATATAGTACAGTTAAAATATATACCTATATGGCTATATATTATTATTTTGTTGTTTAACGTTGTTAATTTTATTATAATATTAAAATTTATTTTTGGAACTAAAATATTGTTATTTTTGTATTTATTTATTTTATTTTTTATTTTAGTAAGTCAATTATTTTACAGTATTGAGTATTATCAATAAAGAACACAAAGGTAACACTTTTGTCAAACAAGAATCATATTACTGAATGATACTGTTATAATTATTAGTAGCATCATAATATATATTTTGAAAAATATGATGGAAATATTATAATTTTATAAAACGCATATAATATATATAGTACATCACCTCGTTTATTTTTATAAATTTCTACCAGCCTTCTATATATGACAGTATATCTACCTATAATCTAAACTTTATTATTTAATGAAATATAAATTATTAATTCAACTTTGAAAATTTTTTATTTAAATTAACTCAATCAGTCTTTAGATTTCTGATAAATTCAGAGGAGCTACATGAAACCTCGTTTTATTCTCCATTAGAGACAATGATTTAATATTTACAAGAATAACCAATAACATATAATTTATTTTATAGTTATAAGCAGTCGTTTTTTACTTCTTATCCATTATAAACAATTGCTCCCTGTATTATAATTCTAAACATATTTGTGATTTTTTGTGGCTTAATTTTAAGTAAAACGATATTATGAATTTCTAATTAGTAACTAACTGTCAAAATTAATAAATATTAAATTTTTTATAGCTGATAGGTTTTTTTTAAATATTAAAATTTTGTATTTACCTTAATATATTTGAAGAACATTAATTAAGTTTCCAATCAAAACTTTTAAAATGTTCGTTATGTTAGTAATCTCTTTATGCATTGAATGATTTTATTAAATCAATTTATAGCTAAAATGTAAAAACTTACTTTTAATATAAATCGTTAAATTTTGTAGGTAAAAATAAACTTATACTTCTGTAACGTAGTATTACAGAAAAATACCATTATTATACTACCTCGTCTTTTTTGCGTACAATTATTTATTTAAAAAAATATTGCATACACAATAAAAAAAAAATAATTGTAAATCAAAATAATTATTTACAGTTTATAGAGTTTTATCGCTATTTTGCAGTGTTATGGGGAAAAAAAACACACAGTGATCTGTTATATATAGTATTATTTTAACGTACAATCCATGTTAAAAATAAAAATAGTGGGTAAATAGTTACTACACAAATTTTCTATGAATTGATTTCAACATCTGAATATTTAAAAATTAAAATCATTTTATCAATGTTTCAACTATTGTAGTATGATGATATAAGTAACAATTATTACTTATCTAACTAATACTTGAATGATAATCATTGCAAATATTAAAGTTATTTTGTACTTCATATTAAGAATTATTAGAGCGTAATATGTAATATATTTTATAAAGTATTTTATATTTTAACTATTATGAGTACTTTACTTACAGTAATTTAAAAATATCAAATATATTATAAAAAATAAATAAACAATTATTTTAATGAACCATCCTGAAATAAAAATACTAGAATCTTCTAACATTTTATTGAATTTATCTCAGACAATTTTTATTATACGTACTCAATTTTTTCAATAATTGCCCCATAATATCATATCAAAATAATATTAAATTTTTTATGTAAATTAATTATATAAAAATATATTTATTATTATATTAGGTAATTAACTTTTATGATGATTATAATTATAATATTAAGAATATCTACATTGATCTATTATTATAATATTATATTATAACATAATAAAAATACCAAGTTATTTCGTAATTTATTCATACATTTCTTATAAAAGTAATAAGTTTTTTTATACAATATATACAAAAGTCAACCTTGTATTAATAAAATTAATATTTCTTTCTTTTAAAATTTTGCATTAAATATATTATAACAACGGTATTAATTTGATACAAAAACCACCTTCTATTTATTAGAATATTGTATTAACTTCGTTTAATTAAAATATAATTTTCTAATTATCGCTATAATAGTGTTTAATTTATATTTATACTCATCCAAAATTAACCATGATTATATTATTAAATGATACATCTAAAAATCATGAATAATAAATTATACAATTGAGTAACATTATCATGAACAATTATATTGCAAATTTAATTATTATTATTATTTTGATTTTATAATACGTATTGGAAATAATATATCATCAAAGATTCATACCTATTTTACGAATAGCCCATAAATAATAAATTTAAAAAAAAATAGAGGATTTGCTTTTACAATACATTTTACAAAATACAAGTATAATATAATTATACGTAAGAATGGAAACGTTTTATGGTAAATTATTGTTCCATCTCAGAAAAGTGGTGTTTGAATTTTTTTAACTCTGAAACAGTTTGTCGAATTGGAATTTGTTGACAAATGGGGGTAATGAAATTTTTAGTAGGTTGACCCATATAACATAATATATAGGTAATATGTCTTCTGCAAGCTATCATTTTGTTACATATGTGTTATATTATTTAGCGCATATCGGTGTATTATTAACGTTGTGCCATTAAACATAATGTGGGCTACTGGGCTATTTTAAAATATTCCAAGAAATAAATATATATATGTATAATATTAATGTATACAAGACACATATTGTATATTATATTTTACAAGTAAAAAATCGATATGAACGCTTAGGCATCTATATGGCATATATCATGATAAAATATAACGTGCATTGTTTTGTTCACTCTACACGTGTACGGAAATCGTACTACCCACAGCTGGAGCAGCTGTCCTGCGACGTTGGATTTTGGAACGAATATGCGAGGGTTGTTTATTATACAAGGACCCCTCCTAATGATATATTTTTCAAAAGCCAATAGTATCGTGTTTATTTGGTATAATAATCGAATGGATTCGTGTTCTAACAAAACGCTGAATATGCGCATCTGGGAGAATTTCATATAATATTCAAACATTTAGTATCTACCCTTTTTCGATTTATTCTACTATTATATTATTATGTGTAATATTCTATTAGAGATCTTCATAATTATTGCAAAATTAAATAACTGAAAAAGGATTTTAATCCAAAAGTAATACATACCCTTAACGTGGTTCGTATTCGATATCATACCCTTAGTCTGCGTACCTACACATGTAATATTACCTTAATATTAATCGCGATTCATTCAAACTAATTTATGTTTGTTTTAAATAATATTTGGTGTTTTAAATGAATACAAATAAGTGGTAGAAGAATGAACAATTTGAACGAAAAAAGTAAAGGGGTATGGCATATTATCGTAAGACAAATTCGATTTTGTATAATAATTTCCGTTTTTTTTTTTCAAACTTTTTTTCGCTAACTATTTTGAAGAATACTAGGCATTTTTTTACTTTTGATCCTCTTAAATATGAATTTGTTCCGGGAATTCTTCTGGCAATGTTGATAATTTTACAGCTCTAAAAAGTGGTGACAGACACAAAAAATGAAAGATAAAAACATATTACTGCAAAATCAATACATCACTCCACACAGAATCTTAAACCAAGCCCTCATGCTATTATGACGGATCATTGAACACAGACTGTAAACTTTGTAAGGTTGTTTTTTTCAAACATTTTTCATTTATGTTTGATAATATTTACTGTGAAAAAAGGTAATGAGATCTATTAGACCATAATATTATATCATTCATATACGGTCTAGTGCCGGATCGGAATCACTGTTCGAATATGATATAGTCGTTAGAATTGAATTTGATAAAAAAAACTAAATTATAGTTACACTATGGCTTTACTCGGATTATTTCACGCAGAGTGTACGTTTCGGGCGTTGACTTACTTACTCTACGTTAGTTATTTTGATACAAATATAAGATCGCCGTTGAATTTTTTGTGATCCTAAAGTGTTTCTGATCAAAATAATATTATATTGATCCCACAGCTCTTATTTCAATACAATATATCACAATATACACACTTATATTATAGTTTTATACGCACATTAATCGAATATTAATATTATATATTGTACCTATCGGATAAACCGTTAAGCATTATCACCTCATTGTTTTATTTAATAATGGATTTGTTCAGATTATGATTCTTGGAATTTTCAAATATCCTTAAAGACCATTTAAAAAAAAAAAAAACGTTAGAATTGTTGTACTTATTAAGGAGCAGTGTTTTATGACGTTCAAAATGATAACTTTCCATTTTTACTCTAAATTATTCTGTGGATTATTATTATTATTTTTTAATTTGAAAATATGATCTTAAGTAGTATATAATGTATTTAAAAATTTCAATAAATTATAACAAATTTTAATGAATTAAAAAAAAAAAATTTAATTTAATATGCTTGGCAATTTACCCTGTAAAATTTGTAAACATTTTGTTTCAGCTTTTGTAGCGTTATTTTCTGTTTATTATTGTATTTTTCGTTCAACTGTAGTCATTACCGTCCGTTATTATATCAGTATTGGGTGTGTTTAATTTTTATCTTTATTACTCAAATAATAAAAAAAAAAAAAATGTGTTTTCTTTCTTGTTATTTTTTTATTCTTGGCCATCGTCGCAGCGACTATGTTTAAACAACCTATCTATTATTATATGTGTTCACATTACTTTTTTATTATATTTTGTTGGTTTGGGAGCTAATTGCCGAAACAGTTTTACTTTTAATTATTTTGGTATTTCCTCGAGATCAGGTCAAGAGATAAACAGTACACTTGCTATGGTGACGACGGTACAGCGTAATAATTATTTGTTGTAAATTGGCACGTGCCGTTTATTACATTACTTCGTAATAGATACTTCAGCGAACACTGCACGCGGATTGTTGACTTAACGACGATAAAAGTTGAAACAAAAATATTTCATTGTGAAATGTAAATAATTAATAATAGGAAATCTAATAATTAGGTTATTGAATGCTGGGACGCGTGTATGTACTTATATAAACATTGAAAAATATACTTAAAACTATATAACGTATCATAGTATCATTATTTTTTTAAATTACAAATACGAGAACCATCTATAATATATTTTATTCCACATATTTTTAATTTTCTAACGTCTTTACTAGGTAAAAACATTTAAAATAAAATCCATAAATATTAATGTATAAAATTGTACAAAAAAAAAAGAAGAATTGATTTGAATTTGTTTAACCTACATTTACATAATTTATTATATGATACCGTTTATAAAATGTAGAAATAATATTTTGTCAACAGATAAAACATTTCGCGAGTTTTCTTTTTAGCAGTGTACGATGAATTACGTAGGTATCTGTTATATTGTATGCTACAAAAAAATAATAACATCACTTTATTTTTTTTTAGGATAAATTACTTCATAAATTCGTTTGAAGATGTTTATTACGTTTTATTTACGTTTTAGTTGAAATGTTTTAGTTGTATCTTTTAATGTTTACTCTTTGACAGTTTGATGAACGTCAAAGCGCGTATCACAATTTATTATACGAACAGTTTTTATTGTAATACACTTTATTTATTATTACAATATGTATATTACATAGTATGTTTTTAGGAGTTAATAATATTATAATACACGTTAAAACATGTAATTAATACTGAATACCGTATATAATTAGAATGATTCATAAAGTACGTTCACCTCAATTTTTTCATTTAATAATGTATTTAACTTTATATAGCAGTTTGTAAGAATTAAGGACTTTAGTAATTGGAATTTTAGTAATATATATATATATTATATTTGTTTATTGATATTTATAATTTATAAAAATGGTTAAAAAAATATAAAATGTGTAATATTGTATCTATTTTATATTTTTGTAAAATCATTTTTTAAAGATTATTATTTATAATATTATAAACATTTAAATACATGAAAACTACTCATATAAATTTTTAATTTGGTACATAAAAATTGTTTTTAAAAGTGTGAACTAAACAACTTTGAGTAAAGAAGAGGTTCTTATATAATAAACAGATGTTTGTTTTATTATAGGGCACTTAAGTAGTACAAAAAAATTAAATAATTAATTTTAAAATGTGGTTTTTGAGTAAATTCAAAATTTCAAAACTTAGAATTTGAATAAATTCATTATTAAAGGAAAAATAAGGTCGAGCGTATTTGGTAGATTACTCTGTATTCTAAGTACATGTTGATATATTTTTTATGATAAAATAATTATTATATTTGAATCGTACTGCAGTACATTTATATTAGAATCGTACATGTCATGTATAGGCAGTCGGTATATCATTATAAAGAATTACGGCACAATTTCAATAGGTACCTATTATAGCTTATATTTGTAAGTATATAAGTCACGTAGAGTATGCTAGAGGAATGTTTTGGAAATTCCGGTTAATTTTGTTTATTAATGAGGTGATGGTCGCTCGACATCACGGAAGACCGAATCTAAATTCATCGGTTATAATATTGTAGCAAAATTAATTACATGAGTAGATGTATTGGTAGGTATAATTGTTGCATTCGTTGTATGATAATTAATAACAATAATGATAATGATAATAACAATAACACGCTTGAACCGATGATAATAATTTTAACAAAACATTTTTTTTCGTATTATGCCACAGAAAGAGTACCAGACCTGTGGTAAGTAATTATCATGATTTTACGTTGTTGTTATTACTTGCACCTATAGTCTGAGGTATAATGATAATAATGTATACATATGGATATGGATTCGTTTATTTAAATATATATATATATTATTATATTTGAAAATCTAAGTTATTCTGCAGGTCGTATTTATTTTACTAACAGTAAGTTGTATTTAAATGGAATGGAATATGACATTATTAATATTAATATTTTTTTAACTATAAATGAATGTTTATTATTTACGAATAACAGCTATATAATTAATATTATAATTATTTAAATTTTGAATAATTTGACAAAATAAAAATGTACATTCTAAACTCCCCATTATTTATAAAATTTAATATTCGAATAGTTTTACTAAATAAATGTGTTAAACACATCTTAGTTAGTATCATTTATCAAATTTAAAATTTAAAAACACCGAATGAATAGCGACGATATCATCTACGATAATCAAATGGTAATACAGTAATTTAGATGGAATATGTTAAAAGTTTGATCATTGATGTTAGACTTGAAAACTTTCTCGATTTCATAGTTTTAAATTTGAAAAAGTAGTTATTCTTTTAAAATATACCAAACGAGCTATGAACATAATTAGGACATATGTTTCCTGAAATGTCTGTGACATTCGATTGCGATACCTTTTATGAGGTAAAATCGGAAACATCTTCGTCGAAAATATGTATCCTTGGTCTAAATGAGGCTTTAGAATGAGATTTGGTGTTTCAAAAATCCTCCATAGGCCTATCTACGAGGGGCGTGCTTGTTCCTTATATTGCTTATACTTATGAATTCACCTAACTTGTAGAGTTTGTTTTTTCGTAACATGAATACATGTTTTTCAGTATGCGTTTAAGTTTACGTATAAATATATAGCACTCCGTAAAAAATACATTTCCGTTTACTCTCTTTGACGTATTCAACAGAGATTCGAGTTTCCTGTATTACATCTCCAGATAAGATATATTGTAATATTATATTCAAATTTCAAACTCAAATCCACATATACATACACATACACATACACATACGCATACACACACACACATACGTGCATATATATATATAAGGTACATGGAATGTAGATTTATATTTTATTCGAAATCAAATTGTACGCATCTAAACCATGGAATATTTCAGAGCATATTTTACCGCAATTTATATTATTGATATTTGTTTTTTTTTGTTCAAATTATTATAAAAATTAAACCAGCTGATATTTAAAATGCAAGTAAAGCAATATTGTTTATTTTATTACTTGTTTTCAATTATTATAATATTTTGTGTATGAGTTGTCTGTGACCATTACATGATAATCACATATTTACTTATAATTAATATTATATTTTATCATTCATATAGGCATTTATACTCCTTAATATATGAATTATATAAGTAACACGGGTTCTTGTGAAATAACCAGGAAATTTAAATTTATATTGCCGTTTGTAATTGGAGATCATATTATTGTTATAATATTGTGTATTGATATTTTACTGCACTTACTACTTACAGTATCAGCATTTTAACGTAAAACATGTGTTATGTAAACGGAAACCATTAGCATTTAAACTAATAACGATAGTCAAACTTATTTTTTTCAATTCTACCGGTCTCGAGTGCAAATGTTGTGTATATTCTTTGAGCTTTGAAAACTCACAACAAGCGAGGAAATATATATATATATAAATACTCCCAGTAGAGGTAGGTAACTCGTTAAAAAACCAAGTTGTTATTGCTGTCGTTAATACGATCCAAAATCGTTTCTCCTTCCGAATCCTTTTCAGTCTAAATGCGTTTTTCTACCGTCTACCCAGTCGTTGTCGATCCATCGCCAACATTGTTTTAGATACGTAAAGCTTAGTATAGCAGCAGTTGAAGTAGCTAGTAGCTGTAGTAGTAATAATATAAGTGTACAGCTATAGTTGTAGTTGTATTAGTAGAAGTAGAGGTAGTTGTCTTTTACCTCTCATCCCCAAAAATCTGCACCCTACGCGTAGGTACATCTCACATGTACGCACCATATATACGATAAGACCCTAATGACGACCGTCGAAAGATACACCACATTGGTCGACCGCAGCATGCGTCTTAACGAGTAACGACCAGCAAACCCTTATATAACTAGATATACTTATAACCGTTGCAGAATAATACGTATTCCATAATAGTATGTAATATATATTTTAGCGGTAGAAGTCCCTCGTTGTCTAGAATCGGACATGTTCCTCTATAATAGACGTCTGCGGGGGAGCCGAAGCCGTGGCGGCCGGCTATAGTCAATCAATCAACGACAATAACGGGACGTTAATAATCCGGTCGGCTTTGCTTTCCACCATGTATAAAGGTCGAGTCCTCCAGAGAGTTGCAAACAAAATTAAAAACCAAAGGGTGGCAGAAAGTTGGCCTTTATAAGAGAGAAAGAGAGCGCAAGAGTGATAAAGAAAGAAAGAGAGAGAAATATTACTGCTCCGGTCTGTCGGTTAAGGAAAATGTCAGTATTGTATCTCGCGGGATATGCGACGCATTCTATTTTATTCTATTTTTTTGTATTTAGGGGAGATTGGGGTGACGTTCAGATAAGCGTACTATTATTTTTCTTCCTCTTCCCTTCACAACATACGAGCTTCACATTAGACACACCAATAGATTTCCAAAACAACCCTCTTGTCGTCGGCAAATGCGCGTGTCATTCATTCCGCGCATACGATAACTGCAGGTTATAATAATCACGTACAATTATTTGCGTTATTGTAAAACGCGTATTTCGATAGTAATTATATTATTGCGACTCGGGTGATGGAAATGCATAACGTGATTGTCAATTTTTAAATTCATGTGATTCTACGAACTCGAAAAACTATTTTAATTACGTATACCATCGAGCCATATATTTTACAAGACTATGAAAATATTTGTGATCGAATAGTTAGCATTCTTTTGTATGGTGTTAATCAAAGGAATACTTCCTAAATCAAAACCCGATTAAAAATCAAAATTATATTTAGGTTCATACTAAAAAAATATACAATCAACGTGAATTGTTAAAAACGGTCTGAAAAGTGGTTAATACAATTTAATATTATATATTCATAGTTTATTTAAATCAGAAAAAAATACATTATTCTGGGAAGTAATTCTAAATTTTAGCATACATACCATTTTTGTGGTGAAAGTAGATCTCCTTTATCCGCGAACAACTTATTGTCTTTCTTCAACTTTCAAACACACACAAATAAATTATATATTATAAATTTATTATAATAAATAATAAATTAGATTTTAAAAATGTTGTATTTTTCATCTTTAATTTATTTCAATGGTGATCAAATTTATATAATTGAATGTTGTAAAAATGAGCTAAAGAGATAATATTTTTGTGATTTGCCATTACTAACTGTGACTTAAAAAAAAAAAAATGAAATAGACAGTTTTTATTATTATCTAAACGAGGCATTAATGTTTTTCTAGGATATTTTTGAGTGTGAAGGCTGAAAGTCTTTTTTAAATTTTGAGTGAAATATTTTATATTGATGTATGAAAAATATCAAACTGTGTAGAGTGCTCAACACATTTTATACGGCGTTTTTAATGATACCGAATTGAGTCTAGATACTAATTTGAAAACGTTAGTTTTCGTTTTTTCAATCGAGTTTTCAAATGTGTACGACAACTTACTGTTTTCAGTATTTGAATAATGATAAAGAAATTCCAGAAAATTATGATTTATTATTAGTCTTAAGTTTTCTACAAAAACATGTCACTTTCTAGCCTCGAGGCAAGTACAATGAAATAAATAAATAAAAAAAAAGATAATTTTCACGGAAATTCATAATATTTGATCATAAAAAATGTACCTATGTTGTTTTTAAATTTAAATATTTTACATTATTAATATTATTTTATCATATATTTTTTAAATATGTATACATATTACATAGACATGTAAAAACAAAAATAATTATTTTGGAATCGAAAATATTTATAGTCTTTAATGTTAATTAATTATATTATAATATTACGTTTAGTAATTAAATTTAATTAATACAAAAAAACAACAACATAAAATTATTATAAAGTTTATATTTTAAAAATATCCGAAATAATATAAACAATCGTATATATTATATATAAATAGTGGAAAAAGTGTAAAATAATAATTTTTTGTTGTTTTCTTTAGCCAATGACGGTTTTTAATGAGACATTTTGATTTGAAATCTATCTAAGTGAGATTTTATTGTGCTTGAAATATTTTTCTCTTGATATATTTTACAATAAAATATATACCTATAATATTTATAGTTAAATAATATAAATTCATCATGTTAGCAATAATATTATGTTATGGACTTTTATAGTTCTATAATTTTATGTTTAAATCGACTTTTATTATGACCACTTCTCGTTGTTATGTGCACTCATGGTGTTAACAAACATTTGCTCATCGCGATTTTTTATAAATCATAAATTGTAGACTCGTTAATATAGTTTAAAACAAACATTCACTATTTTTTATTTTATACTATCAGTATTATGATTACTCTTTAAATTTGATAACAAAATCGAAATAAAATATGTATAATCAAATAAAAGTGTCACTTATAAGTGATTTTTTTCTTAGACCACATGTGTCGCAATTAATATAAATTAAGTTTATTATATAAAAAAAAATATCCATATATCGTCTAGTATGATAAAAAATGCGTAAGAATATAACATTTTTTATTGAATTCTATGCTTCTGGAATAACTACTAGAATAAAAGTTGCGGGTCCATCATGTAATATTTTGCAGAATCTTTGGGTAACCTGTTTTTATAATTTCATAATATATGCAATAAGAGTCCTGAGTATCTGATAATGGTTATTATTGTTGAGTGTAATTATCTATCGGTTGTAACTTCTGCCTTACGTAATAGATGTAAGCGATGAAAACTGACCGTGATATTTTTGCTCGTAGCTTTACCGAGTCAGTAAATTAGATATATAATACGCAAACATAAATCTCGTTGAATATTTTTAAGATCATTCACACAAGAATGATATTATTAAACATATTTTGGAATTGGGATAAATGGGCTGTTAACAAATTACAAAGTATCATTAACATAACGAACGATATGGATTGCGTTATTACCAGAGTACATACAGCGTACCTACATCGTAAACACAAATATGTTGGGTTAAGTTTTACAATTTTAAGTAACATTTTCTTAAATGTCACAACATTATTGTTACAGTTCGTTAGTTGTTCATGTACTTGACTGTTTAAGTTAGGTACCTACGTATATAACAACTAAATTATTGTAAAAGAAATTATACGAAACTGTGTATTTACCTAAATGTAAATATAATCTTACTAGTCAGGTCTTTATAATTATTTCATACTAATAAAAATATAGCAATAAATAAAATTAAAAAGGAATTTATAATACATAACTGCAAATAATCATTATGTGGCAACAAAATTGTCGATTTATTATTTTATATTATACCGAGTGAGAAGCTGGTAGAATACAATTTGTATTACATTTTTAATATTTAAATTATGTTTTAAAAACGAGTATATATATTTTCACCAACCTCAATTTACAAATTTTAAATTAAATCAAAAGTAAGTACAATATTGCTTACACAAATCAAAAGAATTCGAATGCATTTGTATTTACTGTTGGTTTTAGTGAAAAATATTCAAGATAGGTATTTTGTTATATAGATGTTTGTAAATTACAGAAATTATTATAATCTGTCATGTATGTGACGTATGTGTATAATTAGGCAAGTATTGATTTAGACCTTTTTTATTGGTATAAATTAATTTAGTCATGTTTATACTTGCATACTTATTATTTATGTGTAGTGTACTCATTAACTGTTAATAAATAGCCAAAATAAGTATAGATTGTAGGAGTAATAACAATTCAAAGTTATTTTCATCTATTCAAAACGTTATATATAGTAAAGTGATAAAGAGTAAATTATGTATACACTATTATAATATTTACTATCAAAATTTGAACTTACACTTGTCTAAACATGCTACATTTATTATGTTATGTATATATTGTGTTCATAAAAAAAAAAAAAAAAAATTAAATTAAAACAAGAAAAAAACTGTTTATTAAATAGTTATTTAACAACATGCGAAAATATCTTAAGTACATGCGTAAAATTGTATTAAATATGTAGTAAGTATAGGTACCTACAACCTTATTAACATTGGCTCGGGGGTATTTGCTTTTTGAAAACAAGCGAATGTCTGTGTATGATACCTTATTATATTACATATTGATATGGATATAATATAATAGGTATATTGAGCTATAGTACGTCTATTCGTCGTGTGAGTATATTATATTATAGTATAATATATACATACCTATATATTTATTTATCGAGCCACGTGGTTGACGGTTCACATATATACAATGATATATATTTATGCGGTATATAATAATATGTATATATGTCTCTCGTCACGCTATGAATTTAATTACAACATTTCTCCCCCCTCTTGTTCACAACTGCATATAATATTATTAGTATAGGTAAAACATAACTACTATCGTCGTAGTCTCGTGGAAAAGCAGAATATTTTAATAAACGTAAAAGTGCTGGTTATTGTACGTGTTGATCGAATATTTCAAGGCACACCGGTATGCACATTAGTCCCTGTACATTGTGACCGTTGCAAAAAAAAATGTACATAAAGCATAGCCTTAGGTTTACTATTTCCCTTCGCCTCGTACGTGTTTAAACGTACCTCCGACCAGTATTCCGCGTTAATGACCGATTATGCCTTTCGCGGTTTTAACCAAAAAGTGGAAACAAAAACGTACCTACATAATACAATATTGTAAATAAAATTGATGTTTTTGCCGTTGCATTCAAAAACATTGAATCATATATATTATGTGTTTTCGGCGGAAGTCGTTCTAATGTTACAAATATTGCACAAAATAAATTTTAATATTAGGCTGGAAATACTTCAAAAAGATCAAAAATACGGTTTATCTGGTAACGCGAAATCGGTTAACAAAATACAACTTACTATTTATTTGTTAATGTTTCATTACAATTGCAAATCTATAGCGAAATAGGCTATGCAAAATTGTTAAGAAAATAATCGAATTGCGGTTAGTTCATATAAATATAGACTAAAGTTAATGTTTGAATTCTATAAAAACTTTACGGTGGCAAAAATTTAATTAGAAAAAAAAATGTATCCTGTCCGAAAACATCTTCGTATAATTATTAAAATGTATAATAAAAATTAAAAATAGATATTACGGAACACTTAAATTGTTATGTTTTAATAAACATAATTTATCGATTAAAAATAATTATTAAGGAATAGACGTTTAAAACATTAAATTTTTTGGTATTTACTCAAGATTCTTTTTTCATTTTATGTCAACGTTATTGGATTAAGCATTTTGCGTAACTCGTATAGACATAAACACTTTTCTTCTCGTTATTTTTCATATGCCTTTTTCTATTCTCCATTACTAATATAATAAAAAGTCCTTTGAAATAATCATTTTATATAACTCATCGCACGTGTTAACTTAATAATAACTTATTTTTTTGTGTGTATTGTAATGCATTGTATATACAAAATGATCTATCTAAAGTAGGTATATAATAATATTTTGCGTGATATTTTACGTTTTATTATATCTAAATTTTGATTAATTAGTTTAAAAATATTTTAATTAGTTTAAATCGTATAATATTGATCAGATATTCAGACACTTGCTTAAAAGTGGCACCATTTTTAGTTGTATTGATAAGAATATAAGATTATTATGTGCGTAGTGCGTACACACTACATATTATTTGATTTTCATTACTTAAGAGTTGAGATAGATACCTGTTGCAAAAATACAATTGGTTTGTTACATTGTTATGTGTCGTACTGAAAGTACCAATAAATAATCCAAATGCAGCTTTTAATATGCGTATGATAAATTTACTGACGAATATTGTAAACTAAAAGTAATTTTATAAAAACCGTAAACGATATAGACATATATTTACATAGTTAATAACTGGTTTATAAAAAAACAATTCAACTGCAAAAAAAAGTGTTTTAGTGACTGTTTTATGGAAAGAAATTGTAGAAAAAAATAAGACGTATATATAGTACACATTTTAATATAATATACTTATACTTGTCTTATAATATACATTTTAGTTATACACGAGAGTCGTAACTCGTGAGATTTATGTATCTACGCGTGTTTAACAACGCTATACCATTATAATATAATAAGAGCTATTCTGTGTTTGAGTGTAAAAGAAAAAAAATATTAAACGAGCATTATTTTTTTAGCGACTTAAATTTAGGTACAATTACTATCTTAAAATTGCATTTTCGTAAGATCCAATCAATTTTTTCCCGGCTAAGGTCTAATTATTTAATTCAATAGTCTATGTAAGTATATTATTATACTATATGTTATATAATGACGCGCAACCAATGTACACATAGCTTATCAGGGATATTTATTTCAATACACAACAGTAGGTTTTTATCACAGTCAGCTTTTGAAGTTTAATAACAAATTTTGTTGATTGTTTCATTTTCGTAATGACTTTTATATTCTTTAAAATTGACAAACATTAATACATTTATTATACTTATTATATAAGTACTACTTATAGCTTTATTAAGAGGTTTGATGATCATAGAGTAGTTAATAATATTATTACTACTGTTGTACTACTCAACTGAATACTGATTGAAATGTCAAGTTTTAAGTTATAAATAATGAGTAATAATTAATTAAGGGAGTCCTAATTAAAAGTGTGGTTTTAAGGAGTTAAATATTGGCAATATGATGAAAAACTTGTACGTGCATTTTTTATAACGTATTACTTCCATAAGCACATTTATTTATTACTATAGATTTAAATTTGTCTGAAACTTTATTTCACATCAAATTTTCCTTTTTTTTCAAATTGATAAACTCGAATAGTTTCATATTTGACAACAAAACATTCATTATTTTGTAATTTAAAAAAAATACAATATTAAAAAAAAAAAAACCAAAATTGTCTCAGACTACCATGGACAAAAAATGGTAATAAAATATGGTAGACTCATCACGCATATTACTATAATTTTATGATCCAATCACTGCAATTTTGTGTTTTGGGTTACAGTACATAATATCATTTTAGGTATACAATATATTGCTATTAAAATGTAAAATCGGATTTCATGTACATTTTTAGTTGCCAGAGTAGTAAAATGAGCGCTTTATTGTGAAATTTTGGAAATGTGAAGATTAAGCGAAATATAATATGATTTATTAGTGACTGTACTTACCTATTTATTAGCATTTGCATAATAAACTTTTTATAAAATATCAAAAGTTACTTTAGAATAAGCTAAAAATGTTATATTTTGATTTGCTGTTAAATAAAAATATAATTTTTTTTTATTTGTATTTAACAAACACAACACTATTAATCATTGAGTCATTTACGTAATTTCTTTTTATCCATCATTTAATAATTTTCGAATCGTATTTTCAGTTTTTTTATTTTTTTTTGGTTTTATTTTTGTTTATTTGTTACTATTTACTAATAATATTATTTTTATATTTTTCTTATAATATTGTGATGGTTTTTACTAGAATAATACGTTTTTGCGACTACATATTATTACTATTATTAGTTATTACGGCGTTAGAAATATACACAACATTTTTTTTATGATACATAATTAAATATTAAATATCATATACAAAATAATAAAGACAGCATTATTTATGTTATTTTAGTATTATTGACAATAATCTTGGAAATCCCAATAAATTTAAATTTAAAATAAGCTAAAGTTTAACAAATTACGAACACTTCCTACATTTTATAATTTTTAAGTAAAATTATTCATCTATTAGCCATATATTATATTAAAAATATGATCAGTTTATTTTGTATATATCTAAAAAGTGTACATAGAGATTGCATTTTAAAATTATTTATTATTTACGTTTAGTTTTTTTTTTTAATTTGAATTTATTATAATCATTATCTTGGTTATAACGAGGAATAAATTACCTTTTGTGTGAACTAAAACGGTCTGTATTGAAACTTTTCAATCTTTTTTTTTTGTTAAACTAGACTTAATTGGCCTTAAAATACACGACATGTATTAACATTTCATTAGTTGCGTGTATGTATAGCCGTACATTTTATTTATAAAAATTCATACATTTCTCTGTGGTTTAAAAAGGCGTGGATTTTTAATTATAATCTAATGAACGGTTTAACGTGATAAAAATTATATATATATATATGTGTGTGTGTGTGTGTGTGTGTGTGTGTGTATTTTTTACATATACATTTTACATTTCTCATATGTTTACTATGGAACAAAATTATAAATAATGATCATTACAGTCCTAATTAGAAATGGTTTTAAACGCTTTAATCTTTTTTGAATGATATCTACATTAAACAAAGTTGATTAAAAATTTAACGAGTAAATTATACCAATTTTCTATATTTTATTTAAAAAAAGAGGTAGAATAGATATAGTAAGTTGTAAGTGTATTCTAAATACATTACACACTGACGTACGTGATGTTATATTAAATTTAATCGATTTTTATAGTATAAACAAATTATTTTTGAACCATTTGATATCTGAAGCCAAAAGCATAAAATGTAGGAGCATCAAATATTTTTTTCAAAAGCGACAACGTACGGCGTGTCAAAGCATCCCCTGATGTGAATTATCGCACTCGCCGTGAGTATAATAATAAAATGGACTCGTGAGATACATATACTATGATATAATGTAGAATCGTAGTTGCTAACGTTTATTCAAACATCAATCGTGGGTAATTCTATGTAATGCGTGCGTTATGGATAGTTTTGTTCTTAAGCGATTAGAGTAACCATATTATAAATAGGCACCATAGAAAAATTGTCTAATCAGAGAACTTAAGAACGTCACATGACAATGACAAAATCGTATACGAATATGTAAGACTTGTGAGCGGGTGGTTATTACTTATTATGACGACTATAAAGAGAGAGAGAATATTATGCATAGTACCTCCTACCTATATATTTATACCACTTTAATATATATGCATACTTTATTATATGTATTATCGTGTACGTTATTTCTCATTTTGAATTCTCCAGGAAAATATGTATAGGTACGATATTATGCACTTATATACCTACATAGGGCTACTATAATAATATAATGTGTATACAGAATCAAACAACGTACTTATTATATAGCTAGGTACAAATTCGCTTGAACCGCTCGTGTGTTCGAATGATATATATATATATATATACTATTCTCTACACGTGCAAACGCATCGGTTGTTTGCACGTAATACCGAGCTGCGGTGGAATAATAATAATATTAATATGTGTATATAATATATATGTATATATATTTATAATCCAGTGCAGATATGGGAAAAAACGTACGAGGCGAAAAGCACATAATACGTACTTTTTACGAGCATAATGATGTCGGTTTCTGGTTAGCATAATATATACTTGATTTACGAATGTCCAAATAACTACATACTTACAACCAGTATACAATACTAATCGTCCATCGAATCTACTACTGTTGTTTTTTTTTTATTATTATTATTACACAGTCTGTTAACGTAAAGAACAATAAGTGAATTATGACGTCAGAGACGAAAAAAGAATGTAATCTTGGAGCGAAGAATTAATCTTCTATTAAATACTCTTTGACGAATCCACGGGGGTTGAAGTATAAAGATGAAGTTAAGAAGTGTTGTCTTTTTGTCGTGTGCGTATTTGCGAAATCGAAATAATTATAACTAGAAATAATAGTTCGAGAGTTATAATACATATAACATTATAAAGTTTTAGTTACATAATTATTCTAAACTTGTTTATTTGTATAAATAATATAGACGATAACATTTTAATAGAGTGTGTGAAATATGATGTTCACGCGAAGTTTTCATTTTGAAATATTTCAATCAAATATTGAAAAGTATTTTGTTTGTTTTGTATTTTTATGACAATATGAAATTTCATCAGTTTGACACTTTAACTTACAATACATTTTAATAAAACAAATGTTTTTTTACAAAGACACATGATTTTATTTTATTTTTAATATTTCAAGTGCTAATAATACGAAATCGTGGAACCATAATAGACAATAGTCTACCAGCAAGATTTAATGGTTTAAATCATATAATACATAATATATGTCTCGTAAATATCAGAGTGTATACTTTATATTTAATAGAGGACGAAGAATTATTTAATTAAAAACTAATAGTTATGTTGATGATATTTATTTATTTATTGTATTAATACTAAAATACACAATGAAATATAATTTCTTTAACTTCAAAAGTCTAAATCATATCACCAAGTATATTATATATTTATAAAATAAATGAATATATTTTAATATTCTTATTTTGGTACTTGAATATATTGTATTATCATGATTGTAAATAAGTTTCCACAACATAGAATAGTAGCTACCTATTATTATTCTTTATGAAAATATATTATTTTACAGAGTTAAAAAATAACCTTAATTAATAAAATAATAATAATAAAAGATGTTAGAATTATGGACTATAGAATAAAATAGTACAGGTATTATTTATTGAATAGACCACTTGAGTAATAATATGACTACTCACTGAAGTTTTTAAATTATTGCTATTATTTATTTACATAAAAGTGAATAATTTCGAGTTAGTGTCATAAATGTCAGTGTAATATTAAAACAATCACATAAACAAATACAGTGAATACTTCAGTCGCACCTCATACGAAAATGTGTTATTTTCTGAGACGACACGTGACCGAGCACATCTATATAATACATACGTGTATGTAAATAAATAAATAAATGTATATATATATACATTAAACAGTGTGTTGTGTGTTGAGCTAAGGCATACCTATTTAGAACCTGGTGCCAGTTCTAATTTGTATTACCACTCTCCTTTCTGGTTATTGATTTTCGATAATAATATATAATAGATTGTATACACGCTGTTATTTCGTATAAGAACAATATAATATTCAACAGGAAAACCATTTAAACCCAACAAAGAAAACTAAACGATAATTGACTAAATCCAATTTGAATTACACCAAATACGTATCAGAACCGGTAGAGAAGAAATATTAATAATAATAATAAAAAAAAAATCAATGATGTCCAATATTATGTAATTATAGGAAAAAAAATGAAAGTATATAATCATATTGTTATATTTTATAACTGACGGTTGTCATCGAATACCGATTTATTGTAATATATTAATAACGTCATTGTGACGTGTACAATTAAACCTTTAATAACAGTAAGCACGCAAATATGCCCATGCACAGAGTATTAAATAGTAAGCGCCGTCTCCGAACACGTATCTGAAGACGCATATTATAAGCAACAACTACGGATAACGAGACAATTACGCTGAAAAATACTTGAAACCGCGACACGTCAAAAACAGAATACCTAAACCGCGGGCGCGTGGAGGCGGACGCTACGCAAGACGCGTGTTTGCATAATGTTATATAGCGGTATACAATAATATACTTTCGTGCGATTAAAATGCACCACCTCGTATCCGCCACTCCGTTTAGGAGGTCGACCGGGAAAAAATATAAATATAAAATCGCGTCTAACCGTATTATTATTATTATTATATCATGATATTATTATATATGTGCGCGTTCGTGGTACTGCCAAACAACGGTAATATATAGTAATGCACATACACAATATTCGTACTACGTACGCACGAATATATATTTATATATATATAATATATAATATATAATATTGCATAGTGTACGCGGCGGCGGCGGCGGCAGTAAACAAGCTACTGTTGTTTTGCCATACGTGTTTTTTCGCCCCCACCGTCCTATAACCGCGCCGACGGGTAAATCCCGGTCGGAGTTTTATGTAATGTCTGAACTTTATATTATAATAATATACGGAAACCGTGAACGCAGCGCTTTTCCACGAGTTAATAAAAAAAACTCGTTTTTTACTCGACCGAAAGTAAAAAAAAAAACCCACCGTTTCGTCGTTTTATATTTTTATTTTTTAATAATATATTATTATTATTATTATTATTATTTATATTTATATTTAAAGTGCACGCGCGCAGTGTCGTCGTCGTCGGCGGCGACGAGCAAATAATAAAAATAGGATATCCTATAACAACATCATTACGATGCGCGTTCTGCATAATATTTGCATGAAAACCGTATAAAAGGTCCAAGTGTTGGCGTATATAAAATAATATAATAATAATAGTTATAATAGTTATAATAATATATACGTATATATCGGTAATATTATTTACGAGATTTCCGCCGATGTTAAATAGCCACTCTAAAATCCCGGGCGGAGGGATTACTCGGCTATGTTTTGTATAATGTTATTATTACAATAATAATATATTATACGTCATATCTAGTGCGAATGGGATATATATTTTATAATAGTATTATGCGTGTTTTATATTATTATTATTATTTAGTGTTTGTATATAAAATTATGATAAACACGCCGACGATGATTATGTGTTGTCAATGGATCACAATAATAATAATAATAATAATAATAAAAATAATGATGGAATAGATTATGGTGGTTATTCTATGTACACAGTTGTGTAATAATAAAATGTTGTACGACTAAAATCAAATAAAGTGATAAGAAATATATCCTTTAATATTCATCTACGTTTATTGAACTTATTGGCCATTATAATTGCATTAATGTGTTACGAACACGAACACCAAGTCGTACAATATTGTACAGGCCGGTGAATGGAGTTTAAATAATTTTAATACAGTTTTGATGAATATTCTAAGTGTTTATTTAATTATAAATACTTCCAGTCTCGCAAATGACAATAAAACATTAACAGTAATAATAATATTAATCGTTTATTTAAGACAATAAAATAGTTCGTTAGTAATGATACTTGATGAATAGTACAATAGCTATATTGAAATGATTAATATAGTGATAAAATATACCTACATTTTTTCCTAAACGATTATTATCAGATACCACCTATAAGTTATTTGGTTTAATGTATATTTTATATTATGTATATTAGATATCTATACATGTATTTAAATATGTATTGTTAACAATTGAAATTGTTCTTTAAAATAATGGATTTATTCAAGTTACGACGTTTTATTTTATTTCAGTTTTAATTACTTTAATCTTAGTTAATTAGTTGTTTACCTTTAAGGAAATCCATCTGTATACCGTCCACTACAACTAATACAAAGATTACAGTCAGTAAACGTATATACAAAACGATTTCGAAATGATCTCCCTTTTAAACGATAATTTCACAAACCATTTATGTAATATTATTGTCCATGTAAATTAACCCAAACGTATAGGTACCAAGTTTTCAATTATCCAAGCTCTGGTATATTTTTAAAATAATACAGATTGACTAGATTTCATTACTTATTCTATCAAATTCGAGAAGCTTTTGATCGCTTTAACTATCATTTATAGACGTCTACTGACTTTTTTCAAGTACTAATCTAAAGGTCGTATATGCATTATTCTCGTTACTCTAAGTCGTCTTTTTCTATATATTGTAATATAACAAATCTGATATACTTGGTATTATTTCTATACATTTAGCTAATAATAAAGTTGTGTTACATATCTTTTTATTGACATATTGGTTAACGATTTTTTTATCGACTCTAGTAATTATAATATTATTTAATCTTTCTATAGTACTAAGATTGATTCATTCACAGTCATTATATGTAATTCAAAGCAACTAGTAAAATCATACTATCCACCTTGGTATAGGTTTAAATTTATTTGGACTGCAAATTTATATTTATTTTCTGTAGTAATTGGTTCTCTCTATCCATAATATTGTAGTTTAATTTATCCTAAAAGTATAAAAATTTAATTTATGTAAAACTGTGAAAGGATTAATCACATTTTCGTATCTAAATTTGATACGTATAATCAAAAATACACTTCGTAAGCTTTACGTCTGTCCTTGGATCATGCAAGGATATTACTACTTAAAGCTTTCTTGAGAAAATCATACTATATGAGTTTCTTCTAAATTAAATAATTCTCCTTGCTTATTAAAGGTTCATATTTCTGTTTTAAAACTAATTTGTATTTAATTTGTGTAATGGCATAGTAAAATCTTTATTGAAATATTTATCATAATAAGTGATATTCAATATAGGAAATCGTTTAATTCCTAATTAATTTAATACATTTATATCTGAATGTCTATTCCATACAACAATAAAATTTATTTTATCGCCTTTCAAAATATAATTTTCTATATGCACACTACACGGGCATTAAACTATTTACCCTTGAACCTAAACTGTTATTCAACTATTATATTGTTTATATTTTATTATTTATCACAGTTAATTTTTCCTGTCCCAAATTTGATAAGTATTAGTTATACGTTATTCAGAAATTGATGAAAATGTATCATATTTTACTGAACATTATACATAAGTTATCGGTTCATCGTTAATAATAATAAACGATAATAAAATCGTAACGAGTATTGCACATTTAACAAATATATCTTGTTGACATTTGTATTTGTCAGGGGATGAATGAAATTCTAGTGGTGGTGACATTTTCCCTCTCTCTGGAGTATACCTGGGTTCGTCATTGTATAATATAATTATACATAAATTCATAATAATATTATTATGGCGTGGTTTCACGCCGGAGATGCTCTATGCTCGTGACTAGTCAGTTGCCGTCGCCACGCAATCCCTATAATTTATAACACACAAATGTGTATACCTATGCTATACATTTGCACTAACCTACCACATACCTGCACCATGATCCCGTGAACACACCGTTCCGAGCAATAACTCTTCGTGGGTGAGATGTTGGTAGAGAACGCCGAACGTTAGAGAGGACGTCTGGCATGAGGAAATTAAAAGAAGAAAATTATTAATATCACCAACAAATCTACGTCGGAATTTCACGCACACCCCTCACTGGTTTTGCGCGGAATGCCGGACAGTCCGCGGACCCGAAAATTTCCTCTTTACCAACCAAAAGTATTTTGCCGTATAGTGTTGTCCGTATTATCTGTGTAACATGTCCGTCGCGTATGTATACTATACAGCATGGCCACGCAAGTTTGAATACACATAACTGCCAAGATGGCTCAAATTTGAGTTTACCAAATCTTTTGTCCGTCACCATTAGCATATTTCAGAATTTATGATTATACGTACTATCTTCGGAAATGTACCATACGGTCAATAATATTATTATCCATTATATTTACTTATTATTACTAAATCATAATTATATTTTGAGAAGTTATAATCGGATTTTCGAATTCCATCGAGTTGAAGTTCAAACATAATACAGGAAATTATTCGAATAATTGCAAACACGAATATCTACAAAATACTCGAGGTGTGGGTCGAACGACGTTAATAAATATGTGGATATGATGTGTTTGCCCGATTAATATTACAAGGTCGTAAGTTTCCAATAATAACAATGATTTACGTGGACCGATGGTCTGACAATGGTGTTACGACATTGTTTTTAGTTTTAGTACTAAAAAAATCGACTTTGTGTCCAATCGCAGTATACTGTAGGGCACGGGAACCACCTTGAATAGTAATTCGTAAACAACGGACTGTCACAGTCATGCAGTATCGTGCCTGTAATTGCTTAATGATGATTATTTTCTGAAAATTTTGTAAAAACCATGTTATAATTTTTGTGTGTTACTTAAATAAACAAATTATCGATTCTATCTGCTCAATAAACAGTGGATATGAATACGACCAGTAAAATAACTTAAAATAATTAAAACATCAATGTAGATAGTCAAGTCACAGTTATTTTAAATGAAAAGAACATAAACGTACGGTTGAACATCTTATACATTATAAAAGGAAAATTAAAATATACACATACACACACACATATATAATATATTACAAAAGAGGATCTTGGTGAAAAATATCGTGCTTATAATATTATTTTAAATACACAATTGTTTAGATAAATATTTTTTAGATTTTCTAAAAACTATAACATTTTGTGTATGTACCTATGTTCAACATAATAAGTATATTTTTGAGTTAGTTTCATTTGATTTATATCCGGCTTTTTTTTGCAAAATAAACGCGCAACTATATTTATTACTAAATAGTTTGTAAAAAAAAACCAACAAAATTCAGAAAGAAATCTAAGACAGGTACAAATATTTTTATTATGTTTAACAATTTATTTAGATATATTTTATTTTATTGAGATTTACAACTTTATGTTACTTTTGTAAAATTTAGTTAATATAAAAAATGTTGTATAACAGCAAAGTTATTATTATAACAATTAGCTACAATGAACTATTTTTAGTTTTAATTAAATAATAATATATAATTTATTTATTTTTTAAAATATCTTAAATCGTACGTTATAAATATATACAATAATAAATAAAATATAACCAAATGTTAGAATTAGATGATTGAATTCAAATAAAACGTATTATTTACTATTATGTATCCACCTATTATATAACGTAAAATACGGTTTTTTTTACGATCAAGCAATAGTTCTTGAGAAAAAAAATACTATTACTAAATAATGATATTGTAAATTTTCTATCATAGTTATTCCAACTTTGAAACCTTGTTAAAGGCAAACATGTTAAAGGCTTTTAAATTGTTTATCACATTTTTATAAGAATAAAACCAATAATGTTGACGAATGTTCACGGGTATATACAATCCGTTTATTGTGTGCTCGTTTACAAAACAAATTTTGCGGTACCCTATCACAAACACGGTGATATAAAAATAATGACATTGCTGTAACGTTTATCAAGAGGTGTAATTAACATTATTCTGTAATGGTTAAATAAACAATATATATATATATATAGGTATATAATAAGCATTTGGTTTGTATAATATTTTATAAAATATATGAGTATAATGACAAATGTCCATCGCATGTTTAAAGAATAATTAGTTATACATCGTATATTATCTTTTTTGTGGTTATTATACTAAAAAAGAAAAATTCTCTAAGAATACTATGTATATGAATAAGTAAACAAAAATAAATATACACATATAGGTACTCGTATATACATAATGTATGCGGGTAATGTATGAAAATGAACAGAAATTTGTACGGGTCATTTTGTCGTTGTACCTATGTATATATATTATTGTTTAAGAGGACGCTATACCCGCATGTGTTGTCTCTGTCTTATACACGCGTAACATGGTTAAAAACTGTTTTGCGCGGGACAACTTTACTCCCTCGATATTTATATCAAAATTACCAAAGTTATATATCCCAATGGGGAAGACTTTACCTGTAAAGTAGCGTTTTAATTTTTTTGATAGTGGTAACCAATAATTTTTAATAATTAAATGAATAAAACCTAAAGTTCTCATACCGATAACTTTAATTACCTTCATGTTATCAAAAAAATTAAAACGCTACGTCACAGGTAATGTTCTTCCCAATGGGATTTATAATTTTGATTGTTTTGATTAAAATATCGAGGGAGTAAAGTTGTCCCACGCAAAACAAGTTTTAGCTATGTTACGCGTGTATAAGACAGAGACAACACATACGGGTATAGCGTCCTCTTAAGTTGCATGCATAAAAACGGCGAGTGAAAGAAAATAAAAATGTTCTAATGAGCATATATTACAGTTTTTTCCATTCTAATTGATGCAGCTGAAAAAGATGATGCATGTTTTATTAGCCTTGCGTCACAATAATTATATTGAAAAAATGTACAAGCCTTGTGCTAGAACCGAAACGACTTTAAACAGTATTTTTAATTATACTTTGTTGAGCAAAGTGTTATTAGATTTTTACTATCTATATGTTAAACGGTTAAGTCGATATTCTTTTAAGCGAACACGATTTTAGATAATATTTGGTCACTGTATATAATAATATGCTGCAGTATTAACTGTGAATACGATATTATCACTGCTTTAACGTACATATTATATAATTTTCACTTATAAAAGTTTCTCAAACATCAAGCGTAAAGGCTCGCTGTGCGTTTAAATTATATTGTTCCAAAAACACGAGTCTGAAAACTTTTTAAGCTACTTGACATATACGATAAACGCCACCCAGCCACAATCCAGCGCCGAAAAAAAAAGTCAATTACAATCTAAAGTTTCGATACTGAATTTGTTGACAACGATGTAATCGTCTCCAGTATCGGGTGTACGGTAGAAGTAGAGAAGGACCGAATATCAAAACTGGGCCTTTCACAAAGCAACAACATCGAAAAATGACTTCGTCAGAAAAAATAGGGGAGAAAATGAGAGAAAAAAGGTTATCGAATACGTTCGATCTCTGCGTATGGGGTACCTCTTTGACCCTTTCACCTTCTACCACCACCGAAAACTCGCCTCCTCACGCGTCCGGAGTGCTAAAAAGGAAATGGTTTGTGTAATAAAAGGAAATGGTTATACACCATATACATAGTGCATAGTGATGCGGATGTGGAAATTTTCTCTAGCAATACCGTCAACGATGATGTGCCCGCGTACTGTAATATTACAGGCGTTAGCCAGTCGTTTAATACTTAGGTATCGATACGTAAATCAATACTCGTGAGTGAGTGGATTACATTGGTTTTGTAGTGATGATGTGTGCTTTTTTCTAGACGCATTTTTTCGGATGATGTAATATTATAAACATTTAAAGTTTTCGTGGTGTTATGACTACATTTAGATTAATAAACAGGACTTATTGAAGTTTCATTTTAATAAATGGACTCTAAAATTTTATAGATAGTTTGCTACTTTTTTTATTTTTTCTAAGAAAAATTACTGAATAGCCAAATTTGGTATTTTGATGAAATAATAAAATCATAAATCCAAAAAGACTTTTCCATTAATCCAAGTATTATATATTTATATAAATAATATAATAGTATACCAGTTATAATTCTAAAAAGTGGATATCAGTTTTTTGTTTACACATATTTAGAAATTTTAATTTGATATTTACTTAGTTTTTAATTTATCTCATTAAAAATATTTTTTTTTCTAAAATATGATATCTAATATAGTTTATTTTTTTGTTTTTTTAAAAAAAAAGAATATAAATCTATATTTTAAATGCGTTTAATTTCTATAATCACCTATAATATTTTTGTTTTTTACGTCTCCACAAATATTATCATAAGGCGTAAATTTGATTTTTGATCGTGAACACACAAACGATTCGTCTTTTATAATTTGTAGTTGGGTTACTTGTACACGTGATAGATAAAGAGGTCAAATACATGAGTACCTACATCGATTAAATAAAAAAACCAAAAATTATTATATTTCGTTTAATAATAACGCGTACTTGGATCAAAATTAAATAAATAATTATTATAATGTATTATAAATGCTGTAGAACTGTCCACACTTTTTTTTTGCTACGCATCAATAAAACAATATACTAGGTATTATACAAAATTGTTCATCAAGCAAGCTTACCTCTTTTTGTCTTTGAATAATGAATTTATTTAAATCATAACTGTTGTAATCTCTTGATAGGTATAGGTACTCAAAGACCATATTTTTATATAGTTAGAAATGTTTATGTAATTTAAAGAGTGCCCTATAGTACCTATAATATAAACTTTTTTTTTTTTCTAACGACAACTGCCTTTTTTACTGTAATTTGTTTCATATTTTAAACTTTGATATGATGTCTTAATCGAAATTTAAACGAGTAGTTTGTTTGAGTTATTAAATTGTATGTTTTGAGGATAATATTCCATGATATAATAGGTTTGAAATTTAATTATTTAATTATTAAAAAATATGGTTTAAAAGTAAACTTCACTATTCTAAAAAACATAATATTTGAATAAATGCAATAATTGAATAAAATATAAGTTATTATGCTTGACATCAAGTACCCCAAACGTGAAATACGAGACCTATTATATTCAGGACAGTAAGACACGTGTTCCTGTAAACACAAAAAAATTTCATGAGAATTTACTTTTAGACGAAACTTATATTATGTTTATAAAAACATCCGTGAAACGTTGACACAACTTATTATTTTGGTGCAAAACAATTTATTAGAAAAAATATTTATACTTAATATTAAAATAAAATAATTAAAGGTATAAAAACATTAAAAACAATCATTTTAAAACATGACTTATTTTTACTGTCTGTATAAATATTTTTGTTTAGTCATTAAATCTACCAAGTAAACGTATGTCAACTGTCAGCCATAAAAAAAAATATTCAATTCAATTTTTCGAATTTGTATGCACCACCAAAATGCATACTTCAAGGATGTTGATTAAAACTACGAACTCGTTATAAACACTAGATAAATAAAGACAATATTGTATGGTGCTGTTGTAGCACCCTGTCATTGTCTCACTACACCATATTACTTCTATTATTTATTATTGTTTTCATATTCATAAATTATTATTATCTTACTCACCACACACCGATATCACATCATTATGGTAAAATATATACATTTTATAGAAATCGGTTGATGTTTGATGTGACTCGCCCTTGTCCTTTTTTTTTTTTTTAATATTACAGTTACTGACCACAATAATAGTAATATCCATTTTTATATTATTATTATTAATATTTTCATTTTACAGCCTATACATATAATAAAAAAATTATTTTATAAAAAAAAATACAATAATATTACATTAGACAATACTGGTATTAATTTAATTTTGAATACGCATATAGCATATGCAATTTTAATGTTTTTATGAATAAATAAATTGGTTGTACATACAATGTAGCATGAATTTTAAAAACAGAAAAATAAAATGTAAAATATGAAGAAAAAACGAAATTAAGTCGTTTTCAAATCTACACCCATTAGGTGTTTGACAATTTATGTCAAACACCTTGTTAGGATTATACGTCTTTTATACATTATAGATCCGTCAGGACACGCACTTTATACATTAACGTTGTCTACCTTATGAGATATCCAACATTATTTTCTGTTTAATCAATGTATTTTGCGAGCAGTTTAATTTGCTCACTATAAGCTTGAATAATTTTCATGAGGTAGGTAAAAAAAGTTATAATATCCGAGACAGAAGAAAAAGAGAATAAAATACCTATGTAGTATAATTAATTAATTAATTAATTAATTGTATAATTGTAAACAAAAATAATATTAAAGTAATAACAAGTGTACTTGACTTTTGCGCATTTGTTTATTGTATTCAAGTTTGAATTGAAGTCTGTCAATTATATTATATTCCACAATCACCGGTCTTCAGAAATTTTAATGTTGAATAATGTATTTGAAATATCTGTTAAAAATTGTAAATAAAGTTTGTACTTTGTCCCAGAACAGTCCTATTTTAAAAGCACCACCATGTTTATTTTGTATTTATTATTCAATATTTTAGCAGTTGCGTTTCATATTTAGTAAAAAACAAAAATAATTGTTTTCAATACAAACATAATTTGGTTTGGATAACTGATGAAGTTAAAAGAAAAAATAATCTTTAACATTTGTTTACATAGTTATAAAGGGAATTTTTTTTTAAAAAATAAAAAAAGCTATCATATACATAAATTAAATTGATATATTTTTTATAATATAATATTTATATACACACCTATCTACAAATTAATAACGGCATTTTATTTGATTGAGAAATACATTTTTGAGAACCTTTAAGTGTAATTTATTTAAGCGTAACTAAAATTAATATAATAGTAATGTATTACATTTTTATTCAAACATTAATAAACCATGGTTATTTTACCATGTGATTTATTAAAGAATCTTTTATAATATTTTCTTAACGGCGCTACAAACATTAAACAAACTCACATAACCGTATTATACTCAGTACTCACACGTTTAGAATACGATGTGCATGTTTGACACAATAATAATAACAGTTTTAATAGCTAATCATTTAATGTATAGGCGTGTGTTATTATGTATTTATGTTGATCGTCAGTACGTATAATTTAAACTTATAATGCAGCACTTGTAATATATTTTCACGTATTAAATATTATTCTTTGAATCAATTGAACAAAAGGCAATTTATAACAATGACTTTCTGTATGCTGACGAAAATATTAGAGGGGTTAGTATGACAAAAACATTCTCTCGACGTCCCATTGTTTACTTGCCGTGTTACCCTTCTTTGTAACGTCGTAAAAGTTACATTTTATATAATACACACACACACACACACACACATACACATACACATACACACATATACTATGTATATATGTATGTATGACATGTATGTTTGTATGTATTTATGTAGGTATGTATGTGCGTAGAAGAAGACTGAAGAAAAATATAATAATAATTATAGCGAGCTTTTTAGTGAGTTTTAATTACTCGAAAAATTGATTAAACTTCGGCAACGTACTTACCGCAGAGAAGTTTAAAGAAATTTAAAATGGAAGAATTAACCACCATGTCAGAAACTTACTAAATTGGCTAATTAAATTGGTAATATTACGTATAATAATGTATTTCAAACTTTGTTAGAAATTATTTTAAAAACCAGTACGATGGTATAAAATTAAATTATATTCCTTTATGTTTTATTAGGTAGTACATTGCAGTTACGGAAATATATTTTCATTATTTATTGAACTGATGGCCATGTCAGATTGCATAATAACCATACTGACGGGCATTAGTCAGATGTAATAATCTATAAATTCGTTTAAATTTAAACTTTTAAAGAGTTATCGCAACGCCAATATTTATATTTTTTTTCATAATTTTTAATAGGTTTGTATAGGTAGGTATTATACCCTAATTCCTAAGAAATATAATAGTTAATGAATAGTTTATATAGGTGATCTCAGCTAGAAAAAAATTCTACTGTGAATTAATTTCATTTAACGATACCTATTTTATTATTTACCACCGTATTACTCGTTACTAGTAGGTATATGATGTGTAGTCTTCGTTCCAGTATACCTACATCATAAATAATAATAATTAATATTATAGTCTTATAATTGGCTATATAAATATAATCGACTCCTTTCGATGTATTCGTATTATTAGGGGACATCATTTGATGTTATAGATATTGATCTTATTGAACGAAAATTATTACAACGAATTAATACGGCAATCATATCGAGAACAATATTATGTACTGGAAATAATTTATAAAAATAAATAAATACGATTTTTTAATAAGCGAATAAAATATTAGATTGTATACGTTTATATACTAGTAGTACACAAATTACAAAATATAATTTTGTGTGATTATTAGTATTTTTATTGTACGTGTACGGAATGCAGTTAAGATATGTTCATAAAATAAGTTTTTAGTGAATTTTTTACTCAATTCAGCTTAACTGACAGCGATCATCGTTTAATTTTATTCAATAATAAATATGATTGGCGTGTTGCAAGTATGGGCGTATGAAAAGAAACTTTTTTCGGAGTAGTGGCACAGTAGAATGATATATTAACACTCAGGGTAAAAAAAATAAAATAAAAATGTTAAGTAATTTTGTTTAGAGATTTATAATAACTGTTCTTTATAATATTTTTATTATTTTATTAAATTTCATAAATTTTTTACATAATCGTTTGCAGATAAATTCAATCATTGGTATTGTATTATTGGTATATCGTAAATTGGTAACTGAAAAGAGACACATAATTTATTGGTTGATCATTTGGCGAGTATCGTGTAAATGTCACATCAATCGTAGCGCTTGATCCTGTGATTGGTATTGTTAGATTACATTTTTCATTACATGTTATACATATAAATTATATGAGTCTCAAAGAACATTTATAAGTGGTTCTGAGTTCTTCAATATAAAGTTTATTTAAAATCTCTAATCATACTTAGTGGTAATTAATATATTCTTTCACCGATAAATTCTTCTTCTTTACGAGAACAGAGCAATAAAAAAATCTTGTATAGATGTATGCATAATGTTTAATAATTCACAGTGAGTTTAAATTTTATGATATAATATAATGAAAGCAAATTAAAAGATAACATTAGTGACATTTTCATAATTTTGCACTGTTTCCATAGAAAATATTAGGTAATTTGATTGCACATTGATTCTGCAATATTATTAAATAATACTTATTACTGTCAGAAGTTAGGGGCGTTAGGGCAAGTATTTTGTATGTGTTATAATATATTATTTACAATTGCTTCAAAATTATTTTATTACTTTTTCGCTATACACTATTATTGCATAATATGCTCGTAATTATGTCATACATTGATATTAATGTGATTTGTTTTTGAAACCGAAATGGGAGTGGCATTGCGTCTGAGTACGATTAAACAACATAACTATATTACTTTAATATAGGTATCACTTTGATATAGTTGTACAGCTAAAATATTAAAGTCCGACAGTTTAACCATCGTTTCACTCATGATATATGTATATTATTACTGTAATGCATTGTGTAGTCACGTGTGTTTTATAACTGAATCAATTCTATACATTATGAATGTGATATAAATTTGTGATAATAGTGTGAAAATTCAATTTATAATTGAAGCAAATGATTTATGGAACCTCGAAAGAGTCGGAAGAGTTATTACACAATATACACCTATAACCCATAACGTTGTTTCTACCATTTAATATGAAAATAATATTCTATTATCAAGTACCGACACCGAACCGAAATAAACATTAAATAACCTAAATAGTTTCTTCATAATATTTGTTTTATTAATTAAAAATAATGCAATGTATTCATTGTATATATTATAAAAAAGCATAGAAATTGTAATTTAAAATTAAGAATCGAAATTCTGAAGAGATAAAAATATTAAATAGGTAAACTGTAAACAATTATGTTGCATAACAAATAATCTAATAATTTAAGGTTATAGTTACATTTCTTCTAATACTTATCGGACATTTATTAATCGTGCCAATGTGTATTGTTATATTATGTCGACTAAAGTTAATAAATGTTTATACTATAAAAATGATCATCGATATAAATTTATAAATCATTTTTCAGCCAGTTATTGTGTTTCAAAATTGTATTCTTATGTACGCTACTCTACTCGTAAAAAAATATGACACAATGATATAGATTACCAATTTGTAGTACAGAAATACTGTGTTTTACGCAAATATAGAACATATCCATCAAATATGCTTCGCTTAACTTTCATAATCTATTCGTTCGTCAATCTTCTCAGATGCGACCATCCCTTATGACGGTTAACGTGCTTAAATAAATCGTTTTAATATTATATTGAGTTATGTCATCTGAAATAAATTTAAAATATTTTTTATGGTGTCTACTTGCATACATTGTAAAAATATAATATGTTACTCATAACATTTCAACTTTAATTTTTAAATACATAATATTTATAGTTGACAAACTATTTTAAAATATAAATTATTATTAAGTGCAAAACGTTATTAAACAAAAATAGCCAATGGCAAAGATTTTGAAGCTTGTTTCTCTAAAAAAAGATATGAAAATGAATATCACGTATTTATAATAATAAAAAAATTAAAAACCCATGTATGATAATATAAAATATTATTATTATAATTTATTAATTCATTTTTTTTTTTTTTAGATATGCCCAAATTCGCTGAACCGATAACAAATGTTACGGTTCCGGTTGGCAGAGAAGCAACAATAGTGTGCATTGTGGATGATCTTGGTTCTTATAAGGTAAAGCGTAAACTATATTAGTCATTAGTTTATTACTAAATTTATTTAGCGGAAAAATTTAAAATTTATTCTCCAAAAAAATATGTACCAATATTTAATCTTGTGTTAATCTAAAATCTAGGGTTTATATCTTGTTTGATGCTTTACTTTTAGCTTATTTAATTAATCAACACTCATGAGTAACTTCAATAGTTCTAGATATAGTTTAAATTTTTTACAAATTTTTCAGAAAAATTAAAATAATTAATATTTTTTATTTCACTCAAATGATGTATACAATTTGTAATCGCTCATAAAAAAATATTTGCATGTAGTTTATGGAATATTTTGTTAAATACTGGCTAGGTTTTTGACAAATTAAATAATAAAAAAAATTGTTTTAAATTTTTTTTTCTACATTTTTAAAACATTGATTTATAAGCACAAAATAGTTTTATACGTTAGAGTATGACTTGTATAATTTTAATGCTTGTACATTTCTGATAGGTATTACGTTATAACAAAATAATTTTAACTCGTCTTAAATGAATTGTCAACAGCTGTTGACGTTGCGGCATTTATGGAGGTGGCTAAAGGTTGAAAACATTATAAATAAGCTCTTTGGTGACATGCTGGTAATTTGATTGTCTGCAGTCCTTATGACAACATAGTCCGAACGGATTTTGCAGTTTTATACCGGTTTTGAGTGACGTCCATCCAATTATTATTATTTAGTCAAAAATCATGATCCATATACCATATATATATCTACTTAATACAGTGTATCTTTGTATACACAAGCTGGTAGAATTATATTATTTTTTTTATCACGATGTGTCACATTAAATAACGACCAAAAGAATAATAATACTATATCTTGTCGTATGTCTACATTTCCATCATCGCACGTTGGTACACTGCAGACATACTGAAGAATACTGGCTAAGTTTTTGAACAATATTCCTACTTGGTTGATGGTTGAATTGAATTAAAAAAAAAAAAAATAATAAAACTCGGTTACTTTTATTATAATAGAATAATAATAAAAACAGATCAATACATCAATTTGAGTTAAGGTGAATTTTTTTACACTCAAAGAATGGTGTGACATGCGAATGACATGCGCTTGTCAAAGGTTTCAACAATAATATAATATATTATATGTATATTATACAGTTTACTTATATTATTTATTTAAATGATAAAATACTACGAAATATTTTAAGCACATTCGAATTAAACATTATTAATTATTTTTATTTTATTAACACACCTAGGACCTACTATTTTGTATAGGCACATCTTAGATTGTTTACAAGTATAGAAACTTTGCAGTGTTATATTTGGGTTTGTAGACGTATAGTTACACTATACTATAATAAATTTAACTAGAAACACAATAATAATTTAACACGCTTAAATAGTAATAATTACATATTTATGTATTAGATTATTCGATCTGTAACTATAATCTATAATGTATTATAAATTAATATAAATATAGGTATATTTAATCTTATAATTCAGTAAATAATTCATTGTATGCTACATTTTTTTATGAGAAATACCTAACAATTTGTATTTTATATTATTTTAAATAAATTATATTAATGTGTATATTTTTAGGTTTTTAACATTATTGTATGCTTATGTACTATTACGATTTACATATTATATCTACTATAATACAGGGAAATACATAACATCAATTATTTAAGTAATTATGAACCGTGCAAAATGTTAGACAAAAATGCAATTCGATTGAGTATATTGTATGGTATTAATTTTAAGACTGTTGTTTAGAGTTCATAGTAAATATTATCAATACCATAATTATTAATGGTTTCAGGTATCTAAATGCTAATGATATTAAATTTAACAAAATTTACTTTTTCTGCTCGTAATAATAAAAATATTTTTTTGTCATAAAATAAATTATAATTTGTGACTTGACTATTAGTATTAAAATTACAACTGTCCAATTAAATATTATTTTAAATGTATCTACAATGTATCATTAATATGATATGTACATAATGTGTAAGTATCCATCAAGAATCATCGGTTTGGTTTTTAGGTTATATCAATAAGACACCAGCGAATAAATTAGTACCGAAAGGCAATCAATAAATGATAACGTGAATTTATCAAATATATAAAATATGTTTTTCAAAATATGCAATTTTTATTTAACAATAACTTATGACGTTGGTAAAATTATTAAATTCATATTGCGTATGAGCATGTTTGTGACAGAATACATGGAAACAGACATATTGTAAGATACTAATATGAAATTCACCTGTGCAATCAACATAATTTTAATAATCATAAAATACTTTAATACTTAATTGATACTTTTGATACGTTATATTGTTTCGTTACCACACAAACACAATAATTATGACAGCTGAAAATTTTAAATTTAACAACGTATTTTTTATCAAACGTTTTTATAAAACGTACGTTGCAATAATATTTCAAACGTTAATGTTGTAAAAATATTTTAGGTGTACATACATTTATTTGCATGTTATGAGGTAGTAGATACAATTTGCAAATTGTAATGAGAGATCGAATAAAATATTCTACTTGTTTTAAAATGATAATAATTATACCCACTATGACCGGAAAAAAGTATAAAATAGAAAACAAACATATTATTTATTGTTTACCTTTAAAGTGGTTTCGCGTTGATAACTTCTAAAACATATAAACTAGAAATTAAATTACGCAATTTATTATTTATTTTATTTTTTGAAGAAGGAAAACTTAAGCTATGAAAAATTTAATGTTTTGAAAATTTTAGTGTTTTACATTTTTATTTTGATTCGAAAAAAATCCATCGTAAATTTTGGAGTACCATAGCGGACTTTCAGGTTTTCATTGTTGTGCTTTTGAGCTAAAAAAAAAAAATAGTTAAATAATAAATTACTTTGCATTCGTTAAGTAGATTTTATTTATCGGATACATCTTAATTTATCATTTACTTATTTGTTCTGCTTACAGGTTTTTTTTCGTTTTTGTGCATTTTTTAAAATATCTCGGCATAATATTATATGACGATGACAAAATTTTTGTTTTATGATACCTCTACACTTAATATTGTGATAATATATTAATATACAGTATGATGATAATCAATGATCATAGGAACACACACGTGAATATGATATGAATTAAGACAATTAAGTGAAAATATAAGTGCACACCTCAACTACGTTATTTATTGTGATAATAGTTAAACATAAATACATTAAAACATATTTATATTTTATATATCCGTCGAATCGATGATTCCAGATAATATATACGCCATATATGCGAGTTTTCTCGGAATAATAACAACGTCCGGAAAAGTCTGCGGTTTCTCACGTATTCTCAACGTGGTTAAAATGAAATTATTCCTTCAGATATTTTGAAATTAAATATTTTTGATAATTATAATAACTTGCTATATTGGTACCTCGATGTAATCGGCATGAGTTTCACAGTCGCTGTTCCGTCGAACAGTCTGATAATAATATACATATTGTTTGTTTTTGTTTCAATACTACAATAGGCATTGAAATTAACGTCGGCGGTCGTAAATAAATCATTCACCACAAAAGTCAGAAAGCATAATAATATTATTTTTATTATTAGAAGTATAGTAGTAACTAGTAATCGTGGTAGTGGCAGTAGCGGTTGTAACGTCCTTCAATAATAAAAAAGCAGGTAAAATAAAAAAAATGCTGACCCGACGTCGAAAACTCAATTTACATACTTATTTAATACTAATGGAATTTCTACTGACAGCATAAAGCACGCTCATACTCCCGTATTATCTCAAAGTTGCTTGCAAACCACCGAGTAAAATCGTATTATGTAAATATATAAACTAGAAAAAAAATCGTTTTCCGATATAATTGTTATTGCACACGAGAAGTAGTATTAGTAGTTATATACTGCAATGGTATCTTTGTGTTTTCTTTACTTTTTTCACCCCCATTTTTATTGCCATCGTTTTATCTTGCGAGGGAGAAACCAAGGAGTAGAGGTCGTTCGCCACGCGATTCGATATTTCGATTACATGTATTGATACCACCGAACCATTATGCGGCCTTTTAACAAAAGAAACAAAATAGTTTCTTACTAAACTCGAGTTACAAACGTTTAAGGATGAAGGTAACCACCTACGTACAATGTGTATACTATATATATATATATATATATTGCAATCTCCGCGCTGAGAGTACTTGGACACCACTCTCTGGTAGGCTATCCCTGACAGACGACAATTGGAATAAATGCGTAACCGAAAAAAGGAGTATATACATAAGCAGGAAGCAGCTTGAACTGAATTCGTTGTAATTTTTTCTTTACGCAAAGGAAAACGTATGAAACTGTTCGGAAGTTACATTGAAAAAAATGTACTTATTAGCACAATTTATTATAATAGGTTATATGACTAAATAAGAACATTAAAATTACGTGCACTTACTTCAATATGCTAAAGCTTCACATAAAACAATGAAAAATTGAAATTAATTTTTCAATGCTTAAAATAAGTTCAACCATTTTCTGATTGAAGAAGTAAACGATAATAAAACTAATTTAATATCAATTTTTACGAAAAAAAAAACAATTCTTTTTGAACTTTGAGTTAACACATGTATTTCTAAATAATAACAAATTAATTTTAGATTCTAGTCGAAAAATGCTCATACAAATTATGAACAAAATGTTTTTACATTCAACACTTTTTGTTGTTTATTTTGCTGACGACAAAAATATTATTTTAATTCGTGAAAACCCGGTTACAACTTCAATTAACTTGCAATCCCATTTTAATTTAATTGCAGACTAGTACAGTAAACGGAGAGTTAAAATTAACCACTCTAAATCAGTTCATGCTACCTTAACGCTAAGACACGGTGACTGACTAAATGTATTCGTATTTATTAATAGTACTCGAAATCCAACTTCCGATACAGTCAAATACTATTAGGATTCTCAATCTATAGATAAAATATTAACATGGAATAAATAAGTACAAACAAAGACTTGCTCATACAGAGTATAGAGTACACGAATACTCAAACCGTTAATTTTCAATAATAATTTCACAAACTCAAACACAATTATTTATAATTTACATCCTCAGACATTATCTCGAGCTGTTATCTTTATATTGGATAAAAAAAAAAATGTAAGTACGACCCAGAAAGTTTTTTATAAGACCTCATTAGTTTATAAGTATTAAATTTAAACTCATGCACCTAATATTATTCATAAACATAACCAACATACAATTATTGTTAATTCATTAAGAGAAAATTAATATTATTAATTCATGTCCATAGTCATCACTTTATTGGATATGTATATCGCATATTATATGTATTTCTGAACTAAATAGAAATCCATGCTCTTTGGTTTTTATTTTATAAGTTATACATATATTATACAGTATACATTTATAATATAAGTATATAATATATTATAGCGTATTTAACACAAATACACACGAATTCATAATTTTTTTTAAATTAAACCTAGACAAATAACTCATTAGTGTTTCGAATAGAATTAATGTACACAATACGGAAGAGACATTTTTTTTTCAGAAAATAAGTCAACGATGGTTAATATTTCTATCTATCGACAGATAGGGTGGAGAAATTCCGCATTCTATTAGAAATATGTATGTGTTGCAAAAAGTTTTTAAAAGCGGTTTTATTTTTTAAAATATTCAAACGTTTTTAATTATCAGAAAAATTATTTTTATCTTTGAAGAAAAGCATTTCATTTTAATAATCTATTCATATTTTTTAATAGAATAATATTACAATAATATTTATTGATCTCAATCATTTTTATGCTCCAATTATCAATTTTTAATATTACGTGCATAGTTTTATTTTAACATAATATATAATGTAATTATATTATAAGCAAAATAAAAACTATTATTATTTGTTTAGTATAAAATAGTAAATTATATAAAAAAAAATCCATTTATTTTTTCACAATTTGGACAATATTTTCCAACACGGGTACAATGATTTGAAATTTGTACTTTGTAATAATAATTAATTAAATTCATCACGGCTGTTTATGCACAAATTGATTGTATATTTTTAAGTTTTTTAAACTATTACTTTTATCTATTTGTGTAATTTGTATAAAATATTGGTAGTTGATAATTGATACTACTAAAATGTAGTTTTTTTATTAAGAAATCTAAAGTTTGTGTTGAAATAAGAATAATACAACATTATTAGGTAATCTATAAATACACTTTTCACCTAGTTTCGTAAATATTTGCTTTATCTTTGTATAGAACACAATTTCAATATAATATATAACCCATTGGATATTACGATTTATAATTATGTAGATTTATCATAATAATAAATGTTATAATTATTATAGGACAATAAATATTTTAAGACTCTTAGAAAATAAGGTTTATTAATCTTTGACCACTCGTTGAATAATTAATGTTAAAAATGTAAATTCTTTGATTATTCAAATGGCTCTCCAAATTTTACGAGCTCCAAGTAGTTTATTTTAAAAGGTTGGTTTTGTTTTCAATTACATTGTATATTGTTATTTTGAAGAATTTGAATAACGTTGGTTTTATACAGCAGAGATGTTGCGACTATATAAAATATCTTACATTGACTATACACCAAATATAACTATAGTAAGAAAATAAAAACAAGTGATAATGTTAAACGTCCATCTTTATTGTAATAGAATAACGACAAATATTACGTTTATAATTGCAATATTTCATAATATTTTTATCGTAATGTCTACTTTGGAATTTGAAACACATCGTGTATATTCAGTTTAATATGATATATCTAGATTCTAGATAGTGATGCTGTAAAGTCAACGTGTACCTATTCATTTCACGGATACTGTGTACAGTGTTTAATCTTTTGTGGGCAATAAAAATTTTTCAAATTTCTTACATAGAAATAAGTATTCCGAAGTCCACTTCTATGTATAGTAAGAATTTTTCTAGATAAGTGTCTGTACGACGATAAAAATTATCGATTTCATTCACACCAGCATCGAAGTAATGACTTTATTGCAATAGCAAAATTATTTTTGATTTCGATATGATGAGGATGATAATAATTTGCATACTTATTGCCAAATCACAACTTTATCGGAGGGTTTGCCGACATCCACTTGAACTGGTAGTAAAATATAGAATTTCAAATCCATTAAGATTACACAATTCAACGAATCGACCATATTTTATATTTTATATGTGTTGTTATTTTGAGTTTTGTTAACATGAATGTTTTACTTAATATTTGAAATGGACGGTTTAACATTTTATGAAAAATTGAATACTCTTTATTAGTGAAAAATCAAAATAGTGTATCTTTAAGTGAGTTAAATTATTAAAATACAATGGAATATTATTACAATATTTATAATTATAATATTTATTATCATTATTTTATATTATTTTAGTTCTATAAAATATAACAATAGTTTTGTTCTAATTTAAATATAATACATATTTATTTTTTCACTTAAAACGCATATTGTATAAAAATAGATAATTTTAAATTATTAATTGAAATAATATTTTATAATAAAAATAAATTTTATAAACAAGCTATTGCTTAATAGAGGGAATATATTATATAAGCGTATAACTGTAAATATTTAATCTTATGACTCGAATTATTAAAGAAATACGAAGATTTATAAAAAGACTATTTTTAACTAATAGGTTTACCAAAAAATTCCAAATGTACTAAAAAGATAACTGAAATATCCAATTAACCGTCTTAATAGTTTGACTAAAAAAATTTGCCAAAAATATTAGTCAGTTTTACACATAATCGTACGTACACTGTGACAAATATAAAATTACTATTACAATTGTATAATTGATGATAAATTTTGGTCATCTATTTGATTTAATAATATTACGATACAAAGTATTTATCAGCGGGTATGGAATCGTAGAATAATTTTCAACTTACGTCTCGTTACAGTAATAATTGCCATAAACAAATGATATAGTTATACAAATTGCAATCGAGATTATTCTTTAAATGCATTTGTAATTTGTGCTATAATAATGACCCGGGAAGCAAAGCATTTATCTTTAATAAAATAACCCCAGGGGATCGTTTGAGTATACTTGGAAGTTACTAGTTACTATAGTTTAACTGTTAATCGTCCGTTCTTGTTAAGAAATTGCACGACGACTTTGTTTACGTGTTAATCCCGCGAAGAAACATTGTCTCTTATATTTTATTATTTTTTACAACGATGATATTTCACACAGACAGCTGATATAAAAAAAACGTAAAAAACGTTTTTATTTTTATTATTGGTATAATACCTAATATTATATTATTATACTAGGTAGTATATTTTCACATTATTACATATTGGTACTTTAGAAAACCACCACGATAATTAAGCAATATAACGTTTCGAAAATTATAATTAAGAATTATTAATGCAACATCAATAAAAATAAATAAATATTTATCATAATAGGTATTTAAAGTAACTTATAATGATATATATTACTTCTATATTTATCTTCTTTTTTTTTTTTACATAAATATATATTTTAAAAATGAAAACAAAATAAAAACCCAGAAAATCACTATATATTTATTTGGGATGTTTATTTTAATCGATATTTTATGGTTTTAAAAACAATTGTTATTAATAATTTGAGTTTAAACGATGTAAACATAGTTACAATAATATTTTGATATGTATTATCGTTATTGCAACACTTTGTATTTAGCTTTAATTTGTGTACAACACAATAAGTCATATGAACTTTGAAATTTATTTTTAAATATTGTTATTTAGTTATGCAAAAAATAAAAAAGCATGATCATAATATTAAGAAAAGCAATATTTTGTTTTTATTTCAGTTTATTATTTATTTTCTACCAAATTAACCGAATCACTTGTAAAAAGTCAAGTATTTACAATAACTTATCTAATATTTCTTGAAATAATTGTTCAATAGTATAATATGCATATACTATATATATTTTAGGTAATATTTCTATTTGATAAATCAGACAAACCATACAATTTACTCGTATAAAATATTTCATAACTGTAAAAATGTATTATGTCATGTAATTGTTTCTATACTCTAAGTTAACTGATAGATTTTATTTCATTTTCCCATAAGACGTGCTATATTATAATTTGGAATGGTAATAAATAATGATTTATAGTTTTATTAAAATTTAAAACATTATGATTTATAATGTGCATTATTCATAGGTTTACCAAATTATTTAATTATATAGTTTTCGTGTTTATTTTTCATAGAGTTTCTAATGACTTTAATGTTGCTCAATAAATCTTGGATCCTGGTCACAGGAATAAAACTCGAGATTGTGTTCAATTTCGAGGTCTGATGAATTGTTGGAGTATATTTTACATTGTGCTACGATGTAATTTATTGTTATATTTTCTCGGCAAGTGTCATATTGTAGAGGCTTTCTTTTTATCATAAAGTTCCTAAGCATAAAACCATTGACATTATCCTTGGTATGATTTTCAAAATATTTCGATTCTTTTTAAATGTTTATTGACATTTGACATTTGTCCGTTTTATTTTTTTAAATCTCTATCAATGCTTACCATGAGAACATTTTTTATATTTAGAAACTATGATTTTATTCAGCAAGCATCCAAAATAATAAAAAAAAATTCGTCTCATCTGCATTGAAAATATATTTTGGGGAACATTTTGCTAAACTATTTAATTTTCATAAATCACAGCCATGATTAGAATATATCTACACTCTGCAACCGATGACTAAAAAATAAAAACTGAAAACAATTGTATATATACCTCTTTTTTGTATACATTTATTTCAAAATATATTTTATTAATCTATAATTATTTTTATGAATCAAATTAATTAAACATTTTTAGTAGATTAATGTAACTGATAACTATTTATAAAAAAATCTTTTGATTAATAATGCTACATTATTGAATTTATTATCTAAACTATTTTATACAAGGCTAATTAAAATGCATGTTTATGACATGGCTCTAAGCCTATAACTAATTTGACATTTTATGCAAAGTAAACATAATATTAAATTCAATTAAAAATAAATTCCAAAAATTATCCAATTTTAAATATCTAATAATATCGATAAAATATTAATTCGTTTAAAATTTAAAACTTGTACTTATACAGTTTGAACAAAATAAACATATTAAATTGATAACAATAAAGTATACTATAATTTATTCGATTAGAAAATATTAACTATTTAAACATTTTTAACAATTAATATTAGTTAGATATATTTTCTTTTATTTATTGTTTATCAAAGTTGTATGAAACAAATTATACACTTTTCTTAATCAAAAGTTTGAGCAATTAATCGCTAACGATAGAAACAATGTATAGTTCAAATTAGATTTCCTCTTCATACTTCACACACGGAAGGCGGAACCTATATACATTATATGAACTATTATACATACTTTGTACTTTGTAGTTAATTTATTATTGATGAAAATAATCAATAATTATTGTTAGACATTTTACTACCACTTTCCTTCTTACATTAATAGTGGTGGTTAACCTATATAATCTAATGACTATTATACACACATTACGTTTTTTATTTTATAAATCTACAAACAATAGCCAGTTTGAAGACCTACTTATATATACACTGTTTTTTTGGTAATATAAAGTATCGATTGAAATTAATGTCATATCGCTGATATGATTATTTTGTATTCATATAGGTACCAAATATTTACTGGTATTTTACGAGGCATTTGAATTTGGAAGCTATACTTATCAAATTCAATAACCATTATGCAAATTTGTGTTATTTTATTTTGTATAATATTTTTATCGATCTGAACGAAAGTATGCATACATAAGGGCGGTCGTATTCAAAAACGATTCCGGTACGAAAAAATCCAATCGCTGAGGATTGATTTAACGTCCATACAACGCGTTACAGACCCACCTTGTACTACCTGTCATTTATGTTCGTTATAGTTTCCCACGAAATAAGATAAAAACAATACATAAAATTCAAATCGCGTTCTTCGAACACAAACGTTCTAAACCGTGACAACGATATAGTTCTTTTTGTCAGCACGATCACGCGTAGTTGTCCTAAAGTTGAACTTTGAAACGGCGCTTACGATATGCAAATAAAGCTATACGACCATAAAGGTGATGTGCAATGGTGGAACCTGAACCCGATTTATGAGGTGGATACGACATTGAAAAGCATAACTATTGCCAAAAACTTGAAACGCATGATTCTGAAATTTATATTAATATTACATTTTATTTTGATTTCTAATAGACTTCAACATTCAACTTTTCATTAAATTTTTAAAATAAATATGTTACTTACATTTATTGTAAATTTTTTGAATTTAAGTATCACATTTTAATCATGACATATTGACATGTGGTGAAAAAATATGATATTGTTATAAGGTGGTCGTGATCTTATTCCCGAATAGTACATATGCGACAAAGAAATATAATCGATATTCGTAATATACAATGATACAATATAAAAATAATAAACACTCAAGTCTGAGAAATTATTAAAACAGTTGTGGTAGAAAAAATAATAATAATAACAAAATACAACACGAGAAACAACAAGATAAAATACCCGATCGACTGCTAAAAATATTTGGAACTCAAAAATAAAAATAAATTAGTCATACATTAAAAAACAATAGGTATCTATGTGTATAAATCAATTTAAGAATTAAAAACCACAAATCCAACTAAAAGTTCAATATTCAATAGTAAATAGTACTTATTTAAAGTAATGATAGTAATAACCGTTTATGAAACTTAATAAATAAAGAATAATAATAACAAAATACATATTTATTAACGTGTGAATATATAATTAAAAAAAAAAATTTGGAAAATTGCGTTGAAAATACTGCTTTAATTAAAAGATTATATTTCAAATATAATACAAATATTAACAAATGTTTATTAATAAGCATAATAAAAAGTATTTAATAAATTATATAAAATACTAAAACAGACAATAACAATACTAGTATTGTTGTATACCTATAGTATTTAAGAAAAGTAATAAAATAGTGAAAAATATACATAATTATAAAAATCAAATTTCGAACAAAATAATTTAATACAATGTGAATATAAATACAAATATTATAATATATAATGTATTTATATATTTTCATAAAATATCATTAGAAAATCTGTAAAATCCTTAAAATTGTACGTTACTGAAAAAATAAAGTAATAAAAATATTTTTAATTTTTGGTTAACGAAATACATTTGTTGCTAATTTATAGCTATAAAAACAAGTAGGTAGGTACTTAACAAAAAAGTTGTAAATGCATCCACTTTTCTGCACTATTAATTTATAATATTATACTGCGTGTAGTGGATTTTAACGAGAATAACTACTTATTACTAAAGTAATGTCAAAATTACAGATTATTTTGTTGTTTTATTTTTCATAACAACACTAAAGGCTTTTTAAAATAATTCTCGCGACACTAATATATAGTATAATTTATTACATACTACGTAGTTATTCAGAGTTTTCAAGAACACGTTTTTTTATTTATGATAATCTTAAGAGGACATCTCACCAACAGTTTTTGATACCTACATAAGCACGTATAAATTGCATTTAGAGCAATCATAGAAATAAAAAATAAAAAAACTATTGTAAAAATTAAAGATACAACATTTTGAAAGGATAATGCCTTTCAAAATGTTTTAATGATTTAAATAAAAGTAAATATACAAATTAAAAAAAATTAAATATTACAAGTAGATACACGGATTAGGTACTTAATAAAATGTTAGTACACTATTTCACTTATCTTTAGCTTAAAAACTTGTGAAATTTATGAATAACCTACTAGTTTTTAATCGTAATGCATCAACATTTTCAGAAGAATATGTTGATATTATAATATAAAATTTGAATTGTAATTTAAAAATATAATTAATAAAAATAAATAATTTTCCTCTATTTTGTTCAATAATGCGGTCACTTAATATTTGATTTTTAGAATTTTTAAATACACTAAAGATCATACTTTAAAATTCTTGATTTTTTTTTTTTGTTAATTTAGAAAGGAGTATCCTGTTAAGATGCAAACTTCTGTTTGTGAAATGAGAATCTCTTCTACTATAAATTACTTATTGTAAATTTTTATGACGTTGATATATTAAAATCAAAATTCAAACGAGTAGTTTTCGAGTTATTTAACTTTGTATACTAAATATAATACATCTATGATAATAGGGTTGTATAAGACATAAGGTTACAGTGATTTAAACATTTTAGTAATTAATATTAATCTACCAACATTTATAATTTAAAAAAAATGATTGAAGTACTTACAATAAATACTATACAATATAACATGCAGTTGTATTTTTTTAACCCTTTTTAAGGACTAATATCCTAAGTATTAAATTTTAATAACTGAAAAACTACTAATTAGAATTTCGAATTAAGTACAAAAATATTATCTACTAAATAGTTTATCATAATTAAGGGGGTTTAAGTTTGGAAAACTGAAGTTTGTATCGCTCTATAGGACACTCCTAGGCGTAGTACGAAAAATCTTAAGACTTTGAATAAAATAATGTAATGTTTTACTAAAAAAATAAGACAGTAGTGAGCATAGTTTATGAACCACCCTCTATATTATATTATATATTAATATAAAAATAATATGTATGTTTTATCGTACAATAATGGATACCAATAGCTCTGATCGACTAGCGATGGAAGATCGGGTACTTCGATTGTACGCGAATAATGTGTTTTAATGGCTTTTATATATTATTTCACCGGCGTTTAACGGAACATTTTATACCTGCGGGCATTATATACACACATAATATTATGTTATGACGCGTGCATAATACCTAGGTACGTGTAATATAATACGTTACTATACACTGCAATCCATACCGACGAAGAAGAATTTATTATTATTTATTGCCGAAATTACATTCAAATTAATTACGATGCATTGATTTTACGTCAATAATATGTGTCTATATGACATGGCATCACGTATCTGCACTGTGCTCTATGACGTTTCGGTTCACGACCGTCGCGAATGGCGATATTCTGTTACGTGTACTTATATTTTTTTATTTTTTTTTTTGCAACCACCTAGTCTGCAAATCTGCGATGTCGATATAATAATAATAAACGTCATTTCGCCCGCGTCTCGTAGAACAATATTACACTGCTGCAGTAACTCAGTCGCCCCGCAGAGTTCAGAATGATGTTGTCGAAACTACAAATATTAAATTGACACGCACGTGTATTGTATATTATAATATAACGCACAATGTTATTACACGTTGTCAATTCGTACTCGTTAACAGCTAGTTAGGTAAAGCGAAATATCAGGTGCAGTATTCAACGCGGTGTACGTATTACAATGAGGTAGGTACTTACATCATAACATTATATTATACAACGCACTTATTTAATAATATTATATTACAGTGTGTGGTGTCGAGATTTCCGTGGTCGCGGGAAATCGGGTTGACACGCGTTCGTCTGTAATTAATATAATATAAGACAAATCTAAACAATAAAAAAAAAAAAAATAGCTTGTAATTGGCCAATACACGTCATTGCGACGACGGTGTTACGTATCTATTATACGTATTTTGTGTCGTCCGTAAACAGTCATCGGCGTGCGACTGGCCGGTTCGGTAGTCGAACAGCCGACACATTTTTCATAATATAACGAGTCGCAATTAAAAACTACACGCGTCTCATATATGCATAGTCAACAGTGCCGACTTGTGAGTTTAAATGGTCGTGTACGTAATAACAGAGTACCTATTCATTTCGTGTGTCCATTAAACAAATGAGACATTTTTTTTTTTTTTTTTACCGGGTCGGCTAGGTGTCGATAAGCAACGAGAGCTGGTGGTGGTACAACCTCTAAAATGTAATTAGTTTGGTACTAAATTTTAATTAATGTTGCGCTACGGAATAAAGGGAGGGAAGGAATTCAAAGGTCAATGGCGTTTTAATACTCCAACTCCTCCCACTAGGACTATATACTTTTACGTTCCCATCATATTCTGGCCAACAAAAAGTAATATAGAAGAAAAAAATGGATATAATAAAACCTGTCACCGTGTATTGTTTATTTTTCCCTCTTATTAAAAGGTCGTTTTTGGTCGACGGAATTCCATGTCAAAGGTCGAACACAAAAACTTCATGGCGACCTTTATTGACTACTGGTTGAAATTCTTCTTCTTATTATTATTAGGTACGTATTTGTTAAATATTTCGTTATGATTGATTTTTGTATTTTTAAACTATTATTGAATTTAGAACTCAAATAATAACACAATATGAAAATATTTGTAATTCTAAAAAGTGTTTTATTATTTTTTTCAAAATGCAACAAATAACTGAATTATGCATAGTTACTTACTATCTAAAACGAATAAAGAAAATACGTATCTAAATATAAGAATGAATATTACCAAATGTTGAAAGGATTGAGCAGGCTTATTGCTTGTATTTAAATATAATATTATTATATGAGTATGTTCCCTCGCTTTTTGAAATATTAAGAAACCTTAAAAACTTTTATTAAGTATACCTGTTGATTGATCATTAAATTACATTTTAGAAAGCTTTATTTTAATCTATTAATGCACTATTGATCATAATTTATAATAGTATATACACATATAATGACAAAATATTTACAATTTTAAACCCGGTCGTAAAATTTGTTTTAGGTTTTAACATTTTGATGTTGAAAAGTAGTTCATGAAGTCACGGATACTCAGTAAAAAATATTCGTATCTATATAAATATTATTGGTATATTTAAATTACTATCTAAAAGTGTATATAAATAGGTAGGTACTTACTTGAAATAAAAAAAAAGGTCGATATTAATTATAGTTATGAAACAAGTGAATTTTATCACCTTTTCGCAAGCTTACATATATTTTTTAAAACACATTTTGTTTAAAATAGTTAATAAAAGGGCATTTAAAATGAAAATATCAGAAAAAAGTTGAAATAAAAAAAATGTTCGTATAAATCACATGTTAAAATGTATAAAAATTGTTATTTTATTTTCATTCTATAGATTTTATACAAAAAAAAATGTTAAGTTACAGTCAGAATTTGCTTAATTTTCTTAATTTTGATTCTTAAAATAAAATTAACAAATAAACTTAAAACAATAAATGTATATTTTAATACGCAATATATACATACTATTAAATATTATATAATATTCGTGTTATACAATCTCTTTCGACGAATTCAGCCTATATTAGAATATATTATTATTCAATTCCAAATTCCATTACTTTTAATTAGATGTTAGAAACACCAGAAAATAGTGTACATATATATTTATAAAAATCACATAAAAGAGGATAAAAAGGTCTGACTTAAATTTAAATTTAAAATTGTGTTTGAAGTAATACATATTTTTCAGTTCTGTATTTATTATTATTTAAATAAATAAAAAAACTACTTTTGTACTGATTTATGAGAAAAATTATATTTTTTTTAAACTCAATAATATAATTGTTGATTATTGATATGTGCTTCAATTAAATAAATCTGTTTAAATGATCAAAAGCTATATGTTTATACTATAATTATTTTTATATTAGACACACATATAATAATAATAATAATAATAATGAAAATCCTATTTGTATTATTGAAGTTCTAAACTAACGCAGTCTTTTTGAATACATCACACAAACACTCGCACACACACTTAAACAAACATATAACTCTTATAAAGGTACATAGTTGGTGTCTAATCTTTATTTATAGAATTATATAATTACGAACGTGTATTTATTGTTTATCCTAACGATATTTGATCATACTATGTATTGGACTTTTTGAAATAAATTAGGTGCATACGTCTGTAAAATATGTTTTACTTAGTTTTAGAAATATTTAAGTTGTATTTTCGCATACAAATATAACACAAAAAATGTTTTGTGCATCGGAAGATTTTATTTTTAGCTTGCTATGTTCTTTAATTTGTTAATTTTTTTTTTTTAATCTATAGTTTTTAATTATTTTATATTTATATATATACCTATTAGGTACCTATTTTCTATAAGTATGTCACGTGTATGGTGTATTACTAATATTACATCGAAGAATGTATTATTTTATCTATCACAAATATAATTACTTAGACTGTACATCAAATAAATACATACTCTTATCAATTTATACTACATTAAAATATTCAGTAATATCATTATAGGTAGGTGTCATAGATTTACGATTGCGACTATACATTGTTTGGTTTTTACGTTTGCAAATAAAATCCATCTAATAATTGATGTCGGTAACATCATATTTGATAGTTATCGTTATTTTGTTTTTACTCAATAGTTTATATTTGCTTTCACTTGACACATGCAAATGGGACCCGTAATCGACCAGCAGCCAATTCCATTACCTCAAAAATCCAGGAAAAAACAAACAAAAAGCAGTTTGATTTTATTATTATTGTTATTATCATCACGCTGAACATTTCATTACAACGCAAATTCGCTGCTACAATACATTATTGTTTCACCTGTGTCCCATGGCACAGAAGGTAGATTTAAAGGCACCGTTTGTCGTACCGGCAAATGCGAGTAAACTGTTATTTAATACCCAAGCTGATTTCACAGTAGTACTTCCGGGACCTCTAGATAACTGCATTAAAAAGAATAAATAAACAAATCAGCATATAATCTGGGTTGCTTTTATAAAACATTAAAACGTTGTTTATATGTTGAAAATATTATTTGAAAAGCAATAATTAAATTAAAAAAGATTATTTTTATAATAACTGTGTATGTGCTTTTGTAACTGCATAGTAAAATGCAGATACTTGTGTCGAATTTATTTTTTGATGATTAATTTAAAATTGTGTCATCATAAAAATAAAAATATTAAAAAGGAATTAACTACCTATCTACCAGCCTTGTTTCACTTATTGAGTATAATATATAAGATAATTTCACCTCAGCGAGGGGTAATATAAATTAGTGTTGTAACTTGTAATATTGTTTCAATTTTAAAGTTTAAAAAAAATATTAAATCTTAAAAATCTTGAAAAAGATTATGCACTGTGTATATCAGTGTGCTTACAACTGTATATAATATATGTATATTTTTTAATTTTATAGTACTTGGAAATAAAATTTTTTATCATTTCAATAACAAATGATTAGCCATGCAATAAAATGCCATGACTTCAAAATTAAAATTACGAATTACATTAAAATATCTAATACTAGAACAAAAATGCTGAAACAACTGGCTTGAAAAACTGTTTTAGATGGGCCTCTCTGCATTTAAAAGTAACGATTAAAATGTATGTGATTGTTTAATACCTAAGAATTTAAATTGTTGTTTTTTACATAAATATATAGAATGTTAAGAGTACTGGATTAATATTATGTTTCATATAGTATTGCATATAACAAAAAAAAATATATATTACTTATCAGAGATTGTTTTATCAAAGAAACAGTATAAAACTATCTCCAAGTTAGGTTTTTATATCATATTGCTTAATATGTTTAAACCATTGTAATATTTGTAATAATATATTATTTTTTTATATTGCAGAAAAATACTTACAATAGAAAATTTCCTTTAGCCAAGTTTACTTTCATTATTTTATTAAAAAATATATAAAAAATAACTATATCTTTATGAATTAAAAAACTTTATACCTACTATTCTATAAGAAGCAATATAATTGTATTATTGTTTACCATTGTACACCATGATTTTCAATATTTCAATAGTTAAAATGTATAATTGTTGTAAGTTTATTTATTTGTTTAAAAAAAATGTAAAATAATTATTACATAATATATTTATTAATAAGTTCATACTTTTAAGAATAAAAAATGTTATCATATATATATATATATATATTATAATTTAAAAGTTAAAGATATTTCAATTCGAATTTTAAAACCATAATAATAATATGCAAAAAACAAAAGAAATAATTGTACATTTTCTAAATATATAATACTATTTTACTATGTTATAAATATATAATAATAACAATATATCTATAAATTATAAGTAAATGTAAATAATATTTTATTTTATCATTTAATAACCTTGTTAAGGCAGTTCAAATATTTGAATTTACGTTTTAAACAAAAATAATAGTAATTATAATGTTTCAATTAATGTTTCATGTTTGTCAAAATACATATTGTGGATTGTGTTTGCTTATACAAGTACCAGTTAAATTTAGCTATACTACAATTTTAGTATATAATAATAATTTTAAAATATTATTTTGATCAAATTAATAATTGAAAATTAAAAATGAATAAATCTAAAAAGAGAATAAATTGTGTTTAACTTTTAGAGAATTAAAAAAAAATTAAAAATCAATTATCATTTATTTGTTAAAATAATATATATTATCAAACTGTACTTGCAGTGTACAAGATTTAGTATTTTATAGACTGTGACAATACAATAATAATAAGTCGCAGCTTATGATAATAAAAGATGAATAATTTGCGTTTTTACGTTATACTTTATTTATTTATAACGTTTACAATTGTATCCTCTATAACGGTTAATCGTTGATGTGCTTAGCTAGATCTAGATATTTTAATATTTTTTTGTCAAACAGAATATTCATTCAGTATATCTATAATATATAACTCTTCTTAAGCAGCGAGTTATTTCGTATAAATAAAGATAATAATAGAGTCCTTTATTATATTATTGTTGTAATTAATTCCGTATAATACGTTTATTACAAGAAAAAGCTATAAGAACTTATTTTAAATTTTTTCAAAAAAATTTATTTGCTAAGATATAAGACTTGAAATAAATAATATTAATCTAATCATTAAATACAAAAAATTAAAATTACACCGGAAACGTTGAAAATAAAATGTTAAATTATAAAATAGGAGTTGTGTTTAAATAATTACCTAGTTAATATACTAAAATATAATTAATTAATTAATTTAAGTTATATAATACATAAGTATATTTTGATATTGAATTTTCCATTAAATTATAATTATTTATTTTGTTCAATTATAAAACTCAGAAATGCTTACAAACCTATCAAGTTAATAAATTGGTAATATTATTACTAATAATAATATTAACATTCATTATTATGCCGTGTAAGTTTCTATTTGTATACAATTGGTAGTCTATAGAATTCGTACTCTCCAACTATATGATATTAAAATTAAAAATAATATAACGAAAATAATTTTTCAATGGAACAATAATAATATACTCTTGAAGTTGCTTTTAATTCAAATATAGCAATACAGACACAATAGTAAAAATATATAAAATGCATTATTTTTTTTTAATAATGTGTTAATATACAGTTGGTTTTAATTAAATTTTAATGCATTCGTTGATAGCCCGGAGTAGTAGGTGGTTCGGAAGAGCAAAAGTAATGGTTACGTGACCCATCGCACTAACATAAACCACATTTTTTTCAGTTTTGTACCAAATAGAAGTGTTAGTTTTGACAGAAAGTTTTTATTTCTCATTTAAGCAGTTTTGCCTTTGTAGAAAAGATATGTCTGTGGCTATACAGTTTCTAAACCATCGCCTAATAATACAAACATACTGGTACTTATATTTTATTTTTTATTTTCGCAACGATTGGACATTATTTTATACAAGTATCGGCTAGATAATAAATATAAAATGGATAAAAATTAAAATTAAAAAAATAAAACTACTCAAAATAAACACACTTTTCAGGTTTTATTGACATAATTATGACATAATATTATTAAACAATTATAATTATTGTTGTTTTTGCTGTTTTCGGATCTATGAATACTTTATTAATTTTTGTATGCATCCAATCGTATTTAATGAAATCATTTTTACAATAAAATGTGTTTAATTATTGTGGATATTATAATTTAAAATTTTTTAAATATTAAAGGGAAGATCCTTTTTTAATTGAATACTATATTTAATATTTATATGAAGTATAATATATTTTATCAAATTTTAATTTTGTAATGCTTAATTTTATAATATAGTAAAAATTATAACTGAAATCACATGTCGTTTGTATTAGGGCTTAATAAAACTATTACAATTATTGTCTGATTAACCGAGAAGTGTAACAAATTGTATTTATTATTTTCATAACCTCTTTAAAATAACGTATATTAATATTATAACGATATAGCTATTTAATTCAATTATTTTTATAGTTATTTATGTAATTTGAGCTTTTTTTTTTATAGTTATAAAATTAAAATTATTGTTTTTGAAATATCTTAGACACGTGTACTTAAATAAAAATTAATGATTAATTATTTTATTAATAATACCTATATATTATATTCATTATTCAAATATAGTTAAAATTGTTATGTTTGAATTGATTATTAACAACATATTTTTAGCAATAATAAACTTAAAACTTTGTATATTCTTATTTATTTTTTTTTCGGGTAGATATATTATAATAGCTAGTGAAAGAACATTGACAAAATATTTACTCACTGTATATTATCCTTGCATTAGTTTATTGTTCATATAATATACATACGATTTATAACATGAACTAATTTTTGAAAAATGAAATAGAAAAAATATTTTGAACTTTATAAAATTTGTTTAAATTTATTCATGTAAAAGTTTAATATCGTCTTGTGTTTAAAAAAATAAAACCTATACTAAAATATACTTTAGCTTTTTATTGAAATATTATTATTCAATTTGTAAACTTAAAAAAGACAAACAAAATTATTTACAAAACAGTGATATGTTGTTTCTTAAACATTTTGAATAATATATTAATATAATTCGACTTTTAAAGTTTCAAGAACTGAAAATGCGATTGAAAATTAGTCATAAATTATACTTTATAATTATCATAGCAAAATAAGATAACTATTTATTTTCGAGAAAACCGGAAAACTGATTATTATTTGATATTTGTTATCAAGCGATAAAAATCCCATTTAAATTAACATAATCCAAAATAGTTCTTTAGTGTAAGTAAAACGGTGTCCTTTACAAGTGATGTACCTATAATGTTTGAACTTTAATAATGAAATAAAATACACCATTTAGTTATTCTTGATTCACCTAATATCATTAATGTTTCGTATACCAACCCAGTACCCATTCAAGAATTAAAAAGAGCTAAACCTGGTAACCGCTCTGCTCTACCATAAAAACTAGAAATCGAGTGTGCCTGGCCATTAATTAGGCACTGTAATGGATATGTTAAATTTTAATTCAATGGTAAATCATTGAATACGGCCATAAAACGTTTCTGAGCGAATATGGTCTAATTTTTTGATAACTTAGGTTACCAAACAATTATTTTAATACTAATATTACAAATTTAACAAATAATTGTAATTTATTTTAGTTTTTCTTGATTATTTTAAGTGCTGAACTAAAACTAGATACAATTGTCTACAATAAACATCTATCAAAGTTAATTATTAGATAACTATTGGAAAAAAAAAAATAAAAACACATATGGTTTGATCTGTAAAACATTCATCGCTCCGCTAAGAATTCATAAGAACCATTTTATTTTTTAAACACCATTTTTGAATAAAAATTGAACTGATGTACTATTTTTAAATACTTAGAACGTTTTGTACCTATGCGTATAATACCATACGTATATAATATCGCACGCGTAAGCTTAGTATTGTTATCGTACGTATTCATTTGGCATTTGCGTCGACTTTTTCGGAGAAAAACCGGTCCCGGTCGCATACGATCTCACAAACTACCTTCTCTCTCGGAGATATTATTATTTCTTGGCACGGGCACTCAAGTACTCAACACACCGTCCCGTAAAGACGAACGATCGAAACCGCAGTATATAATATAATACACGTCAACCCATTCGATAGTCACCGTCATCGCCGTCCGGCTCTTCTATATTATTTATAAGCACACACACACACACACACGAGCATATATGTGTATATGTATAATATAATAATAAGTCTCGAGGGTCGTTTGCGATTTGTCACGAATCAAAGTCGTCTCTACCGCGGCGGCAGTGTCGCGCGTACATAAATCACACTAATGCCACCCCGACGGCACAGCGGCGGCTGTGTGCGCGTATATACGTGCCCGCCACCGTCGCCGTCGCCGCCGCAGCCGTTTTACCGCCATAGACTTTCTTTGACGGATCTACAACAAGTGTTGTGCGCTTAAGCACAGGTATACGCAGCTATTAATCAGGGACAGCCTATTGTGGGCATAATGTTCGGCTGACGGTTAACCTCGCCGGGGACGAGTACATCATAAGCATTATTCACCCGGCCACCGAACGGAGGCGATATATCTCCGACTACTACCCCTACCCACCCACCCCCGCCGTGTATGTAGATATTACATACTATACGTGTATACGTCGGATGTCGCCTGCAGCACGCGTGTGTGCCACCTCCACCGGCATCGCGCCACGTCACCGCCGGTCGTGTGGAATAGATTTATTTTTCGTTTTGTTTCCCAATTCGGCGTATTTTGTTTGTTTTCTTTTTTTTCATGTCGTTTAACGGGTTTTTTTTTTTTATCTATGTTGTATAGGTAGCTTGGTTACGGGTGGACACGCAGACCATATTGACCATCCACAACCACGTGATCACGAAAAACCACCGGATCGGTGTGTCGCACTCGGACCACAGAACGTGGCACATACACATCAAGGAGGTAAGAGAGTCCGATAAGGGATGGTACATGTGTCAGATAAACACGGATCCGATGAAAAGTCAACTGGGCTTCTTAGACATCGTCGGTAAGTCGCAGTACATCGTGTTTTATCGTAATAGTGTAATGTAGTAGTTCTATTGTTCTGTATGCTTTAAGGCGAAAGTTCGGTAAATTTTCACTGTAAATTTCACCGATATTGATTTACTTGGTAATTTTTTTTTACCGTTCACGATGATAATATATCATATTGAGTGATTATTAATTTCAATTGTCTTCGTGTACACAGTAATACTTGGTTTATCGAGTATACCTAGACGCGGAACATAATAGTATCATTATAGATAATAAATTAAGATAATACTGGGTACTAGGTAGCCAATAATATAATGCTTGTTAATATACGTATTTATTATAGCAATAATATAATGTTAATATTCCTGGTTATTAATACACATTATTAACGATAAAAAATATTATTAAATATAAAAGTTTATAGTGAATTTATTAAGCAAAAATATGACACACTATTAACTAATACATGGGAAAAATTGTACGGTAATTTCGGTAATTGCATCACTATAGTGTATTACCATAAAATATAGGGTGACTAAGATTTAATGTATCAGTCATTTTAACTTTTTTGCTGTTTAAAAGAGAAAATTAATGTATCGGAAAATTATCATCACTCTTTACTCAGTATAATGTAGTATGACTGCTACTCGCAGTGTTTGCATTTTTTACGGTTCCCGCGGCGAAACCGCAAGTATTGGGTATCGTAATATAACCGCTGCCGGAAAAATACCCCAATGACCGTGTTATAGGTATACCTATATAGAGCATCACTGAGTCCTACTCAACTGTATATGCGTAAGTACGTATTTATAGCTAACGGTTTTTATTTACTACACGTTTTCCACAGTTACAAAATATACTATTCTCGTCTGAAATGATTTCGTTTTCGCTTTTATTCCATCCAATACTACTCAGTTTTACAGTCAGGGGTTGTATTATATTATACCCTTCGCTTCGAAAGTTACGTATAAATATACAAAGCATTTGAAAGTAAATGTTCGTAGTGTATAGTCGTACTACAAACAAATTTCAACAGAGTAAATTTAATTAAAAAAAGCTAAGCATTTATAATAATTTTAAGTAAAATAATATTTGCTAGAATTCCAAAAAAATTTCAAATCTCAAGTACGACTTAAAATTTTGAATTTTGATCTATAATATTGATGTATAATGATTTATACAATACGAAAATTGTTTATCAAAATTAAAAAAAAATATATGTAATAACAAAAATTTGTTGGGAAAAAATGCTTAAAAATATACAAAGCTCTTTATTAGTTTTTAATTGTTCAACAAAAAAATATCGTAAATATATATTCACAATATTTTGACGAAGTTCATCAAAATATTAAAAATAAACACATTATTTTGTAGTTCGAAATTCATAAGATATTTTATTTTTATATATAATATTTAAAAATTTAATAGAACATTCTTTATGTTTTTCAATCTATATAAAAAAAAAAAAATTACCGGAAAGCAAAATTAATTTTTTATGGTCTTTGAAGTTCTAAGTTTTAAAAAAATGGATATTCACAAGTAAAATAATTATTTCTTCACAAGCAGTTTTTGTTATTTTAATGTATTTAAAAAATAATATTAATAATAATAATAATAATAATAGAGATACTAGAAATGTTCACAAAATGTTATATTATCATCTTCATTATATTATATAATTTTAAATCATCTTGTGCTATTTATAAATCATCTATAAACATTTCATTGTAGGTCATCTATGCCAAATTATCAATTTTTTTCTAAGTTTTTTCTTTTTTTATAAATGTTGATAACAACTTTTACTGGATCAAAATTATTAAAAAAAACCGTGGATAAGCATTAAATTAGAATTTTGATGAAATGTGTCAAAATTGAAAAAAAATGCAAAATATTTTGTACTTAAAATGTAACAACTATTTTTTTTATAAACATTTTAAGTTTAAATTTTGACAATATTACTTATTTAAAGATAAACAACAATGTTATTTATTTTTTATAATTAAAAACATTATTCACAGGAACTTACAACTTTTAAATATAGTATAGTACTATAGTACCTATTATAAATTTCACTAAAACCTAAAACCAATGAGATTTTTGATTTATTTTAAGATACATTATATATTTATATTTTATACTAAACATCTATTTATGGCGTTGTAGAATATTTGAAGAAAGATTTTATTAAATTTAGATTAATATTAGTTAATATAATATGGTATAAATATATACAATTAAGTATCAATGATATAATAAATTGTAATATTCTTTGAAAAATGTATATCAACATACTGTAATACTAAAAGTTAAATAAATTACTAATAGCTTCATATATCAAAAAACATAACTTGAAATATATTTAGTAATAAGCTGACAGATCACCTCCTCACAGAATCGTTTTATTTACAATGATTTATAATTGAATTCAAATTTAACACACTTACTTACCTTTTTTTTTTTTTGAAAATGCGGTATATTTTCATGTATTTTTATAGAGCCGTGTCTTTAATATTTTCCGACAACTACGATATTATGATATTATCGTTCAACTATAACTATGTACACAAACTTGTTTTATATAATTTGTCTATTAGGAGGTATACTTGTTCCTTGTTAATTATTTATTTATATAATACGTATGTATTTAAAAATGTAAAATACATTTAAAAAAAAAATGCTCTATACCAATAAAATTAATGTGTTGACTTAATATTCATTCAATTTAAAATATTTAAACACTATTATAATATAACAATTTTATTTATATACGAAAATCTAACCCTTATAAAATATAATTAAATTTGTAAACAATTAAATTTACAAATATTTTTTCATTCAAATTTGTTTAGACACTTATTTGAAATATACTTAAACAAGAACTACGATTATGGTCTCATCCACGGCCAATAATAACAAAGACGTACTTAATTTTATAGTTCTATATGATATACTAAGTAAATGGTGCTTTTTGTTCGCGGTAATTATAATCAATAACCATGCGTGTAACTATGTTTTTTCGTAACTACCGTTTGCGTGTAAACACACGTTTTTCATTGTAATATGGGTACCATCGAACGAAGAGCGGTGGCTGTAATACATTATGCGGTTGTCACTCTCAGTGTTTTAAATATGTCACTTGTTGTAAGGCTATCGTCGCGAGTCGCTGGTATAAATTATTACACGGTGACCGTCTCGCCATTCCTTCGGTCGTCATCGACGCTACTCATTTAATAATGTTTATATATATATATATATATATATATTATATTATTAAAACGTCGTCATCGTCGGGCGTGTATTCGTATAGTAATTAAAATTACTTTCAGTCTGCTTTCCACCGACATCGTCATCATCATCACTATATGTATATCATATAATATTTATACGATGCGCGTGCTAATAAAATGATAATATTTATAAATCGGATTCGTTTCGTCATCGCCGTAGGAGCAGTGCACTTGTTGCCTCTTGTTCACTGCCCCCGACTATCAGTTATAATATTTTTATGTAACAATTTATTGTAGTAAACAACGCGCATTGTAATACAATTTTTGGAGTTTCGAAAATCGGTTCAGTTTGGAGCGCATGAAATGTCCGAAGCGATGTCGGCGCTTGCGGCACATATATGAGACACGACGAGTGCTATATAGCAGCGGCAGTGGACCGCTCGCGCCATCCGTTTGCAAAGGACTTAAAAGCCAATCTGTGTCCCTCACTTCCTCTCCTCGCGTGTAGACCGCATGCACACTTCCTGCTCGGTGGTCCGATCCCGCACTAAATATATATATATACATGCGTATATGTGTGTGTATCCTCTGCTGGGGGGGCCCACAAGCTTTTGACGTTTGCAAGGGTATGCGTGCATGTACCCGAGAGGGGTCTTATATTGGCTGCCGCCTATATACATACGCATACGTATAATATATAATATACACTGTATATATTTGCCTTCACCCGGTCACCGCCGCCGATTCACACACTTTGTACACCCAGACCACCTTTTCTACCGCGAGTCTAACCCTCCCGCCGCAAAACTGCCATCCGAGTATACAGCTACGGTATCCGTTAAATGGGTCAGAGGGCTCTTTGCGGAAAACCACAATGACTCTCATTTGCATCTTATTGGGAGACTAGAATACAGTGTGCGCGCGTGTTTGTTTGTATACACTAGAACAGGACACAATAATATTATACACCAGTTAGGAATGGCGGCGGGAGGAGGTGGATCGAAGAGTTCATAGTGAGTTTACGCACTGCAGCCGGAGGGGGGAGGGGGCTTAATTACGACTTGTAACTTGCGCGCACACGCCAATGCACACCTTTATACACAAGAGGAACTATCGTTTATTCATTTATAACGCTTCGTTGGTCCCGTCGCCGCCGTAGAGTGGACGGTCATTTATTGTTACGTTTATTTATGTGTGTACGTGTTTTTTACACCACACTATACGCGCAGTGTTAGTTTTAATAGACTTGTCGAATATATATATATCTATGTATAAAGTAATGGGTTATAAGTCCATATTATTCAATACGTTTTTAATAAAGATAGAGATTGACAAAAGGCCAATATTCCCGTCGTAGAAATGTAGCAATGCACACTACTGTGGTTTATCCGAACCTCAAACTGACACGGGGTCTTATTTTGCGGTCAAATTAAAATTCGTGTCAAAATTAACCCTGCCTCGGCGTAATATATAATTTATAACTCTTAATGTTTGAAGATTATTATATGATACTGAGTTGGGATTTTGGGATTCCCTCGAAAAATAATAATAATGATTGTGTGTAATTCTTAATATATAATTGTCTATGTAATGGATACGTTTCTAAATTTAAAAGTAAAATTATTATCTGGACAATGTCATATGCTTTTATTGATATTATCATATTATAGTTGTAATATTTTATATAGCTATGACTCACTTTAAAACAATAATATATATTTCAGTAATTTCTTTTAAATCAAGCTTATAATAATATAGCGGTTCTCAACCTTTTTACATTCATTCAGCCCTTGATCACTCACCACTACTTTATGGACCCCCAAATGCCAACTTGTCATATATTTTCATAAAAAATAGATATAAATTTACGAATTAAGTTTGATAATTTTAATTAAATACAAAAATTTTTATTTTTTCCGCCATTACGCTTTTCTTTCCCGTGGACTCCTGATTACCTCCTCGCGGATCCCTAGGTAGGTTATAATATAACAAAAATTCGTCTGAGAAACCTGTTTTGTACTATACTTTTTGTTGTTGTTGTAATTAATAACAAATAAAAATCATCATTTACCTAAAATTTTATTTATACTTCTGGATAAAAGAATTTATTAATGAACTACATACATCATTAATTTTAATAACAATTTTACAACCAGTTATTTTATATTTTACTGAAGATTACATCTAATAATTCAAATAATTGAAAGGAGCTATAATTATGATTTTATGTGCATTGTCTTTCATATACATTTGTTTTTCTCTGATCACGATCGTTATCCTTTAATATTTTACATTTAAATATAAAAAGTTATCATCATTTTCAATAAGAAAATGTGGTGCAAATAAAAAAAAGTAAATCGAATCTTAAAGTAAGTTTTCATGAATTAAATATATTGATAATATTAAATTAAATTTATATAATTTAAAATATATCTCTATACGAATTAAAAAATACTACAACAGTTCATTTTAATATTATACCATTCACTTTTTAATGTTCCAAAATTAATGATTGCATAAATTTAAATTTATAAAACAATAACAATTACGATTCGAAATAAAATTGTATTACATTTTCTATGAATAAAGATTATTTTATCTTTTAAATTTAAATTAAAAAAATATATTTTCTCATAAGATCACTGATTTATCCATGCAGCAAAAAGTAAATGTGTTGAAATAAGAGCAAAATAAAAATCTTTCTCGTTTTATTAAAAAAAGTCTATTAAAAATACATTGAGTTAAAAGACAAAAGTCCATCTTATTTATACTTTTATAATAATGTGAAATATAAGCACACCATTATATTAATCTTTTGAAGATTACACTATACCTATTGAAGATTTTACTGAAATATATCATTCAATACAAATAGTATTTGTATTTATGTTCAGAAAACGAGTACATTTTTAAATATATTATTTACTATTGTTATTAAATCTTGTTTAAAAAGTAACTATATTTTTACTATGTTAAATAGTGAATCATAATATGATGAAACCATGATTTTATTTTATATTATTTTATTTAATTAAATAATTAGTTACGTTTTATAATAACGATATCAAAATTATAAATAATGAATTATTGTATGTTTATATTCTCATACATACGTGTTTTTTTTAAAATTACTCAAAAGATTGCTTTAAATCAAAATAAATAAAATATAATGAAAATAAACCCTTTTTGTGTGACAAGTTTAAAATTGTAATTAAAATTTTCCAAAATGCAACCTATATAACTATATAATTACAAAAGGTTTAATTTGAACGATGTTTATTATTAAAAATCACTCACAATCAGATAAAAATGATAAAAAAAATATCATATTCGAATATGATTATGAAGATCTATTATATTACGTACTTCTACTGTTACTAAGTTAAAATATACTTACATAATACATTTTTAAGGAATTGGAACAGGTCTTGAGATCTATTAAATATTTGAACGAAAATAGCTTGAATTTTTTCTCGTGGTTATTTAAAATCAGTTATTTGCAAAGCATGCTGACCTTATACATTATTGATTTACTAAGAAAATTAAATTTGAAAAAAATATTAAATTTTTAAAAACGATAGACAAAAAATGCATACATGCCTTTATATTGCCTATACGATATGCCGTATACAATATTTTAATATGATTCAACTCACTGGGGCAGAATACAAGCTCGTACTACCTATATTGCATTCCATAACAGCTCTGGATACTTATAGGTGTATTATAACGTGTTTACGGAATATTTTTAAAATTTAAAGTACCAAGTAAATTTAAACATTTATTGTTATACATTTTACTAAAATATAATCAATTTGTTTCTATGTTAATTATTATTAAAATAAATTTCAAAAAGTTATATTGTCTTAATTTTTATTTAAAAATATCATTAATTCATATGAGCATATAATTAAATAGTATTATTAAATATATATCAATAATCATTTATTTCCATATTTTACAAATAGCCTTATAAATATCACGTGAATATAACGAAGGTATTGTTGAAAGAGTATAACGGGGAAAATATCGTCGAATTTATTTTGTTTTGACATTCGTTTGTATCGTATTCAATTAACGCGCGTAAAAGACTTTTTTGATTCAAAAGTAAAAAGGAAAAAGGTAAAAAAAAATATATAAATAAAAATGAGAAAAAAAATAAATCGAAACAAAACCAACTGCTAGCACAAAGCTATATTGCTGGTAGTGTCTATGGTGGCAGTGGCGGCGGTGGAATCCAGTTTCGTAAGTAATCGGATAAAAAGTCCGTCGCGGTTTTATACATAATATTATATATATAATATAAATAAAAATCGAATTATACGCGCCACTGAAGGGGTTCTTGAGTGACAAGTTTATGGGAGAAAGAAAAGTAAACGTTTGCCCGGTGGTTTGGGGTGGCGGTGTATCGGGAGAGCGGAAAAAGGAAAAAAAAAGTCACCAAAGTCGATTTATCAGTTTGATACCGCCACCGTTGCTACGCTGGAGGGTTTGTCATTATACACTCGCAACGAAACTTTTCCTCCACCCTTTCACATGCACACACACACATACACAAACACACACGCACACGAACACACACATACCTCTTCACCGCAATTTGGTCTCTTCTAAAACAGCAATGGAGGGCGATTACTATGCTGAGAGAGCGACAAAAGATTTAATGAATCATGAAGTTGGAAAAAAAGGATATATAAACGATTTCAATGGACCGTACGGCACTTACACTATTCCGCCGGCGTTGAAGAGTAATAGTGGATTATAAAGTTGACTATTTATTTCTCTGTCTTCATCGTCTCCCGTCCTTGTCTATAACTATAAATATATATATATATATATATATATATATTTATATCGAGTATACCTAATGGTAAACATTTATGTTTTGCTTAGTTTTTTTTGTGAACACATTATTGGGCTCTACGAATCATGAAAACATTTCATTAGTAACCATTTTCGGGGTTGACGGCGTTATCAATTTTTTCAATAGTTTCTTCAAAACAAAAAATATATACTTACAATCGTCGAAAACTTTTATAAAAATGTCTAGTAGGTAGATTTTTTCTAGTTCCATTCGGAATCATGGCTTGGATGCGACGATTGCTTTTAAATCAAATATCTCAACGCTCTCGGAAATATCCTACGGTCAAGTTACGGACGAATATCTTTAGTTGACAATTTGCTTTTTTTTTTACTACAGAAATCCAATTTAACGTAAATTGTTTCGTTTAAAAAAAAAAATCATATTTTTTTCAGTTCCTCCAGACATTTTGGACTATCCAACGAGCACAGACATGAACGTCCGCGAAGGCAACAACGTGTCGCTGAGATGCGCGGCTTCGGGATCACCGGCGCCCAATATCACGTGGCGCAAAGAAGGAACCGATCTTATACGTCTGGAACGCAGCCAACAAGGTCTGTATCAATAACTTATATAGTATATAATACATATTACATATAGGCACATATATAATAATATATAGCCAGCTATTAAATAATAATAATATGTAATATTATGCATATAATAATCATGGTAGTTCGATGGCGGTATGTGATACTATGTAGCAATATAACATTATAGATAGTTACCTATATATAATGTTTAAAATCATCGTCGTTAGCTCTCACGAACATCATATATTATAATATATTATTATATGGTAGACGCGTATGATTATAATGCATGATTTAAGAGTATGCAATCATCGGAATACCTAACGGTTGCCAAAACACTCTTAACTAGTAACTAGTTTACTAAGTCGTTATCAAAATTGTGTGTAGTCGTTACTGTATAAGGCATAATATGGTAAAATACACCGAGTACTATATGTCATTTTTGGCGAATGTGATCAATATTTTACGCGATTTATATTTTCCATACATATTTTCATGGGAATACGATATTTTTTATTCATAAATTAGCAACAATATCATTCGATAAATCACAAATCACATTTATTTATATTTTATATTTTATTTATTGTTTTAATAATGCAATTTTTAACAAATATTCATTTAGACAATACTTTTGTATTTTCTCGTAGTAAATGAATTTTACGTTAAATAATGGTATTAATATTTCCAAATTTTAAACACGAAAATTATGTCAATAATGAAATTTTGTAATTAGAAAATTAAACGATTAAATTTATTTTACACGCTTCAATTTGAATAAACTATTGGAGTTTTTCATCTGTATCAAAAAAGGCCTTTTTTATTTGCCCGATAGTTTAAACATAATCAAATAAATTGTACTACAATAAGGAGGGATATGAACTTAAGAAAACTATTCGTTTAGCTCACATCTGGCAATTTTAGTAATGCTTGAAAGATAGTTTGAAGTTTTATGTTTTTTAGTCATGATTAGTTTTCCATCAAGTAATGCTAGTCATTGAATTTTTTCGATACGATTTTCTAAGTTATTGTTTACGACAAAAAGTAACTAAAAAATGTATACCTTCTCATTTAACTAACCAAAATAATAAAATATAATCTATAAATATTATTTAACGACTTGAAATTATGTCTGTTAATTAATAAGACTAATTATACTTTATCGTATATACAATAAAAATCACGTATACTAAAAAATAACAGATAATACCTACTACAATTTGTACTATACACAATTTTTGTTTATATATATATTTTTTTTAAACAAAAAGATAGCAGTACTTAATCTAATTGTCGATCAACAAAAAAAATGTACATAATAATATATTATGAGTGTATTATTTTCATTTTATAGTCTTCGGAATATTATACATTAGATCAAAGTCAACTTGTGAGAAGCAGCTTGTGAATTTGTAATTTTTTAACTTATTACTTGTGTTTTTTTGATAAACGTCAGTTTAGCACAAGTTAGGAACAATTACAGTTATACAAGCTTGGAATCATGTAAATAATATAAACTAAAAATATTACCATACTCATAAAATTTATTTAGAGAAATAAAATTCAAGCGTCTGTTTAGAGAATTATGGGAAATGTGAGTAGCGAGTATAATGTAGTTAAAATTCAAAACTAACAAAAACAATAGTACGTATCTATCTACATTCCCAATGCCCATGGATCTGATCAACCGAACAACAAAACATGATTGTTGATTCGATGACGCGTGATTATGTTCATTGAACGGAAAACTTACATATTGACCCATAATTATAATTCATTACTAATGCAGATTGCATGATATTATTATTGTGTTCGATGAAGTAAGTGTACACGACATTAATAACTAGTTAGTGTACAGTTTGTGGTCCTATTATCGTAGAAAGCAGGCTAACCTTTTCTATACTTGACTTCACACAAAGTATTAAAACGGGTACTCATCAATTTATAGCTACTGCGGTCTAATCCTTAAGGGCACTTTAAGCATAACTAATTGCCATTTATACTTAGAATTCAAAACGTGTATTACCTAGCTATTAATTAATTGACCTGCTATATCATATTATAATAATTGTTTATTTTTAATAACTAATAACTTGACAGTGCATGTTAGTCGTGTATTATGATCGAAGTAGAAACTAAGAACATTTTTTTCTAAATTTGAAATTGACGGATAATTATTTATTTATTATTTGAATCACAAACAAAATTTTTTTGTTTGCGATAAATTGTATTCATTCTATAAGTTTTTCTAAAAAAATATTTTTATTTTAAAATTTTAAAATTAATTAATTGTTCAAATTATTATAATTATAATATCGTTGTTATGGAAATATATGATTATAAAACCTAAAACATGACTTGGGTGCTTTATAGCTCAATGTTATAATTTAAAAGTGTTGTTTGTTTTTCTAAGTGTTAGCTGTTATAGATTACTTGGTTTTGAACCTTATTGTGACCAAATATTCTTTTTTAATCGCTTATAAATGGTCAATTAATTAAATTGTTTATACATTCTTTAGTTCAAAGTATACTGATATTTTGATCTAAAGAAGTGAAGACAGCATTAATGACATAATATGTATTGTATTAACGAATACATTGTATTAAAATCATATTACCGTTCTATGTTTAGAGTTCGATCAATCGTTTTACCTATAGAACTTTACAGAAAATAAAATATTTAAAAATTAACATAATAGTTTTATTTTTTTTTAAACAAAATCGTACTTTTTTTATCACAAAAATTATTTACGTGGGTATATGAAAAAATAAAACTGTGCAAAGGCGTATAATATATAGTACCCAATCGAAGTATTTATAACTGTGTATGTTTCTGTATGATTCTTCATTTTAATCACTATTTTACTTTATCTCAAGAATAAATAAATTATATGTATAAAATATAAATATGATTACATTTGACATAACAAAATTCATATAGACGCTTGACTCGCATAAAACATTGAATATGTATTTCGTTCTTTATTCTTCCGGAATATGTCGTTTGTTATAAATTAAAATTCTGTACGCTAATTTATATAACGTTATCAACTCAGCTTGAAGTTGTGAACATATTTTTTGAACCATAAAATAATTATTAATTTATCATTTATGTAAATATTAAAATTATTTAGCAACGTTAACGAAACAATTAATCCATCTTTACTTAGTTTGATAGTTCTATGACATAAATATTTGAAGAGCCTTCAGAATTTGTCAAATATTTTACTTCATCAGCAACAATAATGATAGTTTGCACGAACACTCATATTTCCCAACACTAAATCAACTGTCTAATGCACGATGTACTAGAATATAGTGAAAAGTAATTAAAATCAAATAGATACACATATAAACACAAGAAGCGTGACTAGTACACAAAACCTGTACATCAAATTAACGGCTAAATAAGTTATGTTTACATTTTACATAGCGCCAAGACTTTGCTGAGTGTCTGCTTCTTGTCTTTATTTTTTGATCGGTTGTTTGTTTTTGTAATATGCGAGTAAACGTTTTAGAGTAGATTTAAAAAGTACTGATTGACGAACGTAAAAATCGTAATTTTAATATGGATTTCTTACAATATATTGAATATCTGAAAACAAGCATTTATATATATTTTTTATACTCAGTTTTTTTATAACGAGTGCTATATATTTTTAATTTTAGATTGCATAACTTTATAGGTATCTATGAAATTGAAATCAAGAAAACTTATACTTTGGCGCATTTTATTTCATATTATTATCATAATCTATAATTTATCTTTATTTTCCTCTTAATGCATACAATTTTAAGTTTTTTCTAGACGCACAAACGCTAAAATCACGATATTGCAGGTAGTGGTTATAAAATTTATACTTCTTTGTCAAAATACTGAAAAATAGCAACAGCGATTGTTAACTATTTTAATAATTTTATGTTTAATGTTTTTCATGAATATTAAAAATATTCACTAAAATAATAATACTTAAAAAACAGTTAAATAGCAGTGTTATTGATTGCAGATAAATGATTATTATTACTGGACAGCTATCATTGTAATAACAGTACATATTTAATTTTATTCATTTCGTGTAGGTACGTACATGAGGATTCACTATTTAAGATCAAAATAATAAAAATAAAAATTGTTCAGTTTATCTAAATTGGGCAATGATATATTATCAAATGGTGTAGGCTATAGATATACAACGATATAACAATTACTTATAGAATTATTATCACACTTCGAAAATTATGTCAAACGGTAATAATAAATATATACTATTTATAATTATATACTTATACCACATAATTAGTAGAGAAATATATTATTTTAAGACATAGGTTATTAAGCAGTTAAATATTTTATCACCTAATATAGGTAAAAATTATAAATTTGATACTATTATCAGAATATACTATTATTATTTTTTTTTCAGGCTATTCATGACTCTTGAATACTGATAATGATTATTGATTACGATAACTAAAAATATTTACCAGTATTACTTATTAGTAATGTCTCGTACATTATTTACTTAGTAAAAATGAGACAACCACGTGATCACAAATGACGCACATTGAAATTATTCGAAAACATAATTTAATTGAACAATTGTGATCATTTTAAAGGTTTCAAGGTGAAAGTTCATGGAAATTGAATAGAATGAGTTATTCAGTAGAATCACACACAAATATAATATTATAATAGTTAAATTATAATAATTAATAATTTGTGGATAATCAATAACCTAACCAGTGACAGTTAGTAATAGCATAATTTTATTGGACATAGTTTTTTTTTTTTTTTTTTTTTTAAAAGCAATTACTTAAAAACGATATTTTTGTATACATCAACTGAAAAAATATACAATATTAAATATAGGTATGCACATCGTGTATCATCTTTGTTTTAAAAGAGACGTAACAATTTTAACCAGAATTATTATTTTCAAGTCTAACTTTACATTTAAAAACTCAAATTTGTCTAGTGAAAATTGAATTCTACCAACCCCAAGTCTTCTCATATTCTGCGCTATAATAATAACAACGAAGCGTTATTTTTTGTACCGCCATATTGTTACGCTACAGAAAACATAATATATTATAGAATGCATTCAAGTTTAATAAAAATAAAAAAAAAAAGAAGAAGTTTTGTGTAGGGTGATTCGTTAAATAATGATGGTGCAGCATTACATCAAGTGTTCACATTTAATAGATATAAACTAGACATCTTACTATCGGTAAATGTTTTATCGGATATAGATATCGGAATTGTTTTTAAAATAAATTACTCTGCAAGAGCAATCGCATACGTAGGAGTATGATAGACCTACACGAATACTCGAGTCGATTAAACTCATTTCCGAACAATGAAAATCCCTGGGTATTTTGTTTCTATAGTGTTTTTTTACGATAAGCACGCTTTGGCGCCCGTCTTAGGTAAGGAATCAATCAAAGAAGATGAATTCGTTGACTCTTCTCAGTCTCGTACCATTTTATTAATATATTTATTTCGCATTGGTAACTATTTGACTATATTATTCTCTGTGACTGTTACGGGATTATCACGCATTAGTATGACAAAAAATAAGCGATCAGTATGAAATGTTTAAAATAAATTGTTACTGTAAAATCGAAGTCTTAACAACAACCGGCATTTCGACTTTGGATAGGTAATGAAATCAAAATACCATGTAAAGTGATTATTATAATTTTAAGACAATGTATATTTTCAAAGTTAATTTCATTCAAATCATCGAATTAATTTGGTTTTAAAATGTGTACCTGCGTTCAATCAATTTAATTGAACATTTTGTACACTATTGTATGCTACTCAGAACATTTGTCTAAAAAAAAATTAAAATGTTTACAATTAAATTTGTTGTACCATATACATAAAATATTATATAAATAATAATGGACAATACTTTTGAATAAGAAAATCGAGAATACTGATTGGTGAGTATAAAAAACTTTATCAGCATTTCTAACCCATATTCGTATAATTTTCGGATTAAACGTATTTACAGCTTTGGTTTAAATGTTTAATATATTTTTTTGTATTGTATCTTCATCTCGTTATATATATATATTATAAATGTTATAACTAGATAAAATACTTCCCAAATTATTAAAAATTAAATAAATTGAATCATGAATTTAAAACTTAAATGGTTTATTTAAATTAAATTATTCAAGACATTTTAATTATATCCTTATGATTTAATCAAATAATTTTCAATACATTTTCAATGGTATTATATTTGACTGTGAAAAGTTTCAATGTGCGCGATGTACTTATTTATAAGTTCATAAACTTAAAATTGACTTTAAGTAGAGTAAAAAGCCTTTTATATTTTTTATTTTCATTTGGATTTACATAATTTAAATAAAGTTGAATACAATTTAATATTATAAAAATAATTAATATTTAATATAAAAAAAGTAAGAATAATTTCGTCAAAGTTAATATCTTATAATTTACAATAATTTCCAAACTATTTATTGGTCGACAATAATTTAATACATATATGTATAAACTATTAAAGCGAGCAAATATGACATAAACGTCACAACTTAAGAGGAAACGAAATAATTTTTTTTTTTATACTACAAGATATTTTAGGTTGAAAATATCATCATTATAAATACTCGTACTAAAATATTCAGAATTCGTGTTTAAAAAACAATTTTAGGGTCATAATAAAAACATTTTTTACTTATATAAAAATAGGTAGACAATGCAAATAAGATTAAATTATCAGTGAAAATCATTTACGTTTTATTTTTTAAGTTGCATTAAAAAATAAGCGAATGTGAGAATACGTAATAGTATAGATTTTTTTAATACGTGAATTAAATTAAATTGATCTCATGAAACTTAGATTATTTTGTTTATCACGAGGTCATAGGTTAGCAATATCTGGTATTTGGTAATGATTTCATTGCCAAGTGTTCAACAGTAATTTAAAAAAAACACAGATTCTTCGATCTTTCAATTATTATCTAGATCTTAATGTGTTTCTTTATAGATTTTGGGTAATGAAAAAATGTATAAATAAAAAAATAAGATAGGGAAATCTACCAGCACCCTAAGTTTCTATTTTTAGAACCACTTCCCCTAACATTTCCATTCAATCATAGTTTCAGTCATTAAATGTCTCCTCAACCTCTAATTGTATTGTACCCCAGACTATTGATGGTCCATAATTTGATATAAAATCACGCGTTCAAGTTAGGGTTGAATTACAGTTCCTCGTGAACCCTCTCCAACTGTGCTAGTGAATCATAAGACTTATATCACTAAATTTAATTGTTCAGCTCTTTCGTTAACTACACTCAATCAAAAAAAAAAAAAAAGTTTTATCCTTCTTACACTAATTCCTTCTACATCGATGTTTTATAGCCTATTCCCTAATGATGTCACCCCAACTAAATCCATTATAAATTGTATAGAGCTCAAAATGAAATAACTATTATTATAGTATAGTCTTAACACTCACAACATTTTATGTTTGTTATCATTATGTTTACTCTAATACTCTAATAGTTATGTAATAAATACAAACTGGTTGAAATATTATAATGTTAGTAAATGTTTCATTAATAAAAAAATAATAATTATAATAATAAATATTAATCCGTTGTTTTTTTTTTTTTTTTTTAATGTTTTTCTTTTAGACAAAATAATTATATAATAACTTCTTGTGGTTTTGGACATCATAATACGACATTTTAAAGACAACATTTACCAACTGTAATATTTATTTATTTTTCAAACAGTACGTATTATATTACATGAATAAAGGATATTAATCAACGAATTTGTATGAATAATTGTCTCGTATGTTACCTACCAAAAATTGAGTTTGTCGCATATTTGCAGAATTCTTTGTCTTGTCCGTAACATCGTGCGATGTTATTATGCTGTTCCAATTTTGTAAAAAAATGAAATAAAACAATTTAAAAATGTTATATTTATAAGAATATTACATTACTGTAGGTAATAAAAAAAAGCAATTTCCAGTAAGTTACATTCGAGCGGTAGTGAGCATATCATATTACGTATAAAGTCATGCTAATAGTTGATATTTAATTATCGGTGTACTACACAAGTAAAAAGTGCTTTGTTAGTTATTATTACAGATGATAATCTTACAATATTTGTTCACCAAGAATATTCTGTAATAAATCCTAATTTAAATTTAAAAAGGCTTATATTATATAATATTTATAAATAATGAGATAAAAGTTGTAAGTATTAAAACATAAAAAAAACATACCAATAATGATTTCAAACATAATGTAAAATATGTACATGCTATTTTAGGTTTAATAGTAGACACTATTATCATTACAATTATGTTTTGTTATTGATTAGATTACTAATTAACATTATTTTTATTATTAATTACAAATAATTAATATAAAATAAAAAAGGCTTTAAAATTGAGTTTATATTATTATTGAAATCATTTACGTAATTTGTAATTATATTTTTTTTTCAAATGTTATGAAATACATGTATTGCTTTCAATAAAGATATAATAAAATATACTTATAAGATGTATTTATTATTTATATATTGCTATTTTCTATCAGATATGTTGAAAAATCAATTATTTTTTTTTAAAGAAATTTATTATGATAAATACCATAGTAATTTTATTTTTAAATTCCTTGACAAAAATATCATTTTGTATTAATTTAATATTTATAACGCTATCGTTCTTTTAATTTTTTTTTTTAAAGTTATCAATAAAATTTGGCCATAAATAAAGCTATACTTGTTTTAATTACCACACAATGGTGCAAATAAAAAAAAAAAAAAAAACATTATATAACACTAACGTTGCTCGTGATTTACATTTTTATGACAAACCTTCATGTTATATTACACGTTTATTTAGTAAACAAATATTATATTATATTTTGCCAAAAAGGCGTTCTTCCAAAAAGGAAAAGTTAATGCTTCCCATAGAGATTTAAGTATTAATGTCCACAATCCAAAGCCGTCGGTATATTAAATATACATCGAGGACCGACCGGACAAGGGATTATCTAGGTAGCTTTTTTTTTTAAATTTATTTATTATTGTTTTTTTTTTATAATCCCTACATTAAAAAAAATATATATACCACAGGATTTTTCTTTCCGCTGATTACCGTTTTTGGGGTCGAAGCAATGAAAAATGATATAGGTATGTTAAAAACGTAACAATCCTATAACAACAACGACGACGACGATGACGACGACAACCCTAGGCAAAATTTTAGTAAACGGCTTACAAAACGCTAAAAAAAATATACATATTATATGTATATTCCACCAACACCACCACTAAGCTACCAATGCTCATTAGGGTGTAGTTATTAATGTAATTTTGGATCGTCCGGAGGGCTTGCGATAGATCTCTCTCTCTATATATATATATATGAGTGTGGTAATCTCAGCGGCGTGTGTATATTATATCATACATGTATGCATGTTGTCGAATAGCATCCATGTAAAGGCCATTGGGTTTTTCGCTTTTACTGTTATTCCCACACCTATTTCCGAGACCCCCGAGGGTGGGTAAATGAAACAAAACGAATCTGACGTCCGGTTGGTGTCCGGAGTGAGTATGATGTTTTTTTTAATTTATTTAATTATGACCTATATGAACTTTGATAACCGGAAAACTTATGGCCCGTTATGTGCATATTGTATTAATGTTCGAGCGTATGAATATTTAACATTACCCATATAACCCATAACAACCGGAGCCATTTCATTTTTTTTTCAGATAAAATATATAACATGATCATATTATAATGTTCAAAACCTTGCATCAAATCGTTCATCAGAAAACTCATTTATCTTATTGCACATTTTTCATTACTATCTATACCTACGATAACAAAAAATACATATGTTTTTATGTAATCCAATTCTCATTATTTCGTACTTAGAAACAATAATATGTGGTTGGTTAGGGTTGAATATTATTTTGGAGTTTACGACTAGCGTATTATATGAAATTATCCCACCTGAAGGTAATATACGTTTCTGTTGTATACTTAATATTATGTTTGAATACAACATTCAAATAAACATTAAACGTGTTATTATTGTTGATATTATATTAAATTGTTGACCATATATCATAGTATGATTTATAAGCATTGACGTATGATTTTATTATATTATTATTGCCAATTCAATTACGTTCATTGATAGAATTTCAAATTACTAATTTCTAAAATTATTAAAATATAAAATAATATTAATAGGTATACTTTTAGATGCCTATTTAAATTAATGCTAATTATATGAAATGTGAATATTTTATTATTTTACTATTTACTATCATAAAAATACAATTTAAGTTTATTTTTATGTTTTCTATTTATTAAAAATACATAAAAACAATCTAATAACTTAATATTTTATCAAAAATGTCGTATTAAAATAATATGTAAAGGTCATGTAATTTTGTTTGCAAACAAAATAATAATGAAATAAAATTACACTAGGATTTATAAATGTGTGTATACTATATAATATTGATAAATTATATCAAAATAAGCCATTAAAATACTGTTGCAAGTTATCAAGATGTGTTTAACATCCCTAAATATTTGACTAAAACGTGATCGATGAAAAATTAAAAATGTTCAACTTATATGATGGTGATTATCGTTGTAATTTAAAAGTGTTGATAAATGTCAAAAATATTCTAGAAGAAAAACAGTTATTACTCGCAATAAATCAAATACAAAACTTGCCCGAGGTTTTACTACTTACAAGGTTTGTGATTCCATACACCCGTGGTTCATTTGCTACATTTCAGAGAAGTTTTTCCCATATTTTTTGTTCAGGATTGATGTTAGGTACCGGCTTATCATTTAATTGATCATACTATTCCGAGTTGATATAATATGTAGTTATATAATGTACACCACAATTTCGAAGAATCAGTATAATATCGTTTCATATAATTTTTAAGGCAGTTGACTTACACAAGTGATACACAAGTTGGAAGTTTTAACTAACGATTTAAATAATAACATGCCTAAAACTATGAGATTTGAAATAAATTTCAGTCGCATTTTATAATAGTTAAAAAACGTAATCCCTAAATCGTACTTGTATAATATAGTATAAAAAAAAAGGACAGTCTACCATCAATACTCAGTCGTATACATAATTTAATGAGCGTTTTTCAATTATTGACTAACACATTTTTTATGATAATTAAAAATTATCTCCACCGCAGAATCCGGAGTAGAATTGTGTATGAGTTTATATCGTTGCTATCATGAGACCACTTTGGTTATATCTAATACAAATTTGGGGGCCAGCCAAACCAGTTACGGACAACCATTCTAACCTTTCCAAAATATGTAATGCTCCGTGTTCCGTAGTATTTTACTATCATAATATTACACAATGGTTTATAAAGTATGACTGTTGTCGACCTTGCGAAACTCCATTACAATCATTTTCATTCCAAATTAATCTTCAATACTAACCATTCAATAAAAAAATGTGATCTCCTATATTACCCGATAAAGTGGGTAACCCTTACTAGAGTAAAATACATTATAAACTAGAGTCGATATTCATTAAAATTATAAATAAATAATTATAAAATATTACCAATGAATAAAAGTTCACTCAATACCGTGTCTTACAATTTATTACAATTTATTTTTCCACATTATTGGACATAATAGTTTATCAATATAGGTTGGCGGTTAGTTAAATCAATATTAAAAAAAAAACAGGTCGGTACATGTGACAAAAAAAAATATTACTGTGCAGATAAACTATCCAAGATACACACATACGTTAAAATTTAACGTTGTTGTGATGGAGAATTTAGAGAAATTGGTAAAATTATTATTATTATTATGTAAGTAATGATGATTAAAGCTGTATATTATATTTTTACCATCGAAAAATTAAAAATGAATATTATAATGATGGAGTTTTGCATTAAGCATTAATTTCCATCATATAGATCGTAATAAAACATTTTTACATAGTATGAAATAATTTCAACGCTTAAATTTAGTTAAGAAAAATATCGAATCGCGAAAATTTGTGGTCTATTACTTCGCTGATCTGAACATTAAATGCGTATTTATAAATTTAAAAAAAAATTGTAACTTCTGTTTTTAATACTTATTCGTAAGACGTAAAAAACATAAAAAAATAACAATTGTTAAGTTTTTGATTTTTTCCAAAAATATGTGTATCCATATTATATATATATAAAAAAAAAAATGACAGTAAAAATGAAAAGATCATATTAAAGCTCTATAACACTGTATTATAATTGCTCGTTAATTTTTATTTTTTTATTAATTATTATGAATACTAAATATACGTTTCATGTCTCAATATCGCTAAAGATAAATTAAACTATTCAAAATAATAATAATAAGGAATAAAACGTCATCGATGGTCTAACCGTTTGCAACAGCCACCCTAACAAAATGCCACGGTACGATATTATAATGGAGCAACACGTATATCTATATAAACAACTACATAATAATATATATACACTATATGTGTGTGTGTGTGTGTGTGTGTGTGTGTGTGTTGTTATATTTTCGACGAGAGGCAATAATGGCGGGCGCGGCTTTCGATTGTCAATCAAACGGATGGAAAAAAAAATGAAAAAAAAGAGAGATGGTCGGCTTTTTACGCGCGTCGGGGTCAAGTATCAGCTCTCCCGTCGAGTAGCTCTAACGAGGGTGCAGCAGAGCTTGTTGCCGTCGCGTCGTTGTCGGTGTCGTCATAGTCCGTTACTAGCTACTATTCATATAATAATAATATATAGGAGGCGCCTTGTCACCGCCGTCGTCCCGTCAAACAGAGATAATATATACTATACGCCTATACGCTAATCAAATAATAATAATAATAATAATATGACAGTTTATTGAATTAATGCACGTTTCAAATCGAACCGTTCATACGAATGGGTTATGATAACAATAATTATCACTATTATTACTTTTATATTATGTTTTGCGCAGTGAATGATTTCGGTTTTAGTACATTTGCGCTATGTCATTGCCGACAGACTATCGCCCCCCTAATATTTGTATCATTTGGTAAATGGAACGTGATAGAAAATAACAAAATTAATATAAAAGAAAATATCCATTTCGAAAATAACCACAATATTATTATTATATACTAATAAGACTTGTTTTAACATGTTTTTAAAAACACAACACTAATAATTACACCGTTAAGTTCGAACTCGAGTGTGATAAAAAAAAATCAGTGCCAGATGAAACGAAAATATCATTATTTTTTCATACAGTAAAAAATATATGATATATATTTAAAATATAGATATTCAACGAAAATCGCAGATAAAAAAGTATATTTGCGTTTTGTTGATTAATTCAAATCATTAGTACCTACTTATGATGTTATGAGTTAATGCATAAAGCAACTCAATCAAAAGAGAAGGAGTTTTAAGTTCTCAGATACTTGTTCTGATTCATCATTAATGTCATAATGCACGGATAAACACTTTTTAACTATAGTCCAACAAAAAAATTATGACAGATGAAATTTCTCAAGAACGATATTGTACATCTTTTATCAAAAATACAATAGCACAGTGGCGTATTTACAACTTATTTTTTTTTGGGGGGGGAGGTAAAAAGTTTATCACATTGTATATTTTATTTGTATAAGTATAACCAAATTATAATATGAAATCAAGCTTTTTGTTTAAATTTGCTAAATTATCAATCCCCCCCCTATAATAAATAAGCCACTGCAATAGCATTAAATAGCAAAATATATAGTAAATAATAATATTTATACATTTAGATATAATAGTTAACCGTAATTATTTACTGGTTTGTAAAAAGTCAATATTTCGTTTAAAAATGAATTTCGTATTATTCAACAATCATATTATTTTTAACTATAATCATTTCGGTTTCCAGTATTTTACCTAAATAATATGTATATAACATAAATATTATCGTATACAAAAATGACACGCTAAAATGTTTAGTCAGTTTTAGAACGCTTAAGCAAACTCCTTTACTGCAAGACACTTGTGTACAGTAAGTTATTCCCAAGTTCAAGTCTGTATGTGCGTTGTGCGTGTATGAAAATATGTGTCGCCCGCGTACGTACGTTTATGTATCGTTCGTCTGACTTTTAAATTTTAATATGACACGACCATAGACCGTATACGTATATTTTTCACGGAACGGGACGTATTATTGTTTATACAATACACATTATGAAATATATACGCTGCAGTTTCGAACAGGTCTGACAATATGGTAATTATTGCTATACGATAGCATTTTGAAGTTAGAGCGCTCGTGCACAAGGTTTGTTTAGGATTAAGAAAACGGGGAATGTGTACAATAGTGCATCAGGTATTACCCTTTTACTTGACAAAGACTTGTAATGGTCACCGTCGAAGGTGGCCTCGTTATTTTGTTACTGAACTATTCTCTAATGTTTGCTATACGCTTTACTGTGCATACATATTATTAATATGCAGTCCCCAAGCTCTTATATTATCATTTTATACGGCCTGTGTAGCCAAAATACGCCACTATATTTGTTTTTTTTTTGTCTGTTAAAGTTAAAACAACAACTATTGATGTATATAGTGCATTGAAATTAATTAGGTACACCTTATAAGAAAAACTTAAAAAAAAAACTAAATTATTTACAGTTTTCGTCTTAAGTTAATATATTGTCATCTTTTATCACCTTTTCATCAAGAACTGTCTGTTCCTTAGTCTCACTTAAAAATAACTTAATCTGTATTCATGTTTATGTTTGGCTTTCGATAGACGCTTGACTTGAGCTCAATATTTTGAAAATAAAATTCATATCAGTCAACTCCAGACTACCTTCTCCGCCCACATTTCCGATCTAATATATTATATCCTTTATCAAAAATCACATATCATTTAGCAATTATAACTATTTATACAATTATTCTCAGACTAGTATTTTCCTGTGAAATCTAGATACAGCGCTCTATCAAACTTTCTAACTTAAGAGCTATTAAAGGTTCAAGTATTCCAATAAATTTTCCTTCCTCGAATTTTCATTTCTGCTTGGTTCATTATAAATAATAATATATATACAATAACTTAAAAATTTCAAAACTTACTCAATACATAAAACCTTTCATCGGATTCAAAGTTAACCCACCACCAAAGTCCACTTATTAATTGACTATCTTCCCGCAAAATCTTTGATAACCTCCAGAGAAAACTATAGGCTATGGCATACTGCAGATTTACTAATTTAATCTTCGGGTGGCATTACTGAGTGCCTAACTAATTCAGCTATTACCGTAATCACTTCAAACGCATAATTCAAATTACTTAATGCACTTACTAAAAATAGTTTGTAATTATTAATTATTATTTATATTATTAATTAATTTTCTCGTTTGGGCATGTTACTTAATGTGTAGCTTAATAAAACCCGTGCATTGTTTACTCAACTTATTGAGAAAATTAAAAAAAAAAAATAATGTATGAAAAAGTAATTATTTACATTGTCCATAAAATAAAATAAATAATAATGATGAATTTCCAATACGCAGTCATAGAGTTGTTTATTAGTAATTCAAAGTAATTTATAATATAGGTATGGCTTATTAATATTTTTCAAATAAGACAGTACTTATCTACTAATCATCGTTCTACATTACCATAATAATGTGGATAATTTCTTGATAAATTATAATATTATAAACAATTTTGGCGATGGATAATTACTTCAATTTGGTTTAAAACCACATTTGCTTTAGACACGCTAAATGTTTGAAGGTAAATCATATGTGCTAGTAGAAGAATAGAATAATACTCGTTGTAGTCTATGTAATGTGTATAATATATAACCGTAGACAATATATTATAACGTTATCGTTTCGTGTGTTTGTTTGTTACAGTGCACAGCGTTGAAGGGCCAGTTCTGAATCTGACACGGATCAGTCGCTCTCACATGGGAGCATATCTATGCATTGCGTCCAACGGCGTACCGCCATCGGTCAGCAAACGGATTATGCTGGTGGTGAATTGTAAGTAAAATCGGATAACATTTGATAAAAATTGTTTTGATATAATAATATTCACTCTATACATTTTCACCGTGTCACATTGTTCCGTGTTGCCCAAAAAATGATTCATTAATATGCACGGAGTTAGGATTTATAATAGCTGGTAAATACATATTTCTTATTAAGGAAAATATATTAATATTGACAAGTGATAAATGCTGCTACTTTCAAAAGACTCTAAACAAAATAAGTTTTATATTATGCATATTTTACAGTCTTTTTATATTTACTATACATATATTTACATACTTTATATTTTTCAAGTATATACAACTATTATAAACTATTCAGTCATTTTTAATATTTTATACTTTTTATTCCATATCATTAAGCGGTTATATGTTACATAATATATTATATTTACATATTTTATGTTCTTATAAACACTCAAGTATAAAATATAAATCTGAACACTAATAGTATAATATTGTTTTAAACACACCGTACACTTCTGTTCTCAGTCCCGCCGATGATATGGATCCAAAACCAGCTGATCGGAGCATTCATTGGCCAATCACTAACTCTCGAGTGCTTGTCCGAAGCGCATCCCAAGTCGATCAACTATTGGACCCGAGAGGCCGGCGAGATCATTGCTCACGGTAAGCAGAACACGTCCGGAGAATAAACGCCGCCGCCGATGGGAAAAGTCGAATACGACCTTGGTGCGAGGGTAGAGGGTAGCAAAAAAAAAAATACGAACGAACGATGACTGTGGTATCTATACAGACGTTGCAAGGGTGGAAAGACGGGTTAACGAGCTGAAAATTCAGCAGGATTTTTTTACGATTCGACGGCAATAAACGGGTGACAGGCGGTGGCGGTACCAAAGTTTTTCTCTCCGTTTTAATAGGGATACACTGAGTCCTTACATATATATAATACGCACACGCTTACACACACACACACACACACACACAGACTCTATACATATATATATATATTTTCGAATCCCCAAAACGCACATCGTCGCGCATTTCGAGTCGGACAACGACGACGACGTGTTTCATTTGGAATTTTTACCATACGTGCAGTGTTTATGTTTTTCTTTTCTTTTATTATCATTATTATCATTATTATTATTATTATTTTATTGGTTTTTTTTTGTGATTGCTTCTGTAACGTTTACACTACTCTTTATACAGAGGTACCCATGTATATATATATATGATAATAGAACTAGAAAACGCGTGGCAGACACGTGTCCATTACACATCCTCCGGAAATCTACGTATGCAGTCATGATTTACTCTCCTCCAACCACCACCGTCCTGAAACTTGTCGCCTACTTCTCAACTTCTAATTGGCGCGTGTCCTCTCTCAAATGTCCAAAGCTATTAAACCTTACACTGTGCGTAAAACTGAGGATAATAGTATACTTTTAATTTGAACATCGACATCAATGCGTCATTTCGTGTTCATTACAAAACATATTTGATTTGATTTTTGCAATGATACGCTTTCGTGTATCTGTATAGACATTTTGTTGACTGATTGTAAAACATAACTTTTAAAACAAAATACTCAACTCAATATAAGTAATTTCGTAACTTATTGAACAGGCAACTCAATTTATAACTCGCTTAAAATAACTAACAACAAATACGCTAAATAAAATACTCACGATCAAGTCACGGGTAAAAATATACATCGCATAACCTCAATATGTAATAAGACTATTATCTGTATCAAAATGCTATAAAAATAAATGCACATCTATTTTTTTCTTTATTTTTTTTTTTTAATGCATTTTTAATACATTTTATTCCGAGCGAATGAATTACATTTTGAAAAGCGGATGCATAACATTCTAAACTTCCTATGAAGTAAAATGCTTGACGGTTTTTTTTATGGATTCCAGAAATGACAGACGTTCCAATGCGAATGAATTATGCAAACATAAGTTTAGTGTACAATGGTGTTATTGTATGCAACTATAGTGATTAACTGATTTAATAATGCATTTAATGTATATTTTAAAATATGAATTTATATAACGAATGCACATAAAAATATTAATTATTGTCAAACCAATACAAAGATTAAATCTCTTAAATATAGTTGTAAAACTGGAATGTTTTGAATTATTTTAAACATATAAGTTTTCATACATATAAACCAATCAGGAGTGTAATTTTTGTTCATTTATTCGTGATAAAAGTACCTACACACAAAATATATAAATTCGTCGTGTTGGTATTATGAATATTATTATATTGAACAATACCTATGGAATGTATTTTTTTTTTTAAATACCAACGAACAAAAATTATTATTTTGAAAGTATTAATACGAGCGTATATCAACCTATTATATTATTATTTTTCGTACAACTACGCTATAAACATCGGTCAGCGTAGTTTCTTTGTTTTACTATCAGATAATAACATCAATCAATAAATATTTTTTTATGTTTCAAGTTATATAGCATGCTAACCATCTATACCTATGCCAACAACAAACACATACTAATATTTTGATATCAACACATAACCCGTGTAATAATATATATTACAAAATATCTAGAGTACCTAATTATATAACCTACATATTTCGTGTTTGGTTTGTACGATTTTAATGTTTATTTCGAGCGAATTTAGCAAATACAAAACAGTAGAAAGGGTTAATGCTGTATACTTGTATAACATAATCATAATATGATTTTAGATTCATATAAGATTATACGTGATTAGGATATACGTACAAATACTTGAAATTACTATTTTCTGTATATTATTATAATATACATATTTATTATATATTATGGGCAGTGTACGATTTGCCTCACAAATCGAAACAGTTTGAAATGTTTTAACTTAAATGTTATGTTGCGGCAATAGTTAGGCTTAACAAACCAATGTGCAAATGGGTAAATTTGAACGTATACCTAAATAAAAATTAACATAAACTTAATATAGGGTGTTAGTGCGCAATAGTCACTATTTTAACTTTTAGATATCATATTTTATACTCATTTTTTCTAATTTATGACAAAATTAATTTATTACTTACATGATAATGTCAAAAATATTTGAAGTTAGTTTACAAAATTTATGACGATAAAAATCATAATGCGTACTTCGTTTTCGAATATTTTTATCAAAATAATATCAAACATAAAAGTTACATTTATATTACGATATAATATGTTTTCGTGTATCAATAATACTGTATAATTTAGTTTAAAAAAATTATTTTATTATTAATACATTACCTAATATATTTCTCATTTAAAACATAAATTTATATTTTGCGAATAAAACAAAATAACAATCATCATTGGTCAATTAAAATTTGTTATTTTGCTTAAATGTATGGTTCGTTTTTATACATCCTATTTTTTTCCTATTAAATATATTTTTCATAATAATTATAATATTATATCCTATAACATAGAACGTACTGAAAACCGAATGAGTTTATTAATATTCATCAACAAAAATGTTATTCCTAATTTACTTGTTAAATTATTTTTATCCTCAAATATTTTCTTTTATAAGCAAACACCGAGCTTACTTTTTTTTTTTTATCGAAAATGTATTATAAATTATAATGGCGGGCTTTGTCCACTGCTCGCTTCGTTCACCAATCCCCGGAATTCCTATCTCTTAACTGCACAATAAAGATTGTCAACACACATTTGAATTTTTTTTTCTGTAACAAAGGATATGCATTTACATATTATGATGATTGTATTAAAATTTCGAAGATAGAAATAAATAAAACCTTTTTTTTATACATTATTAGATTATTAGAGAGAAATAACTAAGACTTAAGGTTTTTTATTTTGTCGAAATAATTTTAATTTAAATATCTACATTTTTTCTACATCTATTCCCCTAAATGATACTTTTATAACCTTTATGCTTCAATAAAGAAATCCATTCATTAATATTGTTCAATAAAAAATAATGATGTTTATTTGTTTGATTCCCACATACTTTTTATACAAACTATTAGAAAATATAATTTATACTGTATCGTTTCTATGTGATAATATTATTATCACATTAAATGTAATATTGTTCGAATAACTTTTAGAATTTACAGCAGAAAACAGATAATTGAAAACAGTTTATACACAGGTCTTTTATAATATATGTTTACCTTTACCATTTAGTATTACAATTATTTGACACCGAAATAGGTAATAACCGTGATAAGGATCCAACACTGCGTGACACGAAACGATTACCTACGTGATAACTGCAAAACGCGATGTAGTACGTCATGATATTATATTGTTATTATTTAGTCAACTACATGTACAACACCCGTATTGGCTATTTCCCAGTTTCACAAATCAGCGTATCGTGAATTTTCGATTATGCAATGTTTGAATATAAACTCACGCCCTCGTGGTCATTGCGCTGACTGCACAGTGCACACCCGGCAGATTATTCATCCTACTCAGGAATATTATGTTATGCTAAGCTATAGGTGCGTGATAATCAAAAAAATAAATAATAAAAATATTAAATAATAACAATGATCGTAATATTATATTATAATACGTATTTGTAATAATTTCAATATGATCGGTTTTAGGTTCTTAAAATTGTATTGTATAAAAACAATGATAACTTTGTATTAGACGATAATCGATGTTACGTATTTTGAAAATATAAAATCAAGTTTTTAATATTTTAATTTAAAGACTAATCCACATACTACCCTATTGTTCTGATCTGACAAATCTATGTTGTAAGAAATAATATAACTCTGTAATTTGATCTTTTTACTATTATATGTATATTCATAAGATTTAAAGGAAATACAACTATTCTACTTAGACCATTCATTATTATATTTTATATATTTCAAAAAATATTAATCGTAGCGATTTGTAATATTCCACCGTATTACTTTAATTATTGTTTTCTAATAAAAGAAAAATAAATCATAAAATATCCTTAGAAATAGTGACTGACTGACTGTTTCTGTTAAGTATCGTTTTTTGTCTTTTTTAATAATTTATCACTGAATTCGAATTTAACACATCCATTACGGCGACCTACTCGTCAATGACGTATACATATACTCAAGACCTATTTAAACGGTGCATAGAGTTGCTTCTTGATTTTTTTTTTTTTTAATGAAAAGGTTAATACAAAATACTTTATTTGATTTGCGTTAAAAATAAGTATTTACCAAATGACGATAATACATGCGGTTAAGGTATAGAAAAACAGTGATTGATGTTTGTGAATTTATTTATAAAATATTTTTCATACAATATGAAAATGATAATGGTTTTTTAGAACTTTTCTTTAGAAAAAAGTCATCAGTTGCACCACGACCAAAACACATATACAGCACACACACACACACACACACACACACACACACACACACACACACACACACACACACACACACACACACATAATATTATGTTGAATATACATAGGTAATTGAAACACACAGTGGTTGTGATCGCGTAGTTGTTGTAACATTATTATTGCTGTTATAAGGCTTAATTAGCGATCGAGACCGATAAACAGTGGTTTCGGCGTGCAAAGACGTCGACGCGATGACGGCATGGGAATACAAGAGGCATACCTACACAGCTATTTAGCGTAACCGCTGAATGGCACGGCGGCAACGCAGTGCCGTGGAATAATACGCGCGGGGTGGACTTAAATAATTACATCACACCGCGTAATGGGCCGAAATACTCGTAAAGTTTACAAATTACTTTGCCCCGTAACCGAATGTTCGTAAAGTATAGGGTTTTCCGAATATTTATTTATTTATTTTCTGTTTTCTGTATTCTGTTTTTTTTTTCGATTAGATTTACAAATAAGGGTCTCTAATCGTATCGTGAAACAACGGGGAATCTGCACCTTCCACCCTAACGTTGCACTGCCACGGCGGAGGTACAGTGTAATTGGCTCGCGTGATTTTGGCTGTTACACGGACTGTGCGTGACTGGTGCATAATAGTAAACAGGATTGTAAAAAAAAAAAAAAAATATATATAAACAGTATATAAACTATACTCGTAGAAACTTTTTCACGGTGTAAATTTTCGAGATATTTCGATATGCTGAAATAGTATTATTTGAGTATAAACAGGGGAAGAAAAATTATTACTATTATACAGCTCTATATATTATATATACACAATGCGGTTGGGGCGGCGGTGGTGACGACGAGTTTCATTTGGCCTTCATTTTTATACAAACATCAAACTAGGAAAGCGTACTATATAATATTATACTATATTTATATTTGTGTAATACATTTTTTCATGTTTCTGTTGCACTCTTTCGTTTGTGATTAGATTTAATTTATGTTTATGTATAATAGACGAGTATATTTCGAAATTTTCTCCTTCATAAATTCTTTGCCTAATGATTTAAAACCTATTTTATCTACTCTTTGATGTCTGTTGTCTCTGATGAATGTTTGAAATTAAAAAAAAAAGGAATCCTTGCCGTGCAAAAAATAAAAGAAAAACTAATTACTCTTTCCATCGTTTTAATTAAAGATATACTTCTGGAGAAGACTCTTGATTAAACATCTAGAGTTTACCGGATTGGCCTTCATGTTTTTTTTTTTTTTAAGTAAAACAAATAATCTGCTTTTCAGATAATACGCAAAGACTAGAACTGTTGATTATAGTTAAATACAAAACAAAAAAATTGTCGTTTATTCCACTAAATAAATATTCTAAATGTATATTAAAAGTTTAAATATTTGTAGATTTGTATACGATCTTCCAATTTTTGTAAGAATATATACATACTACATTTCTTTAGTTAGGTTGTGTATGATTTTGTTTTTTTAACTTGTTCTTCAACTTCAGAATAAATATTTATATATTTATTTATATTTTATGATTTTTAAATGGTTGTTCTTAATATCTATATAAATTTATAAAATTACTTTTTTTTTTAGTATAGTAAAATTATAATATAGAGTATAAACACTATATTTTTACCTCCTGCCATTTATGGCCAAATATTTCATTTTTGGCCCCGGGGTTATTAGGTTAAGTTTGTATATTGTGACAAATAATTTACTTATTTTATTACAACTTTCCAAATATTATTATAATCACGACGGTACATAATTTAAACCATTTATAATATCATTTTTTCAAAAAGACTTGCGTAATTCATTTAGCTAGATACAAACTGAATTATTACAATCAAAGTATACATTTTATTCATAGCTTGACATTTTAAATAATCATTCATTCTCATACAGTACCTTTCACTAGTTTAAATATTGTAATTATAATATCACATTAATAAAATGTCAAAGCTAATGATTATACTAAAAAACTAATCAGTATTTATCTGTGATATTATATAAGCATTAAATTATTTCAATAATAATAATTTATTGTTATTATTACATTATTTTTAGAAATGTATTTAAAACATTTTATTTTTATGCCAATAACGAATAGATTTTTTTCTCATCATCATGTTTGTTGTTTGAGAAACCAATTAAAAAAAAACACTAAGGCCACTGCTTAGAGGTAATGTGTTTAATGTAGGTATAATATGTAACATAGTTAAGTTGGTGTCAAAACATTTTACTCGGATGTTTCACAAAACTGACTCAAATGTTAAAATGGTCTAAAGAAGGGTTAACCGTATTTGAGATAACGCATTTGACACGGTTTTAATTTACAAACCTGGCAGTGGTTACCAGCCAATGGTCCTTGGCTGAAGTAGTCTATTACCCAAAATATATCTTTTGTCGTATACATATATAAATTCAACTACTTCATTAGTGTGGAAATTAAGTGTTTCAGAATCATACTTCAAAATGTCTGTCTTATCCTTTGATCCATACTCCGTCGTGTAATTTCGTTATGACATTATCCATATGGCAGCAAATCGTTTCTATTTCGCTGACGCATATTGAATAGGTAATTAAAACGTCAATGGAAATGTTGAATAATAAGCTTACATTTAGCGTATTTCAATTAAGTAACTTAAATAACACTAGTAAAAATACTTGAATATTTAAATATCTTAAATATTATACATATTTAATACAATATAATATTTATTTTTTAAGCAACAGTTAAGCTATAATCTTTGGTTTTATCATTGATTAATATTTTAATTTGTAATTAAATTTTAAATTAACACTATACAGTTACTTCTTACTCTGTTTGAATACGTTTAATCCCGTTGTAATATTAAACAGGACAATTGTAAATATGACCCTACGGCCTACATGGAGTGGCGATTGATTACAGTCCGAAAATACATTTAGTCTGTTTACAAATACACAACCATACATTATTTGCGTCTTTAAAACCTGTAGAAATCAAATAAAAATAAACTGGTAGAACATACCTATCAGAAAATTCTATATTACAAGAATTTCAACATCAAAGTAATTTTGAAGAATTTAAGTAGGTAATTTAATTAGTGCATATATACTATAATATTATATTATGTGCACACCTATCGATAAGATTGTAGTATTATATATGCAGACCTAGTATCAATTTTTTTTTGTTTAGAGAAATCATTTTTATTTATTATACTTAATTACCTACCGAAAAATAATGCACAACACTAACTACTTGACTAAATAACTTGAAGATGAAAATATTATCACTTTTCTTTTATAGTAGGTGCCAAACCAGAAATTTTGTATTTTTCTGACTGAACGTTCGACAGTAAATACAATTGAATTGTAGTCTGTAGAGACACATATTTTGTTGATTTTTACACCCTATCGTCACTAAAATCTTTATCCATGTGTAAATCTATTTGTTCATAAAATAATCTTTGGAAATGTATGTTTAAAAGTTATTATTTGCTACGTGTATTCTAGATCTTGGTATTTAATATTATTATCATGCGCTTATACAAATATGGTAGTTAGTTCATATGCTGATGTTGCAGTTATAAATACTGTATTCACATATCAGTCATAATAATGCCTTCTTTAGAATTTGCTTGAGAGATGTTTAAATATAAATATGAAAAAGTTTGATATACGTAATGTCAAAACTAAGCTAAGCAAAAACTTTAAACTTATTTCCGTACGTGAAAACATTTCTATATACCTATTATAGATAATAGCAGTAAACAAAAATGTTGATTAATAAACAACAATAGAGAGAAATTAAATTTTGAAAATGTTTTTCCGGTACCTTAAGTTATATATTATTAAATTCGGAAACCGTGAAAATGAAATTTATAAATGTAAAATACCTCATTCTTTTGGTGAACTTCCTGGCCCAACCGGACGAAATACCTTTAAAAATATTGATAATAATATGAATATAATATCACATACTCATATGATAATATATATTATATCATAAGTCCTATAGAAAATGAGTCTTTTTGCAAAAATACTTGGCTCTTTGCGATAAAATAGACTGTTTGTGAGCAACTTATTATTTTTTTTCAAACGGCTGGCTGTTTGTAAAGCTTATTGCAGACATACTAAAAACAACAGTTATTACATAAACATTTTATTTTAATTTATTACTTGTAAAAAAGGGGGAAAAATATAATATGTTAACTATATTATAAATGCCTATTATATTACCTCAGCGAAGTTTTTTGTTGTTGTACAGTTTTTGACTATAATATTAAAAAACTGTACAATATTAATTATAAATTAACTAAATAAATATAATATTATGTAATTATACAATTTACATATTACTAAATTTAATTTTTTTTTTTTTTTGTACAAGTAATAAATTACAAAAAAATTAACGTTAGTTGTTGTTTAAAAAGGCCTAACTGCTGTTAGACTGTCTACAATAAGCCTGAAAAACAGTCAGCCGTTTAGAAAAATAATTAGTAATTTGTAAACGGGCTACCCATCACAAAAAATCTAGTATTTTTGCTAAAAAACTAATTTTCCATAAGACCTACGACATAAATACGAATAAATTATTGACGTAATATATTTATTAATAAGTAACAATTGCAACTTTAGATATCGATAAAAGAGTAAGTTTAATCTTTTTATGTAGTATATTATAAATTACCTAAATATTTTTTTTATTCCCATAACAAGACGTATAATAGGTATGTAATAGAATTTGTATTTTTTCACGTTGTGAACAGTTTATGTGCACATCTGACTTTCTCATCGTGTGTATGAAAAGTTCTTTTAAAATAATCGAATTATTTGACGTAAGGAGTTCAAAATAGTATATTATTATTTCGGAGTAAAAGAAAAAATTTGATTCTTATATGTTATTTTATATATTGTACTATAATAAGTTTAATGTTGAAAATGCATATAAATATTTGTAGTAATTTAATTTCGTTTTCGTGAAATCAGATATACATTTTACCATATCGATTTATATTCGAACTCCGTAGTTTAGTAATTTATTTGAAAAAACGGCAATTTTTTACAAGAATTTTTTTTAAAATACCCATGTAATAGACTAGTCACGTACGGAATTTATAACTATCCAATTTACTTTATTCCGTTTTAAAAATATCACTGACTCGTCTTTCTTTTTACATGATAAAATGACAGCACAGTTTATTTTCTTAAACCTGCGATCAAATGGTGGTTAATGTTAAATGCTTACATCATAAAAAATCTTTGAGAAAAATTAAATTTATATTAATTATAATAATTATGATATTATTATGTTTCGTTCCTAAGCATTTTGATAGCACGGGTGGTGTTTGTGTGCCGCCAGGGCGTTTGTACATGTAGTATTCAATATTTTTAAAGTCACACTTGTCTATCGCATATCTGTCGTCACATAATAATATATTAAAAAAAAAAAAAAGTAGAATACGCTTGTTTGTACAACAATCATTATAATAAAAACCAGTTACGTGTGTAATTTCGAACTAACAGTATGTTTATCGTATTTGCACCCTTCGTGTTTATATAGCTTTCGATAACATAATATAGTTATACCTAATACGTTGTACGTGTGATCTGGAAATGTACCTAACTACCTATTACCTTGTCTATTCTATGTTTCTACTTTATTAAATTCTTACATCTACTATAACATGTCTACCAATTCTATATGTTTTAGAGACAAACACACATACGCTAGTTAAAAAAAATGAATAGTAATTACGATGTTTCAAACCCTAATAGTTATTGGTTCCACAACAATATTAATAAATTATACGCGTCCACAAAATATTCAGATAACACTGTTTCTAGCATCGCTGAAATTAAAGCTTACTTACTATACAAACAATCATAGTTATATTATGAAATAAACTACAAGAATAATCAAATACAAACTCTCTAAAAAAATACTCATACTTAAATTAGCAACATTTCCTAGAAATAAAATATCTAAAATTACACTTAACAAAACATGACCAGAATAAAAAAAAAACAAAAACAAATCAATCAACAATTCTACACTCAGTTAGCCTCATACCAAAAATTGCAATCAATAAATTAATCCATCACTAGATGAATGTATTGATTTTACAATGATGTATGTTTTTTTATTTTTTTTGTTTTTGTCTGTCATCACGTCTTGGAGTAGTAATAGTACTTTGAATTTTGACTCCTGCCTCTATTTGAAAAGGAAAATGAATCTAGTTGGTACTTTTGAGGGTCAAATGTAAAAAAATGTCCAGTAGTTTTTAAAATCGTCAGAAAAACCCCTAAAAAAGTAACGGAAAAACGGAAACTTTTAAGCATGATCAGTTTTCGACAAAATCGATTTTTTTATTTTTTTGTGACTCAAAAACGAATCAATTTAAATACTTGAAATTTTCACCAAATGTTTAGATTAGTGTTATCTATTTATGAATAAATTTTTAAAATATTTTTAATATTTTTATGCTATTTATAGACAATTTAAATTTTCAATTTTTCTAATTTTTTTTTTTTTAATGCCGATAAAAAACTAGCATTCCAAAAAAGTTTAATAGAAGGATCATTATAAGTTGTACTTATCGTAGTAAAAAAATATCAAAAATCGTTAGTCATTTTTTTTGTTTATAAGCATTTAAAGTTCAATTGTTTACGAAATATGTCAAAATCGTGAACATTTGCAAGTAATTTGATATTGAAAATCATAAAATGTTTGTTATTTATACCTAAGGTTAAATAACTCGTTACATGGTTCTCCATAACTTGTTCTTCAAACAACTGTAAAATAAAACTCTAGCGTCAATATAGAAAAATTGTATGACCGCATGAATTTTAATTTTTTTACAAAATCTCGTAAAATAACAATATTTCCTAAAACGATTTTAAATATTTGTTGTTATTCAAAAATTATAAGTCGTAGAAACTTACAACTTTCACCAGTAATGGAGAAAAATAAATTACAATTTAAAGATAAGTAATAACATAATATATCTTAGACTGATAAATCATCTCCATTCAGAATCGTTTTTCGTATACAATGATACCTGTAATTGCATTCAAATTTAACACATCCATTATAATGACCTACTCTCCACCTCTACTATACAGCAGAGCGATACCCACTTGCTCACCCTTTTATTTCATTTTAAATTCAATAATATTAAACTACTCATAGGTAGAGGTACTATGTTAATGTTATAAATATTCACCAATCCACTAAATCCTTAACACATTTTTAGGTGCAACGAAAGCACTACTCACTGCATTTGTGCGTATGCCTATGAACCAGGTTATATATATATACTCGTAATATAAATTATAATTGAAAATGTGTCTATAATTTTATACTAAAAGTAAATTTCACGATTGTTATATTCTATGTCAAATTTTAATTTTTCCAGTAAACTAATACAACATTGCCACATATATCTATTTTTTTATAATATATATTTATTTATACTAAAACCTGATTTCATGGTCCATATCTGCAATAATCCAATAGCAATACCCTTTGTTTATTGATTATACCGAATGCTAAATCGTTAAAAGTACCTACTTATTGGAACTATTTCTTCTTTGATGGCTTTAGCTTGGTATGGAGAAAAAATAATTCATTGTCTATCTCGAAAAAGTGTAAGTTCCCTTTGAGAAATTTGATTTAATTGTTATTTTATAGCCACTGATATTCGATGCCCTATTGAGTGGGATTACCTATTCGCTCGACTACAATTTTGTAGATCAAGTTCCCACGAAATAATAAAAGCAAATAATTATACCCCCAGCAAATACCGTCGTTGTTGTTATAACAGTTTATTGAGTAATAATTTTTTTTATTAACTTTTCCTCCCAAATTGAACCCCTAGACGTATGGAAACGCATGCTTTATACCATTGTGTAAAGCCATACATCAGGTTTGCCACTGACAAAGGTGGTAGAGACGTTACTGGTTGTCTGACAAGTGATGTCATACATTTGAAAGATTGCTATCATAATGTATTATAAGATATAAAAAAGCATGAAAACTAACACTGTCGTCTCACATAGTTAGAAAGTGCAGTGGCTGATAATTTTAAAAACTGTGTTCTTTCATTTTTTATTGAAATGACTGATTTTAAATCAAATATTTGTGTTTTAATACTAAGTTAATTGTGTTATTAATAAAGTCAAAATTAGTGAACTATAAGTAGAAGTGTTCAATACTTATTATACAATTTTTCGTATAACACACTATTCACTCATGTACGAAATCAATAATTGTATGTATAGCGCATAATTACTATTATAGTATAGTACGATTTTAGAAAGTTTTAGTAAATGGAGATTTTGCAATTTTTGTATGCATATTTGTACTGTATAATGTACAGATATTATTTACTAGTATTTATTTGATAACAATATCAGTTTATATAGGTATTCCAAAATATATATTATGTTTACTACAATAGGTACTATAGTATAGATTACAAGTATTTTTATATATAAATACATATTTCTTCATTCCCTGTATTGCTGATAACAATTGTTCAATATAACACATTATTAAGCAGATTCACGCCAACACTGATCTTGATCATGCTAAATTTTATTGTATATAACTACTCTATGGCATGTAATTTAACAATAGTATTGAAAACAGATATAGACTTTTCATATTTATTTAAAGCATATAGGTCGATGTATTTTTTTTTTTAATCGATACATTAAGAATATATTATGTTATATATGTTATACTATTGTTCCTATTGAACAATCCAAAGGTGGGAATTAATTACTTAAGTAATTTAAGTCAAGTTAAATAGTTGTTTTCAGTTGATTAAAAATATAGTATATGTACCTATTTTAAATCAAGTCATGTTTATACATATTCACAACATCCATAGTTAAGAGTGTTAAGACTAATTAAGATATTTATATTTTATTTTATTTTATTTTTATCATTAATAATACAATGGTATATAAAAATTAGTAATTAATCTTTTTCTAATCGAATAATCAAATATTTTATTAGAATTTAATATTCTTAACATTGTACTAACTTAACTTACCCGATTTAATTGTTTTCATTAACTTGTTCAACTTTGAAAAAATCTATATCTGTTTTTAAAACTATTGTCGAATTATAAATTATAATACGGTTACATTTATAATAGTTTAAATTTGCAGGTGCAAAAGACTTTTAAGTTTTTAATTTTATGTTCTAATATTTTAGTTTAATTTAAATAATCAATATTTAAATAATTGTAAACAGTTCATTAGAAATTAAATTTTATAATATTGGTTTCATACCATAATATCATTGAAAAATATTATAATAAAATAAAATGTGAATTTATCCAAAAATGTATCCACCTATAAATGTTTTAATAGTGTGTTGAATTCTCACCATCCATCAATCTGGGTTGATTTCTTTAATGCCTTAAAAAAAATGTTGAGCTTAAAATTTAACAACAATATACGGACGGGTTTAAATTACCTAAAAATAATCAACATTAACTATATATTTAGGAACACAAAAAAGAATTGTGATGATTTTAAATGGATCAATAAAGTTTATTTACATGAAATATTATATATCATTTTCAATTTCAACTAATTATTTAATGTCACGATAATCATGTTAGAAAATTAGAAATACAAAAATATTATCATTTGAAAAAAATACTACATAATTGTTAATAATTAATAGTTTTAATATTTAGTTTATTTTTTATTTATTTATTAAGACTTAAAAATAATGAGATATTTGTTTTTCAAATGATAATTTAACCTAATTACCGTGACATTATTGGTATGGCGGTACTTTTGGTTACGATTGGACAAATTTCCAATTTTTTTTTTTTAGTTTTTCTAGTTATTAGTTGGAAATTCTTAAAAATTTAATATGAGATAGGTACAAACATTTATCTTATATTATCCGTATAAAAATATTAAAAATACAAATGAACAGTTTTTTTATATGCATTTAAAGTTAAAATGTTGATGAAATTCGTCAAAATCACAAAAAATTGATAACGAATTTGTAGTTAGATATGCATAAAAACTTTTGAATTTAAATTTAACAGACTTATAACAAAGACTCACTCGACACCTGATGTATGTACAGCAAAGCGGTACTCACATCTTATACCTACAGTTTTTTTTTTGTTTAGCATAAAAAGGTTTTCCGAAAAATACTACTTTTGACGTTAATACGTCGTTGTATACGTTACAAATATATTGCACAATATATGATTTATTTTATTCTATATATAAGAACATATACAACGGTGTGTGTATATTCGTCTTGGATTCTGGGGGCGCGTCACTTGCACTGCGTTTACCCCGGCCATTATTCGCATCTCTCCCCTCGGTCCACCGGAGCGTGTTAAATCCCTGCAGCAGAAACAGCAGCCAGCAACAGTCCGCGCGAGTCTCTTCTGGCTCAGACTTCACCGCCGCATCCTCTTCGTACGCATTTCTACCCGATTTGCCGTATACACATAAATATACCACATCGATATGCCCTGCTCGTCCTTTTCACCCAATTTTTGGCACCATTCAGATAAGGTTTCAAACGCTGAACACCGGAATGACAGGACCACCCTATTATCGTCCAGAGTCCTTGTCAATATATCCTTCCTACCCCGTGCGTGTGTGTACAGTGCCACATTATTGTATCACAAAGTCGATCTACCGTAGCAGTATATAAGTCGGCCATCGACGAGACTTTGTTTGAACGATTAAATATCATATTAAATCATTAATAGGAGTTGTGAACATTTATACACGCACGCGCGCGTGTGTGTATGTGTGTGTGTGCGTTCATGACGTCACTCAAAGGATTATTAGACACCACGATGTCGCTAACACAGGATTGCAGCATTTTCAACTAAAACGAGACATAACTCAATTATATTTTTATTCGTGGTATTGGTGCGTTTGTATTATTTATTCCGATATCGTTTAGCAGATTTATTTTTTCTTCTTGTTCCATAATATTTGTTTTTATGTGTGTTTAAATAAAATTCCACACAATCGATCTAAAAAACACAGTTGCATTGTTATAAAATGTTTAGCTTCTGAAACTAATAGATTTTTGAAATATCGTAAGTATTTTCCATTTATCGAAAAACGTAAAGAAAGAAGTATTTTATTCGTGAATACGAATATATATCGTCAAATACTAGAATTATTAATGTTTTCAATTACTTGTTTTTATCACTGCCAATATAATAACGCTTGTAAACATTTTATTTCTTATTTCTTATAAGAAATTAAACGTTTATTCTTATTATTTCATTTGATTAAATTATAGCATTACGATAATTTCCAAATTTCAGATAGAAACATTTTAAAAACGTAATTGAATATTATATTGGATGACGGTATGAGTAAATAGATTTTCAAAAATAATATTTTCCCTTTTCCGACATTATTGATACTCGCTTCCGTTAAACTATCTATAAGATTCAAAGATTAATTCTTTTATTGTTTAATAGAAAAAAACATTAAAATATAACCTTAAACAAGTAAATTAAGTGGTTGGTACTCTGGTAGTAGTGATTTACTAGGTTAGGTTAGGTTAGGTGTAAAAATAGATATTTAAGGAATCTGATTACCCAATAAAAATCGGATATCAAACGAATAGTCCTTTATCAGAATTTAAACTTTCGTTCAGCTAAGTGGAGTAACACTAAGTAGTAGGTAGTACTAAAAAAAATGTCAGTTTACTATTCCTTTCACTTTTTAATTTATACATATGAATATTGGGATTGACATTTCTAAAAAAAAAAAAAATGAATTTCTATTTAAAGATGATTCGTTTTCGAAAATATTAAATTAAAGTGAATTCAAATTATGTAAAAAAAAAAACACATAAAAGTACAAAAGTATACAACAACGGTGTATTGACAATTCTTATTACTATTTCTATATACAGGCAAGTGCCGTGTACATTATAAGATATTATGTAGAATGATAACTCACCAAACACTATAATCACTACTATTTTCATTTTTTCCTTAATCAATGAACTTGTTCAACCATATCTTCCAAATTCATTACCGTAAACTTAATTTCCTTAGTACACAAAGACAAATAATTCAATAATTATTTGTTCAAATTGTGGCTCTAGTGAACCAGAATTTTCAAAAAAAAAAAAAACAATCTGCTAAATAATTTACAGTAGAAATGGCAAGTTCTTGAAACTGTATCATTAAACAAAAAAAAAAAAAAAAATAAGTTAGGTTGCCTGAGAAATCATGATATTAAGCCAAGATATCCTCCTATAATATATTAATTATTCTGACAGCATGTGTTATGGGTGTTTATGTCGTATTGAACTATGAAATTATCTCGTCGTTTACGTCAACCATCCAAATGCATATACGATAATATTACCTACCACCTATCGTTTTGGCATTGTACGCGTACGTGTGTTAATTGCGACTCATCGGTCGGGTTAGGTGTGTTTGGATTTCCTCGGCAGCACTCATACATATTCGTACGCTCGGTGTGTGCCAAACGTCGTGCATAATTCAAATTCCCCGCGAAGCCGATTTCGGTACCTATGTATACTATATATATATATATAACTGCAAGTCATACACATTCGTATAATATGATATGCTATTATCATAATAATATATGTAATACACTATACATACACACAACTGCTGCTGCAGCAGTGAGAAGATGCATTTCGAAACTTACTAGTTTCGACGAAACGTATATAATACCTACCGACGCATAATTTATAAACATTGTTCAGTATATACCTATACAGGTGTACGCGCGTATAAAGTATAATATTATTGTACTCGTATAGATAATAATATAATAATATGACGTCTACTTGTCCGCGATCGCCAGATAAACCGTGAAGAATATTATTCGTGAATAACGCGTGTGTTGAAGTGGGCACTTTAGTGGGCACGGATAATGCGCGCAAAAACTCGATTCGCGGTGTCAATTGTTATCATGATATTCGCCCATGAATGCTTAAAACGTTTATAGATAAAAAAACTAGATATTAATAAATGTATTTGGTAAAATATTATGTTTTAAAATTTAAAATTAGAAATGTGTAAGTAAATAATACGTTTTTTTCTCACTCATCACAGCGTAGGTAAGCATTTTTTTTGGGGGGGGGGATTCAAAATAAAAATGAAACTTCTGAGAAAGCGAGCATAGCAAAGTTGCATTATAATAATATGCTAACCTGGCGTATCATAAACGTGTGTTATTCCATATTTGTCATGTAATTACACATCCCGTTGTTTAATTAAGAACGTATACTGGTATACCGGTAAATATTATTTTTATAATGTCGGGTTATACGCAGTTAGGACTCGCGGGCGAACGATAAAAAGGGTAAAAAATAATATATGTTGTCTATGCATTTAAAAGTTTCGAATCGGAAAATGTTACATGTGCGTGTGCAGTAAATAAAAAATGTATACATAGCATTATAATATGGACGCGTCGTCGTCGATATACGGAGTTGCTTGTCTTCAACGATATACCAATTGTATTATAATAAATTATAATGCTACCTATATACCGAAAAAACGATTAAAAATTTAAATTATATCTAATTTTTAAAAACCTACCTATAATTAGGTATGTATGTATTTTCTATTCAAACATTCCATGACTCGTGAGTGAATTCTTAATGATTTTTTTTTATCGCAGACTTGTTTTTACGTAAATAACCAATTTTTTAATTTTTCTTGTATAGATACATCTATATTTTATTGAATAAATTATTAGCCATGAGCTATTATTATGACTGACTATGTCTTTAATATATTATATAATAATCAATCTAAACATTATAATTATTTTTTGGATTCTGAATGTTCAATCATTTAATATAAATACAATTTTTAGTATTTATTTCGCAGTGTATAGATTATACAATTCTAATATACCTAATACGTTAAATTATGTTTCATATATTATTATAGTTTCTGCAAATAGTAAAAATATATAATTATATATACTTTTTTCATTGTGTTAACTTTTTATTTTGGTCGATTGCAACAAGCTACGACCTTTTTGCTTCTACATTTGGACTGCTAGAGAATATTCATTTTAAATTAAAATAACTGCGTGGTAGAATGATTGATAGTTTAATCTTATGATAGAATACTATTCATATAAATAAGGTTTTAAGGTTTTCTACGATTACAAGTCAACAATTCGAAAAGAACACATATACGTTTTCTCGTTTCTCAAATCTAATTGTAATATTACATGACAACAAAAGAATGAGGTATTTTTCGATGATATTTATTACCCCACGTTATTTGATGTTTATATTTATTTATTAAACTAAATTTGTATATTTTGCCTTTTATTGTTTTACAGAAAAATATAAGTTGGCTTTTAAATAACTACCGCAAACCAAGTAGCGTTTAAATTAATCATGTTTATTTTAGTTAGGTATTTTATAGTTATTGGGAATCATAATTTACTACCCTGTAAATAATGTATAAAAAACGTATTTAGCATCGTATAACTTATAAATAAACTAAATGTATAGTAAAATTATTTCCGACACGATTACAAAGAGTTCGACTTAGTGCGACATGTGCGTGATCGCAAAAATTGACTTCATCGTAACATTTCACCGACAGAACCAAGAAACCACATTCTCTATATTTTATCAATTTCTTTGTAAATTACGCGATGGCCCATTCTTCCGTATAGCGTGTTGGGAAATAACTTGCAAATTTATTCGGGTGGAAAAAAAAATGAAAACTAAATCATCGTTTTTCGTTTTTACTTCGTCATATCCAAACCCGAACGATACCGACGTTTTCGTCAGTGTGTAATTATTACGGCGGCGGGACCACGGAAACACAAAAAGTCACTCATGTAATAATATAAAAAATAATGCGTTATAAACGTAAAGTCGGTTATTACGGTTAACCGAACGCGTAAAAAAAAATTATGCAAAAGACAGACGTATTAAAATAAAAAGAATAGAAAATAATAATAATATATTAAATCGAGTTTAATATATTCGGGAGCCGAAGGGTTAGTCAGCCGCGACACACACTACATATTATATTATATAGCATAAAATAGTGACAAAAAAAAAAAAACGAAAAAAAAACGTCAGTAAAGCGGACGAACATAACAATAGAGAAAAAATCCCTCGCACCACCATCGCCGACATCACACACGCCAACCGGTCGCTGACGTACGCTATGTGACGTTAATTTTTTTCCCCTCCTTCATCGAAGTCTCTTGGGGGGTGAAGACCTAACCTGCTTCGCCGGTTGTACCGCTCGGTTTTTCGTGGGTGAATGTACGATGACGACAATCGGCAGAGTCGACTTTTCGTCCACGTTCGGTCGATAACGATAACAATATTAATAATAATAATACGAGGAATTCGCCCGTGTAGCGTATACCCGAGTCAATATGGGGGAAAAATCAAAACGGGCCCGCAATTATAACACACCAACCCTCAGACGGCGACAAATGGGGTGAGACGTACCGCCGCCGCTGTTCCGTTCTCCCACTACTAATATATATACATATATATATACTCTTCACGTGCATGCCTATTATACCATATACAATATATTACGTACATATACGTATATTTTAACACACTATATTACACCGCCCTTTACAACACAAATTATATATATATATATATTAATTTGCTAATGGAACAGATTGATATTATGCGCACCACCGGGAAGGGTGGCCAAAAGTGAATCTGGCGTGGTCGGCAATATATTGTAATAATATGGACGAGTGGTGGGTGGTATTATAATTGGTTGCTACCGTTTTGATTGAATCAATTAGCAAAAATAACCTTACATAAACGATAAAATATAATATAGTATCACGATATTATATTATACGTGTATAGTGTATACATACTATAACAGGTATACGCTGAATACCGTGGTCGTGGTGTGTGTGTGTGTGTGTGTGTGTGTGTAGTACATAACATATTTACCTTCAAAATATTATACGCTTCCGAGTGTTCAGTAGGCGAACGAGTCACGTTATCATACTACACCTCCTATTCACCTGACGATTCCGACAATATTATAACAATATATACTATATTATATAATATGATATAGTGCTGGAATCGGAAAAATAAAAAGAGGAAGACGAAAAACTCGAATAAAGTTGGCTTCCTTATTGCAATGATTGAATTCAACCTAACTTGTAGTATAACAACGAATGAATGGTTACAATAGTGCATTAATACCTGTATTTACGAGTTTACCAGTAACAAACGACTTATAACTGTTTAAAATAAATAGTTTTCTACAATAATCCGTAAATTACATTAAAAATGATTTTAATTTATTAAATATATACTAATTTACATTTTCTCAAATCATAATTCATAACTGTTATCAAATCGAATTTGAATATCTATTATGTACCTACCACAATATTTTTTTAAATAAAAAATGTATAAACATGATATACGTTAAAATAAATAATTTGTAAAATAGTAACGTTTCTCCGTTCTAATGCAAATAATTAGTATGAGTACCCTCAAAATATAAAGAAAAATTATTAAAAATAATCAGTTTCTCTGAAACCCCTCCCCTTCACCTAACATACAACTAGAGCATTTCTACTATATTGTATATAATTTTATCAATTATATGCAATTCTCAAATTATTATATAATATATATATTAACTACTCAGAGATACAATTGTTTTTGGCTTAAAATACAGATAATCACTTTGGAATAAGAAATAAAATTGAAAAATTTATCATTTTTCAAAGTTTCTTTTTGATATAGTGTTATGAAATCTTAATTGACGTAGATCGATACGATTGTCTGTTGCAAGACAGATTGTAGTGGGTGCCGTATATGTGATCACAAAATTGATCATTTTATTGTAAATCTAAACAATGTTCTTCACGAGGAGTTAAATAATGAAGTAGACAATCAGATCGAAAATAATTTATAATATGAGAACATAACATTTGAAATGTTTATATAAATCTAAGTGAAGTTTAGAAGTAGCGTACTTTGCTACCGTACGATAAATTACGATAATTCAATTGTCAGGAAATTTGATCGATCGGAAATAATAAATTTCTAAAGAGAATATCTATATAAAATATAATAATATTATATAAGAGTCGAATATGGGGACGAGTTGAAACAGTGTGTGTGTGTGTGTGTAATGGTATGATTGAGGGTGTCATTAAACAAACGTGCAAAATGTGCAAAGGAAAAAAATTACCACAAGTATGTATATAAGTGTATGATATTTTATTTACAAAGAGTGAGAAAAAGATAGTCTGGAGAGGGATTTAAAGAAGATTGATTACGTTGATTGGATATAATAATAATGTGTAATAACAATGGAAAAAAGAAATATTATTATATTATGTGCTCAGTACATGTGCGGTGTTTGAGTTGTGTGTATATAATATGGAATTACTAATTCGAGATTTAACTGTCGAATGAGTGCGATACTCGAGTTCGATTATCTCGATAAGTGGCCGTGGTGTGCGGTGCAGACAATACGAATGGCGAAAAGAATGAAATTGTTGTAATTCGTTGGCACGACGCCGCCGTCGACGCTGTAATAATATTATACGCATATATAGGTATATAATATAGGATGGTCGACGTACATGAATCATGTGATACCCGCGGAGTTGAGTGTTGAAAAATAAATAAAAATAACGATTTGGAAATTCGTATACAGTTGCCAAAAGTGTATATACGAGTGTAGATATATATAACTAATAATATAGGTATATGTATATTTATATGCTATGTGAAGCAGTATATACGTTTTCAAGTGGTCAATTGTAATTTTCTTATATATTTTGGCCTTTGGGTGTGTATATAAATTATATATAACAGAGGAGGCGGTCTTTGGGAAAGTGTAGTGTATATACTATTCGTCCCTTGAGAAAGTTTCCCGATCTCGTTTTTGGTTTGCTTATTCATGACTTCGAGCGAAGTAAAATATTGTCGACAGTGGACACGGACTACGTCAACCAGAAATGGCCATGGCGATTTTAACAACTCCGATACAAAGTTGGTCATTTTTATGTCTTGCGTGTTTGTTTTGAATTTGTGCACTTTTTATTTTCGCCTTTTTATCGTTCGTTGACCTACCTATAAACGCATTTATAGTGATATAGTGTGAGCAACTATATATATATTACAATTTAGATGTATAGGATATTAGATATACGTATAATACGAAAATAGGCTTATATTGTTATCGTATTAAAAATAAATTTTATAATGAAAATTAAAATACTATCTATTCAGTTATCTTACAACATTCAATCTGTCCATTTTATTTACGTAAAATATTTATCATGACTTTAAGAGGATCGTTTTACGAAAATTATTCAGTCCCTTATTGAAATATATTTATGTGATTTTTACTAGTGAATAATACCAATAATATTTCCATAAAAACAAAACAAACAAACAAAAGGTTACATTTACTTAAAGGTTGATATTACAGAAGTGAAGATTGGATTTTTAATATGTAATATTGTATTATACTAAATACACATATCAGTTAATTAGTGCAATTACTTACAGTTTCAATTATTTTGATTTTGGTATAATTTTAATATTAATAAAATAATTACTAAAAGATTAAAATACAATTTTAATATTATGTTATATTGTTATGCATCCCATTATATGACGAGTAACTTACTTATAATAATAATATAATATTGTATAGTCTATAACATTTAAATTTATAACTTTTTAAACACCATTAGTTAATATCTCATAATTATTAATTATTATATTTTGTAAAATATAAATACGTATAAGTTATTTTCCTTTTCTATTTTGCGACTAGGTTTTCATTTGTTAAGGATTAAATTACCTATATGAACGATTCGTAATAATAAACTTAAATTTCTTCTGTGAACTGTGTAAAAATTGAATTTTAAAATCTTAACACGACCATTTTAATTTGTTTCTTTTTCAACAAAGTTTAAAATTTAAAATTTAAATAAGGTTTATATAATAACATATTATACTAAATTAATAATATTTTTTTTGACAAATTTATACGATTACTCTTAATCAATTAAACATGAAACTCTTTTTAGTTTTATCATAGATTTCAGTTTATAATAATATTAATATTATTTGTTAATGGTAAACAAATGTTTTATCGTTATATAAATTCACTCCTAAGCGTCAAAAGAGTATTTATAGCTATAACCTAATATATAATATGTAACTTATAAGTATGAAGTGCTATACCATTAACATTTTAAAATGAAAAAACATAATACATCTTTGCCACGTAAAATAAATATTGATAGTAATTTTAAAATTAAATGTTTCTTGTAAATTATAATATTCTGTTCCTATCTAATGTACTTATAATATAATCACATAATTTTCAAGTTGGAAATTGCTCTTTTATTTTTATTAAATATTTCGAACATTGAATATGCTTGAATTTAATATAACAAATACTTAACTGTTTACCATACAGCATACTTACATTATAATATGAACGAATCTAATTTTCTATAAAACGCATACGATGAATTTTCGTATAAATGCATTATATTTTGTATAATTCACACATGCTTCGTGCATTGTGCATACGCATGTACATTGTGCATAACATAATAATATTATATTATGTATACTTTCGACTGAAAGTTTTATCATTGCAGTGTAAATTATATCCTGTCAACCGACCAAAGTGTATATTTTATCGTGACTTAACCGGAACACGTTTAAACAGTGGGTGGGGGAAGACTTGATACAAACTCGCGTGATACAAATTTATTTTTATATCACGTTATTTAATGTCGTGACGTTCAAATAGAGAAGCAAGCCTAGGAACACTTTGCCGCATTTCGTGTTTTATTAATGTTCCTACCTTGGCGGCATTTAGTATAGCCATGTGCCGTCCGCACATGTCTGCTCAGCTTTTAAGAATAATTATTATCTAAGTGGTTGACGTTATGAAGACGTGCAACGCAAACTTTTTGACAATATCGTTATTGCTGTTACTAGTGTAATAAATTATATGCATATATACTTACATACAGACTTTTTACATGGTCGTGAAGAGTTTCATTTTGAATTCAAATATGGTTCAACGCAACATTATAACTCAATATATGTACTACGCCATCATTATTATCAAACATAATGTATATACAAATAACTATCAAATTATAAAAAATAATTTATCCATAATTAGCATTTTGGATGCATTGATATTTGTTCACTTTTGTTTTAGGATTTATTTTTACACGACTATAACAATTGTGTATTAAAATACTTACGGAGTAAAAAAAAACTAAACGTGGAACATCATAAATTATAATATTATATTACTCGCGTTCTTTATTAAAGTACGTGCGAGTGTACGACAATATTAGAGTTTAACTGATATTTTATGATTATGTTAAACAAGATGTAAACATTTATACATATTATTATTTTTATTTTTTCAGAAGAAACAAACGTAGCACTAAAAAATAATTTAAATAAAATATTTATATTGAGCAGTTGTTTTGCTTAGTACATACACAGAACAGTTTATATAGTATAATCACTATTTATTTACTTATAACTAAATATTAACAATTATCGTAATCACTACAGATCATCGACTATCGATTATTGGCCGATATTTTTAATTTATTTGTTTTTATTCAAAAAGTTTTCAACATTTCTTTGATGTAGAAACTTTGTTCAACTATCCAAATTTACAAGATTTTATTGGTTAAAAAAACGTTTTGAATAAAAAAAAAATTGTTTGTTTTGTTTTGTAAATTGGTAGGTATATATATAAATGTGTATATATGTATGCGTAGGCACGCGTTGAATAGATTTGTCATATTTTTAATTCTGATAATACTAATTATCATTTATGAATTATAATAAAATAAATATTACAGTATGTAATATTATTTATATCATTCTTATTATTGAAATGTAGGTAAATTTATACTTTTTACGTCTTAATTTGAAATCATTCAATGTTATAAATTCCTTGTTATTTATAGATAATAAATTTACAATCTAATCCAATAAATCTTTTGGAATAAATTTTACATCATTCAATATTTAAATATTTTAATAACATAATGTACTCTTACACATTTTCAAGTGATCATATTTGTAGAGTTTCAGACTGTAAGACTGTAATCAAAATTGTACGAGAATGAAAATATTAGTACGTCATATTACATTAATCATTATAACATACATCTTGTCTTATTTTATTCCAAACAAATAATATGCTAATTTAGTAAGTAATTTATTCTGTTTATAAAGTCAAATCAACAACACTGGTATAAAGATGGTATATTTCACTTAGAAAGCTGGTGCACTTAATAAATGTATACTATATACATATTGCAATATTCCGACTCGTGAACATATTTTCAAATTATAACGCTTCGTTTTCTTTATGCTATTATAATAATATATTACTAACAACCGATTGTATATTAAGATGTTTAATGTTATACATACTTTTACGTTTGAACAAACTGAACATTTAAAATAAACTATTTAAACATTTACATTTAAGGCAAATTATTAAAAATTTAAAAAATAGAAATTTTTTTTAATAATTAAATGTAATTAAATATTACATTATATCTATCTTCGAAAATGTCATAAAGTCGTGTTAGTTTTGATGATATAAGTTATATACCAGTTTATATACAAATATAAATTCGTGTATTTCCATTAGATTATTATTATTGTAGTAAGTAAACAAGTCGTAATCCAAAAATGAAAAGCAATTTTGAAAAATAAAGATATCATAATAAGTATTAGATTCTTTATTCTTAAATTGTTTCTGCGCCTCATTTTAATAAAACTATATTAGACTTTACAAACATCGAGTCGTTATAATATTATAACCCACATTGTTTGTAACAATCTTAAACGGAAAAGTCTTATTTATAAAATTTGTAATTTAATTTCCAGGAGAAAAATATGAACCAGAAGAGTTTGTCACTGAACAATATAAAACGCGAATGAAACTCACAATTAAGTCTGTTACTGTCGAAGATTACGGCACGTACAAATGTTTGTCGAGAAACGCACTCGGAGACACAGATGGCACAGTAAAAATTTACCGTAAGTGTATGTTTTTAAACGAAATTATTATTTAATATGATTTTTTTACGAAGCGTATTAAAGTCAAATAAAACGTAACGGTAGTTTATTTAAATTTGTTTAATTTTATATACATTCGAAAACATATAGAGACAGAGAAGTAATATAACTGTGAACTAAGTAAATTAAATAACTATATAGGTTTAAAACAGAAATATTTCGTATAAAAATCATAAAAGATTCATTGATTATATTTTACAATGTAATAATATATTAAATGACTATAATATGTAAAAATAAAATAATTATAGGTTTATGTACAATATAATATTAATGTTACGTAAAAACGAGTTATGATTGGTAAGAAATGCTGACATTCCATTTTATCTATAATAATTATTATAAATTATAATATTATGTATACAAATCTTCTGTTTGAGTTTTTAGTTGAATTCGACAAAATAAATCTGGTTAAAGCTTAAAGGGGAAAAAAATCAACGAACCGCGCGTTTGATGCAGGTTTTACTCTTAGAATGCCTATTCAGTACAAAGAGTCAAAATGCGTTTAAAAAAAGACATTTTAATGCGTTCGACCCAAAGTTATTAAAAACCATATTAAAAAAAAAAAATAATAATAATAATAATATCTGGTCTTGTATTATAAAACGCGTTGGAGTAACTAGCAAACTAATTAACTATAGCTGATTATGGTTTAATATAAAAATTGCGCGTGCATTAATAATTAATAAAAATGGAAGTTGTAACATTAGGATTCAAAATAATTATAATATAACAAATCAAAAATGTTTAATTACCGATACGATTATTTAATACTTTATATTATTATTATCAGTATATTAGATTTTATTTTTACTGTTGTATTAGACATCGCGTGTGTACAATCGAATTCATTATGATTCATCATTTGTTTTAATATTGTTATACCATGATTATAGGTTTTAATCGCGTTAACGTTGTTAATCGCTCATTTGAAATTTGCATTTTATTTGACTATTCATAACAGCTATAATGCTAATATTATACTGATGGAAATTATAATGATAATAGGATTTTCGAAAATAGTACTCTATAACCTTCGATATAAAACATTATTCGTTTTTTTTTTTTAATTTTAAATTGTATTGTTGTATTGCCAAACAGATAATCAACGTCTATATAAAACATTAATATTCAAGACCAAAATCAAATTCTAAAATCATAATTATATTTTATCAAGAAGTATAATTATAGTTTAATTTCATAGAATTACATCTTAGTTTATTTTACTTCATAATGGCAGCAGTATCTACAATTCCAAATATTATCTTAAACAATTAAAAATAAACTTTTTATAGGTCATATTTTCAAATAAGTTCTTAAGTTTCATACAGGAATCATTTTGCACAAATGAGAATCCTTTAGTGAAATATTTACTTTATTTTCAAATGGGAATCATTTTTATTCCTTAAAAATTAATAATCAGATGACCTTTTATGAAAAATGTTAATTTATATAAATTGAAATTTAAAAGAGTATTTTTAAATCTTTTTAACTTTGTGTATATCAAGAATGATGGATCAATGATATAGGGTCAGAATACATAGGTGTATATGGTTAAAAAAATTGTCACATGAGATTCTTTAAATGGTATAAAAATGTAAAACCTATACAAACAATTTGAATTTGAATAAATTGGAGAAAAAATATGGATGAGCAATGATCATACTTGGTGAATTACCTTGTACAATACTTAGAGTATTATTTAAATATCATATTTTAAAATTAAGATAGTAAAAATTAATAATATAACTTAATGCTGCATACAAATAGTAATAAAAACAATTTTAAATAAGCCGTTATAAATATTATAATAATTATAATGTCAAAAACTAAAACTGACCTTCAGAACAATGAAAAAAACTACTTAAAACTGTTGGCACTAAATCTGAGTTTTATTTAAACTAATAATATAAACCATTGAACATTAAATGAAAACTCTTAGCAAATTTACTAAAATCTAACTCGGTGTTGATTGATTTTATTTAGAATGCATGAGATTCTACTCGAATCGTTTCGATTAACCCTTTTGCAGTTATAATATAGCACTTCGATGTGTAAACCAATGGCAATAAACAAGTTTACACGGTTATAGACACTATATATAAAATATGTATATGCATAACCCAGTAAAAGTGCACGAGTAACACATGCATCAGTAAATTGATTTTATTTCATAAAATAGTTTTTATTATCATTTCTATTTTCAACGAAAACGGTATTACTATAAAATTGTAAAATCAGTGCCAGTTGAAAAAACCCTATTATTTTTTTATAATTTTAAATTAGCAGATATTCTTAACAATGTTTTTAACTAAAAATGTTTTTTTTTTTTTTTCATAAAATATAGAAGTGGCTAATAACGGCGCACACAGCACTACGCGACCCAAGCACAGATGTAAGTAACAACTTTTTATTTACTATACTACAAATACTATTATAGTTATACTATACTATAATACGAGTGCAGCAATTACTCGATATTGATGTGAAATACGTGTATTCATGGTTTTACTTAAAGCGTTACTGATACAACAATAACGATTACAAGAAAAATATTTTTTTTTAACGCACATCTCGACAAAAAATACCGTTTATATTATGTTTTTGAGGATCAAAACAATAAGACATAAAATACCCATTAATATTTCTTCATGAACATTGAAAAAAATACAAGCCACGTGTATAATATATTAATCACAGACTCTCTTAATATATAGGATAATTTACAAAGCATTTTAACCTCACTTTTATCATTTAATAATCAATTTATTAAAAATGATAGTATTTGTAATTTGATTTGAATTCACAAATAAAGGAAAAATTGGCAATAAGCATGCTTACTTGATAAACACCTCAAAATACATAACCATGTCTTCAGAAGATTAATGGATACCAAATAAATTATTGATTTAAGTAAAACATATATTAATATGTTGTATGCACATGATTTTTTTATTGAAACAACGCATATTAAATTTGTTAATTGATATAAATGATTAAGTAATTGGATACTGTATTATTCAAATATTACAATATGGGATGAATCAGCGTACAATTAAAAATAAAATAAACTCAATTGATGAGTATATATTTTATTACATTACATGCATGTAATATAGATAATATTCGTTATAAATAAAAAGTAAACAAACCCTTTGGTTTGGATAAACCCTTGTACCACGACTAAGACAATGGAGGAGAATTCAAGAGTCTTGAATTGTTACATTTCACGTTTTATTTTTACAATTACATACGCCGTGTATAGAGCACTCTAAGACGTACGAGCATAACATATATTATGTAGTCACACTTGTTTTTATATAATTATTGTTGTTGAAACATTATAGTACGAAAAATGCGTTATAACGATGCTTCTGTCGCACAAAACGACTAGGATGACTTTGAGGCGGGGGAACAATGGTAAAAAGTTATAAAAATATAATATTATGTCCGTGTATGTTGTTTGATAATAAACGCTCTTATAATATGTAAAATTTATTGCCGAAAATTTGGAAAATTCATCTTTTTTACATAAAAACAGTCATAAAATACCTCTAACTTTTATTCATATCAATTGGTATCCATGTGCATGTATAAATTATATATGCACATTTTTTTTTATAGTACGTTCGTACTTTTTATATATTTTACCCTATTAATTATAATATTATTATACACTACTCGGTCAAATAAAATATTAGTACCTACTAATTACTACAATTTTTCGTACCTACCATAATTGTTTGACCAAATTAACTTTATTTACGTAATTAATTTCATCGAATTTCTTTTTCATAAAAACGTCTACACGCAGTACTATTTACCACTTAAAGTTCGAAATAAAATTATATACAATGATTTATAATATTATACAATGTAAACACGCGAATTTATCGGCCTTGTGCACTAATTTTTATATAATATTTTACATAGAATGTAAAATCATTCGTTCGTTAATAATTGAATATAATACAATACAAACAACGAAAACAAATTTAAAATTAAATCAACTATTCAACTATCATCTTATCATAATTAATTAGGTAAATTAATGTTGTAATTAATAAGTTACTGACGTCCAGTCACAGTATTAACAATTATTAAAAGCACTTTGTGTTTAATGAGTATCACTGTAAAAAAAAAAAACAATAAAAATGCACGATAGCAATAATAAAATATTATAAAAATATAATAATATATTTTATGATAATGAGTTATTTTTTGTTTCTAAAAAGAGTTCATCTACCGTTGATCTATACAATATTGTTACGTGGTATTGTGGTGAAAAAATATAAATAATTTCACATGAGTTACTACATTGAAAAGCGAAAAGACGTAATTTTTTCAATTTTCCAAACACAAATATGATGTACTTATTCGCACGGTCGTCAAAAAATACTTGACATGCCTGAAAAACAAATATAAACACGTGTATGATTTTGAAACGCGTTTTTCGTTAATTTCATTTTAATTTTACAATATCACGAACGCGGTCCTCTTTCCGATTCCATAACCACACCTCAGAAACATCGACTTCTCGCTGGAATTCCTCCTTGGTTTTCACTGTCATCCGCGATTGTCCCCGTAGTCGTCATCATCGCGTTTCGTCGTTTTATATAAATATATATCATCTTGGATCCTATCGAATCACCACAACGCAGTTGTAAATTATTTATACACGATCAACGAATAAATATAATATATATACGTATATATATTTACGATATATCTACCTATACAAGAGAAAGAGATGAAGGTAACGGCAAAGGAGCAGATATTGATGGTCTCTATTGTTTTGGCCGCACACGTCCAAAATAAAGCGATTTAGACTAGAATATGACTAGTGTACGGTTTTGACGGTGCGGTGAGGGTGCGGTGGCAGTTGAATAAAACATTTCAGCGGTCTCGATCGTTTCCAACATGATCTAATGGGGGTTTTCGAACACGTCCCGTATATATATATACATATATAGGCACGTGGTAGTAGAGGTAGAGTATACAGAACGATTCACCAAACACGTTCACCCCCTTTTTTCTTCAATAATGCAGTTATTCTCGATCTGATTTTTGGAATTTTTAAATATACCCAAGGATCATACTTTTAAATTCTCGAGATTTTTTGTAATACTTAAGGAGCATATTATGTGAAGTACAAACTTCTGTTTTTCAAATGAAATGTGTTTTTCTATTTTCTACAGAAAATTATTTGGTGGATATATATTTATTTTTTTTTTTTTTAAAACGTCGATGTGTTAAAATCAAAATTTGAATGAGTGTGTTATGAGTTATTTAACTCTATGTACTAAGGATTATAGATATGATGTGATAAGTTCGGAAAATATTTAGGCTATGGTGATTTGAAAGTTTTAGAAATTTATATTAATCTATAAATATTTATTATTTTTAAAAATGGTCTACGTTCAATAAATACTACTTCCGATATTATATTAATTTTATATTTTTGTAACACGAATTAAAAATTCAACTTAACTACTTACAATTTTATAATTTTAAACATTATCCTAAGTATAAACATTCCAATAACTGGAAAACTCTCCTGGGTAAATTTATAAATTAGGTACATAAAAATTTTCAAAAAAATTATCGAGTTATTGAGAGTAAATAGGGATTCTTATTAAAAAAAAAAGTCCACATTTTAAATAGTACAAATTATCTCAAGGATTTAAAAATATTGTATTTAATTGTATTTAAAAATTTCAAAAATCAAAATTTGAATAAATGTAGTATCATCAAATAAAAATCACTCTGTAAATCTGTGTTGAGAATATATGCTCGCATGTGTGTGGATGTGTGAAATCGTAATGTCAAAATTATCGAAAGACTCACCCAATTATTTGTTTCATTCGTTACTTAGTTGTGAGAAAAACACGTTTTTAATTTTCACTTAATTCTCATGGATCGCTAAACTACTAAGATAATGAAAAGTCTAAAATGTGTTTAATGTACCACAACTTTGTCTATAATTTTAATTTTTTTTAATATTAATAAATACCGTTTTTTTAGCTTTTACTTCGCACATATTAGCTCTCAATACGGTCAGTTGCTTTTTACTCGGTAATAATACATACAAACCACTGGCTTACGCGTATCTTTTGGAATGATTTTGCTTTGTTATTGAGTCATAATAATGACTGCAATTGTATATAACCCCATAAACACTATTTCTACATGATAAAAAAAATGTTACCTATTTTATTTAAAACTTCCATGCTATTAGCTAAGAGTCAAAATATTTATAAATTTTATTTTATTATTTTTTGTGGATAAAAGATAAAACTAATAACTTTAATTAACTAAATTAAATACCAACTACTATAGATTACTTCTATTTATTAATTATTTAATTATCTCTGAAAAATGCACTAGTTTTCTACTTTATTTTTATATACTTTGTAGGTCCTATTTTATAACATTTTATTTTTAATTTAATTAAAATTACATTTTTATTTTCAGATATAATGAACCTAATATAGAATATATAGATACATTTTTTATTTTATCATTATTCCGTATACGAAAATGTATTATTTAATATGTATAACTTATACAGAATACATTATTATATTTATTGGTTAAGTTATCTAGCTTGTGTAAGTGTATACTCAATACTATATTTAGATTATAGGTACATTAAACTATTGCTTCTTGAATATGATAATCTGCTATGTAAGCGAAATTGGTCATGACTCACGAAGCTTCACAGTAATCTTATTCCCTGTATGCCATTCCATACGTACCCAAAACGTAACCCAAATCTTAATATTTAAACAGCCTTGTTGAGCGAATGGTTAATTAAATTCTAAATGTTTAACCATTATGATATAGGTACTGAATATTTTAGTGTAAAAAATAGACTAAAAACGACATTAGCTTATTAAATTAATATATTATTTAAAGGAAAAAAAAAATCAATGTTAGAAAATATACGATAATAATTTATTAATATTATTGCGTTGACACATTTTCAGTAACGGATCATATTTAAATACTCAAATTTAAGAAAAAATGTTTTAAAAGTATAATTTATTTTAAAAACTGCATAAAATATTTTATGGAATTGAACATAATAATAATCATACAATTTAGCGGCGATTAAAATTTACAATTTACAATTTATAATAATAATAAAACAACAAAGTTTTAAAAAACCTAGCAATTTAAACGATGTATATTTCAAAAAGTAACTTTCAAAATCCCAACTTATCTATTATTCATTTTAATCTTTTATAACGTGAATATTACGGTAAATAATTATAATTGTATAGGTATTATAATATATATATATAATTATTATTATTATTATCATATTTATTTTATATTTCATTAATTTGTAAAAATGACAATTATATTCGTTTTACTTAATATTTTATTATACAATACTTTTCTGACAATTGATGGTAAAATACAAAGTAAAACTTAAAATGTATTTCAAACGCTTTTATTTATTATTTTATTTAAACTTAATATTCGTTTCTATGAAAATACGTTGATGTTCTTAATTGGGTGTATTTATAAAGTTTATAAACGATTTATAAACATTGTATTTGTACAAAATGAAATATAAAGGTATTTAATTAATTAAAACCTAATTACTGTAAAAAAAACTTAATTTTTTTAAGAACTTAAAAAACCTACACAGTTATATACTCAGGCGTTACTTATAGTATCTATTGAAAGCAACTCTATAGCATATTATTGCACACCAATTGATGTATTATTAAATTCTTTATATAATTAATCAATGACACAATTATAAGAATTTAATCGTGTAATAGTTTTCTTCAGATATACTTTTATAAACTTAGAACTATGAAAAATGAATATTAAATAATATATATTAGGTATATCATATATATAATATAAATAATCTCAAAGATCTGTGCACAATTATTTTAGTAACGATTAACTTCCTTATTTTCAGATATATAAATTATAAATAAATATTCAATGCACTGTTCTATCTTAAAATAAATAAACAACTTTTAAATTTAAATTTAAAAATATTGGTTATTTATTTTAAATTAATTTAGTTTTCAATTTGATACTAGATGTTTATTTACACAACTCGAATCACTTCATATATTATACTATATTTTTTAATATAACTTACCATTAATGTAATGTAAAATTAAAATTAAATAAAAAATAAATAAGGAAATTTACAATTAAACTTTGAAAGTAAATATTAGATAAATAAATATTAATTTGTTAGAACTCATTTCCATTAAATGATTTATTTACCTAAAAAAAAAAAAAAACTAAAAATTATAGAATAGAAAATAATTTTTTTTATTATTTATATTTTTATTAAATAGATACTCTAGCATTACTATTTATTTTTAATGATTTATCTCAATCTTAACCAAATACGTTTATTAATCATTGGATATGCTTTGAAAATCAAAAAATATTTCATAATATAAAAACCATCAAGTTATGTATATCAGATAAAATCTTACAGAAAATCAAAATACCAGGTGCACGTATCTAATATTATGTTGGTTTTTTTTATTTTTAAAATGTTTATAATAATTAATATGTATATTCAAAATATTATAATAAATAATATTTTAATTTAATTAATTTCACCGCCCAATTTGAGTTGTAAATTAATTTATTACTAATTTTACTATTCAAAAGATATAATTTGTTATAAAAATCTATTCGTTATAAAAAAAAATGTTTTAAAATACAATTTTTTTAATGTAACGGAAATTATAATATAAATAATAAAAATAAGAACTTTATTTTATATTAAGCGCAAAATAAATTTAAATCAAATTCATATTTATTTTATGTAAGTTTATGTAGATTTTTTTTTAAATATAAAACTTTGTCATGATCGATTTGAACAACTTTTAATCTCTAATTATTCCAATGAAGATTAAAATAAAATGTTTTTATTTATGAACAATAAACACATTCTATCGAATAAATTATTATTTTTTAATAATCAAGTTTATATTTTTACAACGTTTAACATCAAAAATATTATAATATATATATTTATTTATATAGACTTCAATGAATTGAAATATAAATGTATTCAGATTCTACTAACATACATAGGTAACCTATAACTTGGTATCGAATAATTACTTAAATCGTAAATTAAAACTTTTAGTTAAAAATAAACATTTTGATAAAACTATAATAGATGATAATTCATAATTTTGAATAATAATTATATGTAACTACATATGTAATTTTCCTATAAAATAAACATAATACATTACACGGAATAATAGTTGGTTGTATTATCAATTATTCATTAAAATATATAGGTAGGTTAGAATTGATCATTATGGTATATTTATACATAAATGATGCTTAAGTACTTATGTTTTCCAGAATTCATACTTTAATTATTTTATTACATTGAAATAAACATAATTATTTCGATAAATTATCAAATAGTTATTTAACATTCAAAGTAGTGAACAGTTTTCGATTCCATTGCATAAATTATGAAAATTATTAAATGTATAAAAGATATCAAAATTTTGCTTCAGGCATACCGCATAAGCTTTAGGAAATTAAAAAAAAACTGTTGGCCAAATTAAGTACATAATTAAAATATACAACAATCAGTACAATAAAATAATAAATTAAATACCAACCAATACAACCAAAAATTTTAGGCTTGAAATCAATTGAAAAATAAAAACAAACGCATTTAACTTAAAAAGAATATTAAAACTATTTTATTCTTCAGTAGGTAGTATGTAGACATCAATAATTACTTTATTTCTGGTTTTCAAGTTTTTAAATAATTGTGTAAAATAAATATAACGTATAAGTTTTACAGTCAATATTCGTAACGAATATCTCTTTTTTTTTTTGTCAATCATAAGAATTTACCCAAGAAAAAAATCCAGAATTTAAAAATGACGTTACAGTGATCTTAATTTTATTTGTAAAGCCTTAATATGTTTCTTAATATATTTATAGCACACACATTTGTAAAATTGATATCTATATTATGTAATTAAAACTGGTATAAAAAGAAAAAATATGTTATTCAAGTGTATTCATTTAAAAATACAATATTTACTCAATGACATTATTATGTATTTTCTTATACAATAAATGTAAAATAATAAATAATAAATACAATTATATAAAAATTGTAATATTATTTTTTTTTCTCTTATCGTCAGTTTTGTATTAAATTTTATACATATATATAAATGCATGTACAAATACCTTTAATAATATAAAACATAACAATCATTTTATTTAATTTTATTTATTCACGATGATATCCATTAATAGAGTTTAATAAATCATTTTAATATATTACATTGGTGTATTTTGTATTTCATATAATGTATTGTAATATAAACGAGGAAGAGTTATTATGCGTCTTGTTTTTTGAGTATCAGAACTTGTTTGGTATACACATAGTGCATCGGATATGCCAAATACAACATATTCTGTTATGGGTACGCCTAATATAAAAATGTATTGTTTGATAATATTTCACTAACAAATGCGTATTTGAACGGGTATAATATTGAGTTTATAACCTCGCTTAATTTAAACTTTAATGGCTTTTACAGCATAATAAGTATGTCAACGTTACAATTACTAGCTGGTAAATAATATACAACAAATTAACGTTGATTTCCCCATAAGGAGCTGAGTTTCCAGTAGGAGTTCTCAAGTTACACCCCGAGAACTTTTTACAATTATTAATTGTTTATAGGTATTCTAATGCCTCAAAGAATTTGACTGAATTTGTTAGACAAATATATTTATACATAATATGTTTGCTTAAATATACATAAACACAATATTATATATATAAAGTTGTATAATGCGCACTAAGTTGTCTCATAACCGTTAAAAGTTGTACTTATACTTCTCTTTTTCATCTAAATATTTTGTCCAATTTTTTACACAACCATTGGTGTTATTACCATCACACATGGTATTGTTTTTGAACACTATCAAAAATAAATAAACAAACCTTGAGTGTACTTCAGCTTTACAGTCATACAGCGCTGTTCAACAAATTATCAACTATCTCGAAATACTCTTTTACTATTTTACAAACTGTGTGCGTGTTATAAATTTATAATTAACTAAATATTACATTTATATGATTCCATTCGATTTGACAATATGATTCACTGAGATTTATAATTTTCCAGTGTTACAGGCAACAGGAAAACATAACAGGTCATCTTAGTGTATGTAATACACTGCACAATATTAACTTGCAGATTTATACAAATATTTTTCTCGGTTGATTGTTGCAGGCTATGTTATGCTAACAGTTATGCTAAGTAAGCATAAAATAGTTATTTAATAGTACAGCGAATAACATATTATTCCTTTTAATATTTGGTAGTTATTGAGGCTTAGAACATGGTCAAATTGTTAGAAATTAAATTGTATGTTTTGGTAAAATTTTTTAAATTATCGATCTCCAAATCTTTTAATATGAGTTAAACATAATATTAATTCTTATCAATAACAAAAATAATATTTTAAATCATAAAGAAATATTGCTTTTATCACAGATTATATTTTTAACAAAAATATGGATCCTTAAAAGATAAATAACTTGAAAGTATTATATTGAATAAGTAATCAAAAATAGTTATGTAATTGCAAAATAATATAATTATACATTTATCAAACCACGCAATTTCTTGATCAATTTTGATGTTTGAAAGCTCACAATATTATTTTATAGTTTATAAAGTGCACAAGAGTCCTTTGCTCGTAACTTATATTTTCGATACTTCATTGAAGACAATTCTTCGTCAAACGGTTCGTGTAATAACTATAATTTCACAGTTCAACGAATTCACGTCATAATACATATAAATTGCATTGAAATATTATACTCATCTCTTTTTACATCCATACACGTGTACCAGCTTATTACATGCGTAACTTAATAATTCGCGTATTTATATGTTATATGTATACCTATATAAAAAAAAAAAATAATAAAAATATATTAATATTTTGTAGGTATATTTATTATTTTTTTATTGATAAATTTTCCATATCAAACTAAATTTACAATACATATTAAATTTAGTGTTTGTATATCCATTTACTGTACAATGGTTATGAAGTTAGATAACTAGATTTTTAAATTTGATAGATTACAATTAAACAAAGATTTTTATAAATTCTTACAATATTATATTCTATTTATTCTTTATTTTTACGATAATAAATAATGTAGAATGAACATGCATGAGCTTATTTAAAATACCGCAGAATGACCACGTTGGAGAATACGTTTATTGTGACAGTTATTCAGTTTAATATTCTACTTATATGTTGCATAAATAGAAAAATTATTTTTTGCATTTTGTATGTAGTAAATACAATATTCATATAAAATCCTATTCTTCTTATGCATCATTACTACGTTGTTTAAATCTGAATCTCTTGAACAGAAAACAAGATACCTGTGTTCTAACGTTTTGTTCTTTTCTAGTTCCGAATAAAGTCACTCGGTCTACTGATATACTTTTATTCTGCATATTATCGTTAGACTAATAAAATAATTATTCTACCAATTTTACGGATAATGCGTTACTTATTTGACGTGAGTCCTTTCATTTTCGCTAATTACAATTGAATATCTTCAATAATTATTTAATTATTGTTATTACTTTATTAATTTTAAGTTTATCACTTTTTCTTACTAGAAAATTATTATTATTTTTATCATTAACATCGCTTTAATTGTCATTATTTTAAACATTGTTATTGGGTCTTAGCACACATATTATCAAATAAATAAATACATGTAGGTACAGCGTGGGTTATTCGTCACCTGTACGGCAGTATTATTATATACGTATATCATCGTTATGCACAGTGTGTACACAAGTCACCCGTTCCAACCCATTCCGGTTCGGTCACGACGTCCGTTAAGTGTATAATAATATTTTCCATGTACCTGTATTTACGTAGATTAAAATGGCAAATGGGGTAGTGGTGCGTATGTTTTCGCCCTTGTCGCGTGCAAATCAAACGGTGTTCATAGATCGGGATCCGATAGATGTATATAAAAATATACAAAATAATGTACCTATATATACGAAATTCTGCAGTGGCGTCCGTCGTCGATGGACGGCAGCGGGGTGGTCCCGGTGGTGGGGAGCGGTAGAGGGGCGTGAATGGTGTCGGTCGGTAGGAAAACGATAAATAATAAGAACGCAAATACGGTCGGCGACATACGTCTGACCTAAAATGATACGGTACGCGCGTATAATATGTACCGAATTGAACGGAGCCAAACTATTATTATTGTCGACCGTGGCCGGAAGTGTACAGGGGCTGTCGTTATAGCAAAGGGGTGCAGAGTGGTTAAAAGACACACATATACACACGCACACACATGCACAGGTCACACAGGAAATCATAATTTATTGCTTTTCTTTCCATAAGTTTTTTATTATTATTATTATCATTTTTTTTCATGTCCCTCGTTTGCTACCACCAATCCTCCTCACACACACACACACACATATTTTGGAATAATAAAATAAATGGAAAATATCATATTAGTATACACATACACAATATATTACGTTATACACTTATAATATGTGTACAATCGTCAATGGCACGTGATGTTTGTACGCGCGTGTACCAGTGCCGTTGTGGTCGTCATTGCGTCCCTCCTCATAGTATAATGCGTACATAGCGGCGCGATTTGTCGTCGTGTTGATTGATTGACGACGCCGTTTGTTTGTTATTTGTATATTTCGCATCGCGTCGATTGCTATTAATGTTGCTGCTTTTATTATTATAGTTGAAAAAGTCGGTTTTTATTTTTTTTTTAAATTCATTGTTGATCTGTTTTTTTTTTTAATTTTATTGTCGTATAATATTATGTACACGCGTACCTATATAATACATAATGACATATGTGTTTGTTGGCGCGCGCGCGTGTGTGCTGATCTAATAATTGAAAAAATTACCCTTTGCGGTGGCGCAACGTTTATGTCGGAGCGGTGAACAAAAACAACGTCGTGGTATTATAAAAATGATTGTTTTGAGTTTTTACATGAAAACTCTTTATATTATATATTATAAATTAATATTATTCCTACGATAAAAATATACAAATTCTCACATTGTATACGTATTTAAGCCTAACAAATGTTAACCAATTTTTTGCATACATTTACGATAGTATTTTGCCAAATGCCTGTATCGATGTGATGCACATTAACGGGATGAACAGACCAAAATTTCGCGAGTGCATAATATCAATACATATCATAAACACATTATGTATATTTAATGTTAATATAAATAATATAATATGTTATGTATACTTCAACACTAGATGTGAAATTCGATTTGATCATCGTTAGTTTCCCTGTAATATGATAACGTTTATGAAAAAATAAAATAAAGTACAAGATCGGTTCGTCTTGATGTTATGTGGTATTTATTGGCATGTTACACGATAACTCACACCATGACCTTGAAATCACAGTTAGGTTCATTATAAATTATAATAAATAATATGTAGTTATTATACCGAGTGATCTATTAATTAACACAAGACACTCATTATTTCATAAACTACTAATGTTTTTAAATATATTTTTTTAAATTAATTTAAATTGTTAAAATACAAAATTTATATTATGACTATTTTTCCTCGTTATTATATTTTAATTGTTATAATTCAGCGTACATTTTTAATTTCTTACATCAAAGTACGACATTTTTTAGATATTTCGATACATAAAAATCAAATTTTAGACAAGTATTTTAATATATTTAGATATTTAAAGATTTAATGAACTGAATGAAGTGATATAGTACATTTAGTACATGGTATCCTGAATAATATTGATAAATTACACTACTCATAAATACTTAACTAATAATCTATTTGTCCAAAATGTTATTTTAATTAATCGAAATAGACCAAATTATATTTTCCATCGAAATATTAAATTAAAAATTAATATTTTTATTAAAAAATACCAATGATGAAAAATTAGTAAAAAATATTTTTTAAAAACGTTAGTACCTGTATTTATTGAAACATTAAGTGTTTTTACATTAAACGGATCACTTCGTATACAATACAGAACATCCTTAATTGGCATATTTCGTAATTCATTATAAAGTCGTGAACATAATTTGCAGATCTAACTAAAACTAAATATATGTTAGTTCTTAAAATAATGTGTATTATTCACCAAAATAATAATTTTGAAATTATAACACATAATTGTATTTAAATATAATTTATATAGTATACACTCAATAATCAACTGACTTAAGTAAATACTTATACGTATAATTGATTCATAAGTACTTTTTTTTCTGTTTTGAAGTTTTATAGGAAGCATTTTTTGTACATAAAGTTTATCAAAACTAGATTTGAGTAAAAATTCCTGTTCTTCCCTATTTTTTTATTATTTTTTTTTTTTATGGTGATTTTGAAAATGCTGGAAATATTTAATTTTGACCTCTTTAAAGTATAAATTAAATATAAATCTGTATCAACTGTATCCAAAACTATTCTCAAAGATGATAATTGAAGCGTTATTTCGACTAATATTGTGTATACTATAACTGTATACATAATATATAATAAGCAAAGTAAAAAATTGTAAAATAATTAATATATTCATTAGTCCACTCAGAATCTAAAAATGTATCAGTGGAATTATTTTGAATAGTAGGTATGATAATTTTTAAAATTTCGAAAATTTTAAAACGTCGTAATAAATGTTATAAACCTATAATAATATAATCTTCTATGTCTATGTTATATTATGTTATTATAAATGAATTAAACTTCAAAGTTTTCGAAGCAGGGACATTTAGTTTTTTAATACAATATCGTGCTTTTATTAAAATTGTATGTATAAATCTATATAGCTTGGTAATGATCATAAATATATAATTGAATATTTGAATGATTCGATCAGATTCAAAATGTATGTCATATATTAAAGTTTTGAAGCCAAATATATGAAGATAACGTTTAGCGCTGAGATGAAATAATATATTAAAATTAATAATACTTATTCGTCTTTAACGGTATAATTATGTGAAAGCTCTTCCTTCAAAATATACATTTATAGCGGTGTTTAATTATTAGAACCACAGCTTTTTAATACAAAACTAATTTTAATTAACTATACATTAATTACTTACAATATTATAGCAACTATCAACTATGGATTATTTAATATTATAATATTAAATACTATTATAATATATTCCAACTGAACGGAAAGTTAAATAATTAATATTTCTTAGTTCAGTAATAACTTTAATGTACGTGTATTTTTCAAAAATCAATTAAATAATTTCAATTTAAGTTCATTATTGTGTCGTATTAATTAAAATATAATTAATAGTAATTAATAGTATATAGATAGTATTTAAAAACTCTTTGTATTCAATTTTTAACTAACTTATAAATTTGGTAAATGTGATATTTTTTTATTTTTTATTTTTTAACAGTATAATTTTTTTTTTTTAACTTTGCTATATTTATAGATACGTATTATGTAATATATATTGTATAAAGATACTTATATGATCGTTCACTAACATTATTTAACATAACCTCGAAACCGTGAATGGATGTATTTGGATCAATTAACTTTATAATATATTTTAGACAATACAATTTTTAAACGGCTAAAGTCTCGTTAACTATTGAAATTATCAATTAAAAACCATCGCCTATAACAACATGTTGTCCCACTGGAATAAAATTATACGCAGTTACGACGTATGTATAATTTCGTTACGTTTATCTACTATTACAATTCTACAGAGTAAAGTTGTATTTAAAAAAAAATAAAATTCATATTTTATGATAATATTGTTTACCAGCCACTGAAATATATATAAACATATATATATTCAATATTCATTCTTTTAAAATATTTACCAAGTCAAAAAATAATATTTAAACGATATCTGTTGTGGTTTTTAGTTGTATTTAAAAAATTTAAAAAAAAAAAAATTTCTATGAAGTATAGTTACCACTAAAGTTAAACTAAAATATTAAAAATTGTACCTATGAGACTATTCATAACTAATCTATTGATAGATTTGTTGGATTTGTCTCTAGGCGACTACGCCAGTTTCTTTTAAGTTCCTTTGGTTGGGTTAAACAGTAGTGGTTTTAAATAATTTAGAATTGGCAGTAATTTCTAAGCTGTTTGTTAAACTCGTACATACGAGATCGACTGCGGGTTAAAAGATTTTTTTCATTTTCTCACGACAAACGGAGAAATTATTTTTTTTTTTTAATTTTATAATTGATATATGTGGAGATGGGTTTTTGATAACTTATTGTTTCTCTATATCCATATTCATCGAATCGGGTGGGGGAGGCTGTTTAAATCATTTTCAACTAAGGTGGCATTGCGGTTATTAGATGTATATTGTGAAGTAATCCCCTGGTTAATGGACTTTGCTTTTGGTGTAGATCCTGGGTAGCGGAAACGTTTAATCTATATTGGTGAACCTTACAAGGACGTTTTATCTGTGTCAGCGTCGGGATCATTTGTATCTCTTATCATTAACCGCTGTCGATTTTTTATGGTTTATTTATTTATTTATTTAATTGATGGTTATTCTAGTATAGAGCTTAGTTATGTTATAAATATATTCATTGGTGAAATGTCTATTTAACACATTTTATCTAAAGTTATTTCTGAATTGTGATTTTAGATTGAAAAATGTATTTTAATATGAAATATTTCAATATATCATAATAATATACTTGCTCATGTAGGCAGTAAATATTTGTAGCAATTGAATTAAACTTTCATAGTTGATTATCGACAAATAAACTCATTGTAATTAATTAATTAATTAATTAATTTTTTAATTAAAATGAATAACCTTGTGCACACCTGTCAAAATAATAAACATAGATCGTTATCACTTTTTTACAACCTTTAGTGAGCTATTAATTACATTATGATTATGCTAAATCTAAGTTATTTCAAATGTTAAATAAATATATTATAAACTATATAGTAATAAAAGTAGGTAAGTTTGACACAATTATTGAAAACGTAAAATATATTGACGTGCAATTGTGTATATTATTTAACTTTTTTGTATATATTTTTTTCTGAAGTTATTCATTAAATTTTTGTTTATACAATAAAACGTATTATTGAAGTAAAAAAGCTTTCTTGTACTAAAATATAAGATAAAACCGTAACGAATATTAAATAATGATTATAGACTCTTTTCACTTTGCAAAAGCATTATAATATCTAAAATTAATTATTTTAAATTTTATTGTGTAATATTAAACCATCAAATACCATGACTTTATTTAATTGAAAAAAAACTATAAGCATGCGAAAAAAAGTCAATATATATTTTAAATGAATCAGTATTGCTCTGTTTCTAACAAAATTTTAGTTAGATATCTAAATGGAACTAGGCCACTTTTAAGAAATATCAGTGAAATTCGAAAAAATAAAGTTCATCTTATTAATTTATTACTGGAGCATTAAAATATTAGATTTCTAAATAAATATATTATTTATTTATAATTTTTAAAATATTTAAATTACATATACACAATTTTTTTGTATGCATGTGTTAGAATTTCGACAAATTCCGTCAATAGTTCATAAAAACTTTTATTTTTGTATTTAAGTTTTGAATTTTTTTACAATATTCATGATAACTAATTTATACTGAAACCATATGAACAAAAATGTATAAAGACAATTTTTTTAGACGTTTTAAATTTGAATTTGGACGAAATTAATAATTTTATTAAGCTTTAAAACTATATCTCATATATCTCACGAATTATTAAGCACTAACAGTAAGTTCCGCTATTGGTGTTTTATGTTTATGTCTGTGCATCCCAAAAATTAATTTCAAAATAAACACTAAAAGTGTTTGTATTATAACCTATGTGTTTCAATTGTTATATTATATTATTATTAAAATTTTGAAATATAGAGTTTTCATTATTAAATTAATATTTATACGTTTTCCAAAAGTTGTAAATTTGTTTCTACAAGTTCTAATTAAGTTTGGTATTATTAAATTGTTATACTATTGTAAATATATTAATTTATATAATATTATATTTCAAAAGAAACCAAATAAAATATTTGTGATTATTTTAATTTACCGTTTTTAACTTTGTCACAAATAAAATCGTAGGTATATTATTGAAATAACAACGATCAAATTTACTATATTTTATTATAATCTATATAATATTGTTCAATGTTATAAATTAATATTGATTAATTTTGTAATGCGCATTGCGTAACTACATTATATAATTTTTTTTTCGGAATTTATTATGCCCCATATAAATAACCATATTTAAATAAATTTTCGAAAAATAATAAGTTCAGTTATGTTAACTTATTCCTTAAATATTTAAATTATAAAATTATAATATTCTAAATTTTAAATAAATCGACATATTTTGTACTCAAAAATATTTAATTTAAATATATTAAATTCGTGCCTTTTCTACGATTTAAAAAAAATTATAGGTACTCTTCACAATAATATACAAACAATATTTTAAACACTAATATCATTGTGTGCAATTTAGAATATACCTAAGTGTAATAATAACACTAACACTATTTTATGTATTATGAAAACAATTTTATAATATTTTACTAAAAACTATAACATTTTTGGTTTTGTGAGAATCAAATATTATGTAATAAGCAATTTAATTTAAATATATAAAACATTTTTGATTTGATTTTAAAAGTAAATACATTTATTTGTTTTATTGATATTATTACAATTTATAGCTACTAATTGTTTTTATTAAATAATACTATTTAACTGTGTAACTGTCAAAAACTTATTATAACTAATATAAACTAATTTTACAACCATTTCTACATTATAATATAAACGAATACCTACTACACAGTTATTATACCTAGATACGCCTGAGTTTAAGGTAATATTATCATCGTTATTCTTTAAATATACAATTAAAAATATTTTATGGAATGTAAGTACCTATAGTATACAGTTTAAAAACTAAAAATAAATCTTTGTCTAACATTACATATAATTTAGTAATAAAAATAAAAAATAATCTATCATTTTCCTTTAGGATTTTAAATTTCAACCATGAAAGTTTACAAACAGCCCTGTACGCATTTACAAGCAGACTGTTCGCATGATTGAAATGTAATCCTTTACCAGGAATTACACATCACAAACGTTTAAATAATGAAGATCGATAAAACGGAACAATGTAGCGTTGATACCATATTATACTCGTAAAGTCGTAATATTATAGTGTATACTAGCTATAACTGTTAATCCTCATCATCTGCGCTTATGATATGGTGCAATGCTACCATTATAATACCTACCATAGATCACTAAGTGTATTCTACTATATTATTTATTAATATAATTTTTTTTCCCTAAAAAAAAAAATCTAAAAACCACAATGTATGGTAAACGAACCAATAAAAGTGGAGCCGTTTAATGGGAATAAAAATATGAAATATGTCACGAGATGGCAACAAAAAAATTAGACGTGTTTAGTCTTATACATTTTATTTGAAGTGTTGTGTCAGTTCACAGCCACCATTCATAACACAATTTTATTAGAAAACAAAATTGTTGTGATAATATTATTTTAGTAGGTAGATCATCAAACGTTTTATTTATATCCATTATCGATACACACTGCATACAAATAAAAAAAAAAAATATGTGTTAGTGTGGGCCTACAAAGTATTGTATTTTTGAATTGGCACGTCCCATTTATACGATAATAATGTTTTGCTTATTTATACTAATATATTATTATTTGTTTTTTTTTCTTTTATAGACAAGAACCGTAACCGGACCAGAATACGAGTGCAATCGAATGATATTAGAGACTCGGCGTTCTTATCGAAGGACGAAAGTACGTCATAACCGTTTGTGTCGAACCCATAAAATTACATTTCATCTCCCATGATTTTCGTATTCATCCTATGCGTTCAATAGGGTACAGAGTGCGCAAAAAAAAAGTATAATGCACCAATACTACAATGCGATAATGTTAAGCAAAACGTTTACCGTCTAGGGGAGGTTTCGTTCTGATTGGATTATTGTGCGAGTGCGTCAGACTGTACACCACCAATTTAAAATGCTTAGGTACATCGAGAAGTTAACACAGATTTATTTTTTCGTTTAAAGTAAAAATAAAAAAAGAGAATAATAAAAACATTTCACTTATTTTGTTTCTTCAACTCTAAATAGTAATAATAATAATAATAATAATAATAAAAAAACAAATAAACACGGCTAATAACTCGTGCCAAGGTCCTGTGTGTCAAACACACTGAGTCGTCGAGAGAAAACTAGAATATAATTTGCAATATAAAGAACGAAGACCCTAAAAAAAAAGGTTCAGTTATAATAACGGTAATAACCTAAACCGAAAGATTCTTATTTTTTTTTTTTTTTTTTTTTTTACCTCATGTTTATAATTTTTGATTCGCCCGGAGCTCACATTTTTCGTACACATAAAAATGAGGCAGTTTATATTTTTCACTAAAACTTTTAGTAGATTCCTCGGTAAAGTTTTCTTTTAAAACAGGCTATTATCGTTTACCGTATTTGAAGAAAGCAAGTTTTATTTTTTATTTATGTATTACTTATTACGTCATTTAAATATATATATATATATATATATATATATATATATATATACTCATTTTACACTGTTATATAATATAATAATAATAATTGTTTGACTCAAACAATATTTCATTAATTTGTATCAGTTTCATGTTTTCTGTAATAATTACTGTTGGATGTAATGTGTACGTTTACCATTTCAAATTTTTGTTAACATAAATACCTATTGACGCATTTAATTGCACACTACTGCAGTACTACGCATAAAACACATAGTTGTTAGACATTATTAGAAGAACGCCAAAAAAAATATTTATTGTGATTCAAAAAATAAAAATATTTTATTAATTTAATTTACACAATTTAAGGATTATTTAATAATCCTAAAACCTTTTCAAACTTTTATTTTTTATGTATACATGGTGTATCATAATGACCTAACATATTCAAATGTAATTTTCATGTAAAATTGTCATATCTCCATGATACACCGTGTATATTAAATTAAATTTAACTTACAACTCGTTATAAAATAGTATGGACAAATTCAATTTATAAAATATCATATTCTCGACAATAATTTGTGATTGTGCTTTTGCTTTAAATTAACTATAAATGGTTTAAATGTTAAATATATATTATTAAAATAAATATGAAAATTTAGATAATATTTTGTCCATAAGACACGAAGTCCATGATGTAAACGAGACTTAACTTTCCAGACTTTAAAGCCATGTGATGATAATGACCACTCAAACGTATGGAATTCTCCTTTATGATAATTATTAACTAAACCATAAAATTCAAGTCACCTATGACATTTAGAACAATGATGAATGAATTATCATGGGTCCGAAGAAACATAAGCACTTCACTTCATAATCTTTTTTTAATCTTGAAATGGGTCCTTGATGGTATCATTCCTTAATTTATATAATGGACAATGATATGTTTAATATATTGTGGTGTTATAGCCTTGTAGGTATTATAATATCTTTACGTTTTATAACAGAGCTTGGAGTTGATCTTTTAAATTATGAACAAATCGACCTGTACTATAATTTAGATCAATGCAAATTGTTGTAATCTTATATTAATTATTATTCAACCAAGTAATTGAATTTATAATGAGACCATTATAAAAAAAATAATAAAATATTCTAATTAATTTATTTAATATTGTTGGGTATTATATCAAATTAATAATTTATCATAATAATAATAGCATTATGCCGCCATAAGTTATGATTTTATGACTCAATAAATTACAATTTTTTTTCTTTATTTATAATTTTTACGATCTTTAGTTAGTCAAAAATATTCAATTAGTAAGACTGATGTTAGTAATAGATGACATGTTAACGTATGGGCGGGGTAATTGCCAATTGGATATTGATGTAATAAAAGTTAACATAGTCACCTATATCTGTCATTCTGTCACTTCGTAATTTTCATTGATAGTTCATACATGTGCTTCGCAGGTAAGCCGTTGGTTAAATATTACTCCTAATAAGTTATGATTATTTTGTTGTCATGGGAAAAGTTGGTGATCAATGTACACGAGAAGGACATTCTCAGAAAATACTGTATGATGAAACTGCAATACATTGACTTGCTTTTGTTAACTTTAATTCCCCATTCATTGTGCCAAAGAGAAAAGAGATCTTGAAAAATTCTATTCTATCTAGAGATCATAGTGTATGGCAGTGTACAAAGCATATGACTTTATCACCATCAAAGTCATCTACATTCAGGGGCGTGCCCATAGGAAGAGGATAGGGGTTAACCCTCGTGGGATAAAGAAAATAATAATAATATGTAAAATAAAATAATTATCTTATTTAAATAATAAAAATAAAAAATAAATAAATAAAATAAAATACAAAAAGATACACTAAGGTATTATAATTAATAATATAATTATATTAAAATAAGTAATATAGTTACTATAATAATATATTCCACACTAGTTCATATTTTATATCACACTTTTACACTGTTTTACGTCTGTCTGTGTCATCAGCAGAATGTTTACCTTTTATTAACCATTAATCATTATGACTATACCTAAGTACGTTTGCAGCATGAACCGTGTTATAAGTGGTCCCCTCGAAGCTTGCAAATAATAGTGCAGCAACAGTTTGTATATTAAATTTGGTGACATTCTTGATGATCAAATTAATTAATTCATTGCATTCAAGTGAAACAGAACGTTAAAATGGACTTTTTCGAACCGGGACGCAGTACTTTAAGTTGCGTAATTTCGGTATATTTTGAACATTGGATACCTAGTGTTGGTAGATTTATTCTACACATGATCAATGACGTATAGATTAAAATAGCATAGGAGAAATTATTTTAAAAAAAAAATTATATGTGCTATAGTTATTTTTCGTTTATGCGTCGCTGAATTATTTGAGTTTTATAGTTAAAATTATTTTATTTGATTTGATTCTTATAGTGCTCTTTACATTAGTTACACGCATACTCTACTGTATCGTTAAAATAATCCTTAACTATTTTCTTACGTGTACGTAGTTTATTAGAAGGTATTTATTTAAGAACAACATTTACAATATTATAATTATAAGTGTACAGCCCAAATTTAAAATAATACATTTGATTATGTGCCTTGTCATAAGTTCATTTAAGTGTTTTTCGTGGATCTATAGTCTACTTATAACAATATTATTATTATTAAATTGTCATCATACTCACGTGATACATCTAATCTTGCAGATAACGAATTGCAGACACATTACGACGATGATGGTGAATTTGAAGAATACGATTCCGGATCGCAAACTCACGGTCTAGCTCTCTACACCGCAATTGTAAGCGTAATCATGTTGGTGTACGTGCACGAGTGACTCCAAAACACTACAAAATATACACTGTCCAATAAACTTACGATTTATAATAATAATAATAATTTACTTATATGCATAGATAATACTATATGTTGTTAAGTCTGAAATGTTTTTGATCTTTTTTCGTGGTTTGATTTTATTTTTTTAGTCCGATTTCTTGAATGTATTGATTACTATACACTTGAATTTAAACATGTAATACCATGTATTACGAATAGATTATAATAAATAAGTATATATACAGGGTGATTCTTTTAACAGTAAATACTTATTATTTCAATAAGTATTACATTTTAGATTTTTTATTTTAAATAGTCTGAATCCACTGTGAATAAACATTTAAAATATATATATATTGTTATAATTTTTTCAATTTTAACTGTTTTAAATTATAACACCTCATATTTCTAAGTCGACTTCTAACTCGTATACATTTTAAATACATACACTGAACAATAACTTAAAAAAATAAAAAACAATAAAAAAAACCATTATTCTTTTTCAAAAATGTAAAAATGTTGTTTATAAACTAAAAAAATAATTTTAATAATGTCAACACTTTTTGAAATAATGCGTAGGTATTTAATGTTAAAAGAATCATACAAAAAAAAAAAAATTAGAATTAATTGATAGTAAAATAAATGTTGTAGTAAGATTAAAGTATATTCTATAATTTTATTTTACAGAAGTGTATATAATATAGTGAATACATATTATTTCATATGTATTATATATATATATATATAAGTATTTATAAATATATATGCGTGTATAATGTGTACATAATACTTTATACACAAAGGAACTCCGTTAGCATTGTTTAAACTTAAAATAAATTATAAGAAAATAATATTGTTATCCATTATCGTAGATTCGTTTTAGTGAATTATTTTTTTATACTACTAGTCCTGTCTAATATTTTTGTCTGATTAAAATGTGTTGTGTGCATATCTATTTATAAGCGTATACAATTTAATTAGTTGCAAAAAATAAAAAAATACGCATTTGTAAAATCACGCTAGGTAAAAAAAAAAAAAAGACTGAATGAATGAGTGAGCATCAAGTATATTTTGTACCGTAAACTTGGCTCTCCATTAATTAAATAACAATGACCGTTTAACGAAAATGTCTGTATTATTTTACGACTTAAGATAAATTCGTATGTTTAACGAACATAAACTTGTACATATCATTTGATGCTATCCGGTATCCATACCGAACTATTCTCAAATCCGCACCAAATTCATTGCATTGTAATTATAACACATTTATGCGCAGTATTAGGTACCTACGACTATTATTATATTATATTATAATTATCATTGTTGTTATTATTGTAAGATAAATCAAATATGATTATATCATATGCGGTGATCTTACTTACGAGTTGCAATACACTAAATACTCCCTTATACACTGCAAATCTTTTAAATTATGATAAGGATATGAGAAATAATTTAAAACTATTAAGTATTCGTTTGGTGTTATTGGCTATTGCATAGCTAACAATCATAAGTTAAATGGATACCTCTGTTGCATCATACTTTAAACGAACATCGATTTTACATAGAATACATTTTTATAGTTTAAGAATCATTTACTGTGTTAAATAATTTTTAAAAAACTCTAAACAAATTGTTTACTAGGTACATTTTGTTTATTTTGTTTATAGGCATTTAAAAATAAGACAACATGTATTATATATTATAATATTATAGTTTAATAGTATATAAGTATTATAAGTATATTCAATATAGGTAGGTACATTATATTATGTTTATTGATAAAACATTTTAATACAATAAAATTAATAATATCTGTGCATTTCGTCAACAATTAGTAATGATAAATAATGATCTCGTAATATCTCACAATGTTCACCGACTTGTGCTTTAATAACACATTTTTCGATATTCAACTTTATAATTAATAACTATATTAACAGCTAGCACAACTTGTTCAGCTACAGGAATTTAATGGATCCAATGGTATTATTAAAAACGTTAAATAGCTAATTATTTCCCGCGTAATCACGTTCGAGTTTTTAACCGATTACTATTTGATTCATATCTATAAATAAAAGTGAATTTAGTGCATTATAAGACTTCTTCGCGTCGAGGATAAAGAAATATTAATATAGCCGTTTCACAAAAGTAGATCAAATGTTTCCTTTGGCTGTCTTTTATGTATTTTTCATTCGTGTTATAGGCATGACGATGGTTCAACATTTCACGTTTTTCTTTGACGACTCTCCTATACTATGCGTATTTCAATGTAAAATCTTTTAAAATTGTTATTGAAATTTCTAATGGTTTTCGTTTCGATACGTTTTATAATAAATTACGATATTTCAGTTACCTACTATACCATATATTCTATATACATACGTATCGTCGGAATGAATTCGCACATACAATAACTAAAAACGTTCATTAACTAAAATAAGTTCATTATTTATAATATTATTATACTACCTACATCTATATAATATACTATATTATTCCTAATAAAATATTATATTATACATTTATAACTGTTCAAAAATATTTTCAATCTTACTGTGATGTTCCTATAACTATATTTCAAAATAATTTTTATTCGTACCTATATTATAAAAATTTGATTTTGATTAGGTACGACATTCGATTTTGTACCTACCTATATACTTAAATAATATTAAGTAACATCGGCCGTCATCCGATGTATTTCATAAATCTTGTACTTAAGTCTATATAGCATTAAGATGATCTGTATTGTTTATGTGTAACAATGTAACATAATATGTTAAAATAACTTTTATTTTATAGTCTTAATTATTTCGTAAATGTTATTATAGTACGATATTTGTTTTATTATTCTAATAATATATTATATAAGTCTTTGTATAATATGCTTTCGATCGCAAATAATCTGACACTTGATAATATAAATTGTATACTACTAAACATGCACATTTTTCCATTGACATAGAAATAGTAATACTATAAATCATAATAATCATAATAATTATTTTTATGATCATTTGTGTAATTGTGTAAAAATATCATTAAAGAATAAAATATAAAATAATATTACTGTCTACAAAACGAATAATGAAAGCGGTCGACCATTAATGGTTGATCATCTCATTAATGTAAAACCATTTTAGTTATTTCAGTCATTTGATTACTTACAAGGCTAAAAATTATATAATAGCCATGTAGGTATTGTATTAATATTTGAGAAAAGTTGAAAATATTTACCTATCTGATAAGAATTTGTTTAAAATAGAAATCACACATGTTTAAAAAACATTTCTCTGAACTGTTTTAACAAAAATTTAATTATATAATAATAGTATGTATACGTAGTAATATATTTTATAGTAAATATAATTATCTAATTTATAATGTTTATGTGATATGTGAAGTTAAACTAGTTAAAGAAGTTAAAAATGCAATAACTTTATTAACCGTATTATAGAATATCAATAATATCATCATACATTTTATAAAAATAAAAATTCTGACACCTATTACTGTAACTAACTTCATTGCTGAATAATATAAAATCATACGATATTACAATTAGACAGACTCATAGAAACGTATGAAGCTTAAAATATTACGAAATATGAAAGATTATGTATTTACCAATATTTTTCATATTAAAATTAGTCAATCCTTAAGTACTAATAAATAATATTTATAAATACACTATATTTTATCATTAATCAGTTAGTTGTTAGACTTTAATATGGATCTTAATATTCATTCCACGTACCACGTTCACTTAGGAAGTTAGGTTCATAGTTTCACTTGGTCATCACCAGGGAATGGATTCATATACACAAAAAATCCTTAAAATATACTTTAAAGAATACTGTAATATACACTTAAAATCTAATCATAAAATTAAATTAAATATTGTCTTCACTTATTTCTTTATCTTCGATCTATAAAATATTAATTCACGTTAATAAAAAGTGAAAACAAAAATGTAATTCATATTTTACCTTATCAACACTGGCTGATCAGAAATTGCTAAATGACCAGTCGTTATTTTATCAATACAATGGGTGCTTTATATGAACCACGAAACATAGAATTAAATAAAACAATTTGTTTTACACAAAAAGCATATTATTGATGTTAATAAATATTTAATAAAAAAATGTTTGTAAATATTTTTTCTAACAAAATAATTATATTATTATTTTGATAAAAAATTCCATCTGTATCTAAATTTTAAAATTATTTCTACCAATTAGGTAATGATAACAATAATTAATCAAATCAAATCATTAAATAAAATATACAATAAGTAAGTTATTTGTATTTCATTCTAGGTTGATTGTATATAAATCAGTTGATGTCAAACGGCCCTTAAACATATTAGTTAAAAAATATATTTTGACAACGTGTAAAAATACAAAAATTATACCACAACATATTAATAAATAGAAGAATAATACATGCCTAGTGATTAATTGTCATTGTAAAAATTAGATATAAGTATAAAAACTTTAAATTCGATATAAATGTAATATAAAATATAAATACAATATAATACATAAAAAGATTTAGGTACATACACCATACAGGTATATAAAAAATAAAATAAATTATTAATTAATAATGAAGTAAATATTTAAATATTACCGTTTTTTTTTTTTAATTATGAATATCATTTAACTTTATTATTCATTGTTCATGGTAGGTACTTATCTATAAACGCCCATATGAATTTACTTATTACCAATTTTGACAACCAAATATTAATTTAACAATTATTAAGAAGTATTCGATAATATTAAACATTAAAAAAAAAAAAAAAAAAACATTTAATTCTTATCATAGTTATACAAAACCACAACATTTTTAATTTTACTCTCGAGAAGGTTATTTATTTTAAATAATTTATAGATCAATTCCTACAAATGATCTATTTTTATAGATATATTGATATTTATTCATAACAATTCTTGGCAGTACAATCACGGAAGTTATGTAACAAATTACAATTTTCACTTTGTAAATTTCTCCACGTGGGTGGAGGATACACCTCATTAAAACGTTTATAATAATAAACGTGACACGCGAATCTGGAAATATGATTTAAACATTATATGGATTCACGAACTGAACAATAAAAAGTGACGCTATTCGTTAAATCAATGTAATAATTAGGGCTGTGAATTTAATGCACTGAAAATCCTTAAAAAATGTTTTTAAAATGTCAAAAATTATGGTATAAAATGCACTTAAAATGGTTTTGAATTTAACATTTATGTATATTGATATTAATATATTATATGCATATTGCATATAAATGTATTTATTTAATACAAAAAAAAAAATTATAAAAAAGTTGATTTTATTGTAATTTTGATTTTAAAGTTGATTGGTTCTTTAATAATACTATTCACCTGAAACGGCTGAGACATTTTTTTTTTTAAGTTTTTAAAAATGTTGATTGACGAAATTTAATTAAAAATACTGGAAAAATGAACTTAAAAAAAGGAAAATATGACCTAAAAATATTATAAACACCAAAAAATGCAAAATCAAAGTTTCATAAATGGATTTGTTGTTACATAATTCAAATGATGTACTAACAAAGCTACGTTGCACAATTATCAAATAGAAATGCACTTTCTTATAAATTCACAGTCCTAGTGATAATTATTTGTTATTTCTTGTACTATTAATAATATTATATATGTATTTATATCGTAGTATTCCCATTAAAAATAAACGCATTTTATTAAAAAATCAACACATTTAACGCTCCATTCAGAATTTAAAAGAACAATGATTAATCTATGTTTTTGTCCAACTACTTTCAGATTCAGTGTCATTAGACACACATTAAACGGGTAATATACTTAAATACTTAGTATACTAAAATGCATTTAGTTCTTAAAATCATAATACTACAATATACATATCATATAAATTTTATTGTTATAGGTACATTGTTGAACTATAAACCGTTGTCTATCACTGATACGACCGTTATATTAATACAAGATAAATAGGTACCAAATGACAAAATACAAAAGAATTTTTACTATAGATGCTCAGTTTAAACATAATGTAATTTAAAATGTAAAAAATGTACTAAAATAAAATTTAAATTTAATATTATACTTATCAATGACCTCATAGCATAAGTACACAGAGCTATTGATGAAAAAATACTATTTAGACTAAGTATAAGTTCTTCAACACATATATTTTGTTACAGATTGAAAAATTATTATTAGGTAAACATTTAGAAATTTATTCATAAATATTTAGATGCAGTGAGACTCCTTTATTTAAGTAGTGTTGTTTTAATTAATTGATCCTTCACAGCATTGTCCATGATAAATTAAATGCTCATTATTAATGTCCTTTATTAAATTCCGTTAAATGTAATCTACACAGATTTTGCACATAGTTGTTTTGATTAAATATAATAAGTAAATTAAATGACAACAATATATAAATTAATTAAATAATTTATGGTAGTTTTTCATAATTCGAGTATGTTCACTGTTTATGTGTTTAAGAGTAAAAAGTTGCATATACTTTTATAAAAATATTGAAAGTCAATAGGAAATTACGGATTTGTATAAAGGTCTTCCGTGTAAGGCTGTCTCAGATTCAGGGGGGTAAGGGTGTTCAGACACCCCCTGTCGTCTAAACCATCAACAGGTATATATAAAAATTAGCTATAATAAATTAAATAAAAAGTACCTAGAAAGGTGTAATATTATTTTTTTCAAGCACCACCTGTTAAAATGTACTGGTTCCGCGCCTGGTGTAAGCCTTTCGAAGAATCGAACCGTACAACAATATGAGTAATTCGATCATAATCCAAAATATAATATTTTCTTCTCATTTAAGTAATAAATCAAAAATGGAAGTACTACAGATGGCATTTTAGAGATATAATTATTCATGTAAGCATGATTAAAATTTCATAGTGTAATTTTTATTTTGTCTATATTGTGTTTTAATATTATATTATTATTATATTATAATCGCCTAACAATACGCGATACATCGCTGTACAGCACTAAAAACATTACTTGGTAAAAAAACATTAAATCTAAATTTACAGTAGGGGTACTGCATAGAATTTTCATTGTCAAAACAAAACTTCGCAGTAATAGTATCTCAAAACGTTTTCCTCAGAACAGAACTAGTCATAATTTTTAACACAATATTCGCTAATGTATTTTTTTCTTTCCTAAATAGATTTCCAAAAAAAAAAATCACAACATTGGTTTTACTCTAAAATTTAATGCCTACGAATTGGTACACACGAATAATATTCGTATTCCATACGATTCAATATCGAATCCTGCACTGCAGTTATATTATATTATCATTATGATGTAAAACAATAATGTTTCTTTACTAGACATATCATACATAATACATTGATACCTAAAGTATAGTTAAGTATCTCAGATACTAGTTTCAAATACATATAAATATATTGTTATTATAATACAGGACCTCCTCTTGCGAGGTAAAATAGAATAATATAATAAACAAATAAAAGAATATCAATGGTAGAAAGATAATTTTAATTAGGTTAAGTAAGGTTAACTGTCGACGATATCGCAGTAACCACCATTGGTTGGCTCGGATGAGTTGGATAATATAATTTAAGCATGTTGCATACCTCTAATATACGACATAAAATGTATAAAAATAAAATCATATATGACAGTAGCATCTAGTGACGAAATTGAGCGGTAGTCATCAGTTGTCCTTCAATGTCCGCATAAACGACGGTAGATGGCGCTGCCATTATCGACTGTATTCGTATACCGTTCGTACGATAGACACGTAACGCATACCCACCAACCAGTATGCCAAATGGACGTTGATAACAATATCTGTGATTAATATTGTGTTATATTTTATTGTTATAATTCAATTTTAATATAATTCGGAGTAGTGATAGCAAGAACAGCTTAGGTATGTCAACAGTGTCAACCTTTATAAGTTTATAAATTATAATAACTAAGTATGCGTTACTGCATACATGGTTTACATGCCATATATTGTGTAAGCTTAGACACTGATGCAATTGAATGGCGTTGTGCAGAAACTTAAAGAAAGTAACCATCCCACGCATGTTTTGTTTATAATTATTGTAAATTTATTTTGCTAAACTCTATTCCATCTAAGAGTGAACCACTCGGCCGACCAAAACTCGTTTTGTTCACGCATCCCCATCACAAGACGGGCGCCGCCGCGAACGTTGGTGTGGGCCGTCACGAAACTGCAGCTGCCTACGTAGTGAGCTGTATTAACACACTATCACTTGTTTGATTCCACTCGCGCGCACATGTTCACTTTTGTATTTACCGCCGTCATTTATTAGTTTAGCTATCATTTTCCGTAGTGAATTATTTTTTTTGTTCATATATTTTTTATTAAATAATTACCATGGACCAAGAACAAGCTGTAGGCAAGTCTCCAGTAAAAAAAAATCCATCAGGAAAGGTGAGAACATTTTTTCAATGAATGATTTTTTAATTTAATATGCTGGTTTTATCATAATAATTTTTGTTACGGTTTCAGAGAGTAGATTCTGGCAAGAGACAAATTATAATCAATGCGTACAAGTCAAAAATGAATTCCGATCCAACAAAGTCTTTAAGAATTATCCGACAAGAACTTTCTAAAAAATTGGGCATTGGAGCAACGACAATTTCGACCACAATTACAGAATACAACAACACTAAAAAAGTAATATCTCCTTGCAAAAAACGTGTTAAGACATCCTTCCTCGATACATTTGAAGAGTTTGAGAGGAATGTGGTTCGTAGGCATGTACATAGTATTTGGTTCAAACGTGAAATTCCTACGGTCGACAAAATATTTCAAGTAGTTTCCGATGACGACTCTTTACCTATTATTTCGAGGACAAATCTTTTTAGGCTTTTGAAAAAAATGGATTTTAAGTACAGCAAACGTAGTCGAAATAGTGCACTGACTGAAAAAACCGAAATTGTGTGTTGGCGTAGACGGTTTCTTGAACAATTGCGTGAATACCGAAATGAGGGTCGACATTTATATTATCTGGACGAGACCTGGGTTAATGCTGGTGAATGTACCAGCAAAACATGGATCGATACTACAATTAAATCACCCCGAGACGCATTCCTACAAGGTCTGACAACTGGTGCCGTAAATCCTTCAGGAAAAGATGAACGCCTTATTGTCCTGAATATAGGTTCGGAAGATGGGTTTGTCCCCGGCGCATTGTTGTGCTTCGAATCGAAAAAAAACACTAGAGATTACAATGACGAAATGAATGGGGAGACATTTTACGAATGGATGGAGGGTGTACTGCCTCGTTTAAAAGAGAACTGTGTTATCATCATGGACAATGCGTCATATCATTCTGTGAAGCTTGATAAAGCACCTACGTCGCAAACCAAGAAAGGTGATATAATAAAATGGCTGGAGGATAAAGGCGAGGTTATAGACAGACCTATGTGTATACCACAACTTCTTCAAATTGTGAAAAGGATCAAGCCACAACACCAGAAATACGTAATTGACGAATTGGCAAAAAAACATAACCGTAATATACTAAGACTACCTCCATATCACTGTGAGCTCAATCCAATAGAGTTGGCTTGGTCATCCGTTAAAAATTACGTACGGATGAACAATAAGACCTATAAATTACACTATGTCAAAAATTTATTAATTGAGGGCGTCAAACGCGTGGATGCAGACATGTGGAAGAATTTTATTAGTCACACGAAGAAAGAAGAGGATAAATTTTGGAAAATCGACTTCGTCGTAGATGAAGTATTGTCTGCAGAGTTGGTGTCAGTAACTTTGACAATCGGAGATACATCATCAGACGACTCCCTCAGCACTGAATCTGACTAATTTTTTTAAATTTTTATTTTATTATATTGACGTGTGTATTTTTAAAATATTGTATTTGTATTATATTATATTGACGTGTACTTTTTTTTTATTTGTATTTTTAAAAAAATTGTATTTGTTTTATACCTATTATATTAAATTTATTATTTAAGCGATAAAACAATTTAATTTATAATATTTTATGTTTATGTGTTTGTATATAATATACAGTGAAAACTCTTTATAACGAAACTCTTTACAACGAAAACCTCTATAAAACGTAAATATTAGATAATAATGGTTGGTTTGTTTTATAACACATTAGTAAACTCGTTCTCTATAACATATAGTCACTCTCAATAACGAAACAATATTGTATGTTTCATAACACAATTTACCTGTTAAGTATTATAAATTATAAAAATAATCGGCAAAAATGCTGAAATTTCCAAGAACGATTACATTCTTTCATTATCTACTTTTAATATCGTAATAATACCGCATTATTATCGATATCGAATAATATATTCATTTTATTATCGACGAAATTTCTAACAACAATTTTGTTTTTTTTTTTAAACTCTCTCTATTACGAAAACTCTCTTTGACGAAAGAAATCTCTTGGTCCCTTCAGATTCGTTATAAAGAGTTTTCACTGTAGTTTGATTTATGATGAAAATTCAAAATAAGTGTTGTATAGTAATTAATCGCGAAAACAGCTATGTTTTTATGATTCTCTGTATGCACGGCGGTCGACAACTTACGACGACCAGCGATGACTGTCGACCAATGACAGAACGCCTAGCCGTCACCAGGGGGGTCAGACAATGATCGGCGGCTCAGTCTGCGTGCGCGAAAGCGGTTCACTCTTAGGTGGAATAGAGTATATTAGGTAGATTGAATTTATAAACCTGAAGTCCACACAACAGAGGTGCTATGCTAAATAGTGGTTTTAAAGCATTATAATTGTCATAAATAAAATGGTTACGAGGATAAAGGCACGAAGGCTAGTAACTACTTGCCTACAAGTTCCCGAGAATAGTGTTATAAAATTTAAAATTCAAATTTCGAAATTACAATAAGATATTTAATATCATTCTTTGTCATTTAAATAAGAAATTTCGTTCACTTTTGAATTTAAAATATCTTGAAATATTTTTTCGATCTTATGGTTTTTGTATGAACTAAGTACTTTTGAAAAACCTTGTTTTACATAAGCCATACTTGGCTTTATAATAATTAATCATTTTATAAATGTTTAATTACAATATTATTTAATAATTTTCGCGATTTTGTCGAATTTTTTCAACATTTAAATTACAAATGTATATACAAAGTGTGAAAATATATTTTTTATACATTTATTAGAACAAGTTATTTGGAATCTCATTATATTCAATTTTCAAAGTATTTTGCCGAATGAAATATTATTTTTATAAAATTGAAACATTTTTATAATTAAATATTTTTAATGCTTATTAGTAACTTAAAAATAAACAAAATATTTTTTAAATAATGAACCATGTAAAGAAAATGATAATATAAACATTTGATGAACATTTTTTTTTTAAAGATTTTTTGAATTAACACAAAATATCAAAAATCGATTGAGGAGAAATTGAGGAGAATTTACATTGGTCGTAAATATATATACAGCTGCCTTTATAAGAATTGTATGTATATTATATGTTTTTTTTTAATGACAGAAATAACTTGTTAAAATATTCTACACTTATAAATGTCAAGTCATTTAGTTGTCCAAATATCAGTGAATCCTATATACCTATGTAGTAACTAGTAATTAATTTGCAAAGATTTATGCGTTAATATTTTTTATGTTACGGAATTGACAGGTGCAATGGAGTAAAAATATGTTGTGAAAATGTTAATTTTTATTGCATATTAAACTATTTTTACAATTATTATTGTAAAAAAAAATGTATTTTTATAAATATTTCAATATTACAGTTTGTTCTTTATTTTTACATGAACTGAAATAAATATAAACAATATTGCATAAACTCAATATTTTGAAAGAATAAAACGTCCTTATAACGCGCCAATTGGAAAAATATGAAGATTATTATTTTTACATTTTTTTTTTATTGCATATATATTATAAAAAATTTTATAATTTTTATAAAAAAAAAATATATTATATTTTATATTGTTATACAAAAAATTTTTATAATTTTTCATTTAACACATAATACGCCTTTGTAATTTTCAAACGAACAAAATCTAATATCTTAGAGAGAACTCAAAGGATGACGGACATAGAACCATCACACATTATCCAGAATCCACTTATAATACATTGCCCAAGGGACCTAAAATTCTACAGCAATGAATCACGACGTAAAATATTGACGAAATCAACAGCATAGCAACTACGTTGCCGGGTAGAAAGAAGCCCGTCGTTACAATTATCCTAAAACCATCAACAGCAATAGACGCCCTAAGCATACAATGTAGGGGGTTACGCTTCACAGAGTAAAGGGTCGCCGGGTAACAGCAGAGTTTTTACAACAACTTCTAAAGGAAAACATCAAAAGGGAAGTAAAACGGTCCCTGACGACAGCCATACCACATACACCAGATTAACATATTAAAAGGACAAAAGATGTACGTTCACAATATCCCAGGCACCTACCCTGATTGTGACCGTTGGGGTCATATCCCGAACACCTTATTTCACCCCATGGATATTATTAAAAATATCAGTCATAGGTATATTATATATATTTATATAAATAACAGATACACAATTATATTAAAAACAATAAAAAAAAAAAAATGGAAATTTTATAATAACTCCATACAAAACAGCTAAGTGATAATACCTAATAAAATAATAGTAAATAGAACAAATGTATGGTAATATAATGATAAAAAAAAATATTTATAACATTGCTTAGACTCATATTTTTATATTATTTGGAGGTAGGTACTCAAAACGATTTATAAATTATAAATTTATGTTAATGCGTGTTGTTTGGAATCACTGGTATGTATATAAATATATTCATTACCTGTCCATTAGGGGGCAACTAGTACTAGATCCTTTTCGTTGACAGTAAAATTTAGGGTAGGTACGTCGGGAGGTAATTCATATAAAAATGATGGTAAATGTTAGTTACGTACAAAAAAAAAGGTCCTGATAATAATATACGTAAATTGCAGCCCGTATTTCACAGGTACATACGTAAGTTGCGGCACGTGTTTCCGTCGTATTGATATACGTTAATTGCGTCCGATGTAAAATTCGATATTATTATTGTATTATAACTTTAGAGACATACAACGAACACATGTTAGTTCACCGATAACATTTCGAGTGCTCAAATAAGTCGGTGATTTCTTTTAAATTTAAATGGACGTTATAAATATGTAATTGAACAATACTTTTAATATACAATATATCTTTTCATTAAGCCATACATGCTGCTGCAAATGTTGTCTGGCCTTCGATTCAAATAAAGGGGATAAAAGAAGTAGATTCGATCTAGGATAAAGTTGGCACAGAAAAAATCTGTGGCGAAGCTTAAGTTTTTAGTTGGGGAGACATTGAATAAAATAACACTAATACACTTGGATTCCTCCCTTTTTATTTTACCTATTCGATAATACATTTTTTTCGTATGAGTAATTAATAATTCCATCGTTCAAAATGACATAAATTAAATCATCAACCATGAAGACAAACTATAATATAAAAACAACAATATTAAGAAACACGTAGGCACCTATCGGCTATCAGTGATAGCGATTTACAGCGGACGATGGCGTGACAGCGCGATGGCGATGTCGATAATTGAGGAAATCCGAATAGCGAGACGTGTCTCATAGCGAAGATAGTAAACCCCACTTACATTAAAATCCCCTCTGTACCCGCGCGCCCATAATTGGGAAACGTTGCATCGTAACATCTCTTTGATATAACACGAGTATACTATTTGGAATGACCCGCACGGCCGTATCGCGCGCATCTAATCTATTTTAAGAACTCTCAAAGGCTAACTGTACAACGAAAAACCAATTTTAATAAATATTAAAACATATATCATTTTAATAATAAAAATGACGTTAAAAATTGTAAATATTTTATAAAACAAAATTATTTGTGCTGTGTTCTAATTTCTTAGTGGATAGACGTTGTCTCATTGTCTCCTATGACATTTCGCCACTGGTGCTTAGTACCAAATATAAGAAAAAAAAATACTGAAATAAGCAATTTTTTACAATTCTTTTTTGGATTTCCTTTCTTAAATCTACATGATGATGAACTGTTTTACTGAAAACATTATGGCTATACAACTCGAAGATGCGAGGATATTGAGGAAATTAAAATTCACTGACTATATATTAGATTCGTGTATGAAAAATTAGTGATTTTTCACCAGAAATATGGGCAGAATATATATCGTCGACATTACGCACAACAAAGAATTGTGAATCGTTTCATATAAAATTAAATAATTCATTTAATTCTTCTCACCCAAATATTTTAAAAAATATACAAACTGATACTTTTATAGCGTGACGAAGTCAGGGCTCGCGAAACAGAATAATGATTGAAAAAGAAGGATGTATACCTATTAAAAAAAATGAACGAATTGGAAACCTAAAAAATTACTCAAATTGAATTTGTAAGGCAATTATCATTCAAATTTTTACCTTATTCAATATAATTCTAATAAGTTATAACTTATAATATATAAATAAATACAAATGTTATATGTTTGATTGTATTTAAGACTTAATAATTTAATTAAATTTATTATGTACTTTTTAATAGAATATCTAATAACACTATAGTATCTATATAATATCATATTTTCCTGATGCAATCGATGTATACCAAATTAATTTGTGATAAATTTACTGGCGCAAAAGATATTATACCTTTTTAGTTTGTGATAAATCCACCAGTGCAAAAGATGTATAGATTTTACTATTTCAGGTAGTCTAGAAAAATCAGTGCAATTCACAAACACCAGGAGAAACAACTAGTATGCGTCTCCCTCAAGACATTTTGTACAATACAGATATAAATATTTATAAACTATCAACAAGTTGTAAAAATTTGTTAAGTCCGTTACAGCTAGGTGACGTAAATAGTTGAAATATAAAACGTTGTATTAAAAACCTATTTGTTTTTTTCGTAACTTTTCATATTGATCTTACTGTTGAATATATTATCTTTTTAAATTTAAGTGTGAATAACTTAAAGAACATTGTATTAAATTTTCAAGCCTAAGCTATAAAAATTGAAAGTCTTATACTTTTTTGATTTCCAAACAACATGTACGTTAACCTTGATCTTGACGAACTTTGTAAAAACTTTTAATGCTTATAAAAAAAAAAATCGTGCTTATGTATCTTTAATATTTTTAAATGCGTTTAAGAATTACTTATTATATTACTAATTACCTAATAACTTTGTATAGAATTGCAAGCTTTTTGGCCAAATGAAAAATTATTTATCGATATTTATAGAATAAAAACTAAAATAAATTAAAAATATCAAAATAGACAAATATTTATAAAATTATATCACGTGAAAAAAATTATTGAATTGCAATTTTGCGAAAATTCCTAATATCTGCAGATATTTATTTTTGAATTGCAATAAAAAAATATATTAAAAACCGATTGTAAAAAAAATTTAATTTATTTTGTGGTTGAAAAATCAGTTTTGTAAAAATTTGAACTTCAAATTAATGCGACTTTCCGGTAAATTTATTTTTTTTATAAACAATATAATTATAAAGAATCTTATACTAAATTTTCAAATCTTAAATACTTACATACATTTCATATATTTTTAACTAAAAATAATTTGGTAATTTTAATTTGAAAAAAATAAGTTAATATTAAGTTAGTACTGTTAGTATACATTTTATTTATGTTAATCTTTTAAAATGTTATAGTTTTCTGAATAAGAACTACAAATCTAAAATGTATTCTCGATAATAATTTATCAAATCATTACCAAATACCAAGCAGTTTATGCAATAGCCTAAAAAGTATTATAGTTTTAAGAATAGTAACGCAATAACTACAAATCAAGCCTTACATTCAATAACAGATTTATGATCTACATATTGAAACAGTCAAACAGGTATAATAACTTAAATTAATAGTTGATTTGTTGACACGCTTAGATATTAGAAATATTGCAGTAAACCAAATGCGAAAAATCATTAATAATACACGTCGCCGAATGACGAATATATATAACCTGTAACTATGAGCCATAATTCGTGTAAATGGGCGATGCATGCCACCACCGTGGCCATTACTGTCAATACGACGCGCTACGCTACTATAGATAGGCATTACTACTCCAGTAAATGCTTAACATTAATAATGAATTAATTACCTAAATACATTTTTAGATTTTAATTGTATGGACTGATTAACTTCATAATTTACTTTATAATATTTATAAAGGTATAATTTTAAGTCTGCAATTTTAATATTGGGCTTCCGCTGTTTTGTCGTTTCGTGTTCCAAATATGAAATTATTATCCACGGAAGAGGATAAAAGAAGACCAGCATTTCCTAAAATTTTAGTAAAATTAAAATATGGTATCAGATTAAAATTCTGTGAACGTATTACGTAAGAAGTAACCCCGTGTATTAAAAATGTAATATTTATAATTAGGTTTCTTGCTATTAAAGTCGAACATAGCAATACCCTTAGTATCAGCATATCAAACTTATGAAAAATACTATATAATTCCCTAAATAAAAAATTATCAAGACCACTCCAAAGAAAAATTCTAGTAACGCTACTGATTTGATGTAATAGTATTGAGTAATAACATATCACCAACACACATTTATATTAAACATTAAGCATTAAGCCACACGGTACAATGGGAACCTTGCTATATATATATATATATATATATTGTTCTAAACTTTTTAAACCTAAATTACAATAAATGAAATACAATAAGTAAGTATTATGATATTGTACTATAATTAATATTTCAAGTGTTGGCAAGTGTCAAAAATTATATTATATTATATAAAAATGTGTTGTGATATTATCGTATTCTATTAATTATTTGTGTATTAAACTATTAACTAATTACCCATATATGTTATTAATGAAAAAATTAATTGATTAAATCTATAAATCATAGTTAATTATAATATCATATAACACTTTGGTGACAGCGGGGGTCAGTGACCGCAGAATCAATATATTAAATATTGTCAGCAGTTCATCGCCTCGTCGGTTCCCTTTATTTGGGAGAAAAATAGTCAATCGTTCCTACCGCCTCTTAATTCCCTCTCATACATCTATATTCAGTATTCCCGAGTGCGATCAATATCGGTCCGTTTCTCCTCGAAACCCCACGCCCATCACAGTATCACCATCCAGGCACCATATTATTATAACCGTGCTTCTATCCGCTTGTAAGCGCTGCCTGCAACAGCGGCAGCGTCAGCAGTAGTTTAATCCAGACGACTTCGCTTCGTTAGTTAGTGGCCATTTTTATTTCGTTTTTCGTCGAATCGAGTCATTGCATCCAAAAAATATTATTTTAAACGTCTATCTTATATCGTTAAAATATTTAATAATATTAACATCAATCGGCGTCCACATCTATATGTATATAATTGTATTTTCAATTGTGCAATATCAAGGTAAGGGTGAATATTAAAGGTAGATATTATCTATTTATTATCTATTTATATTATTATATTTATAGAATAATATTTGATGCAACAATCGAGCAACAAGTATTGAACAAGTCATTACGTAACGTAACGGTAAAGATATTTAAATCGTCTACGCCAAGTTCGACAACTCGACTTTGGGGGTAAATAATAGTTGCAATATCCAGTAATAATATTCAATAGAAAATCCAAACATGAGACAAAAGTGACAATTATTAAAATTTAGTTAAATTATTTTTATAATAACCATATATTCATAATAAATAGTTTTAGTTATTGATTGTTGAGGTATCAAGGTATAATATCACAATAATTGATAGAAATTATATCTACTATAATGATTGATGATTTGATAAAAATTCAATATAAACAATTTATCAATTATTTATACAATTTTTTCATATTTACCTGTTGAACGTATTTCTTGGCTGTTACATTTACATTTAGTCCGTGGGTACCAATAACAGAATAGATACTTATCAATTTATTATAATTTATAAAGTCAGCCTAGTGAACATGATGGTATATGAACAGGTAGCCGATACTTTCTGTACCTGTTTTTAAATTAAATCCATTTTTAAGGGATCTACATCGTCGCTATGTCTCGATTGTAGAACTTTATATATATAATATTAAATATATTATCCCTATAATATTTAGGAATTGTGATTCATTAAAAAAGTAGCGTTTTTATGTGTAGACCATGGTTAATGAAATTAATAACTTTAAAAATATTTTAGTCTTAACATTTTGAATTCATATACTACAAAACCTATAATAATAATACAGTGTTACATAAAATTAATTTACAAATTTAATATAATTTGTGAATCGGAAATACAAAATACTAACTACGAAGTATTTATTAAAATTGTTTACAACCTCATAACATTAATATGACCATTGGCCACAAATACACGTCTGAATTCCATACTCCAAATTGAAATACTATTACTTTAGTTTTTTTTTTCATTTCATAATTACTGTCTACTGATCCTTGTTGGTAAACTTAAATATCGATTTTTTTTATTATTTATTTAGATTTATTTTATAGATTTAAGGCTAATTCATATAAATTTACGATGTAATATTGTTGTAGATTCACAATGTTATCCTTATCTCAGCAAAATAAACAAAAAATTGTAGATGATTAATAAATTCTTTTAGTATTTAATCAAATTTAAAATCATTGTTGTTTCCTCAGTAATTATTAATAATTTAATTTAAATTTAAATTTTATATCATGTATTTAATTCATAATAATATAGTAATATTAGGTACAGCTTAAAGAGTCATTGACTATATAGCGATCTAGATAATTTTTTATAGTTTAAAATATGCTACATGCCATATTTTGTTGATATCTGTTTGACTGACTACCTTCCTAGCTATTAACACCTACTTCAATATCTTACATATATGTATATTTTCTTTTTATATTCGGTGATTATGTGATTCACCGACACCTAATTCACATACAAGTTTTCACCTCGTTCTGTTCAAATTATAATAATAGTATACAATATATAATATACATATAATGAGTTTTATTTTTTTGAATGATAAATATATTAAAAGTAATCAGTCAAAACAATTTTTTTATCAGAAAAAAATTTAAAAATACCAATATTTATATAAATATAAAAAATATACTATTTTATACATTTTTAATATAGGAATATATAAAATGTAAATATATATAATGTATACTATTTTACTATCTACCTTTCGATAGTATTTATTAAGCGTTCTTCAAGCTTATGCAATTTGAAGATTGATTTTGGTTTTGGGTTTCCCCTACTTTGAAATTAAATATCCAGTTCTTAGTTTTACTACTAGATTTTAATTTATTTATAAGCAGGGCTCGGGACTTTATGCATTTGCATATTTTTTCGGGAAATAAATAGAATAAATCTGATCCGGTACAAATTTCTGTTGAGGTGTTTGAAGTTAAAGTTTAAAACTTTATTATGTATATGTTTGCATATTTTGGAATTTTTTCCTACACATACATAATTTTAAAATTTATTGGTTTTTATTGCATATTTTAAAATATTTTTTGATTATTTACTCTTAAATCATACTTTTAGATTTTGTCGGCAATAATACCATTAAGGCGATAATCAATAGCGTTACGAGGAACCCATTTTATTTTTAGCTCTGAAGACAATATTATTTTTACTTACCTAACCCAGGTAAGTACATAATTAGAATTATAAAATAATTATTTTTTAATACATAAAAATTGTAATTGCTAGAATGCTAGATATAGAAGATGCTGAGTGTTGAAAAATCCAAAGACCTCCCATACAACATTTTGACATCTTTTTTTTAATAATATAATATGTATAAAATATAAATTTTTAGTAATGTGTACAAGATATGTTTTTTTTAAATTAAATTTGAATAATTATCTATTTTTTAATAAAAATAAATACATATTAAAGCGCATATTTTGATATATTTGGTGCATATTTTTAAGATTTTTAAGCACATAAAGTCCGGAGCTCTATTTATAAGTATATAAATGGACCTGTGATGCCAATTTAATGCTACGAACTATTGTTTCAAATAATATAAATAATATAAATTTACAAATTAGTAATTACAATAGCATTATATTTTTATTCTCATATCGAGAAGCACGTAACACATATTATTATATGGTTGTCGGTAAATTTGCCAATTTTTTTAAAAAATCCGTTTTTTTTTTTATTATTAAAATTCGGATGTCGATAAATTAGGCATAAACCTGATTTGCTAGTTCTGTTTATGTTTTCATTATATTTGAGTAATTTGGCCTTGTACTCCATTCTATATTTCTTATTTCTTACAAAGTTACCAAATAATATGTACCTACAATTAACCCAGACATTAGGTAAAGTATAAGAATGGAATACGAAATTGGCTTGTTATATTCACAGATAACATATTATTATTTAATACCTGTTTGAACATAATATACATATTTTAATTATTGTAACGATTATAATTGATATAGTTGTTGATTGACAGTTTTAGGTAGATGTTACTTCATAAATGCGTGGTGAATTCCAGTACCAAGGACATCCCTACAATTCAAATACCGTGCAATACAAAATAATACATACAGTATTTTTTTATTATTATTAATTTCAAAGTTATTTAGTTAGTTCAAATTATAACATTAAATTTATAATAATGGTAAACAAGTGTAGTGTAGTTGGATGCAAAAGCCTATACGTGAAAAAATATGCCAAACTGCATAGGTAATTATCTAATTTAAACCAAATCTAAATGTTTAAGGGCAATTTTATTTGTTGTCAATTTTTGATAATTAATTAACATTTATCTTTTTATTTAGATTTCCACTTACAAACACAAACATTTTGCCTTTATGGATAGCTATTACGGGAAAGGAATCAGACTGGAAGCCTAACAAAAGCAGCAGATTATGTTGCAATCATTTTATTGCATCTGATTACATCTCCGAACATAAAAAAGGTGTTTTAAAACCAACAGCGATCCCATCCATTGAATATCGAGTTAATGTTCCGGTAAAACTGTTGAAATATTAGTATTTAGTATTAACTAATTGTTATTTGCTAGTATTGAAACATCAAATTTAAGTATAAGTACTTAATTACACATTTTAATATACCTATTTTTATAAATATTACACAATAGCCACCTATATATAAAATTCCCTAGATAATATTATTACTTTTAAGTTTGATAATAGGTAAATTTACTCTAATAGTAAAGCTAATAACAGCATAAAATTGATTCTGCTGAACGCAAATTTGCTGTTTTAAGTTTGTAAGAAGGAAATAATAAATGCGAGTATGACGTCTTCAATGTTTGAATATGTCGTCATAATTCATAATTTAAATAGTAATATTGTTTCTATCACTTAACTGCTTTTTCAACGATATATTGTGTATGTATACCCTGACAATAATTTGTGAATACAAATATCTTTTCGGATCGTTTTGGCGATGAAAAATCTTAAAATATTTTGTCAGCAAAGTAGTATAATATTTGTCTATATGCGTATCAGTAAACAGTCAGTAAATCGTCTAGGTAGTAGGTACTACAATTATTTATTACCACTGCAAAAACACGATTAATATGATATGTTGAATAGTGACCAGAGTTGTGAGGTAGACCGTAGGGCAGAGGTTCCCAACCTTTTTTGACTCACGGTGCCCTTAGTCATTTTCTAAAAATCCAGAGGCACCTTATGCCCTATGGCCTATAGACTAAAAATATTTCTATATAAATAAAAATGAAAGTCGTTTTTTTCCGCACTCGTAATATTGAAAACTACTCTTCCGATTCACTTCAAATTTAACATGGATATTGAGCATGATCTGGGGAAGGTCAGTATCTATGTGAGATATACCCAACATCCCTTCCGGGCCTCAGGGTGTAACGAAACAAGATCGTCACTAGTGGCGCGCTTCAGCGAATAAATAATGTACTAATAATAGACAATAATTATAATAATGATAATAATAATAATCATTAGCAACCATTTGGGATCATTTGCTTGAATGAATGAATAAATGTGAGCATGTGGTAATCCTCTTTTTTTGCCATTTTATTGAATAGACCCATGATAAAACTTAAACAAAAATATTACTTTTTGTTATTAAATCCATTAATTTTTTCAATTTCAATTTAAATACTCTTGCTATTACATCATGTCGATCTCTTGGTTTTTGATGGGGTAATAGTTATTCTGTTATCTCAGGCCATTTACTATTACATGTAATAGGGTAATTATTCGTATAATATTAATTCATGATATTCGGCAAATTTATTAATTATTATTGCTAAAATTTTCAGTTTCTATGAATGGTACTCGTTGGAATATGATACAGCGGAAAAAATAGAAGAACCAAAACGTCCAAAACCATCTACTTCTAAAAATATAAATTAAAGATTTGTAGATTGTATTTATAATACTAAATTTATTATATTAATTAAAGACTACGTAATTTTCAACTTCTTTTACTGCCTACTTTATTTTTTGTTACAAGTTTTTAAAACGGAAAATCATTATATTTAAAAAAAAATTATTCTTCTTCTATTTTAAATTATTGTAGTCACGACTCGGGCTAACATAATAATATATTATTATAATTAACAACTGACGGTCAATAAATATAAAATCCTGAGGCACCTTATGCCCTATATATATGCCCTACACTAAAAATATATTTTGAATAATTCCGTGGCACACTGGTTAGAAACCTCTGACGTAGGGTGTTTCACTAAATTTTTGAATTTGTTAAACAAAATGTTTTAAATCGTGCTCCCTTGTAATGCATGAGAAGTTAAACATTATTAGCAAATGCGTTTGCTTAACATCTTAAGTTAACCAAAACTTTTCATAATAATGACCAATTTATTTTGAACTGTTTTTACTTAGATCATAAAATTGATCTAAAATTTAATTCAATTTCTTCTGTTCTTAAACTGAGGCTTTTTTTAGGTTAATAATTAAATATTTAATACTGACAAAATTAAGTTCTATAATATTGACATATATTTTTTTAGTGATTGTTATTATTTTGTAAAAAGGGAATAAAATTAATAAATTAATCCATCATAGAACTGAGCAAAGTACTTTGGTATTCTTCTAAACTTTATTTACCTTCTTTTCAAAGTAATAGTGCCATTTTTGAAGTCTATTTTTTTAGATCATTATAAGTAGAGCGTGGATTTCTATGCAATTGCATATTTTTTCCTTTTAATATTTTTGGATTTTTGTCAGTTATCTCTACGAATCATCATAATTTGAAGCTAATAGTGAAATTTTTTTTTGCATATTTCTGCATATTTAAATGTTATTACATATTTTTGCATATTTTGGCAAAATTCAAAATGTATTACATATTAAAGCAAAAATTTAAAAAAAGGTATAAAATAATATTTTGACAAGTAAAAAAATAAAAATAAATTTTGAAAACCTTCAGCTCAAAGATCTTTATCAAGACCCGACAATACTAAGTTGCTTCAAATATACCCCAACAACTTCAGTTGATGTCAAACGTTTGTTCTCAATCTTTAAAAATATGTTAACCGATAAACGACACAGCTTCACAGAAGAAAAACTTGAAATTCATATGATTATTCATTTTAATAATAAATAAAATTTTAAAAATAAATTAAGTTCAGAAAATTCCATACTTTTTTTTTTATTAAGTATTTAAGTAATTAATTATTATAAGTTTTATTGTAAATTTTAAATAAATAAAAATTCTTACATATTTTCATAATTTTGACTGCATATTATATGGCATATTTCGATAGTTTTAAATGCATAAAAATTCGCGCTCTACTTATAAGCTTTTAATTTTTTTTTTTAATTGTAAAGTTTATTAAAAGTGATATAGTAATTGCATTTAAGATTATAAAAGGAAAGAAAATAATTATGTTGGTAAGTATCTACTTACAATTATAATATTTATTTATATATTAACAGGACGTAGAACCCGCATGTGTTGTCTCCGTCTTATACATGTGTGACATAGCAAATTTTCGTTCACTATTTTCAATATTGTGCTGTTAGTTTTGATATTAAAGTAAACTGACCTATTAAACAATTTAAAGGTAAGATAATTATCCAAGGCTCCAAGTAGTCTTTTATTGATATTATTATTTATAAATAAGTTATGATAATTTTAAAATGAATAGTTTCAAAAAGATTATAACTTACTTAAAAATAATAATATCAATAAAAGGCTTTGTGGCTCGCAGGGCCTTGGATAACTATCTTACCTTTAAATTTTATAATAGGTCAGTTCATTCTAATATCAAAACTACAGCACAATATTGAAAATAGTGAACGAAAATTTGCTATGTCGCATGTGTGTAAGACGGAGACAACACATGCGAGTACTACGTCCTCTTAGGCAGATCTGTAAAATGTTAAACTTACTTGGGTATTATATGGTTAAATATATATTTTTAAAATAGGATTTATATAAAATATATTATATAACTTGATTGTTCTATTCATTCAAAGTAAATTATTTACACTTGAATACTTGATTAATATTTTAATATAATATCTTACTATTGTGTATTTGAATAGTTGAATTGAGCGTTTCTTTTCTGCAATTAATCCAAAGGATAAAAGCCCGCAGAACAGATGAATATATAATAAAATATAAATATTACATTTATATATACTTATTTTGTAATTACATGCAATAGATTATACATACCTACATGATTAAAAAAACAAAAACTCTCACGGATATAGTGATGGCCAATAATTTAAATAGTGATTTTTTACTTTAATAGGAACCCTACATGTAAGTTAGTAAAAACTAACTAATATTATTATTGCTTAGGTAGTACTTATACCATACCTACCATACTTGTGAGTTTTGTTACTTCTTTTTTGCTAAAACAAAAAAATTACATAAACTTTTCATTGCCCATTTTGTGATATTAATTTTATGATAAATGAAATATGAATTATATGATAATACAAAATTATAATATTACCATTGACTATAAATACATTGTACACACATTAGTACATAGTACTGTTATATATTATTCAATTAATATAGTAAATCTTACTAAAATATAATGTATAGTTTTTTACAAATAAAATAAATAAATATAATAGATATAGTATTTGAAATATTTCAGTATTTCAATGAAATTTGCTTTTATTTTTTAAATATTTTTTATTTATACGAACGTTTGTCACTCCATTTTTAAATGTATTATTTACTTAAAGCTTATAAGAAATTTTATATGATTAAACCTACAACTTATGGACTATATTATTATTAATTAACGAATAAATATCATCAATATTTGTATTAAAAAAAAAATCAATGTTTTACATTTTTGTGACTTTAAATAGGTATTAGTTATATCTTATATTATTATATTCAAAAGTTTCATATTTAATATTATTATTATTATATTTAATTATTACGTTTTAAGGTGTAGTAATGTGAATATGATAACACTACTTCATTTTATTGTAATATAGTAATGTAATGAATATTTATTTTTTAGCGATACAGAAGAAACAATATTAAATTATATCCAAATTATAATAAACTCTTTAATCAAACGAAGAATATAAATAAACTAATCAAAGTCGAATACATGGTAATATTTTAAATAAATATGGATTTTCATTAAACAATATTAACATCATTGTTTACATAAATATCTTAATCTAGGTACAAGAAAATGAAACAAGATGTGATCAAATAGGTATATCAACATAACACAATTTATGCATTAATTTATGATAAATATATAACTGATGATTCTAATGATTATATATTATATATATATATATATTATTAATTATTATTATATACTATATAGAATCATATCAAGGAAACGAGCATATGACAATGCAATATAACCAAGAAACCACAAAAAATATTAAGCATTACGATTCTTCTAACTTTGATAATAATGGGTTTCTAAAAAAAGATGAAAATAGTGACAATGAGATGATGCAATGTGAATCTAGATATAATTCTGGTTATCAAAATAAAAATGATGTTTGTAACAGAAAAAATCAATGGTATACTAATTAGTAATTTTGTAGTATAACCTGTTAAAAATAAAAAATATATTAAACAATATCTTTTATTATAATAATATAAAATAAATTTATTTTACAGTTACAAGTTGACAAAAAGTTTGATTGAAAGTCTTGAACCAATAATTCCAACGCTTTCAGCTTTTAATAAGTTCGATGATTATATCAGTAACGAGGTAAGACTTTAACGATAAATATACTATTATAATAAAAACAATTTGTTATAAATCAAAATACAATAACATTAAAAATATAAAAAACAAAAATATCAAAAAAAAATAGTTGTTTTGTAATTTACTTTATTGTACATACTTGTAAATTTATTTAGCTTTAAAATTTAAATATTTAAAATTTTGTATTGATTACATATTCGTAAACAAAATATTTCAGAATCATTCCACATTCATGAATAATAATTATACAGAAAGCACTGACTCTAGTATTTTTATATCTTCAACTGAATATCAAAACAGATCGTTTGTGGTAAATATAACTATTTTAGTTTAATTATTATAGTATCTGTACTATTGTATATATATTATTATATAGCTTATATATTATATTATTTATATCTATATGTGTATAATATTGTATAAATATATGAACTTTTAATGATTTAATATTTAATATTTAATATTTTCCAATGGGGTCAATATTATTTCAGAACATTGATAAACAAATAAGAGAATCAATTTTCAATAATATCATGACTTTGAAATTAAAAAAAAAAAGATGCACTCAAGAAATTTACTCACTTTATTTCAATTCACCAAAAATAAGAAATATATTTCCACCAGAAGAAAGTATAAATCTTCCAAATGATGATGTATCTATTATGAAATTATCTCTTACAACTGAATTGAATGCATTGTATCCTTTTTTACAAATTTATAAAGTCATAAAACAAAAAATCCAAAAAATTTTAATGCAAGCACAAGTAAAAATTTTAAATTTAGCTTAATGTAAACATAATATGTTTAATTACTAGTTATAATATTTTATGATTAAATTTATAATTTATTGGTACCTTTTTATTTCATTATTACATTAATTTTTATGTAACTCTTTTTTATTTTCACCACCATTTGGTCTCTGTTAATTAATTGTGCACTTGCAACGCAATTTTTAAACTGTTGGATTGAGCTACTCTACTTAATTTTTTCAAATTCGAGCACTGACCAAAGCCATTTCAGCCATTTTATACCTGATTCTAATACTATATTGTTCTCCTTTTTTATTATTATTATTATTATTAAAAATTTTCCTGACTTAATAATATCAATGTAAATTTTCACTTTATATTGTTTAGTATTAAATAGTTATGTAACTACATAATTAGATGATATGAACTTTTATAGATTACAATTATACAAGGATTTTTCACAGTACAAAAAAAATTTTATTTACTTATGAATTATAGTGCCGTTATGTAATAATTGCATTTTATAAAACTGTGTATACTTTAATGTAAATGCCATATTATGTAATATTGTAATATAATTGCATACATTTATGTAATACAAAATATTTTCAATAAGTTTTAATAATTGTACAAAATATTTAAGTGGTTAAGTCTAATATGATCATATGGGAAACAAAATAAATTCATTGAAATATATATTTTACATGCTTTTTATTTATGATCAAACGTCTAAGCTTTTATAGGAGGTCACAAATATTTTATGGTTCTGAATCCTATTCTAAAATACACACAATAATATACATGAACTAACGTATTATGACTGATGGTTGTTAAGAATATGCATCAGGATTATTTAAGGACGTCGGGATAGAGCAATAGATATTAATTTAGCACAATTCCATTATATCTATACGAACTAAACAAAAATGTTAAGCGAGATCGAAAGTCAATTACACTGTTAAACGATTGTTGCTTTTCTGTAATACATACCTTCTAAATATTGCTGGACGAATTACACACGCATAATACTGCAACTCTAGCATCATGGTAAAATGTTACCTAAACTCACCTGCAACTGTTATGAGTGTTGAGTATACCACATGATTGTGTGTTTTATGTATACATTGTACATACCTACTATTCGTTTATCTGAATTACAAAAAATTAAAAAAAAAAACACTCATGGGATTGTTGAAAATGTGTAAAAATGTATTTGTTACAAGAACGGCTAAATGGCCAAACACTTATGGTAGTTTATAGAAATATTTAATTATAACAGAAGAAATTTTAGACGAACTAACAAAAAAAAGAGAAAACTAGATTTGTTAAATTAATTATTATTATTTTATTTATATATTTAATGATATAGCATATCATAATACAAAAGTTTTGACTTTATGGAGTATTGGAGTGGATAATCTTCCATATTGTGTTTAATGTGAATATTGAATCAATTCAAATTATATTCATTGTTCCATATTTGTTCCTATATTTTACTCCCAAAGTAAAAAGTTTTAAAAGGGTGGGAGATTTTCCAATTTTCCCTCCCATATATCTATATATGTCGTTTTCTTTTTTTAATCCCCCTCCCCACATTCAGAAATCATGCCTACGCCACTGATTACAGTAACTAAAACTTCACATACAATTATACAAATATAAGTTGATATTAAGTATTACCGTTGGTAGAGGGCAGTTCGCTGGTATATTGAAAACCTCTACTAACGCAATCCATGCATTTCCAAGAATATTTTCAATTGAGAACAGCCATTATTAGTGACATAAACAATAGAATTTGGTTTCCAACCACCAGTTAAACTCCAAGAAGCAATGTTTACATCCCACTAGGTATACATAAATTTAAACCATATTCAATATTAATAAATAAAAGATTAAAATTGTTTAATGTTTAACTGAAAATATTTCAACAATAATATTAAATCGTAAATAGATATTAAATAATTTTTGAGTGTGAATTATATGGATATATTTAGAAAAACATTGATGGTCAAAAGTGTTATGTAATAAAATTAATAAAAAATAAATATTATCAAATATGCCCAGGTAATTCAATTATTAGACTTAATCAAAATTACAAGATTATATTTGAAATTGGTTCTTAGTATTTTTATAATAGAGTAAATAACAATTAATAACCTATAAGGCGTAAATACCAACTCCATTCACAATAGTTTTAGAATAAAGTGGAATGTTATTATTTAATTTTATAGAACCCTACAATTAATATTTTTTGAATTATATCACTAAAATAAATTTATAACTCTATTGACCAACCCTGATTTAAATTTTTAAGATTTAACAATTATACTTAAAAAAAAGTGGACAAGTGGGTATTACTCTGCTGTATAGTAGTGATGGAGAGTAGGTCACTATAATGGATGTGTTAAATTTGAATGCAATGACAAGTATCATTGTATACGAAAAACGATTCTGAACGAAGATGATATGTCAGTCTAGGATAATAATTAGTAGGATATATTATATTATTACTTATATTTAAATTGTAATATCATTATTTAACTCGATTTCGTAAAAAAATAAATTTCATACGTTCATAAAATTTTTTCTATATTGACACCGGAGTTTTTTTTACAATTATTTGAAGAAAAAGTTATGGAGAACCTAGTGTTGAGTTTTTTAACCTTATATATAAATTACAACAATTTTATGAATTTTTAACTTCTAAATTCCTAGCTGATTTTTGCGATTTTGACATATTTTGTAAACATTTTAACTTTTAATGCTTATAAACAAAAATTGTTACTAACGATTTTTGATTTTTTAATTTACTACAACAAGGACAACTTTGTATTAAATTTTAAAGATGTTTTGGAAAGCCAATTTTTTTTTTTATCGGCATTTCAAGAAAAATTTTTAAAAATGTCAATGGTATATAAATAGTTTAAAAAGATTCAAAATATTTTGAAAATTTAATCGTAAATAAATAACGTTAATATAAAAATTTTGTGAACATTTCAAGGATTTACAATGATTCGTTTTTGAGTTACAGCAAAATCAAAAAATCGATTTTGTCGAAAACTAAAAAGTGGTTATGTGTAAAAATTGCCGTTTTCCGTTACTTTTTGAGGATTTTTCTCGGCGCTTTTGAAAACTACTGAAAATTGCGTATAATTGTAAATACACTTACTACTGTAGAATGGTCAAATGGCATTGTATACGTAAAATTCCTTCTGATTTCGGTTAAATTAAATGATTTTTTACTCAAATATACATTATTCGATATTCTCCTTATTACAATACAAATTAATAATTATTTAACAGTTGAAACTTATTGAATACATTTTCAATAACATAAAATATATTTTTTTTTTAACAATATAGGAATTTATTAATTTGCCAAAGGTAAGTTGGGTATAAATTTGGTTTGTGCATTAGAGATGGTTAAGAAGCCAATTAACAGGTACAATTTAAAAAAAAAATCATTTTGATGTTCTCCGACCAGCTTTTATAAAACAAATAATCAATTTGTATAGAAGTTATTGAGAATGAAATAAATATATTAATTTTTATGTGTAACTGTTGCTACAGACCATACATTTAAACTATGAATCGTGGACCTAGTCTAAACAAGTTTAGTATTCATTTACATTACTATATTTTCTATTGTTAGTAACATAAAATACTACAATAGGATGTTGTAGTATCATTACCGTGATATTATTTTTTCGCACTGTTAAAAATACGACACGACGTGGATAATAAGCAGATAATACAAAACAAATTTAAATATTATATAATTTACAAACCGATCTGATACTGATTCTAATCATCTTCCGTTATTTGTTTTGATATAATTATTTTATCATATATATTATTATTCAGTGACGTGTCCAACACAAAATAATTGGGTAGGCTCGTTTTGTTCTATAGTGTGTGCAGAAGCGTATTTACAATTTTGGCGTCCTAAATCCAAAAATATTTTGGAGTCCTTTTTTCCCCTTAAAAAATACTTAATCCTAGAAATGTAACTTCTAGCGCGTCGCCCCATTAATAGATTTACAATTTGGAACCCAGAGCAATTATCCTTTTGCCCCGACCTTCCTTAAATACGTCTAAAAAAACGTTAAAAAGGGTCATAAACGATTGGGCAAATGTAAGTTCGTTATGCGAGCCCTAGCAACTAGAAAAATACAGATTATATTAGTTCCTCCACGATAGAATAAAGTACATAATATGTAAGTTCCAACAGTCTACATGGTAAAAAAAGGTACGTATATAAGTTCCTAAACTACATATATTATTATATATAATTATTCAATAATTATAAAAATACTATAATTTATATTTTATAAGTTTTCAATATAATGATATTGTTATATATTTTAATATAATAAAAAATAAATAAAATATAAATTATATTTTATGTGGTTCATTTCGGAAACTTATAAATGTTTAATATAATAATTGTATTGGTTAATTTTGTTTGTTGAGTACTTTACAATTTTTTAATTTATAAAATTTTCTTTTTTTGGCATATTTTTGACTGATCTTAGTTTTTGTGTGACTAGATATCTGCAGTTCTTATTTTTATAATTTTATGTATCTTTACTTGAAATAGTTTGAGAAATTCAATAATCAATAACTACTATTAAAATATATGAAAATCGAGTGCATTATGATATTTTTATTTTTTTTATGACAGTATCATAAGTTTGATAACTTATATCATATAAAATAAAGTTTATTATTTTTACATACGTACCTGTCTTCCGCTGTGTAGAACTAACATACGCATAGGCGTACGCAGACCTGAATTTCGGGGGTGCCTACAATTTTTTTGGCCCTTTTCTAGAATTTGGGACCTTTCTTAACAAGACATGTACATATTTTAATAAATTGTAATGCCTGAATAAACATTACTTAAATTATATCACATATTAATCAGTAGTATTACTAGTACCAAGTTATATGTATAATATTTCATTAGATAGTTGGATCTAAAATCTATTTTCAAGATAATTGCAATATATTTTATTTATTATTTTTACTTTTGTAGTCAATAACATCTAGCTGTTATAATCATAATAAGTTTTACCACGCAAATTTAAAATATTTTAAATTGTATTATTTTTTTTATCTCAAAACATAATTTTTTACAACGTATTTTAGAAAAAATATCATTTATATTCTAGTAACATTAGTTAAAATACGGACCCATATATATGCTATAGGACTTAAATTTTAGGGCCCCAATTACATGTCGGGGGTGCCCAGACACACCCGAAACCCCCCGTGCGCACACCTATGAACATATGTACTTTTTTTACCATGTAAAAACTTATCAATTATAAAAAAACATACATATTAATAAAAAAAAATGTAGGAACTTACATGTCACATAATATGTAGGAATTAACGTATGTAATTTTTTTATCTACTATTCTCGTATAAGAACTTACAATTCCCCAGCTGATTTGTTTCCAAGAGTAACTTTTTAGACAGCCAAATTGCATCCTAACATAAATAATAAAAATGAATAAAATGGTCAACTGTCAACTATAACTATAATCAAATTAATTAAATGTAGCTTTACAACGTAAAAAGAGTAAACAAAAAAATGTTCTAAAAATTACTTTATGAGATTAAAAATGTTAAATACATGTGTACGATAACTATTGCAATATAAAAAAATACTAATTACTTTATTAAAATAATTTTGGCTGAAATTTGAGTGATATATTTTAAATATGATGTACATAAAATTATATTATTATATTGTTTATTTCTGATTTTTTTTTATTTCTTTATTTAAATACTACATTTTTTGGTTCTTTTTTGTTCCGTAATCTTTTTTGGGTGTATTTATATTATTCGTGAACTCATAAGTATTAATTTGAAATGGTTTTAAAGCATTCATTAATTAATGTATACTTGGATGGCTTGAGTAAAAACATGAGTCGAATTTGGAATGAAATGTTGCACGTCATGCGCGTAAGTTATATGTTGTACACTAGACAAACATTACCCACATACTTCGAGGAAATTTGAGAATTTTCAAGTATATAATTTTTCAATCAGTAAATTTTCAACATTCTGTCGGAAATATCAGAATAATTTCATAAGCAAATACTTCATTTATCATTTCTAGAGGTATAAAAATAACAATCCAAAACAAATTCTAAGAAATAAACCTATTTCTGGTTTATTTTTATATTAATTTACCAACCCAAGATTTTGTATTTTTTGCTACCTACAACATTTATTTGTTTTAAAATTGGACCATTAATTACACGAATATGTATTATACAGAATAATCTATGTAAGTGACTACACTCATTATTTTAAAAATTATTGACTATTTTCAATTTTTTTTTTTTTCAAAATTGTAAATGCTATTCTAAAAGAAGTATATACAATTTAAATTTTTTCACCTTTATATAAAAAACCACACTATAAACTTTTGATTTTAAAGTGGCAACATATAATAAAAATGTCATAACTTAATTAAACATTTTTTTTATGAATTTTCGTGTCATTAATTGTATTTTTCGTTAATATCCTGCAGAGTTATAGAAAAGTTGTCATATTAAATATAATTACAATATTATTAAACACTTTGAAAAGAAAAAAAATCTAAAATTATAAAAATTAAAATTAATAATATATAACAAAGTTATTAATTAAATACATAAAATCTTAATTCATAAATATTAAATATTAAAATTTGGAATCAGGACAAATATTCCGATCAAAGATCCAATGAAACGTATGTTGCCAAAACAATACCCACCAAGAACGATTTAAAAATGTTTATATTTAATTGAATATTTTCCAAATTGTCTTTAAATGTATTATTATAATCATTTATTTTCTTTTACAAATATAAATGAAAAAAAAGTTTAGTAAAAAGTAAATAATTTAAATGTGTTTTTGAAATAATTTAAGTATCTTAAATATTTTATTAATGATTAATTTAATTTATAACACACAATTTCAGTATGTAATGAATAAATTATTACGATATGCATCATAAATTCTGATTTCTGAACCCCCCTAAAAAACTGACTACTATATTCGTAACGATATATTAAATTTCAAGTACCTAGCAATTATCTAATAATGTTCAAATTAAAATTATTAATACTTGTGGAGTACACAAACACAAAATTATTTACTCTAATATAATATAAAAAATCATACAAGTTCAACATTTTTATAAACAATAATTTTAATTACTTTTACATAATAGATAATGAGTACAATTTAAAAAAGTTAAGAACCTATTTTTACGTATTAATTCCTAAATTTGGTATACCTAATAACATACTAATATTTGAAAGGTTTCCATCATTATTCTTAGAATAAAACTTATTTCTCTAGCCTAACACAACTTGCCAGATAACATTAATCTTGGAAATCCAAGTCAAACAAAAATATGTTTTAATTTTTATTTTTTTCTCTGTGAAGTACTTAAATACTTAATAGTCAAAAATTAGATAAAATAAAACAATCGTTGCTTTTTAAACATAATGTAAGCCATTAAAATAATGAAAATTATAATACAAAAAATAAATAAATAAAATTATTATAGGTATACAGTCAAGTATCAATTACTCAAAAACTTAAATTAACCCGAATTTTCTTCTTTGCTCTTTAAATTCCTTTGTACAAATATATCACTAAAAAAATACATTAGTCAAATTTATTTCCTTTAAAATTTGAATCACCAAAACTTGACTGCAAATTATGTTATATACATTATTTATATAATGAAATAAATATATATTTTGTCATTTTGAGATAAATTTATTATTAATAACAAATTGAAAAAATTGAGTGTCAAGATCTTTAACAATTAAAATGTTAGAAACAATAGATAGACTTAAATGTTTATTTTAAAAATAAAGATTTAATTTATAAACAATTTACAATTTTTCTTTGTAATATACAATTAATATTTTATTTAACGTTTTACGTTATAAATAGTTAGTAATAGTTACCTACTATTACTTAAATAAAAACATATTACATTTTAGTTCGATATTTAAATTCTTAAACGATACAAAAAAAAAAACAATCTCAATCAATAAATTATGACAAAAAATTATAAAATATAAATATAGTTTAAAATTATAATGAAAATGAACAAAATTACTGAGGTAATTCAAGGTATTTACTTAACGTAGGTAACTGTTTTTTATGAAAAACACATATAAATTCATTGCTAAATATAGCCAAATTTGTTTTTTTAAATTACACAACTTCAAATTAAATTAAATGATTATCAGTTTAATTATTAACTTATAGAATATTTAATTTAACATGCAATTAATAAATCAAATGAGAAATGAAACAATGTTATTAAAAAACAATATTCATACATATTATATAAATATAAAATGCAATCTATGGTATTTATCTATTAATATTTTCATATGATAATATTGATTGTTGACAATGTCTAACGTCTTCAGTTTTTAGCTATCTCGATAAATTTTTACTTTAACACGTGACTAGGTATAATAAATGTCCCCACGACATTATTGTTCTACATCAATAGACCTCCTCTTTTGATAGGTCACACGATTTTCTATTTTTAGTCTATATAACAGCTTGGCGAACAATTGGAAAAAATCACCCACTACTTATTTTGAGGGTTTTAAGAGTAAAAATACATTTCTTGCTTCGCTCAGATCATACAATAAAATACACTATAAAATCTATGACCGCTCTTAAACTACGTATTATTTGAGTTACATCATAAATAGTAAAATATACTAAAACGTTTAAAACCCAGTTAGAGATTTATTATTCATCTGCTAATAAAATGTTCAGTTTAGTTTAAACAAACCAGATATTAACATCGACTTTTTCATCAAAAATAAAAACCTTTACGATTATAATGACGTTTATTATCTCAGTTAAGCTCATTCCTGTTTGTACCAGATGGGTCGTACTAATAAAATGTATAGTTTTTGTGTGGGAGAATAATAATTTTTGGAGTTTTAACTAAAATATTTACGTAATCACCTATACCTCCTGCCTACTATGTATATTCTATATAGTATAGACTATAGACTATACTATGTCTATATTTATGTTAACTTATTACTAATCTATTATTAACTAATCTAACTATTATTAATCTTAATTAAGTAAAATATTCACATTATTTTACCTCGCTTAGATCATTTTAACAGGTACTCGATTTGTTTCATTGTGACTATAAATCTCTGTCAAATCGAAAATTTATGTGTGGAAACAAAACGTTAAAATATAATTTGCATAAAGTACATAAGTACTAATTATGATGTGAACATGGTGTACATAATATAGTACTAACAATACTAGGTAAGTATGCATTATATTTGTTCTGTAATAAAAAAAAGAAAATATTTTATTAAATAAATTTAGTTCATGGCAATAGAAATTAATAATTTATTGTAATGTTATCTACTATACTGGTTAAGACGGTTAAGTAAATCTTTGACCTGATTTATACAGTACCCTTATACGTTCAAACTAAAAAATTTAACACTCAAAGATTATAAATAAAAATATTTCTATATCAGACTTTTTGATAAGACATTTTTACACAATATGAATCGTACGAGTATTCGGTATACATTGCGTAAAAATGTTTTTGGGTGGAAACTTAATTATTGAAACTGCGACTGCATTTAAATATAAACTGATTAAAATGGCAAGAACCATCAGTCTAGATTATGTTATATAATTTAGTTTCAAACACATATAATATTTTTATACTAACCAATAAACAAATTCAATGTAAATTTATTTTTAAAATTTTTATTTTAATCTACTTTGTATATAAAAAAAATTTTTATCAATGAGTGCTGAAAGTACCTCTCTACGTGCACATAACAGTGTAAACGTGTAATTTTATTTTAGTTATTATAGGAAAAAAAAAGTATAATAACAACTTCCGAGTTTCGACGGTCGACGAATATCTATTAAAATATTTTATACGGTCGAGTCATCGCACATACGCGCAGTGATCGTAATAATAATATCAAATATAGTATAGCACGTAGTATTATATTTATAAATATTTTATTTATTTATTTATTTTATTAAATATATATATATATATATCATGTATAGGTGACGACGTTTCAATGAAAAATGTCCTATGCCTACGGCACGTAACTACGCGTGCGACCGTGGCAGTCGTGCGTCGATAAGCATTCGACGTGTGAGATTATTAAGACAAGTGTCGTACCTACCAATACTGTCTTGTATTTTGGCATCGAACATTGCTCGTCGTGCGTGTGTATCGTAATGGGCGCGAGTACGGCACACACCTACATTTGCCCGAGGGCTGGGTTTAAAAATAATTTATAACGTTCTTGAAGTCACGTTGTCATCTTTCGTTTCTCGGCCGCGGTCGCCTTTTTTTGGCAGTTCAATAACGGCCGCACTCGCCGTCGCACTGCGCACTCTTCGTTGTGTCGCCACCGTCAGTCGTGTAAGGTGTCATTTTGTTTTTGTTCGGTTTTTATTTTTTTTTATTATTATTATTATTTTGGTTTACAATAATATGTTTTGATTTCGGATACGATGATAGTGCGCTGGTGTTTGTAAAACTCTAACGATGTCGTGTTACTGTCCGAACTGGATGAACGAGAGCCCGCTGGAAGTGCCCATCAATCTCGATCATCAATCGGATCTACTTAAGGTCCGTAATAAAAATAGCACAACCATAGAACTATATAGTAGTAGAGCAGTGGTATTGTTTCTTAGTCTGCTGTAATAAGAACCTATGTATACAATAAACGAATTACGATATTATGAGCTATTATACTCGAGAAGATTTAAAATTATGAGTCATCTCGATAAAAAAAAAACATGCCGGTAACCTAATAAAATGATCAAATTAAATAATATTATACCTAATGTTAGTTATTATATTTTAAATAGTATGTACCAACCAGTAACCGACTATCACTGCATAGGCAAGAATGTGTATGCATTTCGTTCCTATAATAATTATTGTTTACGAAAACTGTGGAATATTATTTTGTTTTTGTTTTGTTTTTTTACAATGTTTTCGATTACGGTTAATTTTTAAATTCAGGTCGTAAGTTTAAAAATACTTTTAGACATTACGTAGACTTAATGACCACTAATAGTCGACAATATTGAGATCGGTATAGCTATTTCGGGAGAACGAGGAGCTACGAGCCACCATGCGCTCGTTAAATTATGTTTACTTGCATACCTATGCCAAACAATAATTTGTTAATTCAACGTACACGTACCTACCCTGTGCATGACTCTTTGAACACTATTCGTCATCCATTACAAATATTCAATATGCAGTTTAGCTTACAGTACATGATTTGTAAGAAATAGTTTAATCGCTTTGGTTGAAATATAATCAATCAAAATACAATGTTATTATAAATATTTTAATGATATAACAATAAGTGTTAACGAGAACAATAAACAATATAATAATAATAATATTGGGATAAATTAAATGTTTTGATTAGTATTGACAAAATATAAGATGATTTAATTATTTTTAATAGGTTATTTAATGCAAGTATAAGTATGTACCGTCCAATTTTTACATTAAATTATATTATTAATAACTAGGTATCTCACAAAACTTAAAATAAAAATATAACGTAGGTATAATACTACGTTGTATACTATAAACTTAGAATTTATTGAACTATACCTATCGGTTCTTTTCAAAATTAATTTTATTTATTTAATTTTGATGGATCAAACAATTTTGATTCTACATCGAACCTTTACTCAAAGGTATAAAATATTAATTATGTTATTGTATAGGTACTAAGTATTTTTAATGGCTTTTATTTAACAAAACGTAAATTTGTATAAGGGTTCGTAATGATTATTTGGCTTGATTCTACTTTATAATAATTATTAACAATGATACAAAATAATCTTATATTATAAAACTTGACACATATTTTTCTAAAAAACTATTTAGATCAAGTGTATTAGCAATCACTATGTGTCTAATACATATTATTTAAATTCTAAGATACATTTTTTCCGCAACGCCAGACAGTAGAACAGCACGGCGTTTATAGACACTATAACCATACCTCAGACTGGTGTTAACTCTAGACGTCGGTCGCGTCAAGATGCTACAGGGAAACCGCAATTGCCACTTATGTACATTGTACAAATAATAATTAATATACTATATATTTATATATATATATATATATATGCCATATGAATATTAGTTATACATAAACATAAATTATTTAACAAGAAGATTTTAAAAATTCAACACAGTTATACATACTTGAAACGATCCTGAGAATACAACCACTTACCAAAAAATAAATCAGACTATCAAATAAAAAAAAAAAATGATAATGATAATAGTTAAGTACTATTAATATAAAACAACAAAAAGGTTAAGAATTGTTTTCTCATGTTGCTAAATGTCTAAAAATATTGTCATATTTACCTATCAAATATTAGATACAATTAAAATAAAAAATTAAATATATTGTTGGAAGTCAAAATTGTATAAAACTGTGGAACATTGTTTTACTTTAACACATGCCTACTGATGATTGACACATTCAACATTACACGAAGTACCAAGTACTATGGTCGATAAATTTGGTTCTTTTTTATTATTATTTATATAGCGAAACTGTTTTGGAATGTTTTGTATTGTTATGAAAATAATTTGATTGGACTTAACTTTAATTTTTAACGCTGAAATTTATGGTAAATATTAAATACTTTTCAATATGATCAAGCATATTTTATTTTCATAATTCTATTACAATAACGTCAATAGCAAATAAAATATATTTTTATGCACATTATATTCATAATACAATTATTATTATGTTATGATGTGTACAAATTTAGTATTTATTCGTCAATATAGAATATTCAAAACATAATAGTGTTGATTTTTATTACAGACAGTAAAGAAAATAATCACTCATATAAGTAATAACTAATGTCGTAAAAATAAATATATTTAATTCTTTTTTTAAACTAAATTCTTAACAATTTAAAAATTGTATACATTATGATATTTTTACACTAAACATGTATATGTTATAATGTATTTTTAATTGACTTATTTTAATTGCATATGTTTTTAATAATAACTCATTATTTTTTTTAATGTGGACATACCTATTAGTTATATTAATTTTAAAACTAAGTTATTATTGAATAAAACATTTTGATCGTGTTAACTTTATGTAAAACTAAAAGTTGATTATTTTACTGCATGTGTATATTTAGTTATTTTTGGTAACGATTAAAATGAGTTTACCATTTTTAAAAAAACACTAAGATATTAAAACCACATAAATATTACATTTTATAATTCTTGGTCAAGACTTTTTATTATTATAATATAAATATAGGATTTAATATCTTGCATTTGTATGTTTTTTTGTGAGGGCCATAGAATATTTTAGGTGATATAATATATTTCGTACATGAAATTATATAAAAGTTTGATTATGTATACTTGGTCATATTTACCAAAAAAGGCATACTTCAATATTTGATAAAAAAATTATTTTATTTAATAATTATTAATATTATATTGAGTTATATTTTTGTATTCATAACGTTTTACCAATTTTTTTCCTATAAGTTTATATGTGCATTTAAAAACATTTCTAATACAATAAAGCTGGAACCTTAATAATAAATTATAATAAATCTGTAAATATATTTATAATATGATTTAAAAAAATTTCAGAGAAATGATTTTTTTCTAGAACTATCAACTATATTGTATAACAATTTAACAAATTTAATATTAGATGAGAATATAATAAAAATTATTCTATAACTGCAAAGAGTTGTAAGTAATTAAAAATATATCTAAATATATCTTATTAATTTAAATAATAATATATTTATTTCGGGTATGTCAAAAATAAACTGATTTTTTTAGTAGTTATCAATTAAAGTTTGCCAAGAAATCATAAACAAATCTTAATAGAGCAATCGAATTAAAAATGGACACTCTTAGACTATTCACAAGGTCATAGGCCACCTATTTTTATGTTGTTTTTTTTTAAGTTTTTGTTACAAAATAATGATGCGTTTATTAATGACATGAATATTTATCAAATACTAACTTTCAAACACATATAACCTTATTAATATATTTATTTATTTTTAGGGACCAGAAATTGTGCACGTTTCGAAATTTTATAAAGAAGGAATAGAAGGAAAATTTCTAAGCAATATAGCACCAGATGCTAGGACTCTGTATGAAACGTTTCGGAAAGGCGCAAAAGTTTCAAGTGATTCATATTTTTTGCCATACATACGCAATGAATTATAAATTATAATTTACTGATTTTTCGTGTATTTTTAGACAACGGGAAGTGCCTAGGCTGGCGTGAAAATATTAGTAAACCATTTCAATGGATTCATTACAACGAGACATTACTTCGCGCTCGAAATTTCGGTTCAGGTCTATTAGGTCTTGGTTTTCCAAAAGCTACCCAGATTTTCATCGGAATATTCAGTCAAAACTGTCCCGAATGGATTTTAACAGAACAAGCGGCTTATTGCTTTTCTATGGTGGTTGTACCACTTTACGATACATTGGGCCCAGAAGCTTGTTCATTCGTTATAAACCAAGGTATTGTTAGTATTATTATGTATTTCGTGTGGAATTATGTTAACACAGCGAGTCAATACCGTTAAGATGGATCAAAGTGGTTGCTTATGGTTAATCGTCTGATGTGATAACTTAGCGGAAATATCAGTGGTGGTGGTCGATACGGACGAGAAATGCAACCAGTTATTGGATAGATCGCCCAAATGTCTTCGGCGGATAATTGTCATCCGCGGTACCCGACCATCAACTAGCCAGAAAGCCAAGAACCGTGGTGTTGAATTATTGACTTTCGACGAAGTGGAGAAAGCTGGAGCATCTAAAACGTTTCCAGAACAGGTAAATCATTTAAATACACAGTTCAATTTTAAATACGATATGTTATGGCTAATTATTTGTATTTATGCTAGTAATAATATTTAGGCATTCAAATAATTGACCTATAAATAAAAAAACGTGTATACAGTATTCATGGTTGGTTTTGGTTGATCTGAATTACTGAAACCAATCCTAATTATAAGAATCAATTAAGGATATTGAAAAGATATTTATTTTTATTTTTTATAAAATTAATAATATTATATTTATAAAAAAATACACTTAATAATATATTTATATCTTAAAAAAACTAAATAACTACATTTAAAATAATATCTTCTCAGAAATAATAATAAAATGATTTCATTTTAGTTATTTATGGTATCTGAAACTTGGATTAGAACTTAAATAATTTGTACACATAATGTATTTGTCTATAAACAGCCTCCAAAACCTACTGATCTGTGTACAATATGCTACACTTCGGGCACCACGGGATTACCAAAAGGAGTGATGCTGACCCACGGTAACGTCGTGGCAGCTGTCAGTGCCATTCTAGTACAACTTTCTCAGTACAGGCCGAGCGTGGGTGACGTAATGATCTCGTACTTGCCTCTAGCACACATGTTGGAAAGGTGTTGTGAAGTAAGTACAATGAATATTCGAATAACTCGCACGTCCCGTCGATTAACGTCGATAATGTCCCCGTGCCCACAGAACGGAATGTATTTGGTCGGAGGTTCAGTCGGTTTTTACAGTGGAAATATTAAGTTTCTGTTTGAAGATATGAAGGTGCTGAAGCCGACAATCATGCCCAGTGTCCCTCGTCTGCTTAACAGAATCTACGAGACGGAAATGGCGAACATTGTTCCGCAATTTTTTAAACGCGTCATGTTCAACATGGCGCTCCGGTCGAAAGAAAACGAAATTAAAAAGTTTGGTTTGTCTCCTAACTGTATTATCGTTCAAACAACCTAGTCGCTTTACTCGGCGATTGTTTTATTTTTAGAGGCATTATCCGGAAAAACAGTATCTGGGATCGTTTGGTGTTTGGCGCTTTGCAGAGAAACATGGGCGGTCGTCTGAGGCTGATGATTACGGGCTCGGCCCCATTGGCCGGTAACGTTTTGACTTTCATGAGATGTGCACTCGGGTGTATAGTGAGTTTAACTAAAATAAAATATATTCATATGACACGCGTTGAATTCACACCTTTGTGCTTGTCAGGTGGTAGAGGGATACGGCCAAACAGAGTGTACGGCGCCCATAACGTTGTCGATCCAAGGTGATATGAACACGGAGCACGTAGGACCGCCAATAGCTTGTAATTTGGTTAAGCTGGCAGACGTACCGGAAATGGAATATTACGCGACGTCTAACCAAGGGGAAATTTGCGTAAAAGGGTCCAACATTTTTCAAGGGTACTTTAAAGATCCGGATACCGTTACGTTTGACGATCACGGATGGCATCATACCGGAGACATTGGAATGTGGCTTTCTGTGAGTGTCACAAATACATTATATTCGTAGGTTATTTATCCTACACGCTTAACGTTCCTGCTATGCTATAAAATAAATAGTAACTAAAATTAGAAATAGGATGTCGATGACCTAAAAACATACCAAACAAAAAAAATTAATGAACAAACGCTAAATATTATTTAAAAATTATTAAATTGTATTAATTATTCAAAAAAAAAAATTGAGCTGTAATTCTATGACATTTTTGTCAGGCATAAAATTAAAAAAAACTATAAAATAATAATTTTACATTTCAATTTGTATGATATAATACGTAAAAATAATAAGAGAAAAGCATGTGTTTACTTACACATGACAATAAACATTTTATTTCAAATCTAAAATTTAAGAAAATGACCTACAATAATGACGTTAAAATATAAAATAAAAATACTTTTATACCTATAAATGTCCAAAAATGCAAGTCATCTACGTCCTATCGATATACTAAGAATTAATAATTATTATTAACTATAGAACAGTAAGTAGTATATTTTTTTTTTTTGTTTTAGAATGGCACACTTAAAATAATCGATCGCAAGAGACATATATTTAAACTCTCTCAAGGCGAATATATTGTACCAGAAAAAATTGAAACAATTTATCATAAGAGTCAATATGTAAAACAAGTATTTGTTCACGGAGAATCATTAAAGGTAATAATTTACATAATTGATATTAATTACTACTTAGATGTTTTTTGAAAAGAAATTAGAACTTGAAGTTACTAAAAACGAAATAAAACTCAAAATAAATTTGTAAAATTGAGTTTTGATATAGTTGTATGATAACTAAATATGTGTTCGTATAGAACTTATTTTAAATCTATAATAAGTTATAACTTTTTAAGATTCTTATATACTTTTTATATTATGGCTGGAAAAAAATCAATTTTTTTTTAACAAATAGTGTAAAGCGTTGTTTTTGTGATGTTTTAAAAAATTTAAAAAAAAAAACAATTTTTTAGTTTACAGCAATGATTATTTTTAAGTGTAATACACAGGTTCATTATAAAGTAACATCATTTTTATAGTATCTACACCATATGGTTGTATGTAACGTGATCTATATTTCATAGAAAAAAATATACAGTTGTATGCTATTTTTTTTAAACGTTAATGTATAAATTTATTTAAACAAAATCACTTGTTTAAAACGCATTCCAACCCTAATTTACATAAATGGAAATATGAAATTAAAATTTTTTCTTTTACTGTATTTTAATTATATTTATTAATATGTTATTTTAAATGCCTGAATTTTATTATCTATCTGCCGGCTACTAGTGACGGATTTAACGGTCGTTTAATCAGAAAATAACGACAGAGCTTTCACATATATAGTTCTTAAACTCACCTAAATTCAACGAAAATAATTTGTAAAAGTATATATCATGACTCACTGATAAGTTTTTTATGAACCTATCTTATGTTTTTTTCCGACAATAATTTCATTCTTATAAGTCTAATACTATACCATATTATACTTTAATATAGTAATGTATTGTATAAATTTTTTATGTGCAGGTATAGTTTATTTTGACTTACCTCTTAACCAAAAATTTATAAAATATACTACAATATATATTGAATCATGCATATTTATATTTAATAATTAAATCTATCTATTCCTCTGTTTAAGACCTACAAATGATACTTGTTAAGAATCTTAATACATTTTTAAAAGTTTATTTATTTTTATAATATTGGGATTCTACAAGTATTATGTGTATATATTGTGTAATACAAATTATATGTTAAGATACATATATTTAAGTTTAATTCATCATATATTTGGCTATTTTCCAAATCAGTAAAATTTTAATGTTTATACATACTATTAGTCTTTAAATCTTAGTACTATTTAAACTTTAAAGTGTAAATAATAACATAATTGTCTTTTATGAAGTTAGGTATCTTTCAACAATCAAAATATAACTTTTAAGTCTGTATGGTGTCCAACCAACTGACATTTAATTAACTGATTAAATTAATTAAAAAATCTTAATATGAAAGGTTTAAGAACAAAAATTTAAATCAACCTTAAAAATTTGGGCAGTAATTCAAAAATAATCATCTGGATATTTTTAGATCTATTTTAAATTATTTTTATATTTTAGTCATCTTAACTAGCCAATATTTTTATACGATGTTAATTGATGATGTTCTCATAACATTAAAATATAATAATACGTATTATATATATATATTTAGTAATTAATACTAATAATACAACTTGATCCTATATCCTATAGGCTATAGGTATAATAAAAAAAGTTTCGTCTCGCACTACTTTGAAATAATTTTCTATCTTAGTAAAAGAATACTTAAAGTTATTTTTGTATTTTATATTTTTACCGTTTTAGTCGTGTATCATAGCCATAGTGGTCCCCATGGTGGACGTCATTAAATCGTGGGCACAAGAAAATGGCATATCCGGTACGCTATCAGTGTTGTGCGCGAACCCTGAAGTCAAAAAGCTCATTATGGATGACATGACAGCGTGGGGAAAAGATGGTGGTCTTAAGTCATTTGAACAAGTATTAACTATTTTTTATTACTTACCTATCCTAATATAATTACGTTTGATTATTGAGGTGTACACGTAAATGTGTGTGTTAGATAATAGCAAACGCGTTATTTGGTTTTAGGTGAAAGACGTCTATCTGCATCCGGATCCTTTTTCTGTGCAGAATGGACTGTTGACACCTACGTTCAAAATGAAACGTCCGCAGGTTAGGTCATACTTTGCGCCGCAGATCGAAGACATGTATATGAAATTGAAATGAATGCCGAATGGATACATAATATACATTTTACATAAATAAATCAAAATGTTAAGTACAATAATATGTAACTGCCTGTTATAGTAGACGCGATATATTTTCTATTTCTGTTTAACGCGTGTTTAATGATTATATCAGTATTATAATATAATAGGTATATATAGGTGTTGATAATACCATTACTTTTGCCCCACGATGTTAATAATAATATGTTAAACATAATACTTCTGTAAGACGTGTAATAAAATTTTGGCTGAAGATCATTGTTATGTTCTAAAGACATATGCGTACCTAATGCTATTTCATATACCAATGTCCGATTCCGATCCACTTTAAAACTATATGCAAGTATAATGTAGGTGTCTATTTATAATAACATAGATTAATAGGTAGTACAATTTTTATCATTCAGTCAAAACTCAAAGTAAACACATATAAATACAAATATTATAAAATAAGACAACTATGTAAGTTTATTTATATAATAATAATGATTACATATTTATATTTAGGTAGGTACTTCTTTATAGACATATACGAAAGATTTGAAAAGTGTACCATTTACTGCTGTTCATTGATCAAAACGTCAAAATTTACTAGCGTTTCTGGTGATGGATTTTTATCCCATCGACAATTTGGGACTCCTATAAAAATTATTATTACATTAAAACATTAGAAGATTAATAATTAATGCCAATAAATTATAACATAGTAAGTAGCCACAAATGAGGTTGGACGTCAATTTTAATATTGTCTATAATATAGGTTATAAATTATAACTTATAACTTATAATACACATAGTTGTAAGTGTACATGACATAATTAGTACATAATACATATTTTATTATAATATATATATATTCACACTCGCGTAAATTGAAAATATAAATAAAAAAAAAATATTGTTTCAATCGGATTATGTACATATTATTTATATATATATATATATATATTATATATTTAATATTATTATCGGAACTATTTTTTTTATCTAAGTTGTGGAACCGACCTGACGGTGGTAAAACAACGGACACAATACTGTCAATAAGTTTGAATTTCAGTAAGTAATCACTGGGAGTTGTACACGTGAGCGACGGTGACGAGTTCACTTCAATCAACCAAGGTTTTAGATCCTGGTCTACAATGATATCATAGCCATAGCATTCGAAACAATGTGTGTCGTGAGACATAACGCTACAAACAGCCTTCAACGAGTGCACAATTATCCATGATATGTCATCGAATAGTTTTTGAGTACATTCTTCACCTCGTGTACTCGCCAAGTACAGTTTTAGATTTTCGGTGGACCATTTACCTCCATGGATACTATTGTAGTCGTCACCTATAATATAATATTATTTAAACATATAATTGCAATAGTTCAAAGATCAAACGCATAAAATTTATACCTGCCATAAATCTCATGATGTCAATCAAAATTTATTTTAAAATTACCACAATTCTATTACGTAGTACTATTGAATACATATAATAAATAATATTCATTACCTTCTTTCTGTACTGATACATTCGTCAAATGAGCAAATAAGCAATTAATGTCGGTAACATTTGAGTTATATTTTACACTGCAGAAACGACAAAAGCCAAATTTAAATAAATAAGCTTTTAATGGATGAAATGACGTAACCAAAACATAAAGACGTAAATCAAACTTTTTTCCACTTATCAACAAAGGATTTTCAATGTACCTGATCCAAACCAAATAATAAAAAACATGGTTAAATAATAATCGTATACAATATGCAAGTAATATACAAAATAATATCAAATAAAAAAAATAAATTAGTAGGTAAGTACCTAGATATTATATAAGTTTCTTTTTTAATTGATAAATTGTTTAAATATTTCTTTTTCTTGGACCATTTTTTAACTGAGACAGTTTATCTATTAGAAATATCCCTGCACCTTGTGATTTCCCACACGGTTTTACAATCCAAGTACTTGGATTTCTGCGATATTCTTCTAAGAACAAATGATAGTCAACGGGTAGTACGTAAGTCGTAGGAATAAAATCCAAGCACAAAAATGTACCACGGAGGCATTTTGCAATGGGGGTACCACTTTTTAGTATTTCTCGGCGATAGCGTCTTATATTTCTGTGAAATGTAAACGAAAATGTGTATGGTTTATACATAATATATAAACGAATTTCTAATACAATTATTATAAAAGTCCTATAAAACTTAAAACGTATAATTATTATAGTTGTCACAATTCTGAAACTAAATGATATTAATGTTCGTTACAATATCTTTGTACATTTTCACAATGAAAATAATTATTATTATTTCGGCTATGGACTGATTATGAAGTCCTATGACAAATATTCAAATGAAAAATTTAAACTTTAATTCTGTAAGTATTTTTTTTTTTTTTTGTGTGTGAACACATTAAATGTGTTCACAATTTTACAATAAATGTAAAATATTAAATTTTAATATTTTACATTTATTTGTTAACTTAACAAACGTCTCATCGTAACGTTTATACTTTATATAATTTTCCAATATTGATATAATAATTTTAAGTGATAACTCATACTTTAAGTTTGGTAATTTGTTTAAACTGGCAAACTGAGGTTTGTTGTCACAAATTATAAAGAGCTTGTTATCAAGTTTATTTAAATTTAACTTATTAAAAAAAGAAAAATAACTTACGAGTTATTTTAGTCATCGTTACAAATAAAATGTAATATTTTTGTATTATTAAACTTTATGATTAAATAAAATACAAATTTAAATTAGTATTAAAATAAAACTTTATAATATAACTAATAGGTACTATTTTGAACTAGATACAAGTATAACTAATTTGGATATACATTATACATCTGAATATCTGATATATCTACCAATTTTTTTTTAAAGTAGATAAATTTTTACCCACGTTAAAAGATGCTAACAAGAAAATCAAAAGGTTACCTCTCTGAAGTAAGTACCGACCAGCAAAAGCAACAATAAATAAGCTTACATTGCCTAAAATTTCTTTTTAAAAAAGGAACATCTACTTTTGATTCTCAAAATAATATTTTTATTTTTATAATCTTATTAGTTATATTCTTTTGTGTCTTAGTTTTGATAAAATCAAAATCAACATTAATCCGGACTATTTAGCGATAAATTAAGTAGGTACATTTTAACACTATATGTGTGTGTGTGTGTGTGTGTGTAAATATGTAATCTATAAATGTTATGGTATATTTGTATATTTTATAATTATCAGATTATGATATATATTTATGTAGATATAATTATTTACAAAATATTTTACCTTATAAGTGAATCTTTTCGGCCAAGTTCATAGTGATTTGGAAAATGATTTATTATCTGATCATCTTTCAACCTATAATCTTTGTCCGCATTAAACAGACAACGACAAGTTTGTATACTGGTCCAATAGAAATTCCATTCGTCTTCAGGGCCTACGTGTAACCATTTACGTTTTTCAAAATTACTTATTAACACAGAACGATCTAAATCAACACAATACTTCATCTTAATCATATTTAATTATGCTTTTTTTACATTACATAGCAAATGAGTATGCATTTTAATAACTGTCAGTTAAGCATGTTAATTTGAGATCTTTCTTTAACCGATTATTAAAAAAGATAATAACACAAATAAACCTATATTGAATAAACAAAATATAGACTTGAAAGCTAAGAACTATGACAACAGCCAACCAAAAATGTACAGATTATAATTATATTATATTTGTCTATAACTTATAGCACGGATGACTTTCTATACTCCATATAGATTATAGCATCTATGATTATGAATTAAACGAATATAATAAAATTAATGGGAATATCAAAAATCGTGATATTTTTAAATATTACAGTCTATGTCTATTTTCGATCTTAAAATGTTACTTTAAATAATATTTATTATTGAATTATTAAATTAAATTATTATAACACATTTATGAACATACAAGACGTTTATTTAATGCATTAAGTTTGTTCTGAAAGACCTGGATATCTTGACAGTTTTGCCTTTTGGGAATCAATATTATTGTAATATTCACAAACCTAGATTAAGGTAAATTAATATTGGACAATTTTTGCAGATTTTTTTTGCTGAATCATTTTATTTAATGGTTTTCGATAGATTAACAGCATACTTAATAATATTTTAGTTTAATTACCTATGTAACGCAATGCCACCACTATTCAATAACTATTAAAGAAAACCAATTTTTTTTCAACTATCACATTTATCATTTTAAGTAATAACCAATTCTTAGACAAAAATGTTTTAATATATTCACATTTATATTGTATTATTATTATTATTAATAGTAATAATAATCAGCTGTTTAACGTTCGACTCCTAAGTCATTCCTATAATTCTTATAATATATTATATACAGTGGCGTAAAGATAAATACGATAAATACGAGGGTGCACAACGTTGCACTTGTACCCCCTGGAAATATATAGCAGGTGGCAGGTGCAAAGATATGCGTTTGCACCTGCTGATATAATTTGAACCCGAAATTCGATAAAAATATAATTCTAAATTATTATTGTTTTTTTGAATTGTTTGATAACTCGTAGCTATAATATTATAGATAATATTGTAAGTAAATAATTAACAATAGATAAAAATAAATTGAAAATTTTCGTGTTGCTAAAAACATTTTTAACGATTTCTGCGTCGTGTGAAAGAAGCTTTTCATGTTTACGGCGTTTAGAAACATATCTGCGGACAAAAATGAGCCAAGTACGTCTCAGTTGTTTATCTTTGTTACAAATTAAAAAAAATCAACTCATTGATGCAAAACAAGTTTTTGAAGTGTTCGATTGTAGTGTGTCAGTTTCTGGACGCTGCTTATATAGCTTTAGCATAATTAATAATTTTTCAAAATAAGAATAACTATGTAAAATCTGAGAAAAATAAATGGAGATTTTATTACTTATCTAATATATATAAGTTATTGTTATTTGTTATGTTTATGCTTTGCACACGGGAGACTCCAAAACTTGGTTGGGGGGGGACTAAGTCATATTTTTCACAAACCCTCATAACAAAAGATGTTGTATATATTATATTATGTTCTTAAGGGAAGGGGACTGGAGCCGCGCCTGTTTGTACCTGCTGAAATTTAATAGAATTACGCCAATGTATAGATTATACATAATAATGTATTATATTATAGTAAATGGCATTATGCTAGTAATGTTAGTACCGGTGCTGTTTACTCGTGTTGTATACCATATTGTGTGTAGGTACGCGTCACACGGTCCACACGCTTGAGGCTAGTCGCATACTTGGACGCGTGACACGAATCGCGACGGTACGGCGGAAATAGCGTTAACATGTCGCGGCGGATTACGCTGCACAATCGATGGTACATAGATACGTCGGCGGGTGACAGCGCGGCCCGGGTGATCGCAACGACGTCGATGGCGACATTATTGGCGTGGCGGATACGGTACGGGTGAGTTGAGCGGAAGAAAAACGTCATCTGCGGTGCCGCCGACTCTGCGCGTAGTTTCCGGATACGGTGACGGAAGTGTGCGAGGTATCGGCGGTAACCGGACACAGACATGACCGACGGTGCGATATCGCAATATAAATAAGCAGACGGATGCGAATAAGTGTAAATTATCTATCTATATATCTCGTGTGTATTAACGAATTATTAATTATTATTATTATTTTATTTTTTTTAACGAATAATGTATTCACATCAGGCAACATTCATGACCGGAACTGCGCTATTTTTGTTTGTGTGCTCCCGCATGTTTCCGATTTAATACATCATTTGTTTGGTATAATATAATTGCTATTATTATTATTAATGAAATGTCTGGAGTAGACATACCGGTACTGATACTGTATAATAATTTTCTTCTCGTCAGTATTATTATGTCGGTAACTGGTCGGCGGTCGGCGCCGATGTCGTTTACCAACACTGCCCGCATAGGCCGAGTCGGCCCTCGACACTGATGATATTATGTATTATATTCCACGGCGAATGTTACTGCCGTACACTCTACGCGTCCTATCGTGCCAAGTCGTTATTATAATAATTTACCGTCATCTCTACGACAGGGCCCGTGTCGTCGGAGATGAGCGTACATGATATTTGCCGTTCTATTAGTACATCGCGCCGGTACCTTTAGGAGCGGCAATATAATATATATCTTGTTTTTCTTTCGCGACTAATATGGCTATGCGTCCGTACAGAGACAATTAATGAAGTATTTTGAGCTTCGACTGCGCACTCGGCAATGCGCACATACGATTCGGTAGCGTTCGAATCACTGTATTTAAAAACTATATTTAAGGGGCCTCGCTATTGCGTTTATTTAAAGAGCAACATTTAACAACACTTAGCATATTATCTAATCTCGTCGTCGTCACCCGGGATCAATGTATCAGCCATAAACTCATAACTCATAAAATTATCATAAGTCATTATTTACTTTGAGTGTGTGGGATTCAATGCGAGTGCAGTTTCCCTCCGCACCATCGTCAAGATTGTTGTAAATCGTAATCGTTATCGCAATATAATAGCATGTCGAATAGCTATCGGAAATCATGTTTTCTAGTACGACAGTAATTAATAAAAAAAAATGAATACCATTATTTATATTATATTTGATCACTATTTCTATATTAATTTAATTTGGTTTGGGTAGAAAAAGTATAGAATTAAATGCTATTATTCATTTTTTAATTTACTTGTAGAGTGTAGTTATATAGTTATTTGCCTAAAATATTACGTGCTAGAAAATATTATGATGTTTTCGAATAGGTACACTAAAGTAAGATCTATCCCTTAATTAAACGTCTTGTGATCTATCAAAATATAATATATAAACATAATTTATAATAAATATCATTTGCAATTAATGAATAATTACGAATCGTAATAGATATATATATATATATATATATAAATATACAAATCTGTTCAAAAATACAAGGAATACTCGTAGTGAAAGATCTTATAAAAGCTAAAAAAATCGATTTTTTTTTTTTAAAACAATTAGAAAGCAAATTTTGAAACAACATTAGTAATACACAAAAGCAATAAAAAGCATTTTTCAAATAGGATTGGCGTGACATAAATGTTATTATTAATGACGTTATATAATCAATTTTACGAATATAACTTATTTTAATATGTTGAATAAAAAAATGGTAATATACATAATATTATTATACACTAGTAGAATTAATTGAATTATAACATTATAATGGTAATAATATGTGCAATTACTCGTCATCGTCATTTTTTTTTTATTGGAAAAACGTGTCCGTAGAGTTAAATTCAATGCAGTATAATAATATCATATTAAAAAATAGAATATGCGTTTTCCAATAGACACGAACCACTGAAAATAAGACAGCAGTATACTCTGCATATTGTTATTTATAATTTATTTTCGTTTATGCTGGTTGCTTAGATTTCATATTTTTTTTAATCATTGGCCTTTGGTTTTTGTCTCTTATAAAGTATTTTGCCACATTGCCCAAATTTATCCAATTGTATTTCTCACATAGTTTGATTCGTATTAACTTTTTACTACATTATGTTTATTAGTTTAATGTTCATATATATATATACATATATCATTTTCGAATTAATAATTTAAATTATTAATTCAACGACGGATAGTGTTGATTCAATCACTACTCGACACTACTCGATTACGACTAATCAAAATAGCGCACGTTCTATTTCAATGTAAAAATAGTTGACGTGATTGCCGCCGCTTTTCTCGATTACTGCGAATACCTACGGCAATATCATTATACGTTAATCATCGGCGTCCGGCGTCTTCGACGGTCGTTACTCGTTACATCGTGATTACTGCAGTTCCGTCACCACGCGCCCCCATATTATACTCATCGTGCCCCGTTACCACTACAAACATATCTATACGGTCTCATACTCATTATACCGCGATCCAGCGTATCGTTCGCCGTTACGTGACATTAGCGTCACGCCGTAGCACAGTCGGTTGCACTGTTACGTAACAATTTATTGCCGAACGATGTGTACGAAAGTCAATCTGAGATTAATTGAAGTTGCTGACTCCATTATATTACTTCGACTATCACCGACTTAGGCGGTCAAGACAGCCATATCACATTTAATATAGATTTGCATGTATAAATTAATCATAATCGATAGAATAATATTTTTTTATTATACTACGGCCGGCGATTACTTTTGTCCGTTTTTCACCTAAACAAAACTAAATATGCGTCTTTTTGAAAGTGAAGGGTACTCGCGATGACTATAAAAACGCTGTAATGTGTACGAGGATCCGTTGGACCATATTTTTATATCAATCAAATAACAAAATCCAAATACTTAATACCTTGCGCCCCCAAAAACCACTTTTTTGAAAAAAACTCGTATGCAAGTTTTCTCGGGGAAACACTTATTTTTGAACTCCGAAACTTTACACGCTTTGTTAGATGTGTTACCGAAACAGTTTACGCGCAAAAAAACACGAAATAATCGACATTTTTTTTTATACTACGGCCGGCGGTTACTTTTTGCTGTTTTTCACCTAAAAAAATTAAATATTGTAACTATACATTGAAATATACAGTGTACTGAACGTCAAAGTAGTCTTGTAAAAAATGTCCTCAGATATCGTTGCAAAATTTATTGAAAAAACAATAATTTTTTAATCTAATAAATATATAAAATAAATATATTGATGGTTTTATTATTAAATTATTAATCTTTTTCAATGGAAAATATTAGATTTAAGTACCTATTTATTATAACATTTTAATTTATCGAAATAGCAATTCTAACTTGTAACTATACAAATCGAAAACTCTTGATAATAATTTGTCCAAGGCCGTAGCCAGAAAATTATTGGTGGGGGAGAGGGTTAAAGTATAAATATGTTATATTGTGTAATTAAATATAAAATGAGATTATGAAACTATTCAATCTCATTTCAAGAAAAAATATTGGGGAGTTCTGCACCTTGAACCCCCCCCCCTTGTCTAAACCCTTGAATATAACCGTGTTAATATAATAATATGCAAACGTGAACAAAGACAATAATGAACAACTGCGGCCACAACATAAAATATATTACAAATTTATAACTATTTGTTTTAAATACTAATTTAATACTAATAATATTGTATAGCTAGTGCATACATATACGCATAATTTTACTTGATGTAATACACCGCACGAAGTTGGTGAATTGCAGCCAAATCCATGAATAAAGGTGCCTGTTTTTTTTAGGTTCTATGAGAGGTACGAGTTTCAGGTGTTATTGTAGTAATAATTGAATAATGTACTTATAATTACATAAACGATACGAGTATACTTGCATCACAATTCACGATATATATTATGTATTGAAAATAGTATTAAAAGTGAATTACCATAAATTAATTACCAATGTTACGTACTATTATCCAAATAGTCCATGAATATACATCACCTATATACATCGAGTTGTTAATCAAATTTGTATAGGTAATACCAAATTAATAACAAAAATAATATAACATAACATAATCATATAATATTTCACATTTCAAATTTTCGTATAAATAATATTCGGGTTTAGGATATAGTATAATAAAGTTGCAGGGAGAATACGAGTATTCATAAAAATGATTTAGTTGTTTTGTCGTCCTCCGATAATAATTATATTATACCGTCGCACGAATTTTGCGCGTCGCGCGTGTTATTGAAAAACGACCAGAGAATTATACCGGTGTCGTATTATAATACAATCGTATTATATTGTGTGTACGCGCCACACGCTTGAGGCTCGTCGCATATTTGGACGCGTGACACGAATCGCGACGGTACGGCGGAAATAGCGTTAACATGTCGCGGCGGGTGACCGCAACGACGTCGATGGCGACATAATTGGCGTGGCGGAGACGGTACGGGTGAGTTGATCGGAAGAAAAACGTCATCTGCGGTGCTGCCGACTCGGCATACAGTTTCCGGATATGGTGATGCAATTGGGCGAGGCATCGGCGGTGACCGGACACAGACACGGTCGACGGTACGATACCATAATATAGATAATCGAACAGATACGAATAAGTGTAAATTAAATGCCTATATCTCGTGCGAATTAACGAATTATTAATCATTATTTTTTTAACGAATAATTTATTCACACCAGGCAACATACGTGACCGGAAGCGACTGTGTGTGCTATCTTTGTTTGTGTGCACCCTCATGTTTCCGATTTAATACATCATTTGTCTTTGTTATAACGGTATATTATCTATAATATTGTTATTATTGTTATTGTTAAAATATCCGGAGTAGACATACCGCGGTACTGATAGCTGATAGTTGATGATACCGTATAATAATATTATCTTTCCGTCAATAATATGTCGGTAACTACTAACTAGTCGGCGGTCGCTGCATACCGATGTCGTTTACCAATTACACTTTACCCGTATAAGCTGGGTCGACTCTCGACACTGCAGCTAACATGTATTTCCAGTTTTCCGCGGTGCATTATTGTCGAACACTCTCCGCGTGCCATCAATAAGTCGTTATTATAATAATTCACAGTCACGAATTTATCATTACACAAGGGGCCACGTCGTTGAACGTATCCGTATCAATAGTTGCCGTACCATATAGACGAAGAGTGGTAAGTATAGGTAGTAGTCTACCCGGTAGATTTTACGGTATAGTAGTAGTCCTTCGTGCCCGTAATTTTAGCAGCAGTAACATAATATTTTTTATTTTTCTCGGAAATTATGGCTATGCATCTGTACATGAATAATTATTGAAATATTTCGAGATTTAACCACGCACTCGGCAATTCGCACGTCACACAAATACAATTCGGCGGCATTCGATTCATTATAGTTAAAAACAATGTTATTAAAATATGTGTTTTGTGAAACAGTAAATCGTGTGGTCAGAATAAAACAACTTGGTATAAAAATAAATAAATTAATTAAATTAATAACTTAAATATTTTCAATTAATTGGAACGTAAACTTATATGACATTAAAAAAAAACTAATGTATCCATCTAGAAATTTCAACAAGACTATAAAATATCGGATGTATTACAATCGTTGTTGTAATTGCACTACGACGTACTGTTAATGATTGGTGTTGTATATTGTTGAACATTATTGTGGGTTATAATTTGTACACACATATCCATGACTTTTCTACAGTAGCATAGTATAAGCAAAAATAATTTACCTGTATTTTTATCTTTTAGTTATACATTAAGTCCTATTACCAGTGAAACTCATTGATAAGCTACATTTTAGACAATAGTCAATGTATCCCAATATCTGGTAGGTATTAACTGTTAATATTTACCCGTTCTTGGGGTGTTAATAATTAACACATTTTGAAATATTATACACATGCCTAACAGTTTTTTTTTTTTATGAACCATAAATAATTAAAATACAAGCACATAAATAAAGAATTTACTATTTTAATAAGTAGATTTTATTTATTGATTGATTCTTTTTAATTATATTAAGTCTTATAGGTACTGCTTGAATCTATGACATTTATCTTTTCTTTTCTACCCTGTAATTTATTTTAAAATTAATTGCATTAACTATAATAATAGGAAATTTATTACTCTATTATTTTATTAATCGATAAATATGAGTAGGTATATAGGTCTAAAAGAAAAAATGAAAAATATATGAATAAAAATAATCTATTTTAGATTCTGGAGAAGCAATAAAAAAGCTATTAATTAACAAATAATTTTTTGAAGTTAAACTTCTTTACGCAGGGTAGTGAGGAAAAAAAAAGCGAACGGGCGGCCGTACGAACGCAAACACGGACATGTCGTTGTGCGCAGCCGCGGATTGTCGTAGCTGTATTTTGTAAACATGGGTTGTGTCATTAAACGACAGTATTTTTGGTTGGGTTATTAAACAAAGAATACTCAACAATAATATTAATGAGATAAATATTTAGATAAAAACGGAATGATCGTCCGAGATGATTTCATACGGTCGTAGGGGCGGCGGTGCGAAGCGTATCAGTACGTCATATACATAATATCACATAATAATAATAATGTTACGTATTATAATTTCTTTTCTTTCTTTATTATCCTCATTACCCCATTCTATCCATGCCTTACTTTCTTTTTCACTCACTCAGTGAGTACCGTTCAAAAGAAGTTTAACTTCCCGCGCGCGTACTGGTAACACACACACGAGTTTTTTTCTAATGTAACTCAGAAATGAATAACCATAAATACGAAAAATCATTAACAATAATTCAGGTTCGGATAAACCACGAAAAATCTGCCTAAATCTAAATCAACGCCTTTAATTCTACGGTTGTCAGTGTGTTGTCGATGCACTGTGGCCAGTGGGTCAAGATCAGTTTCGGTACACCGGTACAGACGTCGACGCCACTGCCGCAAAAATCTACCACTTGATCAGCTTGAACGCGGTGGTAAATTTCGATTTTCGGTGAAACAGGTGGCATGCCACTGCAGGAGTTGCACCGCTACATCGGTACGTCAGTACATCACGCTGTCTACCTTTAAGGGTATTATTACATCATGCTGGTGGCTCACTGATCCAGCTAGTACGTGGAACAAACCGTCGGTAACCGAAGCTACTCGACGCATCCACGGGGGCGCCACGATCGCCGACTGCTGCTGAGTGGTACCGATCGGTCCCACTGGACTGAGTACTTTTCGGCATTGATTCGTCCCTCGCCCGCCTCGCCCTACCGTCAGTTGTGGTCTGTCTGTATTCAACATAGGTGCTGATCTGGTATCTTTTATTCCGCGCGCGTATTCTGGTGATCGCGATTTGGTTGAGTTCTAAGTAGTCCTCATTACTTCGTTAGGCCTGCCGCCTTCCGATATCTGTGATTTTTTCACCACTCTATCAATTTTTACGATCCGTTCCACAAATATGTCAGAAGACGATAATCGTTCTGCCGATATCGACAATCCTGAAATTCCAGTTCCCCCCGAGGAACGATTAGTCGTCTACCGTAGAACCTCCGAGTCGTCTTCAAGCTCATCGGATACATCGGATAGTTCAGGTGTATCCGATTGTTCTGAACCAATATCAGATTATTGGGACTATTTGAATACCATCAACATCGATGACATGGCCGCGCAATTAAGTGATTACGGAAGCGAGGATGACGACGAAGAAGCCTCTAACGGCCCAGTGTGGCAGAGAAGAAGGCAATTCTTAATGTTTAGGAAGAAACTGGTCGCGATAAGGAAGAAAGTGAAGAAGCATTTGCTTTTAATGGTGGCGCCTAACGACGACGATGCTGAAGTCTAATGCCAACGCCAAACCTCTTGCAAGGACATTAAAAAACAGGTCCCCGTTTCTGGAGGTAACGCTACGGCAAAGCCTGGTAAACATGTACGCTTCCTGCCTGCTAATCAGTCGGCGGACGAATATGATTTTCGCCAAAATATTATAAACATAAATATATAAAAAAAAAATCGCGTTATATTATTGTCTCGTTCTACTAAGCTAATTAATGTATCGTTCACTCTTAAATTTAATGATGTTCATACAATTATTTAACCTTGTATAACGAATCAATTAAATGTAATGTGATTTATATTTTACTGTTTAATTAATACTTTATTTCGTAGAATAAATTAACTTCTATATAGGTACTACCAAAGGCTTCAGTTTAACCTTTGGCCACATAGATGGAGCTCGATAAATTTAGTTCAGTTACCTTTGCAGGTATACTATATTAATATTCAAAGGTTAGTAACTAGATGGATAACAAATAATAATAATTTTTACTTTATAGAATGAAATTCCGATTTAAATTTTAAACAGACAGTGTAGTACAATGTAATATAAGCAGTCTTTAATATTTTATACATATATTTATACATTTATAATAAATATAAATATAATACATAATTTTAAATTAAAACATAATATAAGTAAGTAGAATGGTAATATAAATATTAAGTAGGTATATTGTATCATATGATAATATATATACACCTAGTGACAAACAATGAGTTAAGTGTAAGAATATAATATTAAACTAGGTATGTGAATACCTAAATAAAACTATAATGAACATTCAATATTTTAATAATAATTTTAAACAATTATAATTGTAATGACAATTTAGAGATATATTGAAGAAATCAAGATTTTTTTCTGCTGTTGCCCAGGGACATTAAAAAAATTACATGGTAAATTACTAATTAGTATCTGTGAATACAATGTAAACTGCCTATTAGCTTCTAGTTAATATTTTATTTCAAGTATAATCTCATAAAACCATTCAAATTCTGCAATAGTGTAAAGATACTAACATAAGAATGACTATATTTCATTTGATCATGATTGAATTACACTATATGACAAATGTTGGTTAATTTTTAGCAGATATGCCATACTTATTTTATTTTATTTTAATACAGCCCGCAGTCCAAAGTACAGAATATTAAATTAAACATAACATAAGTACAGTACAAAAATGTGCAGTAGATATAACAACTGAAATAGAAAAGATAATAAGACAAAAATCAATAGTTACAAATATTATAATATTAATGGCGTTAAAGGTTGAAATATTACAAATACATTAAATCAAGCAACCTTGCATAATTTGATGAACATAGTTACCTGTAAATATTTTCTGTGTAAGGAGTAAGTACATATTTGCTGTATGCAACATATCCTGAAAAATAATTTGGATATTAGTGTCATCTTCATTAAAGTTGGTCTTGGTGTCAACATGAATAATAACAGCTAAACTATTGTATAAAGGTAAAATAAATGTAAAATTAAAAATAAATAAATAATATTTAAAATTTTTAATTATAAAGATATACAAATTATAGTGTATACTAATAATTGTAAAACTACAGATTTCAGTTAATCTGTGGTAGAACTATAAGTTATAAGATTAATGATACCTATCAATGAAATTCAAGCTCAAAAAATAAAATAAATAAATACATAAATTAAAATATTGTGGGCAGATTTCCTGATGAAATTGAAATAAAAATAAAAGAGAATAATATCATAAAATTCATAGGTAATTATAGTAAAGCCCAATTAACAATCAAATTACTTTCCTATCTTTATCAAGATCCACACAATACTTAAATAAATATACAGTGTTTGATAAATGGTCCAAATTTCTACAGTTGTACAAGTGCGAAATAAATTAATGAACAAAAAACAGTTTAATAATTTATTTGATAAACAAATGTGATTTAGAGATAGAGAAAAAAAATATTATCACTCAGTAGGTAATCAGTACACGTTTTTAATTTATTCCAGTATGGGCAGTATGAATGACCTTTTGATTTAGCTGACGTAATAGAAATATTTCAACAATTAACTTCAAGATATTTTGAAAATATAAAAAAAGTAAATGTGTATTTTGACTATATACTGGTGAGCAACATGCAAAATAATATGGTATAAAATGAGAAAACGAAAAAAAAATGTTTTTTTATATTATTATATATACCTATATTAATTGTATATGTCATTGTTTTTATACCATATAATAATAAATTATTATTTTATTATTAACTCATAGATAGTAAAACAAGCCAAAAAAATATTATATATTAATATATATAATAATCCCTCTGGTAATTTTAAACTTTAAAAGTTTTCAGATGAATATAATATTAAAATGATTAATACCAGTTTTAATTTTTAAAGAAATAATAGACTAGCTTAAATGGCTGTCGGAGTAATGCAATCGATGTTTAAAAAATGTTTAAAAGAAGGCAGTGATTTAAACTTTTAATTGATAAATAATAATAACTGTTGCACGTTTACTTTACTCTATAACTAATAATTATTAAGCTTAGAACACTAATAAATAGTTTTAACACTGTGCATAAGCTTAAACTAAACATAAAATGTATACCTTATGTTCTATGTGAATTGAACTAACATTCGTCAAATAAATAAATAATAAATTGAGAGCATATGAAAATATTATAATAATGATAATCAATATGGTAAAAATACTAAAAATTAAATAAAGAGCTAAAACAAACTACAAAGTAAAAAAAATACTTTGATTTGTGTTGGACAACTACCTACTATAACAACTGTTATAAACAGTTATAAATTACTATACAAGGAAATTACTTTTTTATATATTTATTGGTAATTTAATAAGTTTTGTTGTAAATAATGTATACATAATTTAAGTTATCTACTCTTTTGTGATATAATTGTTAAATTACCTACTTGTTAGTTTGTTACTTATTTTTTTTTTAATACATGATATGAAAAAAAATGATAATATATTTATAGATGTAATTATAAGTATTTAATCACATAAATAATTTTGTAATAGCTTTTTGACAAGTTTTATACTTAATAAGTTTGAAAAAATTAATTTCAAAATAAAGAATGATGTACCTATTAACAGTGGCGTAATTGTGGTGAGCAAGAGGGAGCACTTGAATGACAATTTGTAATTTACTAATTTAATTATCAAAAAAATTAACTTCCTCAACAGTCAACACTATAACTATGATTAAAACAAAACACAAAACCAGAATTAGGTCTACTACAGTTTTAAAAAAAAAAACACAAGTTTTTATATTGATATAACTTATAACTTTAATATATTTTATAGTTAAAGATGTTGTTTTAATAATTTCTAATAAAATATTTAAAAAAATGCATTATTTATTATCTATTTTACATAGTTAAAATTTGAACAATCGTGTTTCATTGTTAAGATGTAATTTATCTTATAATTTACCTTCTATATTGTTTTAAAATTGTTATATTATTAGCTTGGTAATAATTTCAAAATGTTTAAAGAGAAAGATATTCTTTAGGAAGTTGTAAATATTTAATCTTATTAATTATATAACTGTAGATGCGGATACAATTTCAAACAGTATATTTTGTTTTTGTGGTTATGTCGCTTAAACATTTTACACCGTATTATTATATAGGTAATTACTAATTTATTGTATTATTAACATTGTGCCTACTTGATAGAATGGTATGTGTCATTGTAAATTAAAAGTATAATATTTTTAATAAATAAAATAAGCTACTAACAAAATATATATAATTTTGCTACCAAATACCACTCAACATTGAAAATTAATTCATTTCTTCTAATATATCTGATCATATTGTAAAACCAATTAAACTAATCTCATCACCAACAATATTTTTCAATACCTAAGTACTTAATTAAAATATATTTTTCACTGATATCTACTATATAGTACTTACATACCAAACATCTATACAAACTCATGAACAAAAAAAATTTTTTTACTGTTCACCCAATGAGTAATGACTTAACAATAAGTTTAAACCATTTCATTAATTTCTTAGTGATGTAGTAGAGTACCTATAGGAGCCCAAGCCCTATTTAGTGATAATTGTAATTACTATTACAATTTGTAAGTACAAATAAGTACCCATTGGCCATTAATCATAACCATTAGATTTTTGAACATGTATGGTTAATTAGGTATCATTTTTTTAATTTCAAATGCCTATATAAATATTTAAATTTTAATATACTGGTTATGAATTGTTTATTTGTTGTGGTGTACTAGTGTGGGCATAATATTTTGTCTTACTATATTTAGTTAATTTTTGATTATTGACCAATGGCTTATGAATTATTAAATACTTAAGATACTTATTGTTAGAACATTATTAGCAACATTTGTTAAACAGTTATCTGTTTCATTGTATAATTTTATATCAATAATTTATTCTTTGGTGTCCTATAAGTAGAAGAATATACTTACATAAATATGTATATAAGATTTCAATTCCCTAAAAAATAAAAATACTCAAAAAAGTAGAAAATAGTAATAATAATAGTATAATACATAACAACTTATAAGGATTAACAATTAAAATGTAACATTCTATGGTTTGTTGTTGAATCTCACTCACACCATCCTCATACTAATAGTTGTAAAAATTAATAGGTACTTTCCTGTTATACGAGACTACCTCCTTTATCGCTACTACCACAATTAGTTGTACGATACCAACGCGCTGCGTTCTAGCGTAGCAATTCACAATTGTTATATTATCTATTATAATATTATATATACAGAGTGATTCAAAATTTATGTTACAGCCATTTTAACACATCGGTATTCAAAATAGAGAACAAATTTATGATACAAAAGTTTTTTGATGTAGAAACATCTAAAATGAATATACGACACTAATATTATTACCTTTTTTTTATATATATTATTCGTAAATGTGGCCATCATTATTTATTATTTTATTAGTGGATTTACCATATTTTACCACTATTATTTTTGTATTATAATTATTATTTTATTGTTTTTAGTGACCGTACGCCACATATGTAGCGTGTGTTGTGTAAAATACATTACAAATGATTACTGGGTATTTAAATCCTTTATATATATATATATAATTCGAATAAAGCAATCCCAACAATACTACTGATCAAAAAAATATCAAAGAATTAAATATGCAGGTGCATTATACAAATATAAATATTAAATAAAACTAAGGTAGTCTGTGATAATAGGAAAGTGTGCAAATTTTGGTAGTCTTAGATAACAGGATTGTGGTGTTTCACAAAACAACCGCGGTAGTTTTATGTAACGGAGGTAGTCTTGGGAGATAGTCGCGAAAATAGCCGTAGTCTCGTATAACAAGAAAGTACCGTATAATATAATAGGTGATAATAATTTTTTTTTTTTTTTAAATATTTTCAAAAATAAATCTAAAAAAAAGTTTCCTGTTGAAACAAATAGGACCCAATAAAACACAATTTAAAGTTTAAAGTAACCACTAACCAGTAATACCGGAAAGAACGTTTTACGTTTACAAAGTTATAGGTACACTAGGTCACTAAACACTTTAATATTTTGTATATGCTTAATATCTAATACATTGCGGATACTGCAAAATAGTAAATACCAAAGTATAATTCATAATTCTTGTATAATGTGTTAAAATATTTTAAAATATATTAATTAGTAGTTCAAAGACTTTCATTAAAAAATCAACAATTATACACTTATGACTTATTCGTTAAAATAAATAAATATATGTTGTTAAATATGACCTAAAACAAAAATTATACGCTCATTTAACACTAAAAAATAACATTTTTTTCTTTATTTATTTTATTAAAAAATATATTATTATTTATTAACTTAGTACATGCGCTAAAAAAAAATTAAATCAATTTATACAGTATACAGAAATGACAAATATACAGTATAGTATACATATACTGATATACTACATAGTACATTGTATTATTTTTATTTCCATGTTGTTGCATTACTAATAATATTCAGTCTCTAATCTCAGACCCACCTCAATTTGGTTTTACTTATCAGCAAACAATTAAATAAAATAAAATTTATATTCACTTATATGTGTTATCTGGAGTCCAGATTATATTTTAACGATTGTATTATCGATTTGTATAATGGTATACACGCTATATTATATGATTTGATTTCGAAATCCTCTCGCTGTGTAATCTCTTCACTCAAGCCCACAATCCCACATGCCTGAAAGATCAATTAATAACTATAGATTTCATCTTATCGTACTAATAATATACAGATCGTTGAATTTCTCTTAAATTAAAAGTATATATATATAATATATATTATGTATACGATTGGGTAACCCACACATTAAACGAAAAAACCAGTTTTTATTCCACCCTAAAAAGTTGTAAGAAATTCAAGGTCGATAACAGGAAGATTCCACGAGACATTTTTTCCAACGATGTCTTAGAACAGAATAATATTAAATAATACAAGTTATTATTATTAGGACAAGTGATAATAATTAATAATATATTGATATTGAACTCATATAATATCGTAAAATAAAATATAAAATATAATTAGTGATAATACATAATAAGTAATACAGAATTACTGAAAGTCGAAATAATAAAAATGAAATTTGTTTAATTGAGGAAATTAATAGTATTAAAATTTAATACGATCTTCGAAAAAAGTGTGTCATTTTTCCATCATCAAAATATCATTTCTCATAATACCTCTATAGATTAGGTGACGTTTTTCATAAATTATTTTCATATATTACCCATGCTGGACATATAATAATATTATAGACGCACCGCGCGGAACTCTAGAAAGTTATTATTTGCGTAAAAAATACACGGCACGTGTAATAATTTACAACGTACGAGGGTGTCTACTTTAGAATAATCCGGCGTCAGTTCGAATGTTACCCGCGTATAATATAACGATTATACACCAAATGCCGGGACGGCGACGGCAGGGGTTTGCTGTTCATTGTCATGCTACGGACTACGAGAGTCTACAATATTCTCTTTTCTTGTAATCCATCGAGACACTATACATGTGTGTGTGTGTGTGTGTACGTGTAGGGCATAAAAGGTAAAATACACGTACACGATATTTTACAATTCTATGGTTAAACAGCCGCCTGTACAAAGCATATTATTCGTTGTTGTTATTATTATTTGTAACTACGCAGTAGGTATGCTGTAAAACGTGTTTGCTACTCACCCATGATCCGGGACGGCTACAATATTATAATTCATTGTATTATACGATCTTTATCGCGCATTCGGCCGTACGTGTACAATTTTAAGTACATACACGACAAGATTTTTGTACAATGATGCCGGTTTTCTATAACTTCAATACATTTGATTTGGTTATAGCCTTTTACATTTTATACTTACACAATCAAACATAACCAAGATAAAAAATAGTACGTGTACTGTATAGGTATATCATTATGCCGTTTTTCCCATTTAAATTTATTCAATTTATTTTGTTTTGTTTTTATTAAAATAGTTTTAAAAATGTAATTTTGTAAATTAAACACTAAATTTTTGTTATCATTTAAGAAAATTAAAAATTAAATTATAATAGAGTAATAATAAACAGCAACCGTCATACAAAATAATTGTATACAATCGACAATCGTGTTCTTAGGCAGTTCGTTGATTATTATTGTTAAAAAAAAAAAAACGTAGATACGCTTTACGATTAACCGATACAATTTATTCAATTATTGATGTCAGAAACTGTCTAGTATAAGGAATTGATAACTAAATTTTATTTACAAATGGACTATGGAGTACATAATTACATAAGACGTAAGTGCCTACAACCAAACGTCTTATTAGTTTCTTATTATTTAAAAAAACAAAATACAATAACGTGTAGGTGATTATATACACAAGAAAATGTTTAGTTTTAAAATATAATATTTTAATAATCAATTAACAAGTTCATTAAGCTGTGGTCAAATAGAGCGACTCTTTTATTTTAGATAGAAAAATTAACTAATTTATTTCTTTAGTTTTGTAAAAAAAATGACGAAAAAAGATTATTTGCGATTTTATAAACATGTTTTTTAAGCTTAATATACCTACAAACCTTAAGTTAAACTGGTTAAAGTATAGAATATATAGTCATAGCAAAAAAAATTATTACAATTTGCATGTTCTTGACAATACTTCTAATAATGAATAATTAAAAGTCAATAATAATAATAAATTATTTTTAAAATAATATCATTTAAATTATTTGCAAAATAACTATTCATATTATATATTTATATAAATACGTATTTTAACTGGGAACCTCCTCTCCCATTAGCAAAGATTTTATAACAACAAAAAAATGTGAATTTTTTCACGCTCAAAAGTAATAAGTAATGACTAAAATAGATACAATTTCATATACTATTTATAGTTTTATTATTTACTAGCATACCCGTCTCGGTTCCGCCCAACATTTTAATTAATAATAACTAATTATTTTTTAACTTTATGGGACTTAATTTATGCCTAAAACCTTCTCTGTGATGTCCTCCTTAATTTAAAAAAAACTGCAAGACGATTGAACAAGTAGTTTTGGATTTTATCCCGAACATACAAACAAACGCTATTTTATATATTAGTATAAATTAATTAAATAACTAATTCCATACTAACATTTTAGTATAAGTGAAACATTTTATACAGTGCCGGCCCTAGATATTATTGCGCCCTTAAAAATATAGCTTAAATATATATAACAATTTATTATTATAAAGAAATGTACTCGTAATTATTACACACCGTTATTATTTAAAAGTTTTTTTACTAAAACATAATTTTTTATAATTTTATGAGCACCTACAAATGCGCTTCCGGCGTCCCTATTCTGGACGCCCCCGGGCGACCGCCCGGTTCGCACGTACCTTGGGCCGCCACTGACATTATGTACCAGGGGTGGCCAACATAACTATGTACGCGAGCCACATGTATTAATGCAATTATATCAATAGCCAAATTATCTAATCTGTACTTTTATACCACAAAAATAATAGAGATAACTAACATCCGATAAACATATTAAATTACGAAATATGAAATTATAAAATAATAATAATAAAAACATTTTTCTTTTTTATAAATGTATGCAAAAAAAATTAAAATTTTGGTTTTTGTAAATAAGACCGCGAGCCGCATACGTCGATGAAGAGAGCCGCCATTTGGCCACCCCTGTTATATACCAACGAACTTATCTCTTCGAGTGGTTTTTGCTAACTAAACAAACACGCTAGTATAATATATAACAATATTACCACCTAATACATAAGCCTATGATAATAAAATTGTTGAAATAACGTGGTACGGAAAGTGTTTTACTTATCGGAACAATTATTCATATCTACTCGTCGATAAAACACACACAAAAGAAAAAAAGGTCAGATTGCAGGTAGCTGGAAAACCGCGGGCCGCCGTAATAATATATATATATAGGTATACAATTTATACGTTTATTTCAATTAATAATAATTAATAACTAATTATTTATTAATTTGATCGTACTAAATTATTATGCCTATGTCGTTCTCTGTGATGTCCTCTTTAGACTTGAATTTAAAATAAAACTGCACGACGATTGAATTAGACATAAGTAGTTTCGGAGTTTATCCCGAACACACAAACTATATCATTTTATATATTAGTATATAGATCAGGGTACATTGTATAATATATTTACTTATTCTCTACTTTATTCATTTTAATAAAAAACCTTTAAGTAATTCTATTGGTAAATGAGTGATATCGAGGAGTTATTGCTTATTGGTATTTACTATTAGTTATTATTTATTCAGTATATCGACCGTGTGTTGTATTTCTTTATGTATATAATTCTACTGTACGTGTGTTGTCACTGAACTCCTAAACGGCTGGACCTATTTGAATGCATTTTTTTTGTATACATCTGGGTGACGCCCTGTATGGTTCAGATTCACAAATCAGCCTGATAAAGTTAATTATTAATTACAAAATTAATAATTAAAATAAATGTGTATACAATTGTATACCTGTATACAGCACAGCTCAGCAGCCCGTGGGTTTCAAGCTACCTGAAAAATGCAACCTGACCCTTTTTCTTTTGTGTGTGTCTATCGGTGTGTATAGTTGTAACCATGTAAGTATGTTGTATTATATAAGAACATTATGATATTCAATAAAATAGATTCCTACTATTTACTATTTACAAGCTTAAAGTTGTATTAGTATAATAGAATTATTAATACTTTTAAAATTATTTTTATTGTAAATAAGTAGAAATATTTTATATTTCCCTTATTCAAAAATTATAACTTATTATTTGTTATTTTTAATTTAACATATTAAATATGATATTTCTATAAAAATACCTAACTAATATCTCCTTATAGAAATTTGGTGTACGACGCGCGGGTATGATGTTCTCTATGCATTCCAAAACTACTCAACTGATTTTTATGAAATAATTGATCAATGTGTGTAAAAAATATGTAAGACATAAGTATATATATATATATATGACCTCAATATATTACCTCTTTATTATGTTTAGGACTGTGCTATTATTAAATCGATTATTTGAATTGTAGATTGTTTTCGAATGATACATAATTGGTTAATCGATTGAAAAAATGACTTAACCTTACTGTGGGAATAGCCCGAGTGCGTCCACAGTTATATTAACAAATTATATTAAATATAATAATATAAATAAATAAATAATTTTTTTTCTTCAAATTTAACAAGTTACATTATTTACGTAGTTACGTATAATAATAATAACGCAAGCAAACATGTGCATTTTCAGAACACATAAGATGATTTCACCACTGGGATAACGGTGGTGGCATTTTATTTTTTGTATTCTCAACTATAGTAATATAATTTAATTTAATAATAAATAACAAACATAATTATACTCTGTCCAGTGAGAGAACGCGTATAGTGTCCCGACGAAAATTTGATCTTCTATGCACCCTCACCCCCTCAAATGACACTTCGTCATTGAGACTAATTAACTATACCTATAATAACGCAGAGATGCGCAGAATTAGTGCTTGATCTGGCCAGGTAAAATATAGTTATCTATAAGAAATTAAGAAATATATGAAAAATAAACAGATGATACATGAAATTAACCAATCTTCAATTAAAGTGATATAAAAACAATTTTTTTAGGCATGAGCTAGTTACAATTTACTAAGATAAATAAAAGTAAATAAAAATAATATATTTATTTTTTGCATTGTTACAATAAGTAAAATTGCTATACTATGACATGCATTTTTATTCAATATTAAATAAATACATGGATGCTATAATTTTTATTCAAACGTACGTATGTTACAGGAATAGATAATACATTGTAGTAAGCATTTTACCTTTTAAAATTAGTTTTGGCATCAAGAAGTATGTTATTATGTACAGGAATTCATATATCTTACTATACTTTTTTTAATAATTAAAAGTATAAAATAAATACATGAATTACCTTGTACATAATATAATAAATAAATATTTTAGATTTAATGTTTCCCAAAATATCAATTATGTTGAATAAACTGGATCCTGGATACATGGCTGGACTGTCAAAAAACGAAAAGATGAAAAATTACTGCTGTGTAACAAACAACATAATCACGGCTTACTTGTGATGAGGAATGATCATAACCACCATCAATAAGTAAGCAATGATTTTGTAATTGTCTTATATCAATGCCATTCTGATAACAATGTGAACTGAATGTGGAATGAATATAACACTCTAAACTCTAAAGAACAAAACAATATTTATTTAAAAGCTTATGAGAATATCAATATGAATTAGGTAGAACATAGTACATTCAAAATGATTAACTACACATCTACAGTTCTACACGTATATTATCATAATATTTTATATTGAGAGGACGCCATAACCGCATGCATTGTCTCTGTCTTACTAACGTAAATCATAACAAATTTTAGTTCAGCAGAATACATTTTGTGGTGTTAGTTTTAATATTAGAGTAAATTTACTTATTATCAAATTTAAAGGTAAGAACATTATATAGACAATGACAAATGCTTTTAATGATATTAATATTTTAAAGTGAGTTACAGCTATGTAAAATATAACAAATTTGAAATGTTCATAACTCCCTTTAAAATGATAATATCAATAAAATCATATGCAATTGTCTAGATAATAATATTCTTACCTTTAAATTTGATAATAGGTAAATTTACTCTAATATTAATAAACTAACATCACAAAATGTATTCTGCTGAACGAAAATTTGTTATGATGTACGTTAGTAAGACAGGAGACAACACATGCGGGTATGGTGTCCTCTTAATTGTATTATTGCAATGCTATTGCATTAATGAAGTCATTAATAAAAAGGCGGGCTTTAGCGGTTTACTGTACAATAGGTAGGTGTCGAGTGAATCACTATTACAGATACCCATTATGGATGTATTAAATTTAAATTCTATAATAATATATCGTTATATATATAAAAAAAATTCTGAGCAGAGATGATTTATGAATCTATATCACTAACTACTAAGTATATTCCATGACATTATGTTTTTTGATATTCAAGTTATATCATTCATCACATCATTGTAAAATCAATGCATTTATCACTCCGCTCAAAAACCTAAACTATATACTTTATTAAATAGCTTATCGATACACTAAGCTATCAACTGCTATCAACTTCCATTATAAATCACAATACTACTTATACATTATTATGAATAATATACAATATGTATAATCGTCCTAATTTCTGTGTACATTTTTTTTTTCGTTAAAATAGTGTATATTTTAATATTTATTGATAATTAAGGATAAATGACGATGTATGTAGTATAATATTTTATTTATCAGCAGATCATGTAATAAATACAATATTAATTTTAATACTAAATAATAATCACCATATTTAATTATTAAGATATACAATTGTTACACCTTATACTACTGTTTTAATAAAACATTTAATATACACGATACATTATTTAACGTGGTAATAAATAATAATTAATGCTAAAACGACCAGTTTTCAAAAATTTAATGTCATAAAATTATCTTTAATCATAATTTTAATTGGCATAAATATTTTATTTAAAAAAAAATCACTATAATATTGTTCCAAGCTAAATAGTTAGAAAATCTAAATTTTTTCATAATATGTATTATAGAATCAATATTATGGATATATTATTATTATTTATATTGAATGAAATTTTACTGAGAAATAATAAATATAATATCGTGGGTAAACAGGATTTTATTTTGGTTTAGAACCAACACAAATTGTGAGTAATTAATTATTTTTTGTAATAATTTATAATTGAAAATATGTGATATAGCAAAATTGTTTACTTAAATAATAATTTTGAATGAAATAAAAAACCGGAAAGTACTGATAATTTATATTTTTCTAGCATGGTATTTATTGTAAATAGAAATTATTTTTATAAGCAGAAATATAATATATTGTTATAATATGTTGAGATATAAAAAAATAAAGAATAAAACAAACAATCATGAACAACAATTAACATCATGGAAATATTCATTAAAATACGTAAATAAGTATAATAACAATTTTTCATATAAAATACTTTCAAAGAAAAATGTTTTCATTTGATTAATGTTATTGGGAAAAACATATTTCAAATTGTCATAAATCAACGCTAATCGCTAATACAAAATATGTAAACGAGAATTTACCTGTTTAAATTTTGTTTTTCGGTGGTCTAAAAGAAATTAGTTAGGCTGTTTCGACAGATGTACGACGTACGTCCTCGTATTATTATACGTTCCTCACTTGCATTGGCCGCCGCATTAGATCTCCATATTGTTGTTTTTTTTTTCTATGCACTAATCTGTGAACACTATAATTGGATTTGAATTCTGTACGTACACAGATAAAAGATTTATCACAACGACATGATTATTCTACACGAAGATGTGATAAATCTTTCAGATACATGCGTTGTTTAACACACAGAATTCAAATCTCACCTCAATTACTTGTATTTGAATGTTGGTCGCCTCCTGTTTGCCTTCTTTACAGCTACAATAACGTAGGTAAACACAAATGTATTATGCTGTATTCACAATAATCATCAAGTCCTATACTTTTGGTGCCGATATTCATGTATATGCAATCTATAAAAGTGACTACATTGTGAATGTTTTACATTATATTACACAAATATACACACAATTATACCTGTAAGGGTTATTATTTTCGTATTACCGCGTTTATACTCTTCGCATAATGTAACTAACGGGTCAACATACTACAGGAGCTTTAAACCGAACCTATAACAATAGACATTCATTGAAAACATACTTACATGTATATACACATAATACATATATTATAATATAAGGATACGATAATATGCATATCAAATATAATACAGCGTAATTTAAATTTGATATATTTCTCAGTTAATCTGAGTTCATAGTATACTCATTAGTTGTTAATAAATATTATTTTTATATCGACATATTTTGAAAAATATTATACTTTTTGCATACTTGTTAAAATAATTAAAAATATAATTGAATCAAATAATATAGTATTGTAATAATATTATCTATATATTTTGTGTTTAATATTGTTCATTCCATAATTCTACCAAACCTTTTTATTTATCATAATTTTTAACTTCAAATTATTGCTTTATAGTTTATTCAGAATAATATGAGCGACAACGGCAGCCGACTTGTGCACATGGGCTTGGCTTTGTTCCGAAGTTCAGAATGGTGAGAAACGCATTTCACCGCTGCCGGGGACGAATATCGCTAATATATATTGGTAATATATTGGTCGCCGCCAAGTACCGCTCTTATTTTAAATATACTATAGATAGTTTCATAATTATTATATTAAAATAATAAAATTATAGCTAGTATTGTAATACTTAATATGCATACATTTATACAATAAGTGTACCTATCTAAATTATTTAATATTTTATATTAATCTAATATTTACGGAACACCGAAAATAAAAACAAATCAATAAACAACGAGTACACTACACGAATACGACAAGAACATCGTATGAAAATATCATAAACGAATAGTAGATTTACTTACAGCGAGTTTGTAAGTTCTGTTCTGTATTAATACATGTCTTCTCCGTCCGTTAATTTCACAACACAGCAACCAAAATAATAGATCCACCTATTGGAACGTAATTTTCGCGAACCATGGTCATACGTACATTATGTGACTGAAAATTCAAATACGGCGTTTCACGCCATCACTATAAATATGTAGTATATGTAAAAATTAATAATACATAGATGCGTACATTTTTGCATAAGTTCCACCAACGAGCAATTTGAATCATAATTGTATAACATATAGCTTTTGGCCGCTACACTCCAGAGGTCCAGACATTATGACAGTGTACAAGTTACTGGTTCTGAAACAAAAATAAATATTTTCAAGATGAGTTTTATAATTGTTGGTTAATTTGGTTTAATCGCGCTGTCGCATATTTATTTTATTTCTCACATAACTTAATTGTTAAAAGTTCGTTTCCTAAATTAATTTCAATAATCATCTTTATGCAAATAAATTTTGCTGTCTACGACGTACGAGTATCGTTATTCATTGGTCATACTAACTTGTGGAAAGGATTTGTTTAAGGGGAGATGTTTTAACAGCCAAATGATCACTTGCCTTATGATTTTTTTTGTTATAGTTACTTTACCTATCTATAGATAGTTTGTTAAATACATTTTATTGAATACTTAACACTACAACGCATTAGGAAAATAGTTATTTAATCATTTATATTATTTAAATAGAATTATTGTTGTCTTAATTAAATAATATTTGATACCTATTATAATATTATTTATTATTTACTCGTATACTGCACTTTGATGTACCAAGTTGTTTGGTTATTTTTCCCATAAATATATTTTTTTCTCTTTTATTTATTAATTAAATTATTTTGCTTAAGATTTATTTAATTTTTAAGATATACTTCAAATATACATATTTATCATGTTTAAATTTCAAAATAATTCCATCAAAGTTAATACTTTTATATATAAATAATAACTAGGGGAAGGTGTGGAAATACCGTATGATTAAACTTTTATGGCTTATAAATCATGTAATTTCTTACGAAATTAAATATTTTCAACTGGTATACATAAAAAAAACTTACGGTCTATATAACTTTTATTTGAAATTGAATTACTTTTTTTTTATAAATCCGTTTAATTTGTGTTAAAAGTGTGGGGTAAATTTGTGTGTACCCTAGAGCAAAATCGTGTGAGAATACAATTGTTGTACAAAAACACAGTTCATTATATCTATTAGAAAATTATCAATTTGTATTGCTTTCATTTTATTTATTTATTAAGTGTGACAAAATATAAAACAACATTTAAAAAATCAAGTAGTAAGTAGTAATATATTATGTATATTTTCAACTTTGTTAATTAAAAATTTATCTAAACAATATTTTTAATCCTTAAAAATGCTAACAAATTATCAACACAATTCAATACCATTAAAATGCTTAATTAAATTGAACCATAGCAATAGTTAAAATATAAATGTGGTAAAACCATATTATGGTGTATAACTGTATGATTTTGCCCCACAAAGCTTTCAAAAGAAATCGAGCTTCTTATGAAACATTATTAAGTAAATAAATGAATGTATCTAAACTACAAATGTAAATTACACTTAATTAATTATTGAATAATAATAAAAACACGCCTGTACAATTTTTTTCATATGAAAATTCAGTCTTTCAGATTTTGATAATATTTTAGTAAACTAATGTAAAAACGTTAATCGTATTTTTTTTTTAAAATGTGATGACAATACACGTGCATTATTATATTCAATAAATGAACAAACATTTCAAATTGATGTATCCAGTTTATGTCCATGATATCAATTAATGATAACATTCTTATTATACAATTTTGCCCCACATACGGTAATACCCCGCTTTCCCCTATTAATGTCTATGTGCTAAATATCTATGTTCTACATTATTTATCAATGTATGAAAAATGAATTAATATACTCAATTTATATCAAATCATGTAACAAACTATTGTCAAAAATTAAATATAATAATACCTAATAACGATAACTTAAATAAAGAGTAATAACTAGGGCCCGGATTTATATGCAACAAAAATCTATAAAATATGCAATTTCATATCATAAATATGCAAAATAATTTTTTTTTCAAATTAACAAACTATAAGGTTTTGAGTAAAAAATGTACACAATCTAAATATATTATGTATAAAAATTTGATAAAATTTATTAAAATTCTTAAAAAATAGAAAAGATTGATTGAACTAATAAAGTAATAATTTATACACGTAAATCGGTGTCAGGACTTCAAGTATGTTCATAAGTAAGATATAAACTAAAAAAAAAAAATCAAAATCCAGCTTTCATGGAATTAGTTCCGAACTTCGTCGATTTTTGGTCTAATTTGACTGGACTAGTAGATATTTTTACAAACGTAAAATCTACGAATTGTAGAATATGCAACATTTATGCAACTATAAAGAAATATGTATTTTCGTTCAAATATTCAAAAATATGCAAAAAAAAAAACTAACCATAAAATCTACTCATTACGAAACGTTGACATTTATAATCAAAATTATTCTAGGTGAATTAAAGAAGAATATGTATTTGTATATAAATCCGAGCCCTAGTAATAACTAATTAACAAATATTCTGCAAATATTATAATTTATTTATAAAACGTATTTTCAGATACTAATCTAATATAATTACTAAGAAACTAAACTGAAATGTATTTATTTTATTTTTATGCTTTTAGGAATATTAAATTTGTCAAGAATGATAATTTATAATACCAAATACCTAAAGAATAACCAAATAATATATTCAATTAACTATGGGTCTCTGTAAATAGTACGTATAACGAACCATTTTTCATGTAAAATACTTTCTATCAAAATATTTTCATCAAATTAATATTATCAAAAACAACATTATTTTAATTTGTTATGCTTCAATTTGCTAACACAAAATATAAACTATAAATTACCTCCCCTTCCTACGTTGATTGGTGAATTTTTTAGGACGTCTGTCTTCGGCGGCTTGCCGATAGCGTTTCGCCCGTGTCCAGTTTTATCATTTGTATTGATGTTACTTTCATTCAAAATAATTACTTTTATAAAATATTATAATTATTTATTAGAAATATGAAATAATAATTACATCAAGTAATCCATCTGGTACACATTTAAGTGGAAAAAATTATTGTTTTAACCTTTAAAATTTAACTTGTATAGAAAATTACCTGTTATAGTAATATATAAAAAAATATAACTTAATTATGTAAATATAAAAAAGAATTAATACACACAAACTAATATAATATATTATATATTATGATAAAAGTTAGCAAATACCTATCGAATATAACTATATAAATAATTTAATAAAAAAAAAATCATTGGAGCATATAATCTGTTTTAGTTCATAAAATTGATTCTTTTAATATAGGTTATATTGCTATAAAAGAGAAACCGCTGTGCTAGGATAAACGCATTTAAAAAAAAATTTATACTTAACAATTGTGTTATTCATAGATACTATAATTTATCATTACACCATTATGAGCTCAGTAGTAATATTAAACGCATTTATATAAATGCATTGCATACTAACAAATAATTTAGTTTTATTCAATTGAACAATTATTAGGTATTGATTGATATTAAAATTAATATTAAAAATATTAAAGGAAATAAGCTCAAATAAAGAAATATTATTACCTGTAAAAATTATTACTGTTAACCTTTGATCCGTAAACTCAGCTAAAAGGTTTGGACTTCCTAGACGCTTTAACTGGACATCTTATCGTACGCTGCCGTCACGTGTAGCATTATTGTAGCGCAGATGGTAATGAATATATTGCGTTAGATTAAGGGCCGCTACACCAACATTTGTTTTCTCTGTCGATCTCCCACATAATATAAGAACAAAGATACTCCGTATTTTCATGATTACGACTCTCTGGTCTAGTTTAGGGCAAAAGCACCTATCAATTATTTTATAAAGAAGAGTATTTTCTATAAATTGACCGGATAGATTTTTAATATTTACATTTTTTTATAAATATATGCAGGTCCGTCACCCCAGCACCCTAAGTTGTGATTTTTTACACCAAAATTTCACAAGATTATGTAATCATTATGTCACAAAATGTAACCACAAAAACTTTTTTGTAACTTACAAGGAAGTTCAGAATTTCAAACTTTAATTCCAGGTGATGGCGTGATATCATACCATCACTCCGGTACCCTTCAAAATGATTCGAAATTTTCACAAAATTTTGTAAACATTTTGTAACCAAATGTGATCCGATATTCCAGATACCTGATTGTTCTTTAATCAATTAAGAATCGCTTTTCTAAGTGACATAAGCATCGTAATATATACTTACATGTTATACGTGTTTATAATATTGTTCAATATGTAAAATATATTTTTCGATATTAATATTAATTTATTAATTTTGATAGTTTTTACGTATATTTTTTTTTTAATTTAGGTATTATTGATAATATTTATTTTATGTTATTTATACATCATATATTTATAATTTTAATTTCATCAAATACAACTTTTTTAGTTTTTGGCAAGTTTATAAAATATAATCATCGATTTTAAGATGTTTAATATGTATTGAGTCATGAATTAGGGCCAGGAAGTACTGAGTTCATAAAAAATTTGCTGTATGAGATAAACATTTCAATCACAATCTAACGAGTTCAAAATTAAATTTTATCATATTTTCGTATATTTTGAATTTTTTTAAAAAAATATGCATATTTTAAAATAAAATCGCAATTTAGCGTGTTATTATTATTATTTTTTTTTTTATATATATTCCATAATAATGTCGGACTTTGTATACATATTTCAACATTTATTTGTTGAAAAATATGTCCTTATAAAAACGTTGCCAATATAAAATAAAAACCTGATTAAAATTAAAGGTCGTTACTTGATCGGGTTGATAATTGCCGTTCGTTTGTATTTGAAAACCTATCCAAATCCTTAGTTGTAAGTTTTTATTCTTGAAGTAAATAATATAATATATTATATCATATTAAAATTGTGCATATTTTCCCACATTTTTTAATTTTAAATATTATTTTTACCAAAAACGAAAGAAACTTAACGTAAAAAAAATTTAATTTATAATTAGTGTATATTTTAATGATTTTAAGTACATATTTGCATTCATATTTTGATAGTTTTTAGTGCATGAACTTCTGGTCCCTAGTCATGATGAAATAAATTATTATTAAATTTCGTCCTAGCCTGTGGGAAATTATGTGTCAATAATCAATATGATAACTGATGATAGTGAATAACGTACCTGGTAATGGTCATTATAATACCTATTATGTTTTCAATGCTTTTAATTATTTTGCCACGCAGCACACACATGTAAATATTTTACTATTCCTATAGTGCAACATTTTTTGTAACATATTTATGATATTGTGTTTAAGTATAAAAATATTTAAATAACCTGCCCTAGTGCCCTATTATATCGAAAAACTCCCCAAAACAAGTCTTCTAACTCTAGCGACGTCAGTGGCGAACCCAGTATTTTAGTACTGTGGGTCTGCCTCACTTATGAGAGGCCACTGTATAAATTGTATAGAAGGTTGAACCATAACTGTATGCATTACATAGTCGCTCGCGATTAACCTTATTTATATAATATCTTAATTCTTAATACCAACATTTAATATAACTATAATAGACATAAGTCACTAGGTTTAGCCGGCTTAGGTTTTTTATTTGATACAAGTATGCAGTAATAGCGTTTAATCATTTACATACGAACATACGTCGCTAATGTTGGAAGACTTGTTTTGGGGAGTTTTTCGGTATAAAATATATAATATAGTATAGGGCAGGGCATTTAAATATTTTTATACTTAAATACAATATCATAAAATACATGATACAAAAAAATGTTGTAGTGCTAGAATAGTAAAATATTTACATGTGTGTATCACAGTGATATTATGTGGAAAAATAATTAAAAGCATTGAAAACATAATAGGTATTATAATGACCATTACCAGGTACGTTATTCACTATCATCAGTTATCATATTGATTATTGACACATAATTTCCCACAGGCTAGGACGAAATTTAATAATAATTTATTTCATCATGACTAGGGACCAGAAGTTCATGCACTAAAAACTATCAAAATATGAATGCAAATATGTACTTAAAATCATTAAAATATACACTAATTATAAATTAAATTTTTTTTACGTTAAGTTTCTTTCGTTTTTGGTAAAAATAATATTTAAAATTAAAAAATGTGGGAAAATATGCACAATTTTAATATGATATAATATATTATATTATTTACTTCAAGAATAAAAACTTACAACTAAGGATTTGGATAGGTTTTCAAATACAAACGAACGGCAATTATCAACCCGATCAAGTAACGACCTTTAATTTTAATCAGGTTTTTATTTTATATTGGCAACGTTTTTATAAGGACATATTTTTCAACAAATAAATGTTGAAATATGTATACAAAGTCCGACATTATTATGGAATATATATAAAAAAAAAAATAATAATAATAACACGCTAAATTGCGATTTTATTTTAAAATATGCATATTTTTTTAAAAAAATTCAAAATATACGAAAATATGATAAAATTTAATTTTGAACTCGTTAGATTGTGATTGAAATGTTTATCTCATACAGCAAATTTTTTATGAACTCAGTACTTCCTGGCCCTAATTCATGACTCAATACATATTAAACATCTTAAAATCGATGATTATATTTTATAAACTTGCCAAAAACTAAAAAAGTTGTATTTGATGAAATTAAAATTATAAATATATGATGTATAAATAACATAAAATAAGTATTATCAATAATACCTAAATTAAAAAAAAAATATACGTAAAAACTATCAAAATTAATAAATTAATATTAATATCGAAAAATATATTTTACATATTGAACAATATTATAAACACGTATAACATGTAAGTATATATTACGATGCTTATGTCACTTAGAATAGCGATTCTTAATTGATTAAAGAACAATCAGGTATCTGGAATATCGAATCACATTTGGTTACAAAATGTTTACAAAATTTTGTGAAAATTTCGAATCAATCGAATCATTTTGAAGGGTACCGGAGTGATGGTGTGATATCACGCCATCACCCGGAATTAAAGTTTGAAATTCTGAACTTCCTTGTAAGTTACAAAAAAAGTTTTTGTGGTTACATTTCGTGACATAATGATTACATAATCTTGTGAAATTTTGGTGTAAAAAATCACAACTTGGGGTGCTGGGGTGACGGACCCCAATTAATATAATTTTCATTATTTTTAACCATTAATAATTTATTCTAAATTGTAAATATTAAAAGTCTTTCCGGTAAATGCACAGGAAACACTTTTCTTTATAAAATATATAATAGGTGCTCCCTAAACTGAACCAGAAAGTCGTAATCGTGGAAATGCGGAGCATCTTTGTTCCTATTATATTATGTGGGAGATAGACTGAGAAAACAAATGCTGGTGTAGCGGTCCCTTAAATATAGTCGCCGAATTCTATTACTCTAGACTCCAGTGCTGATATTAATATGTTTTCAATCTGTAAAGGTGTGGATATTCTATGTAATTTTTTATAGTATTACATTAGTTATACACACCATTACCTGCAAAAGTATTCATAATCGTATTACCACACATATACTCTCTACTCTTAGCATTGAGCATAGTGAAATAATCTTGCATGTTTGATCAGCCGAATATTTACAGCAGCTAACCAGACCTATGAATGTAATTGGATATATATAATACAATATAATTTTTAATTTAGTACATTTCTCAGTTAATTTATACTTCAATTATGCTTTAATGGTTATAAAAAATAAATATTCAATATTTTATCATAAATATTTTAAATTTTAAAATTTTAAAAATGTCTAAGGAAATTGATAAGTGTAACAAGTTAAGTTAATTAATATATTTAGATTAAGAGTACAAAATTACCTATTATTTATTTTGGTGTATATTATTATACTATATATTCCGTAATCAGACTGAATTATTATAAATATATACATTTATTATGGTGATAAATCCGTAATTATTGTATATAATCTATACATATTATAATAGATGTTTATTTCATATAATGGTAATTGACAAGTTTTTAATTGACTTAGTATAATTACACTATAGTAGAAGGGTAGATACTCAGGTGGATCAATATAATTTTTTTGTTGACACTGGATATATTATACGATATGTAACTAGTGAAAAGGATTCTTGAAAAAAAATGAACTGGATTTCCTAGTTTTAGATTTTAATTATATATAATATAACTAATTTAATTTATATTTTTCACCATGTGTCCATGTTACGTGAATAAGTAAAATAGTAACTGGATAAGTCGTATATTATATTTTTTAGAATTTGTTTATGGCCAAGGATATAATAATTTATAAATAGCGAGAACAATTGGTATTAATGAAATATTTAACAATTTACACGTTGGTTAAATGATTTTAATCTTATAATTTATTAACTTACAAAAAATAAAATTATATTTTAAGCATTATGCAATGGCAAGTGATTATAGGTACATTATAAATAATTATGTGTTATTTAAATAATTTAAAATATTATTGAATCAATTATTAGCACCTGCTAATTCATGTACTTTGATTCTGTATGTTTTATATTTTTATTTGTCCAAACTTGAATCAAACTTTTTTATTAACAGAACAATAATTAATAAATTTATAATTTAAAATTAAAATTCTAGTTTTATAATCGTTACGAATTGATTATATTAATATGTCAACCTGTTAAAATATATTATTATTCAATGTTTCGAGAACTTAGATTAAATATTATACTTAAGATATTAATAAGATACTTCATATATATATGTGTATACTTACTATTCTCCGTCCGTTAATTTCCCAATATAGCTACCGGACTAATAAATCCTTCCATTAGGACGTAGTTCTCACAAACGGGCATACATTATTATGTGACTGAAAATTATAAACGGCGTTTCACGCCAATACTATAAAAACATGTAGTATATATTCAAATTAATAATAATAATTAATCATACATTTTTACGTAAGTTCCGCCGACAAGCAAGAGAAATCACAATTGTATAACACTGCAGCTTCTGACCACGTCGTCTTGATAATGGGCATCCACGAACTTCTGAAACAAAAATAAACATGTTAAATACGATTTTTATAATTTTAATCAATTCAATAGCACCGCCATACTGTGTATAATTTCCCAATTGACTTAACTCTAAAACGTTTATTTACCAAATTAATATCAATAATTATTTTTACACAAATATAGTCTGAAAGCAAAACCGAATAAACGTCTACTCCCTGCGGTGTAAAAGTATCATCGTTCAAATCGATCAACTGTTTGACTAGCGAAGAGGATGTATTGTTTGGAAATATTAACTGCCCGGAAGATTACGGAAGAATATTCATGATATATTCCTTCGCAACAATACTTAGATGATTGGAATCGAGTTTGTAAATAACGCCCTATTACATATTTACATATTGTCGTATAACAATTGTTGTACCAAGAATTAGAATTTACGACGTATCTATAATTTGCCATATCACTTAGTACTTATCCATAGTTCCCCGATCATTAAATCTCTATGAACACCACCAAAAAATATTTAAAAAACAAAATAAAAAAACACTTAATTTGACTCACCTTTATTTATCTCAAACTGTTTGCATAAATTCTATTAAATTAGTTAACACGACCAATAATTAGCGCTCCAATCAATTTTCTCCAGTTTAAAAATTAAATTAATTATGGAAAGTGTCACATAATTATTAGTAATGCCATTCAAATTGTCCCAGATAATTGAACATAATAATATATCTACATAACTTGCTCGTATAAAATATTACTTTTATTTATTCATATCAATTCAAATTTGCCTAATTCATTACACATCTATGACCTAAAGGACAAGTATAATTATTTAAGTAAGATGACAAGACACTTAACAATATAGATAGAAAATAACGAGCTCAAAAATATGATGAAGTACTAAATTATTATTACCAACGCCAAGTTGACATGAGCAATTTGGTAACCGACTAAATAAATAAGAAAAGTATAAAAATTGATATCAATTTTATTCCTAGTTGATTTTTTTATGTAGACTATATTACTAAGAGTAGTGTTATAAGCTGCGATTTTAAATAGACTTCAATTACTTTTCAGAGAGCATTGAATTTAACGCCTATTATTATTCGCTATAACCAATTTAATTGAAAAAATGTAAACAATTTGAAATAAACAAAAATAAGCTAAATTATGTATTTTTGAATTTTTTTCATTTAAACTTTTTCTGTGGAACATTCGTAGAAATGTGTTGATTGTAGGACAAGAATAAAACACAAATGATTAGATAGAGGTAAAAATCACGTGAACTCGTACTCTTGGTTTAACTATCGTTGTACAATAATATTTACTGCAGGTGTGTTATTTACAATAATTTCGATTCCTAATCACTCAGTGATCACTGCATATTAGCATATTATTGTTATGTAAATGTACCCCGTATCCGACCAGACAGCTACGCGTTACCATTATAGTGCATCATCTATTAACTAAGAGTAGTCAAAGAGGTTTTCGATTCGATCTGTTACACCGATATATCTCAGCGAGTATGCAAATTATACAGTATTGTTTTCGTATTATGTTTGTGAGGAATTTAATTTATCGAAACTAATGTGGGAAACATTATTATCAACAGCGGCAGCCGTAGTTGGACTGCCCTGGTATGATGTTGACCGATGCGGTAGTGAACGCCATGACACCAAAAACTTGTGAATTCGAGGTGTCGTGGCTATCACCATTGAGTGAACATTCGGACATAATATGCACGATGGTGACCGTCTGTGTTATTGGATTTCACGATAATTATTTTATTTGAATTAGTGAATTTGATACGCAAATTCGAATGCATTGCGATTTATGTAGATATTTTTCGGAAATAAACATAATAATAAATTCATATTATTAATTTAAATTAGGAAAAAATGAGTCGTGCCACTCCAGTCACCGAATCATATTTATATAATATTGGTTTATAAATAAAATGATTTTTTACTACATCATTTTATGTAACAATTACGATCTATGTGTATATTAAAATTATTTTTGTATCATAAAATCAAAACGAATAATTTGTATTGTATTTCATTGTTCATAAATACATTTTAAAGCAATGTTGATTCCTGTATTAAACTGCAGTAAACAAATGTTCATATTTGTTTTGAATTTATATTAAGATAACTAAAATAGTTGACATTTTATAGAAGTGTATAACAGCAAATTAGCTATGTAACCAATATTTTAGATTTATTTTATAAAAATAATAAATTAAATATTAGGAATTATGTTAATACTATTATAAATACTAATATAGAATGAGCGCCTGAAATTATTTTTACAGTACTGTAGTTGAAAAATGTATTTCTAGGGCCTGCCCGTGCCCCCCGCTTTATCCGTGCCTGTATTTGTATTAGATAGATGATTTTCTACTCGTATTATGACATTATTGATTAGTATTTTAAAATTTTGACTGTACTCGTTGTCAACAAATCGGTATTAAATAATATTAATTTTGTATTATTAGAATTGTTTTGTATTCAATTTGTATAAAATGTACTTATATCCCTATATATTATATAGGTATACTTACCTATTAAATATTATTACAACAATAAGTTAAAACTAAAAATTAGGATTTACTAAAAGTACTTTAAAAATTGTCATTTATAGGTAAATACTTAATGTTATAATTTACTAGGTACTTAGTTCATAATATTTATTGTTTCTTAAATCAACTGTTTCCGATCATTTTTTAGTATCATAATTCGTAATATATTATAAAAGTATTTTAGAAAGCTAAGACTACCAATCATCATGTAATTCTACACTGAAAAAAAAAATTCGCCGGTTTGGCGCGGTGGTTCATATTTCAAACTTGACTGTACTTTCCGAACAATACAATATTAATATTTATTTAATTTAGTTAAAACAAATGGTTATTGTCACTTTCAATTTTTTTACATCCAAAGTCTAGCATAAGAGAATATATTAAAATTAAGATTTTTTTTTAATACATTCTAAATGTTTTATTGTGATAATTAGATATAAATGCGTCTTTTACTCAAAAAAAAAATGTTATTACTTTATCCAATGTCTCATGAAAAGTTTCATTACGATGAAGTTAATTCAGGTAATACATATTCATCTAAAAATTAACCTTAGTAATAATGATGTTAAAAACAATTTTTTATGTAAGTAGGTATAATTTAATTAAGTATTTAAATTCAATATTTTGAATTTTCAACAGAATAGTAGGTTTATTTATATATTTTTTCAAATGGTGCGTTTGGGTAAGAGTATATCCTAGATCAGTCACCATTAAATAATATTGAAAAAGCATTCTTTAATTACATAGATTATATGACATACTATTAAACAATTTACTAGTAAAAATAATAAATAGTTTTCAATTTAAATTTATTTACATAACGTATAAATAATTACATTTAAATACTAGTATACATTCTTATTTAGTATACCAATAATTATATTCATTGATTCAAGCTTATGAACAGCAAGATTACTACAGTGACTAAAATCATACATTCAAAATGATGATCGAAACTATAAGTTTATATAGTTTAGATTAGGCTCACTATATACCTCAGTTATAATATTAATTCATTATAGCTTACAAGTTAAACACTGTGCCAGGGGCTATATAATTAATCATTATAACTTTATAATAGTAGACTAATCATATTAGTTCATACATACATTTTTCAATAAATTATAAATGCATTAGATATTTTCTAATTGAATGTATACTGTTAGACTAAAGTCATTCTAAAATAGTTATTATTCCACATATATATAATTATTATACGTTATTTTATATTTTATGTGTATAATATACACTGTTATGTTTTTTTTTAACATTATTTAATAAGTTGTCACATAATATAGTAGCAGAATAGGTATTACAATTATTTTGCCTGATTGTACCTTTCTAATAAAACTTTACCTAAACTGATTGGTAATAAGTACTAATGTAACCAAAAAAAATTTTGTTCATAACATCATTACACTTGGTAAATATTTAGCTGTAAATGTATTTGCATTTGCTTATAAATAAAATAAAATCTAAATACGCTAAGTTTAATAACAATATTTTTCTTGCACTAAACAAGTCGTGTGTGATACACAAGAAATCTTTTTAACACTAAACAATAATAACATTTTTTCAATAATTTTTAGGTGTATTATTCCGCAGCTTGTTCAAAATACAAAGTTAAAATAAATATATCATTATGTATTTAACAACAATACAACTTTAGTAAAGAATGTAATATATTTTTTCAAATTTTTTAATTATTATTAATTCAATTTAAAAAAGTACTTGTCTTAGATTATATAATTAAATTTGGAATTATTAGATCATCTTTACTTTGATTATTATTATTAAAAAATGTTAAGTAAGATAATAAGACACCAATCGTACACTATTTTTAGTGAGTAGGTACAAATTGTTTATTTATTATAGGTGTATTCAGTGCAAAATTTCAAGTGATTGTAGTAAAAGTTATCAAATTAATAAAATATTAGCTGATGTACAATAAATATTACTCTATGTATATTTTGAATTAGTTTAAAATGATGGGTAATTTATATGGTGATTCATATATAATGACTTATAAAAGTAGCATAATTCGATAATTACGATAATTATAATAACAAATTGACAGAATTTGTAAAAATAATATTAATGAAGTGAACAAAATAACCAGCTTTGATTATATCAAAACTGTATCATTCAAATTTTACCAATCCATGAATATTATTATAATAACATTTTAATAAAATAATACAATAACCTAATATTACTTATATTTTTTTATTATTTTAACTAGTTGAACGTTTAATGAATTAACGATAAAAAAAACAATATTTATAACGTACCATTAGCAATATAATATGTAATGTTGCTATTTACAGTCCCAAATCTATTAAATGGAAAGGAAAATAATATATTTACATTGAATGCAATCAGCGTAGTTAATAAATATTATCGGGACGCGATTCGTATGAAAAAGTGATCTTGGGACGTAATTCATTTGCTGCGTCTGATTTTTATCGCAATTAGTAAACATCGGATATTTCAGTTATAAGGATAATTTAAATTATAACTATAAGTATTAACCTATTAAATTACGAATAAAAACAGCTACAGAGAAACAAAACCAATTTTACAGATATTAAAGTATCTACAATACGTATACAAAAATTGATTCTTACTTTCATCTTTAACTCTAAAACATACATACTTCTTACTTATTTAATAGCAATGAAAACAAACCGGAAGCTGTTGATTCGAGCTTTAAAAATAAAATAAAACAGTTAAATTAATACTTGCAACTTGCAGTGGAAACAACTATTTTTAGTGGTCGATAATTGCATTTGATTGGCGTATGAACAAAGTTGGACCTAATAAAAATAACACAAAAAAATATATAAACTAAAATTTAAGAAAATACATCAAATAAGATTTCAAGAATCCTCAACAAATATTTTATTATATAAATTAAATAAATCATAATTACTGAAAAATCAAACAAATTATATGACTATAATCTTGTTTGTACGTTTTTGTTGAAATTTTGACGATTCAGGAAATCCATACGATGTTCATCAGCAGAACTGTACTCTACAGAGTACCATTTAGTGGAATTATGGATTCTATAAAAAAAAAATAAAAAATGAAATTCCAGTCCCTTTGATTATAATAATATATTATAAAATATAAAACTAAAAAATTATACTTACTGAAAACGTGAATAATGCCGTAAGACGTTGAAACGAACGTTTCTGACGGAGAGTTGCAGACGATTGAGTGACTGGTTATGCTGAGAAACGTTCATCGCTGGAGCGCAAGCTGTGTCTGCGGAACTGTTGCTGGCTTACCTCCTGCTGGCAGCGTAACGCCGTCGCCCTTTTATAACAGTGCGGCTACTATCGATACAAGTACGCATTGCCCACAATATCGATAATATTCTATGACAATCGATATTTTGATACGATTTAATCGTATTTTTAGATTATTATTTTAATACGAGCTGTGGACGCGATTATTGTAATATCTATTAACTTAATAGTTATTTCTTAATATCATTTAATCATAATTCATAATCACATTATATCGGTACGCCGATTTTTCAACAAAGCTTATTAATGATTTGTACTAATTTTGTAGGTATACTGTATAGTGTACACAATAATTTACCTAGAAATATTCAATTATTGGACTATGCGCCTCTTTGCCCGCTCACGTATTGGTGCGATGAACAGAAAGTGACTACCTAATAACATGATTTTTAACATTGTACAATAAAGAGGCAGTTCGTTTCGAATGTGTTTCCTTTAATGTTTTTACAATACAGCCTTACACAGTTATATCATTGATTAACGTTTATGGCATACATGCTCTGTGTACTAAGAAAATTATCGCATAGCAATCAGTATAGAAATATAAAACCAGAAACCTACTGGTGACCTGTCATAAATTATACTTTATTGTTGATTAGCCAATACACTACCTAATTTATAATATTAATCTAAACCACTCTACTAGTAATATTGTTTATATATTAAAAAACTGTATAAACTTAATTTAAAAGAAAAATTATCTTACGAGTAATTGCAAAAAATTAAAATAAAATAATTAAAACAACGATTATCATCGTATATTGGTATGTTTCTTTCGTGTATTACGATTTATTTCGGTTTCTCTTATCTGTTTAAGTCCATCATAAAATATTTAATCTTTAATATTGTACTACGCCGTAATAAAACAAAGATCAGAAATTGCGTTTTCTACATTTTATGATCTATCAGAAAGTGGATTATGTGTAAACGAAGGGTGCCACGTAACCAATAGAATGAAAGTACTTAGTTGCTAAGCAACACCCCACAATTTGGCAAGGGGACTCATCTCCCTATCAATTGTTGTTGCAGAAGTACTCGCTAAAGTATACTCAAAATATACTGTTAACGTTCATCACATATTTAATATTTGATAAACTGCTAAGATGTAGTTTTATAATGTTTGTTTTAATTATTACTCACACAGAAAATAAACTGTATATAATATATATATATAATAAATAATTTACCTATTGTAAAAACGGTAAACAAATTCGGAAAAAATAAGTTTTGTAAACATTTTGAATGAAAGCCAGAAAAAAAATATTTTTTTTTTTTATATATATAATATAAATATGTAAAAGGAAAAAATATATAATAGGCTAAATTAAATTATTATATTGTTATTTAATGTTTTAACAATACATATATTATAAATTAATATAAAAAAAGGGAAACATACATACATAAATACAAATAATACAATTCAATTTGGTGTGAAAAATTTACTTTAAACGAATTCGCTATCGTTATACTAGAGTAAGCTACTTTTCTATCGTCATTTATTTTAAAATTAAGATTAAAATAGGTGTCCGTTATTCGGAGGTTTTAGCATTGAAAAGTTTTGAAAATTTATCCATTCCCAAAAAAAAAAATGTTCGCTATTGGGAAGTTTCACTGTGTAGTAAATAATATATTTTTTTAACTATTATTATTACTATATACACTAACACAACAGACTACACGTATATAAACCAATTAACTTTCCAATAATCCTTAAAAAATTATGCTTCTTTTAATTTTTTAAGTATTATAAAATATAGTGCATATTTTTAAGTTATATAAGATTTTGTACATCGTATAGTCAAACACTAATGCATATTATATAAGTGACGACAGCATTAGAAAATTATTTTATTTATTAGTTTGTGTGTTCTCAACTAATCGGATAAATTAATTCAAAAATGTCGGGTTAATGAACGCAACCGATGTATAATTTCGAAATGTAGATTTTATCTCCAACTGTAAATACAATGCAGTATAAGTGGTATAACTATTTCCATAAAATATCATAAAAGTTTTTTTTCTTATTTTGTTGACTTCATATGAACTCCCCTTTCTAGAAGTAATAAATTAGGTTTACCTACAACGTACAACCTGTAGTCTAGCTGGATCATAAAATATCGTATACGGACATGAATATATAGGTATACTATAATATAGTCATGTTACCCCGCTCTCGGCCATGCAACTGTAACCGTAATCGGATCAGTGTCGAGAAAGAGGAGTACGTCTATTATACATTATATTTTATTATATTTTTCGTCGTTTTTTTAGATAATATAGTATACAAATATACTTATAGTTATATATTATTTTATCGAATTTGATAAATTGCCTTAAAGCTTAACCATGACGCCCGGCTATAATCTAAAAGGTGGACAGTCATAGGGAATTTATTATTTTATTATTATTATTACATATAATGTAGATTTAATTTATGAAAATAAAATGCATACCTATGTTTATTAAAAAATTGTATTATATTACTAATAAAACGGTAGTACTACGCTACACCCACATTATTATCTCTAACAATAAGCGTGTTTGTACATTTACCTTTAGTAGTATTCACATTTTTAAATTGCACTATTTTATATAAGTAAGCAAAACTTGGTAAAAAATAGAATAATTTAATAACAAAATATATCATAAAAACCAACATATTATGATTACAGATTTCTTATCAATAACTTTTATAATATAATATTTTATATTATAATTATTCATAACAATGTTTAAACTAACGAAGCTAAACGTGAACTGTTGACGTATATTTATTATATCACATACGTGTAAGACGAATACAAAAAATTGGTGTAGTGCCCGCTTTGCATTTCAATTATTCTCTTGTTATTGTTCATCATATATTTATATGTCTTACATTTGCATTCGTCTGCCGTTCCTATCGTATTGTAGGCACGAAAAATAATATTTTTATTCGTGGATATTGGTTAATACTAAACAAAATGATCTCAATAAAAATTTACAAAATATTATGCATATAGCAATATTTCACATTTTGATTTAATTTATCAAATGTGACAATTATTTAGTTCATTTTTATATAATACACTCTGTAAATAAAACTCGTATCTATTGATTGATTGTCAGACTGTTCGAGTTGGATGGTCCTTTTAGAGTATCCGTTGTTAAAAGGTTACAACATCGTAATTATTTTTTCTATAGAAGTTTCACATATCTTGGCATTTTAATGCCAAACGACCCTTAGTTTTACTGTGGGTAAAATAAGTGATTATTTTTACCACATACCTATCACTTTCTTTGTTTATTGTTTAGTCATACGTGATATTTTTTTATATATACCACTGACTTAAGTGCAATACGTATACTTATAATATTTATTATAATTATTATAATAATTAAGTCTACTTTATTTTTATAGATTATATTAAGTGCTTCCAAAAAAAAAATATCAAAATTTAATTATTGTGGGGCGATTATAAATAATTGTACAGAGGTCATATATATATGTAATAATTTGACCGTATAATGAAAAACAGGTAGTCATAGAATACCCATTGGTTCATCAAAATATCCCACGTAAATAATTATTTAAAATGTTAACCTTTATTTCAAAAAAAGTTTATCATTTTTTTATATTCTATAAATGTTTATGATAATTGTATTGATAATATCTATGAAATTTAAAAACACAAATGGTTTAGATTTTGAATTAATATTTACGCGGGGTATTTTGTCAAAGAATATTTTTAGTTTTTTACAGTTTTTCAGTATACAAATCAAATATTAATACACACTAAACAGTACCAACTACCAACTATTTGTGTGTGTGTGTGTGTGTGTTAGTATCTCAGCAGGTGTGTATACGCTCAGAGTCACGTTACATTTTAGAACAGTAGGCTTATGTATTTAAATTGTGACATATTATATTTAGAATTAGCCGAATTAGGTACTGTGTTATAATAGAAAATAGAATTTTAGATATTTATAAAAAAAAAAAAATTGTTCCTCAAGATGTGCTTATTTTGTAGTCTCAGTTTTCCGTAATCAATATTCAACAAGTGGGTAATAAACATTTATAATATGTTCTATCAACATGCTACATGCACCATTTTTATAATGTGGAATAATCAATATTCAACAAGTAAAACAATTTATAAACACAATACTTACGTCGGTCATCGTACGCCGATTTAACGGAAGTGTACTTTTTGTTTTTGACAAGTAACGGTGAAATGCTTATGCTAATGTGTTTATTAATATAATATAGACTTCAATAAATATAAAAGGCTTTTAAATTATAATGTAAACCAAGTACTGAAGTACAATAGTACAAACGTACATGTCTATTACGCTAAAAAAAACTATCTGATCAAATACATATTATGCGATATGCATTACTCTTACACATGTATAACCCAGCATAGGTATATACTATAAACATTTAAACATACTAATCACAATTTCAATATTGTCATTAAAATTGTATCATTTTTGCTATGCTGTATGTATTAATAATTATACACATGAATTTTAATATTTACATTATACACATTGTATTATATAATTAATCCGTACTCTCATACCGTAGACTCGTAATCAATCCACAACCGTTATAGTTAATGTTATTTATATCGCCTTCGTATAACTATAAATATGGTTAAAATCTGAGAGGAGGGTTAAAAATAAAAATCAACACGTTAAGTCGTGAATAATATTACAATAATATTAGGAAATTATTGTAAAAATGAGGTTAAGTTAGGAAATATTTGGGGGTTTAAAGAGATTTTGGGGAAGCTTAGCCCTCTAAACCCTCCCTAAATATGGTATTTAGAAAAAACTCCGTACCAACTAAATACATTATTCCTTAATTTATTATGATTTACATACTTAATTAAATATAATCATTACATTTATCTATGAAACACTTCTTTAACATATCTATAAGTATAGCTGAAATCTTCATTTAACATTGTCGATAGTTGTTATTTATACCTACATGATTTTAAAAAATATTTAAAATAATTAAAAAGTATAAAATATTTGTCATTTGTATATAATTTAAATAATTTATTTTTTAAATTTATTAATAATAATATTTTTTTAATTTATTTAATATATTTTTAATTTTATAATACAAATGACATGACAATTGTCGACAATGTAAAATGCAGATTGCAACATAAGTCATAAGTGTTACACTGTTACATGGATAAATGTAATGACTAATGATTATATTTAATAATGTAAATCATAATAAAATAACGAATAATATATTTAGCTGGTATGGGGCTTTTTTTTTCTTAGATTCCTAAATAAACGCTCATGATTGTGTGTAAAATTATTAAATCTTTTTATGCAATTAGGCTTTAATAGCCCACAAGAAAGACGGTGATTTGACGATAAGGCTGCGGGCGCACTCGAGATATTCTCGATAAGACGTACGTGCAGGGTGCACCAAAACATTTAGGTGTCTGGATAAGTAATATATTACTGTACATTTTTTTTATTTATAATACAGTTAACATATATATATATATATATATATACTCCAGAATGTATACATTTGTTATATTTAACTATTAAAAATTAAGTATAAAAATAATAAAAACCCAGAATCCTTATTATACTATAACATGTAATATGTTTATTATTTGCGTCTTATGTTAAATAAAAATTCAATATAGTATAATACAACACAGTAATTGTTTTTTATCCGTGTAAATCGTTCTATACCAGGCCAACAATCATTGTCAATTTCTTATTATTATAAATGCTTAGGTTTTAATTAACTATTATCTTTTATATGCTTACAGTTTTTGGTGAATACTTATTTATGATTTTAATATGTTTTAACTGAATTGAAATTAATAAGTTTATTAACTATATCGTACGATTACACCTTTAATTTTAATTGAGGGAAGATACATAAAGCAATTATTATTAATTATTATATATTATAATTATTACTTGTATGTAACTATGTAAGATATGTTAACTAAGTTAAACCTTAAATTATTGTAATCTTATTATTATCATTATACCACAAATAAAAACTTTAAGTACTTATTATTCCATGTGTATTATTATTCAAATCACAGTAATAATTACCTAAGTACTTTAAGTGTATCTTTTAAAAAACCTATGCCTATAGCATTTTTAAAACGTGTTTAATTTATTATTCGAACAGAATATAATTATGTTTCTACCTGGTAAATATGTAAAGTGGTAGACGGGTGAAAGTAAAAGATTACATATATAATCGCCGCGTCATTGAACGACGGGTGGGTGGAAAGCGGATAGGGTCGGTCGTCTTGGGCTAATCGAGAATACCCAGAATTTATTATATTTTACTACCTGCGTGTAAATCTTAAAATAATATGTCGAGGATTTAATGGGTAACGGTAATAACTATTACTTTTTCATGTATAATATCGACCTATGCGATCATATTCTATACTACTATAGTATAGCTAATATATTATTCATCTGACGTTTCCTTGGTGGAATACCTACATCATGAAATAGATATCATTATTATTATTTGAAATAATAAATTATGATTCTTTTTCAGAGGTCATGTTAAATATATTCGGATGAACCGGATAAAATACAAGTACTTGTTGGCTACCCGAATGAATGAATATATTTATATATTATTTTAAACGAAGTTTGAATTGAAATATACATACGTCATACATAATAGAAATAAGTAACGGATTGAATACGTTTACGAATAAAAAAAAATAATATGTATAGGTAGGAATTCTTAAGTGTTCTTACCACTGTCAGTAAAATGCATTTACAATCTTTATTGAAAAAAACTGTTGTACATAATATATAGATAGTAGATATATAGATATATATATATAGTATATAGTATATAGATACTCATATTATGTTACGAGTAACTATGATGTGAGGCTTTTATTTTAGAAAACTTAAACAAAAACTAATTATATCCATACTCCCAACTTTAAAGATTTTATCCAAAATTATTTTCTTCATTAACTCGACACACTAAATTTTATAAATAATAATTATTAATCGATACTAATAGTAATAAATAATAATAAGGAACTAATCAATTAAAAATATTTTTATTATTAAATGATGACGATTTTCGACATGTTTGTATATGCAAAACAAAGGTGTTATTTTAGTATTATTTATTATGTTAATATAAATATAAAAATGTAATTTTAATAATTATAGATCATATTAAATCCCATTCTAAATTAACACTTAATGTAATACCTACCGGTTATCGGCTGGCGGCTATCATACTTATTAATTATTGAAACTATTTTAACTATTTAATTATTAATTGTGGAACATGGAGCTCTACATAATATAGGATTATAGAACTTCTTGCTTAATAAATTATGATATTTATGTTTAAAACAAGTCGTAAGTATAAACAAGACCGTATTTAAGTACTTCTTAAAAAATAATTGCACAAGCCACCCATAATATTATACTAGATAAAAAAGTTAGCTACTCGCTATTCATTTTTAAAATCCAATTTAAATAATACTTTAATCCGAACACTTGAATGTTTTGATTTTTGAATAAAAAAATAAATTTAATGAATTTTTCAAACGTAATTATATCTTTTATAGCTAAAATATCTTATTGAAATGTTCATAAGGTATTTTTATTTTAAATTTTAAATAGTACATAACCACGTCATATCCAATTGAATATAATGTCAAATTGTCAACATAGTAGATATGTGTTAAATAATTAAAAGCATAAATAATTTACTATTATTTTTTTTTTAATATAAACGTTCTTCCGTTTGAATGAATTATTATAATTTAAAAACTGTATGACTGAATTTATGAATAATATACTATATTATAACTCTAGAATAATATATGGATTTCTTTCAATTTGATTACATTAATTAATTGAAAATTATTACATATTATAATAGGTATACTTACTCTGCATATAATGCTATCAGTATAACGGTGTTCATCAGTAAGACTGTTAAAAAATATCATTAAAGTTGTTCTTCGTCGGAACTCAATTTCGTATGATTAGAGACTTAATGATTTGAGATTTCCTGTTATAGAAGTATAAATTAATTAATTAAAACATATTGATAGCAGCTAATATATTTTTTTATGATATAATCAATATGTAAACTGTTAAGTACTTATTATGTTTATAATAGCCCCGAGGTTATAGTTTAAATATTAACTTCCTACTTGAACTTTGCTGGATTAAAAATTATTTTTTATAACGAATCTAAAACGTTATACATTTGAGTATTCGGATTTCTTATAATTATACTGTATGATGTTCAATTAAGTATTGATAAAGCTTTTAATTTAATTTACAATAGGTCCTGTAGACCGGCTGTAGTAATCAACTCTGCGATAAACTATGCACTTCGATAATTTTTTTTCTACATTTCATTTAATGAGCTGTTAATATTTTTATAACAAAATAAAACCACGAATAAAATATTATATGTTGCATGATGGTATTATCATGCTGTACGTATTGTAATTTGTTGTAAGCTATAAAATAATATATTTCAAATGACAAATGTTAAACCGTTTTAATTTTTTTTTCCTTATATAACACTGCATGCGCTTTAGGGTCAAACGATTTAAATTTTGTGTTGTTTTATCGACACGTTTTTGTGTGTATTTTCACTATTCGATTTTAAACGGTATGTGATGCGGTTTAATTGATTGACTAATGTAAAATATTTAAAATTTTCAAACCAATAGATTTCCTCCGTTCGTATTTTCTGTGCACTGTGCCTACAAGTAGTATTGTTATAATATAGATTCAATAATAATGTGTTTCTGAACATTAAAAAAATACTTGCTCAAAGCAAATTATTGTCAATAAGGCTGCACATATTATATCGCTAGTGTATACGTTAATAAGTTTTGATTGGTTTTTAAGTAACGTTTCGTTCAGCCGCAAGTCATATTATTAGGGCGTCGATATTATATTTTATTTTACAGTAGATATTTTTTTTAGTATACGATATCAGTTTCCCGACATCGTGGCGTCGAAGTTCTCTCTCTCCGGCCGATTCGTCGACCGTGTTATTTTACCTTTTAGTTCGTCCGTGGTATAGAGTATGCCGGCGAGACGCACCACTCTGTGTTATTACATTGTGCGCGTTTACGACCCCTGTCACAGTCTATAACCCAATAATTTATTTGAAAAGGGCGCGTCCGGGGGAATATAATGATATAGCAGCTGCACATGGCGACGGGTGATTCGAACCCTACGGCGCGGCATTATCGTTGTTTGCTATACAATATCGTTATTGATGGGAATGAGAGAGCGTGACGTGAACCTCTCTCTGTCAACATAACCACCCGCCGAAAAGACATGCCGTCGAGTTCTTCTCTGCAACATAATATTATTATATTTTATTTTAAGCCGCCTGCGTTCTTTATCTACGGCGTTCGTATAAAATAACACGTATTTCTACTGCGACGCAGTTATAGTAGGTATACATAATAATATACCACTATATATACGGTGTTATGTTGTAGCCGTATTCCGAGAAACCGTCGTCGACCCTTGTCAGATAAAAGATTTTTTTTCGTTTGGTATTTGTGTGGGCTCACTACGTCTGTCGCCCGTCGACCGACGACCGATCGTTATTTCTGTATAAATAATGTTTCACGCACAACTCGAAAATAAAATCAAAAAAAAAAAAACACTAAAATAAAATGCTTAAATAAAAAATAACGACGAGAATTTCGACGGAAAACATCCTGGCCGGATTTTTGGACAGTACAGCATTAAAAAGAAAAAGAAGATAAATCGACTTTAAAATAATATAATGTTATTATGATGGAGTACAGTTGCATGCGTTTTGCCCTTTTGGGCATGCGACTGCGCGAGGTGCCGAAATAACAAAGGTCAAAGAGTATGATTTTCAAAGGCGAAATTGAAAGCTACGTTGCCAAGTTTATTATTATGAATATAATATTAATTTAAACAGTAAATGATAAGTTTTGAAATTATATCGTACAATCGTTACGTTTATTATACGCAGTCTACTAAAACCTTAAAAAACATTTTTTAAAACATATTATTGTAATTATCACTTATTCATAAATAAAAATAATAATTCAAGTTTAAAGGACCATCCAACTCAAGAAATTATCTTTGGCTTGTATTTTAGTATGTACTACGACAAAAAAAAAATAATTCCATTGAAATTCATAATGTATAATACGACTATGTCGTTAATTATGGTGATTAACATTGCGCGTGACGTCACGGATTCGTTTGCCGCGGCAGTGGCCGTATTAATACACAGCAATATTTATCTGTAAAGTAATTGCTAATGAACCTATTTTTTTCGTATAACCTAATCAAATATATTTAAGTGTACCTCGTAATCTTTCTATTCGTTTAATTATATCACATTTTAGTTTAGTTAAATGGTTTAATATTGATAAAATAATAACAATTTATTATAAATTATAATACACTGTTGCGTGCCAAAAAAGTATTGTTATGAACTTATTTTTAATTTTATATCGATGTTTATTTTTCATAACAATATAGTCTTATCGTCGTATTAATGTTTTAACAATATTTATACTTTATTGTTATAATAATTTTCTATGAAAAAATCAAAAAAAAAATTGCAACCAAACACTAAACGCAACATTTTAGTGATTACAAGTGACGAAAATTAAATAAAAAATAACAAAACACAATACTGTTGACAACGTAATTGCTGTATACTAAATAAGTTATATTGTTATATATTATAATAACCTAATATGCTATAACGAATAAAATTATACAAAGGTCGAAGATTAAAACGAGGATTAAACCAAAATATGATATAATTATTCAAATGTAAAGATTACGAGGTACTCTTAGTTCTTATAGTGTTCTTACATACATTTGATTAGTTCATTCGAAAAAAATAAGTCTATCAGCACTTATTATATGTTAAACGGTTAAACCAAAAACGCATAAACATTAGTTATTAGTATATTACCGCGTATTATATATGACCGCCACCGCAGCGAACAATACGTTTCGTCACGCGCAATATTAAAAATCACTATAACCAGCCAACAGATAATCACAAACAAATTTTAGTTGTATAAATATGCTAGTTAAACTGTATTGTATTATATTTATTATGGAAATTATAACTAAATACTTACCCAAATTATCTGTCATTTCATCGGATTTCGGATAACAACAACAAAGTTTTGCCGGCTATATCTAATACCTAAATAGGTATCATACAGCCTTTGACTTTTGACAGTACGTAGTCAATTTATACATGTTATGTAAGTACCCACTGGCCACTACCTGCCTATTTGACGACCAATAATTAAGCTATTTTAACGAACACTTAAAACACACTGTCATTATTTCGTTACAATTCGTTATACCTAACCAACCCAAACTCAAAATATTCCATTTACGAATTGACCTGTTACACATCTGTTGCCCACATGCAAAGGTCATAACTTCTGACGGTTATACTCATATGTTATGTTTATAATATTATTAATATTGTATATGTATTTTATTTTATTACAATACGTTGCACCACATGAAAATAAAAATACTCACATTGAATATTCCTAAAGATTCTACAATAGGCAATAGTGTCAATTATAAGACATATGTTAATATTTTTAATACATTTTGTCCATTATAAACCCAGTATTTAGCAGGATCAATAAATAATAATTATTACGAGAGTGAATTGATGAATACTATTGTTATAAATGTATTGTAACTTTGGATTTTTGAATATATATGTCTGTATAATATTATTGTATCATCTATATCCGTGTATTATAATTTATAAGTAATTGATTTGATTTAAAATCACTCTTGAATAATTAAAATAACTTACTTTCTTACTAAAAATAACAGTTAGAAAAAAAAATTAAAGGCATTGATAACTATTATAGTTTTAGAATAAAATAGGTTTTTAAAATGTAGATTACAATAATTAATATGATATTATTCGTTTTATATTAAACTAAAATGTTGTTTCTCTTACTGTTAAACGGTACAGAATATTATCATATAGTAGTTATTCACCGAAACACAATTTCTGTTTAATAATTCTTGATAAAACAATATAACTCCTAAAAAATCATTATCTATTTAGACATTTAGAGTATTAATTAAAGTAGAGTGAAGTAGGATAACCTTTGGGGTTAACGGTTACGTATTGTATAGTGACTAAAAATTTGAATTTGTATTACGGTCTGCCTCTAAAGTATTGGTAATTTAAATATTTAAATATAATAAGTAAATTGTATAACTATTTAAAATAGCAATAACAATTTAAAACTACTGAAACAGTTTAAATACCGTAATATTTTCCTGAAAGCAAATAACTAAAAATTAATAAAATAATTGCAATAATTATTACTTATTTTATAATAATTTGATATTTCTTATTTTTTTTCATCTAATATATTATTTAAATGACGTTATTGTTATTAATCCGTAATTATTTTAACTATGGATAATTTTCACCAAAAGTGGAAAAAGTAATTATTTTCGGAACATTTCTTGTAATTAAAAGAAAAAAATATATATAACAATATTATTACATACTTATTTCTCTTAATTGTGAGTACCTAATAACTAGAACCTATGAGCCATTCGTTAAAAATTTCGTGTGGATATTGGTGAGGTGAATAATTTTAAATAACAGTTAACAATATCTAAATAAATAATTATGATTCATATTAATTTATGAAATTTGCTTAATACCGATGATACATTCTTAACGAATAAATTAGCCATACAATTTATTCAACTATTATATATTTTGTTGTAATATTTATAAATACGATTATGGTTCATCTTATAAGGTATAATATTATGATAGGTATTAGCCATTAGGTACTATATAATGTTTATGTATTTAATTATTATATGATACGTCTATCTTTAACGATACGAAGCAAATAATAGGTACCTATTACACGGATTCGTGAATGTCTTGTAATTCGTTTGATTTAAATCATCATTGAGTCTAAATACTAAATAATAATGTCGTTTGGGACTAGAAGTAATATCAATAAAACACGATTTTTAACTTAAATATAATTATTTTATTTAAATGATGCGGACGATGCGGTTGACTTTTAATGACTATTAGTGTGTGAGAACGTGATTTACATTAAAAACTCATAATAATAACATCCATATGTTTAGAGATAGAGGAGTTATAACAGATTACGAAAATATAACATGAATTTTAAAATTTTATGTTCAATATCACAATCACTGTGTTAATTATAATTATTATCTACACCAGATTACCAGAACGTAAAATTAATCGTGCAAGAAATAATTATTATATTTTTTGATTTTGTTTCTTCGAAACCGAAAATATTAAACTAATCTGGATAATATTGCCTTTTACTATGAAAATAATAAATCGAATACACCGAAACGAAGTTAATATTGTAATATTATACAAATTTAATTCCGAGTAGTTACTTATTTATAATAATTATTAACAAATAACAAATAATTTTCAAGGATGCTTACACAGCTGCATAGATGACAGATTGTAATAATAGAACCGCGATAACAGTAATATATGGTTAATTAATTATTGTGAATGAGTAATATCACTAATAACTAATAACATAAAACATAATATAATATATAAAAATGATTAATATCAAAGTCCAATTCTAGCTAGTCTTAAACTTAAACAAATTATTGCAACACTATAATTTAGCGTTTTAACGACTATGTCTCACATTTAAATTTTCTTTTGCTGTAAAGCCAGATGAACTTTGTACCACACGTCCATACAATATCAATAACTATTGTAATGTAATTATAGAACTATGGATGCGTATTATCATCATTATTATACTTAAACATGGTGTATTACAAATATGATAATAAAATTAATAATTATTGTATTGATCATTAATAATTACTTATTATTTATCAAATGATATTTTTCGGGTCTACTCGATTATTCGGCTATAATTTCATAAGATTGAACGATAACTTTAAAGCACATTTGATTGTATAATATTTTACAACGGACGAATAAAATGATATGTATATTATAAATATAACGAATTATTAGCGATCATCGTGCAGCTGAACTCGAATGAAACCCTTGGTAGTTATTATGCTATGTCGTTTATCGTAACGATATTACCAATTGCGCTTTTTTTTTATTATTATTATCATCCGTACATCGCATAATAATAAAACAATCATACGTAACTTTTTTCGTCATCGGATCACAAATAGAAGTTTAAATGATAACGCACGGGAAACTCGGTCGAATGCTTCTGAAACTAGCCGTAACTTTTCTACTAGGGATGTATAATGTATACCGCGCGACGTGAAACACTGATAACTATCGAGTCGCTGCTGTAAATGAAATTATTTTCGATTGCATAGCCCTGGTACCATGCAGTCTGTAGTTACTTAATAGTTATAAATGGTTATACAAATCGCATTATTATTTAAAAAATATTTTAATATTTTATGGAAAACACCTAAAAAAAGTCCTAAAAATTCAGTTTTACATTATTATGAATCATATTAATATATTCTCCTGTTTTTCAGAAACATATTAAAAATGATATCTGAAAATCGTATTTAATGTTTTTTAAACAACGAGTGTAATATTTCACACAAAAATACAATCAGATCCTATAGGACCAACTAATGAGTAATGACTAATATTATAGATTAAACGACATAACTATTGCCTATTATTATGATTGTGGCAATGTGCATATATTATATTATATAATTTATAAAATTGGTTTCTTTATTCTTTACACGCGATTTTGGTACCTTCGCGAAATAATGTTTCTAAAAATGTTACAATTATTATTTTTTATACAATATTTTGGTTTTCACAGTTTGTGTCACCCATAATATTTTATTTTATATAGGACCCGCACTCGATCAATATTTAGCGAGTGTTGCGCACACGTCGTACACGCTAAATTTGACATCGCGCTGTTTAGTACTGAAATAAAATTAATTATGGTAACGTGTTGACTGTCGATGGTAACTTAACTTGACATGTGTCTCAGTAAATATGAGTGATGTCAGAACGTTATTACTTACTTAATAATATTATTAAGTACTTATATTATTATTTTCAGTAAATAAAGTTTCAGACTTAATCATATTAATTTATTATTACATAATTTTATATAAATTATATGATATATAATGGCGATAAAGCATTATTATACTTATACACGTTGTTAAAATTTTCAAATTTGAATGAAATTACATATTATTTAAACAAATCAATAACGATATTGATTATTTTATTATATAATTAAAAAATATTAGTCTTGGGACATAACAATTATTATTTATTTATATTTTATACCTATTATGAATTTTACTTTATGCAATGATGTATTTAAAATATCATTACCTTTTATACATCATAACATATTTATGAACCTAATCACATTGTTCTACAGTAAAAGTGGTATTGACTCGAAATTATATTTGTATAACAATAATACAATACGACATAAAATACTAACATACACAACCTAGCAAATTTGATTTAAATAGAACCAATTTATTGTGTGTTGTAATCTTTTATATCAGTCAGCATAGTGAATTGACCTAGTATCAAAGTTAAAGGTATTGACGGTATTGTTTATAAAACTAACAAGTAACAACTCACAATTAGTTCTAACGAACGCAAATTCGCTATGTTGTATGGTTATATTTTTGTAAGACGGATACATTGCATACGAGAGTAGTATCCCTTTAATATTTAATATTACAGAAATACAGAATTGCAGATAATTATATACGAATAAGTTGATTTAACACTTTCCCATATATCATCTCCACCACAAAGGTAATTAGTTGGTGAACACAAAGCCACACACTCACAATTGTATACGTGTGAGTTATGCACTCGTAGTTATGTATGAAGTATGATCCACCGTCTACGTGAAACGAGTAAACACATTTAGTGTAAATAAAGAAAATCTTCTATTGCTAAATACGCACGCCAAACAGCCTACTATATCCGTCATTAGTTATATAACTTATATAAGTATATGCTGTATCCTGTACGCACATATTAATAAGAATATAAATTATGCATTTACATATCTATTTTATAATGTTGTACTAACATACAGTCACAACAAAATAACCAACTTTTTTGTTTTCGTTAAGCCTTACAAATCTACTAACAGAAAAATAAAAAATAATCTGATAGCCGTTATTTAAATGATGACATTGACTCTATTTTGAAATGAATGGTTATTATTGTCATATAATATATATTTAATATATGTAAATATGAACAATATATTATTGTAATGTACCTTCATATTTTCTTATTATTCTTATTCATTATTAAATGTTTGAACCACAAGTTAACGTGTTAACGTGTACATACGTAGACTGTCACAATGCTGTGCATAAGCAACCAAAAAAAAGTTGTAGATACTTATATTAAAAATTATACAAAAAATAATAGGATTAAAAAAATGGAATACGATAACAGAAGTAGTAAGTTAGAAAAAAGATTTACCGGATATGTGTTTATTTCTATAGAATTCGATAAGGAGACTTGATATGCAAGAAAAAGCCATACAGTGTCGGCCGTCCGGAAATAATTGTTGATATAAAAGTGATAGTATACCTAAATAAATGTAAACTCATTATGGCGGTGATGTTTAAAGAAAAATAACGGACTATGGAATTTGATTTAATTTATTCCAAACAGCGAGTATATTTACTATGTTTAGCCGTTTAGGTACTCGTTTTAATATTGAACTCACCGCACTTAGGAATGCTTAAATGCAAATATACTATGTAAACATGCAACTGTCAGAAATTAGCCGTTCGGGAGAGATGACGAACTTAACTCTCACTAATGTGCAACTTGATAGTCTGTTTCCTGAATATTTTTTTGGTATCTCCAAATATATTAGACAATAACTCATAAATAGTGTTTTCTTCAACGAGGCGAAAAATTAGCTATAAACGAGTACTTACTTATATATCATCAACTATCCTACAAGGCTCAATTTATTAAAAAATGATAATAAGTTGGAAATACATAATTTAAAATACTAAAAATAATTTGTATTAAAATAAAATTCAAATTTGTTAATTCAATATAAACATTTATTTTTTGGAGAAAAAATAAAACACTCACATGCAGTAACATGTGTCACATGTGTGTTTATACACACACTTTAACCGTATAGATACATTTTACATTTTTACATAAAATATAATTATCGAATCGTTCATATTGCATATTATATACAGCGCGACGGTAGCTAAGTAGCTAAGTAAAAAAAATAGCGTAATAGCTACTAACAGTATAGTAACAGCTGGAAACCAAGTTATACCATTGAAAACCCGTACTATTGTGTTACTCCATCGGTCAGCTCTACAGGGCAAACGGGCTAAACATATAAAGTCGTATAAGATATCAATGGATCAGAAATATTGTGCAGATGGAAACGGAGGAACTCGCAAATAGATTGGTTAGATAGCTTAAACGTAATAAGTTTAGAACTGAAAATGTTTAATACTTTTAAGAATGATTTTTTGTACACGACGAAAATATCAAAAATATAATATGTCCCATTGTCCCCCGATCCGCCGTCTTTCCATCCCACTACTATCATTGCTGCAGCTCAATAGTATTCTACTAAGTTTCCATATTATTATCACGTCTTTTAAAGTTTTAATTATAACCTACTAAATGTAATGTCACTACACTCTACAGACATTTTTTTACTTAGCTTATTTTTTTACACGGAATTATAACGAAGTTGTTTTTGATGTGATTAATCAACAAGTGTGATATTAATGATGTGATTGCCTGGGTACCACAACTCTTAACAATGACATTATACCGCCATCAAATTTCATAAAAATAATCATCTCTTTAAAAATACTTACAAAACATCACAATTCTTTCACAAATAAAGGTTTGGAAAAGTGGTTTTTGACTCATACAATGACCTTTATGCGCGCTTATAGACACTCCCGATTGCCTTGTGCACAGTAAATTACAACACAACACATGTATAGATATAATATGTTATTTATGCGTGGGTCAAAGATATTATACTCTGATTGTTATAATGGTCTTCAGCAACCATAACGCACGAGTCAAGTAGATAATAAATAAAGAAGCAGGTAGCCAAATATTCGATGGGACGATTTACGCAGCTATAGCAAAGTGGGGTGGTGTTAGTGGTGGTGGCGATGGTGGTGGTGGTGGTGGTGGTGATGGTGGTGGTCGAACAGGTCCTTGAGGTAATAATGGTCAGTTCATTTAATTTTCAGTTTGACACCGTACGCGGCACACGAAATTGCCAATTATTTGCCCACACACAACACCAGTGATAGACTTAATTTGTTTGTTTTTTTCCTCGTTATATTTTTTAAGCCCTACAGAACAATATGTCGCGGCGTTCTCAAAGTGATGATGACGAAAACAATGTAGAGGTATAATCAAATAATATTAAGTTATATTGTTAGAGGAGCGAATTTCCAAAGCAGATTAGGCAATGTAGCAAATAATTATTTGTTTATAAGATTAAGATTTTTATTTTAACGATTATTGAGTTAAGAGAAATGGAAATATAAAAACATTAAATAATTCATAAAATAAGAATATACATTTTTTTAATTTTAAAAATAATAAATTTTTTTTTAATTTTAGAAAACGCATGAAGAATATGTGTTAGAGATGTTGCAGTATTTTCATACTTACCACTCTGCTATAAATGATACCAGGGCGAGAATCGATGGCAATGGAAATTCAGCTGAAAATAGAGGTAAGCGAGTATGATTGTTTTACATATAAAATATTTGGCAATTTTAAAATTTTCCAAGATATGAATAAAATTATTTTTAATTTAAATGGTTAGATGGTTATAGTACATTTTTTATTTTCATTTTTGTGTATAGATACTGTATATCTATTTTGAAATTGTATCATTTTCATTTATGTGAAGTTGTGGGTTTTTATTTTCGAATATACTTATGTCTATTATTTTATTATTATTGTTTTTACTGTATGTTGTTTTACGCATTGTGAATAATATAATTTATTTATTTCATATAATACTGTATAGTATTATGTATATAAATATAATATTATACTATAATATTGTATTCGTATAATCTTGGTATCATTCTGTGCGTTTTTAAGAGAACGCCATACCTTCATGTGTTTCTGTTATCTCTGTCTTATTAACGTACGTCGTACATGATAGCAAATTTGCGTTCAACAGAACACATTTTGTAATGTTAGCTTTAATATTAGAGTGAAATTACCTATTATAAAATTTAAAGGTAAGAATATTATCTAAAAAATGACTTATGCTTTTATTGACATTATCATTTAAAATTTTAAAGTGAGTTATAGCTATGTAAAATTAATATTACAACTTTATAATATTTATAACTCACTTTAAAATGATAATATCAATAAAAACATATATCATTTCCTAGATAATATTCTTACCTTTAAATTTGGTAATGAGTAAATTTACTCTAATATTAAAACTAACATCACAAAATGTGTTCTGCTGAACGCAAATTTGCTGTGATGTACGTTAGTAAAACAGTGACAACACATGCATGGCGTCGTCTTAATTGAAATTGAGTACAGCTAAATGACAATATAAGTAGATTCTTCTGCGAAAAATTAAGCATTACAGAAATTTTGAACTAAAAATGAGTTGGTATTTATTGAAATAATTTTTATATTTGATCAACAGTTCCTAGATTGGAATTTTTATATTTATAAATATTTGACTTATTATGAATTAATGAATTCCTCCAATACATTCAACGACAACCGTTTTTAAATATTGAATACTGTGTTTTTTTAATCGTGTTTATTAATTATTATTCTCGTTTTTAGTGAACGGACAAAGGCGTTCCAATTCGGATGTTTATAGGCTCCTCTACGCGCCTATCGGTGAAGTAGGGCCGGAAATCGTCATCGATGCTTCATCTGAAGAAGACGAGAATGATCCGTCCGAGAAGAACTCCAATAAAAATAATAAATAAAAATAATACTGATGAAATCTTCGTATTTTATTTTGGTGTCTCCTTTCCTCATAATTGTGTTTTATTTTTATAAGAAATAATTATTTGGAAATATATTCATTTATATTATATTTTATAAGCGTTTATTTATTTTTTTTTTTACCATATTAATTTTGTTTGGCAAAGCTATTTTAATTGCATTGCAAATTACTACCATTAAATATTATTTTTTTTTAGGTACGAAAAATGCTTCTAAACAGTCTTTATAGGTGTTTTTGTCAAGTAGTAATGGAATTGATTTTAATAAGCCCGGGTTTTTACCAGTTGAATTTTTAGAAATACAAACCATAATAAATAAATTTGTGTTTTCAGTTTTGTATCACTTTTGGCTAATAATATATTATTTTTATGTTAGTTTTCTTCTGTCAACATTAGTGCACGCTAGTGTACACGATATGCTTGATAATGATTATTATCACCAGTGCAGTAGATAACGCAACTTCCATATTATGAATTATGATAGTGTAGTGTACCTTCACGAGTAAAATAATACGACACCGTGAATTTTGACGGCATCGTAAAAAATATTATATACTGATAAGTATGTTTTATCAAGTTATGATAATTTAATAGACGAATCAAACAAATTTAAAATTTTTGTCAACTGTCAAATACTCAATTCGGAATATCCAATATTATATTAATTTATGAAATACATTTGTATTGTATATTACCTAATTATAAAATATAAATACATTTGTTATTTTTTTTTTCATTCTTATTTAAAATTATTTCCTAACTGAGTATTATTCAAAACTCATTAAGACTTTGGTCTTTAAAAAGAAAAATAATTAAAAAAAATTGTACATTCCTGTTATACGAGACTACGGCTATTTTCGTGACTACCGTCCAAGACTACCTTCTTGATAGCGACTACCACAATTACCTGTACGATATCCACTGCGCTGCGTTCTAGCGTAGCAATTCACAATTGTTATGTTATCTATTATATTATTATAATATATATACAGAGTGATTCAAAATTTATGTTACAGCCATTTTAACACATCGATATTCAAAATACAGAACAATTAATGATAAAAAAGTTTTTGAAAGTAGAAACATCAAAAATGATTATACGACACTAATATTATTAAATTTTTTTTTTATATATAATTCATAAATGTGGCCATCATTATTTATTATTTTATTGTTTTTAGTGACCGTACGCCACATATGTAGCGTGTGTTGTGTAAAATACATTACAAATGATTACTGGGTATTTAAATCCTTTATATATATATATATATATATATATATAATTCGAATAAAGCAATCCCAACAATTACTACTGATCAAAAAAATATCAAAGAATTAAATATGCAGGTGCATTATACAAATATAAATATTAAATAAAACTAAGGTAGTCTGTGATAATAGGAAAGTGTGCAAATTTTGGTAGTCTTAGATAACAGGATTGTGGTGTTTCACAAAACAACCGCGGTAGTTTTATGTAACGGAGGTAGTCTTGGGAGATAGTCGCGAAAATAGCCGTAGTCTCGTATAACAGGAAAGTATCAAAAAAATTTATAATTAATTTCATAAATAAATAGCTAAAAAATATACTATATATTATATTATTTATTAAATGTAGTCAAACGGATGCTAATGTCTTAAACATAAATTAAATATATTAAATAAATCAATACATTTATTGTAGAAACCGAGATAGATAGAATAAATGTTTATAATGTAAGGATTTATATACGTACCTTTTATACTATTAAGGAACTTAAACATATCATTAATAAAATCAGTATATAATTTGTATTGGCCAAAAAATAATTGTACATCATTATTTATACATTTTACATATAATCTATTATCTGTAACGATAAAATGAAGAAAAAAGTAATATAAGTATAATATGAGTTCACGTACACTCTAAAATTCATTGAGTCAAATCAATTTTCGAGTCGAAAATTCAAAATAATATGGTTTTTTAAGAAATCGCATCAATAACAATACTATTTTTATATTTAAATATAGGTAAGTAATACGTTGTCTTCCACTAGCTCATACAAATACAATGAACATACGTATACACTGATTGGAAAACGGTCACTTTGTATGGTCTATTGTTTAAACTGCTTAACGCAAACACTTATAATATTGTACTATACTATATACATAGACATAAAGTAAATATTGTAAATATAAGTTATATACCTAAGCAGTAATGTCAATTATTAAAACGCAAAAATTAAATAAAAACTCAATATTACAAACGTTAAAAAATATAGTATATTAATAAGTAAAAAAAAAAAATAGTTTTTTAATCTATTACTACAATATTATCAAAAGTTATATGTTAAAAAATAAATTTAAATGTGTACAATATAAATATAAAGAAATAATTGTATTGAAAAAAAATCGTTAAAAACTACATGTCATGTATAATTCCGTGTATAATATATAGCCAATGTTGGGAATTTTAAAATTCGAAATTTGTTATTTCTTTTTTTTTTTATGCTAGTTATATAAATTTAATAGCTTATTATTGTCACCAGCATTGGATTTTCGTCTGAATGAATTCTTAAAGGGAGTTACGTTTCGAACAGATGCTATAACGACTTGATTATATTTTATATATTTATTATGTACCTATATTATATATAATAGTATACCAAGTGTCCGCGTTTTGCTATCTTAATTTTTAACCAACCATACAAGATGTCCGCGTATCGCACTTTTAATGTTCAACCGTACAAATGACCATCGAGGACCATATCGCTTACATAGTCACATTGATTATTAATATCGTGAATATAAACGGAAATGACCGAGAGGATTCCTCGACAATGCGTCATATTATTATTTTCTTTTAATTTATTTTTAATATGTTTTTAATAGCTGTCGTATAAACACACGAAATTAATGTTTATACTCATCGTAGACTAAGAACCTTTCGCCATAAATTTATTAAAACTACCTACACCCATGCATTAAAATATATGCATATTTTCAATTTTTTGAAAATTATTATGTTTCTAACTATTTTTTTTATTAATCATAACCCAAAGAATATGAGATGTTCCAAATACTCTTCTGCAGAGTGTCACCACGTTGCCCGATCTTTCATTTTTTTTTTTTGTCTAAGGGATGGGAGAGAAGGAATTGTATTTAAAGATTTCGGTTACCAATTATTATAATTATAGTATGTGAACCATTAGAATCATTTGTAATTTTGTAAACATTATTGTTATTATATTTTTTGTACAATTCAGTTACTACTACTATTTAACACTTTATTAAACTAAGTAAAATATATTTTATTCTTCTTTAGAACACAACAATGCGTGTTTATTTAAGAATTTAATTTAGTGAAAACAAAAATTACATACGAGCAAAGCCAGATAATTCAACTAGTACAATAATAAGTGCATACTGTTTTTTTTTTTTATAGGTATTGGTTGAAAATAAAAATAAAATAAATACTTATACTTACTATACCTAGCTAGCTAAAGAAATTTATTTAAAGAAAATAAGTTTATAATATGAAAATGTATTAAATAAGTGGTCCACAATACCTTCGATGTGACCCACTAAAGTTGTATTTTATGTAAAAATTGTATTCTCGAAGTGTTTAGATATACAAAATACCTATTGTGTTACCTACTTACAAAGTTACAAACATTTAAGAGGGCTGAAACCCTGAAACATACGAGCATACCATGTTTTAAGGACTAGTGTTTAGGCATTTCATATTACATGTACATTGTACACTTGACTATGTCAATGTGTAAGAAGTAAATGAACATTAGTATGTGTAATACATTATCGCATTTTTCGCCACGAAGTTTGAATTCCCAGATTTACGATAGTAATCAAAATAAACCATACTACATACATGAGAATTCGTCGGAAAAAGATATATTATTATTTATATATTCATTCATTTTAATATATAGTCGAGTCGTAGTGTCGTACCCTCATCGCAGAAAAATAAGTTTTAAATGAAAATCAATTTACATAAATAAAAATAATAACTATTGATAAGTATATTATTATTTTGCTGTATTTATTTTTGATCACAAATCATTTAACAAACAACAATAATAATAATAAAAAAATAAAAACCGAATATTTTTTTATTAAAAAGATCTTTTTTTATTTCCACGACGGCCAGTCTTTGTGTTCCATAGTAGTAACATAGAATACGTAATACATGAATATTAAAAATTTCAAATATCTCTGTACTATTTGAACCCGAGTACGCGTGGGTTATCGAATAACAACGATATAAAAATTAAAAATAATATCATTGAAGTTAATAATTTTATACTAGTTATACTTAGTCAATATACTTCCCATATAATATATATATATATATATATATATGATTAAATACATATTATGTAGTAATAAATATTAAATTCACCGTGTTCTTACCAGAGCATATTAAATATATATATATATTATATGAGTGCTACCAAGTGAAAAATTAAAGCCACCTTATGGTTAATGAATGTGCTTTGTACCACAAGTCTTGGGGCACATAATTATTTTTTATAATTATTATGACTTATAGTGATAGTGCCACCTAGTAAAAAATTCTTAAAATATCTTCTGTTACTGACGGTACGTGTAAATGAGGTTTAATGAGATTAATTTTTGATATCAAATAGTTTCGTAGAATTGAAATAGTCTAGTAGGATATTTGTAATTCTTGGGACGATGACACATATATACAATAATAACGTAGTCTGTAAATTACTATACAAGACATAAATAGCATTGAAAATATGCGACATAATCAATCATATCAAAATCTTAAAGCCGTGTAGTCGGATTTTAAAATGGCGGGCCAAACCCAAAATACTAAAAAAATATAATCAACAATAACAGTTAATTTTTATATATTAAGTTGATACTGCCGACGGAGGGAGCGGCATGGCCCACTGCCTCCCCAGCATGGCTTCGCCATTGGCCGTGTATAAGTATAAGTATTATTATTTTCTTAATAATTATTTTTAAATTAAACTCACGTAAAAACTCCTACTGTCTAGGTGCATGTGCATAATAAAAATAAATTATCAAAGGGTGTTTCGAAAATACCAACTAGGAACTAAAGAAAAAGAAGTTTTTATTAAAAGCTTGTGGGATGATGATAACAAAGATATTGGACAATTGAGTATCCAATATGACCAACACCAAAACACTCCTTTACAATAATATCCCACAATTCAATTGTAAGAAAATTGTAAAATCGTGGATTAAGTTTCAATTGAAAAAAAAAATAATAATTTTAACTACTAACAAATTTGTTTTTCAATAGACCAATTTTAGATGTGGATTTAATACAATTTTGGCCTCTAATAATTGCCTTACACTGCTAAATTATATGAATGTCGATTGATTGCGAACTCCATTGTGAACAAAATATGATTATATTATTTTCATAATTGATAGGTACTTACTACTTACCTATAATTATCTACAAAACTATGTTATAATAATTGAATAAGTGGAAAAGCGTCAATTATGACAAAATAGTTCTTACCCATAAATAAAAAAAAATATTTTATACGTTATTGTTTAGTATTATACCAATACATAATTAATAGTATATAAATATCACCAAACATTTCTGTTAAATCTACTTAATTTGTTAAGTTTTTATTTTAGATTTAAATGATTTTTTTTTTTTTGTTAATTTGTTGTAATTTTATTTTGAGTGAAATTGTATGAATGTATTTGCACAGTATTAATTTACACATCATGCAATTACTAGCTAAACTACAATAATTAATGAATACAGCTCAATATACGTATTTTTGATTATTATAAATAAAACAAAATGTATATTTTTATATAAATTGTGTTGTAATATGTTTCAAGGATAATGTTATTTGTGAGCTGTTAGATCCTTTATCTCTTATCAAACATCAAATATATTGTTAGTTTTAAGACTGCTTTTGATATAAATCAGAACATTTTCGAATGAGTCACATATAGGTATTCGTCTAGACACGTTAATTAATATTTAATAGCCGATGGCACCACACGCCATTATACTTCGACTATTATATATAGGTATTTCGTGGAATTGTTAACAAAAGTAATAAATTCTTTAAAACGTTACTTATTTATTTTTATACAAAAACAAAAATGTTATTAAGGTAAAAGTTAAAAAAATATTTCTCTACCCAAAATTTTATCTCTGAGCATATACAAAATATAATATACATATCCATTAATTATCCACTTAGGTATTTAACAAATGGTCAACTAATATGTTATGTAAATAATTTATAGTAATGGAAGCCCAATTTAATTGTATACATACCTACATAATTTATAAGTAGTTATAGCTTACTCATATGTAAGCACACAATAAATAGTCGTAATTCGACAATTTGTTATGATTAAACTTACAAATTAAATGTTAAATATATGTATATTATACATATGAAGTGAGAACTGGACAGCTTAACAATTATTGTAAACTAATATAAAAGCTATATTATTTTCACTATTTTTTAATATTTATACATAACATAAAAAAAAAAAAAGTTTCATATTTTTTTTTATATAATTTGATTTATTTTACTTATATTATTACATTTGTAGTACATAATTCAACAATAGATGCCAAATTAAGAAAACATATTAATAATAATTTAATCGTTATAACTTTAAACTTATAATCTAAAAGGGTTTCTGACTCAAATGTGAACTGGTTTAAGCAGTAGTTCAGGAGATATTATCGCGCGCAACAGAGTGGGAGATTTATCGGTGGGGATTCGGAACTGTGTTATAAAACTGTCGTCAAACACAACAACCCCATCAGATTGGAAGAATCGAAAATTTCCCAAAAACGCTCACATATATTATAATAACATTTTTAATGCGATTTGAACTCAATCACGTCACAAGTCTTTTTACGCTGGACATCCAACAAGTAATTATTTTTTAATATTACGCATGATGCATTGATGCATGTACTAAAACCACGATTCAATCATTAATATAAATAAAGTTTATTGGTGGTACCTACGATAATTATACTTAGTATTTATTCATATAACATTAAGAAAGATATCTATATTTATTTAATAAATAACATCAATACTAAAAGTTAGTATTGTTGATTATTCTCTTTTTATTTGAACTATATTTTGTTTAATTCATACTTAACTACGTCAGTTTATTATCTAACTGCATAGTTATAAATTTAACATACGATTTCTATATAAAAAAAAATACATGGTTGTAATCAAAATGAATAAAATAGGTGTACCTACGTTTAAAAAAACACTAAAATTTTATATTTTTTTAAGTTAACATTATCGTCAAATTGTAATATACAAAGTGTAACAGATATAACTGACTTTTGAAATTACTTTTGTTCCAAATAAAATTTTTTTTTTTTATTCATCACTAAGAGGCGCTACACGTATAACTTAATTTCATTTTATGTTTATATTTTAGAACTGAAATTAAAAAATTTTAAATTTGATTAAATTTTTTTGGATAAATTCAAAATAGCTAATTTGTGAATTTTATTTTAAGAACAATTTTGATGGTAAAAATATTTATCTAAGTCAAGTAGTTTATTTTTTAGAATTTTTTTAAAATATCAATATTTTTTAATTAAATTAATTTGGAACTTAATAACTTTTTTAAAAATATGATTTTTTTTTTTGTCATGTCTATCTGTTACATCCCATATACTATTCTTAATAGATCTTAGATATTTTGTTAAAATACATATCTATTAAAACCTATTTATTTTTATTGCATAGACTTATAGTAAATATTGACATATTGTGCTCTGCAACATATATTTAATGAATATAGCAAAAAAACCAATAGTGTCTTCTAAATAACAATAAAATTCAAACATTTTATTTCGCACATTTGTCCACCATTTTTTATATAAGTGCATACTGGGCTAGTATTTAGACATAAGTAAATATTTTATAAAATAGTTTGCTATTATGATTGATATAAATATAACTAAACAATTATTTTTTGAGAAAAAACTGTAAAATAAATGTCAATAATTAATCATAAGTACTATAATGTTAATATCAATAAATGTATACATAAGTAGAAAGTTTATTTAAAAAATACATAATATTTAATAATTTGTTGTAGATTAACACAATTGAGATACATTTTCTAATAACGATACTTAATGGACATGCATGAGTAAGTTAGATTATTGTTTTTGAATCAAAATAATTTTGAATCATCACAAAGGCATTATATTTAATATTTAAACAATATAATAGGTATCAAAATTACAAACTTGGAACTAAAGAAAAAGATGATTTTATCAAAAACTTATGGGATGATGAAAACAATAATTTTGGACAATTGAGTACTCCACCCGGTCAACACCAAAACATCCCTGTTTGGCCAACTGCGCTCTATCCTTATAATTATACTTCACGGTTCAAACGTAGGATTTGTATATTAGGTCCATACATTTTTCTACAGAGAAAAAAAATGAACTAATTATACATTTGTTTTCCAGTAGACCAATTAAGCAATGGTAAATGCATTCCAATTTCAAAATCTGATGGGTACACTGATATGTCCAATTTACTACAGATATTTCCAAAACAAACGATCCTTAATCAATCAATGGTCGAACCAGTAATGTTGTGGTTAAATTCTAAGAAGCTAATTGATTACAAATGGTTTTTTATGGAACTTAATTTCAATGAAATTGAAGAAATCAATGAGGATAATATAGAATATTTTATATTTAAGGTTAATAAAAGTTCTATGACAAAAGAGGCGCGAAAAAAAATCTGTTTCGAGACAAAATTATTAAGAAATCGAAAACAGAGATGTGAAAATTTGATATTGGTAACTTTTCACAATTTATTTAAAAAATTTAAAATTTAAAAAACCAATAATTTTCTCTATTATTTCAGTCTTTGAATTCAGAGGTTACTCCACATGAACTGTATGAGTATATTACTTGTATTCACAACATACTTGTTTGTCCTATACCAAATAAGAACTGTATTGTCGGTAACCAACACCAACTACAGCAAGACATAATGCTAATCATGAAAAAATCGTTACATCAACTTTACAATAAAATAAGTGCAAAAAGGAAACTTTTTATTTGTGGTCTATTGGAAATGTCAGTTAATAAATATTTGAAATGCACATCTCTAATATCTAGAAATCTAGCATTCACAAACGACCAAGTCGAAGAAACAATCATTTTTGCTGAAATGCTGAAAAATAAAGTACATGGAAACACTTGTCGCAGTACAACGCTTAAGATAATATAATTGACATTATTTTAATCACTAAAATTACATTTTTTTTTAAAGTTAGTTTCTATAATAGAAAAAATCTAATATAAATTCTATTCTAAAAAACAATTAATAGATTCATTAAATATCCTACATGTTACACAAACTTAACATCTATCAAACAACAGTTTATGAAAAAGTAGTTTTGGAAAATTATTCAACAATAAACAATTTTATAATGTTAAAAATAATGATTTGGTTTTTGTTGAACAAATTCTAATAACTTCAATCAGTGAAATTAAATTTCTTGTCATAAAATACAATAGTTTTTATCTTTTTTTGATTAATCTAATTCTTCTTCTAAAGACAAATGGAACTGAATTGAGTTGAAATTACAATTGGCTCATAAATTTTAGATCATCAATTTATAAGTACACTTTATCTTATTTAAATATCAGTGTAAAAGCCATAATAATTATCACTTAATGTCACAATTTAGATTTTAGATTTACCACAATAATATTCTCAAATTATAATAAATATTAAATTGTTTGATGTCTGATAAACTTATGATTTATATTTACTGTAATTATAAAATTATTTTTTGTGTTGATTAGAATTTAGTTAGTATATACTTATCTAATCAATAGTTTTAAGAAAATATAAATTTTTGTCTAATGTATTATTAAAAATATCTGTATCTTAATAAATAATAATTTATATGACAAACAAATTTATTAAATATTAAGTTAGTTTGTTGTAATTATATTATGTTATACATAATAAATTATTATTGTTTAATAAGTATCGTCAATTATTTTATGTTAAATGTTGTGCGAAGTTGATGTTAGTTAATTTATATTTCTAATGCATACCAGTTTATTATATATTTATTGTAAAAAAAATTGTTTTGAACTAAAATAATACACTTAGTTTATTATTAATTTCAAATTTGTTTTTATACTACAAATAAAATTATTCCTTTTCATCCAGTAAAGGTTATGAAATATATATTATTATTTTAGTAAATTCATTATTCTGAAACATTTTAAGAATACAATTGAAATGTTTTAAAAGTATCAATTTGTAACATTCATAGAATTGTTCTTGTAACAATGTAATGTACATATTATATTATGTAACATATGTTACGACTTGTAACATGTTTGGAGTGTTAATAGTAATATACTTGTAATTTTAAGATAAAACATTCTATTCATACTACAATAAATTGATATAATGTTATTTAATAGCTAATAGAAACTTAAGTTTATAACGATGTTATTGTAGTCAAAGTAAAGTAAATTTTAAATTTGCATAGTATTTTTAAGTATAATTTATCTTTTAGAAATTGACCATGCATCTACACTGTTCTGTATGTTTTATTGAATTCAATTTTGATTTTAATTTTTCAAACATGGCTTTAAATTTTAAATTAATATGTCTTGACGTCTTGTTAGAGTTTGTTGGCATAGAATATTTTTTTGGGAAATCCTTAATTGATCAAATATTTAAATATTTAAAACTTCATCAATGAGATTAAATGGTAAAGATACATTAATAATCAAATTCAAAATTATATTATCAAGTTCTTCTAAGAAAATACAATTTTTTTTATATTATGTTAATTATAAATATAACTATATAAGTATACAAAAGCTTAAATGTCATTGTTTATATACCTTGAGAAGTGTTATATTTATTAACATATATCGTATTACCTCTAATAAAATTGTTCATTTACATTTTGATTGGTAATTTTAATATTTTTCTCTTTATACAACTGTATTGATACATAATTAACGTTAATTTTTCTCTCGATTTCAACAGAACTTGGTTAAATTAATTCTTTCACAATTTTAATATTACAGTGTTGATTCTATGAATTAAAAAATAATTATATACATTTCAATATATTATAGTATAATGTACAAAAAAATTATAAAATAACTAATTGTATACTGCACATATAGATACAAACAACAAATATAATTTATCTATTTTTTCATGTTGCATTTTGATAATTGAACTTTACTTGAATTTATATACTATACAACATACGTTTATATCTCTGTTCAATAAATTATTATTTTATTAATGTTATATAATTTAGGAATTTAATACTTATATTATATATATTTATTTAAATGGTGTTGATACACAAATAGGGGTAAAAAATAATACCAAAATAAATTCACCATCATAAATTCAAAATAATTGTAAAAAAAAATGTGTTTATTGATACCTATATAAAATAATATAATTGTAATTTATAATTATTCTATATTTTAATTTATTGATAAATTACCTTCTTATTCTAGCTAATTTCTGCTTAGTCCAATATTTAAGTTAGTTTTAGTTATTTGTGTAACTGAGTATCTGAGTATTGAACAATAAACATTATTAGAAGGTGATCTGGTATTTGCAGTAAAGGTTTTACTCTTGGCATTTTTTTATATCAGGTAAACAATTAATATTAGACAATTGAGATGACGATATTAATCAAGAACAATAACTTAGTATTGTACAAATATAAGTTATGACTAAATAACTTTAAAGATATAAATATATCTTATAGATTATAATTATCTGGATAAAAAATGAATAGATGACTCAATTTAAAACTTGCATTTGTAAAATAGGTAACAATTTTGTTGTAATTGCAATAATTTACATAAATTCATGGAAAATAAGTCATAATAATTTTTTTTTTTTTACTAATTTGTATACATAATTTAAGTATGTAGGTACTAGGTATCTATTATCTATACAATACATAATTATTATCTACATAAATTGTTATACCTAATAGATAATTATATTAAGTACTAATATAGTATAACATAGATATTATTATATAAAAATACCAATTAATTTAAGAGGACATTATACCCGCATGTGTTGTCTCTGTTTAACTAACATACATCATGACAAATTAAATAACTTAAAAAACTAAATAACTTAAATACCTAACCAAAACCAACAATAATAATAATTATTTTTTGTATGTCTGTACATAGTGTACATTTAAAATTGAATAATATAATCATGCTACATGCTACATGCCACAATATTGTTTAGAACTTTTATTAAATTTAGGAAATATATTTATTAATATGACTATACATTATATATGAATTAAACCATTGAAGATATTTTCAAAACAGTTGTTATATATTATAATCTTATAACTACATAAAAATCAATAATGGTATTGACATTAGTATGATAAGTTGCTTTATATTATTAATTATTATACAAGTATTACAGTAGGTATCAAAGATTTAAAATTATAATGTCATTGAAATATAAATCTTCTTAAAAATCAGTCATCTAACTAAAATATCTATAGTTGAATACATACCGTACGTCCGTACCAATACCGATTTTCAAATCCCAAAGTGAGATGAAAAATACAAAATTATTTGTAACAATATATATATATATATATATATTTATTAATATCCGCACCTAATACATAAAATTCCAAAAATTATTGAACTGGTTGACTTACAAATTAAGTAAAAATTTCAAACAAGCATAGAGATTATTAATACATTTCCGAGAATTGTTTGTTATATAAAATTCCATTTAGTTTCAGAAATATTTCTTGTCATTTTACTAAAATATAGATTGGCTTACGGCTATAGGTACATTTTATAAAATACAACTTGATAATCTCACTGTAATACCCATATGAAAAAAATTTTACATAGTAGTATTTCCGATATTTTTTAATTAATCCAAGTAAAAATTACTTACGAAGAACAGTATTTATACCTTGTATTACATTTTTCTACACTTCTTTACGACTCAACAATAATTTGATTATACGTCACGTCGTGCATATATTATTTCTGTATCCTGGTTAGATAATATTAAAGCAAAAAAAAAATGTATAAATTGAAAACAATAAACCACACATTACTATAAAAACAATACATACATCACTGCGCAGAATCTTAGTTTTTTCTCGTGTATACACTTATATGTTTGTCAGTATTTTAGCCATATAAGAATTAACATATTTTCATTTGCATGTATTGCAGTAGGATCTTATATTAGACATTAAATTAAGTATCAAAATAATATTAATATATTTAAGAATTTAATTTAATTCATTACACCACTAAAATAATTTTTAAATTAGGTCTTATTAAAAATGTTTCAGATTCATCTTGTGCTTCCCATAGTCTTACAAAATTAAATTTAACAATTTTTCAGGTGGATAGTTTTTCTCATTATTTATTATATAGAAAAATTTATACGCAATTCTTCCATAAAATGTATAGCTTTAAAAATGTTTAAATGTCCTGCAAACGAACTTAAACGCGCTTCAATAACAACATTTAGTTTTCTCAAAAAATTATTATGACAACCAAATCATAAATAAATAATAGTTATAAATTTATAACTTAATGAGTACCTATTGTAAAAAAATAAAAATAAATATGAATATATATTTTTTTTTAATCTTACAATGTTGCACATAAAAAAATACCATAAGTACTGTCTGGCTCACGACTAATTTAAACATTAAAAATTGATTTATAATTTATTACCATATATATTCCACTGGACAATTAAACAAAAAATAACTTTACTGATTTTGTTTTAATTTAAAAAAATGTATTTGTACTTGAATCTCAGTATGAAATGAATATTGCCATAAATGTAATGAAACAATGGAAGCGTATCGCATCAAATAGGGAAAGTTATACAGTTATATTACTTAGTACTTATACTTGTGAGTTATGATACATGATATATTGCAGGCAGTTACTTTAATAAAATATATATATATGATAAACTAAACAACAGCTTAGACTTAGCTGTTGGTGACGACTGTCTATTATAAACCGATTATAATGTGTTATAGATGTATATCATTACATATAAAACTTAAATTTAAAAGTTTAAAATTAGGTAATTTAAATGTAAACAATTTAAATTCTCAGGCATTTCCCACGGTCTTACAAGATCGAATTCGAACATTACACAGCTGAATAATTTATTCTCTTTATTTTTCAGTTTACCAACCATCTAGTATTTTCCATAAAAGTAAACTTTGGGAGCTCTATTGTCTCCTATAAATTTTATATCTAATCCTGTTGATGTAAACGTGCCATGAAAATAACAAATTATAAATTAAGTTATAAGTATAACTACAGTATATATATATATATCTATTATAGTTTATGTATATTTTGCATATTTAACATTTTCGAAAAAAAATAGATTTTTTTTAACCTATGTATATTGTATTTTAAATGATATTTACGTTTTTTATTTTTTACGTTGGTATTTATTGTCATCATCGCAACTTGCGATCGAATATTAATTTGACGAAAACGGTGTAATGTGCATTTAATCTCTATCACGATAATATGCCGAAATATTATCTTTTCGTAAGTCTATCTATTGTTTATTTGTTAGTAAATTGTTTGATACTTAGTAAGATATTTTGCATTTTTTATACATATTTTATAATTTTTTTGTGAATATTTTGCCTATTTTAGCTCATGTAGTTGTTGAATCCAATTTATAACTAATATTAGTTAACAATTTATACATATATATTATATATTATAGCTTAAAATAATAACATAATATCTTAGTTTCTATTGTGTATAGGTAGGTATTATTTGTTAATTTCATTATCCAAGCAATAGATTCTTAAAATAAATTTTGAATATATAAATACAATTATTTTTAGTACTTAATTGTTAACAATTTTTTTTTTTTGCAATTCTTTGATAGAAATATACGGTTTACTAGGTAACAATTTAGTTAATCAATAAGTAGAATCATATTATTAGTTGGGATTTTGGAAGCTGCGAGTTTTATACGATATATTACAGTTACAAATAGAATAAGATTGCCTTCGTTACTTATCACCGATATTTTTTTCAACTTTTTTCATAACACTAATCCTTACCTACGTTATTTTTATACAACGTAGGAATCACATATAGACGAAACTGGAAATAATATCAAATGATCATCGTTAAATAAAAGTTCACGCCATTTATACCCGCTGTAGATTTTATTAGTTGACCGACGACCGTTCAAGGTTCAGATAGAGTGTAGCTTAATATAAAATAAATATAAAAATAATTACGGTGGAACGCGGAAAAAACTTGGCATTAATAAATTGGCTTAAACAAAAATCGTTTTTTACGTCAACGAAAAGAAGGGCATATTAAATGATTATGTATACACACAGGACATGTTAAAAGACAGTAGCCATTAAAAAATACTATCAATGCTGGGTAAGCGCAATCATATTTTAAATACAATGGAGAAGATCGAACACCAAATTTTACAAGAAAATTGTAAACGCAATGTAAATAACAATTTAGACCGTCAAAAAATTTATGAACCTTTTTCAAAACGTATGGTGAACTTTTTAAAACAGTATAAACGTATAATTATAAATTTGGCAATGTGGTATACCCATTCGTGTTGTTTTACGGGTTTCCATTGTTATACAGTAAACATACACAAACGTAATTGTGTTCTCAAAAAGGTAAATCGTACACAATCGGGTTCTACCCACAGTTACGACCATTCAAATTTATTATTTCTACCTCATTTACAATAATACAATTATCATGTTCAAAATTATCACACAAATTCAACATATTAAGCACGTCTCATATTAAATTTATGAACATTAAATATTACCGATGGTAGAGGACAGTTTTCAGATGGAATTTTAAAAGCCTTTTGAAATGAATTCCAAGCATTTCCTAGGACAAACTTCATTGTTGAACATGCTTTAGGATTTCTGTTGACATAAGAATTTGATTTCCAACCTCTAGTTATACTCCAAGAAGAAAGGTTATAGTCTATCTACAAAATAAAAATTAATTTATAAATGTATAATGTAAATAACTACATAAACATACTAAATTAAATTAAATATTTTTAGAGAATAACTTTAAATAATTTAAATATTTTTAAAAAACATTTACATATTTTTTATATATTAAATAAAAATCATTAAAATTTACCACAATTAATAATAGTTATAGTAGCTTATTATAATATTAAAAAGAAAATTAGACTAGTATTTAACAGGTCTGATGTACAGTAGGACAATAAGAGTCAAGTTAAGTACCTCGTCATTGAGTATGTTACTGTCCGTTTAAAAAAGTTCAACAAGTAGATTGACTTTGAAAAAAATCAGTTTGTCATTCATACAAATAAGCAATGGTTAATATGTAAGTAATAGGTATTGAAAGACTAATAATAAGTCACTGTAATGAACTAATAAATAGGTAGACTAATTTTTAGTTTAATGATAAATCGGTGCACCTCAATGAAAAACGATTCTAAATGGAGACGGTCTTGTCAACACTTAACCACTATTACCAAGTATATTTTATCATATATTTATACAACTATTATAATAAATGATTTAAGTATTAGTAATACAGTATAAACTATTAAGGTGCAATCGTTTAAAATTAATTTAAATATTTTTAAATCGCCATTGCGTAGATATAATAACATCTAATAATATTCGTAATATTATCAAATTCCAATGAATATTATTTAATTACTACACAATAACTAAAATCGTTATTTTTTGTTTGAATATTCGAGCTCCTCAAAATTCGAACTTAAAATGTCTAGATTTTCAGCTATTTGAGTTTCAAAATACAAAAAAAAAAAAAATGAAAAATAAAACACTTATCATTATAAAATTAAAACATTCATCAACACGTTCCACCCAAAATCTTAAATCGAATTATAATAATTAAAAATACACCGAATATTCTAGTATTTAAATATATATATATTTATACATTTGATGTTACTTTTTAGAACATACCAAACTTAACTGACATAACCCTGTCAGCTAATATTTTAGCCAAATATCTTCATTATACTAGAAAAAATTAAAAATTATATTGATTATTTTTTACATATCGTGTTTTAATTATTATATACGATTATAGATACTTACGAATCAATTATAAATTTCAAATTAACTTACTGATAACGAATCGTCAAGAGGTGCTTGCGATGTTATATTTCCTTTTATTTCTGTAATATTTCTTGCTTTTTTACTTAAATATAGATTAAATTTCATTTGTAGATACTGTGTCGTCTCACAGGGACGTATCGTTTGAAATCACAATTCGATATTCTCCCTGAAATAAAAGAAAACTTAAAAAATAGTTTATATTTAACTTATAAATGGCCAAAACTGAAAATATGTCCGGTTTTATTGTTTTAATATATCTTGGAATTAAATTATTTACCACTGGCAAGTTTGGCATATAAACATCTTTTGATTTGGACACATAACAAATTATAAGAAGAAGAATTGTTTTCAATAAAAACATTATGATATTCACAGAAAAGAGCAACAATTAATAGGTATTGAAAGTTAAAAACGCGAGAATAAAAAATATTTACGAAATACAACTAGATACTAATAGGTATCTATTATCGTTATTATTTTGACTAGTACGTAACGATTCATGCATGAGTAATGTCTTTAAATTATGAATATAGTGTTATAATCTAATATATACATAATAATATAATAGGTATAAATGTATGTAATATAAATGTTATGTAGTAATTTAATTTTAATATGTACTGGTATTATTATAAAACATTTTACAAGGCATGTAATTATGTGGACGTTCTTTGATTTGAAATTAGAAGAGTAGAACATTGAATTAGTTCAATAAGAAGAAGAATTTTAAATAAATCATAAATTTTGTTATTCATACAAATAAGTAACGACTAACGATGTGTATTAGTAGTGCACTGTACTGCGTGTATATGCATCGTTACAAGACCTTAGGAGGACGTCTCACCCGCATATGTGTCTCCGTCTTACACACGTACGACATGATAAATTTTCGTTCACCAGTTTCAATAGTGTGATTTTAGTTTTAATATAAGAGTGAATTGACCTACTATAAAGCTTTTTGGTAAGAACATTATCTGTGTTCTCTCATTGGGTTTTTACGATATTTTAATTTTTAGGTGAATTATGAGTATGAAATTATTAAATATTTAAAAATGCTCATAATTCACTTAAAAATTAAAATGTCGTAAAAAACCAACGAGAGAACACAGATAATGTTCTTACCAAATAGTTTTATAATAGGTTAATTCACTCTAATATTAAAACTAAAAGCAGACTATTGAAACAAAAATTTACTATGTCGTACGTGTGTAAGACGGAGACAACACATGCGAGTGAGACGTCCTCTTAACTCCGAATACGCGGTTTTTTTAACCTCGTAACTCCGCACATAAGTTTTTTATTTTTTTATTGTTAAAATACAATATATATTATTAAAATTAAATAAAAATAATATTAGATAGAAAATACCGGAAACATCATAATCTAAACGATGTATATCACTAACATTTATATCAATTATTTTAAGTCTATAGGTAGTTATAACTAAAAACGAATTATTTAATAAAAATAATAATAATCAACACATACAACAAAAATCGTCGTTGCCAGTATAAAATTAAATGCAATACAACTATAATGTAAATTAAAATTAGTTAATATTATTAAATTAAGCTAAACTTTTTACAAAATTATATCTATCAATTTGGTTGTCGTTGAATAATTCTATTTTTTTATTTATAATTTGCATATTAATATTTTGTTGAGTTCTAATTATATTACTGTCATTATTATTGCAGCAGAATTTGTTCGTATGTAAGAATCCGTTTGAGTAACTAAAACATTTTTAATAAAAACTGTAATACTTGGATGTACTGAAGTAAATAAATCATCAAATTTGGCATGAAAAGACTCACTCAATTAAATAGATTTGTAATAACATCAGAGAACTGATCAGTGATCGCTGTTGATTCGTTGAATCACTAAGGCATGGTAAGTTATAACCGATACACAACAATAACGATTAGATATGACTTTGCAGATATAATAGTTTAATTTTAATTTCGACTTAATTTTACACCGATGTAGGTAGCGATTTCTTAATCTTAATTTATTTTTATGGCATGTGGAAATTTGGCGTTATAAATATTTTTAGGACGCGGAGTTACGGCGCATTCATTTTTTAGACCGTGCGGAAATACGGTGCATGCGAAGCTACGGTACGGATTCACAAGATACTTTTATTCGTGTGGAACTATAGACCTACGGTACGTCCGATAATGGGTTTTAAAAATTTAAAAATGTGAGTTGGGATACCTTATCAGTAATCAGTGAAGGTGCGGTTTCCGAGGCGGGTCTACAGGTAGCGGCGACAAGTCGCCGCGACACGTCGCTAGTTTAAATTTTTACGAACATTATAATATAGGCTGGTTTGGAACGCGTGCATGCCATCTAGCGGCAACCGATCTTTTGGTAGCGGCGACCGACGAAACGACTGCATCGCGATCAGTAGGAGTGTGAATGTGTACTCTAAAGCAACAAGTTTGACCGCCTGCAACATAATACATATTATACCTTTTTAGTATCTAATTATAATTAATTTTTATTTTTAAACAATTTATAAATATAGTAGGTACATACTACATATAGTACATATAGTACTTACTTGTATATTAAAGTAGATATACTTATACTTATACATTATGCAAAATAAAACTATGCGCCAGTTCGAATTGTTGGTAAATGAAGACATTCTATCAGGAGAAAACAAAAAAAATAAAAAAAAATCTCAGCCAACATTTAGGGAATTAATTTTACAAGATCCGTCGTGGCAGGAAATGTCCATTGACGTAAATAAATCTGGTAAGTACAATATGAAATATAAAATATAAAGTAGTATGATAAGGTTAAGACTAAATATTCTAGTTTATAATTATTTATGAATTGTTATTAGATAGACCTTTAAAAAATTTAAAATGCTATTAATACAATAATATTTTTTAATAATAATAATACATTTTATAACTTATAATATTTTATAGTTAAAGATACATTGAAAACCATTGTGTCTTCGTACTCTGAAAATAAGCGAAAACTTGATACGGAATATGCAGCTCCAGATAAAAAGAAAATATTGTTGTTGGCTCCTCATCTTAGCTTTTTAGAAGAAATGCTAAACAAACGAAAGTACGTATAAAGTTTTATAATTTATTTTACTTATAATACCTATTTAAGATATATTTCAATGATAGGCAAAGTGAAAACATAACTAGTTATGTTTAATGTTATTACTTATTTGTCATAAAAAATATAATATGTGTATTTATTCACTGGGCGTCTGGGCTTATATCTCGCAAAAGGTTATTGACTTAATGGATACCTACTCATCACTTAAAAATTATAATATTACTGCCTAGTACCTCAAAAAATACATATTTGAAAGTAATTTTCGTAATCAATTATACCTCTAAAATTCGTAGTAATTAGTAATAATAATAAACAACAATATATTATAATTTATGATATACTAAATAGTTAATATTATGAAATTAAACATGGTGTACCTACTGGTTATTAAGGGTTAATAGCCTGAATAGGTTATTGCCTATTGAAACTACTGTAATTTAGCCGTAATCATCGCCCATACATGATGACTATAATTAATATTTATTATTTTATTTTATTACTTAAATTACAGAGCAACTTCAAATCTTGATCATAGAAACATCAACTCTCAAAATGAAGACACTGAAGTAATGAATATTGTTGATAACGGTGTAGAAAATAATTTACTACCCAACACATCATCTCAAACAACAATATATAAAAAAAAAAATGATCAATTACACAATAGTTTTGAAAAGAAGCCAAAGGAGCAACAAACATTTGAAACAATTACGTCACAAAACGAAAATATTTTTTTAAAACGCGATGAATGCGATGATATCGATCATTTTTTTAAAAGCCTCTCTTTATCAATAAAAAAATTACCATCAAAAGGAATTTCTGAGGCAAAATTAAAAATGCTGTCAACATTTATGGAGATTGAAGATAAGTACACGGATTATCCATCAACCTCTGCAGAGTAACACAATTCATAAGGCACACAGGATGGACAATGGTCAGTATAATTTTCTTCAACATGCATCAACTTGTAAAGTATACCCCAGTACTTCAAATTTTAACCATGACAAAGACAGTAAGATTTCAGATAATTATATAAAAAATAAATAATTATTAGTGGAATTCAAATTTATATGTAATTGACATTATTTATAAGAGCATTACTTATTTCAACAAAATATTTTAAAAACAATATATTAGATAATACTTTAATAGTCCATTAAACATAGCCACATAAGTATAATATATAAATATAATAATATGTAAGTTAACGTTAAAGTCTTTAAAAATATATTATAAATATTAAAAATTACATAAGTAGGTACGCATATACAGAAATATAAACGTATGTATCACGGATCAACAAATATACAATATAAATATTAGCTAGGTATAATATTATTATTAAGTATACCTATAGTAATACATATTAGTTATTAATTTTTTTTTAAATTATTTAATATAATGATACACTATATTATGATATAATTGTTAATTTATTTGCGGTAGACCGCATACTATATGACAGCCTCCTAAACGATATAATATGATGAAATTGATGAGGTTGTTAAGAGGATGTCATACCCGTATGTGTTATCTCGTATGTCTTATGAACTTGAAACAGCAAATTCGCATTCAGCAGAATCAATTTTATGCTATTAGCTTTAACATCAAGTGTAGCTATTAAAATATCCAAATAGTAATTAAGAGTTTCCAAACGTTTTGAGCATTCGGTTTATATATACCATATTCATAATTATATACAAATGAAACAAATCTGTTATTGTTATAAAATACTAGCTACAAATCTATTAGCTAAAACACATCGTAAGTGTAATTAAATATGTGTATACCCACAGTCAGTAGATTTTTTTCATTAGCGTGGAAAATATCCAACGTAGGTATACCTACGAGTACTGACTGAATCAGTATTGTATACCTATAGTAAAACCTACCGTACCGGAAACGGGGTCATTTTCGATACTTTTTATGGGAAAACCTCCGAATAGGTACCTGTTTTAATCTTAATTTAAAAATAATGTCAAAACAACCGAAGAAAAATATGTTTACGCTATAGAATAACAATAACAAATTTGTTTCACGACATTGAATTGTATTTATATAATATGTATGCTTTCATAATTTTTTTGTCGTATTCGTTTAATTATATGTACCCATTGATTAAATATTAAAATTATATTATATCTACTATTAAGACATTAAATAATAATATTATAATTTAATTGATTCTAGTGCATTTTTTTTCCTTTGCGCATTTATCCTTGACAAACTACAAATTCATTAGAACTGGTGAATGGTGATGTATTATGTTAGTCCAACATCATTCGATCAATAAATATGTTGGTCGGCATAATATTACATTATTATTTTCGTACAACGTACTTGTAAGCTATAGAGCAAAACATTATTATAAAGCTCATTCCTACCACTCTTCTTGTGCAACCTAACTGTGGATTTTGCCACCCACATTATTTGGGTGTAAATCAATACTGTACCGCCGAAAACTGACACGTTTCTGACCTTTAACCAGCTTCGACATCAGCTCTTACCCGGCCGGATTTTGGGTGGTAGGGAGGACGTTTGCAAGCCCGCGTAGCTGGTGTGTCAAGATAATAATATACCGTTGTCAGCACAACAGTTTTGTGTAATTTGTAATTTTTATGATGAAAGTTTATACTTTTTAAAGATAAACCAATTAGAGAAAAAATGATACAACATTAATACTACCTATATAATATTATAAAAGCGTGATAACAGTATTCCTTGTGTCTAGTACCATCTGTATCTACCAGAACGTGTTTTGGCCTTATTTTCAATAATTTTTCCCCGAAAGTAGACGAACGTCGACGACACTCGCGACGAAAACGACAACAATATTTATAATTATTATATAGGTATAAATACATAATTAAATCAGATATATTTTAATGTGTAGTGTAAATGTACAAGACAGTGTTGTCATTTAGAATTTGGATTGCGGAAAGTATTTATTTGCGTTTTTAAAATTCAATATTACGTTAATCCGGCCTACTTTTTAAATAGGTTTAGCTGAAAAATGGATAGATTCCAGACAGAATTAGTGACTTGTATTGTGTAAATATGAGTATTAAAATAATTGAAATAACGTGACTATCGTAGAAAACCAAGAGGTTGAGTTTAGACTGTAATAAATTCTATTAGAATATACAATTATTAATTATTATACACTTTTACCTTTTTTCGGTATGAAACGATATCGGCTGTGCTTGTGATTTATCAACGAGTAACAACTGTCGTTTTTAATCACTTATTTAACAACACATTATGCTCGTGTTAACTAAAAACAATAAAAATAAAATAACATTTATCATTATTGCCACCGCGAATGACGCGTGTGTCTATAAGTCCCAAAGACAGGCGATAAAAGCAGTATACTATAATAATAATATGTATACATTTATATCGTCGTTTAATTCTCGTGATTAAATCGAGCGAGTATTTTTCAGAATCACGTCAATAGTAAGTTGTAATATTATAACAACATCGTGACGGTCGTAATCGTCTTTTGATGCATCATAATATTATAATATAATATGTAAGGGTATAGCTAATTTTTTTATATTTTATTTTTTGCCGATTCTCCTTTTTCACTAACTAGTGAGACTATTGTTACAAGATATGACAAGCTTATAGGATATAACAAGCCAAGTAAATTAAAATTTAGGCATACATGTACTTTCTACGACAGCATTACATATTGACCAATATTTACTATTTAGACTTGATAATAGAAAATAGGAACACACAGTGCTCGAATTGGAAATATAAAAGAAAGGGGACTATCAGACTTGAAAAAAATTAGCGTTCCACTCAATGATTGAAACCAACCTAAATCGTGGGGGGCACATCCCCCAAATAGTATTATCGACAATAATCAAAAAAACATTACAACGATACAAAAAGTACACAACAACAATAAATAATTATTATTAATTAAAAACAAATATTTTATTTTATTTTGAAATACAAACTATAATTATTTAAATTTTTAATATATTCCATAGCTCTATATATAATATGAATGGCTCTCTTCGTTATTTTGTCGCTTAGGGCAGCAGTTAACTTAATCGCAGCACATCGTTTGTCCTTCTGTGATACAACATAATGCTCGTGTAAATAGGTTAGGTATATAAGTATATAAATATTATTAGCAGCTGTAACCCTTTATTATAATAATTATCTTATATCTTTTGATTTTTATCATTAATGAAATTTACAATTTATTACATATTTTATTCAAATTGATAATACATAATATACTATATATTATATAGTATATAAACGTTTTACAAGTTTTTCAATAATGATTTATATGAGGGCTGTTTAATTAAAAATACAAGAAGGGGTATACGCTAAAATAAATACAATTTTGAAGGGGAGCTCCCCCCCCAATTCGAGCACTGGGAACACAATATACTATTATACGAACGCTTGGCACGTGTCGTCCCGGGAATTGGGGTGCTTATTGCGGAATAGGGATCATATAAAAACGGCTTTGTTTATCCATCATTATTGATCGGCCTGTTCCTATAACAACCGCGGCCGTCGTCAAGGAGATCGCGAAGGCTGTTCAGGATTTGGCGAGTTCCCATACGAAGCATTCTAACGCACACACTACGCCGACGACAACGTACACCTCCACCCAAGACCCAACGTCAATCCAGGTAAACTTCATCTGGACAAGCCAGAAAAGGGAGAGGGTCATGGGAGCTGATGGTGATATAAACGAAACAGCATATAGCTAATATAGGGGGATTTTATGCCCCGAACGGATATAGTTTTGAATACATATGCCACAGTATTATAGTAAAACAATTTACGTTTCGGCACTTATTAGCATATTAAACGATAATTAATTAAAAAAACAATATACTAATAACTAATAATGTAAGTAGTTTATTGTTATTATAAATATTATTAAACATTACCTATGACATTATTAAATTAAATGATTTACCTTTAAAACCAACACTTTTGTAGAGGACTAGAATACTTAGACTCATCTATAGCACCTATTAAATAAGTAATTTTTTATAGCATACGATTAATTAGATTTATATTATTAAAAACAACAGCAAATTATAACAATACATATTTGTTGAGATCAATAAGCCGCAACAATGGCCCACGCACCACTTTACCTAACCATGTATCGGCGACCTATATTTTGACATTTTTTCACCGACCACACACATCCGTGTGAATATTATCTGTTGACTCTTTGTAAATTATTTTTGGTAGATTAAATTCTTATCGCGTGTCACTTATATGTAAATATCATGTGTATTATCGACTGTCGTGTACTCGTGTACCTACCTACTATAAAAGTAGTCGCAAAATGTGCTCTTTCTAGAAACAATACCAGTTTTTTAATATTATATTATATTATATTCATATATTCTGTGACGCGAATTGTCATTTATTTTCATATTGCGACTTGCGAGTAGCAAATCGTCATAATATACTATCAATTGAACAGAAATGTATTTATTTTTGATTTCCTGTAAAATTGCAAATACCTATTAAATAAATAATAATAATATAATTTTCATCATAGAAAAAATTGTACGAGGGTACGAGATTTAATTTTTTACGAAATCGCGTAAAATAACGATATATTAAATTCAAATATAGGTAATAATACAATATATCCTACTAATTATCCTAGAATGACAAATAATCTCAGTTCAGAATCATTTTTCGTATACAATGATACCCGTCATTGTATTCAAATTTAACACATCCATTATAGTGACCTACTCTCTCTCCGTCTCTATACTATACAGCGGAGCGATACCCACTTGCTCACCCTTTTTTTTTCATGTTTATTATGTTTTTTATATTTCTAGTAGTATAATAGTTAATAATAATTAATAAAAGAGTAATCGTTATATTATTACAAACCTATCTGGCTATTGGCTGTGTATATAATTATAAAGTTATTAGATTAGTAGATCATCATTATTTTTTGAATCTGTACGGAATTTTTTTTGTTAACAACTATTATTTGTGACTGTCAAGCTGTTATACCTTAATGTTGTAGCTAAATAAACAATTTTAGCTAACTTGGCCTTATACCAACTATATAATCATTAGTCAATGTGAAATGATTATTATAATGTAAACATTTAATAAAATATTTTAAACACATTTTATTTTTAGTATCTAGTCAATCATATATTATAGTTAATTATTTAAAATCTGTCAATAAATTAAAATACATTAAAAAAGAAAAATAGAGGATGCTACAGATGCATTTATTATTTCTGTGCAATACACGTACATAGCTTTACACTCTGAATTTTCAATATTTTAAGTACTTATATTTATAATCAGCTAATAAACATTTTTGAACTTTTGTATTTCATTTACTCATAACTCACTTTAAAATTAAAATACAGTGAGTTTCGCTTAATGTGATCAAATTGGTTCAAATCACTTTGATTCTATTCACCGGTTGATTCCATAAAACATTTTTTTTTTTATTGATGAGTTTATATTTATATGTATGTTTAAAATTAGATTAAAATAAAATAAAGTAAAGAAACTATCTATTTTTTATTGTACTTGAGAATCTACTAATTTAATTTTCATACTAGTCTGAAATTAAAATCCATATTCAGTTAATAAAATAATTTATACCTACATGATTTTTAATTATTTAAAAATAAATAATTAATAATGTATGTACATATTATATTTATAACTTTTGGTATTAAATTCTAATAAAAGGTTAATTTAACATTAATAAAATATGAATTGGTTTGGGATTTTCAATTTTGATTCTTATAAACAATTGATTCTATAAACCAGTGATCACATTAAGCTGAACTCACTGTATTTAAAAACCTAGAAGTAAACAAGTAGTATGATATTATTTAATTTAAATAATACCATGAAAAACTTTAATATACTTTCTAATTTAATAATTTTATTAAAAAAAAAAACAGTTCTAATAATACAATAAATACACACTTAACTCGGTATGTTATGTGTATGTAACACATAAAAAATGAATGCATGTGCTATGCTTTTTTATTTTGAATCTTTTATATGCATGAATTGTAAAACAGTCATATTAATATACTAAAGTGTAACTTTATTAATTATTTATTATAACATTCAATAGTTTCAAACATTGTAACATACAAATCTTAGTTTATGATATAAGAATTGTGACAACACATTAGTTAGAAAATAAAAAAAATGGAATAAGCTAATATAATTGTTGAAATTAAATAATATTCTACAACATTTAATATAATTAGTTATATAAGATTGCATGCTATAATTTAAGTGTTGTTATACATAATTAAAGTAAAAATGAATGCTTATATGGTTATTATGACAAATTTTAATTGCGGATGAGACAATGAATTCGGGGGAGGGCACATCTTTTTTTTGGGTAGTCAAGCTACGCTACCCATTGCCTTCATATATATGGAGATGTATATTACTTCTATTACAATTAGGTACACTCATATTATATAATATATATTATTACAGTTTATAATTATTTTATTTGAAATGTCTGTATTATTATTTAACATATTTCTTTCAACAATAATATTCATTTTTCATTACAACACTCAGTAATTTCAAACATGATTAATTAAAATTTATAATACACCATATAACTTAGCTAATAATATATAAGAATTATTATAATATAACATTATTTAGAAAATAAAAAAATTAAATTAAGCTTATATATATTTTAATATAATATTAATTATTTTTATAACACATTAACATCCACAAACATTAATAATAACATACAATATATCCAGTGGCATATTTAAAAAACCGTCTAACTATTCAAACTCAAAAAATTACACACTTTGAAAAAAAAATGTTACCACTAAAATTTGTTTGTTACAATCCATGTATCATATATGGCCACCGTCATGGCGAACAAATCCGTGACGTTACGCGCAATGTCAAAATTCACTGTAACTATAGCAAACAAATAGTCAAACAAATTTTAGTTGTATCATTGTCTTAGTTAGACTCTATTATATTTATTACAATAATAAAATAATAATTATTTTTTTGAGTTGAATGGTCCTTAAAGGGTTCAAATAAAGCCGGCAAATCCATAAGAGGGGCCTCGTACAAAATTATTAGTAACAAACTTCCCCTCATTTTTACAAAATTGCTGAAATAACCAATATTAATTTTAGTAGTAGGTATAATGTAGAATAATTTCGATTTACGTGTATAAGTTATTACTTTATTAGTTCAATCAATCTTTTCTATTTTTGAAGAATTTTTATTTATTTAAATTATTTTATTATTAAAACAATGGTAAATTATATTCAAGTTTACAAAATTCATTTTATTTTTTAGTCAATATTAAAAATTAACTTTATAATTTAAGTGGGCCTCAGTATACAATTTAAGAGGGGGCCCCGTCAGCATTTGCCAACTAAACGATCGTTAAATCCGCCACTGATATATATCTTAGCTTGTTTTAAGTATTGTAATTACACATTATTTAGAAATTAAAAAAATGGTATTAAGTTTATATATATTTAAATATAATATTAATTATTTATTAGCACACCCAATAATTTCAAACATTATAATATATAATAAAGCTTAACTTATAGTATAAATATATACTGTGATAAAACATTATTTGTGAAATAAATGGTATTAAGCTTATATATATTTTAATATAATATTAATTATTTATTAGCACACCCAATAATTTAAAACATTATAGTATATAATAAAGCTTAACTTATAATATAAATATATATTGTGATAAAACATTATTTGTGAAATAAATGGTATTAAGCTTATATATATTTTAATATAATATTAATTATTTATTAGCACACCCAATAATTTCAAACATTATAGTATATAATAAAGCTTAACTTATAATATAAATATATATTGTGATAAAACATTATTTGTGAAATAAATGGTATTAAGCTTATATATATTTTAATATAATATTAATTATTTATTAGCACACCCAATAATTTCAAACATTATAGTATATAATAAAGCTTAACTTATAATATAAATATATATTGTGATAAAACATTATTTGTGAAATAAATGGTATTAAGCTTATATATATTTTAATATAATATTGATTATTTATTAGCACACCCAATCATTTCAAACATTATAATATGCAATATATCTTAGCTTAAAATATAAATATTGTGATTACACACAATTTAGAAAATAAAAGAATTGTATTAAGTTAATATATATTTTAATATAAAATTAATTATTTATTTTAAGTTTCAACACCCAATAATTCAAATATAATATAAGCATTGTGAAAAAAAACATTATATATTATAATTATTATTATAATCATTATACATTATGTAAAATCATTGACTGTTAAAATATGATATTTGTTTTTAATCAGTTTTAAAAATTAGTTGAATTAAAATTAACCAAATTAGGATCAGTGGCGGCTTAAGTCTTCATAACTCAAAGAGCAAGTTTCTAAATAACCCACCCATCCCCCAACTACATTTACTAAGACCAATGTTAATATTTTGAGGTACTTCTTTAGTTAAATTTTTCATTAACTTTTACAATTTTTGATATAAATACACTTATTTTTTACTTGAATGATAAATTTTCTGTTATAAATTACGAATAAACCTGTTAAACTTAAAACATTTTTTCCCTCATTTTCAGAGCAGGAGCAATCGCTCTTAGTATTTTTATAACAAGCCGCCCCTGATTAGGATACTATACAAACAAATACATTTTTAAAATTTTTACTATTTTTGACAACTGATTATCAAAAATAGAATTTAAAGTCTGATTATTTTAAAAAGTTATAATTTCAATAATCTTATTATGTAGCTAGAGTATTTTTTTTTTTTAATTAAGTGATAAACCAATATCAAATTGACCTAAAAATTGAACAAGGAAAATTTTTAATTTAAAACCTTTAAATTGCCTAAATCTAAATGTAAAACTTAGCTTTAAATTGGTTATTAAATTTTTCTGAACATTATTGAAACATCAATAAAACTTCTTATACTTACAATAAAAACATTTAATTAAATTTTAATAATCTTATGTTTGATTTAACATTTATAATTGACCACAAAAAAAAAAAACATAGTTCTTTCAAATCTTTAACATACAAGCAACATCAATGTAAAACTATGATTTTGAAAGAAATCATCCAAATAAATAATACCTGATTCCACTCAACCTCAAACAATTCTAAACTTCTTGTTTGACAAAGAATTTTAAAATACTTGAATAAATAGTTTGCTATGCGCAAAATTATTTCTAAAGAAAGTAAATATTTTGATAAATCATAAATGTATTCAGTAGTATCAACTTTTAATTTTTAAATACAGCTGTTAAAATTGTTTTCAACAAAATAAATTTGATCATGTTCAATTTTTAATTTTTAAAACTGATATTAAAAATAAAAAATTTAAAAACAGAATGCTGCTTATATATTATACATAATTATCTAATTTGTATCTATAAAACCAAAAATAATATCTTTTAAATTGATAATATATTTTTTTTAACACTTATTAAAACAATTACTATTAAATCAATTATATTCAGCATAAATATATTTTTTTGGGAGAATATAAGGGGAAAGAGAGTTTGATTGGGAGAGATGTATTTTATTCATTAGAATTATTTTCCTACACCTACCTATATAATATAATAATTTAAGCTATTATTCACTTCTTCTTTAGATTGCAATACATCAACTTGGAATCTTCATAATGTGTTATATATTTATTATATTTTGTCTTTGAGATTTTCACTTCTGAACTAAACTTTTGACTTTTAAAATATTCTAAAAATAAATAAAATGTTATAATTAAATATCAATTATTAGGTATTATACTTAATAAGCCATACCAAATGTTTCTTTATCAGCATAAACCAGTAAATTCCATATTTTATGTTGAATATGATAGTCCTTTAAATAATTCATTAAACACGATTCATATCCATTAACATGTAAATCGACTTTGAACATGCATAATATTATTTCAGTAAAACCTTGAGAGTTGAATGTGCAGAAATATATACCACCAACAGGAACACCGTCTTCCAACATAGCCAATGTTTGTATTTGTCTAATTACAAACAATTACATACATAAATATTAATATAACAATAGACTAATTGACTTTGAATGAATAACGACTTTAAAAATAATTGTTTATATGTACTATTTTATCAGCCTGAAACAGGGTTCAAAACTTTTAGCGATGAAAAACATGATAATAAGCACTATTAATTGCAAAAATAAAAAGAAAAATATGCATTAAAAATTGTTTTCCTTTTTTCTTTTAAAAATAATCATTAAACTTATAATCATGATGGATAATTAATGTAAATTGAACAAATAATCAATTAACTATACAGAATATATTTAATTAAACTTAAGTTTTAATGGTTTTATTTCTCATCAGCCATCCAATTTTTAAATACTGAAAATAGATACAAGTAACTAATAATCTAGCTATCTTCTAAAAATAAAGTTAACTGGGGAATTTTTAAAGTAATAAATTTTAATAGAAAAAAAAAAATTTAATAGAAGTAACAATAAACTTACTTATCTGTTTCCAATCTTGCAATATACATATCTGGAAGCCTCGGCAACCGAGTATGGTACATATTTCTTAACTCTTTGCGGCATAACACACATTTTGTAAAATTTGACTCACAATCAAATACTATCATTTCTATTCCTAAGCCGTTTGCTTGAGTTTGATATTTATTCTGGTCTGTTATAAATCCCTAATATTAATTTAATAAAAAATTAGTAATTACACTTCAAACGTAGTAAATATTAAATAACTAAGATTTAATAACTAGTTTAGAAAAAATTGAAAAAATAAATATTGGTTGGAGATAATATAGCTTAGGTATGTATAATTTGTTTTTCTTGTTATTATAAATTTGTATGTTTTATAGTAAAGTACAATAATCATGAATAGTAAAATATATAGTAGGTATTAGCATTGAATATTGATTATTAATAGGTTACTCAACTAATGAATTAAATATACTATAATGAGCTTACCTAATGTGATCATTGGTCACATCTGGTCGTCAGTTAATAAAATCAATCATTTATTTCACTTTTATTCTTATAATCTTCAACCACCTCTTAACTATTCCACTATTCGCTCTATTCTAGACAATAGACAATCCTACCTTTGCCTCATACCCTGTTGATGTAGATTCTTAATTTATTTCTCCCTTTCTTACTTAGCAGCGTAGTTGGTGCTCTTGATCTATTACTATTAATCTTATTCTGTATCTACATACTCCATAAGATTATTACACCCCACCTTCTATATACACAATAATTATATGACTAATATGCTCTGTCGATTTAATAATTTATTTTAGTTTTCGACCACCTTACTATATTTTGCTTTAAACTTAATGTATTATGTTTTATACTTTTACAATTACATACTTATAACTTCTTCTTATATATCGTCTTGCTAATACCTATACTATACCAATACTATGTATTATAAATTATACACCTTATCAAATATCATCTGTCAAATAAATAAATATAACAGATCATCTGGAAGGTTTAATATGTTTTACTTCAATAAAATAATATATTTTATCCATGTTATTGAAACCAATTTGATCATTAGTTATTATTTTTATTTGAAATTTATTGATAATATATATCCAATTATTACAAGACTTGCATTTGTGTAGTATTACAAAATACTCTATGAATCTATGAATCAATATTTAAAAAAAAAAAAATGTCAATGAATCAGTTTCCATTCTTTGAATCCCCAACCTCATAAATATGCTGTTACTACCACTTATGAGAAAAAAAACTTTTTATGTGAACATCTTTAATATCTAATCTCAGCAATACTTCTTTGATTCAATACACTTAAAATTATTATACTATTATATAACTAGAGCAAAGAATAACCAGGTTAAATAGGCTGATTAATTGTTGGTTAGAAAGAAAAAAAATTAGTTACATATCACTTTTAGTTATATCTTAAAAATTATTTTATTAAGAATATTTACCTTTAAAGATGTGCTGGGACCAATATCAATATAAATATTTTCAAACGTATTCAAAAGGTTGTCCATTAATACACAATTGTTATTATATTTTTCATCTGATATTTGTAATACAACTCTAAAATCATTTATAAAAATATCAATTTTTATCTAAACTTATAAGTTATGTCTCAATAAATTTAAAAACAATATATTTAAGATTTAAAATATTTTCTAATGTAATACATTTATATAATTGCTAGTAATACACTCCATGTTTTAACATCTAAATACCATTTTTAAAATTTATAATTATGCAGTTTAATTTAAAACAACTTAATTTCTGAGTATAATATTTTTATATTACAAATAATTAATTATCTTAAACTTATTATCATTTGATATTATGAAAAATTCTTAATTTGTATCCATTTTATATTTTGTTACAAAATATAAATACAATATCCAAGTTTAATTAGTAAACTGGATAATCTGGACTTCTACATACTATGGATAAAACTTTCAAGACAAATTTGAATATCAATGATGTATGAAATAAAATTCCAGAAAATCAGAAAGACTTTTGTCCAGAAAAAAGCAGTAATTTCTGATTCATTGCATCCAATACCATATTCACTTGTATACAAGTATTTTTAATCACATTGTAATAATAGTACACAAATTGGAGTCTTATCTATTTGTACTTTAATAACAAAAAAAGATTAATTGTTAACAGTGGTATAATCAGTCAAACATTCTAAAGTCTAAAACTAATGAAATACTTACATTAGTTAATATAAATGTAAATATTTAGTTAAAGGTAAAAGTTGAAATTTGCAAAGGTAACAAAAAAAGTTAAAGTTTCATACATTGAGTAATAACAAACTATTTTATGTAGGTACTAAGTGTAATGTTTCAATATAGCTAAATAGCTTGTGTTATTCAATATTTTTTTTTTTTTAATTAGAATTTATACTAATAATATCAGTCCTAGCAAGTTATAAGACAGTTTGCTAGTTATAAATAAAAATTATGAATAATATTTACCCATCTATTAAGCGGTTTTTGTATATTCTTCCCTGTTTTTTGGAATTCATTATAGCTGCATTTAATTGATTTTGGATCAATTCATTTAATTTTGAGTTTAAATTATCTAAAATATAAAATGGATTAAAAGTAATAGAAGTAACTAATATGTGTAACTAAAATAAATAGCATACCTAACACTCTTTTTGGTAAAGAGGTATTCATATAATTTAGGTTCCATATTGGTGAATCGACAGTATACACTTCTTGTTCTAGTAAATCCAAAAACCTAAATCAAAAATAAAATTATGTATTACCACGGTATTATTATTTATATTAAAAAAAATATTTATTTTTAAATTTAATCACTTTGGCAAAATTTTGATGAATAAGCATTTTTTACTGAAGCTACAATTTTCAGATTCATTCAGACACCACTTGGTGAAAGATATTCTAAATACTTTTAGAGTGTATCTTAAAACATCCTGTCCAAATATCATACTGCTTGTATAACTTGGTTTCACTATTGATTGAACAGCATTAAGTGTAAGACAATTCTGTCTGTACCTTAAAAATATCATTGAATTCATTTTTAAGATTTATGTAGGAACAATATTGCAAGTAGATAATAATAAATGTATTAAATACCTCTGATAATAATAGTCATAACTGTTGTTGTATTGTAATTTATTAAAATATAGAAGCTCCTCAGGCATATACCATATCCATTGATCAAAATTTTTCAAGATAATTTTAGTGATTTTAAATGCAACTTTTAAATGCTAAAACATATTATTTATTTTTACTATAATTTAATATATTTAAAATAAAAAGCCAATACGTTTAATAAATATTTTTAATTATATATCATATTTAATCACGGAGTTGATAGGTTTTAATTTTAATACAAATTTATTTTAAAGTATAATGACAAGCTACAATTAATTTTGCATATTTTCCTAGTAATATGATAACCAAATAAAGAAACTGTGTGTCCAGTATGATATATGCTATTTCTTTAACACAAAACTTAGAATCTCAACCAAAATCCCTAATCAAATGATTTTTAAGTGATCTATAAAATATTTTTATTTACCTAATTTGAAATAATTATAAATTATAGGCATATAAAATTATATTTTACCATGGTAATTTCTTAAGTTAATCGATTTGTATTTTTTTTAAATAATTTCTTTTGAAACAGAATATTTTTATTTTTAAATACAATATACCATTATAGTATAGATAAGCGTTAGGAGTCCGCACGTATACATAAATTAAATTTAGTTTAGAAAATAAAGCAATCAATTTAGTATTAATATTTATTATTATTTTTATTAAAGAGTCCAGTAATGAAAAATTTTGGTAAACGCTGGTATAGATAGATAATATTGTCATAAGATAACAATTAAGAGTACATAGTATCCACATATGTTGTCTCTATCTTATAAATGTGTAACATTGTTATAAAAAAAAACCCATTTTTCTATAAATTTTAATATTAGAGTGAATTAAATATCAAAGTTTTGCTAATTTTAAAATGATTATAACATGCTTATTAAATTAAAATATCATAAAAATCATAAACAAATAATATTTTTAATATTAATTTTGATATTAGGTAAAATTACACTATTATTAATATAACAGAGCAAAATAGATTCTTCTGAATGTAAAATTTGCTGTTGTGTTGATTAGTCATGGTTAGATAAGTATGATATTCTCTTAATATAAAAGCACTTTATTGACATTGGTGTTTTATACAGTGACTACCAGTGGTGGATTTAACGGGAAAAAAATTTGACGCCTGGGCCCTTACCCGAAAAGGCCTCCAGACCCAATGTCCCAGTCCTCAGTCCTCACTTCTTTTCATTTCAACAAAAAGTTCAAATATAATTAGTCATTTCTTAAATTTTTGAAGTTTTAGATTGTAGCACATCAAGAAATAATTGGGATAATAATAAGAAATTATTAATAATAATACTGTGTAATATGTTCGTACTCGTACGTATATTTTATGTACAATCAAATACACACACCGGAATTATTATAACTATTTTTATGGATATTTAACGACATTATCACGGCGTTGAATCACAATAGTCTTTTTGGATTATTTCTTACACTCTCTGTTAGTACGGAAAATGCAGAATGAGTAATAAGTTTTTTAAAAAGAATCAAAGAACATCTTTGTGCCACTTTAACTGAAAATACCTTGAATGAATAAAATATACATTTTATCAAAAGATCAGTGGCAAATAAAATTAATCTAGACATAACTGTTGAAACATTTGTTGAATAGAAAGCCAGAAGACAACTTACAATTACTGAATTACATAAGTAATAAGCAAAAGAGATTTTATACTATTCATTATACCTCATACAAGATATTAAGATATAATGTTATTATTTTTAACAATATTAATTTTTTTTTATATTTATATGTTTCATTGTCTATCTAGTTTAACAATGTTGTAAGTGGGAAGGCGAGGGCAAAGTATTCACAACAATTCAAAATTATTGGGCCCTTTGGTATGGTATGCCGTCTGGGTGTTTTTCCTTAAATCCGTCACTAGTGACTACATTAAGCAATCATGGCTGAAGAACCTCTTATAGTATATTTCTATCTTTTACTACTTTAAAGCTTAATTTAGTATTCTGTTGCTATAATAATGTTTGATTTTTCATCTTTTTTATTATTATGTTTGATATAATAAAAATCAATGACATTTCAATAAATGATAATTCACTAAAATTGTGCATTATTTATAAATTATTATATTTTTATAAATTTATAGTAATAGAAGTTTAATGTTTATATTTATTTATTTAGTCCTAAGATAGCCAATAATGTTGAGTATTTATGAACATAGAAATGCTTATTAAATTAGGATTAAATGGTACCTACATTTTCACAGCACACAAGATTTTTGTAAGATAGAAACCAATCCAAAATAAACGTAAATTAACAAATTTTAGTTTTAAAAATGAATGTATGCTAGTATTTTTTCCTCTTATTGTAAAGTTTGAATTAAAATGTTGCCTTAATTAATAATTACCAATTATTATAGCATTAAAATTAATAGTTATCAAATAAAAATAAGAAAAATTATAATTAAAATAATATATTGTATAGTACAATCAAATAATAAAGGCAATTAAATTCAAATATTTTTAGATAAAATATAATCACTTAAAATAAACAATAATATACACAGAACAAATATATAAAAAAATGAATTCTACTCTTAAAATTATCTAGTATAATATTTGTTGGTAAGTAATATCATTTACAATAAAAAAACAAAAAAATCACGAAATGTCCTATGCTGCTAGTATTCTACAGTGAATTCTGACCGATTTATCTAGGCCCACTTTTATCAGATAGATCAGTGGTTCTTAACCGGTGTTCCATGGACTTGGTATAAGTGTTCCGTCAACATTTTAAAATCAGTAAGAAAAATATTAAAAAATGTATATAATTACTGTCGGCTGTGTTCCGTGAAAACCTTATAAAATATTAAGTGTTCTGTCATTCAAAAAAAGTTAAGAACCACTGAGATCAATGTCTTTACTCATGACATTAACATTATTAGAAATAACTACTAGGTTAAGAAAACATTATCTAATATACATCAAAATTCATAATTAAATCCATAGACAATAGTATATATGTTTTAGTTGACTAAAAAGAATTATGTAGCAACATAGAACACTAGGTTAAACTATAATGTATAAGTGATAGGAGACCTAAGTCAGTTGATAAAGTATGAGACTTTCAGGATAGTAAGTTCAAACCCGTATTGAATGTCACATATTGACTGCATAATAAAAATATACATACCAAAATAAATGAGATTTTTTAAAAATTATTTTGCTTTGTAGTATTTATTAATTAAATTAATTATTAATAGTTTATAATAATTTTGTAATAAAAATATATAATATTATACTACCTGTTATTATTATTTGATTATAATCAATTTACTAGAAGATTATTATTTAATTAAAAATAATCTAATATACTTATCTATTAATTTAATATTTATAGAAAACAAGTATGTATATGTTTGGTTAAATTATTTTTTTTTTAATTTTTCAGTATGACCAAAAGTATACTCTTATTTTATTTTGTATAATATTATTAAAAACTTACATAGAGATTAGGTAAGAACTTATACAAGCAAAAGTTCTTTAAAATCTCAACTATAGTTGGAGACTCGAATGGCGGTGTTTCAATTGAATCTTTGTATGAAATTAAAGAATCAGGACTAATAAAATTCTTTATTTCCTAAACCATAAACAAACACAATAAATCAAAAATTATGTAATAATAATCATTTTAAACAAATAAATAACATTTGGAATTATATAACTTAGAGCGTTTGTACATACATTGAGGAACTATAAAACAAATTTATTTTTATTCAATAAAATTCAAAATATTTTTCTTAAATTTAATATTAACTTACTTATTTCAATTGCTTACAGCATTATTTTGTCATAAAAAATGAAAAAAATGAACTTATCATTGGTATCATTATGCGGCTTTCTATCATTAGTATTGAGTCACATTTATCTCACTGTTTTTCCATTTAATTGACATAGGAAATTAAAATGAACACTAAATTATTTATTTTTATTTTCTTACAAAAAATAATTATACATTTTTTCAATATGGGAATTATTTCAAATACTTAAATAATTTAAAAAAATAAAAACAATTTTGCTACCTAAAATACACATGAAATATTATTTTCATTAATTTTTTTATTATTATTATTTTCCATAAGTTTCTATAAAAATGTTACATTATCATTCATCTTGGTTCAAGTGGTATGACATACTTTTTTAATTACTACACTAACTATACTGTATCTACATGTATGAAGTGATATACAGACGAACACCTTATAATATAGATATTAATAACTTTACAGGTTGATAAGTTATCAAAAAATATTTATAAGATTTTTTTATTCATAAAATTGAATTGGGAAGATGTCAATTAAAGATATTATAAGTCCCAGAGGAATCAAATAATATTTAAACCAATGATTTACAAAGTGCTCACTACGATACCAATAACAAGTTAATACAAGTATATCAAGTAGATTTTATTTCCATTTGAGTGAATTGTAAATTAAAGTTTTAAATTATTAGGAAATATGTGTGTTGAATATTGACTTAAAATAATTTGAATTAAATAAAAAACTACTTATATAATATTACTTGTATTTATATATATGTATATATGTATAATATTTTTACCATAAATATTATATACAAGCTAAAAACAGATTCACTACTAGATCGTCTGTTGTGCTGAGTCCAAAGTTGAGCTAGGCTCAATTGAAAATTTTACAGTAGACCTTGGTAGTGTTTAGTTATTATAACAACCAATTAAAATGCGATATGACAAACAACATAGCTGTGAATCAGTCTTAATAATATTATATGGCATTGAGTTATTACAAAAAAAAAAAAAAAAATAGAAGAAGCATTATATCATGGTAATAATACAACAAAATACACTGTTGTATTTTTTAATTCAGATAACCAAAAAATTATAATGGTTTGCGATACCCAATAATATTTATTTAACAATTTCTAATAATAATCACATTTATTTATTCATCAACTATAAATCATTATAAATAAAGTACCATAATCCATTACTTTCATTTATAATGACATATTAGAGTACAGTATTTCAAATTCTAAACCTTGACAAAACAAATTACTTATCATAATAAAATTAACTTACATGATATATGAAATCTTTACATTTCTTTAGTAAAAAATCTCTTTCATCATCAGTAGGCAACATTGATAGATATTCTATTTCGTCTCTTATGTTTTCAAAATCATTTATTAATCTTATCAAAGCATTTAACATATTCTCCGAAGCATTTACCAAATGTGAGACATGGTCATCTAAATAAAACATTAATTATACAAAAAATAATTAAAAATCCTTAGTTTATATCAAATAAAATTTGTGGGCAAAAGAAGAAATGATGCATTAAATATAATCATAAATCAAAGTGAGTAATATTATTATTATTATTATATTTAAATGCACAAAATGGCAGTAAGCGTTCATGTTAAACGTAATACAAATAAAAATATTTTTGATAATTTTGAAAAGATCATTGTATAATGATCTTTTCATGGGCTTTGGGCGATGTGCTTTTCAATGGGCTCTATTATTATATCTTTTTAAAACCTATGCGATCTGTGTAATTTCTATTGCTGTCTACTATGTCTCGTGGATATTAATTCATAAATAATTTCATTAAGAACTAGGAGTAATTTTTCCATGTTTGCTATAAGTCTTTTTACCAAAATATTTATTTGATGTTTTTTTAAATAGATTTTACTATCTTCCAAAAGATGATATATGACATAAATTATACACATTTTAACTATTTCCTGTAATTTGTGTACATAGTTACTTAATACTTTCACATTAAAAATTAATTCATCATGTTTCACTTTATTTATCCATACCTATTATATACCTATAATGTATGCAACTAAGTAACAATTAAAAAAGGGGAAAAAATTTAGCCAAATATGGTTATACATAATTATATAACGACATTACAATAATGACACTTACATAATTCATGTTTACAATCTTCATTAGCACAATGAGAATTCATCCATGCTTTTTTAGTTTTCTCATCACAAATCCATCCATGGCAGACACATCGTAACATCTATAAATTTAAATATTATGTAATAATAATAAAAATCCTAGTTGAGTAGTTCTATAACTCATCAATATGCTATATGCAATAATTTAAACAGTTATAACACATAAAAATTTTGTATAATTGTGTATAGAAAATATATTTAACTATTAAAAAGCATTTATATTGAGCTAAAAGTGTATGCTCAGTCTTTAGTGAATACCTATACAAGAATGCAGTTTCATTGTATTTAATACCTACCAATGCTAGGAATTCGTTTGGATCAAAACGTTGACTAGAAGGAATTTATACAATAACATAGGCAGTCAACGTACGATAAATTCAAAAATATTTTATTTACCTACAGGCACGTCGTGCAGACTCGAAATTGTGAATCGTTAAGCATGCGCCAAATAATAAAAATTCTATGTTATGTAGTAATATAATTATCGTACCCGACACGGCATATAGTTCGAGATCTTGGCCAGCTTCTCCATTCTGGAGTACATCACTACCACCTTTTCACGCTGTCTGAACGATTTAATCGTTTCGTTGATATCGCTCATCTTCCTGGGTACAGTCACGTAACGACCCCGCAACGATACTAATATTGTCTCAGCGCTGTTTTGATTCAAACGTTCCGTCGTCTTCCGCTGCACCCGGTCGCAACGGTTCTGCAGACGACCGCGGTTGTACGGCGGATGTAATACTATTAATAGGTTATCACACAACAATTAATAACATTATCAGACGGTATCAGTAGCGTTCGGACATCAACAACAATAATATTTATAGACAGGTACTTGCCGTTCGGTTGAAGGTGTGGAATGTAGATGTATACGGTGTTGTGATGCGACCGCGGCACCACCCGCAGGCGATGGTACTCGATAGAGACGCAACAAGCGACGTAACACGGAAGTGTTATGCGTGTACTATTTACGTCGACAGATAACGAATGTTATGATAGGGAGACCGAACGAAACGTCAACGGTAGCGACCGCGACCGTGTCAGTGTATAGACTACAGAGTTGTATTCAGGTGGAAGTGATAGAAGTAGTGATAGCAGTAATAGCAGTAGTAGTATTAGTAGTAGTACGAGTACGGCTTGTACGTGTACGAAATAGATAGTGGTGGACTGGGCGACTGACTGTCTGGCGCAGACTGACGTTTAGCTAGACTCGGCTGGGGAAGGGTTCCGCAAGTAATGCAGAGCAGCAGCCTCCGCGACGTCACCCGTCGTGTTCGTCCGAAAAACACCTGTGTAGGTGGCGCTTGGCTCCGGCGCGCATACTCAATAGACGACATTCATACTAACGCGGGTGCACGACCCCCCGCGGATCCTACAGACAAACCGCCCGGACCACCCGGCCGCGGGCGACAACCTTCCGCCCTTCATCATACCGCCGACGCGGCTGCCGTTTTCCAGTTCAAACCGTGTCCCGCGCGACAACATACACACGGAAAAGCGGTAGGGGACCCGCGAGCTGTGAGGATTCCCGAACCCCTAGATCCTTCACGCTGTACACAACAATTTCAAAAACATATTTTATTTATATTGCGCTTTATGTAAACACGAGTAAAACGAATTTACATCAACTCGACATAATTGAATATTGTCACAATATTATTTTGACACGATGGGTTTTCATTTCAATTACTGCTATGGTTCAGGACGACGTGGTCTCTTGAACACCCAAATCAATAACACTATTACAATTATTATTTGTATACAACCGAGGACCTATTAAATTGGGCTAATTCGATATCATACTCTGTTTTTATTAAGTACAGAATATAAATTATTTCGCTTAGTAATTTACTATTTGGAGAACAATATGTACGATAAAACGTCAAAATTAGCATACATTTATACCCTACAAAAATTATTGAATATGTACAGGACTACACAAAATGAGAACTGGTAAAATAGTTTCCCCGGACAGAATTTTTTTCATACTCCACCGTTGCATAGTGTAGATTTAACAAACCGGTTTCGTTGAAGTCTACGGGTTACCCCTCTACGCACTCAATTTTTAAACTATTTAGTCGCGTTACTATAATATACGTACAAGCATACCGATGCGGGAGACCTGACCATCAAAAAATTATAGAAATACCAAATTCTATGACTTTATTCATATAATGGTCCGTCTGGGTCTATGGCATGGACTAGAGTACTAGACATAATCAAATAATATTATATTATGGACTGTGGCCAGTCCCATCCCTCGCATTAGTTTATGCGGTGACAATATCGTTAAAAAACAATTGACTATACACCTGCACAGTGTATATAATATTATAGTAGTGCCAAGGCCCGTACTGGTCCACCGGGAGATTTCCCGTTGCGTCCTATTAAAACCTTAATATTATTTCCCAACCTCAAAAAAAAAAAAATGGAAATCAAGAAATTAATTTTTACTATATATAGTTTACTGTTATAAGATTAACATAATATTTTATTATTTCAACATAAGAACACAAATATTTTTTTTTCATATCCATCGTATAGTATTCTACCTAATATCTATTATCGTCGTTGCCGCATTAATCTCTGCTGCCACATGAATTTATTGCTATTTAAATAGGTACATATTTTAAATCGTGAAGTGATTGAATTAAAATTTACATGACGAATAAATGTAGTGTTATTAAAAATATTTTATGGATGGTAAATAAATTTACTTTTAAATGTCATTATAGGACGCAAGGACGCTTTAAAAAGTATAATTGTCTTAGAAGCGGTGGTCTCTTAGAAAAGTTGCTAATTTATCAAACTTTTAGATCATAGATAGGCTCTGTTATAGATAATTTTTATACCTACATACGTTAAATTAATTACCTACCTATAATTTATATTTTATGATTCAATTAATTAATTAATTAATGGCGGCACGTAAACTTTATAATAAAAACAACACTTGTAATAATTATTATGTTTCAAATATTCACTGCGGCAAAGTGTGTTTGTCTTTCCTCCAATGGTAATATTTTATATGATGTATAATAATATTTAGGTATATTTATAATACATTTTAATATATTAATATTATATTATACTTCAATTTGTTTAGAATATAGACGTTATTATAACCAGTATCAGTTGATATTTTTATTTTCATACACTTTATTCAAAATAATGATTGAAAAGACTTAAATGTTTAAAAGTTCTATTTGTTTGTGTTAGTGCTTATGATTATAAAAATATTGAAACATTTTTAATAAAACTATTTTTTTTTTTTAATAATATTTGTATGATACTACTGCTCCTTAGGACATGCTCTGGTCCAACATACAGCCCTTTTAATTTAATTGGACAATAAAATATTAAGTTTTCTTTTACTAAAACCAAAATTAATGGTCCGTCAAAGAACCTAATATAGTAATATTAATTTAAATTATTTAAATAAGACGAAATATTAGTGGACCTAAATTAGGTAAAAATATTTTTGTTGTGTAGGTTTTAAGTATTTTTAAATACTATTTATTTTTAAATAACACGAAAAGTTTTTCATGGTCTATCGCCTATTACTTGAAAAAAAAAGAAAATGAAAAATCTATGAGTGTTTCACAAAAAATAACAAATCATCATAATAACAGTCAAGTTTTAAAAAGATTATGATAGAAACACTCGGTGAAAACTAAAAACTGATGGGAAAAATAATTACCGAAATTTTAAAACAAATATATATTGGACATAATATATTATAGACAAAATTAACTAATGCTATATAATATTTTTCTTACAATTTTGTCTTCAAACTCTCTTCTCTAGTAACACTCAGTGTCTTATTATTATATGTCAATAGTATTGCTATACGCTTATATAGTCCAAGCACCTACTTATAATTGTTATTACTAATATTCTAGTATATTTTATTTATATTATTTTATGTGTATTATTTATTACCATATTATTATATTATTTTTATTTTTGATCATTTTATTTTATTTATCTTTTGTACAAGAAAAAAAGTGCGAATGGTCAATGATTTCGACGAATAGTCCGAATGCAGATTGAACGGATGAACGGTTGAATAGTTAGTAATTTATCATTTATATATGAGCTCTAGTAACAGAACCGACTTGGGGAATACTTATCGAGTATCCATCTTCACCGTAGGGGAGCATTAATGGATATTGAAGACTGTCATAGGATCGGTGCAATTCAGAAATTATTTGATGATTGTCATCATGACATCGCAGTAAAATGTCTCTTTTGTCAAATTGTGAGATAATGGATACTTCGCTCGTAGACGGAGTATTGTAACGACCACGATGTTCATCATTTGGAACTTTGTTAGAGTGAATTACCAATTTATAGTCTGGAACATTAAAAGGAACGCTTTCAATGACTGTTTTAAAATATTTTATATGTGTATTATGAGTATTTTATATACCTTTTAGGGATCTCATTAATATGCTGTCGAGAATCTCTCTTGAATTAATGTTACATCGTGTATCACGATCGAAAATAAAATAAATTTGTAAAAATTTATGATGACGCGAGCGCACAATACCTGCATTTGTTAATAGTATAAATTTATATTAAAACGAATATTGGGTATACATGTTATTGGCGTACATGCGATAAACTTTTTGGAACAATTCATATCTACACGCCGATATTAAACACAATACAATTTGACGAACAAAAAGGTAAAAAGGTCAGGTTACAGGTAGCTGTAAACTCGCGGGCCGGTGTGCCGCACAATATATAGGTACACAATTTTTCATATTTATTTTAATTAATAATAACTAATTATTTATTAACTTCATTGGATTAAATTTATGTCTAAAACTTTTTCTGTGATGCCCTCTTTAATTTTAAAAAAACTGCACGACAATCCAATAAATAGTTTAGGAGTTTATCCCCAACAAAAAAAGCGACTTAATTTTATATAGTAGTATTAAGTATTATAGATATAGATATAGACTCAACATTTATTAATTTTAGTATCTATATAATTTTAAAACTTTTGTTTTAAATAAATATATACTTACAACATAAAACTAAGTACAAACAATTAGCCAAGTTATTATTAATAATTTTTTTTAAATCCAATACAAACTACAAATTCAAATTTGGTTTTTATCCTCTTTTGTTTTTTTTTAAATACAAAATATGTAAGTTCATTCTCTTTATTTTAATGGTCTTTAAAGTTTCTTTTAAATAGTGCGGCCCAATAACCAGGTCAACTTGATATAAATATAAAATTTAATGACCCAATTATCATAGCAGGTATAACTTTTTTCAAAAAAGTATAAATTAATATGCATATTGCATACCTAATAATATATACTTTTTGGAGAAGTAGGCGATAACAATAATCTCCTACACTAGAAATATTATTTGGGTGGTGGATACTATTAATTTAATTTTCGAAACTTTTTTAAGGTCAAAGTATTTTTAAAAATTTAATTAATTAAATGGAAGACATCTCGTGTGCGTCCGCAGTTTCATCAACAAATTATATTAAAAATAATAATGTAATAATGTGTAATAATAACAACGTTTCACAAAACTCACGATACCGTTATAAAATATATTATAACCAGTCACTTTAACCAGTGATTAATTTAAGTTTTTAATTTTCAAATATTTTAGTGTTTAGTTTGTTTTGTTTATGTTGAAACTTTGTTTTAGGCGCAATTGTGCATGCCCATTCAAATCTACAACTATAATTATTTATAGGTACTTAATTTTTATAGCTATGATTGTGATTTGTGAAGCACTGGAAATGGTGAGGAAATTGCATTTCATTTTAACTTTGATAATCATTGGGTACATCTAAATGGAGTGGAATGCACTAGGCCCTAGTGACTAGGGCTATGTAAAAAATATGACTTTTTTCCATGGAACGCACTCGGGTGATAGTATGATACCTTATTCGGACGCATTCGGAACATTGAAAAATGTAATTTCGGGACGCACTCGGGAAACTCCTAGTAAATGCTTAAATGAGGAATACTAAGTTCCTACACTACAGTATCAGATTAAAGATTACGTACAGTAGTTCCTGGTGGTCCTGCAATCTATGTGCAAACTATACTAATAGTGTATTGACTTATTTTGGTTGTTGTTTATTTTTTTGAAGACATTAGCTTCAACCTGACTACATTTAATTTATAAAATAAAGCACCTACATATTTTTTTAAACTATTTATTTATAAAATGTATAATAATATATATTTTTTTGTTTTAAAATAATAGCATCTGTTTTACATTTTAAATTATAAAATATTATAATATTATATTTTATTACAAAAATAATAGTATAAATAATTTTATAATCAAATCTAAGAAATTAGTTTTTTATAATTATTAAATCATTTAACGATTTGACTATTCTTTTGTAGTAAGTATATATTTAAAATTATACGAGATTTCAGTTTGCAATGAATTGAATTTATTTTTGCATATAAACGATAACATAAGATACCTACTTTATTAAATTTATAATATTTTTCTTAGGTGTAATTGTTTAATTTTAAAAATTTAAATCTGGGTATTTAAAGTTTTGATACGAACAGTGGAGTGTTATGGGGTTACCCCGCAAAATGTTTGTTCACTACTCCGCTTGTCAAACTTTAAATATGTATAACTCATAAAGTCATAAACTACTCTACCTAAATTCGATTTTTATAAATCAAAATACTCAGGAAATTATTCTGCTTTGGGATATGAAATTAAAACTACGTTGTCATTCAAAAAAGTAAAAAACTTAAAAAAATGTAAGGACAAAAATATTTAAAATATAATTTTTTAATAAAAAAACGTTGTTTTTTAACAACTTGAAACTAAGTAAAAAAATGTTTTCAAAAACATTAATACTTTTTGAATAATGAGTGTTTTATGATAAAAGAATCACCATGTATATTTACATACAGTAAATGCAAATAACATAAATAGAATAATAATATCTATGACAAAATCATTAAATAAAAATATAAAACGGATGAAGATTAAAATCAGTATCACATTGATTTGTAAATTATACAATGTTTAAAGTTGTTTTATATTACCTACCTATTATCCATGTTGTATTGTGTTTTTAATAGTGTGAAAAAATTATATTACGGTCATGATAAAACAAAATCCTATTGTAGTGTACGCAGAATATCAAAATGATTTTATTTAAATTGTACGTGTTAGTTGGCTTCTTAACCGTCTCTAATGCAAAAACAAAATTTATGCCTAACTTGCCTTTGGTAAATCAATAAATTCCTATATTATTAAAAAAAAAAAACATATTTTGTGTTATTATAAATGTATTTAATAAGTTTTAACTGTTATATAATTTGTATTGTAATGGGGAGAATATAGATTAATTTTAACAGCAATTTATCAATGTGGAGAAACAAATGATGTACTGATCAAGGTAAATTTATATTTGAGTAAAAAGTCATCTAATATAACCGAAATCATAGGGAATTTTACAGTTGACATACCATTTGAGTTAAACATATATAAATATACAAATATAATATGTTAGAATATTTATAGTAGTAAATATAAGCGTTATAAATAATCACAACTAATACATATTATCATATTTTAATAATCACAGATGAGCGATTAGTTTGTAAGAATTAATACAATACGATACTTATACCATAATATGAGAACTCGCATGTATAATTTTTTTTACGATATAGGAAATAACATATATATTTTTACCTGTTAGCTCTCGTGTATAGGATTTTACGTTCACCTGTTAGAATGAACCAATATAAACTCGGCATAGGATAACCTGTTGTTGCAACGACTATATAATTATTATTACAGGTAGGTAATAAAAAGGTCAATTGAAATTTTTTTCTGATAACCATAAATTAATTTCTGATAATTTTTGTTGATTTATAATTATGATTAGTTAACATTCTTCATAAATGTAAGTTTAAAGTCTGATCATTTATTTCCAAACGGTGTAACTCTTTACATCTTACTCGTAGAGAAATTTTGCTCACAATGAAATAAAATATCTTATCATTTATAAAATGTTGAATCAGGAAAACACGTTTATAAAATATTATAGTTGCATCCAAAAACCGCACAATTTTGATTTTGTTCGCACAGCTTATCGGTCATTTTATAACAAATTACCGCACATTTAGAATTTTAGAATAGGTTAAAACCGCACACTATTTTTAGTGAAAATAGTGAAAAGATAACATTATAATATAAGTAGTATACAATAATCAAGTCTTTAGTTGCCACTTAAGTTGCCTATTTATTTTTAGAAGCATTTATTTTGTTTCAATTTTGGGAAGAATTTTCACGTGATGGAGATCGTATAAAGTTTTTAAATAACGTCGGCAGTCGGTTTCAACCAATCAAACTTTAAATGCTTTAAATTTTTAAAATTTTTGAATATATAAATTTTTTTTGATGAAATATGAGAATAATGAGAATAAATAATTATACATGTACATATTCGTTTTTGTTCAACGAATTTTTTGGAGTCGAAATCATAACTGTGCGGTTATTGGATGCAACAATTTTTAAAATTGTGCGGTTTTAACCTACCAAAATTGTGTGGTTTTGTCCTGTATTTTATCAGAAGTGTGCGGTTTTCGGAGTCAACGAATATTATAAAATAAATAATCATCTAAAACTATTTTTAAATAGATGATATAGATATTAGATACACATAAACATTAATATACCTAATTATTGTTTTGAAATAATAAAAAAAAAAAATGTATATTGTAAAGATTGTACAATAAATAAAACAACACCGATGTGGCGATGTCCTCTGGGTATAATATTATAAAAATTACTATTATTATATTGTTTATATTCAGAATGCGTGTACTTACTTTTAACTATAATTCAATAAATTTGGAACCAGTTAGTAAGTTTGTTATACCGTTTCATTTCGCCGCCTGCTCTTAATATCCTAATTGTTAAAGTTAATCATTTTTGTATTATTTTTTATAACAATTATTATTATGCAGTTATCGATTATCGACTTGAAAATAACGATGTAGGTATAATATAATATCACGATGTACGAGTACATGCCTATATCTATATTTTAGAATGAATGCAATTATTTGTAATGATAATAATAATAATTATTTTTATAGTTCCTGACATTATAAATAGATTTAAAACTTTATGTCTTTATCACCGAGTATTACAAGTTGAATAAAAATGTTTCAAACGTTTATTTAATATTTAAATTGTTCATATATAATTTTTTTTATGTGTTACCTATTGTGTTATATTTTTTATTTAATTATTCCATGCTGGACCGTTTTTCGTAGTTCTCTTCTTGACATAAATAGTCGGAAATGTCAAATGGTAAACTGTGTTCCAAATGATTGGCTGAATATTGAAACTAGGTAAATTGAGTTCGAAATTTGATTTGAATTTGTATGTTCTAAATATATCTACTTAATTTTGATTTTTACGTACAACATTGTAAACTAAAATAATTATTTTTAAAAAAGTACATATTTAACCACGCGTGTTAACACTAATAGTCCTAACCCTGTAAAAGTGAAAAGGAAAATAAAAATGTGCTTTTGGGAAAATCCATAAACCCTATTAAAATCTGGAACAGAATTTAATCACAAACATGCAAGGTGTTTCAGACTCAATTAATTTACCTAGCACCCAACTAGTGTGTAACCCATTACGATGTTTTATTACCCATCTACCCACAAGCTACCTGTGTTTTAATAATATTAATAATAGGTACCTATTTTTCAGAAGAAAGAGACTATAAAACAATGCGTTTATGAATTTGGCGTGTTGTTGGACTGAGAAAAGTAAAAGTCAATTTTTGAATCAAAAATGTTCGATACAGTGAAAAGTAATAATATTAAAAATACATTTCTTATCGATAAAAATGATTACGCATCACTAATTCAAAACTAATAACATCGTATACAGTTATAATAATATATACAATTTAACATGAACAAAACCAGGGATAATTCAATACTTCAGAATTTATGTATAACATTGTCTTATTTTCGATCATATAGATTGATTTTTTTAAAATTACTAATACTTAAGTGAAGCTTTAGATCAGATTCTTTATAGTCATATAGACAGTATTAAATATTACCAGGAAGTAAAGGGAGGAGATAATATATTTTGTTACGTAAAAGATAGTCGATAGATGATAATTATAATTAATATTGTCAAGGTAAAGGAAAAAATGGATTCCTATAATATAGTGGAATATTATTCAATTATGTTTGTATTAGTGTAATAGTGTACAATGTACATACATTTAATTTGAGTGACGTGAGAAAAAAAGTAAATATATTTTTAAACTGACGCAATTTGTTTCTGCTACCTTCACAAGTACATAAAACTAATGACTAGTGACAAATCCACAACTTAAACTACCTTTGTGAGGTTATCATTATAAAGCGTAAACTAAGCCACCGCACTTTTATCTTCAACTATGTTTGTGTTACGAGACACGAGAGTGCTGTCAACTGCTGTCGCATCTACACGTAATGAAATATATTTTTTCATAAAATAGTTATGCCAAATATGTTTTCTTGCAACTACGAAATTATTCAAATTCAAAGGATATACTTAAAATTATAATGAATAAATACTCCTAGTCTTTGAGATATGTCAATATATATTGCAAATGTCTCAATATGACTATACCATTTACAACGTATCAATATTGAATTTTGATAGTAATAGTCTCCAAACAAGAACGTAAAAAATATGGTTTAATAAGTACACTATTCAATTAAAAACAAATATATAACATGTATATATTCATATATCAAGTGCATTCACGTGTGGAATATGCTGATAATGTCTGGAGGCCAAATGGGACAATGCAGGAATTTTAAAAGGAAGGGGAGGGACTACAAAATAAATAATTAATATAGTAATAGTAAACAGTTATAACAGGATTGTGTTTTCTTATTTCTTACTCATATTAAGTATAAAACATACAAAAATATATGAAAAAACTAACAAAAATAATGGGTAATAAAAAACTGGTATCGGAATGTTAGGTAAATGAACGATCTTTGAATTCATGAAAACGTCAATTCAGTTATAATCATAGATGATAGTCGATAGATATCTGTGGACTATGCTTGTAAAATAAAGTAATAAATAAGTAAATACACGATTTAAGATAATATATTAAATCGTGGATAAATATAAAAATAAAAAATAATAATACGGGCAATGTATTATGTAACCTGCTTCAGTATGCCACTGAATGATAGTAACAATAAATGGAAAAAGACCTAAAGGATGACCTAGGCAGTGGTAGAAGGATACAGTCAAATCAAACCTACAAAATTGGACTATAGAGGAAAGTAAAGACAGAGAAAGGAGGTAGAAAATAGTAATGTAAATTGCTGTATACAAACACTCTTATTGATTAAATATACATTTTAAGTTGTATATATATATATACATATACATAAGTAGCTGATAAATTTCATGCATCAAAAAGCGATTACGACCACTACAATGTTGTTAAATCACGACTTACAACTACTAACGTGAACTTATGATTATGAAAAATACTCGCTCGATTTAATTACAAGAATTATATTACGTCATTGAACGCCGATATAAATTTATATCATTATGGTATAATTACTTTAATTCTACTGCTTTTATCGCATGTCTTTGGGACTTAGACACACATCATTTGCGGCGGCAATGCAAAGGTCAAAATCCTTTGGTGAAATACATTTTTAATGCAATCCTCAGTAATGATAAGTTTTTTATTTTTATTGTTTTTAATTAACATGAGCATAATGTGTTGTTAAACAGGCGATTAAAAACGACAATCGTTGATGTGTGCAGATTACAAGTACAACCGATATGGTCTTATACCAAAAAAGAGTAAAAGTATATAATAATATTGTATTCAAATATAATTTATTATAATCTAAACTTCGCCAATTGGTTTTCTACGATAGTCACGTTATTTCAATTATTTTAATACTCATAATATTTTTATTTGAGTCTGAAGCCACAAACCTTGTCTGGAATCTATACATTTTTCAAGTTAATCAATTTGTAAAGTAAGCCAAATTAACATATTATTGGATTTAAAAAACGCAAATAAATGCTTTCCGCAATCTAAAAAATGACATCCTGCCTTGTACATCTATACTACACATTAAAATAAATATGATTTAATTTTTTTTTATTTTTTAATTATATATTTATACCAATGAAAACAATATTTAATGCAGTATTGTTGTTGTTGTTCTCAATGTGAGTGTCGTCGACGTTCGTCTTCTTTCGGGGAATTAATTATTAAAAATATGGCCAAAACACGTTCTGGTATAGATGGTACCGGACACAGGTATACTGTTATCCCACTTTTATAATATAGTATCAATTTTATCATTTTTTCTCTTACTAGTTTATCTTTAAAAAATATTTACTTTCATCGTAAAAATTACAAATTACATAAAACTGTAGTGCTGACAACATTATATTATCTTGACATACCAGCTACGTGGGCTCGCAATACGTGCTCCCTACCACCCATAATCCGGCCGAGTAAGAGCTGATATCGAAGCTGGTTAAAGGTCAGACACGTGTCAGTTTTCGGCGCTACATTATTGATTTACACCCAAATAATATGGGTGGCCAAATCCACAGTTAGGTTGCACAAGAAGAGTGGTAGGGACGAGCTGTATACTGCGTATTATTCGGATACCTACATGGCTACATGTCAAAGTATCGCGCAAATATTGTCGTGGTAAAAATATCGTGTATACAAAAATATTGCAATAATATAACATATTATACTTTCATTGCAAGTTAAGTAAAATATAATAATATTGTTATTAATAAATACAGTCATATATAATTAATAATTTTATAACACATAGTTAATATTTTAATTTTTGCTAATTTATATTCGTTGGTATTGGAAACCTATTATTTTTATTTTCTACAGCTTAAAAATATGTCATATGAAAATAATAATACAATATTATACCAAATAACCTACTTGTTGATCGAATAACACGCATATTTTTTAGCTGGACTAACATATCACCTTCACCAGAGTCCAATTGTAATTGTAGTTATCTAATTTTGTAAATTTATTTTTTACTCGAGAAATTTGTGTTCATCTACGTACATTTATATTGAAATGACTGAATAGACGAATAGTGGATACTTTCGGTTATTGACATTTCCTACACTATTCAGAGTGGCGGAGAGGGGAGGAGGGTGAAATGAGGTATGATATTCATAAAGGATAAATGTGTAAAAGGAAAAATTATGCACTAAATTCAATTAAATTATAATATTATTATTTAATGTTTTAATGGTATAATAATTTTAATATTTTATCAATAGATGTACATAATTATACAAATATAAAAAGATAAAACATACATACATAAATATAATTCAATCTTGTGGAAAAAATGGATTTTTAAACAAGTTTGTTATTATTATTCTATAGTATAAGCATGGTTTTTCATCTTTTTGTCATTATTTTTAAATTAAAATGAAAACAGGTAATCCACTAATCAGAGGTTTTTCCATAAATAGTATCGAAAACGTCCTCGTTCTCGAAAAACCGCCAGTTATTGGGAGATGTCCGTTACGAGAGGTTTCACTATACAACCTTATTCTTTACATAACTAGTTAATATTTTTCACGTTTATAAAAATATCTACAGATTATAGGTATTAGGTATAGTATACATATTGTTGATTACGTTTATAATATGTTTTAGTTGATAGATTTGTAGCTGGTATACTTTTCAGCAATAGTTAAATGGATTTATTTCATTTGTATTGATTATGAGTATTGTCTATAATCAATATAATATGTACCAAGTATTCAAAACTTTTTTAATCTCTTAATTAATATAATATAGATATTTTAATACCTACACGCAGAAATAACAAAGAACACTACTGTAGGTACATTAATTATTAATGAATAATGATATAAAATATTTAACAACCTCAACTACATCATAATATCGTTTATCAGTCCCATTTAGTGTAATGACCGTTCCCAAACTTTAAAGAACATTGTATTTGATTGATTAATTTATAATTTAAACAAATATTATCATAATATTAAATTTAATTCATTAATTAATACATAATGATAACTTATAATCTTTAGTCTTTACATAACCTTGTGTCCTTGCCGAATCTGAAATGTTTGATTGCAAATATATTATACCTACTCGAGTATTGAATCACAATTAATACCAAATATTATAGTAAATTAATCATTTCGTTCATTTGATTATTCTGGTTATTTAACTAAGTTTTATATTATAATAAGTTATAATAATTTTATGAATATTCAAAATATTTTATCATATTCTCAATAAATTTAAAAAATACAACAATTTGTTTATATTCTATTCTTACAAATACTAATTATATTATTTTAAGAATATACAATTCATAACATAAGTGGCGCATTTAGGGGAGGACGAAAGGGACAAATGCTCTAAGTGGCAAAAGATTCTAACATTTGTTAATGACGTGTTCATAACTTTTTTAATTTTCATATCTTTTTCGGTATTGTTAAGTATTTTAAAAAGATATTGTTGAGCATTTAACCAGAAATTAAAAAAACAATAGGTACTATACCTAACCACCTAGGTAATAGTGAAATAACCTTATAGGTGTATTATAATAATATTATATTTATTATTCAATAAGATATAATAATATTTTAGTTCGATGTTCAAAAAGCTCGGGCACACAGAACGCGGTACGCAAACCGCCGCGGACAGCGATCCGGTTGTATTATTTTATATAGACCACACAGTCAGCCCGTATCCTATGTGCCGGAGCCTAATTAAGTAATATAACTAATAAATAGGACTAGGGATTTCTAGGAGTTTGTATTTTTTTCAAAAATCATTTAACATTATAAACATAGTAAAGTATACATTTTTTTCATAGCAATACGAGTGTATATTAAAAATTTATTGATGAATTTTTGCATAGGTATTTTACCATTTTTCATTTATAAGTGTATATTTGACAATTATTTATTTATTTATATCTTTATAAAAGTATGTTTTATAATTTTATAAAGAAAATCTTAATTTTAAATAAATTTCTGAACTTGAGATATTAGTAATGATGTTTTATTCATACAAAATAAATATTTTAAAATAAGTGTTTCCTCGCCGATCACTTGCATTGCTATTTATCGGTACATCGCAAGCGAAATTAAAATAAAATAAATCGGAAAAGAAAAATAATAATATACAATTTATAATTTTGGTAATTTTATAAATATTATCTAGATATTAAAATAAAAAGATTGTATTGAATAGGTATTGTATGATAGTATTATTATTTTTTAATGCATATATTAATAGCATATTTAGTGGCTCTTTAGGGCATTAAAACATACATATTTTAAGGTTTTTTAGAGTATGAAGTCCTACCAGCCCTATTAATAAATAAAACATTTTATCTGTTTTTGTTTGGTGGGCATAGTGTATATTATTATTAAAAAAAGGTTAGATTTACGTTAGGATATATGTTACTATCAATTTATCTAATACAATAACGCAAAACAAGTGTTTTATGATTTGTTTTATAAAATTAATTTTTTTATTGCTTAACTTATAATTTATTTTAATTTTTTTTTGGGGGGGGGGAGTAATAGTAGAGGACGAAAAAATTATTTTGCAAGATTATCCATGCCTAATTTATAATCTTTTATTAACATATTATTAGAACATAATAATAAAATATATTAATATATTATTTCTGATATTATACTCTATTACTGTATTTAGACAAAAATTATATTTTTTTAGACTATGGAGTAGCTATGTTGTTAATTTATTATTTATAATATTACTTTCTACATTTTATTTAATCGTCAGCAAATTAATTAAAAAATATTTCTTGTAAAATTATGATTATTTTTAAGGTTATATTGCAAATTCTTAACAATAGATAGATTTTTCAAACGATTCAGTTGATTTATTGTTTGTACTCTTCTTAAAGAAAAGTGAACGTTGTGCGTACAAGTATATAGGTCAATACTTGTATTCGTTTTCAGTTTTTCACCCGTTCGCCAATAAATCGCACCCCCTCGTAACTAGGCAACCAACCAAACACCGCTCCTATCGAGAGTCATAAATCAATCGAGGGTCGTGAGAAAATCCCGGAGACAGCGGTGTTACCACTGTTTACAAATCTGTGTTTTGAGTCAACATTGTTCTGGTCCGCGATGGAGACGGCCAAAGCGCGGTGGGTGTGTCATGTTTCAAGGATGCAAGCACTGTACCGCGCAGCAGCCACAGTATGATCTGTACGCACTACACATGCGTGTCGGCCATTTATTTCAAGGCACGCGACACGAGAGAAGGAGAGAGACACATAGACGGAGTGAGAGAGTAAGAGCGTGCGCGAAGGAGAGAGGTTACTGTGCGCTAGAGATAAAGTGTAGCTGTGTCGGAGATAAAGAAAGTTTGTCTGTATAATGATAATAATGCTGCAGTAGAGCAAGTAGTCCAACGTAGTACGGTCCATCGTTTTTTAACGTCGTTCTATTAGTTAATATCGGTTCATCAGCGCGTATATTAGAGTTGTCGACTAGTAGATTTGTAGGCATACTTCAATAGAATATAATACGTCATATTATTGTTCGTAGATACGACGACCATGGGTGGTGCGTTGAGTAGACCTCTTATACCTTGTTATAACCCAAGACAGGAGCATCGTAGACAACCGAAGCCGGACATTCTTTCAATAATGAACAATGAGTGGAAAGCGAACGATCTGTTGTTCGAGCAAATAAAATCGGAAAGGTCTAAATTGGAGGAAAAAAATCCCGGGAGTATAATGAGGAAAGTAGCCAAGTTTGTTCCTTGTCAGGTACGATACCATCATTTTATTGTACGATATTATTTATTTATTTATCAACGGATCAAACGATCAAATTACAATAATTTAAATTAATATAGTTCATAATTGAACGTTAATATACAATAACATACAAATAACACAGTAATAATAATAATAAAACAATCAACATATTTGAATACCAAAAATGTTTTTTTACATAATTATTAAATGATTCAATGGAATTAAAATTAAATAAACCAATTTTTAAATCATTAGCTATTAACATTATCCTATTCATAGGAGAAGCAGAAGCATAATTTGTTTTATGTGTAAAAACATAAAACATAGAGGATGATCTAGTTCTACGCTGAGCGACATAAAAATTGGTATATTATAAATTACAATATCAGTTATGGTCATTTGATACGACAGCCGAATAAAAAAACGAGTGGTTTGCTGATTAGCTAACTACTATTATAACATATTAACATATCATATTTTTCAATTTGTATTTACTGCCGTCTTGCTAACGAACATTAACTGTAATATTATTTTTTCATGATATATTTTTTTTGATTCACTACATTCTATTAATATGTAGGTATCTGATTGACAACATAATTTCTAATGATATCATGTCTTATAACATTCTTAAATTGTATTGTCTTCATTAAATACTTTACTTTAATTTCAGAGTCAACGTTGTAAGTGTAAAGGAGGAATGTTTGATGGAATTGAACGTGATAATTATGGATGGAGAAATAGTAATTGCGTCAGGCCTGGTTGTAATCATCCACTGTGTAAGTATAACGATATAACAAACAATAACTCGCCACTAAAAATTTAATATATAATGTATTAATGATTAAGAAAACACCATACCCGTATGTGTTGTCTCTGTCTTACTAACATACATAAATACATAATAACAAATTTGCGTTCAGCAAAACACATTTCATGATATTAGTTATAATATTAAAGTAAATTTACCTATGATCAAATTTAAAGGTAAGAATATTACCTAGAAAATGACATAGGTATTTATTGATTATCATTTTAAAGTGAGTTATAGCTATGTAAAGTATTATAACTTTAAAATAATAACATCAATAAAAGCATATATCATTTTCTAGGTATTATTCTTACCTTTAATTTTTATAATAGGTAAATTTCCAATATTATTAAAGCTAGTATCATAAAATGTGTTCTGCTGAACACAAATTTGTTATAATGCACGTTAGTAAGATAGAAACAACACATGCGGGTTATGAGTATTTTAGCATCCTTGTATAAACTTTTAAGTAATAAGTACACTAAAAGCATATAATTTTATGAATACAATTTTTACTAAGTTGGTATGATATATTTTTTAGATTATGGCCAAAAATCAGGAATTAATACTTTTTGAATAATATTATTTTTACAATTAATTATTTAGTACCTTTTTAAATTTGTTGTCCATATTTTAAATATCGTAACACAATATTAATCCTATAAGTAATAACTATATAATACCAAATTGTTAATATGAATATTATTATAGTTTTTGTTTATTTATAACCTAGGATTACTGTATAAATTTATTAAAAATTCGATTAATACCATTTTGAAAACATATTATAAATTTATCAATAGGTACTCATTAGTCATTAATAACGGGCGATACCCGTTTGCGTACATTTAACATATTTTGTGATTCGTTTGCATACAAATGTACAACTCAATTGCGCACACGAATTTTTACTACCTGCAATAAATGACCCAAACGTAGGACTTCGTTTGCGTGCATAAACTTTATCTAAAGTCTACTAAAACTCAAAAGAACTTACAAAAATAATGTTTACTTGCTTTGTAAGATTGTTTTCAAATATTTTCCTTCTTACTTTTACAGGCTTAGGATTATATACATGTACTATGTACATGGATATTTTATATCTATGGTACTACACGAAATAAAATGACTAAAGCACTGTCAACTGGTGTCTCGGTATCATCACACGTCTAACTAAATGATAGGCATGTAGTAATAAGATGACTTAAAACGTAACCGAAACGTTCTATGGTCGTCAATAACGCACACATTCAACCTAAATTTGCTTAATCGTTTCTAATCGTTTAGAACCGTACACTAGTTAAGCAAAAACTTTTGGGATTACGTGTATGATGTGTCTTATTGAATTTTTTTAAGATAAATCATATCCTAGGCACTTCAAGTTGCAATATAAGTCGATATTGGGAATGAGATTTTAACGAGTTGTCATTTTTCGGATCCAAATTTGTATTAGCTGGTTTTCACGTTTTTCAATGTACGCAAACGAGTTGTCAGTTTACAGGTAAAACATTTTGTACTGTGCGCAAACGAGTATCATTGTTAATATATAACATAGCAAATCTACTGAGTGTGCCAAGGCAGGTAGAACACGTCCCTTATCGGTCGTACCTTTTTTAATGACACAATTGAGAACGTTATTACCTACAAACTTTTATGCGACATTGCCATATTTATTAAAAATAATAAATAGTAATAAAATATATAGGTATCATTTATTTGTCAGTTTAAGATTTAAAAATACACAAGATTTATAATTATTTACTGAGCCCTATAACTAACCTTTGGTAAGTCACTATTTAGTAACTAGGTTCTTATAATTTTTAAAGGACGTATAGATGTATTTTCTTCAGGTTTTCGCTTAGAATTTTCTCTTAAAATTTGTCTTTCAATTTTTGATTATTATTACTTACATGATTTACATGTTCACCATTTGATGAATGAAAAGTTTTATCCATTTTCGTTAATAAACTGGCACTATAAATGTTATTTGAACATTTCCATTTCATTAACCCATCTTTACGTTGTCTTACAAATTAATATTTATCATTATTTAACACTGTAAGATCTTTTCCGCGTTCAGATGTTATAATTTTAAAGTTTTTCATCATACAAAAAGTATAAATAAAAGTAATAAAAAATTAGGTACACTATATATATACACTATATTACGTTGTTACCATGCTGTCCAACAAACAACTAAATTTGGCAATAATTTTAGAATATTTGCAAATACTTAAACCACGATATCGTATTTATTATCTTTATTATACTAAACATTAAGAGGACGTTGCACCCGCATATTATATTTACTATACTCATACTATATTTATACTTTAAATATTCATAACGGCAACGCCGCTCGAAAAATCGTTCTCAATCGTTTGATTATAAGGTACAAAATATTGTGTCTTTGATCTGTCAGCAATCGTTCTTAATCATGTTACCAAAAAGGTAAAACGTTCTCAATCGCACAACACCGGCCAAGGCACACCCTAATTATAAAGAAAAAAAGATCGGCAAGTGGGTATCGCTCTGCTGGGGGCGAATGTAAGTTCCTACACGACAGTAGCAGGTACAAAAAATATATACGTTAGTTCCTAGACGATAGAAAAAGGTACATATTATGTATATACGAATTTTTAAAAATAAATATACGATGATTAAAAAATATAATAAAAATCGCATAGCGTAATAAATATAATATAATAATATGATGATTAGCTTGTAGCTTGTCTTATTTCCTCGTAATTTCGTAAACGTTTTGCTTTAAATGAAGTATATTTGCATGTTAGCTATACCTATCAGCGTGTAAAGTTTCAATAACAAATTGAAATTATTATATATTTATATATTATATTGATAGCGTCTGTTTGTGCTGTGGCACTTCAAATCGAAGTCTTCAATGTATTTTAGTACAGAATGTCTCAATCTCAATAAATTCAAACTACGGATTTTTCTTATTATTATATTACATTTATTTGTGACAATGCGCTATGCGATTTTTATTATATTTTTTAATCATCATATATTTATTTTTGAAAATTCATACATACATATTTAATTTTTGCCGCCGTGTATAGGAACTAACATACTTACCTGGTTTTTACTGTGTAGAAACTTACATATGTCCGTGTAGGACCTAACGTATGTAATTGTTTACCTGCTACTCTCGTGTAGGAACTTACTATTCCCCCTCTGCTGTATAGTAGAAATGGAGGGAGAGTATAGGTCACTATAATGGATGTGTTATATTTGAATGCAATGACAGGTATTATTGTATACGAAAAACAATTCAGGACGGATTGATGATTAGTCAGTCTAGGGTAATTAGTAGGATATATAATATTACTACCTATATTTAAATTGTAATATATCGTTATTTTACTCGATTTCGTAAAAAAAAAGACATTTCATACGCTCATAAAATTTTTTCTATATTGACGCTGGAATTTTTTTGTACAGTAACTTGAAGGAAAACTTATGGAAAACCTTATATTGGGTTTTTTAATCTTAGGTATAAATCACAAAAAATTTATGAATTTTCAGCTACAAAATTCCCTGGAAATTTTCGTGATTTTGATATATTTCGTAAACATTTGAACTTTAAATGCTTATAAACAAAAATTGTATCTAAAGATTTTTGATTTTTTATTTTTACTACGATAAGTACAACACTTATAATAAACATAGTATTCAATTTTAAAGATTTTTTGGAAAGCCAAATTTTTTATCGACATTTCAAGAAAAAAAATTAGGAAAAATTGAAAATTTCAATTGTCTGCAAAATTGTGGGGTGGAAATCCAAAACGTACTATTGCCAAAATACTGATTTTTCAGGAGAAGCTATTTTCTATTTCTCCTTGATACCAATGTCAATTAACTGAAGCTCTATAAATGTAAAGTATAATGAGTTAAAGCGATAAAAAAAAAATCATTTTTTAAGAGGACGCTATACCCATATGTATTGTCTCTGTCTTATACACGCGTAACCTAGCTAAAACCTGTTTTGCGTGGGACAACTTTACTCCCTCAATATTTATATCAAAATTATAAATCCCATTGAGAGAACTTTACCTGTGACGAAGCGTTTTAATTTTTTTGATAGTGGTAACCAATAATTTTAAATAATTAAATGAAAAAAACCTAAAGTTCTTAAATCGATAACTTTAATTACATTCATGTTATCAAAAAAATTAAAACGCTACGTCACAGGTAAAGTTCTTCCCAATAGGATTTATAATTTTGGTTGTTTTGATTAAAATGTCGAGGGAGTAAAGTTGTCCGCGCAAAACAGTTTTTAACTATGTTGTGCGTGTATAAAACAGAGACAACACATACGGGTATATTGTCCACTTAAGTATAAACCCTATTTTTTTTGTCATATAAAAATGTACAATAATCCAAAATATATTTTTTCCATTCATTTTATGGAAATAATACATTTTGGAAAATGTGTTTTTTCCAAAATAAAAATATTATTAATTATTTTATTGGTTTTAAATTTTAACATTTTTTATGATCATTCTAAAATAATATGCTTAATATATATGACACGTAAATACTTAATTCCAATATCGTATCTTCAATTTTGATAGTTAATAACTCATATGATATTAAATTACAATAAAATAATATTGATCTTAAGTTTCTGAGTAAAAGGTAGATATTTAAATCAATGGCTATAGTTTTACTTGTTTTAGTATACATATTTAAATAGTTTTTATTTTTTTGCATCTCCTGAAAAGTATATAAAATACAGTTAATCATATTGTGATCCAGCAAATTTAATTTATTATTAATTCTTAAATAATAAATACAATAAAAATAATAAAAATTCTTATTTGATAAGAACCTTCTTCATAAATCCTGCCTTCATCATTTTCAATATTATTATTATTTACATTTTGAAAGATATCATTATACAATTCCTCTGTAACTATTAGTATCTATTTTAAAAAATTTATTTAATTAGAATATACATTTTTCTTTTTTACTAACTTAACATGGTTTTGTTTTGGCAAATCGACTTGACCGATGTTCTGAAGATTTTTAACCCTTATAATGACACCAACTCTAGTAACTTCACCTTCATAAAATAGACAAGTTATTTTGAAGACAAAGAATTTTTTTTTAATTATTTAATAATATATTATCTCTATTAAAAACGAGTCAAATTTATTAAATAATCTAGGATTATATTTTTAATTTAATTTCAAACTTAATTATTGTGATAATAACTTAGTATTATAAATTTGAAATTATATTTTAGTACGTTATGGATTAACTATTTTATTTCCTTATACCCAGGCCCCCCCACGTCATATTTTTGGCCCGGGTACACAACTAAATCTGGGCCTTTCTTAAATAACAATACATTTTTCGACATGAATATACCTTTAACCTGAAATATTAGTTTTAAGTATAAATTATAGGAGTAGGTATAATTAAAAAATAAAATATCAACAAATTTATAGGTATCTTATAAATTGAAGACATTATAATATTTACGATTTTACGAACGTATGACGTGCCTATACGATACGCGGTTATAGTAAAAACTAAAATGAAACCAATTATCAGTTATTGTATAAATATAAATATTGCTTACATTTCGGATTATAAATTTTGTTCGTACCATATTTATTTATAAATTAGTTATTATGAACACCGTAGACATAATCACTATTTTTGTGGGACAATGAAGAGTCATAGACATATTAATAAATCAATAAATGTTTTAATATTTAATATGTCTATGTGTAGAATTGCATGTTTACACAAAATAAATAAACGACAATAATATAACATAACGATATAATATATAAATATATACTAACATTTATATCTAGAAAAATATTATTCAATTAATATGACGCAACTAAATTATTACGAACAAAAATACCACGTATATACATTTATAAATTAACCAATTTTGGTTACTAGTTAAGGAAAGAGAAGGAAAAATTTCATAGGCCATCAATTGTTTTCAAGTTATTAATAGTGGTGTGATATCACAATATTTAGAATATGAACATAAGCTATAGATTTCGCATATGATTTTCGAGTTAATTAAAAAAATCCTAAAATAATTTATACTTGAATCTTGAAAAAAATTTAAATATTTAAAACATTTTTCTAATATATTTTGAAGTAATTATTATTAGCCCGGCACGGATGCCGGGCCCCAGTACCATGGGTCCTCCTGACCCCCCCCCCTTGTGGGGGCCCTGCCTATACCTACAACATTGGTAATAGTACGTTTTGACATACAATAAATAAAAAAGCACGTTTTGGAATAATTTATGTAAATAGTTCGTTTTAGTATAGTTAATGATTGGTGCCTATTCTTTTAACATGGGCAATAGTACGTTTAGGCATAAAACTGGAAAAATTACTTAATTATTTAATCTAAATATAATTTTTATGCATGAAAAAGGTTTGTTTTGGATTAAGCAGTCATTTTTAACAGCCAATTTGATTGAAAAATATAACTTTCTGGTCTATTTTGACAACACCAATCGATTTGTCGACGTTTTTTTTATAAGAATCAATATCTAACTCGTTTTTGTCAATTTTGGCAATAGTACGTTTTGGATTTCCACCCCTCATTAATAGCTTAAAAAAAGTCAAAATATTTTGAATTTAATCGTAAATAAGTAACGCTAATATAAACATTTGGTGAAAATTTCAAGTATTTAAAACGATTCGTTTTTGAGTTACAGTAAAATAAAAAATCGATTTTGTCAAAAATTTGTTTTATGCGTAAATATTCCCGTTTTTCTGCTACTTTCTTAGGGTTTTTCCTGACACATTTGACTACTGAAAATTTTTTGCTTTTGAGCCCCCCAAAGTACCAACTAGATGAATTTTCCTTTTCAAAGAGGGGCTGAAGATAAAAATTAAAGCACTTTTAATACTTTAAAACGTGATAACAGACACAATAATAAAAAAAATAAATAAATAACACACATCATTGTAAAATCAATATCACTCCGTTCAAAATCTAAAAATTAAATAATAACAATTGATAATATACATTCACACTAATTAAATTTAATTTTTTTTACGTATGTTGCGCCAGCCCGGCCTATTTCGAAATATTGGAAAATTTTTGCACTAATATTTAGCATGTAATTAGCATGAATTTGCACGACTGTCGCCAGAATTCGCACGACAATTTTTTATAGTTAAAAAACCATTTACATGTTTTTACCGTTGCGCCAGCCCGGCTCATCAAATTTTGGATTTACCCGTTAAGCCAATATAATGCAAATTCTAATTTTAGTCATGCAAATTCATGCTAATTACATGCTAAATATTGGAGCAAAAATTTTCCAATATTTCGAAATGGGCCGGGCTGGCGCAACCTACGTGTTTTTTTTAAGAGGACGTCACATCCGCATGTGCTGTATCTGTCTAACACACATACGACATAGACAAAACTCGTTTACGCAGTTTGAGTATAACTCACTTAATTTTGGTTCTAGAGTAAATAATATACCTGTTATAAAATTAAAAGATAATAATATTTTGGAGAGCAAGATGCTGATTTTTTTTCATTATTCACAATACAACATTCATTATAATCGTTTAGAATTGGCGAAAATTTCAAAATTTTAATTTTTATAGAAAATCCTCCAAAATATTATTATCTTTTAATTTTATAATAGGTATATTTACTCTAGAACCAAAATTGAGCGAGTTATACTCAGACTAAGTAAACGAGTTTTGTTTATGTCATATGTGTGTAAGACAAATACAACACATGCGGATGCGACGTCCTCTTAAGTAAAAAACTGCAAGTGTTCAGAATAAGTCCGAAATAATAATTACATGTATTTTTAAAGCAATCGTTATTTTACATTATTATTTATTAACGAAACCTAGATGTTTAAAATTAAAATCACTACATGGTTTAGCCGGTTTAGGTACATACTACATGTACTTGTTTATCGTTATTGTTAAATTATGTTTAATGTTATTGTCGTCAACGCGAAAACGTTGGTCTAATAGTGGTTTAATATTGGTGGTAACAATTTTTAGCGAAAAACATTATCTTTTCTCTAAAACTGACGCCATGCAATGATCAACAAAATAATACTTTTAGTATTTTTGATTTCATTTAACGTGATGTCATAATTCAAACAACTCACGAGACACTAGGTAGCCATAAAACATTATTGTTAACTTTGTGTACAACGACGGATGTTTAAATATTAATATAAATTAATATATTATAAAATTAAACAATACATTATTTTAATCAATACTTACTTATTACATAGTACATATCAATATAGTATATTGTATATAGACAATATAGTCAATATAGTCATATGGTAAATATTATATAATTGGTTATACTATTTATTAGTAAACAAGTGCACACTCAAATGTAAAACTCTGGGACCGTCTATGATTAATAGTAATTAAACCCAGAATTAATCATTTTACGAGTATGGATATTTATAATCAATTTCAAATATATAACCAAAATACAAAATTAAGAATTAATTATACATAAAATATGTAATATACATATTAGGTATCTTAATTATTACTTTATGAACTGTTGCATATATATATTATACATGTATTTATTATTTATTTAATGAAGTTTATTTGTGATTTATATTTTGTTTAGCTAATCATATACAACATTTAGTATCTGCTTCGAAGAAAGAGTTTGCCATATTAATAAAACAAATATTTGATATCATTAATATAAAAGGAACAATACAAAGTGTATCTAAAAATCCCAAGATAGAGAGAATTATTGTATTAGAAGAAGTTTTTGAATCAATTTATACTGTAAGTTTTCATAATAAATACGCTTTAACTTAATAACTAATTTTATGAATTTATGTTCTAGGTATTATGTAAAAATGTCCGCCGTGATCCATTTATCGCACCTAATATTAATACAATTTATGGGAATCCACCATTTGAAAATACTAACATAAATCAAATTTTGATTAACTTTTGTATGCATATGTTTAGTAGTAAAGATAGTATTTTGGTAAGTTTGGTATTAAATAAATTAAATTATAGTAAGTAAGAACAAATATTGTAAACTTTTATACAAGAATTTATAATTCAAAATACTTACTAATAAAACAAATTACTTACTTCAAAATATGAAGAAATATAGCAATATTATTTATAAATCATATCATGTACCTAACTTTATGTATTTGAAAAAAATTGCCCGTGTTACTAACTATACGCTTTGTTTTTATTTATTTAAATATTTTATAAATATTTATTTATACTTATTGAATATCATTGGTATAATTAATAATTAATAAGAATTACAAAACCTTAAGAGAAAACACGAATACCATCAGCATTAAGCAATACCATTAGTTTTTTACTTATCGGTACCTAACATATATCGGAATATTGGATATCGGTAAAATGTAGTATCGGCCCATCCCTAAAAATTTTCAAGAGCTGGCTTATCAGGATAATCATGGTTGTAATGGTCTTATTAATTTCACAAAATATGCTGTAAAAAGAAAAACAATAACTCAATCAAACATAACCGAAGTAGATATAAATTTTCTTAAAATATGTGATATGTTACTCATAACACACATAACTCAGAAGCAATTGAAATCTGAGTGAATCTTGATTTATACTGAAATGGCTTCTTGCCTAAATTTATATTTTAATCAAAAATAATTAAAAGTTTGAACAGTTTTCTTTCAATTGAATTTATATTCCATTTATATCCAAAAAAAATTATTAAAATAATAGCTAAAAATAAAAAGTAAAATAAATAGCTTCATTCCTCCACTCAAAACACAAAAATATAAAATAATTTAAAAGTATAAAATTAGATGATAAGTTTATAAATTTTAAAATGTATAACATATACAATTATCTACAGCTAGGACTAATCTTAGCTTTTATAATGTTAAAAACAACACAATACCGGTTTATAAAATGAATATTTTAAAATTATAAAGAAACTAATAACATATTAGTTAATAATATTACTTTGTATCGTGTTTTAGGAATTGAAAGATGCACTTATAATCACCAAATTTGTACTCAGATATTTTGATACATGGATGTGGTTTCTTCCTAACCGATTACCGTATACTAATCCTCATGAATACTCAAATAGTTATGTATACTATTATCGTAGGTATGTATGCATACTACACAGTGAATTGTCTGTATGTAATAATATCAAATGCGCAGATGAATAATATGTAATGTTTTATTTATAGATATATGATGTATTGTTGTGTGCCCAGATTAGTCCATTCAGTTTCCCCACGATACAAACCTAGTAAGATTTTTGGTCGCGATGTCTTGAAATATACTCTGAAATCATTCAAAATTCAATTTCAAGTTTGGTGTTACAAACAAAACATAATGTGGACAGATCATACAAAATTATTTTGCTTGGACTATTTGCCCAAGTAATTTAGTTTGAACATTAAAAGTTGAATAACAATATTTAATATAATTTTATTACCTTAGATACATGGATTTATTGCATAATGAAGTTTTAAATAATAAGTCACCAATATGGAGCATGAATTATAAGAAATCAGATGTAAAAAGAAAGGTCATTGAATTGGATGATTCCTAAATAAGAACTAAGAAGTATAATATTATCTAGTGTTGCTTGATTATAATATACATGTAGTATCAATAGAATGTAGATTTAAAGTAAAAAAATTAAGAAGAACTCTAAAAATAAAAAAAATAATGATAGACGTCATAATAAATATACAACTGTATACTCACCTTTTAGGTCTTCTCTTTCATTTATTCTGAAACAAACATTTATAATTTAATAACATTAATAATTGTGTTACCACTGTAACCATACATTTAATTAAATGTATTAACATTCTTAACCAGATCAAAAATATTATTTTAAATTTTAACAATTAAATATTTTAAAATGTTGACTGATTTACATTAAAAAAATCACAGTTTGTGTCTATCTACCTCATGTACCCACAATACTCAATTATTTTATGTTAAATTAGCTAAATTTAATATTTTATATAATATATAATTATGTATACATAAGGCTTACTTGTTTATTAATTATTAATTTATTTATTATACTTATTACAATTACAATTATATTGTATATTAGTGTTTAAGTTGATTCATAGTATATTAACCTATAAAAAATCAGTGGTGTATTTACAACAACAAATGACTTAGATAAATCTGTCATTTTTTTTTTCATCCCATTATTATTGGGTTTATAATTATTGGCTGCTTTCAAATAAGAATAGAATTTCATTATATGATGATACATTCTAAACCTTGCAAGAAATTGTCAATACACCACTGCCGTACATATTTTATTGCTTGTTATACATAAAATATAATTTGTTATTCTTTAAATGTTTAAGTATATAATTACTGTACCTGATGATTGTCACAGTAGTGCTTATTTAAAGGACTGGAGCAAAATAAATATTTAGCTAAACTTATCTCCTTTAACTGTATTAATTATATACTTTTATAACATATTCATATTTTAATTATGTTAACAAATTTGAATTCTTCATGAAATTAACATGTTCAATCTTTCATAATTTAAATAAATGTATTTTGTTTCTAAGAAATTAAATACAATAATATGTAAAAAATAATCAATTTATATGATTCCGTCCGCTTATATATATCAAAATTAAATTTTATATACCTGTAAGTTATAAATCATAATCAAATAATTAAATTTGAATCTACCTTTACCTAATCTATCCTTTTATAAAGTTTTAACTAAATTATTTTATATGCCCATAATAAATACAAATTTATTTCCTAGACCAGCAAAAAATTTGTACCTATTACAGTAATGATCAATAGTTATGAATAAAGCGATAAAAAATTTCATATATTAGATTTACATCTCACATATTAATATCACCAAAATAATTGTTTCATAATATAAAAATTTCAGATTTTGCTCCTTGAAATGTTATATGCTCCAGTCCCCTATCAGTTCACAATCTCACACATTAAACTTATTAAGTTTTAAATTCATTATGTACTTCAATTAAATTAAGTTGTTTTTTTTTTTATTTTAACAGTAACCATTTAACTTTGGGAGGAATGACAGCATTTATACTTCATACCTATGAATAAAAAACACTAACATGTTCCATCATTTTCCAAAGATTTTACTAACATTTTTATTTTTTATTTTTATTATTATAAACTGGGAAACAAACTATATAGTAGGATTTTAAAGTACATTTATGATTTTTTTTTGTTTTTATCTATTGGTCATTAAATTTAATTAGTGTTTATACATATTACATTGTGTCATCTATAATCTAAGTTGATGATTTATATCTACATATAAATAAGACACAAATACTTTAATATTTAATACAAACTATGTTTAAAACCTAAAACTAATAGATTGCAAAATCTTCCCTTTTATAAATACCCACTGTCATTCTTCTTAATTTTTAAAATGGTTTTATTTAGTTGTGTCCATAGATAATAAAATCAATTTGAATAATATAATACATTTATTATCTATTAAATATTGTTAATTGTTGATTAATCGTTTATAATTTATAATATATTTATAAATTATATATTATATATTACTGTAAGTCTGTAAAAAATATTTCAAAAGAAATTATTGCTACAATCTATATACTTACATTATACAATATTCAAATATGTTACATCCATTCAGTATATTGTTCTGTTCTGTTTCTATATTTATTAATACTTAATGCCAAATGATCATTTGAATAAAAATAAATAACAATATATTAATAAGTAAACAATAATTAATTTAATTTAAATCATATTTTGTATGTTATTAATAAGGCTGTGAATTTGTAAGAAAGTGCATTTCTTTTTGGTAATTGTTAAACGTAGCTTTGTTAGTACCTACATAATTTGAATAATGTAATAACAAATCCATTTATGAAACTTATTTTGCAATTTTTTTTACATTTTTTGCATTTTTTTGATGTTTTTAATTTTTTGATTCATTTTTCAAAAAATGTTTCAATCGTTTCAAGCAAAAAAGCATTATTAGAAATCGATCAACTTCAAAATCAAAATTCAAATAAGTAAAATCAACTTTTTATAAATTTTTTTTTTGTTAAATAAATACATTTTTATGCATATAATATACTAATATCAGTATAAATGTTAAATTAAAAACCATTTTATACCATAATTTTTAGCATTTTAAATGTATTTTTTGCAATTTAAGTGCATATTTTATTGCATTTTTTTGACCTTTTAAATGCATTTTTTAAGGTTTTTTAGTGCTTTAAATTCACAGCCCTAATAACTATAGTTACTAAGTATTCAGTTTTAGACCTTTTATCATTCTAAAAGAATAATGAATAGGTTTACTGCTTACAATAAAGGCAAACAATTTAATAATGTTAAAACACTATACTTTTTATAAAAATAAATCCTCAAATTATGTAAAGTAAACAAAATCGATCATTAGTCTTGTATTTAAAACAATTTATTAAAAAATGGATGTGACATTTATAATTTATTTTTAAATTTAAGAAGATAAAATTACATATAACACATATATACAATTTTAAAGTATTATTGTACTAATATATAATACTAGTTAATGATTTATATTAAGTATAAATTTACTAAATTTAAAATACCTAACTTACAATTGTATATTGTGTGCAAATAATATGTAATAACCAAAAACATTTATTTTATAATCAAAGGTATTTACACAATTTTATGAAAATTATCTGATATACTGTGTATCACATTCAAAAGTAATTTTTTATGTAAAATTGTCATATCTCTGATACATTGATACACCGTATATATTCATATTGACCGGTTTATCTTTTGTATGTTTTTAAATGTACCTATTACCTATCTTTTATTTTATTCAATGGTTTGCTTATTAAATGTATCATTATATAATATTATACTTTATTCATCATTTTAAAATATATTATATGTTATAACTCATACCTATGTTTATTATGTAATTTATTGTAATACTAATCGTCCTTTTTGGTGTGTTAACAATTTAACATTACGAGCCACACTATTTTTCATATAATTTTATTATAATCTTTAGACTTTAACTATAATACAACCTATAGTATAGTATATACCTATGGATATGTACGTATACGGGATGTCCCACGAAGGTCTGACAAATTAAATAACTTTTGTTCTAATCAATATTTTAAAAAAAAATTCTTTTAAATATAATTCATAGACACTTACGCTACATTTTTAGTATACAATTTTATTTTTATTTTTTAATACTGAAAATAAAAAACTAAAAAATTGATAAAAAAAATTAGATAGTAAAAACATTTATTTAAGTCGAGTAGTTGATTTTTTACAATCTTTTTAAATATCAATATTCTTGTTAGGTAAATTACGATCTAGTTTATGTAAAACAATAAAAAAATAGTTAGATTATAACATGCACCTATTTAAAAATCTTCCTATAAAATATTTTTTGAAATTATAATATTTCTAACATAACTAGTTTAAAATTGTAAAAAACCAGCCACTTGACTAAAATAAATGATTTTACCATCTAAATTTTTTTTTAAATTAGGTTTACAAGTTGGTTATTTTGAATATTTTGGAAATTTTTGTAATCAAATTTTAAGTTTTTTATTTTCGGCATTAAAAAATAAAAAAATGTTTTCTAAAAATGTAATGCAAGTGCCTATGAATTATATTTAAAAGAAATTTTATAAAAATATTGATCAGAACAAAAGTGATTATTCATTATTTCATTTGACAGATCTCCGTGGGACACTGTATATTACGGTCCAAGTAGATAAATCAGTCATTGTAATACAATGCCCTGACATTGTATACAATGTCCAAGATGCTTGGGAAAAATAAATAATACATATGTAAATCCCATATAGACTAGTCACTGTATACAATGTTGTACTGTTGTAGTAAACAATGGTAATACTGAGTAATACTGGCGTGGGTAATGTGAATATAGTTATCTTATGTGTTATATTCTATAACTATGATAGTATGATCATTAACCACATTCAGAGAAAAATTTAATTTAATTAATGAAAAACGCATGTTAAATCAATAAAAACTTGTATGATTTTGATCCAATGAAGTCAACTCATCATATTCTAATTATTGATTTCATTAAATTAATAAAGCTAACAATTCTTCAAAAATAGTAAATTTTCCATTAAATTAATTATGACTTTTTACAATTTATTAAAGAAATTATTTTTTAGTAATTATCAGAGACGGGCAAGGTAGGGCCCTGGCTCTACATAAAAATTCCTGGCCCTACTACTAATCTAACTTTAGACATCATAATATGTTCATTTTTAATTTTTTGTGGTCCTACCTTATAATTGTTAGCCTCACATTGGCCCTACTTAGTGAAAAATCTTAACGCCGCTACTGACTATGACCGCTGTAGGTACTTATAATCAAAAATTTGAAACAAGAATATGCAAATATAAAGCTACAGTAATTTTATGCAACTTTAAATGCCACAATGGCAATACTTGTAAAAATAAATAGTTTCAATATTCAATAAAAATTAATATAAATAAAATATTCTTCTTCTACTAATCAAATCAAATAAAATTATATACGTCAATAATGTATGTATTTTATATAATATGTACTTACCACTTTCAGTACTGGCCATTGTGTACAATGACTAGTCTATATGGAACTTACATATGTATTATTTACTTAGCCCAAACATCTTAGACATTGTATTCAATGTCCGGGAATTATATTACAAAGACCATTTTTCCACTTGAACCGTAACATATATATGAGGGGAGTTATAAGGGGTTCTCTTCTCTAGCTCTCAATTGTCTTCTTGTATAGTTTATTTTAAAGATGTTTGCTCGTTTGGATTAGTTCATATAAAAAAGACAAGAAAATATTATATAGTCTAACAATATCATACCTATAAATGTTTATTATTTCTTATTTTTTTAAGACTAAATAGTATTTATAATTTCTATTTATATGTCTTATAATTCATACACTATAATTTAATATATTATACTTCGTTTGGCGATAGAACGTAAATCGGCACAAATCACGTCACAGTTTGAGCACCCCCTCCTCCCCGTAATACGACATAGGATACTCTTGCGTGGTGGCGGCAAACCGCAGAACATTATCATTTGGATGCGCGAACGACTTGCGTACTTTCACAGAACGGAGCATAGTAGATTATTGCTTTATTATAAAAGTGCATATTCTGTGAGTAAATTTATTGCACACTTGTCCCGACTGTTTACCGAGAAGACGATCAAAACGATATAGTTTTATATTATGATTAAATACCTACCGAACTGTCCAAGCCCGTATTTAGGGGTAGGCATGGGTAGGTACATGCCCGGGAGGGGCACGTCTCAGGGGTGGCAAAATATTTTAGCGAAATTAATTTTAAAAATGTAATGGAAAAAAAATCGCATTTTATTGAATTATTGGAAAAAAATATATTAAAAAAAAAAAGAAATGTGTATGTTTTATTATGTTATAATTTGTTAATTAAAAAAAGATAGAAATTTTTTTAACTATTAAACGATTCTCACATTCATTAATTGATAAGTGAAATTTAAAATTAAAGAATCCTGATAATGGATGTATGCCCAGGGGCGCCAAATGTTTAAATACGACCCTGTAACTGTCTGATCTACAGTGGCGGATCCAGAGGGGGACGATCGTCCCGACCGAAAATATTTTTTTTTGTTCTGTACGAGACTGTGGAAGTAACATATGTATATACCTAAATAAATACTTTATCAAAATTAATGTGTGTCCTTTAAAAATCGCCCCCCCCCCTGTTATCTTGGTCCTGATCCGTCCCTGCTGATCTATATTCAGATGAAAAAGTGTATGCGCCTACTCTTCGCGTCACCTTAACACACCCCACCATAGTTTTTGGCGGAGTGTCGATTAGGGATACGCAGTATAACCGATTACCTGTGACAGGTTCTCCAAACACAGTATAGATCGATGAATGTTGTAAGTGTTTTAAATTTTCTAATAGAAACACCGAATAAATAGTTAAAATACAATAGTACCTATCATCGGCCATTCTGAGTACTTAATCACATGAAATCAATTATTATATTTCAACAGATATGTGATCCACTAGACATCAGTGATTTCTTACCCCTTTTGGATTCTTTTTAGGCGATTTCTTGACACGAAGGCGTCTTTCCGTCCATGCTCAAATTCGTATCATTGTATCAATATTACGACCACTCTGAAGTCTGGTATACAATTAGTAATTACCATATTTTGCACAAGCGCAGAACACAGAAGTGTAGAACTGCTACTTTTTTTCCGCCTAATAAAACCTTTTATAGGGCACAAAGGATACACGTCATTTGGTCGATTCGTCACAATCATTTGGGCGCACGACAATTGGACGCGTACGACATTTCGCCGAATGTCATTTTGACGCATACTACATTTAGTCGCGCGTCGATTCGTCGCTTATTGATTTTGACGATAATTATTTGGCTATATAGCCCATATAGATGTATAAGGTTAAGTAATGTATTAAACATTTTATATGAAATTCAATATTTAATAATTAGTAATAATTAGTTTTTTTTAACATTGAAATTATTTTAATTTAATATACATATAATGAATACCTAAATTGTTTCCAATTGAAGTCTGAAACTGTTTTGATCGTATTAAAGTAGTTACCTAGAACAAATAACAAAATAGAGGGCTGGTGCAATAAATTTTCAGAAATGTAAGTTCTACGAGATCAATCATCTGGAAATGTATAGATTGTCTGCAAAAATTAGAGAGTTTGAATATAATTAAATCAGAACAATTACCTACTTGGTGAATATGCCCCCCCTCAAAAAAAAAAAAAAAAGAATAAAGATTTATCAAATAGATGACTCTTGGAAGTATGTTCAAATGTTGATAATCATCCAATAAATTAAATTTTACTAGGTATTTTACCAAGTAATTAATTTTTTTAAATACTAGGTTTCGTTAATTTTTATAAATAATTAATGTTTTAGCTGTAACATGTAGGTACTCATTATATGTATATTAAATTATAACAATTATTTCAATATTAAAAATTCCAATTATTACTAGTTATTAAATATTGAACTTTATATTAAATTATTAATACATTACCTAACCTTATACAACTATATATAGGATATAGCCAAATAATTATCGCCAACATCGATAAGCGACGAATTGACGCGCGACCAAATGACGGTACACCGGCACAAATACCCGTACAATATTTCGGTTTGCGATAAGTACAAGGCTGACGGTATATATTTATAAATCTACACAAAATCTCATTATGATTTATGGTATTATTTGAATATAATAAGACTGTAGGTCCATTTCCTGTCAAAATTTGAACTTAGAATATATATATGTATAAAATAAATATGCCTATTTAAATTAATTGTACATTTGTATTTCATATTTTTAAACAAATTTATGTATGTACTATGTATCATTTATCAATTTATCAATACATTATAATTCAGAACAATACTAATAATTACAATTATAAAGTATGTACCGTATTTGGCGTACTTCGTCTTTATGAATTGATTTTTATTGTGAAATAATGCGAATTTTCAGCGTAAAATCTAGCGGTATTGTCACAATATTATATTACCTAATTATTAAACGAAAAAAAGTGATTCTCATTTTAGTAACACAATATTCTGACCGCTCGGTTGGCTGACGTACGGTCTTAGATTACTGGGTGTGGTCCACAGATATATGTTTATATGCTTGTGGTGTGATCACTTGTCCCGGGACGTAAAGCTCTTATAATCGGGTCACGCTCACGGTGACGCTTTCTAGCGGTTAAACACTGACCTGTTAATTTCACCGCGGTGTAAATGGCAAACCAAAAAATCGTGTACGAATTCGTTGTATTGTCTACCAGTGACCACCAGATAGCAGATGAGTATACATTTTATAGTTCATTCATATTATATTTATTCCACAAGCATTTACGAATGAATTTTACTCAGTTTTCCATAACGTCTCCGAGAGGTAGCGCTACGTATAATACATTTCTAAGCATATTATTATAGTATGTACAAGTAATATTTATTGCTATAATGCTATTATATTATTTTTTTCATTCGGAGTATTGTATCAAGTTTTATTTCACTAAAAGACAGAATCAAAAACTATATGTCAATCTTTAAAAACAAAATCAAGGCAATTTACAATGAAAATTATTATTTCTAATAGTTTATCGAGTATCTTTCAAAATGAAAGTGATAGAATGATAGAAAGTTTTGATATGCATTGTTTAAGCTTAAGTATACGTTTTTCTAATATTTCAATAAGAATCATTAATTTAATAGATTATGATATAAATATATAAAAGTATATGGCGGCAAGTTACTACTGAGTTAATGTAGAAAAAATTGATAGATTTAATGACAAATTAAAACTTATATGAGTTATCGAGAGGAAAAATTAAACTTCAGAGGTACAAATTAATAGTTATTAGTTACTCATTTAGATAACTAATAAATAATAACTTCATACTATCATTCTATGAAAGTAGTTATATTTTTAAAAATCACTGATCAAAAAGGTCTTTCGGTGGTTTTTAATCAGTCTCAAGTCTTGGTTATAATATAATATAATCAGTGTTCAGAACGTTCACTAAAAAAATGAATTCGTTCATGTTCACATTCAGTTCTTGAAAAAGGAACTCGTTCACGTTCTCTGGAAATATGAATGCGTTCATCAGGTCCTTCATTTATTTTTTTTTGTGAATTATTTACCTGCAGCCATTACACAAATTCGTTGACATATGACTCGTCCCAAAAATAAACACAATTTAGACTTTAGAGCATATATATTTTATAAAGTATAAGCCTACTATAGCTCATACGACATATTATACGAAACACGATACACCACTATAGTTTGTACCAAATTTCTATTTCTGTGTAGGCTAAATTGATATCAGCAACCTGTGGGGGCTTTGCCTCTACACCACTATAAGAGGTATAGTATATAGTATTGATTATTAACACTAACATATAAAACTGGGTGGGTTACAGACAAAATTGGGTAGACTAAGTCAATCCAAGCCCCTCCCTAGTTACGCCTATAAAGATCGCACCGGGCGGCGCACGAAAACTTGTATTCACGGCGACTTCGTCGGCGGCGGCCCATCGTCGACGGCGGCTAACACAGCAAACTTACAGCAACCAATGACAGAGCGAATAGACCGGGCCAGGGGGTCCGTACGTCGCTTCGCGATTCATTTGGATGCGCCAAAACGGTGCGCTCTTATTTGGTGCAGACTATATATGGGTAGCATAGGCGTAACAAGGGAGGGGGGCTTGAGTGGGCTTCAGCCCTCCCAGAATGTTTGGGTAAATGTATGTGCATATAAACATATAGTATGTGTAGTAACTTCATTTTTACCTACGATATAACAAAAGATGGGAAAGTGGGTATCGCTCTGCTGTATAGTAGATATGGAGAGTATAGGTCACTGGTCACTATAACGAATATATTAAATTTGAATGCAATGACGGGTATCATTGTATACGAAAAACGATTCTGAACGGAGATGATTAGTCAGTCTAGGGTAATTAATAGGATATATTATATTATTACCTATATCTAAATTGTAATATATCGTTATTTTACTTGATTTCGAAAAAAAAATGTTATTTCATACGCTCATAAAATTTTTTCTATATTGACGCTGGAATTTTTTTTTACAGTAACTTGAAGGAAAACTTATGGAAAACCTTGTATTGGGTATTTTAATCTTAGGTATAAATCACAAAAATTTTATGAATTTTTAGCCACAAAATTCCCTGGAAATTTTCGCGATTTTTTTATATATTTCGTAAACATTTGAACTTTAAATGCTTATAAACAAAAATTGTGTCTAAAGATTTTTGATTTTTTACTACGATAAGTACATCACTTATAATAAGCATTGTATTGAATTTTAAAGATTTTTTGGAAAGCCAAATTTTTTTATCGGCATTTCAAAAAAAAAAAATTGGAAAAATTGAAAATTTCAATTGTCTGCAAAATTGAGGAGTGGAAATCCAAAACGTACTATTGCCAAAATACTGATTTTTCAGGAGAAGCTATTTTCTGTTTCTCCTTGATACCAATGATAAATTCATTGAACGTCTTAAAAACCGTTCAAATTCAATAAAAATATAAACGTCGTTCACGTTCACGTTCGAATTTGAAAAAAAACAACTGGCGTTCGCGTCTCGTTCACGAACAATGAACGTGAATGTGAACGTGTGAATAATATACGTTCATGAAGGTCGTTCTTTCCAAACGCTGAATATAATACATGTTTTAAATTGTTGTATAACAAGTGGAATAAAATACTTATACCTATATATAACAGTATAATACATCTAATAGGATCAATTAATTTAGCTTTTTAACGTATTTTTCTGAAATAACTTTTTTATCGCCTTTATAACAATATTTTTTTATTATAAAGTGGTACGCGATAGTATTTTATACAAAGATGTTTTTCGGCGTTTTCACTTTTACTCACTTGTGTTATACACGACTATTGATTTCCGAGTGGGGTAGACATTGCCAATTTTATGTTCTACGCAGAAATCGTGCGCAGAAAAATTAACCCGCTGTACCTGCAGCCCTTGTAACAATTTTTTTATATTATAAAGTAGGTACCCGATAGTATTTTATACAAAGATGTTATTCGGCGTTTTCACTTTTACTCACTTTGTGTTAAACACGACTATTGATTTTCGAGTGGGGTGGACATTGCCAATTTTATGTTCTACGCAGAAATCGTGCGCAGAAAAATTAACCCGCTGTACCTGCAAACTCCCGAAAATTATTGATTAACATCAACATGACAACAAGATTCTATTTCAATGCTTATATTATGTTCTCAGTATTCTCAGTCTGCCAACTTTTACTTTTACATTTTCCATCGTAACTCGTGAATGAAAAATACAATATTTTTTAAGTAGAATAGGTATATATTTATAGTATAATATGGACATTTTATATCTCTATGTATAATTTTAAGATTATTTATGTTGATAATTCAGTAGACTGATCAATTAAATAATATTTATTGATAGAATTGATACAAATAAGTGTTACTTTATACAAATTACTTGGGATATATATATTAAAATATTTAAAATTAATAAAATGCTATGATCGCATCTGATCTTATTACAATAATTAAAACTCAGATTTATATTATCAAAGGTCTTAAAATATTTCAAAATATCAAATACGATGTTAGTATAATTATAGGTACCTATGCAGTCCATAATGCATTAATAAAAATATGAAAATCACGAGTTACAAAATATTATTATTTTTAATTTTTATCTATTAAAAATTTGAAACATTTGACAACTCAACCTAGTCAGTAGTCAATCTCATAATAATTTATAAAATATTACAAATATACACAATGTATTTTTTGTTAATAACAAATAAACCACGGATTTGTTTAACTAGATTGAGTATAATATTAATCAAGATTAGAGTATTGCTTACAGTCCATTTTTAAAGAGTTGAAAATTTTAAATATTGTCATAATTTTATGTTACCTAGTTATTACATGTGCACAAATCGTGTGATTGTGTGAGTAAAACTTCCGTTGTCCGTGTACGGAGTGTATACACTTATGCAATTTAAATATGCATACGTCTCTATATACCATATTGGTATACTGTATGTAGCACCCGATTTATTTTATTCCGATAAAAATATTAAATAGTTATGTATGGCTATACACTATACACTAAATGTTTTTAATATTTGTAGTTCTAAGATCCTAAAGGCTAAAACCAAGTTTTGAGATGATACAATTTTAAGTTAAAAAAGTTAAATCAATCTCAAGTAAACTTTAATACTTTATGAAAAATTCAGATCATTTTATCGATATTATTAAATTGACATTTATTATAATGAAAATAATATTAGTATGTTTTTGTATAACATAATAGCTGTTTGCATAATTCTCTTAAAACTAGATATTATTATGGTTTATAATCAGTAACTTATAAATTATAACGTTATACTATCCTCTATCGCTATGTAACTACATATTTACTCTACATTACATTCGCTTTAATATTATATTAACAATTGTATGATTAATAAATAATTGATAATTTTTAAATTTGAATAAGCTGAAACTTAATTTTGGCCGTGGCCCATAATGTTCAGTTAATATCACTGCAGATTGGTAATTATTAATTAGCAACTGATAATATAAATATTAAAAACATAAATGATTAATGGAAGTCAAAAGGGCTCATAAAAAAATATAATATGATTTTAATTTGATTAATTATTGCCTATTGGTCTAATAGTCACTATTCTAAATTAAAAATAATTAGTATGATTAATAAAAATTAAGTAAATTTATCACTTTTATAGCCAACAATTTCGATTTTAAATAAATTGTTAACTATTGATTATTATACAAAATGCGTACTTAAATCTTCTTAGCATATACGCGAAAATTGTTAACGGAATACTTAATAATTTATCTATACAAATTAAAATTAATTACACTCACTAAAAACAATTTTTCCGTTAGTCAATGTACCAAATATTCTTCAAATATAGAAACCCGATTTCTGACACAATTGTGGTTGACTTAATTGTTCCAAAAATTAACACAAATTAATAAACGAAATATTTTAATTTTTAAATAATAAAAAAAAAGGATTTAATTTATTATACTTTGATAGTTTCTTATTAATTAATTTACAGTATTCTGATATTAAGCGATAATATTATAAATTAATAAATTATAACTATATTTTTACATTTAATAGACATTATATTATAATGTGATCAGGGATCACAAATAATTATACACAGGTAATATTTTTAAATAAATAATTTGTAAACATTAACGTACTACTAATTACGTAAACGAACACGATCGCTAGACAATCGGACACAACAGTCACTAAACAAAAGTGTACTTATTAAAATACGCAAGAAGTATAATATTTTTTGCATACGAGTGTGTTAACTACCAGCCAATCGTGGTAAATCCAAAATACTATGCATATAATAATATACTATATACATAAATAACTTGTTTCCATGCGACGTGAAAACATTGAAAGAAACATTTATTTTATATTCTAAGCGGAGCGTTAAATGTATTGATTTTAGAATTATGTACTATGTTCTTTTTTTGTATAACATGACTATGGTGAGTATACGATAATTTGTTGATAAAATTCTTCAATTTTAAACTTTGAGGTTGGTTTTGGATAGCAAATTAAATCTAGTTTATACTTTGAAAAAGTCACCTAAAGGTTTTTTTTTTAGTTTTTTTTTTTAAATATGAATAAAATGTATTCACTGGTTCAAAAATTTTGAAAATTGAGTACAAGATTCCTTATTACTAACTCATGATGTTACATATTGAAACAATAAAACCTAAAAATATAAAAAGCCAATTGTCTTTTTTAATTTTTTCAAGTTAAAATTTAGTTTTTCCGTTGCCGCAAAGAATCGTTTTTCATATACAATAATATATTAATGAAATCAACATATCCATTACAGGTACTAAGGTACTGTCGAGTACGACACCTAAACAGCCAAGTGGTTTCCACATTTTTTTTTATTCGTATAAATAAATGCATTGTATTCATTAATGTAATGATGGCCCTAAAGCGGTTATATAGCTATTAAATAGTATGTATTGCAAGTGTTGGTAAAAAAATAAATCATACTACTCATACTATAGAATGCTATAAAATCGTATAGTCTGACATAATTAATGATTATGTAGAGATTATTTTTTTTACAGTAAAGACAATATAACTCGTGAAAACAGTTGGAGATATTATCATAATACGTATTTCTGAAGGTAACATTTTCAAAAATTCTTTGATCATACTTAAATATTTTATCAATTATTTAAGTTAATACAAAAAAATTTCGAGTTGTCAAGTTTTTCAAGTTATCGAGGTTCGAGTTATCGCGACTCGACTGCATTATCATTTTGCTTGATTTTCATATAAGTACCAGTTTTGAATATTTAGTAATATTTATATATAGATAAAGTACTAAATTAAAAAAAAAATCCAGACGCGCGAGTCGTAACAATAATCAAAAATATAAATCCCTTAGGTGGTAGCATTTTTTTGTTATAAATAAAGAAATAATATACATAATACGGTTTATTTTGACATAAAAACGTTATTTATTGCTTTTTATTTTTTACTGATTAACTAGATAGCTATAAGTACATAGGTGATAGGTATAAAATGTTCATATTTTTTTTAAACATAAACATTTAGTAATTAGGCAACATATATATTTGCTAACTAATACCAAAACAAAAGTGATTTATTTAATTTACTTTACAGTTTTTTGTAAAAAAATTTAATTTAAAAAAGGGTTTTAATCGTTTTATGGCCACGGTTAATTTATAAAATTGAATCCAAAAAGTAAAAATACATACATTTTATTTCAGAAATTCTACGGTGGATTTAAATACTTTTGTTTTTTTATCATATAATATTTAATCATAGGTGGAATACAAATGTACAATAAGCATTATGATTACTAAACGAATAACAAAAATACATATAAATTTGTTGAAGAAACCATTCGACAATGGGACTTTTCAACTTCAGCTGGTATTTATTTTTATATTTTGGTTATATATTATAATATTAGCATCTTTACTACATTAATTAAGACAATCTCTTAGATACTAGTACTCAAGTATTCAAGTCTTCTTAATGGATTTCTAGAAATAAATTGACAAAATATAAATGAGCTTGAATGGTTGTACATTTTTGGCACTTATTTGATCATAAGTATGTCGTATGTGTAGGCCGTATACTTACTAATAAAAAAAAAAAAAACATTAAAATATCCAAAATATTACCCTTATTTCATACTTCTGAAATTTATAAACATGCTTGAAATAAAATTAAGTGGGTATTTTGATTCAAAGCAATTCTAGATTTTATATTTCATAAATTGTACTCAATTTTTAATTTTTACCTCAAATATATATATATTACTATTACTCGTACACTATGTATTATTATACAATACTGGACCATGCCTCCGTACGGTATACCACTATAAATTATAATACTTACCTACTATATAATGTTAATTTACACAAAAACAATGAATAGATTTGTTGTATAGCGTTTTGTATACGTTGCAAATAGGATGATCTCATTTTTTTTTTTGCTTACGTTTCTAGTAATTGAATTAATTTTTGTTATAGTTTCGGCTTGTATTTCCATTAGTAAAGATATTATGTTACTACATGCGTTGGTGGTTCTAACAAAACAATTTTTTTCAGTATTCCCAAATAAAATGTTTTATTAAAATTAAAATGTAAGTTACCTAGTACAAGTTGACGGTTCACTCAAATATTATAGTATACCTATAGTCTAAATTAGTATAGTTTCACCTTGTGTATATTGTTATCTTTATCAGAAGACTCAACTATCATCGTATCTTGTTATTATGTTAATTAATTTAAACTTTAAACGTCGTGATTAAAAGCTGGAAAAGTTTAGATAACTACATAATAGTATGCAATAATATATAAATATATATAAAAAAAAAAAACGTGTGGAATCGTATTCTTAACATTATGGCGACGTCGCATTCGAGTACAATACGGAATTGAGTATAGAAAAAAAGGGTCGAACAAATGTAATTACCGAACAATATTGATGTATGGAATCCGTATTCTTAAAATCTTAACATGGCAACGTCGCATTAGAGTACAATACGGAATTGAGTATAGAAAAAAAAGGTCGAAAAAATGTAATACCGAACAATTGACATCGTGTGAAATTACGTTTTACCCAAATTCTGGATCCATATCTTTCTATACTCGTAGTGAATAATGAACATTAAATGGTAAAATGGTTTTGTATGCCAACAAAAGAGACCACCGGGACTGATTTGTTCAAATGTACGCACCGCGTGAGATGGCACTGGCGGCAGATGGGGCAGATGGCAGATGGCAGATGTGACATGTCTAAAAACGATGGGGATCGACGTATAGTAAAATACAATGTTAGAACGCAGAAAAATATAATAAACATCAGGACACTTATATTATTATGACACTTTACTATAGGTAGTATATTTATTTTTAGATTCTATAACGTTCATATTATCGAATTCAATAAAATATAAAATATTATTTAAAGCGTTTACCTTCGAGAATATAATATAACAATAATATTTTTTGTTATTTATTTATTCGTTTTTATTTTTTTAAATGTATTTATTGAAAACAGTATGACATTATAGTAACGCAATAATGACGCACGTGTAGGGTTCCTATAGGGTCATTGACTCGACGACGGAGACAATGTTATATTATTTATACACACTAAATTATTAATATTTTAAGCAGGAGAAAGTCGGAGGAATATAAATTATTATACAATCTACAACATGTCGGTTGTCGAGATAAACGGACGCTTAGATAAAATATGCATCCAGTATTCCATTATAATCATTATATACACATACCTAATACCTACTATAATTTATGCGTAAAATTCGTAGTAGTTGACTATTAAAACAGAGACGACTGTAACGTTTTTTTTTTCTTATAAAAAAGTATATAACCGGCCTAATATAATCCGAAACCAAATAATAATAAAATTAGTGTTGCAATACTGCAAATGTCAGTGTGTCGGTTAATTTTTTTAAACTACCGATGCGACGTTACTTTTGACTTTTGTAATACCTATGACGTATCAACTATAAATTTTTTTAGTTGAGCGTAGACGCCGTGGTACACTGGTACCGCTCAAATAATTCCTATTGTCGTAAAATAATAATGTGGGCTTTGATGAGAAATCATAGTACTTTTAATCGCTTTATCTAACCTATATATAAGCGAAAGATGTATAAAATGTATTTCTGTGTTTATCAACCTTGTTTACTTGTAAAATTTTCGCATTGTTTTGTACATTTTCGTTATGAAATTGAGCGATTTTATTGTATTGAAAAATATAGAAAAAAAATTGTTTTGTATTCAAAAGTATTGAGTGTTTCAATCTCAAACACGAGCAAAAGTATTAAGACGAGTTATAAAATAACCAATATAGAATAGGTATGTTGTTAGACGAGTATACGACTTGTAATTATATATTAACATAATGACTTCATGAATGAAAATTCGTGTGCTACAGTGATTCGAATATCTATATGGCTATATTCTATACAGAATTATATGATTTGTAGTTGTTCGATATTTTAATAAAATTAATTAATTAACCTAGAGCCTTTTTTAATAGAGATAAATACATATTAAGACTAATATCATACTATAATATTTTAAAAACTAGCATCGTTAGGTTGTCATCGTTGTTACTAAAAACTATAAAAAGAAACTCACTTTATACTTCATTAAATATATTTATAATCTTTCCAATTTTAATTCTCAACCAGCTGTTAAAAAAGGCTTTCTGACAATAAAAAAATACATTATAAAGTTCATCTACTGACCTTACAACAATTAATAATATGAATGTGTTTTTCGGGACATAAGTTTAACAGTTTAAGTAACAAGGATTCAAATATTATATTAATTAAAATGTATTTTTATTTTATTTATTTAAACAAAAGAATATTATTTATAATCTGTAATATTTATTTACAATAATTAAATTTAGTAGCAAAAGATTACAAAATTTTTAATGAATATCCCACAGACGAATAAAATATTGTTTATAGTGTCTCTTATTTTCAAATTTATTTTTCAATTATATTTCCAAAATATGTTATTGTTATCCAACAACATTGTGCAATTTTATAAAAAAAAAGAATTATTGCCTACTAAAAAAAATTGTTGATATTTTATTCTAAATTATAATGATACAGAATTGTTGTAGATGAGTGATGTGTATTTGTATCATAACATTGTACTTGAAAAAAATATGTATTATAGTACGAATTTTTATGAAAAATATGTACTGATTTAGTATACATAGCAAAACGTGTGGCAATACAATTTCTTAAAATGGGAAGTTTGTAGCACGGTTTTTGTACACGATACATACAATGTTTAAGGAGTTGGTGGGCCCGCTGATCGACTCGCAGAAGTGGGCGGACGAACGCTGCGCACACTAGTCCGCTCGTTCGAGTTTACATCATGATTTATTGATTGAACCACCGGGCGGTGGTATCTATCACATCTCGCGGCGTCCGACCGCGTCGTAAATGTGATGAAAATGAAAACTACCGAACTATTCGATAGTAGGTCATTATGATTATTCGAACTATTTTGTAGCCATTCCACAACTATTTGAATAGTTAAAATATTTGAATAATCACGATATATCTATAGCTAAATTGAAATAGTCGAGTAGTAGGTACGAATAATTATATTCGTAATACTACTAATACTGTATTTTATAATAGTTTACGTATTTCGAACAATTATATAGTTGTTATTATTCAAGTGTGTTGTTTTTAAATGATTCGAAAACTATTGCATAATGTCTTCATATATTTTGTGTATTTTATATTTTAGTAACTTATTCGTATATTTTAGCTGAATCCCCTATTAATTTATTATAGTTATTAAAATAAATGAAAGCAATAATAACCGTTAGTAGATTCTTGAGAACGCGCTTCCGCCGACGACCTACAGAAAAAAAAAATATGAAAATAAAGAATGCAACGGATGTCAGGTACCTCTATGGCTCTACTACATACTACATTACTACGAAATAAAATACAATACCGATTTATACGGTTGTACGCGACCAGTATGTTCTGACAATAATGTTATGTAATGTTCAGTTGTTCGGTATACCGTACAGATTATGTATAATTAGTATTATAAATATTCGAATAGTAATCGTTATAATTTATAACAGCTAAAATAATTAACCAAACTATTCCATGGTGTATCATCACAGTATCAGATTATTTATTGGAAAACAAGAATTCGGTAACCTAGTAATAACGAATTGACGACGTATCTATAGCAACGAACGCTTTCGTCTCCTTTTAACGCAGACGCAAATGTAAAGTGCGTCATCGGGCGATTCCGTATAATTTGGGCGTGGTAAATCATTATACGCTATAAATAAAATATGGTTGTCTTGTATATTATAATTATTTCATGTTAGTTATAAGAAATGTAATTTTTCTGTGAACCGTATCGAGAAAAGTCGTCAATTTCCATTTACTAATATACATTAATAATAATTATTATAAAAATACCGAGAATTAAAATAATATAAATTACTTCAAAGAAAACGAAATTAAACCGATATTCTTTTTTGAGACATATACTTCTACCAGAAAATGTATATTCTGCAATTGGAATTTCAATATTTTATATAAATACGACAAACATTCAACAAACCTAGGGATAACTGCGTCAATTGCGATTAATAATACCCGAATTACTGTACGCTTGTACATGTTTTATAGATTATTCAAATTCAAATTTTTTTTTTATATTATTTTGATGACATTTAACATATTTTATGCTTACGATTGGTTTTGATTACATACAAACTGTATTATAATATATCAATACATTTTTCAACATTTTTATTTATCAGACATGCGCCTAAATGACGAGCGTATATTATAAAATAACAAGCATATCATATTAGCCGCTGATCACAACGAACAATAGCTAATAATAATGCGATAATCAACGATAATGCTGCTTTATTCACATTATCAAAACACAAACACTATTCAACACTAATAATATTATTATATCGACGTGTAATTTTCGTGACCGCTACACGTCGACCATAGTCCATAATATGTAGTTGGTAGTTCCATAACATCTGTACCACATAATAGATAAAATAAATTTAATCTTTTCTGTGTCTGTACTTTGACTGTTCGTTTCGATAACAGTACAATAGGATAAATCGCGTTTTACAGTGTAGTGTAGCCAAATAAAATATTATAATAACTCGACTACAGTACATTTACAAGTCTAATCTTAAATTCGTTTTATATTCTGAGCGGAGCGATGAATATATCAATTATTCAACGATGGAGGTTTATAGTAAAAAAATAAAATATTATTATCAAGTCGAAATATAGCAATAGCAGATAGCTTTTTGTTTTGTAATATCAGTTATTTTTTGATTTTGAAAATGAGTGAATAATAATAATAATAATCAGTAGCCGACTGAGAGATATACAACCAGTATAATTCAACAACAACAGACCAAATTCATTTTATACCAGTCTTAAATACCTATTGATTTAAAAAAAATATTTGTTTTCATGAACACTTTATCAAGTAGTATACATAATATATAATATACTTGTATGTTTTGCAGAACCTCTGAAAACATACTAAATACCATATTGCGATTATTAAGGTGATTAACTCGTATACCCAAATTGTTAGTTAGGTATTAATTTAGGTGCGTAACGATTAAGTACCCACTTAAGCTTAGTACAATGTTACCGTCGTTAACATAATTTAATAAAATTATAGATTAAATAATTTTTTCTTATTTTAATGTCAGAATATTAAATAGTTCAATTTCCACGGAACATTTAACAACGCTTATTACCAATATATCTATGATGTCGTTGAATCATTAAAAGAAATGCAGGCTGAAACGAATATTAAAATATTGACCATAAATAAAAATATTAACAAATGTTAAATAAAGTTATAAGTTTATAGCAAGTCTAAAAACATAAAAAAAAATAATATTAAGATTTAAGATACAAATAATCGGCCAATTTAAAATAGAAGATAATAATGCGTATTACGTTTTTTTTTACCACGGACTGATTATCAATACCAATAAGTTTTTAATTAATGATTTTTACTTATACTGCTGGTACTTATTATACTTATATTGCCTTTTATTAATTATTTGCATAAATATCTAATTTTATTATGTTATTATTATTATTTTTATATTATAACATCTATACAATTTATAGTGTCTCAATATTTAATTTACCATGTTATTTTAATTAGTGAAAATATCATTAATATTAGAATTTACTACGAACTGATTTGTAAAAAATAATTATAAAATGGTTAATATTATAATGTATATACAAAATACCAATTTACTTGAACATACAAATAAATAAGCTGTGTGCGAAGTGCTTCAATCATGAATTTATCGCACTACTTAATAATTATTATTTATTTCTATATTGGTTCAATAACTGTGGTTTAAAATTATTAGGTGATTAAAATAATTTTATGAGTAATAATGCTCAACGGCTAACATGTATTGTTCATTGTTCATAGCAATTATTAGTGATCGTTCTACTTAAGGCTCTGAATAAGACATAGCTCTCTCAAATATATGTATAATTTTTGTTTTGTAATCTTGCGTAATTTAAAAAGTAGAACATACACCGAATTATTTAATTAGTTACTACACGAATCTCAGTGAAGATTTATATTAATTTTTATTCTTAGAAGTTAGCACAGTAATTTAATCTATACTCTATAGCAGTGGACGGCAACCGATTACCCGCGCGGCTATTGTATACAACCCGCTTTAAATTCTAAAACGACAAAATTTTTTTTTATACATTTTATATTTCAAAGTTTGAGCCAGTATTTTTTTCATAGTAAATAAATTAAGAAAATACAATTTTTATTTTTGTCTAACCCGCGAACTCTTTTTATTTGTGAATGTGGTCCGAAAGTCCAAAACGGTTGTCGACCACTGCTCTATAGTATAACAATATTGAAATTTGGCAGAGTAATTAATTTATCAATAAATTTAAATCTTTTTTCAAAAATCTTATTCTGTAAGTCCATATGGACTTGTATAAATGCGAATATAAATACAAATATTTAATGGATAAAAAATACATATGTATTTCTAGCGGAGAATAAAATCGTGAACATCTGACGTGTCACGTGTGCATGTGGGCGTCGAAGCAAACACGTTAAGATGGGTTTACATGCACACAACAACCTTGCTCGTACACATTTCAATTACTTTTTTTTTATAAAAACGTTGAAAACTAGCTGTTTGCATTCACTTTTATAAAAAGAGCCACATGTACACGTGTCATGTCTCGATGTTACTCAATTGCAAAATAATGACCTAATTAATACCACTATTAGGTGTTATTCAATTATTGGTACCTATGATACACCCATCGTTATCTATAATAGTTAAATGATTATATTATGTTAAAATGACCTTTAATCATATGGTATTTTTCACCTTGGTCTTTACTGAATTCATATCCTAATTAATTGTACTCCGTTGTCGGTTATATATAATATTCTATCTAGGTTTAAGATAAGATCCTTTTACCTGCATGAATATTATACGATGCCGGAAGTACGACCGACAATCGTTAATACACAATAATGAATAGTATATTATTAACTTATAAGCCGTGCAGCTCTGGCAAAGGTTTGACTTGGATTTTCCAAACCTACACAATAGTACAAATATGTATAGTACATTATGTAGACAAAATAAATTCTAAACGCCAAAGCATCGTACAGGAGTATGCAATAATACGTCGTTTTTGACTCACATATCAAGATATTATAGAGTGCAAAGTCACCTATATTATTCATAGGATGCTTACAATTAATGGAAATATCTAACGTTAATTAAGAACAATATTTGGAAGGTTTGGAATATCTAATAAAAACCTTGGTAAAGTAAAGTTCATACATTTAATTTTAATAGTATTATTTGATATTTTACATAAGTATTAATATACCGAAAATAACAGTGTCGGTTACAGACTATCATCGTTAGTCGGTCACAATTTTATTATACTATAAAATACTATTTACTAGGAAAACACACTAAACACAGATAAGATGGTCGATATGGTGGTCATTCGCCAACGATCGCGATTGCTTATACCTACATGATGTAATAATAATAGACAATTTGTACAGTAGTCTTATGAGTTGACAGTGGTATATTATAATTTATTATATAATTGTTATTATTTCATTAACATTCAACCAAAATGTGAAATAAATTATACGATTATACGAATAGAAAGATTATAAGGTACTCTTAAATACATTTATTTTGGTTAATAGAAAAAAAAAATAATTTCATTAACAATTACGTCCTCACGTTAAACCAAAAACTGTGTGTTTTAACGGTTGTTAATGCTGTGTTTTATAATATATGACCACCGTCGCTGCAACGAATCCGCGACGATACGTACAATATTAAAAATCTCCGTAACTAGCGAACGGATAGTCACAAAAAATTTTAGTATTATAAATTTTTTTCGTCACAGTATGCACTATAAATAAGTCAAAGAAAATTTGGTGAGTTGGATGGTCCTATAATAGCTCTATTACCTAGATATCTCAATTAGCTTTTGGAAAAATAAAAATAATTTGAATAAAGATATAAAATTATATTATGAAAATTGATTTATCATAAACAGAAACCATACATTTTTTATGTATAGAGGTATTTAGTTAGAATATAGTGAAATATTTATGTCGGAAAAAGAAGATTACTTATTAGTAGACAATAAAATAATAAATCATTTTAAATTATTCTCATACTCATACATACACATACACTTGTTTTAATTTACGACAAACACAACTATGAACAGTATGAACATATTCTTTAGTTAATTCAATATGTATCTTAACAAAAATAACTGCACATGAACGAACCTAAGACCTAACCATTATTTTTTAAGACTATTAAACAGTATATTAAACAACTGCAGTGATAATGAAGGCAAACGTTGGAACTTTGTTACACTACTTGCTACACTTTTTGAGTGGTTGTGTGAAACAATTTTAAAAGCACTCTTGCAATGGAGAAAAATGTCACCTAATAAAAGTTTCGTGCGTTAATAACTAATAACTTATTACTTATACGCGTGGCATACTATGACCGATTTCAACAATCGAGCGTCCTACGGTCGTAAAACTCATTACAATTACTATACTTACAGCTTATTAAATTATTATCATTATTATGAGTTGAAAACAACCGTGTTATAATATCACTCAACGGTAAACAGTTGATTTGAGTTTAGCCACACTCTCCCCCCCATGAAATTCTTAGGAATAATTAATTTCTGAGATGTATTTTTTTTAGTCATTATTAATGGAATACTAAAATATAATGTATGTATTTGAATTAATTGTATTTTACTTAGGCATGTATACCAAATTATCTATCATAATAAACGGCTTACATTTTTAAATACTTTTTTAATATTGTATTGTGTAATTTTGATAATTAATATTGACAAGTTCAGCTGAATATTGTCTTGTATTTACGAGTATTTGAGTATTTCCAAAAAATCGTTGTTTCCGCGTATTACCACGTCACTGTGTCACTATGAAGACATTTGTGAAGAATAATTCATTAAGTTTACGTCTTTATAAAATGTTTTGTTTAATACAGGTCATCCAATTTGTTACTTTAAAAATTCCACCCCAAAAAAAAAATCAGGTCTAAGTACGCCACTAACCTAAATTCAAACAATATTATGTATTATTGTAACTAGGATTTTATAATTTCATGACATTTATTTTCTTGAAATATTTCATTTTAATGAGAAATAAGATGTAAATTATTATATCTTAAAGTTTATAATCACGTCAACTTACAAGTAAAAATGTTTAAAAGTTGGTTTATTGTATTAAATAAAGAAAATATGTTTAATAAATAATAATAATAAATTAATAACAAATAAGGATCGAATGAATAATACAAGTGATAAATTCTAGAGCTCGAAAGTTGTTGTATTTACTTTTTTTTTTTTTACTATTTGATTTATTGCTTAGTAAGCTAAAAATCTAAAAAAATTACAAAAATGTAAAGTGCATATTTTTGCATATTAAATAACAATATTTTCTGTGTATAATCAATATATTATTTCTAACCAACTATAACCGAACACGTTTAAAAGAAGAAAAAATATTTCTCAATATTTCATTGAAATATTTCAAATTTAGAACCCTAATTGTAACGTATAAATCGTTTTGCGTATAGATAATTTCTCTACAGATTTCATTAATTAAGGAAACGGATTTATAAATAAGTAAATAATAAATACCTATATTATATTATATTATTGATAACGACTAAGCATTTGTAAAATTATTAAGAAATAGAAATGTATCAATGTATGTGATTTTAATTAAAATAAAGCCAATTTTAGTATACATATTTAATAATTTTTTTCACATTATTTTAAAAATATTATAATTTTCCACAGGACCTATGTACTAATTACCTTTATTATATATTGTAGTTAGTGTTTACTTTTGATTTTAGTTTATAATTTCAATATCGATAAATTTACAGTCTGACGACTGTCCAAAATAATAAGTTGTAAATGTTTGTAATTCTAATGCATTTTGATTAATTTATTGACCAGATCATATTGGTAACATTTGGACTCGAAGCGGAGTGAATAGTAATGAATGTATTCATTTTACATTGATATTTGTATTTTTTGTGTATGTATAAACAAATTACAAATACTTAGGAAATAGTTGAAAAAAATATTCGATTTTCAACTTTTAAGGAAGTTTTGACAAACAAATCGGATCTAGTTGGTACTTTGAAGGTCAAAATTAAAAATGTTAGTATTTTATATAATAACCTGAAAAATTGATTATATTGATTATATGGCTCGGCTGTAGATAACTAAGGTTTTAATGGGTTACTATTGTATGGGTGTGTAGTGTGTTAAATTTGAAATCAATGATATAATATCATAATATACAAAATACGATTCTAAGTGGAAAATCTTGTACTCTTGTCAACCTATAATATTATCACGAAAAAACAAGAGTATTTCATCATATCTTTTTTTTTTTTAATATAGCGATTTAAAGAATTTATTTTACTTTTAGTATTATGGTAGATAAATATAATTTTTTCTTGGATTATGTAATATTTCATTATTATAATAATATACATTTCATTATCGTGTTTTTTCATAAGCATTATAGACACCTACCATATAACTAAGTTAGTGTTACCCTACGTTTTTGTGCGTCTAAAAATTTGTAGTTTATATTTAATAATAAATACAATTTTTGGTGTAAATCATTATTATGAATAATATTTTTAAAAGCATGTAATGAAAATTTTATTATGCATAAATAAATCTATTCCCTGTATAGCAATAGCACTATATGATTACAATTGATTTCTATGGCCAAAAATCTAGTCCGTCAGCGGTATGAGAGTTGAGACCAATTCGCAAATAAGTAATCTGATACGTTTGCACATTATTTCGACTGACAACGAATTCTACTACTGCGTAAGTGGCCGTAAGAATCAATGTTGAATCCAGACAATTATTTTGGAAGGGTGGGCTCCCTTTTTTAGTTAATTATATATATTTTTGTAATGTAAATATTTTTATTTCAATTAATTTAATGTATTAATTTTTTTAAATTTGATTGCTTCTTCTATGAACTTGTAAAGGTTAGGACCTTTCACCTTATTTACACAATAATATATACACTTATACACACAGGAAGTCGCATACATAATTGAAAAGGGGATTAATACGACAATTACAATAATTAATAATATAAAACAATCTAACCCTCCTGGTATTCAGATGTATATTGTCCCAAAAACCAAATTCGGTAAATATAGTAGGTATACGTTAATGACAAATTGTAAAAATGAATTATATTTTATAATATTTTAACACGATTAGTCTGTTCTTGATATTTTTATATACGTATAAGATGCATGAATGGTAGGTATGTTCATTGATAATAATAAAAGATAATAAAATCATAACGAGTATTGTACATTTAATAAATATGTTTTGTTAACAATTATATTTATCATGGATAAATTAAATTGAAAGGTTGCGGAGGGAGGACTGGGTGGGTTTAACTCATCTCGAATATTCCTAGATTTAACACTGCAGGTTGGAATTGTAGTTGAATTACAACTTAATGTATTAATTATTAATTTAACAGGAAAAACCGTTGAATAATGCCCTAAATAATTGTTGATAACAGATACCTAGTGCTAAATAAAATCGATTTAACAAAAATCTATTTGTCTTATTTAAATGTTTGCAATTGCAATATTTGGCGATATTAAAATTAATATAATTTATAAATAAAATTTATATATTACTCGTATCTCTAACTTGTACCTGATGAAAATTTCGTTTGTCGAATACCTTCGCTTTTCCTAAGTATATTAGTAAAAACATGCGTTATAAAAATAATACGAGAAGTGTAATAATCATACCTATTTTTTAATTTACTGCTGTAGTTAGTGTAATTTATAGTAAAATTGTACAAAACGTAATTTAATCGTATAAAACGTACGGAAATTTTAATTGTTAAATTAAGTTATAGAAATTCTAAAAAAATGTTCTAAAAATAAAGTTATAAAAATAGGTAAGAAAAATTTCATTTTTATGGCATTAGAATTAATATAATATAAATATAGTAATATAATAACATAATATAAAATATATAACATGAAACGAATTTATATGCTTGTCAAACAAAATTTTGAGACATTTATAAAAAATACAATTACGATTAAATCTACGACCTAATTGTAACATTAATTATTGCAATGTTATTTTAATCTGTATAATTAAGACTTTATAGAATTGAACTAGCAACTAGCCGTTTTTTCCGATTTGGTCCGCTCCTTCACATCAGTAATATTATATTATATTTTTGAATACAACGTTTATATGAAGCAGTGTAGCAAGGCCATGTACGCCACATGCGCCCATATTAATCGATTTGTCGTTTGTACGACTCGCCGTGAATTGGTTAGGTGAAATGTTAAATTTTGTAGTAGAGACATTATAGTGTCGTGTGTTATAATAATTGAACTATATATCGCGAACATCGTACATATGAACAAAAATCTTTACACGTATATACGGATATCGTGGTAGTGCGTTGTCGTTATATTATATTATTTTGATCGTAAAAATAACAACGACCAACGACCACCATACACGAAATAACTATGATCACGATTTACACTTAATATTCTGCGGTATACAATAAATAAAAAATTGTAATAATATGCCGTGGGCAGACTTAAAAAGAAACAAATACACTATACACACAAATCTCGTATGCGCGAATAACGACGTAGTATTAATATAATAAATATTATGCGCTCAAAATTCGAATAATTGTTACGGACTACGAACGTGGTAAAAGCTACGAACGGACTAAATAAAATGGTGATTGCTGTTCGTATATTGAAAATATTTGCAATTATAAAAAATGTAAGCGTATGCACTATGCACATGCATACATCACAAAGTATACCTTACTAATGCGCTATAATATATTGCAGTGTTGCACTATTGCAGGATTGTGCAAACGTCATTATCATGAATTATAATAAATTACAAATGTGCGCAGACCCGCATTGCAGGTTGTAATGACCTTTGAATCGCGTGCAGAGTATTCGGCGCAAAAATGCAAGCTTTTTTCATCTCTACAATATATTATCGCGAAAATGCGAAAATAGTTTGAAACCTGTAAGCTATGCTCTTGGATTAAACATAAGCAATTGCTGGCTATATGTGAATATATACGAGTAGGTATAGGCATTATGTGTGTATAAACGACATTTACCTTTTTATATTATTCAGCTATACAATAACGATCGCAAGGCATACTACAGGCGTGTTGTGTGATCTCTTATAAGTTAATAGCTTAATTTACATAAAATTAAATAGTTCGTAATTAGAAAACATATATACATAGTACATTACTTGTTTAATCGGATGGGAGGTGATGTATTTATATTGATGTACTCATAATCGTTGTTATAGTAATATAGTATATAATAGAAGGAGCCGAGAGGGTGATTGCCTGTTAGGAACCACCGAATATTTTATAATTGATACCTCCTTATATAGTTGAACATCTAAGTCAGATACCTATAATTTATCTTTATTATTCATATATAAAATGTAAATTTTCTTAAATATATATGATAAACAAATAATGAATAGTAAAATTATTTTGTATCTGTGTTAATAGTTTACAACAATAATGCGACGTATACTGGTACAGTGTTTTTACATTTACAAAATTTTACGTGAATACGGCGAGTACCTATCTAAGCATGATTTTTATTACGACCATTAGCACCGATGTGATAAAATACAATTCCTAACCGATCCAATTTTCGCCGCATTTAAGTAGATCACTAGCTGTAATCGTTTATAATAAATTATTAGAAAAGTGATCTAAAACCGTTTAAATCATTGAATTTACAAGAACAATAAAAACCTTTAAATATTGACATGTATTTAGTAAAAAACGAATTCAACAATGTATGTAATATTATGAGTATATCATTAAACATTTTATATTACATTATTGTTATCATTTTATACTTGCAGTATTATATTTTGTAAAAAAATTATATGAAAATAATATATATTAAAGTATAATAATTTACTAACATTACTATTTGGTCTTGTTAGTTGACAGTTGTTAGATGAGCAACTGTAAGAAATAGTATAATAGTGTCAACCACTAACCTTTATTGGCTATAAAGTATAAATATACATATAATAAGACTGGTTTAATAGTTCGGGGACCTAGGACTAAAAAAATGATGAGCCCCTGGATTTAATACGTTATAAAAAAACTTTTCCAACCTTATACTCTAAAATTTTCATCTTGAAAAAATCCTATCTTCGCATTACAAATTGATAAATAAATGAAAAGAGGTTTTCTTTCAATTACGTTTCATTGTAATTTAGGTATTAAAATACGACCCGGGACATTTGCTTAATGCTCTCTATAAAATCCTGTCTCGTTTATTTATTATGTTATTTCGGCTGCATCCGAGTTGTGTCCCTATTTTTTTTTATAAATCAAATATAAAAATTAATATTATATAATATAAATAAAAATAAAATAATGTTTAAAAGTCACATTTGTGCTGGTAAAAATTTATAAGACATTAATTTTACGAAATCAAATTAATTTTATTCCTGAATTTTTTTCATTGATTTTTTAATTTATTAAATTTTATTTTAAGATAATTGTAGGGTGAATGTAAGTTCTTACACGTAACTTATTATTACCTAGCAGGTAAAAACAATACATATATTAGTTCCTACATGATAGAATAAGGTATTTATGTAAGTTCCTATACACGGTAAAAAAGGTATGTATGTGGTATGTATAAGTTCTTACACTACCTGTATTTTTATTCAATAATTGCAAAAATACTATAGTATTTTTATATAATACTATAAATTATAAATTGCTAATCTTTTAATATATTAAAAAAATTTAAGAAAAAAAAATATTTTATGTGGTTTATTTCGAAAACTTAATGTTTAAAATTAAAAAAATCGTATTGGTTAATTTTGATTATTGAGTATAGGTACTCTATAATTTTTTCATTTATAAAATGTTCTAGTTCGGCGTATTTTTTACTGATTTTTGTTTTAATGTGACTATCTGAAGTTCTTATTTTCATGTGTGTATTTACTTAAAATGGTTTGAGAATTTTAATAACTTCTATTGAAATATTATATTAAAATGTATAAAAATTAAATGTAACATCATATTTTTAATTTTTTAAGACAGTATCAACAGTCTTATAACTTATAATATTATATAAAATATTATATAATATTTTTACAAATGCACCTATTTTCCGACGTGTACGAACTTCTGTACCTTTTTTTTACCGTATAGGAATTTACATATCACATATATAAGAATTAACGTATGTAATTTTTTACCTGTTATTCCCTCGTATTTTACGATTCCCCAAATTATAGACCTAACTAGTATAGTACCTGTGATTCGGGCCTAGACTTGGGACCCAACTCGGATGCGCTAGTTATTTCAATACATGATATCTCTTCTGCAGTAGTTAATGCATAAAATAAAAAATAAAATAAATATTAGCATGTACTATTATGTCAAGTGGAAATAAATAAAATTGACATAATATAACAATATCTTTTTATAACAATCGATTACACAACTATTATTTACTGTAGTGACGATAATTACGATATACATATTATATAAAATCAATTTCCATTTCTTTAAAAGGTATATGAAATGGTGCCTATAAATAGATAATTTTAAGAATAATCAACTCGTGTATGTGTAAATTCTTCTAATATTGGTTTATAAGCTTATATATCACGGGTGTTTAGGTGTGTGTGTATCAAATTATATATCATATTATAAATAATAATTGTAATTTTTATTATACAAAATACTAATTGTATTGAGTATAGATACCTATAATAACAAAACTAAAAGAAAATGTAATATTTTCAAAATTCACATTATTACCTATATAAAGTATTTTACATGTAGTATTTGAAGTATTTCATAACGTTCGTTTTTATGCATAAATTAACAATAAATAATTTGAACCAGTTTTTATCATTATTATTTTTATAAATTAATTATTTATATATTTTGATATATGTGTACCAAAGTTTATTTTTAAATAACCGATAATATACCATAATACGTATAATGTGTGTTATCGTTAATCTGCTGAAATTTGATGATAGCTTTTTTTGTGCGTAATAAGCCTATTCAATAACATTTAAAGTTGACCTTTTTCTAAAGAAACAGCTAGATTTAATTTATAATTAATAAATACTTTTAGATTATTTTTTATGCTCTAGTAGAAAAAACGATAACAGAAAATAAGTTAAAAAAATACATCAGTATAATAAGTGTATTACTATACAGGGTGCGGCGTAATGCACTGTAATTATACTATACTCTTATACTCTACTATACTTACTCTATTCAGAATCTAAAATTGTTGTGAATAAAAGGTAATAATTTAGTTTAAAAAGATAAATAAAAACTGCCACATAAATTAATAAAATCTATTAACAAACTTGTATTACCTGATAATTAACAATTTCACATCATTACATTAATTTACATTATCATAAACTTGAATGACATCCGGTAATCCTTGAACGTTATTAATAAATTTTGCTAAATGTTCGTATTCTAATTCGCTTAATGATACTTTTTGTAGGGGCAAGTGTTCCTCTTCAGCATGCACTATGTCGTACTTATATTTTTCAAGATTGGTCCGAACTTTGGCAATATCATTTGGTTCACAGAGAAACTGTAAATAAAATTAAACAAATCAATTTTGTTTGAATATTACTTTGAAATTATTTATGTTATATAATTACCAAATGAAAAATCTTTAAAAAAATATATATAAACATTTTATACCAAGGCACCAAGCTATCTAATTAATCAATAAAAACGGCCTGATAAATCATATTATGTATGTATAATATTGTATAGTATATACTTTACGTATAAATACAAATGCTCCAAGATAAATGCTATAAAGAATAATAATTTTTGACTATTATTGCTACGATTTGTGAGTCTGAATTTTTTTTAATTAAATACTTTATAATATAGGTATATATAGTGTATTAATACTAAATATTTTAAACTGGTACCTACCTATATGAAAAAAAAATAAAAATTATAATATAATAATTTATCAATATAACATAAATAATTAATATAATTTTATTATGATTTATGATCAAAGAATTTTGAAAAACTTTACCTACAGACATACGTCTATATTTACCAGTTATATTATTTTTTACTGTATAAAAACTATTTCTCCATAATAATTAATTATGTCAGGCTGTTTGATTTTATTTCATTCTAGTAGGGTTTATTTAGTATAATTTAGACTGTGATATTTATTAAAGTCAACTGATTTTAAAGCCTATAGTTAATATCAAACAAATTACAACTCAAACCAACATGGTACGGAACTACGTATGTAGTTATATAAATTATATTAAATAACTATAGATAATTATAAAAAGTCCATAAATATCTTTAATAGATAATTTAAATGACAACTACATTTACTAATTGAGTTTATTTGTAATAAACTATTATTAAGACATAGCTGCAAATGACTTTATATATTGTTACAAAATAGTAAATACAATGTTAGCTTAACAGATTAAATTGAAAAATTAATGTTCTCATATGTAAAATATTGATAAAAAGGAGTATTATTATTTTATAGAAAAAATATTTTAGTAATTTAAATAATAATAATATATTTCGTTTTTATAAGTCACTGTTCTGCTTGCCTGGACATAAAATATAAAACTATTATTTATACTTAACAAATTGATGTTGGAGACGGCGGAGGGGTCAAGAGGGCGTCAGAACTCATACGGCGTGAATAAAAACCTGTTATTTAAAAACATCATTTCACAGCCTACAAATGGTCGTAAGTAAGCAACGAGTATAATATTATGCAATATGTGCTGTGGGTTCGGAAATATAATAGGAATAACTAGTTAGTAGATAGCAGACTTCCTAATTATTCCTATGCTCACAATATAATGATAGGAATTCTGGAAAATAGGAAAAATAGTCGATTTTACTTATTAAAGAAGTTTGTATCCACAGTTTCGTCATTGACAAGAACCGAGTAACAATATATTATAAAATGTAATATATTTATTTTGATTATTGTCATAATCATATTTAAAAATTTAAGCACAGACTTCTTTATTTAATAAAACAGTTATTGGATATATACCGATTGCAACGTATTATTATAAATTTATAACGAAGTAGTTCTGTAGTTGTGTTATAACCTGTAGCCCGGGAATTTCACCAAAAATAGGGTGTTGCTAAGCAACCAAACGATCAATACTGTACGCTGTTCGGCCGTTGCCACCCACGATGTATACAAGTGGGATGTTACTGAATAATACGAAAATAAAGTAAAAGCTAAAACGTGGCAACGTGTTGCGCGCATTTTACAAAGAGAACACAAAAGCAACAACCGAAGGGGAGAAATAAATCATAACAAGATGAGGACTTGGTTGTGAGTTTATGACCGTCCCGCAGCTGCTTTTATTGAGAAACATTTTTAATATACCGATACCATCAATTTCATATCCAGCAGGTAGCCAATTAAAAAAAATATATTTTCGAACGGCCATAACAGATATTGTATACCAAATAAAACATTGCGATTTGTAAATAATGAATCAATTTTGTAATTAATTTTCTTTGTCTAGATTCCTAGCTTTTGGTGAACTAATTTTATTATATACTATAGACCAGAAAATACTTGTATATAACATATTGTAATTTTCACCAAACGGTAGAATATAATGAATGTGATACGTTTAGTTTCGGCAAGCAATATTATTAAAAAGTTTAATTAACTAATTCTAATTACCGACAATTTTAAATAATTTTAAGAGTTTCCAATATCGGTTAATATTAAAATACAACTAAACTTCTATCTTTGCATGTCATGCTGTAAATAAGGAAAAATTATGCAGAGTTGGTATACGATCCTAAACAAGACCCATCGACGCAGTGACGCCGAGCTTATTTTTTGTGAACCGAAATTTAAAATTTTTGTCCCACCAACTCACCCGCCTAACCAATTTATACGATAAGTGAAGCGTTCAACGCCACTGCATCTACGTCAAATACAACTAAAGAAGAAACGTTAAGCTTGGTATCAATAATAATCTCAAATAACACGTACTACAGACATACTACTGTTGATAACAGCAGTTTATTCATCGCCACGATTATAGATTAATATTTCGGATCACAACGTTAGTACGTGCTAGACATCATTAACACGCTTGTGTTTGCATTAGAAAAACGGACGAACGTTTTGAATTGTACAAGAACCTATAGAAACGACATGAACGGATTTTATTTTTATAGTAATATATTATATAATATTATAATTTATAATAAACGATGTAATAATAACGCACGGTGCAGGTGTTCCAAAAGAATGCGGTAAAGTGCCTATCGTCATTTTTAAGAAACAAGTCGAAATATCGTAGCGAGTAATGTAACCGGACGCAGAGTACATGCGTTAGAATAGGTATAGGCGAGGGGTTCACGACCTGTGTCGAGGGGGTATTATCACTGAATCAATAGGTTACATTTTAACAACGACGCATTTTGGATGTATGGCCTTGGGTTTATAGAGCTGCTTATATTCGGCGTCTCTTTGTAATATAATGTGTGTGCGGTGCGTGTACGTGTACGTGAGTGTGCGTGCGTAAGAATGAGCCCACTGCGTACGTGTGTTGTATAGTCAATAATCGTGGAACGCGGTTTGCTTGAATACAGTGTGTGCGAGAGAGATAGAGAAAACACCGAGAAGAAGGGATATTAAATTGAATTTATCTAACATACAGCTTCACCCAAATACTGAAATAATTTCATGCTGCTTACTAAGAATATGAATAAACTACATAGATTAAAATTAAAATGTTTAGTATCAATTATGAATTATTTTTATAAACGTATTGGAACTAGCTACATTACTTAATAACATAATATCCCACCGAAAACACTTCAAGGTTTTATGACAAAACATTTATAAGATTTGACGTAAAAAAATTGAAAAACAAAAATAAAAATTTATTTCCACGGGATACATTATTCTTCGAGTTAAATTAATTATTAGTATAGATATTTGTTTAAAAATATTTAAAACATAAACGTATTTCTTTATAGACACAATCATAATGTTAGTATATACCATTTGATTTATTGTATCATGTATTTAATTAGTAATTTTAAACATTCACTTTAAAACGATTTAGGATTTTAGGAACAATAACAATAATAATCATAATACAATCTTTACTTTTCTTATTATACTTTTAACTAAAACATTGGGTTTTTCTTTTATATTATAATATACGTTGCTTCGAAAAAAAATCAAAGACCTATTCATATTTTCAATTTTTTCAATTATTTTACCTCATCTTATAGTTGATTTTAATTTAATTTGCAGCGCTGACGTTAACGATAACCTAGGGGTCGCACATCCGAAATGCGTCGTTGTTAAAATGTAACGATTGATCCAATGTAATACCCCTCTCTTCACCCAACACGGGTCGTGGACTCCTCGCCTATACGGCCCATTGAACTACGTGCTTCAGTGGCACGGACACGGCTTAAATAATATTATTTTTTTCTCACTACGATATTTTGAATCGACTTGTTTCTTCAAAATATTACAATAGGCACTTTTACACAATCACATCGAACACCGAATGGGATTATTACAACGTTGATTATAATATTATAAATATTTCTATAAAATCCGCTCAGTCATTACTCATTGGTTTCTACAGGTTTTTGTACAATTCTATAGACGTCGTCCGTTTTTCTAATGTGAACGTCGGCGTGTTAATTATGTTTAACACGTATAAATAATAAAATAACATAGTAACCTGAAATATTTATCCATTATCTTATAAATCTTTTAGCTAATAGAATTTTTATTTCTTTTTGGAAATATTCATTAAAAATGGTAAAATATGTCTAAACAGTTAACAGACAAACTACTACTTTATTATATACACCTATTATTATTGATTATATTATACAGTATAATATAGTACATTATTATACTATATACAGAGTGTCCCAAAAAGAACGCATTTTTCAAATTAGTTGCCATTTTTTTTTTGTTTTTATGTTCACAACATTGTTCTCATTAATTTTTTAATCTACTATCATTTCGGTTGGTTGTTTTTCTGTAATCAGTTTTTACCAAATGTCACCATGGACCGAATGCCAATTTTCAACACGTGTGGTGGTTGTTAAGACTTTTTACCAATCTAACGAAAGTGGTACGGAGATTGTGCGACAACTTCGCGTTCGTTTCTTACTCGAGCGGGACGTTCGTCTTAATGTGTCATTGATAGTATTGATACGTCGGCTAATAAAAAATTCGAAAAAATTGATTGAACTGTTGATCTCGAAAGCCCCGGTTAAGTTAAGGCGTCCTCGTGAAACTCACTAGAGAGCACTAAGCGGCAGCTATTGTTAATTTTCTCGACCGCATTTTGGCCTGTCAACAAGCTAGTGGAGAGCAATAGGATAATATTATTTTTCATACATAGACCAGATGTTATACTGAAACTGTATTTATCCTTTTTTGTAATTTTTTTGAAAATAATTTTTTTTCTTTTTACCAATTTAAAAAAGCGTATTTTTTTAAATAATTACATTTTAACACCAAGCAATAAACAGCAAATATTTATTTATAAAATATTTACAGTTTAAATTATTTATTTCTAATCAATATAATAACGCGTATGAAAGGACATTGATAAAATATACTACTGCTACTATTTTCATCATAAAATTTCATGTTCTCAATTTTATTTGTTGTTTGATTAATTATATCTTTTATTTTTGTATTCATCTTTTAATTGTTAATATTTAGAATACAAAAAAACGAAAACTGATAAATTAATATGAAACTTGAAAATGTAAATTGACTGATACTATGAAACCCACAAGATAGGTTTAAATGTTTAATAAATACTAGAACTTTTTTTCAATGGATTAATGAATTGAATGCAAAATAACTGAAATTATGTTATATTTATTATTAGTTGTCTGTTGACAGGGTATCATCTTATCCAGTGCGACGGTAGTGGCGAGAAGCTAGGTAAAAAAAAAAAAATTGTGTAGTAGCCACTAACGTATAGTAACAGGAAATTGAGTTGTACCATTGAAAAACCGTTAAAAAAGCTTTGCCGAGCAAATGGTTGAACATATAAAGTCGTATAAGGTATCAATCAATCAATAAAAAAATATTGTATAGATGGGAACGGAGGAACTCGCAAGTTGATTGGTTATACCCGCAAGTGTTATCTCTATCTTACTAATGTAGATCATAGCAAATTGAGTTAAATTAATATTTTAAAGTTGTAATATTTTACATAGGAATAATTCACTTTAAAATGATAATATCAATAAAAACATATGACTATTTCTACCTTCTTATTCTTACCTTTAAATTTGATAATAGGTAAATATACTCTAATATTAAAGTTAACATCACAAAATGTGTTCTGCTGAATGAAAATTTTCTATGATCTACATTAGTAGGATAGACAACACATGCGGGTATAACCAAAAATGTTCAATTACTTTAAAGACCGATTTTTTATACACGACGAAAATATCGTAAAATATAATATGTCTCGCGATCCTCCGATTATTCATCCCCATAGTCATATTATTGCGGCGGCGCGCCGAACCAACAGTGCTTGCCGTATCGTCATTCGTCATAGAAATAATAATTATTACTAGGTATATAATATACGAATATATAAAAATATCAAAATTCGTATTCAAGTTAAATACAGCCATATAAAATTGTGACTTTTTATAAAAAAAATAGCTGATATCACATCAAAAACACTTCGTTATATAAATCCGTGTAAAAAAAAGCTAAGTAAATAGTTAATAATTATAATTTATTATAATTTCTGTTGTGACATTATATTTAGTAGGTAATAATTATATCTTTAAAAGACGTAATATAATAGGGTAACTAAGTAAAATTCCGTTTTGTAATATTACAATTGTAATTTAAATACCTATGACGACAAATAAGATCAATTATTGTAAAGTTAAATACTAGTCATTATATTGTTTACCTATATTTGACAGGACATGTAACTATGTGTAAAGTATACTTAAATAAATACAAATAAGTAGCTATCATAGTAAAATTCGTAAATAAATTAATAATTTATAGAAAATAATATGCTATGTGTTTAACTTTTAATTGATCTTATCTGTCGTCATAGGTATTTGTAATATTACAAAACAGAATTTTACTTAATTTCAGTTATATTGGTTTAATCATTATGCTAATCATTATAATCTACTATAATGTTACTACAGAAATTTTTTAAACTTCGCTTTTTTTTTTGTACGGAGTTGTAATGAAGTGTTTTTGATGTGATAAATATTATTGCTTGCTATTATGCTTTCTGATTAAACTTAGCCAACATATGAAAATTATAGGATAAAAATTAACTTCGAGATATCTAACTCGAATTTATATTGATTTATATTTCTATGGGAATAAAAAAAAAAATTCAAGTATTAAATTTTTTGAGTTAACGCGACTCGACTTTACCTTATACTATATTATGTTTTAATTTGAAATTATTTATTATAAATCTATATATCAAAAATTGTTTAATATATAACACTATCTGTTTAAAATTTAAATTGGATTTTTATTTCATAAAATAAATACTATTATTAAAAAAGAATAGAAAAATAAATTTTTCTATTATATAATTTTTAAGAAACTGCTCGGTCACTCGATTCTATTATATTATAAGGATAAATATAAAATAAAATATCGTGCTGTTTAATATAATAATATTTTGTTTTGTCCAAACCCTTGAACTATACATCATTATTATTATTATGCATTCATCAAATATTTAATATATCTGTGCTCCGTAGGTCGACTATACCAATGCAGTGCAATTTGTTAATTACAAATTTATAATATACATCATATTAGTATATTACTGTTATATTTATGGCCGCTAAACTAAATTTGGGTGATCCATTATTTAACTTATGACACACGTTATTTCAAAAACTATTAACGTTATTGAAAATATTTTTCAATATTTTTATCGTTATCATAGACCAAATTCATTTTTAATTCCTTATTCCAAAGTAGAATATTTTTTGGAGTAATTCAATACACATTCATTCAAAATAGTCAAAAACGTTAAAATTATGAAAACAAATATTTTCTAAGGTAATGTAGTGTTACTGTTAAATGGAGCATGACGTAGGAAATAGATGTACGTATAGACTATACTTATATAATAGATTATATGCCTACGTATATCGCCTAATTTTGACGTACGCACTTAATATTATTATTATCATTATTTGTATTTAAAATAATTTACAATACACAGTCGTGGCATTAAAAGAGGATCTCTCTCGTTTAAATTCCTCTATCGTCGTAAACTCGTATTATAAAGTATAATTTATGATAATGTGTTATATATTAGTGTGCAGTCGTGTATACGTGTCGCGCTGCGGATTACGAAACCCCAAACGCAGGCCTACACGAAAAAAACATCACAGTTTATGGCGTTTGTCGTATAAGACCCGCCGACACACGAGTACAATGTTATTTGAACAGCGGGTGTCAACGGCCGACGCCGATCGTTATTTTTCGGGTACCGTGAGCCACGAGCCGGAGAAAGTGAAATAATATTAGTCCTTGAACCCTCGCGCTGGCGTCACCCGGGAAACGACGCATGTGCCTACCGACGCGACGTAGCCAGTCTATCGGCGCCGCATTGTACGCATTTGTATCACTGATTAATATATTATTATTATTATTATCGGTCGTCTCCATTTTTAATGGATGTCGACCGAGAAACGGCGCCGTTCAAATGATAGTGACAACGACGTTATAACAATATGTATATACACATTATACAAAAATGAATATTTCTTTATATTTTTTTCTTTGTAGACTCAAAAACTACCTTTCAATAAGAGTAATATTAATAAATTCTTTGAGACTTGGAGGGTGTTTACTATTTATGGTTTATTTTTTCGACCCTTGGGTTATAGGTTGCTTAAGAATAGCCATATGTATACCTACATCCATTTTTGGGACACAAAAATCGAACCTTTTTTTTATTAATTTAAATAGTTACCATTAGTTAGTATCATTAGTACCAATAGTTATCATTAGTTACAGATCATATTATTACTATTATAATAAGTAGGAATATAACACACAATCATTTTAAAAAAAAAATTTTTAAATAAATAAATATTAAAAATCAAATATATTAAACAAGGGTATTGTATTTTACATCGTATTCGAGCAATCGGCTATCACTACCCAATTAAACCGATAACTATATTTAAATATAATGTAAAGATGCATATATTTAGTTGTTTACATATGTAGGTATGTCGATGATTCCGCGGAAGACAACGGATAATTCACAACACTAAGTATTAGAACAAAATAATTCCATTTATAGTGTTGGGCTATAACTATTTTAATTGTTCGATACATATTTTTAATATTAACACATAATGACGAATACCAATTTCATCGACATTGAATTTACTTTAAAAAAATAGTTGAATTTTATTCTCAGTTTTAAAATAATTATAACATAAATATGTCCAAAATTAAGAATTTAAAAATCATGAAATTAATCATTGTAATTCTGTTCATATTGATTTTAATTTTAACTGACACACAACCGAAAATAATTGAAGAATACACGAGTAATATAGCTATAGTATATTACATTAAACCATATCTACTGCTACGTAGTACGTGGTCGTCGAAATCTGTGTCTTTAATACTATACAATCGTCGTCTTTTTATAATATTAATCAGTCATCGCTTGTCGTCTTAAACAACTCGACATACAATACTGTTTGACATTTCCTTTTCGTCGAACACATAATATAATATTAAATATTAGACTCGTACCACTGTACCAGTATATTACATACTATAAAAACACATCTCTCAAAGAGTAATGACCGCATCACATACAAGAATAATTTCTTGAGTATTTTGATACATAAACATCAAATTTAAGGCGAGCAGTTTATGAGTTATACGTATTTAAAGTTTAGTCTCGTGGAGTGGAGTGGTACGGGGTTAACCCGCTATGTTAGTCCACTACTCTGCTTGTCTAAAATTTAAATAAGTATAACTCATAAACTACTCGCCCTAAATTCGAATTTTATGTATCAAAATACACAAAAAATTATTCTGTTTTGGAATATGAAATTAAAAATCTACGATGTCATTCAAAAAAGGAAAAAAAATAAAAAATTATAAGGATAAAAATATTTAAAAATATAAATTTTTAATAAAAACGTTTTTTAACAACTTGAAACTATGTAAAAAAATATCTTCAAAAACATTAATACTTTTTGAAATAATGAGTATTGTTTCAGAATCATCCTATATATAATTATAATTAATTAAAAACAATTTTGTTCATCTAAAAAAAGGTCAATGTGCCGTGAAAATTTTTTGAAGTGTATGGTATGCTGTGTATAATGAAAACCACGGACCTATACACTACGGGCGTAATATGCCGCCTTTTCATTCGCGGCGGAAAACGCAGGTCAACGCGGCGGAATACGCCATGTATAGTCCCGGCCTTACATATTATTTTAATATATAAAAACGATAAAAATCGTTAGGATGTATCGTGGGAATAACTACTCGTTTTCGGTACAAGTTCTGAGAATAAAATAGTAATCTAATGGGTTGTTCGTTGCCATGATGATGAGATACAGTCGACCGACAGGTGGACGCAAGCGTGTTGCGTGTTCTTCCCAAAAATCAATAAGTTATAGTACGTAACGATAGCAACAGAGACTACTTTCACTTTACACTGTGACTCGACAGCGGTTCAAATCAAAATTTAGAAAATAAAATAATATATTATATTATTATTACAGCAGTATCCCCAGATCTATAGGTTTTGTTTTACGTACAAACGTCACATTTTTTTTTTTTATAGCATATTTATTTTTTTGTTAACTAAAAGTTTAAATGATGTAGGTATCACTCAAACAGGTACAACTCGTTTTACTAAAAACAAAATTGATGCTGCTACACATTAATAATCTTATATATATGCATTCATGCCTAAACATATACATTTTATAACATATAAATTAAATCTGGTATAGGCGTTATAGCTAATAATTAAATCTAACGTATCATATTCACTGGAACACAAACTAGTTAATAAAGTCACCTTGACGATAAAATGAATTGGAATTTTGACCTATAACCTTAAAAGTTATAATCCAACCGGTTATAGAACTATGCATTTTAATTAAACTAAATATTTACTATTAAATTAATTTGTTAACGATCTACATCGTGGAGCGGAAATTGATAATGAAAGTATAACAAAAAAAAAATAGTGGTTAATGGTTATTATTAATCAAAACTATTCTGTCTATACTCGATCTATAATGCATAAGTTATAACTTATACTTTTATATATAATATATATATTATAATAGTACCTTCTATGTATTTTATATTAATGCAAAGCTATATTTTTTCGATAGTTAAATCTTATTTTTGTAAACAATTTTAAGTTACTAAAAAGATGCTACTTCTACATATTTTGCTGTAAGGAGTTATATAAAATACACAGAATTGAAAGGTTGGTATTAATAACGGTTTTTAATTTTCTATAAAATAGAAAAAATAATAAAAAATAATAATAATATAATATAATATATATATATTATTATTATATTTAATAATATTAAATAATTTATAAAAATAAAAATATAACAAAATTTGTTATAAAACATTTATATAAATTATCACGAAATGCGGCAGAGCAATCAAAAACATACATTGACAATATTCCACTAAATATAGTAAATAGCAATTTGCCGGTATGAAATTTACACCAGTGAAAATGTTTTTCAATATACAAAAAAAAATATCTCAACAGAACAACGTCCTACATATGATATAAACTGGCATAATTTTGTCAAATGACATATATAGAACAAAACATTGTAGTTCTTCATTGTTTTTAAAAATAAGTACCTTACGTTCCTTGAAGGTCTATAGTACGTACGTATTAATTATATTATGATATAATACAGACTTCTACATTATATAGTAAATTCTAGAATAGTTAGTAGGGGCATGTACCGTTTCCTCTAATTTAAAAAAGGTTCGATTCCTGTTTCCGCCAATCTACCTGTTATGGTAACATTATAATAATTTGTATTAATTTTTACAGAATTGTACAGGGTTTATATGATGACATTAAATATTAAAAAATATATTAATAACTAATAAAGCAAATAATAAATACATAATATTTTGTCATAGTTATAATAAATACAATAATAAAGTAAATGTCCCTGATTTATAAATACATAATATTTTGTAATAGTTATAATAAATACAACAATAAAGTAAAAGTCAATGATTCATATATTTTTTTTTATCATATAATTTAGAATTTATGACTATAAAGATTTTTATTTTCCACCAAAAATATGGAATATATTAAAATTATTCCATAGCAGGTAGATTGGCGGAAACGGTCATTTCAAATTTTGACGGAAACGGGTAATTCCCGTTAGTAGAATTAAGATTATAGAAAACCCGGCCCGTTTATAGGTATTTTCGGCCACCGGTTGGCCTCATTTGGCTACTTTAAAATGTAGGGTCGGGCAAATGCATACTCCTGCCACCCCCCCCCCCAAATTACGCCACTGCAAGGCCTTATATTTTATGCGAATAATACGAATCAATACAGGTTTATGGAGCGTTTGGCAGTTGGCAGGATTATCACCACAAAAACACAATGGAATTGGGGAAATATTGGGACAGGTTAATTGTAAACGAGTATTTAGCAAATTAAAAATGATCAAAAATCGTCTACGCGCTTCATTATCTAATGATTGCTTGGATGCTTTTTTATTAATGTCTGTAGAAAAAGAAATATTAAATGATTAAAAATTTGAAGATATTTAGGACATTATTAAAAACTCATCTTATACTTTATCTAAACTATTATCATACACATCATTACATGAATATATAATTATATGATTTAATTTGTCATTCTGTTACTTGGTGCTACTGATTTATACCTATGTATTAATATATTTTACATTTTCTTTGTAATAAACATAGAAAAAGTTCCTAAATCCTAATTATTTTAAAATGTTGGTGAAATACTATTGAGGAAAAATGTTATATTTTATTAGTTTAAGTTGGACCGTTAAATGTGGGAAAATGGGCCGATTGCATACAGAGAATAGGGGGCCGAAACCCTTTCCAGTCCGGCCCTGGCTACATCCCATTACATCTAAGCTAATTTTTTTTAATGTAGCAATATTATACTTCAGCCAGAATTCTTATAAAAATAAGTAAAATTCCGGTACGGGATCATCATTATTAAACTATATAAATAATCAAAATAAACCCATTAATTAATTTTTTTGTATAAAGTCATAAGTTTTATATCAAACAATAATAAAATTTACTAATTAACTAATAGTATAGTTCAGTTGGTGGGAGCATTTTTGAGCACCAATTTTTGGTCGTGAAAACAGTTGTCCCCATTCATCCCCGCCTGCAAGTTACGCCTATGTATTGTACTTTACTTATATAAACTATAGTACTATACATGCATTATTGTATTATATGTACCTAAATTATATATAAAATAGATTGAACATTTATTTGCAGCAAGTTTACTGGATGATGTATAATGATTCGGAAATTATATTAATTATTCATATTTTATCATTTACACGTGTACGGTTTTTTTAGTTAGTCGATTCTTCTAATTATTATACAATGGTATATACTCATGTAGATAATGTTTATGGACGTTTGACCTTATTGTGCTGTACAATATTTTAAAATACTATAAATATTTCATTCAGAGATATACTTGGAGATAAAAAGATTGATAATACCGTTAATTGGTTTGGTCCATCTGCTATCATGTTAATTATACAAATTTTTTTCAACAATTTTCTTTATTAATCAATAAAAAATAATTTATAAAGCAAAGCACGGCGTAATACAAATGTTGGAATTTTTAAATATTAATATAATTATACAAAGAGGTCATTTTTCACATAGGTATCGTTATGTATAAAGTCAATTATTTTTTAATCGAGATATTATATTCTTTATTTTATCAATCAATTTTTTACCTATAATAATTTATTAATTTGGTCAAAAAATCTCACTCGTTAAAATTGTTGCTAAATTTCTATGATTAAAAAAGCAATAATTAGTATTGAAAAAAACGGATTTCTTTCAGCAATTTGAAAAAAAAAGATTAGCTATTTCGGCCAGATTACATTCTACGGTTATTCTATTAGAGCAATAATATTATTTACTAATTTCAATATGGAGCCGCATTTTACCGGCTAGTTGAAAACTCGATTTGTCGACATGATGACATACCACATTGCTGACATATAATTGGCTGATACCCAATTTGCTAACATAGTCAACTGCATTTTTAGATAAAAATACAATTTTGAATAGGTACTTAAACTTAATAGTATTGAATGCAAACCTACCCATACTTTCAATTAAAATTATCCAAACATTAATTATTTTTTTAATACACTTAAGGAAGGTCAAATTTAATTTACAACTTTATCAATATTAATTTATACAATATGTCTTTCACAAGATATCAACTTATAACTCTTTAACCTTAGTTGGTATATCGTATATAGCCGATGTATATCTTATATCTAGTTTTGATCAATTTAACCTAGACGAAACCAAGTTAGAAGTTAGAACTTTAATACAATGATTTCGTAGAAAAAATGAACAGTACGTAATGTAATTATTGTACTTTTAAAAAGCTTCTTTTGGCTAAAATTTTAGTACATCTTAGGAGGCTCCCTAAAACTGGGTCGGACGTATAGGATGGAAAAATTGTATTGCATATTTTCTTTGTTTTTATATTTAATAAACTTACATAATTTTCAATTTATTTAATAATTTCAAAATTTTGAATGGTGTATTTGATATTGTATTCGTTTATTTTTAGTAAAGTAATATTTATTTTTTTCCTAGGAACTCGTCGATGACAATTGTGCTTTATTAAAACTTATTTAATTGTTTATAGAACATAGATACAATTTATTATACATGGCAATACATATTATAATAAATTATTAAAATTACCCTTCGGATATTTATCTATTTATTAACACCAACTAGTAACTACTAACTTTATCACCAAACATTTGTTTTCCGTTTTAAAAAGAATGAAAAATTATTTACGATTAACTATATGTTGCAAGATTAAATTCCTTAGCCATAATAACTATAGATTATAGAAAGTGACTTAATGTCATCATTAGAGTATGGAGGTATTTTATTGATGACTTTTCAAGAATTAAATCTAGAAAAAAACAAAATCTATGAATAGTTAGCATTAAAATCACCTTATACCTCTACTATTATTTATTATTTATAATATTAATTAAATTATGTTTTTCTTGTGTACATTTTTAATTTATAAAAATAAATAATGGATATTATACTTGAATCAGAATGTTTTCTTTTTAAACTAAACTTAAATGAAAAAATAATTGCATATTGTTGAGAAAATAAATTTATTAAGGATATTTAGTAATATAAAATTTATTTTTTTAGGATAGAATGTGGTGAATTTAATTTTTGGTGTAGGTATGGCACATGGCACATTGTTAAATATACCCCTGATTCGACTGATTCTCAATACAAATAGAAATTGACTATTAATCAATAAGTAAATAATAAATATACATTTATATTGTTTGTCATAGGTACTATAACATTATAAATTTCTAGGTAAAAATCTGTACTTAATTAATAAATATATAGGTGTAGTGGCAGATTGAATATAATAATTGCTATATTTTTGTATGTAGTCAAAACTACCTTTTACACTTTCTTGATATCAAAAAAATCTCTAAAATTTTCATTAAAATTTATCAAATAGTTTTTGAGTATAAAGCTAAAAATATACATTTATATTCATACACAAGATTATAAAAAGTCCTTTTAATTCTGTAGCTAGTGAAAACTCAATATATAAACAAAAAAATATTCAATTTTCATAAACTAAAACAAAATTCTTGTGTGAGCCATCCTATGCCTATTGCAACCTCTATAATTTGAAAAATGATATAAACATTCTCAGTTTCAAGATAATTGTAAATAAAATTATTAAAATTTGGTGCCAATTGGTTTAAAAGTTTTCAAGATAATCGTATACTAATAAATGCGCATGTTTTTGTATAAAAGATTGTAATATACATGATAAACACATTTTAGTTATTAAAATAATTAAAAGATTTTTTCTTAACTACCTAGTGTATATTACTATATTCTACTGGACTCTGAGTTAATACTTAAAACTATAATTAAAGGATAAAATTAAAAAGTTACTTTATAATGGCCAGGTTCTAAATCGTCGCTGTCAGTTTCTACTTCTTCAGCACCAGCATTGATAGCATGTTCTATACAATCTTCTGCTGCGTTTGTCAAATCTGATGGTGGCTTAGCTATTAGGATTCCTTTGTGAATAAACAAATGCTTAGCTCCAGAATCACAATATGCTAAACTTTTAATAAAATAGAAAAAAAAGATAATTAATAATACATAGATGACTGATGAATTAGCTTAAAAAGATATTATATACACAAAAGCATATTTTTTTTTTATATATTTTCAAGTAATCTTAGAGTAAAATTACTCATTACAAAAATTATAGACAATAATATTTTTGAAGGTATAATATATTGATTTATTTTAATATTGTCTCATTTAAATTTACAAAATTATTTTATTATTTTTAAAGTCAAATATAAAGTCAGACAAATAATAGTTTAACAAAAAACTAATAAGTCAATCTCTCAAAAATACTATTTTTTATCATTTTTGTAAAAAGTGATTTTACTTTAAGATGACTCAAGTAATAAAAAACAATTTTAGACAAATGCATATATCTATATTACTAGCGAGTCTGAGAGAGAAAAAAATATTGTGCTGACACCATCTTAACTTAATACTTTAAAATTATCAGTTCTTTGAAAGTAATAAAATTCACATAAAAATAATTTGTAACTATGTACATACTATGAACATAGCACATTCGGCTCCCATTTTACAAAACAGTAAATTCCCAAACGGCTCCCGTTGAAAAAGATTTTACGACAATGTAAATTCCCAAACGCCTCTGGTATTTTATAACACAAATTTCTCCTCACTTCGTACAGACTGTCTTAAAAGAGAGATATGGTTAAAAATGTGTTGGTGAACACTAAGTAAATTATAAAAATTATATAAAAAGCATACATTATCGTATTATTGTGAATTAAATTTAAAAGTTAAAAAAATATAAAACTTGTATATAATGTATATATATACGTATTAAAAAAATCAAAAATTTAAATTATAGGTAAATTATTTTGGTACAAGTTTTTTATATGCTCCATACAAATACGTACCGAGTACACGAGTATGTATAACATATAATCTCAGTATAGAAATTATGTTCAATGTTTCGGTATTTTCGATTTTATCAATATATCTTATATTTTCAATATTCAGTTTTATACATTTTAAATTTAAAAATATGATGTACAGGTATACAGTACTCGATAGTAATATCTACATCCTACATGTTATGGTAAAAAATAATAACAATCAACATGCATAATTTATTCAATATACTAAATAATAGATAACAAAATTAATAATTATTGTTTTTGAAATAAAAAATCGTAAAATTTGTTTACTTATAAGAGACTTAATGGAGCTCAAATTTGTATACCGATATTAGTGTTAGCAGTTTAGTTATTGCAAACCTGTTTGTAAATTTTTTTCGGCGGAAGCCGTTTTGAAATAAGCAAACAATGGACGGAAGCCGTTTGGGATGTACCACATACTACTCATTTAAACAATTTCATTTAGCAAAAAAAATTGTGCTTGGTTTAATTGAGGGTAAAATAAAACTTCTTTAAAATGTTATAATATACTAAAATATTTTCATTAAGTGGAACATACTATCATAATATTTTTTGATAAATAGGAACTAGGAAGTAGGAAGTGTTCGAGTTTTAAGGAGCTTTTTGATGATACAATAACATAATTATTTCATTATATTAGTTTTATATTAATATTAATTTGAGTCAATACTTACATACCATACAACAGTATGAATAAGTTAAAATTTAAAATTAATGTAAATATTTTGAAAATTTAATTAAGAATAGAAAATTATAAAATAGATTTCAGTGAGATAAGTTTCAAATGTCTATGTTTAATATTTTTTTAAGTACAACAAACAAATAAATGTTTTATATTTTGTTTAAATATCCAATTTTGTAAATATTTAAACTTTAATATCTCCAAGAATTGTGCATTTATTTTTTTTATACCTATAACTACTAAAATTGAAAACTTGATGAAGTTTTAATTTAATTAAACTATAATTTTGTAAATTTTTTATTTTAAAAAAAGTTGCCAACATTTTAACTTATAAACCATTATAAAAGACATTTTTAATATTTTTTATTTGTGGTTAAAACAACATAAAAATAACTACAAAATAATTGATAAAAATTAAATAAATAAGAAAAATATTATTATAAAACCAATACATTCATTATTCCGCTAAAAATCTACTAAGGTTTATTATATTTTTAAATTCTTACCCTGATTTTCGTACTAAAGTATTTAAATTTTGCTTTAGTAGTTTTACATTTTCTGTTAATGATTGAATCAGTATAATTGAACCTCTAGGTCCTTTAATTTCATGCCAATGTACATCTGCTTTACTATTCGACTGAAAAAAAAATTATTTATTGAATTATAGTAAGTGAATTATATTTTTATTAGTCAATATATTTTTTTAACACCCATTAATTTTTATAATTTACATTATTATATAATAAATTAATGTGACTTAAATTTAAATGTAAATATGGTTTTATTAATAAAGTAAAGAAAAATTCAACTGTCAGTAAAAATAAATCATTCTTTAATAAGTTATTTTTATTTGTAACAAATATTAAAACTTTAAGTCTATTAAAATAAAAATATATCAGATACAAAAAACATAATTGCTGGATTTATTAATTTATATTTGTACTTGTGTTTTTATAGTATTTAAGATAGTATCTTTCGGCATACTGTTCTTTTTGGCCATTTCAATAATTGATGCCAATTTAGAGTTGGTTTCAGGATTTGAATCATTTTGTTCTGAAAAAAATTTATTAATTCAAGTTATTTTTTTAATGGATAAACTGCAAGACATTTTTTTTTAGATATGAATATTGTGAGTTTTAGTTAAAATAAATATATTGATTAAGTTAATCATATAAAATATAACATAGGTATTTTAATTGCCTTTTATTTTGAGAATTAATTTTAAGTTTAATTGAAGTAGTGAAATTTGTTTTTGATAAACTAAACTGTTGTAAGGAAATGTAGTAACTTAACTGTTACAGTGTAAATACAAACCATAACTACTAATTACACAGAACATAATAAATTGTACAATGGTATTGAGTATTGACTATAGGGAAGCAATATTAGAAAGCAATCTAAAATAAAAATACATCACAATAATAATAACAATATAATATACAATGCCAAAAACCATTAAAAATAATTTAAAAAAATAGATAGAACATTTTGTCTGATCACATAAATTCTGAAATACTCAACATCAATAACTTGACATTACTATGTATATTATTATATTAATTATGCTATTTTCATATGAGAAGAAAGTAATGTTCATCCAATACATATGCTACTTACAGTACTCAGTGGCGGACTGGGACAATAAGGGCCCGAAATGCGCTCTATATGACGGGCTTGAAGTATAGCCTATTAGTAGAAACAATTTTAAGAGGACCTTAGCTTCTTAGAACATGTAATATGCTTCAAGTTCTTATGTTATTTTCTATACCTATCTATATTTATGAACACATAATTATTTTTCCAAGTGTATATGGGGCTTGCCAGCCTGCCACTGACAGTACTGCAGAATTAATGAAAAAACTAGTATTTAAACTAAACTTAGATAAAATTAAAACGTATTTATTTTCAATACAAATTTATTGAACTGTTCATGTTTATATGTTTATGTAATTCATATCACCAACAAGTTTATAATGTTTGTTACATTGAGTTATTAAAACCAAAATCTCCAAAAAAAATATTCATGGATGTATTAAAAATATTTCAGATTACTGAGGGTAACGAAATATCATGATAAACACTGTATAATAATTATAAACTAATTTGTGATGTCTAAGTAATGTTACAAGCCCATGGCTATAATGTTTAAAAACTCTTATATAAATATCATATTAATTGGTGACACATATTTCGATCTATAAATTAATAACACAAGCATGTGAAGACCAGGATGTATATCAATAAAACAATATATACTATTTACTAATTTGAACATTTATTGATAATCACAAGTCGTTCATTTTTTAGAAAAGTCAAAACTCACAAAGACGGATATTGATACGAACGATGAGAATATTAATAATGATACGAGGCCCCTTGTGTCAACAGTCACTACCACCATAACCACCACTATATTGTAAACTAACTGTACATAAGGGTGATCGAGATGAGAGCTTATCAGACGGTTAGGGATATCCAAAACATTCAGAGGCAGGTCGTAACACCACACACCAACACCTTATGTTTACATATATTAATAATTTTGTATCAAGTTTAAACTTATAATAAATTATAATAAAGATATTAATACACTTATAAATCAAGTATTTAATTTCTACGTTGATGCATGAATCTACCTAGGTCGGCACTTAACAGTAACATGATAAATTAATAAGTATGTAGATAATCTATAGGCATACAGTTGGGCATAACATTAATTATTATCTGAATTTAAATTGCTATATTCACAAACATACCCCTGATGGCTAGTTTCATCTGACGGCTAAACCTGGCAAACAATAGTGATTTTATCTGATCATTGGCCCCTTTTATGTGCTTAATATTGGACCATTTGTTATGACCAGCATTTCTCTTGAACACATTATTACATAAGGCAGCACGGCAGGTATCAGCTACTTTGAAAAATGTATTTCTGTACATAATAGAATAAGCATAAGACATATATTTCTTAAATCTTAATATTATGCGCTATTAAATTGATTAATTTTATAAAATTTCAATATTTTCAATAATAATACAAGCCACAAGGCTATAGAATCAAACACCCGGTGATAAGTACTATCAGTTAAGTGCTAACCTGTTATCACTTATCATTGACAATAAGCTTAAAAATACGAATGTCTCGCTGCGCAGCATCTTTTTGATTACAAGTGGAAAACTAGCACGGACAATAATATTATGACCATAAATACAAACATGATAGCCAATCCGAAAAAATTGAAGTGTTTCGGTATCGGTATATTTCGGTTTATTATAGAACGTTTAAGCTTCAAGAAGTTACTTTTACGAATACGATATACTAACGAATAACGATACGTATCGAATCTTGATACGCATCAAATTTTTCTTATGGTAAATTTTAATTGATCTAAGTTTTTGCCATCATACAAATGCACTATGCAGGACGCAAGCAAGAGTCAATGTTTAAATTTTCTATAAAAGTACTTTATATTTAAATATTCATGTATTGATCTGTGTATGTATTATATATATTATCTTTCATTTTTTTTCGTTTTTGAACTAACGGCATCGTGGGAACAGCTTTCGCAATACTTCTACGACAGCGACACATATATGATATATCTATATGACTATATGAAGTATATAAATATAATAAAATATTACCTGTTTATAAAATATAGCTGTTGACTTCAATGATGAGAACAAAATGGCATCTAGTCGTTGTAAATATATACCTATCTATGAATGGGTTATAGGTATATTATATGACATAGTAAAAATACAGTCATCGAAGACCGGGCACCGAGGTGAACAATATTATACTACATAGTACATAAAATGAATCTATAATGAAAATATATACCTATATATAAACATATTTTTTTAGAACACTGCACGTCGGAGTATCAAACCCAGACGAAATGGTTGAATAAGGAGTAACTGAATTATTAGCCGACAATATTTTGACAGAATATTTTAGCTAAACATTTTTAAAATGATATTATTTCAACCGAAATATATATCTAAAAAATATCTTGTACGAAAAAAATGTTGCTAGCCGATGACGAATATTAATTCAAACGACAATAAAATATTAATAGACGTATTATTATTATTTTATAACCGTCAAATAATTCAATTTATAGTATTTTGTACTAATTGTACTACAAAAATGTTAGGCTTCTTTATGCACTCCATTACCAAGGACCAGGGTTGCAAATTAATGTTTGCATTTAAAATTAGTTTCAGAAATTAAACGACTTTGAATTTAATGCATTCAACTCAAAAAAGGTGGGCAAGTGGTAGTGGATATTTCTCTGCTGTATAGTAGACATGGAGAGTACTAAGTAGGTCACTTTAATGGATGTGTTAAATTTGAATGCTATGACAGGTACCATTGTATACGAAAAACGATCCTGAACGGAGCTGATTTGTCAGTCTAGGATAATTAGTAAGATATATTATATTATTGCCTATATTTAAATTGTAATATATTGTAATTTTACTCGATTTCGTAAAAAAAGACATTTCATACGCTCATAAATTTTTCTATATTGACACTGGAATTTTTTTTTACAGTTACTTGAAATAAAACTTATGAAAAACCTTGTATTGGGTTTTTAAACTTTAGGTATAAATCACAAACATTTTACGAATTTTCAATTTTAAAATTCCTTTCAAATTTTCGCGATTTTGATATATTTTGTAAACATTTGAACTTTAAATGCTTATAAACAAAAATTGTAACCAACGGTTTTTGATTTTTTTTTTTTACTACGATAAGTACAACTTATAATACACCTTGTATTAAATTTTAAAGATTTTTTGGAAAGCCAAATTTTTTTTATCGGTATTACAAAAACAAAAATTTAAAAAAATCGAAAATTTTGATGGTTTATAAATAGTTTAAAAAAAATTCTAAATATTTTGAAAATTTAATCGTAAATAGATAATGCTAATATAAACATTCGGTGAAAATTTCAAGTATTTACAATGATTCGTTTTTGAGTTAGAGCAAAATCGATTTTGTCGAAAACTGATTATACGTCAAAATTCCCGTTTTTTCGTTATTTTTTAAGTTTTTCCTGATGCATTTGAAAATTACTGGAAATTTTTTACTTTTGACCCTTCTCCTTCAAGTACTAACTAGATGAATTTTTCTTTTCAAAGAGGGACAGAAGTCAAAAATCAAAGTATTATTACAGACACAAAAAAAAAAACATACATCGTTGTAAAATCAATACATTCCTCACTTCGTTCTGAATCTAAAATATAATATATTAAAAATACATCCGCCATTCATTAATGTACTAAACAATAAGGAAATATGCACAAAAATTTAAAAAATAAGTCAATTTAATGTAGGCACAATATGTCAATATTATTATATTAAATTTGTCGCATCCACTTGATAGTACTTGTAATGTAATCGTCGTATTTATTTTATTCATTTATCATTATATGAACTACCGATCGTAAATAAGTATAAGTTAAACTTATAGGTTCATGAAAATTTGAAATGGACATTTATTATTTTTGATTGATTTCACGAAATAGAAAACCCAATTTTACACCATATAATATTTTTAATTAATTAATCGATTTAGTTTTAAAATTATTACTTTTCGTGAAATCCAAATAATAAATTAACAACCTAATCTTTTCTTATTATTACATTAATTTATTTGGTTTTACTTTTTTATAATGCGAATGATTACTTGTATTATAAACAATATAAACTATAAAGTCAGAGAACGTATACTAGCATCATTCAAAAATAAAAATAATAAATTATAGAATTTTTCCAAAATCAATCATATCGTACATTCGTGCTCATAAAAGCATGTGTGCTTATTGGTATATATTATAATTATACAGTCTTGATCTTATAATTACATAAACATAAGATTAATTTATCTTTTATGTAAAGCACTAGAGTTTTTATTTTTCCACGGCAGAAATCAATTTTAAATAAGTATAATCAATTTATAAAGATTTGTACTAATTTTACAAATAGAAAATAACACTAATAATAAATTAGAATTTTTTTATAATTTGTCTATTACATGACTAGGTATAGTATATAGCAGGGATCACCAACTAATTTCTATGGAGGTCTGTTTTGAAACTTACTATACTGGCCGCGGTCCGAAACAGTTTTAATGATTTTTACATATTAATAAATACATTTTTTTTTAATTAGTATTTATATTTATTGATTTATTTATAAATAATTTTTTTATCGTAATATACATTTTATATGACATGTATAATTTTTATTTATTTATATTATAAAAGTTTTAAAATGTACTCCACGGATAAGGATTTGTAAAAAAATTATTCACGGTTCTGGAATATAGCCATATAGGTACATATATATTTTTAAAAATATATAAATATTTAAAAACAATCTTGAAAAATCTAAGCTTCAAAATAAATAGTTCATGTTTAATTTTTACTTACCTATTAATTCTCTACATTGCTTTACTGCGATCTCTTGTATTAGATATTATTATTGCGCGATACCTTAAAATTTGAAGTATAGTTATTATTGTTATTGAATCTAAAAATTTAAAAATATATACAATTTGTGTAGATAAAATTGGGTATTTGAACAAAAATAACAATTTTAGTTATTACATTGTAGTTTAAAAATATTGTTTGCAGTCTTGCAGAGCCTTGACACTTACGTAGGTATGTATATTAATATTATATTAATATTATACCTTATGGCCACAGAATAGAATAATGTTATGGTTTATTATATTATACACAAAATTATTGACTATTAATACTTCGAATGTATTTAGATTTTAGATACACCGTTCTATAATTTTACAGACGTTGATATTGACTCAAAGATTAATAATAACACAACATAATTATATAAAGCTATGATAAAATATACTTTGTAGTTTATAATACAAAAAAAATACTGACTGATAGGTCTCTGCTCAGAATCATTTTTTGTATATAGTATGATTTATCAACCATCATTATTCATTATTGAATTTAAATTTAGCATCCATTACGGACTTCCGGTAATCTACTTAGTGACTCGACAGTCGTCATTGTACAACAGAGTAAAATTGTCATGTATTTTTACCAGATAGTTAGTAAACAGTAGAAGGTAGTACGGTACTACAATAATAACTAAAATTAACTCAAAAATATTTTTTCTTAGAATTTTTTATGGAAGATTTTTTATAAATTCGCCTAATGGATGTTATCAGTTTTAAGTATTTTCATAAACCATGAATCCTATCTAAATGTTTGTATACAAAAAAGTATTCAAAAATTGATTATTGATTTATATACCATTTATTTTGGAAAGCGTAATATAGGTTATAGGTAGATAACTATAATAATGAATTATGATCATTGATCTGAAACACTAAATACTAATTAGTGACAATTTAATTAATTTAAATTTAGTTGTTGCTCTCGCTATAGTCTAATACCTTTATAGGACTAAATAATATATAATAATTATTAATTTTACTATTAATATAGTGTCTTCTCTAGCTATGGTGATAACATTAATAACAACAATAGCATTTACCATATTCTACCTATATTTTATTTATGTAATTATGTACCTAATTATTATTAATTATTTTTAATTTTAAGGAATAATAATTATTGCGTTCTAAACTATTTTCTGCACTCTAAATCTAAAGATTCGATTTCCAATTTACAACATATATAAAAATAGAATAAATATGGGTACATAAATACATTATTCATGACGTGTATATTATAAAAAGAATTTATAGATATAGGTAATAAATGATAATATTATGTGATAATAATCAATTAGTCCGTAATCCGAATTATTATATCATATTTGTCTTAAAGCAACAACATATTAGTTATGTAGTGATGAAAGATGAAATATGAAAAATTAAAATATTAATAAATATTAGAGTACGGACTTTGAAGCAATAAAAAACTTAAGAAAAGCACTTACAATAAAGCAATAAATCTCTACAAATCTTCAAAAAAAGCTTTTAAAAAACATTAAATTTGAACCATTAGCTTCTTAAAAAATTATTAAAAAAAAAAAAATGTTTTTTTATAAAATAGATTTCTATTCACAAGCCTATTATTTTTCCACAGATAATCTATAAATTAAATTTGTTCTATTTATGATACTTTATAAAAATAAATGATTGACACACGACGAAAAGTTGTCAAGAAATGACTGAACACCCCAACACAGTGAACAAGTACCTACTTTTATCGATAAATTAAATCAAACATATAACGAGACAAAATCGATTGAGCCATGTCCTTAGAAAATATAATATTATGTAACATAAAAATAAATATTAACTTTTCAGCTACATTTATTTAGAAGATATTTAGAAAATAAAGTACCTAAAAATCGGAAAAAGCAAAATAAAACGTTGTGCATTTGTTTCTAAGTAGGATATATAGATCGAATTTATAGGTAAAATAACTTAATTTTAGAACAATAGAGAAAAAAGCAAATGCCTTTAAATCCGTACTCTAATAATTATAATATTATATAAGTATAAGTATTATTATATAGAAGTTCAAAATTGTCTAAAATAAAAATAGAAATTATTTAAGTGTAACTATTAGTGTAACAACTAACAATATAATATTGGTTGGGATTATTATTCGATTTCCGGAATGATGAAATTAATGATTTACTAGATACATAGTTATTTTTAAATAGTACATAAAATATAAAATAATCAATTAAACTGGATAAAAATATTATACAATATGACATTATATTGTTTATTGTATAAGTAAAAAATATTATTATAGTGTTAGTGTATAATACATTAATACAACTATATCCACATACTATAGTACTATACCATAATATTAATAATTAATGTATTATTATATTAAAATAATCTTTGTGAAACATTAATATAATTTTATATTACAGTCCCTATTTTTGTGTGCAGTAGCAAATGACAAATAGACAAAAGAAAGTTTATGTTTACTAGTTACAATCCTTAAAAGATGTTTGTCTAGATATGCTAAAAAGTAGCAACATTTACAAAAAATATGGACTGTTGTATAATATCATTAAATTTGTAGGTAGTCGGAGGTATGTACTGATAGGATATTATTGGTATTTATTATTTACTATTTATCAACAAACTGAGACTTTGGAGAACTAGAAAGTCGGCGAAATGTGCATGTTTTCAAAATATTATAAAACTAGCTAATATATTTGTCAGCGAACCTTATTTTTACTTCCATTACACATTTTAACACTTAATATTTTTTTGAAATAAATTATCTTATTGGTATTAAAATATTTGTCTTTAAGTGCTTAATATATGAATAATTTATAATTAATAATATAATTTTTGTTATTTTTAATTTGTATAGAAACTCCCGGTCTTTTGAAAAAATATATGATACCCGATTTATGCATTTATATAAATATTTTTCCGATAATGATAACTCAATTTATTATTTAATTAGTTTTGTTTATGCCTCTAAATCAATATTTAAAGGATATAACTAGATGGACCAGGAAAAAATATATCTAGAAATATGAAAAATATCGATTAAAAATAATGCAAATATAGATAATAGTGTTATTTGTTTTATATCATATAGTTATCGGTAATTAATGATAGATACTAGATACTGTTTGCTGTGACTTATTTTCATTTTTATTTTATAATCTTATCAAAATAATAAATATCAATTAATGTTTTTGCAAAAGGTAACATGTTTAGTCCCAGTCAGTCACTACTATAACTGTAAATGTTAATAATAAATTTTATGAAATTATATAATCAATCCATTCACTTTATTTTTATTTATATTAACAAAGGTTTATTCTACTCTGATATTTATATCTAAATGGTTATATAATTTTTAATAATATAAAATACCATTTATAGTATAATAATTACATACTTTACTTGCATCAATTGATTCAGTTGTAGCAATAAAAACATGTAGTCTATAGTGTTATAGTAACATTTTTATATGTGTTCTATAGCCTATTAAATTTTCGCTTTGGGGGTCCTAAAGAACCAAGTTCAAACCTACAATAATGCCGTACTGGACTGTATGTCTATTGTCTATATTATAATACAATTACACATCCACACTACTATTTGTACTTAACTACTCAAAACTCAAGTTTAAGTATATTAGTATGCACTATGCACTTATTATACGATCTGTAATATTCAGATGATGTATTTTGTAGATATGTAAACAATATATTATTCATGTCACCAAAAAGTATTTCGTTAAAAATAAAATAAAAAGATTTATGACAATGTTAAATTATCAAAAATTCAAGATTTAATAATATTTTTATTTCATTATACTTAAATTAGCTACTAACCTACAATCTATAGGTACATATCTACGTCGAATACCTAAGTCTAGGTGTATGTGTACTTACTTTACCATGTATATTCATATTTCATTTAAACACAAACTATAATGTATAACTATAATAGTACCTAAATTTTACTATATTATTATTTATTATTTCCATAGTTCACTACATTTATTATAATATTATTATTGGTTTTAAGTTTGCATAATTTGTACTTGTTATTATAAATTATTTCAAACATTTTACTGAATATTTTATTTTAATGTTTAATATACTACAATATAGGTATAATATAGGTTAAACAGTAAAAAGTAAAAAGCAATACTAAAGTGTTATTTTAGTTTGTATTAAGTATTAATATATATAGTACGTACTAGTGTTATAGCTGTATAGATGATAATTATTTCCACGATTATTATAAAATAATTTTTGTGTAATTTTGTGGTAAATTTTCCATAATTTTATGAAGCAAATTGTATAATTAGAAATAAAAAAAAATAATTATCAGGTAAATCCAATGTTAAGATCATTGTTGAGAAATAAATTACTATTTGTACTCGTATCTACCAATCTACCTCGTACCTACATCGATATGATTACGATTACGTTTGATATTTTCTATATTTATTGTACTCGTTAATCGGTAAACCCGTGTCTGACATTGTAACGTCTCACATAAAAATAGTTAAGTGTAAACCCGTATATTTGATAATATAATTTTAAATTAATTGAAAAATAGAAATGTACAATGTCCCGAGTTATTTTCGTGACTATCGTTTCAATTTCATTATTTATTGACAAAATAATATAATATATTATAATTATATTAGTACTCATATTATAAGACTATATAAACAAAACTGGTAACACTAATAATAATTATTATGTTTAATAAGTAATAATATATTTTATAAATTAATTTTATGATCGATACTTCCTCAAAACTATTGTTAATAATTTGATATTGAAACACACTTAGTTAATAGTGTTATTACATAGCTATTTCAATTTTTAAAATATGCGTACTTAAACAAAAATTAAATAAATAGATTTTAATGTTTTAAAACACTTAAATAATAATAATAATATACCCAATATTATTAATGTTATTTATTACTAATACTTAATTTTATTTTCAAAACTAGATACCCGTCTAATATGTTTGACAAAAGTACTGTCTATTATGTTGAATATTTTTGAGTAATAGTAAATAATATATTTCGTTGAAGTATTTTTAATAATTGCAGTTTAAACTGTACGTATAAATCGTTTAATGATAGGTCCTATCAATAAAGGGTTGTTGCTGTTAACTTTCAGGAACTCAATTTCATGGCTGTACAATTTATTATCATATCAATAATTGAAAGAAGGCTTAGGATTTCGGGACTGGAGTCGATAGGAAATTTGGTGGTATTTAAGTAGAATATATTATGAGTGCTCCAAATAAATAAAGACTAGGATAATACATTTTTGGCTTATTAAATAGTATTTAATTATATTATCTGTAGATAGTATCATTATAGATACAATTTATATATAATCAAATAGTCAATAATAGTATCTACAATTTAATAGCTACTTATTTAATTTTAGTTAATAATAAATTATATACGTAATGAAGTTGGGTAATTATAATATCATATGGAATTGCATTATAAAAATATAAATTATTAAATATTAGCTCGAGTGAATTAAATAGTTAAATTAATGATAAAAATATAAATTTGAACATGTATTATATCACATAATATATTAAGTATGATATTACGTATAATACAAAATATATATGTTATTTGTTTGGAGAAATTTCAATTTTAAATAGAAAAATAAATTTTCATTTTATACATGGTACTTTTTATTTCGGTTATTAAAAGAATCCATTATTGTACTCAGAACTTTTTAGTTGGTATATAATAAATAGGCCTATCACAAATATAATTTCGTAGAAATACAATTAGTGGAGCAAACACACAAAATATTGTGTAAAAATAAATAAATTATGTGTAAGGCGATCGAATAAAAACCATGTGAAAACTTATTGATGTGTAAAGATTAAATGACGCGGGTATTTACTCAAGTATTACATTTTATTTTTAAATCCCAATTATTTACAATTTACATTTATATTTTAGGTCTATTGAGTATTGTTTATTATTTTATTCATTATATTACTTGTAGGTACAAAATAATGAAGTATGTACATTACATAAGAATAATAAATTAATTTTTAAGATTTATAAGTAACCACTATAGTCAAGATATCCTTCGTAGTTAGTTTTGTAAAGAACACAATATACTTACAAATTTAAAATAAATAATATTAAATGGTTCGTAACTACATTGATACTTAAATGGCCATCGGAATAAAATAAAAAAAAAAGTGTTCAATATATTTTTATTGCGATTTAATACATTTTTTCTTCGTTAATGCAACCCGTCTCGGAGCTAGGTACCCGCCAACCTCCACCGTCCTGAATTCAATCCTACGTCATGATAATATTATTTCAATAAAATTATTAATTATATAATAATAATATAATAATATAATATAACAGTAATAACTTATAAGATGTCACCGAATTAACGAAATCATTTTATTTATTTCGTGTTGATAATATTATATTATTGCATGTTTATAAATTTTGGTGATGTCCTTTCGTTGCGTTCGATCGATTACCGCGCGCTGCTACAGCAGTGTTGATATACCTATATACTATATCCGCGTCACGCGCTTATCAGTTATCGCGCATTCTGTGGCAGCGGTGGTGGGAGTGGAGGCAATAGTCGACAACCTCCGTAGAGCGCGATCTCCGTGAAAACATCGTAGTAATACTGCAGTGTTCCGCGGCCGCCGGCGCCTGTAGAGCACACACATTCGTGTTTTCCAAGACGACTCGAAATTCGGTGTGACGCTGTCTCGCAGTCTCGCAGGAGAATTTCAGCTCGGTGGTCGTGTTTGCTCGTCTTGACTTGTTGTCTTGCGTATCGGCACTGCCTACTGCTGTAATATCATCGCGATTCTTTCTGTTCAGCTTGCTGCACTTGTGTGCGCTCGTTGTCCGTTCCGTACCTACGCATTTTTTTCCGAATCAATTTGTTATTCATTATTTATTTTCCGAATCAGTCATTCGTTACGCGCTCGACGGATCCACACCGGCCAGTCAGTCTCGTTTGTCAAGAGGGAAGAGCAGCGGCACTACATCGTCGGTAGGGCTGACGTCCCTTAACTCCGGCGAGTAACCGTAGCTGCACCGTCGGCTCCGGCGGCGGTGGCAACGGGAAATACCGCCGACACATAGATTATCCAACCATGCCTCCTCGATCCCGACAAAAACAAACGGCCCGGACGGCCCGAACGACCAATACGGCTCGGACGGCCAAGACGACTCGGACGGCCAAGACGGCTCGGACAGCCAAGACGGCCAAGACAACTAAGACGGCCAAGACAACTAAGACGGTCAAGACAACTAAGACGGGCCGGACCGCCAAGACGACTCGAACTGCCAAGACGGCTCGGACCGCCAAGACGGCTCGGACCGCCAAGACGGCTCGGACCGCCAAGACGGCTCGGACTGCCAAGACTACTCGGACCGCCAAGACGACCCCAAAGGCTCAGGAGCTCCCCAAAATGCCGCCTCAAGATCCGACTCCACTTCGAAAAGGTAACCAATTGTTAGAAATACAAACGCGCACAACAGCATTGGCGCGATTTTCAGTTATGCGTTGACGACCGGCGGGTAGTGTACTCGGACGAGTCGAATGTTCCGCCCGAAACGTTTGTTCAATACTTTTTCGAAGGTTCCCTCAGTCGAGAGTACTCTTATGTACGCGCATTTCGCGACATGATCGCCTATGCTTGGCGTTATGTACCGACCGACTCTTTTCGTATGTTAAGACAATCATGTCCGAGGTTTCCCGCTTCTGGTCCGCGGTACATTTTTCTCTTTGGTCTCAGACGATTAGACGTGTACAGTGGTGACACAATGTTGCTGTTTAGGTACAGCCGTTTGATCCCTTTGGTTGTAGCAATTAATGAAACCTCAGGAAATACTTATGTTTATTTTATGACTAGGTATGTCAATAGGAAATGTTTTCTGTTTTGGTTTTTTTTTGCTTACAAAAGTTAACTGTTGATTTTTGTTTTGTTTTAATTTAATTGCATTGCATAGTTATTCAACTAATTGCCATAGATCTGATAAACGTGTACTGTTTCTATTATATTAAAAATGTCAAAGGTTGCACATGAAAGTATGCTATATGTTAGGATTGAATTGGTTGGATAATTTTTGCATTGATTGTGATTTTTTAAAAGCTTAAAGATTATAGTATTATTCATTTTTCGAAAAGAAAAATATGCTTATTTCCGTTGTTACCTATTTTATAATTTATGTTTTTAAATTTGGTATTATTATTTGCTATAAAAAGTTAGCAATAGGTTATTTGAGAGTTAACATTAACATTTAATACTTAAGTTGTATATTCAAACAATTATTGTTTCGGTACTGAATGTGTACTACCTATGCTTTTGTCTGCAATACTTTTAAGTTAAGTTTTTTTCCTAAATACATTTATAATAATATTTATAATATTACCTATGTTTTGTTTTTTTTGTTTTAAAATTAAATTTGTAGGTATTTACTTTTTAGCATATTTCTATGATAAAAGAATATTTTTTTTTGTGACTGAGCAAAATTTCAACTATTTGGTATTTAAAATAAGTGAAAAAAACAACAAAAATTATTGTTGTACTTACCTTTATTTATATATATGATTAATATGATCATCAATAATGATGTTAAGGTAATATTAGTGTTGAGCATTATGACTGTTGAAAATGTAAAATAGTATATTTAGATTATTTTATTTGGTGTACTATCTTGGAGATGATTAACAGAAATTTTTGCTATGGTTAAAACTATTAAATGATTCTGGAATAAATAAAATTTCAATTGATTAATATTATTATATTATTTTATTATATCGTTATTTATGTAATCATACTAACATGTAATATAATTTACTTTTAGGTATATAGATCTTAAATCATTAATCGCAAAATCGTGTATAGTTGATTACATACAATTTTACAATTGATTAGGTTTAAATCATATTTGAATCTGTTTTTAGTTTTAATACTGTACGTTTTTTACTATGCAATGGAAGTAGAAATAGTTTTTCAACTACAATTTTTATTTGTAGGTAACAAGCTACTACATAATCATCGAGATAATAATATTATAATACGTAGGTACTGATTGATAATATAAATACTAAGTATTTATAGTTAAAAATTTAACTATTAGTTCAAAAAAATATTTTTTTGATAGATAAGATCAAGATTTATACTTGTTAATTTTATGTTGAATTGTTTTGTATAATGGTTAGCAAATAGTAAATATATATTAATAATCTGTTAAATATCATTTTTATCTGTTTTTTAGGCGAAAAAGTCTTTTGTAATTGGAAGGATAAATATTACCGTGCAGAAATACAGAAAATAATTCCAGAATCTGAATACCTTTCAGTTCATTTCTGGAAGTTTGCTAAATCGTTAGTCCATCTATATTTTTAAATTTAAAATAAATTAAATTTATTAATACTTTATTTATCAATATGTTTTAGATGGGACATGCCGGTGAATAAAAATACTCTAATAAGATTTGACTCTGCAGCAAACCAAATATATGCCAAGAACTACAATGCGTATCAACAGTAAGTATAAAATTATAGAAACTACTAAAAGTTTCTTTCTATTTATTTATAAATATACTAATACATTTTTATTTTTATAGCAGGAAGATTAAAGAAAGTAATAGAATAAAAGAAGAGATACTTGTAAGTAATTAAACAAAATAGAATTTGTAGAAATAGTAGAAAATTAAATGTAAAATAAGATTATTTTAGTAAATTAATTAATTTTTAGTTTAAATTTAATATGAAGTAGATGGTTATTCAATTTTTTTCTCATTAAAATGTATATTTCTTTATTAATGTAATACAGTGAAATCTGTATATAACGGACAGTCACGGGACCAAAATAAATGTCTTTTATAAATGGTGTCCGTTACAGGTTTCTGTGTTTTATAGCTAAAATTAGAAACATATCTATTTAAGGGAAAATTAAATTATTTTACGTATATTTTACATATACTTTACAATATAAATTTAATTTTAATATTTATCAGCATGTTTAGGAATAGACAAATCGTTAGACTCTTTACAATGAATAATGTTCACCTTTTGTTTTAACTTGAAAGATTTACGTGGTAACCGTAAGTGCCATTGCTAAGAAAAATATGTAAACTCTGACTGCAAACCGATAAAAACTGAATAAAAACATTAGAATTAATTATGGTTTTCATTCATACATATTATTACAATTTATTTCTATTTAATTGTATCTTTCAACTTCAAAAATTCAATAGGTACTCGCAATTAATGCTATTGAAATTGGCGATAATGCAATTGGTTGTAATCTGTGTTTTCACTGGTACTTAATTGCTTTCTGTATTAAAGCTGTTTGGTAGTTTGTATATGCATAATATGATATTACATTCAGATTTGAACTAGGATTTTTGTTTGTTATGAGAGGGTCTGTTATGTACAGGTGTCCATTGAGTTAGGTTTCACTGTATTAACAAAGGTATTGTTTTATAACTTAATAATTTTATCTAGTCATTTTAAAAATCTAGATTTTTATTGTAATTACATTGTTCCAGTTATGAAATTGTTCATTATTAATGATACAAATTATATTTATATTGTATAGTATACTAGAAGAATTAAAAAAAAAAAAAATTTTAAAGTTGAAATTTTTTGAAGACTGTATTATGTAAGAGATCCATATATTTGAGGACGGTGTATAGACGTAAAAGAATAAAGAATGTATGATATTGATAAAATAAAGTAATTTATTAAATGTATAAATGATAAAAATCATCTAAAATATTTTGTTATTTAACTTTCATAATTTCTTCATTTTAATTATAACCTTACATGTTAGTTTATACAAGTTACATTTTATGTAATACATTTTTTGTTGTTATACCACATTACTGAAACAAGTTAAAGATAATTAAATTGTTATAACTTATACTTAGAGACCGGAATTATATGTACTAAAAATATGGCAAATATGATGCAAATATACAAAGCAAAAAGGTCAAAATATGTGTTAACATGCACAAATAATTGAAAAATATGCTCAAATATGCATTATAAATTTATATTACTTTAAACAATTACAAACATTAGAACAAATAAAATATAACAAAATTAAGAGTGTTGGACCTTTCAACATCTAAGCTAATCAACAAAATATTTAAATGTATATATAAAAAAACATCATAATATGTTTTTAAAACAGTTTAACAAATAAAATATAACAACATTTGCAGTGTAACCAAAAAATTAATACTATTTTTTTTTTAAATTAACACAGTATGTAAATAAAATAAAATGTTATACCCTGGTGTTGACAGTTATTTTTTTTTCCGCCAGTATGGCAGTATTTGAAAATTCCATTTCTAAAATAAAAACGTGAAATAATTTGATTATTTACTAAGATTGTAAAAAATATATACATTTTATGCAGTTATGAAAAAATATTCCCTAACCATCCAAATATATCATTATATGCTAAATTAAATTTGGTCTATGGAATCAGTCTGAATCGCCCACATTTCAAACCCTGGTATAAGTGCATACACTCGGTATGAACAATCAAATGCATAAAATATATGCTAATATTTATAATCAATTTTAGAGACAACTGGCTAACATAATATAGGGTAAAAAACATCTAAAATATTTTAATTTGTAACTTATATTGATTGAGTAATACTAATTCAAGAAGTTTATATATTGAGTAGTAGGATTTTTCTTAAATAGATTATTATATATAGATTAAATAGATATAATTTTATTCTAAGTATAGCTCTTTACTTTATCGTAGAAAATAAGCTCATTACAATGTGTTAAAATCAGACATAGAAAAGTAATTTATAAAAAATTTCCAATACATTTTAATAAGTAATTTTCATTTTATTTTATACATTTTTGCTTGAGTAAATTGCATATTAACTTCATATTATGTCAAGGTTTTTTTTCTTGTGTATTATCATAGCAAAATATATAAATTATGAAACTCAAATTAAGAAAATTGGATTTTTAAAGTTGGTCCAATTGTCATTACTTTAACAATTAGGTATATACTTAAAATTAGTATTATGTAATTATTAGTCTATAGTTGCATGTTTGATAATATTAATAATAATTTATTGTTAATCCAATTTATATGTTATTTCTTACATTTATATTTATAAAATTATTTATATATTATTAGTTATAAATTATCTCCTAATTAAGTTATTTATTATCTTTTTTGCAGAAGAATAAAAAAGAAAATAAACCTTTTTTAGTAGTAAATCGATTAAATTTTGATCCAACAAAATTTAAAGTTATGGTTTCGGATGAAGGCGTGATAAGTTTATTACCAAAAGATATAAATTTATCCAAAAATATACTACCTGAAAATGAATCGCACTCTTCTGTTGGAACAGAATCAATCATATCTTCCGAACAAGAAAAAAATGTATGTAGTCAAAATCCTTATTGATGATATTTGTTATTTATAATGTTAAGTATATTTCTAATGATTTTTAATTATTGGTAATTGTTTTAGGTTCAATCACTATCACAACCATCAATAATTCAAGAACAAGAATCATTAAAAGATGATAAAAGTAATAACTATATTTATTTAATTCACAAATATTTGATAGTGATAGCTAATCTGACATTTTTAGTTTGTTGGATACACTATCTGATATTATAAATCTTTACCTGAAACATAAATTGATATAAATTATGTGACTGTGACTTATAAAAGCATTTCTGTTAACATTTTGACTGTGGCATGGATTGACCTGAGCGATTCCCCTATGCGAAACATTTTTTTGTAATAATAGTAGTGAGTATAATAAAAATACCCAGGTTATCTCAAATCACCACGAATTAAACAATTTCGACCGTTTATATATGTGGAGGGGCTAGTACAAATAGCTTGTTGTATGCTGGTATTGAGAGATCAAAAACTAATATAGGTTGTTGACGTCAGCAGTTAAAGTGTTAGTGATTAATTCTTTATAATGAATTTTCTAGTATAATATTGAAATATTTTTCGAACCATGAAGTTCAATTACATCTAAAATAACATTATTATTAATATATTGCTACTAAGCAAATAATATGATACATAATTTAAATAAATTTGTGTAATTAATATAATTGCTTATAAATTTGTATTTTATTATCATTGATAATAAAACCATCACAATTTAAGATATACAGGTTAAACAATGATAGTATTTTATGATGAGTAGTAACGATGAACCAACCGGCTATGGTTTGAATTAAAATATTGGCTGAAACAGATATAAAATAAGAAACACTAGCGCTTTTGGTTGTTAGGTTTTGCAGATCTCGGAATGTTTATCAGAATACTTTGTCCATAATTTTTCCTGACATGCAGATACCATTGATTTCATGACAAAAGAAAATTTTTAAAATAAATTGTAATATATCATAGTGCTATATTAAATTTTTTTTATTTTGAAGCTCCTAATTTTTGTCTATGGTTATGGTACAGTATATTATCTTAAAATCATGGTTATATTCCACGTTCCTTACCATATAACATTTTAGTTTATAAAAAATAGAGAAATAATGATGCTGTAAACATGTAATTAAAAAAATATGGCGTCCGTTAGAATGCGTTCTGAACAGTGGTGATGTCGTTTTATATGTACAGTATAGAATGTTTATTGGTTTTGATATTATAAAAATTATATACTTAAATGGCATGTCTAAATTTTTAATTATTTTTTTTTAAATGTTTGAATAATTATAAAATATTTTTTAAGATTAAATTTTCAATTATTCATTAATTTACAGTTTAGTTTATAAAAATAAGAAATCTATGATGCAATAAACTCTAAACAAATTATTTTGACTCGGTTGGCTATGCTTAGTATCAATCGTTTTTTCTCTAATATCCACAACTTGCAGAATATGATTACGATATTATTCAACTTGTATATCATTTTAAATTGTAGTAATAATTAATATTGTGATCACTTAACTAAGATGTATCAAAATATGTAATTAATCAGTTTTACTTTTTGAAAAATAAACTGATACCCAATATTGGTTATTGGTATTTGCTCATCTCTAAATTAATTTAATTTGAGGTTATTAGTATTTATTGTCTACTTTATTTACTTTCTTTGTTTTATTAAGTAACATTACACTATGTTACATCAAAAATATAAATAATATTTTTAGATGTCTTCATTAATATACAAAATTTTAAAATATGTTTATTTTCTTTATATTTTAGACCATGATTTCACACAACTCTTGGATACCTTCTCAACTAAAGAAAAAGTTGCAATTGATGTTTTGGACCATATGCTAACCAAGTCAAAACTTAACAATTCTGTTCGAAATCATGAAGGTACAATTTAGGGTTATTACCCTTGTATATATAAAATTGATATCTAAGTCTATATGATTGTTTTAAATTTAATATATATATACAGTAGAATCTCCTTAATTGGGACACATTGGGCGCTGACCTATTTGTCCCCATTATCCGACTGTCCTGATTAACCAAATAACTAATAAACTGATACATTTATTCGGGACTATGCCAATCTGTCCCTATTAAGCAGTTGTCCTTTTTTTTGTGGTGTCCCAAATAAGCGGATTTTACTATGTATATAATTTTAAAAATGTCATGAGTAATAACCTAATCATTTATAGTAAACCTTATCTAATTTTTACCATACACATTGTAGAAATATGTGCATATAATTTTTATTTTTGTAATTTAAAAACAATGAAAATTATTTATCTGTAGATTCATTTTTTGATTTATTCAAGAAAATAAAAATAGTATGAAATTTAGAGTTTACTTCTATGTAGTGAAAATTTGATAAATTTATAGTAAATAATGTACACAAAATTATTTTACTGTTTTTAACTGAATAATCTCATAATCTCATTATTATTAACATAATTGGTACTGCCACTTTAAGATTATTTAAATTTATTTAATATATTTTAATTGTTTTGAAAATTGCACTAAAAATTGAAATTGTTTATATCATAATACTTTAAATAGTGGGTGCTATTACACTGTTTAATCGCTCTATTGTTTAAGGTTATTTTTTTTTCATTTAATTTAGAAATAATATGATAAAAAAATTATTGTTTAACAAAATACAAATTGGTAGTAATTATAAAATCTTATGAAATAAAAATATGTAATTTAAACCCTTCACACTTATTTAATGAAATTATAATATATGAAATATTAGTATTGACATAGCTTCTACTTAACCTAATAACTTAAAAAATATATAAAGAACATAAAAAACATACTATAGCAGAATTTAGTCCATACATATTAATTGTATTATCTATCTTGGTTAATTTTCTTTTATCTCAAATTCCTACCGTATAGGTAACCAATTTTATTTATACTCTATTCAGGATAAGAAGTCACCTTATGCACATGGGTATAGTTTCATTACACAGCAAGTGTACAAATGGTACTTGGTTGAGAGATAAGGACATAGCATTGCCCAACTGCTGACAAAAACTGGTCATTGTTCAGTATGGTTTTTATCCCAAACAGAATTAGGTGGTAATCATTCCTTCTAAATTATTTCGTCTCATAACTTAGTCGCCAATAAAAATATATTTCTGAACTCGTTTATCTCTAACAAGTTATTATTCTCTATATTTTTTTCTTGTTATTAGATTTCTTAAAATAATTTTATAAAGGTGCCTCAAACGTTACCTAATTCAATCCTATGGATCATTGTCAGCTAATATTGTATAACAAAATGTATAAACTGATATCGGAATCAGTATTTTTGAATTAAATTAAGACAACAAATTAGCAAACTCCTTTCTTTAATCACATAAAAATTTAAATATTTAATTGATGTACCTTTTTTATAAGGATAATTTTTTCTTATAACTCATTAAAAGAATTAGTATAATTTCATATTATATCTTAATTTTATACTATTCACCTGCAAATCTCCCTAATTTAATCTTATTTTCAAATAACCATCCAATATATTTGCAAAGATAATAAGCGAACTTGTATTAATTTTACCATTAAAGTAATTTTCAATACAATTGCATCAAAACTAAAATTAATCACTTTCAAATTAAAAAAAATAACAAATACTTAAGTCATTAATTCTTTCTGCTGGCTTTTTAATGTATTTCAATTTTTCAGTTAATATTGTACATTATTATTGTACACTCAATTTTTTTAGAACCACTTAATTACATAACTCACATTTAAATTCTTTTAATTACAAACTTTGCTGACTGTGATCACAGTTGCATCATAGTGAAAATAGATTTTTTTCTTTGATGATTCATGCATCAAATTAGTTAATTTTATTTTAGTACTGGGTTCACATAACTGGTTCGTTATTTATTTTTCTCCTCATAATATGTTATTATAAATTACTATTATTGTTATAGATTGCTGCTTACATGAATTTTTATTAATTGATATTTTAAATGATCATAAACTTTTTTGATAATGGATATTTTTCAATACTGTTATGTATATCATCATAGACTATTTGGTACCGCAACAAATCATTAAGATTTATGGTATATTTCCAATGTTCAGAGACACGTGATAATATTTGTAGATATGTTAAGTAGGAACAACCACAAATTTTTGATTAATTAAAGTAAAATCAAAGTAAATAGAGAATTGCTTTTACTAATGGGTGCAAAATGTAATCTAGAGATTATGTGGACAAAGTGGGTGATGTACAATTTATTTAATTAATAAAATCATTTTAATTTACATATTTGTATACTAATAAGTTAAGATATTGTTAATTTTTTATAATTCTTTGCATTATGTTGTAAATTGTATTCTTATTGTGTATCATAATTGCCTTGTCGGTATTTTACTAACAATTGAAAGAAAATAAATTACATTTTTTTCTTAATCATTGAAATATAATAGTTTACTCATTTTTAAAATAGTTATCATACTTTATTTTATCACATATGTGTATATATGTTTATTTTATTAATATAAAATACAAATATACCTCTTATCCTAATAATACAATTTTGGTTTTTAAGGATAAACTTGTTTTCATAAGCTAACATATAGTTCTATATTTTAATGGTTCCTACAACTGCTTCCTACTCCTTCCACAGATCAATTTTGAGCTTAAATATATTAAATAAATTTATATAAATTGTTTTATATACTTTGAGTAATTTTCATCTTATTATTGTTTTTTATTGCCAACTTAATATATCTAGAATTTAGTTCTACCTCTATATTTAATATATTAAGAATTTCAGAAATCATTGATAGTAGGCTAGGACTGTGAGATGATTGTTGGATTGGAAAATACTTTGTTCAGAGATTGGAAGAGAAAATAACAACAAATACATTCAGTTAGTTTAAAAACTTGTTAGTTGTTAACTTTTATATATTTTGATATTGTCACATTTTTCTTAGTACCCTCCAACTGGGGTATAATTTAAAGATTACAATTCAATATATATATAAATTATAAAATATAATTGTTAAACTATGATGTTGCATTAAAAGAGGATCTCGACCCGTGTTTATTGGCGGTCAAATTCTTTATTCCGAGTCAATTCTAAATACGCCTGCAGTTTAGTTAGATTTTTTTATAACAGGTTGTGGGATATTTTAATTTAGAAATGAAAATGAAAAACTGCATTTAAAATAGCTAATTATTATTATAATAATATATTATATTAAAATATTGTATTTTATACACTATAGTATTATGCGGTAAATATAAATACTATATTGGTTGCAATAACTTATATTTGAATAACTTAAAATTATGTGAGTAAAATGATTGGTTAACTTAAATAATGTTTTACTAAATTATTGTTTTAAACTTACTAAAAATACTTAATATCTTTAAGGTAGCCTTACCTCTTGTAAAGTCTTATCTAAATTAAATTTTTATAATGTTTAAATAAAGCATTGGTACAATGTGTTCTATATAATATTAATATATTCATAGAAATTTAATACTTTTTGTGGGCATTTACTTGTTTTTGAAATGCAATATGCATATCTCTAACAATTAAATATAATAATATGGTTATTTAATTCATAGTAATAATTATTATTTTGAAATAATCATTTTAAATTTGAGTAATTAATTATAAATAAATAAAAATTTAGCAGATTTATGATTCCTATTTAGTGTGGAATCTATAAATATTTTTTAACAACTTTAGTACATTTATGTTAAAAGCTTAATATATTTTTGAATGAAAGTTGTTTTTAGTATTGATATTGATATCAAAAGCTTACTTTTATTTTTTTCAATTAAACAAAATATTAAATTAGGGTAAATTACTTACATTAAATATTTTTAAATAATTAATTTTCATTATATTATTTGTATTTGCATAGTTTTAGATCAACCTATGATGCCTGTTGTCATAAATAATGATTCTTTGGATTTCAATGATGTCTTGGAGCAGAATGTGATCAAATCTGTCTGTAATGAGAATAGTGATGATCAACCGAAAAACCAACAACTATTAATTAATGATAGTAAGTTTGTAAAATATATTTTGTTGTATAGTAAAATGTAATAGTTATGTTTATCTCCATTCATAAATCGCAACACGACCAAATCGCTTAATTTTTTTTTTTTTTTTAATAATTTTAATTTTAATTCATCAGGAATGTAATTATTAAATTATAGTCTTCAAATCTTTGAAGTTATACTATACTGTCCTGTACAAAAGTTCTCATTGTTTGCGCATGTAATCTGATAGTAGAGTGCTCACTGGAAGCTTGATAGGGCTTAGTTATACTAAGAGAGTCTATGTTTATACTATATACTTTATACATTAGAGTTGACAAGTGCTATTTTATTATTCGTAAATTTACTATCATGTTCTATTCAATCATAGTGCTGATCCGAATCGTTACAATATTATATATAAAAGTATAAAATCAGTTGTAAAAATAATAATTGGTAACACAATATTATTGTTTCTAGTGAAGACTCCATACTTCAATGTCTCTATACTCCGGCTTATGAGAGATCAGTACTTTTATATGCATTAGAATAGCTGGCAGCGACGCTGTCTGTGGAAAAATGAATGGGGATGCATGACATCAAACAAATTTTGGTCAAAATGCAATACTGATTTCTCGTGGGCCAGAGTATAATGTGTATGTGAATGTTGTTTTTTTTTTGTGGTGGGAGGATTTTAGACTAAACCATGTTCTGTCATGAATAAAAGGTCTAATTTTCTTGTAATATTAGTTTCTATATTAAAGTAGTCACGATAAATTGGATGCTAAAGCCGAAAACTCTTAAGTTAGTATTAGCACCTAATATCCAATATTCTGTTCTGTGATCGTAATCATCCCTGAAGTAACAAATATTATCTTGTATAATTATACAAATCTATTTTGTAAATATTATCAAATTTTTACTAGAGCTTATTATTTTAGTTTCTATTATATCACAATTTTTATTTGTTTTACTTTTTATACATTATCACTTGTATATTTTCACTGTTATAATTTGGTCAACATATGCGAGTTAAGTATTATTCTTTATTTTATTCTTTATTATTTTTTAAATTAGTAGTTATTTTATTTATATAATTTAACAAACATTTTAGAAATTCATTATATTTTTGGTATTGTATACAATATGTTATTAAAAAAAAACAAAGTAAATTATTTTTTAAATTTTAATTAAAATTTTACTGTCATCTTGTATTTTTGTTTTTTATATGTATATAAGTAAGCATTTACAATACTCAACAAATATTTAATTTTTTGTCTTTATGATATTTAGCATATTGGTTATTTTTCACTGTAGTATATCTACTAAATAAAATTAGCTTTGATCATCGTTCATGATAAATAGTAAAAGTTTATTTTTATTTTATCTAAAAGATAAAACGTCCGTTTCAGAGTTTACATCTAACAATAAATCCATCTGCGATTCTTCTGAAATAGCAGGCTTATCTGGAATAACAACCATGACAAACAATAAGAGGAAAACAAATAACTTAGAAGAAGAAACTATTGATGGTAAAGTTGATATATTGATTTCAGTTATTTTACATTTATAAAAATTAATTACAAATTATTGTATATCATTTCTTCTAGAATATGTTGGCATAAAAAAAATAAAATTTCTTAAGAAAAAACCAAGCACAGAATATCTTGACAACGATATTAGTGATTCTGGTTTAGGTAAGTTAATTTATAATTATATTATTATAATATTTTGATATTAATAACCATAAATGTTCTGATTTTGTTTTTCAATTTTGTTAAAAAATGTTAAATAGATTGCAAAATAAAACTGTATATGTATTATTATATTTTAAATGCAATTATTGTTCACTATAGGTTTACAAAATACAAATCTTTATTTAAAACTTATTTTTAGATCATGCTCCTGATAATAGTAGTATATTTTGAGATTGATACAGTAAATTGATTTTTTTGGCCTTAGTACAAAACTTAGTCACCAGTCTAAAGTTACTTTTATATGTGACTGAGTAGTGACTATAGGTTACTTAATCCAATTATTATAGACTTATTTTATTTTCAAAAAATTACATATCCTTGAAAAACATATTTAAATATATTTTAAATAATTAATTAGGCATATATTTATTGTTTTAGAGTTTATATCTAATAGTATTAAATATGTTTTGCATTTTTTTCAGATAAAGACAGATTTACAATATCAAACGATAAAGAGAAAATAAGTGATAGTGTGGCAGAGGCTAGTAAAGGTATAGAATAATTAATGAAGTGATTTTAAACTTGGAATACTTTAATATTATTTATGTGTTTAGATGATGATAATGTTAAAAAATCAAAAGTACAAATAGAATATGAGCATAATACAAAAAAAAAATCAAAAGATAAAAATAATTTTACTGTTGAAGATCCTGTAATAAATGACACTAGTGTTCTACTATGCAAATCAGCTATTGAGAAGACAGTTAATGATTATGAAGATAAGACTGAAGGTTGAATAATTTACTGCTATTATTAGTATTCAAAAATCTAGTTATACTTGTTTATGATATTTTAATAAATAATTTCTTTTAAATTAAATAATATAATTTCTTTTGAACTTCTACGATTGACTGGTTATGGTGTTATTCAATCATATTATTGATTCCCTTATATATTTTTATATTAATTGAAATAATTCTTGATGTACATTCTCGTGTTGTGTTTTTGAATTAATATATTTAGTTTCATCGTTCAATGATTTTTTATTTTAACTATATTCTGTTCAGCGAGAGCGCACCGTAAACCAACCAAAATCAGTTTTTCTGCGTTTTCCTATGTGACAACCTGCTATAGGCTAACCGGTTTTCATAGTAAGATGATGCAGGGGTGGTACTGTGCAGAATCAACACATTTTCTCCCTGAACAGAGTATAAAATACTTAGTTTATTTTGAGCATTTCTTTTTTAAGATTAATTCTTACCTATACCGACACTTTGGCTTTTCTAGTTATATTGTTTGCAAGTATTGATAAAAAAACGAGTTTATATAATTGAAATTATTCATTGTAATTTATCAATTATATATTAATTATTTTTTCCAGGTGTTGAAGAATGCTATGATATAAACTATGATTATTCTGCATTTGAAGAAACTAATCAATTAAGGAATAATTATTTTAATGAAATAGGGGTTGAAATACAATCAAGTGACAATGAGAAAAACTTTTCAAATGGTACAGTAGCGTTTTATTAATTTAATATACAATTTATATAGAGTATTATTCTGTAATACTATCCATTTATAAATATTATTAATATTAACAATTACATAACAATTTCTATTTTATCTAGTTGAGTATGAAAATGTTACAACTACCAATAAGGAAGATGAAATACAGACTGATGATCTACAAGATTTTAGCTATTCAACGAGTGTTTCAATTTCAAATGAGTTAATAAGTGAGTAAAATAAGATAAAATGTATATTAAGAAATAAAAGTATATTTAAATTGATAAAATTATTTTTATTGTTCTTGCTAATTATATTAAGATATTTTATCCTTGAACATATTTGTGTTTCTTATCTTATTGTTGTTAGATTTTGAATAATTTATTTTTGGTAAATTGTTCTAAAATTGAGTTTATTTATTTGAATTTCAGTTGGTGAAGAAGACAAGATAGATGAAAAACAAAGCAGTCTAATACAAGTTAGAACAGATTCGGCCACAGAAGAGATACAGCCTGAAATAAATTTTGGTTGTATTAAAAGTTAAAATATTTTAATTAATATTTAATAAATAATTATTATACTAATTTAAAATTATTATATATTATTAGTAAAAATTGATGATTTTCATGAAGATATTACAATTTCTAAAACTGGAGATCAATTAATGTTGGATGAGCAACAAGTTTCAATCAATTTTGATATTGATTCAGTTGGTGATAAGTCAAGTAAGTGTGCTGTATACTAATCATAAATCTTTTTAAAACATTTAAATAAATAGTTTTACCTTTCAACAATTTATATTTATATTTTTATTAACTGCCATTTGTGTTAATTTAGTTTTATTTTTTTGTTTATGAATTAAATTTGATATTGTGTAATCTATAATTTGAAAATTTGTTTTTATTTATCTAATAGGTTATGCATTGAATAAACCCTCAAATGAAACGGATAATACAACTGATGTGTCACAACATGGAACAAATGTAGATACTGCTGAAAATAATGCATTACTTGGTAATAAAACATTTCAAAAATATCCATGGTTGATATTTTACTGTTGTTTGATATTTATTTTAAATAACTTTATATTCAGTAAGAACCATTTGATATTTATTTTAAATTACTTTATATTCAGTAAGAACCAATTATGTTGAAGACGTTACAACCTCAAATTCTAGAGAACAATTAAGGTTAGATGATCAACAAACTTTGACCAATTCAAATAATGATACAAAGTGTGTTTTTGGTAAGTGAGCTTTAAGTAGTTAAAGTCCTGCCTTCTTTATAAATCCTACTCTGATGAACAAAAAGTTTTATATTTTATATTATATAGAGCAGGGGTGAGCAACTGGAGGCCTGCGAGCCGTATCCGGCCCACAAACCTTCTCTGGCCCACGCTACATTTTCAAATTAAATCATACAATTACAAAGTCAATCATCTATACCAGTAGTTCTCAACTATTTTATGCTCATGGCACATTTTTTATAACCATAGTTTTGACGGAACACTAGTAATAAATTAATAACAATTTTAATAGAAATTTCCAGCGCCGGATTAAGACTTCTTGGCCCTTTAAGATTTTAAATTTCTCTCGGTGCATTTATAGGCGGAGATTTAATTAAATTTTAGGGTAGGCTAAAATTGCATTATACATGATAAGCTACGAAGACTTCAGCTCTAATATTTAATCATTTGGGGGTTTTTGAAAATGTTTGCTTCCCCATTATTTGACTACCGGCCCTCTGAAATTTTCTCGGTAGCTCGCTGATTCAATCTGGGTTTGGAAATTTTTATTTTTATCACCTTATAATACTATACGCGTGTATCACGGTTGCGACTCGCAGCACACCTACAGCTAGTTTGCGGCATATAAGTGTACCGAGGAACACCGGTTGAGAAACACTGATCTATACTCTATGTTACGTCTATGCTAAATTAAAATATTAAAATGCATATTTTGAATGACCTTTTTTATTGCTCTATATTCTGGCCCGCTAAATTTTAATTTTCTAAAGATTAGCCCTCTAATAACTTTCAGTTGCTCATCCCTAATATAGAGTATTAAATTATAATTACTATATTATTATCAAATTTAGAATGTGATTTAACTTTTATATTCAACTTTATACTGTAACTTTAATGATAACCTTGTTCTTATTTAAAAAAAAGTAAGTCTTTTACCATCTTAACATTTACCAATATCCCAGTATTTATTATATTATGCTCGTAGTCCATAATATGGTAATGTAACATACTACATTTATCCAATAGCAAAGTATACTTAATATAAAAATACATAGATATATGCAGTAATAAGTTACAATTGGGTATCCATAAAATGCATGGTACACTACTTCACTCTATAACTTTTAAATTAAGATAATTTATTTAAACATTATAAAGCTTTTTGTTATTTAAAATTTAACTCTTCAAATGTTTTAACGTTTATATTTTTATATATTATACACCATCTTTTTTAAAAACATATTTTGTTTTGAAAAAAAATATTAATTTTTTAGGATGTAAAAAAAAGCCTTTATATAAACTATTGTTTACAAACAAATGCAGTGTCATAAATGTATTACTTGTTACACTTAATATTCTTAAAAAATAAAAATTATATATCAATCTATTTAATAAAATATTTTTTCTTTCTATAACATTTTGAAAGTTAATAAAATAATTAAAACATTATATATTACAAGTTTTTAAACATACAATTCAGTATTCAAAAATGTTTATATGCTTATATAAATTGTTAACATTAAATTTGATTAAAATGAATTTAATTGGTATTATTGCAATTAACATTTTATTTATTAATATCTAGTAGGTAAGGATCAACCCGAAGATGTTAAAACTGGTGAATTTAAGCAACCTATTATAATGGACTTAAAAAGTATTATCAAATCTATAGATTTTTCATCTAAAGACCTATGTAAGTAATTTTTTCATAGTTATAGTTTTTTTTTTTACTCTTATGAAACGGTTATACATATACCTAATCTTTTTATTATATTAAACGAAAAAAGTTTGCCATGTCACTAGTGAACCGCGGTCCGATGCCGGTCTTTTCGAAAATTTCGTCTCGACCGTTTCCCCTCTTCTCCAGCGTCTTCTCCATTTTGTTTACGTGTCTATTATGGCGTGACTGCGTGACATCGAAGACGTTTTATGTTTTGAATTGCGATCGTCGAACTTATGTATTGTGGCATTTTGTGTCTCGTAATAAGCGTCGGTGATATCTTTTTGAATAGTTTTAGTGCGTTTGAACGATAAACGGGAGTAATACACTAATATGTGTCGTATGGAATCCGTATATTTTTATAATAATATAAACGGTCATTTAGGACGATGCGTCTCAATAATATTTTGTGTGCGATTTAAAATATCGTCACGTATGAATAAACCAATGAAATGACGTTTAATGCGGAATTCTTAGCGGCTCCGAAATGGCTTGAAGTGATTAAGATTCGGCTTCAGTTGCCAATTCAAAATTAATTATTTGAACAAAAAAGAATGTAATTTTTTCTTAACTTTAAGTATAGTGGGTTTCACATCAAACGCGATTCGATCATACCGCTCCGAGAGGCGTTTTTAAGCCTGGGTTAGGTACTCATAATACTGCGTAAACAAGGTGGGAAATTTAAAATTATTACATAATTTTTTCGAGCATCGCCCATTTGCGCCAAAAAAAATTAATTCGTTTTGGGTACAGCCCATTTTCGCCAAGTGTACCTGATTTAATTATAATAAAGTAATATATTTTTTTCTCAAATAATATAATCAATTAAATAATAATAATCAATATACTTTTATTTAAATCATAGTCAATTGTAGGATTTTTTTTAAATAATAGTCAATAATACACATTTTTTTGAAACAATAATCAGGATTAGTAGAAATTGTTTTTAAAAATTGTAGAGTATAGGTAATAATAGTTGATAATATGCAAAGCTTTAAAATCTATAGACTTATAAAAATAACTTTATTATATGTTATAGACACGACGTATTTTACATTTATGAATTAACCAAGTCGTTAATGTAAAATGTTTACGCAGCTAAATTTGGCGCAAATGGGCTGTCAGAATAAATATACCTTTTTTATTTTGGCGCAAATGAGTAATCCCCATTTTTTCCACGATAATATGGGTTTGATATATTATTTCATTACAAATTAAATAACAAAATATTAACAATTAAATGTGTACATACAATAAAATAAAATAAGAAATTAAAAATATTATATTTACAGAACTATTATAATACATTATTATATATGAATAATTAAAAAAAAATATATTACTTTCATATTTTTATTGATCATCGTCATCTTTACTTTCACTGCTGTTGTCAGGATAGATCGTTATAATTGGCCTTAGTACTTTATGACGAAAGATGGCTTTCGTGAAATCGTTGTCTTGAAGTTTGTTGCAACTTCTTCCAATCATCAATCCTTATTGAGTCTAAAGCTTTGTGTACTAACTCTTTAACATTTGCTATTTTAATAGTGGCGTGTTATCGGCGACTTTTCTTTTGACCTCTGCCCATATAAACTTGATGGGATTATACTAGCAGTTACCTATATGGTGGTAACTGTACAACCTTATTGTCTATTGAAATACAATGTCATAGAGCTCGTATTTTTTTCCTCGCGGAATGATCTTTAAATCGATCGTGTAACTCTGGTATTGTGTTCAAAGATAAAAACTCAACTCCTTTATTTGAATTACTTTTTTTGTTTACTTTTTGTCCGCGTGCACAGAGTGGTAAGATGCGTTATTTATTATAATTACAGATGACTCTTCTATCTTAAAGCATTTTAATGAATCATCGTTTGATTATTTGGAATTCATTTGTCAGTGATAATCTTCAGATGAACTCAACTTATTTAGAGATTTTCACAAACCCATATTAACTAGAACCAGCATGACAAATAATTATCCGACCCGCCTTTATCTGTTGGTATTTTCAATCCTTCTGAATTCTCCGAATTTTGTAAGTATAATTTATGCAAGTGATTTTGGATCATCCATATCTTGTCTAAGTAGACAACTAGTCTATCATAATTATTTTGACGAAGATTTGTCTAAAAAAAAACCGTATTTGCATTGTAACAATATCAAAAATTCCATTAAAAATCATTCAATTTTTTGTATTTATTGTGACAATTCTTATTCTACATGCTTCAGCCGTTTTTTTTGTCGTGTTTAAATAAAAACTTTAGCTATTTCGGGATACGACGAGTCATAAGACAATTTTTTTTTACATAAGAATATACACTAAAAATTATTTTTTTACCTTGAGAATACAATCATCCATATGGGCTCGATGCACTATACTCTATTCCACCTAAGAGTGAACCGCTTTCGCGCACGCAGACTGAGCCGCCGATCATTGTCTGACCCCCCTGGTGACGGCTAGGCGTTCTGTCATTGGTCTACAGTCATCGCCGGTCGTCGTAAGTTGTCGACCGCCGTGCATACAGAGAATCATAAAAACATAGCTGTTTTCGCGATTAATTACTATACAACACTTATTTTGAAATTTCATCATAAATCAAACTACAGTGAAAACTCTTTATAACGAATCTGAAGGGACCAAGAGATTTCTTTCGTTAAAGAGAGTTTTCGTAATAGAGAGAGTTTAAAAAAAAAAACAAAATTGTTGTTAGAAATTTCGTCGATAATAAAATGAATATATTATTCGATATCGATAATAATGCGGTATTATTACGATATTAAAAGTAGATAATGAAAGAATGTAATCGTTCTTGGAAATTTCAGCATTTTTGCTGATTATTTTTATAATTTATAATACTTAACAGGTAAATTGTGTTATGAAACATACAATATTGTTTCGTTATTGAGAGTGACTATATGTTATAGAGAACGAGTTTACTAATGTGTTATAAAGCAAACCAACCATTATTATCTAATATTTACGTTTTATAGAGTTTTTCGTTGTAAAGAGTTTCGTTATAAAGAGTTTTCACTGTATATTATATACAAACACATAAACATAAAATATTATAAATTAAATTGTTTTATTGCTTAAATAATAAATTTAATATAATAGGTATAAAACAAATACAATTTTTTTTAAAAATACAAATAAAAAAAAAGTACACGTCAATATAATATAATACAAATACAATATTTTAAAAATACACAAGTCAATATAATAAAATACAAAAAAAAAAAAATAAAAAAATACATACGTCAATATAATAGAATAAAAATTTAAAAAAATTAGTCAGATTCAGTGCCGAGGGAGTCGTCTGATGATGTATCTCCGATTGTCAAAGTTACTGACTCCAACTCTGCAGACAATACTTCATCTACGACGAAGTCGATTTCCCAAAATTTATCCTCTTCTTTCTTCGTGTGACTAATAAAATTCTTCCACATGTCTGCATCCACGCGTTTGACGCCCTCAATTAATAAATTTTTGACATCGTGTAATTTATAGGTCTTATTGTTCATCCGTACGTAATTTTTAACGGATGACCAAGCCAACTCTATTGGATTGAGCTCACAGTGATATGGAGGTAGTCTTAGTATATTACGGTTATGTTTTTTTGCCAATTCGTCAATAACGTATTTCTGGTGTTGTGGCTTGATCCTTTTCACAATTTGAAGAAGTTGTGGTATACACATAGGTCTGTCTATAACTTCGCCTTTATCCTCCAGCCATTTTATTATATCACCTTTCTTGGTTTGCGACGTAGGTGCTTTATCAAGCTTCACAGAATGATATGACGCATTGTCCATGATGATAACACAGTTCTCTTTTAAACGAGGCAGTACACCCTCCATCCATTCGTAAAATGTCTCCCCATTCATTTCGTCATGGTAATCTCTAGTGTTTTTTTTCGATTCGAAGCACAACAATGCGCCGGGGACAAACCCATCTTCCGAACCTATATTCAGGACAATAAGGCGTTCATCTTTTCCTGAAGGATTTACGGCACCAGTTGACAGACCTTGTAGGAATGCGTCTCGGGGTGATTTAATTGTAGTATCGATCCATGTTTTGCTGGTACATTCACAAGCATTAACCCAGGTCTCGTCCAGATAATATAAATGTCGATCCTCATTTCGGTATTCACGCAATTGTTCAAGAAGCCGTCTACGCCAACACACAATTTCGGTTTTTTCAGTCAGTGCATTATTTCGACTACGTTTGCTGTACTTAAAATCCATTTCTTTCAAAAGCCTAAAAAGATTTGTTCTCGAAATAATAGGTAAAGAGTCGTCATCGGAAACTACTTGAAATATTTTGTCGACCGTAGGAATTTCACGTTTGAACCAAATACTATGTACATGCCTACGAACCACATTCCTCTCAAACTCTTCAAATGTATCGAGGAAGGATGTCTTAACACGTTTTTTGCAAGGAGATATTACTTTTTTAGTGTTGTTGTATTCTGTAATTGTGGTCGAAATTGTCGTTGCTCCAATGCCCAATTCTTTAGAAAGTTCTTGTCGGATAATTCTTAAAGACTTTGTTGGATCGGAATTCATTTTTGACTTGTACGCATTGATTATAATTTGTCTCTTGCCAGAATCTACTCTCTGAAATTGTAACAAAAATTATTATGATAAAACCAGCATATTAAATTAAAAAATCATTCATTGAAAAAATGTTCTTACCTTTACTGATGGATTTTTTTTTACTGGAGACTTGCCTACAGCTTGTTCTTGGTCCATGGTAATTATTTAATAAAAAATATATGAACAAAAAAAATAATTCACTACGGAAAATGATAGCTAAACTAATAAATGACGGTGGTAAATACTAAAGTGAACATGTGCGAGCGAGTGGAATCAAACAAGTGATAGTGTGTTAATACAGCTCACTACGTAGGCAGCTACAGTTTCGTGACGGCCCACACCAACGTTCGCGGCGGCGCCCGTCTTGTGGTGGGGATGCGTGAACAAAACGAGTTTTGGTCGGCCGAGTGGTTCACTCTTAGATATAAGAGAATAGAATTATAAAGAATAGAGTTTATAATATTGTAACTGATTATGTATATAATAATTATTTATTAATTAATTTCCTTTATTTTGTTTTAGTAAGACATTTTAGTATTCATAGTTTTAAATTAATTACTAATTTCACTCAACGTTTTATTACTTTTATGTTATATACCGAAGAATTATCATATTTGGTAAATACGTTGAGATTAGTAGAAAAATTTCTATCGTTTGTTTATAGTAGGAGTCACCAACTGGAGGACTGCGGTCCGCATCTGGACTACTAACCTTTTTACTACAGATCCGCGGAGAAAATTTTAAAATTTTTATAATATAATTAAATAAAAATTAAAAGTGTGTCATATAAAATTTATATTACGACAAAAAAATTAAATTAATCTGTATTGAATAAATCCATAAATAAATCAATTAAATACTAATTTAAGAAAAATGTATTTATTAACGTGTGTGAATTATTAAAACTGTCAGGGACCGCGGCTAGTGTGTTAAATTTCAACTTTTTATGGACTTCCATAAAAATTAGTGACCCCTGGGTTATGGTAAGGATAAAAAAAAATGTATTGCCTTTTTTGATCTATGTAACCGTTGATGTCTTTGCTCGTTCATGTCATCTTAGTGTTAAAATTAAGGTTATAACATTAGAAACATCAATGAATATTATACTCTGTCCCAAATAAGAAGACACCGCTTAGGCCCCTATAAATGAATCGCTACGTTCGGACCCCCCATGCAGTGTCTAATCGTTCTTTGATTGGTCGCCGCAGATCAGTTGCAGCCGTTGTCGTTGGTCGATTGTAGTCGTCTTTGTCGGCGCGTTCTTATACGGTGACAGAAACATGATTTTGGTGGGAATACAAGTTTCGACGGGTTTTCATTTGCTGCCTATTGTTTTCTTATTTAGGTCAGAGTATACACTAATTAATTATACGCGAATTATTATCAATGTAATTTGGTCGATTTACTTTCAATTTTAATATTTATATATATATATATATATATATATATATATTAAAAATATCATAAAAAATTTATAAAATCTTGATTGCATAAACAACTTTTAAATATATATTTATTTTTTACGAACCTAATTTTTGGACTTAAGGTACATATCATATTCATTTTATGTTAGACATAATTTTCAGAAACATGGGCGTAAATAGTTATAGAGGGGCTGGGGGCTCAGAAGTATTATCTCTTTCTAAGATATGTTACCTTGTTTTAATTCTATGCATTTTAATATAAAGATAATCTTTATTATAATAAATTATATAATTTATAAATTTATAATCATTTTTTGTAACTAATAATAATAGCTCTAAGTATAATAATATTAATAATAATATGTTGTTAGGTTTTCATTGATTTTCATTTTAACGTTGTATAAACAGTAAAAACGGCCTGCCACGCTGAATTTCCCTGCGTTTGAACTAAATACATCGTCGTGACATACACGTAATACGTACACGAGTAGCAAACGTGTGTGTGCGGGTAAAAATGGTACAATACATTGTGTCGTCCAAACACATATATATATCACTGATAATTAAATTACATAAAAGATAAAATTGTGTATCAATCTTGTATGAAGTAGATGGAGGTGACCTCCAGGTTAGGTTACTCTTTTTGTTTTTAAAACCTTTAGAGCTTAACGATATACATTTGAGCACTTCATTTATGTCTACGTGAAACATTATTTTAAATAACTTATGATTAAAATTATTTTAATTTCTATTAAAGCATTTTTTTAGCTTTTCTTTTAAATTCATATGAAGAAATAAACATTTTTTGGTTGTAAAAACATACTCTAAATATTTATTATAATTTGATTTACTCAGTTTTATGGTTTTCATCTTTCCAACATAACTATTTGATAACATTATAATATTTTGTTTTTTCAATATTGTTTAATTATATATGTATATTTTTTTTAGGTTGCTGTATTAGTTCAGTTTGTAAAAAAACGGGTAGAGATCTAAGAAGTCTGAAATTAGTTAAAATCAAAGATCATTTGACAAACCAAGAGGTTAAAATGACACCCGAAGAGATACTTTTGAATCTGAATGAAAACGATATTGTAAATGGTAACTAGAATTATTATAATATTATTTATGGGAATTTGTTATTGAATTATTTGTTCAAGGTTAATTATTTTGTCAATTAGAAATTTATTTTTTAAATATAGCTCTGAAATAACGTAAAAGCTTTTTTTTAATTTCTTTAGACAGTATAGACATAAGTTTTATTTTCAAAAATTAAATATAAATGAATGAATTTAATATACATATTAGTTTTAAATATAATATGAAGGGGGTCGGAGCCGGTGCGTTTTTAGGACAAAAAGACGTCTTACAGGAAAAACTCTAGCGTCCCGTAGAAAAGTCGGATTTTATTAATTTTTTTTTAATTTAAAATATGAGAATATTTTGCAGGTCGAATCAAAGCCTGTTTTTCGAAATTATAAATATAGAAGCTCTAATATACATTTAAATAATGCAAAATATTCGTTGTTTTTCAAAAATCTTTTTAGCACATCAAAGTAAAATAAAAAGTTGGGCTTTGATCTGACCTGCAAAATGTTCTCATATTTTAAATAAAAAAAAATTAACAAAATCCGACTATTCTACAGGGCGTGAGAGTTTTTCGTGTAAAAGCATTTTTCTTCATCTAAATAGTGCTTCGATAAAATAGTGATCGAAGTCATTCGCTGACTTGTACATGCGTGTGCGTAAATATCTTTATCTGTGCGTGCGCGTTGTACCGCACACAACCGGTATATTACGGATAGAAATAAAGTAGTTTATTTAATTATTTATAAATAACTTGCTTTTGACGATGCGGCGTTGATACCCACTTTTCCTTTATTAGTTACAAATATAATAGAAGTCTTATTACTGTATACATTTAATAATAATAATAATAATAATAACAATACGTAAATAAAACATAAAATAATAAATAGTACTCGTGTATGATTATAACAAATAATAGGTACATGTTTAATTACAATAATAATAATTGTTAAAAAATTGTCATTTATTATCAAATTTTAGGATCTAGAATTTCTTGTTATAAATTAGTTTTTAAAAAATTCAACCGTGTTTCCATTTTATCCCTCCAGAAGTCGTCATCACGCATTATAATTTCTACAAACATATCTGAAAACAAAAAAATTATACGTCGTTTTATCTGTAGCTTGTTCTGTACTACGTATATCTACTAATTTATTTAGTTTGTAAAAAAAAACATTTGGTTATAATACGAATTAAATTATATTGTATATTGTTATTCATTAAGTGAGGTTAATAGGATTAATTTACTTCTGTGATTAATGTCTGATAAATTAGGTCTAAAATCTTAAGGTATCTAAGGTTAGATAGAAGTATCTAAAATTGTTATTAAACTTTTATAAAAAAAGAAAACATGATAATAATAATTAATTGATAGTTTTCAGTAAGCTTATAGATTTTTCTCTTCACACATACATCACAATATTATTATTAATTAATAATTTGTATACCAATAAATCTTCTGAATGTTTTTAAAATCATATAATTTATATATTACTCAAATTCTCATAGACAACTGAATCAAAGTATACCAGGGGTATAGATAAATTTAATAATAGATAGTTATAAATAATAATGTTTTAAAATGTCATGCAAGGAAGTCTGATGTTTTTAGTGGAAAGATTCTTAATGAAATTGGAAGTGATTAATATTGATAGTTTTTCTACATAATACTTACTGTTATATATTTAAGTTAGATTAATACAATTCAAATTATAAAATAAATTATTTTAAAATTATTATGAAATAAAACACAACTTAATTTAGGTATTATAAATTTGTTGTTTGAACAAAGTATAAAATAAAGTATCTGTTCCACATTTTATAAAACAGGATTTTGATTTTGATATTTTATTAAATATAACCAATGTGTTACATCTTGGTTCTAACAATAGTATATTTATGCATATTTTTAATAATATTTATGAATTATACCAACTCAACCTGAACTTTCAGGATCTATTTGTTATCTACAACAAATATTAAAATTTTTTCGTATAAAAATAAGAAGATATTTATGTTTTTTCTTTGATTATTACCATTTTTTTTATTATGCTTGAATAAATATTACTAGAGTAAAAAAGTAAACATGAATAATCAGTTAGTGTTATTAAAAAATTTAAATTATTATATAGACCTATATTATTTGTTTTATGAATAGGACAAGACTCGAACGCTTCAATAAAACGAGAGCATTTTAATGAACCTTGTTATAATCTTGATGGTAATCTAGGTAAGTGAGAATATTCGATTTGAAACATAACTAGATTTAATATTAACTTAAAAATATGAAAATAAAAAGTAGTTATTTTATTTTGTATTATTAATAAAAAAATAATTAGTTTTGAATTAGTAGAAAATTCACATCCACAAAATACAATGAAATAATTTCGATTTTAAGCATTTTTTTATACGTGTACGAATGCTTTCTCTCTTGCTATTAGTAAATTAAACAGACTTTAGTTAATTCAAATATGTTGAAAAAATAATGAATGGAGTAAAATTCAAGTCAATAAGTTAGAATATGTTTGTGGTAATTTGAAGGTTTATTTCTATCCAAAAAACGTTAGTGGTGGTACTATACGGTAGTGGTGTAATCTATTTTCATATTTTATAATCAGTTGAAGTAATAAGTATGTCCACTCGACCATCAAAAACTGGTCATGCAACTAGACCTAACCTAACCTAACGTATACATAGTGAATTATAATACTACATTTTTTTTTGTATTACTTCGCCATTATAATGTTATGTTATAATCTTCTTTCTTAGCTTAACACGGTCCCTGTAGGACCTGAGCTGCCATATGCAATTCTCTCTACCTTTCCCTGTCCAATGCTAGGTCAACTGATACATTTCTTCCCTACATCTTGATATCTTTCTGTACCGCATCTTTCCACCTCGTTTGTGGTCTGCCTATCGGTCTTTTCTTATGTATGGTTTCCGTTAGTACTTTTCTTATGATGTTATTATCAGCTTTTCATACACGCCCAAACCATTCCATTCTCTTAATTTTTATATACGATGAAATATTGGGTTTTAAATATAGTCTGTATAGGTCGTCATTCTTTCTTTTCTTGAAAATTCCTAACTCTGTTTTATATATTGGGCCAAAAATGTTTTTAAGTACCTTTTGTTCGAGTATTGCCAATCTGGCAATTACTGGTCTCAGATAATTTATATAGAGTAGAGTTTTTTAATTGTTGACAGTAATTTGGACTTAAGTAGCTTACTTATACTATGATAGCATCGGTTCCCACTAGCTATTCTTTCACTTATTTCTCGGTGCATGTCATTTTTACTATTTATGGTTATATGGTTATATATGGTCCTAGGTATTTGAAATTGTCCACTTTTTCAAAGATTAAATTACCTACTTGTAAGTTATGTTGATTTTCGTTGCTTCTAGAGAGAACCATAAATTTAGTCTTTTCTTGATTTACGTAGCCCCATTTTTTTACTAGCTTCCAACAATTCAGATGTAGTTTATATAATTTATTGTCTGGTGTTACCTAATATGACGTAAATATAATAATATTACCTAATATTGTCGTCAGCGTACGCTGTTATTGATTCACTACCTACTATCTCCACCTTTTGTTTTTGGGTTAATTCTCTTATGACCTTCTCCAAACCTATATTAAATAGTGTCGGGGATAGGGCATAGCCTTGCCGTAGCCCTGAATTAATTTCGAATTCCGACGCTATAATATGTATTGAAATTATTTATGAATTCAATATACCTAATAATAAATATTAAAATATTATTGTAACCATGCGCTAGCTTATTATATGACGTATTATAATGTATTATAATATAAATATTATGATGTCTTATAATAAGTTGTATATACGGCGACTGTTGTCGACCGCGACGAGTAACAGCGGTGGACAACTGGCGACCTATCATAGCGTACCTGATCTCGCCTAGGTTATCATGCACTAAATTAAGCATTCTTAAAAATTAAAAACGTTTACCTTTATTAAACAAATATTATTTGAATTGTATTGAATTAGAACAAGTTAATCTCGTTATTGATTTGGGTGTATATCTTGACTCTTCTTTTTTATTCAACGACCATTATTTCCATTATCTATATTCAATATAGAGTATCCTCGATGCTAGGCTTTATAATGCGTAATTGTAATAATTTTGATTCTTTAGTCCTCGACGTTTTACTGTGCATTTGTTAGGTCGATTATTATAATTCAATAATATGGTCTCCTCACAAATACATACGCTTGAGGTGATTCAAAATGAGACTAATATGCAGTAAATGTAATATTTCACGTTTGTCTCACTTTGAGACTCTCACACTTCATATGAACCATTGTTATTATATTTAAAGCTTGATACTGTTCAAGTTAGAAGGGTCAAGCATGACATTTGATTAGACAGATTTATATTTTTTATGTGCCATTCCAGCGTATTTTTACAGTAAGAATGCCTCTATAATTAGATCCATGTAATATATAAATAATTTTAATGTTGATATTTTTATTTGTAATTATTAATTCTTTTAATTTATGTCTTAAAGTTAGCCAATTAATTTTTTGTACCACCAGAACAATCATTATGTATATATTATTTTTATATTCCATATTTACCATTGTAATTGGGCTCGCTCATTTAATCCTTAATAAATAAATAAATGAATAATTATTTCAGCCATTTTTAATGTTTAAACATTTTTTTTTTTATAACTAAGTATTCTAAAAATCTTATAAGTTTATTTTTTCTATTTTTATCATCATAATTTTATAGTAAAATATTTTTTGGTTAACTTTGACACCTAAAAATAGAATTTTGGACCATTAGTTCATGTGCTATAATTATTTAAAGTAAATATAAAAGTTGAGTAGTTGAGGATAGACATTTTGTTGGGTACTATTACCCCACAAAATATCTATCCCTCTACACTTTGCTCATCTAAACTTTAAATACTCATAACTAGTAAGCTACTTGTCCAATATTTGATTTTTATAAATCAAAATGCTATCGAAATTATATTATTAAAAATGTATATAGCCATTAAAAAATAAAATTAAAAACAATAACAATAATAGTAAAAAATATATTTTTTCCCAAAAATGTTCTGTAATCAATGGCAATTATATTGAAAGACTAATATTTTCAAATATGTATTTATGTTTTCGGTAGTTAGAGTCTTACATTAAATATATCACTTCAAATATTTAATGGTAATTTAGTCAGCAAATGTTAATAAGTTAAAAGGTTAAAAAGATTTTGAAATAAGTTATTAATTTAATATCATGACTCGTACATAAGTGTTGTTTATTATATTTTTTTTACTATTATTTCAATTTTAAACCCCCAAAGTTACAACTCTTAATGTAGGTACAGCAGGAACTTAATATTGTATATTAAAATTGCATGACACAAAAAAAGTAATTTTAATTTTTAACATCTATTTTATATATTTATTTCTTTATGTGTATTAATATACTTTTTAGACTGTGGAGGAAATGACACAACTATATTGAAGAGCAATCAGCAAAATAATAAAGTAACTTTTGTTTTTGTTACAAGAACTTCGCCAAAAAACGCAAATAATTTAGATGGTAATCCTAGTTATCCTGTCAACAGTAATATAATTATAACTAGGGCAGGGATTTTAATGCTCTTATAAATCCCAAAAATGCGCTTAAAAAAAATGTAAAAATGACATGAAAAAACTCAAAAATGCATTAAAAAAAATATCTTTAAAATTTATTTATAAAAGCTTTATAGTATTTTATAATATAAACTTTATTTTATTAAATATATTGAAAAAGCTTTTACTCTTTATTGTTACATTGAACTACGATAGCATACTTCAGAATTTTTAATATAAATGAGTTGTTAGCTACCAGCGTATAAATATCTTATAAATTCACATTAAAATTTTAAATTCGAACAAAAGATTTAAAAATCCCAAAAATGACCTAAGAATATTTATAATGCCCTAAAAAATCAAAAATGTAAAATATAGTTTCTTATTCTTATTCAAAAATACATAAAAACATATTTATAACAAAACGACCATCGTACAGAAAGCTTCAAAAACAATGCAAGGTGCATCAAAATCCCAGCCCTAATAGTAATATATTGATATTTTTAAATTAATTTATGTCAATAATTATTATATATCATTCTTGTTAAGATATTAAAATTTATTAGTAAAATAGTCAAATTTTAAGAATCTAGTTATATCTTGTTTATACTCCTTTAAGTTCAATCTTATCTTTGTAGATTTTCAGTAAAAACTATTAAATATTACTTTATTACAGAATTATATACCCAAAAATAGATTTTAAGTGAAAATATGATGTTCTCTGATAACCTTATGAACTTTATGTATAATGATGTTAAACATTTTAAGACTAGAAAACATTTAGATGCTTCTAATTTCTATGAAAATATATACTGAAAAAAAGAAAATTCAACTAGTTATCATAAAATAATCTATTAAATAAACACTAATATGGTATTTCATATTTTGTTAAAATATATTATATAGGTACAATATAAATTAATCATTAGATACAATATTTCGTCCAAAGTTGTTAGCCAAGTAAAATAATCTTCAATTGTTACAACAAAAGGACTATTTACAATAATAATAAAAAAAAAAACTGTTAGATTTTGTAATTGTAAAATGGCCTTTTGCTTGTTTATTTACAAATATAGACGATCATTTAATAAGAACTAAATATAATAATGAGGATGATCAACTAACCATATGTTATCTTGATTTATAAATATTTTAATTTTAAAGGAAGCTATAAGCGTGGGAAATATTACAATTTTAAAATCTTGATTATGTAAATTTACTGTAATACACTTAACTAACTTTGGATATATACTAAGTATAAATGCATGATTTGACTTTCTTAAATTAATTTTTATTTATAATATTCTATATGTCTATAGGAACTAGTGATGCAGATGTCAAACTTGAAAATAGGTTAGAAATAGAAGTTATTTTTGAAGAAAACCCTATTATAAAAGAGCCAAGTAAGTGATTTATATTAAATTAAAATAAAATTTAATTTAAGTCAATGAAATTTAATCAATTCAACTTGTATGCTTTTCTACTTTATCATTCATTATTATTTTTATAAATTTAACTTTTTTTATAATTTTAGGTCATACACTTAATGATGATCAGGCTTTAGAAGAATGTAATTTTTCTAAAGTAAAAAGTTTATCATCGACAACTCCAACTATTCTGGAGGAGAAAAATAAAAAAAATGTTGAATATGAAGGTATAACTGCTACTAGTGAGATTCATATAATATGATTTGATATTAAAGATTAAATATAAATTAATTGACACAATGGTATACATATATTTCAGATTTAATATCAGATAAAAATTGTAATTCATCGTTAATATTATCAACAACACTCAATAAAGAAAAAATAAATTATCATGATACGACAATTAATATAGGTAAGGTATTTTTAGTAAAACATGTACAATTTACTGTTGTTTGATCGGCCTTAGTTAGGTTAGGTTTTACTGGCCATTCATTTAGAATTTAGCTAAGGTTAAAATAGTTTATCTCCAGTATCAATTAATGTGTCCAGTCACCCTCCACCCTCTATACTTACCTAATGTATTTATATTGAGTTATATTATTTACTTGTGGGACATGATTCTATAAAAAAAAAAAAAAAATTAAAACAGAATAAAATGAAGGATGGTCATTGTATTTAAATTGTGTTAATATTGCATTTTTAAATACTATATATTATGTTCTGGCCTACAACGATTTTATAGTTTTTATATGGTCCTCTAGTTAAGTTAGACGTTTGATGACCATTACAAAAATTATGTAATGTCAAGACAAACAATAATAGTTGTAAGTCCAATTAAAATTAATTTAACAATAAATTAATAAATACTGTTAATTTGTTGTGTTTTGATATTATTTACTGTTGATTGAATTAAATAGAAAATTAATTCTTTTTAAGGATAATATTTTTAATTCATGTACAGTAGAACCTCGATTATCCGTGTTCGCTAATAACCGTGCTAACTCTTCTGAAAATTTAAAAATAAGTATGGACTGTAGATGTATAACATTATTGTATATATTTTTAATTATAATTAAATAAAAAATTACATTATTATAAAAAGTCTCGATTAACCGTGGTTTTCATTTATCCGTGTGACCCTTTCCCCGTCATTACCCCAGATAATCGAGGTTCCACTGTAATTGAAATTTTAACAAATATTATATTCAATCATAATATTAATTCAAGTTTTTTTTTTAATTTGTGCATAATTGAATTTCAGATGTAATTACTAAAGAAAACCCTATATTAAATGAGGGTTTTCCTTCCAAAACAAGTGGACTATTATTACCAACAACTGAGCTGACAGAAATAAATACTAATAATTATCTTCAAAGTGACATTACCGAAGGTAGTAATCTATAGTTTATTGATGTTTTCATATTTCGATTTGTGATTATTTACATATTTTTTTATTATCTTAAAGCTAACCATCAGTTTTAATGTTAAAAAATTATTATATATAACATAATTAGTATGATAAAAAAAAAATATGATGATTGAAATAAATAGGGACTTTTAATTAACCTAAAGAAATTATATTTATATTTGACCACTAACGAATGTTCAATTTCAAATGAAATTATCAATCATCTTAATGATCTTGAAACTGAGTCAAATTCTATGACTGTTAATAACTAAGAAGACAAAATAATAAAGTTAATATATTAATTAATATTGGAAATTATTTGGTGTTAGAGGTTTTGAGATTGATTTCCCACTAGGTGCATTGAATTATTTATCCATTTTATAGTTATTTTACCGTCGATTTTAAATTCTTATTATGTATTGTTATTTCTTTTTCTTTTTCAAATACCTTGTATGTTCCTCATGTTACTTATTGTTTACTGAATATCCATGCATTGAACATATTACTCAAATAATATATTTAAATACATCTGTTAATTTATAATAATTATATACAACTCATTGAATTGTTAGTCAATTTTTAATTGGTTTATTATTGTATTTAGATCTAATTCCTAATGTGAATCATACATCAAATGAGAGCTTTCCTTCCAAAGATAGTGGATCATTAATACCAACAACTGATTTGTTGGAAATAAATACTAATAATTACCTTCAAAGTGACATTATCGAAGGTACCAATCTGTAATTTATTGAAGTTTTTAAGATTTTTAATTGCAACAATATATGTTTAGTTTTGTTACTATCAGTTTTATGTTAATAAATAATGATAAAAAGAAATTGGGTCTCTAAATTAATTAATCTAAAAATTTGTATTTTAGATTTGACTTCTAATGATTGTTTAACTTCTAATGAAAGTATTGATCATTTTGAAACTAATATTTTAACAATATCAACAACTGAGTTGAATATTGATGATTTAAATAATAAAATAAAGGGTAAGGTTTTATTGGTATTTGAAATAAATAATAATATTGTACTTATATTTCATATTAATTTTGTCACAGGTAATATTGATGCTGATTATGATCAAGGTGAGTAATCATACAATTTTTTTAATAGTATTTGTTATTATTTAATCTTTTCAAATAAAACCACCATGCAATCATCATATACATAGCATGGGTCACCAAATCCGGCCCACAGACAAATAATAAATACCACATATTACAACAACATTATATGTATTATTATTGTAATTATTATTTTTGATAAATATTATTGGTTTTTAAATAATGTAAATATATACTTAGAATTTTGATAGCCCGTAAAAAATTTTCAGATACTTAATGTAGCACTTCAAAAATATTGATTGGGGACCCCTGATGTATAGGAAGGTCTGTTAATTTTAAATACTATTCATCACAAAGATAAATGTTATGCTATGATTTTAATGTTTGTATCATCTCTCTTTGTTTATTAAAAACCAACACTGCATTTGTGATTCCAAAGTATTTAATTTTAGACCTGGTTATAAATATCTAATAAAATTTATAAAATTTAAAAAATATTTCTATGTTTATTTTCTTCAGAGAATTTTTAATAATAGTGTTAACCATTAGATATTATTTATATAAATAATTAATTAATATTCAATTGAGATGAAAATTTCTATAACTATATACATTTTAATGTATTTTTACATATAATGTCTGATAGATAATCAAATTAGTTGTGATTTTGATTAATTACTTTTTTAATATGCAACAACAAATTGTGTACTTATTATTTTACAGTATTTTAAAAGTAACTTAAGTTCTAAATGTATACTTAAGTTATTTTCAAACTTTGAATTATTATTTATAAAATTGGGTTATATTTTGTTTAAGATTTCACTTCAAATGATAGTTTTATTTTAAATAAAAGTAATGATATTGATACTGAAAGTTCTTCAAGTTTATCAATATCAACAAAGAATGTAATAAATATCAAGAAAATAAAAGATAAAAAAAATAAAGATATTGAAGGTAGAGTTAATCTATTTATTATTTCATTATATATGTTTTTATATTAATTGATAATATTATGTAGGAGATCTTGTCTGGAAAATAGAAACCTCATCAACTACCGAGTCAAAAAATAAGGATATTTATAAAAAATACAAGGGTAATGATTATTTATTTATAATTATTGAGATAGTGACTATAGTAATCTTTACATTAATTTGTTAGATAAATTAAATTTTTTTATGTTCTAGGACTTAAATCCAATGATAGTTTTACCAATATGATAATTAAACTTGTAGTTTTTCATGCTTATCAGTTTCAATCTATTCATTTATTAAAAATAAGAAAATTAAAGATCTTATTAAAAACAAAAAATTACTGTATATTGATAAACTAAATATTTTTTTTTCATATGTATTAATTAACATTTTATAGGAGATAATAAGGTCCGAAAAGTAAAAACAGTAACATCCACAGATGAGTCAAAAGATATCGAGGGTAAAGACTATTAATATTGACTATAATACTGGTTTTTATAATAAATTATTTATTATATAATTTATAGGTCTACCAGTTAGTTACTTAAAAAAATCAAAACTTTTTGAAAAATTATTAAAAAGCAAAACCAAGGATATTCATATAGATTCTGATGATACTTATACGGTTGCTACCAACAATCAACAAGGTGTCCCGTTTGTTTAGTTTTAATTTAATATAATCAATAAATGAGCTTTAATTTTTTGAATTTGAATTTCTTTGATTTTTTTTCTTTGCATTGAATTTAAAATTATTGGTTTCATTTAAGTAATCATTTATGTAATTCTAATTAAATATTTATTTTAGAAATACAATGTATAATTTAATTTAATATGATATTGTATTTTATTTTAGATCCTATTTCCAATGATAATTTTGCATTAAACCAAATCGATGATTATGAAACTGGGTGTTCTTCTAGTTCATCTTCATCAACATATGTGTCTAAAAAAAAAAATAGACATAAAAATCTTAAAAGTGAAAATATTGATGGTACTATTTAGATATATTTTACTATTATACTTATACTAATCTATATATTATTTTCAAAGATCATGTTCAAAGATTAAAAGCATGTTCATCAACAAGCATTGATGACATTATAAATATTCAGAATAAATATAACAAAAGCAAAGCAACTAAGGGTAATAATTAATTTTTTTTTTTTTTTATGATAAAGTTATATTTTACATTAATTTATGATGTGTTAAAACCTATTGTCTTAGAAGTTAATGATTTGAAAAAATCACATGCTTATGAAAAATATACTAAAATTAAATCGAAAGAGATGAAAATTATTGCTGCTAAATATAATTTTGCAATTGACTATGATCAAGGTAAGTTACCTTTGAAAGTTAACTTTAGTTAAGATTAAACTAAAACTGCATTTTATTGAAATTAAATGTTTTCTACATTTATTATAAAATCTGCGATAATTTAAATTTTTAAATACTATTTTAAACATATTTAGTTTAATAATTATACAATATGTACTATATTAATAATTAATATTCAAGTATAATTGTTGTTTTTATAATTTGTTAATTTTTTTTAATCCAGATGTTACTTCTAATGACAGTTTTATTATGAATAAAAATAATCAATCTGAAGCTTGTAGTATTATAAGCTCATCATCGAGTATAAAAGTGGCAAATAAAAAGAAGAAATTTAAAGAAAACAAAAGTGAAATTACTGATGGTAGTGTTAATTGATTGATTATTATGATGTTCTATGAATTAATTAATAATGTTTTTAGGAGAAGATAACCCTCGTAGTTCAAAAAAATCAACCTCAATAACAAAGTCTAACAATAAGATTATTAATGACAGAGCAGGAAAATTATCTGAAGGTAATCATTGATATTAATTTTTTGTTTATCACTAATTTATAATATAATTTTATAGGTTTACCAGTTAATTACCTCAAACAGTCTAAAGTTTATGAAAAACTGCTCAAGGGTAAATCAAAGGATTCATTAAAGTTTAATGATAAAAATAAATCTGGAGCTGATGACCAAGAAGGTAAGTATTATATTTATGTATTTTTAATTAAATTAAATTGAACAATAAAATTTTATTAAGTTTATATTTTAGGGTTAATTTATATTTTGAAACTGTTCATAAATCTTATTTGTCTTGAAGATTTTCAATAATAATCTTTAATATTAATTTTTTAAAATAGCTTTCTTTAGAAATTATATTTTTAGTATCACCTTAAAATTTAATTATTCCATATTAATGATTTTTTAATATTTCAGATGATAGATCTAATGATTGTTTTTTATTAAATCAAAGCAATCAATCGGAAATTTGTAGTTCAACATCATCAACGATCGTGACAAATAAAAAAAAGAAAACTAATTATTGTGAAAGTGGAATTTTTGATGGTAGAATTTTTTTTTTTATTTACATATTATATAAACTAATTTATAGTAATTTTAGGAGATTATTCTTGGAAATCAAAAAAAACAACAACAAAAGAATCTAGCAATAAGAAACATGGTGAATGCAATAAATTAACTAAAGGTATGTATCATTTATTGGCAGTGATGATAATATTACTTTTTTTATAGTACTAGTATATGATGTATAATTTATAGATTTACCAGATAATTATTTAAAAAAATCAAAAGCTTACAAAAAACTTCTTAGCAGTAAAACAAAAGATGCATTTAATAAAGATAACTTAAAAACTGATCATAAACTAAGTAAGTAACATTTTTCTTCCCAATTTAATGAAATTAAATTAAAAACCTTAATTATGTTTTTATTATTGTGATTCTTAATTTTATGTTAATCTTATTTTGCCGATAAACAAGTCTTGGAAATTTATGCATTTGCATATTTCTTAGGAAGCTGCAAAAATCTGATTCGATACAAATTAGTATCATAGTGCATACAATTTAAGTACAAAAATTGATGCTGCATATTTTTGCATATTTGGCCTAATTTAAAAGGTTTTTCTATATTTAAAGATTTTAAGCATATTAATGTATATTATAGTAGTAAATCATTGATTTAAAGAAATTTAAAATAATAATAAAGACCGTTACACATTGTTGCATTTTCTATATTTTGAATTTAGTATTTGATAGCAATTTATCAGCCCAGTTAAAAGGTTTATTTTTATATAGTAAAATCTTGTTTGTCGTGTACACAGTTTTTGATAAAAATAAACTTTTTACTGGGTCGATAAATTGAAATTAATTATCGGTATAGTATAATTCAAAATATAGATGATGCGATGACGTTTTGTAGCTATATTTTAAAACTGTGTATCGACAATGGTTGTAGGACTATGAATAACTGAAAAATGTTTCTTCATGATCTACAAACCAAAAATAAAAATAGAGCGGGCAATTGGGTATCACTCTGCTGTTTAGTAGAGGTGGAGAGTTGGTCATTATAATGAATGTGATAAATTTGAATGAAATGACAGGTATCATTGAATACGAAATTCGATTCTGTTCGAAGATGATTTGTCAATCTCAGATTTATTGTTTTATTATCTATATTTTATATTGTAATTTATTTTTCTCAACTATTGGTGAAAGTTTCAAGTTTCTACGACTTATACTTTTTGAATAACAATAAATATTTTAAATCGTTTTAGGATATATTGTTATTTTACGCGATTTTGTCAAAATATTTTGAAGATTTAATCGTAATTAAAATAACGTTAATATAAACATTAGTGAACATTTCAAGTATTTACAATGATTCGTTTTTGAGTTACAGCTAAAAAAAAATATCGATTTTGTCGAAAATTGGCTATGCGTAAAAATTGCCATTTTCCATTACTTTTCCAGGGTTTCTCCTGACGCTTTTGTAAACTGTTGTACCACGAGAGAACGCTTACGGCTCGCGCATCGAAATGATCGCGATCCGTCGTTTCGAGGCCAAATTTCTCCTATCATACCACGAGAGAACACATACGGCAATGTAACCGACTAGTTCCGATAGTGAACGACTTATTTCAACTTGAGATTATTTAGTGGTGGGGATGCTCGTGCGCAAAAAACGAGTTTCGGTCGGCCGCCGCATGCATTCTTTCGTGGTACGGAGTATACCAGAAATTTTCTACTTTTAACCCCCCAAAATACTAACTAGATGCATTTTCCTTTTCAAAGATGGGCTAAAGTAAAAATATTAAAGCACTATTACTACTCCAAAACGTGAATGACACATTAAAATAAAAAAAACTTATTGTAAAATCAATACATTCATCACTCTGTACAGAATCTAAAATTGTACTTGAATAAGTTTAATTTTATTAAAAAATAATTTATACATTTTTTTAGTTTATTTTTGTATATAATATATTCATGTCTTAAAAATAAATAATAACTGCATATTGTACTGCTTAATATTGCATATTGAAGATTTATTTTAGTGCATATGTAAGCACATATTTTATTATTTTTTAACGCATTACGTTTGTGTCCTGCTGATAACATTTTAAATTTTGTGAATTTATTAATTATGTATTTTTCTAATTTTAATTTTAAAATATAGTTAATCAGTAATTACAGACATTGTATATTTAATTTTTGTCTATTTACTTTTATTTCAGAAGATAAGATTTCCAATGAAAGTTATCACCCTGAAACTTGCAGTTCATCAAATTCATCTCATGTATCTAAAAAAAAGAAAACTAAACATTTAAAAAAAGATGTTTCTGATGGTAATATTGATAAATTAATTAAATGTCATACATACTAATTAATAATGGCTTTTTAAGGAGAAGATCATTCTCGAAAATCAAAAGAGTCAAAAAAAAGAATTAATCATGACAAAAAAAAAAAATTAACTGAGGGTAAGAATTTTAAAAGTTTGTTAATATGTTTTCTGACATATTCTCCACTTGTAGCAATATTAGACTTGTAATTGGCATTTAGTAGATTTTTTCTGCTTAAAATTTGGGAATTTCAAAATCAAATCGATAATTTTATCTGTATGTCTTTCCATTCACCATTATATATTTTTAAGGTCGCCTCTGATCATGATATTGTTCGTACATTCTCATTTTTTATAGCAATAACTGTATAGGTCTAGTAGTTAAATACCTGCATTTTCTGATGAAAATTATACCATAAAAATTAATTATAATGATTTTCAGATGATTATCGGAGATCTAAAGCTTCAACATCTACAACAGAGTCCTCCAATAAGATATTACACGATGGACATTTCAAATCAACCGAGTGTAATAATTATAATAATTATTAATTGATGATAATATTTTTGTATTACTAACGTATGGTTTAATTTATAGGTTTGCCAATTAATTACCTCAAACAATCAAAAGTTTACGAAAGATTACTAAAAAGTAAATCTAAGGAGTCATTAAAATTTAACAATAAAAATAATGTTAAAGCTGATTATCATGATGGTGTGTAATATTTTTTTCTTTCTAATTTAATTATACAAAGTGAATAATTCAGTTTTTATTTTTATCTTTTTTAACCTTAATTTGAAATATGTGTGGATTTTACCTTGTGTTTAACTTTGATTAGTTTGAATGTAATTGATTAGTTATAAATATTGTCGATTTAATTTTGTAATAATTTTTATTTCAGATGGCATTGCTAATCAACCTGAAGCTTGCAGTTCATCAACAAATGTGACAACTAAAACAAAGAGAATCAAAGATCATAAAAATTATATTTCTTATGGTAATGTTGATTATTTGATGACAAGACTATAATTCATGCTAATTAATAATATTTTTTTCATGAGAAGGTCAAGTTAGAAGAGAAAAAACATCGACTTCGACATCAACAACTGAGTCAAATGAGTTTGTTAGAGAACGTGAAGCAACTGAGGGTAAAGATTATTTATTAATTTCAACTATGATATTGTTTGTATACTAATTATTTAAATCATCTATAGATCTAGCAGTTGATCAAAAACATAAATCAAAAGGGTTTAAGAAATATACAAAGAAAAAATCAAATGATGTAGATTTAAATAGTGACAGTGAAGATAATGTAGTTGGTGGCTCTCGACTAGGTGATTTTAATTTGAAATAATTGTATTATTTATTAAAATTAATGACCGCGTTTTATTATATTCAATATTTGGTATTAATTAGCTTGTTTTGAATTGAATGTGAATTTTAATTTATATGATTCAATTTTAAATTTGTGCAGTTTACTGACTTTATTTATATGTTGTATTTAAATGTATTGTTCATTTAGAATTATAATTTACTATGTAATTTTGCAATTTAATAAAATTAAATTAAAAAACTAATATTGTTAAGTTTTTATCATATTTATTATTATTATTATTTTATTTTGGATTGGTAAAGGTTTTTATTTCTCGATGTCATTTTTGTATAATGCATAGTTATAATTTAATTCAAATTATGTTTTAAAACATAATTGTTAAATCATAATAGTGATAGATTTATTATACAGATATTTATTAAATATTAACTTAAATATACAATATATACAAAACAAAATTCAAATTATTATTGTTTTAAAAGATTATTTTTTGTTTCAGATTTAACTTCCAATAGTCTTACTTTGAATAATAGTAACTTTTCTGATACTACTACTTCAACTATACAAACAACTGTATTAATTAATAAGAAGAAAATTAATAACTATAAAAATAAAGTTACTAATGGTAGGGTTAAATTTGTACATTCTAAAATTGTTTCACCTTTATTCATCTTTAATGGTTTTAGGAGGTAATTGTGTCAAAGAAGTAAAAGATAAGAAATCACATGTTGTAGATATTCTCCCTGACAAAGACGATAAAGTGATTAATAGCTATCAACCAAGTGAGTTCTAATTTTAATTGTTATTTGTTTTACATTTATTTATATAAATCAAATTAATACTGTTTATAAATATATGTTTTTGAAGACATAAATAAAATAGTTTATTGCTTATACATACATTGTGATTAATATTACTATGTTTAATGTAGTTTATAACATGGAAAATGAATTGAGTTGAGTAGGCCATTAATTGTGTGTTCAAATTATACCATTAGAACAATGACTTCTTACTTATTATTTTAATATTTGTTGGTTAAGTTGTGTTAATTTATTGTTGTTGTTGTGATTATTAATTTATGTATACAGTAGGTGATTAACAAAGTATAATGTGAAACATCAATGTTTTATTAATTAATAATTATTAAAATTAATGTTTTATTTTCAATTATATTTTCTACTGGGACAACTGTAATGTTCAATTAATATTAAATTAATAAAATATCAAGTAAATAATTCTTCTATATTATTCTATTATTATCTTTGTTATTAAAATAAATAGTTACTTAGCCACTAAAAAATGCTGACATTGCAATTTATTGTATTTATATAGTAAGATAGTTTTTAGGTTGATGAAAATGTATATATTTTTTGAATATTGTTCTTACTACATTTCAGTTTCTAAATCAAATATTTATCGTACATCCAATGGGAATTGGTCTTGCGGAAGTGCCAGTTCATCAAATTCAATACCTTTGTCAAATCATCAAATAGGATCTAACGATGATGCACATACTTCAGATGGTTATTTTATTCTAATATTATTTTTATTATATTTATTAATATATGTTCCATTTGTTTACAGACGATGATCAATATGTCAAAAACAGAAAAATTTCTAAAAACAATCTGGAATCTTTTGATGATGTAGACCGTAGTATTTTTGAGGCATTTGGATATGAAAAATTATGTAAGTTTCCTACAATATACTGTTCAATAACATCTTAAAGTTAAGTATTAGACTACGATTTAGTCATAGATTTCTCATGTTTTATTATATTATTATTATTATTTTATTATATAATTCATGGTTATTCAATTTTTTTTTTTTGTCCTCAACTTTAGGTAATATACAACTTTGATATAATAATAAAATGTGATTGGCTACTAAGTTCTGAAATTTAATCATTTTATTTGTTTTTTATTATACTTTTGTTAAAGCTCCATTTGATTTCCTTTATGTGAACGTGAACTAAAGAACTTTTTTTTTTTAATTATTGTAATTTTATTTCATAAAGTATTAAACAAAAAATAATCATTATTGAAATTTAAATGGAGTCTTATGTGAGTTATATTATAAATGTTTACCATTGCATCACTAATTTCTAATTGCATTATATGTTTGAGGAAAATTTTATAATTTCAATTTCACTAATTAATATCTTTATGCATTTTGTAATTTATAATTAAAATTCAAATTACTAGCTGTCTCAATACCATTCTTTTATGCACTTATTTAGATTCGAGAGCTGCGAAGGTAAAAGCTAATGAAGCAATATCGCAAATGAGTAAACCACTTATTAACAAAGATAAGAAAAATGATGCTACAAAACGATTGAAGAATGGCAAGAAGAGTAATGAAGTGAGTTTAAATTTAAATAGTTTATAGTTTTTAAAGAATTAATATAATTATATACAATAGGTATTTTTATGATTTTGAGAAAAGCGATTGTGCTTTGATTTTATAATGGTTTTGTTTTGTGTATAGACATATTTTGTAGTGGAAAAAAATGCTAAATTTTCATATTAAATATATTTAAAGAATTGAGATTAACTGAAATTATTATGCAAAACTAGTTTTTGAAGTAATGAAATAAGTATGTTTATTGTATTGAAACCATAAAACAGAATTTAATTATCAGAAACAAGAATCATAATTATTTTGATACACATCTCTTGCTACTTCTTTTAAGGCTAATTGATCTTGAAGATCTGATTTATATTAACATAGATTGTTTATTCAAAATAAAAAAGTAGGCTGCCGACTATTGCGCATGGGCGTGACTTAACAACACAGCATTGGTTAGGACAAACGGGTACCCGCAGGTGTTGTCTAACCACCGCCCGACGTAAACTGGTCGCCGCCGAGTGTATTTCTTATTTTGAATAGACTATAGTTACATAATAATTATTTGGTATAATTCATTTTTTTTTTTTAATAATTCATTAAGTTTTAAAGTATTTTTTTAGAAGAGTATAATTTATTACACATTACTTTGTATTTTTTTATTTTATGACTGTTATATTTTGCTTGTTATTATAATCGGCGGAATAACGTACTTGTACAAAATTTGTTATTGGGACGATCTAATTTGTTAACATATTCTCTATTAGTCTTATAAATGAGATCAGTATGTGACAGCTACGATTTTTCGTTGGCGACGGTCAGACGACGTCTACTGACTTTTCCTCCACCAAGAAGTTGACCACCCAATATTGTTATTATTTTGAATAGGTTAAAAATCTGGTTTTAGAGGTTGCGTTCATATATTTGTTTATGTATTGTATCTTAGTATAATTAAACATTTGTCTTGTTTTAGAGTTTTTTCAACTACGATAAATTAATCAGGCCTATGTTAGATATTTCTTTTAAATTCCTAAAATGAAATTGTGATTGAAGCTCTTAAAATTATTTGTTGCGAATAGATTTCACTAGCTTTTAGTCTTAAAAATAATTTTACTGACCAATCATATACATCATGGTGTTATAATATCTTACAATCTTATTAACAAAAACAGTGTAATCATTAATCACAGTGTATAATCAAATATATAAATAATAATTTCTATCTGGGAATACTATTGTTTGAATATTAATTGTATTTTTCTCGTGATAGCATCTACGTAATAATAATATAACAGGTAAAATTTATTTAATATTTATATTTAAATTTTCGGCTTTTTTTTAAAACTATGTGTTGATTAATGTTTTATGAAAACTTTAATTTTAAATGGTTGTGTATTTTCTACTGTAAAATTATTGTTTTCTGCGCGATGGTAGAACTATTGGTTAGTATGGCTCATAGTCATAACGCTGGTAGTGATGGCGGTCGGAGAGCAGGACCGGTTGTACGAACACCGAAGAGACCGCCGACTGGTGACCGTCTGCGTATTACTGCGCCAATCGCTTGGGTACTTGTGTTTGTCGCAGACTCCGGAAACAGGTGTCCATAGCCCATGATGACCATGCGGTGTTCGTATAGCCGGTAAAAATAACGGGGGTACACTCGTTGGACTGCGTCCGCGAACGTTTTTGATCGGTCGCTGAGCAGCGTGGCATTCGCAAACATAACCGCCGCCTTAGCCAGGTGACCGTCTTCCAACAATTGTTCGCCGTTGCGCACTGACTGTACCAGTAGGCCTGCCAGCCATTTCCGGACGTTGGTATTACCGGGTGTCGTTGGCCGCCGCCCTGAAGGCCCATCCACTGTGATGAACGAAACGCTACTGTCGTCGTGACCCATTTTCGTCGATCTGTATTGCGACCTATGTTGATTTGTATTATCCTCCTTCTCTTGGCGCATTACTATTATTTTGCAGCTATTTAAAATAAATATTTCCACGCAATCATAGATTGCTTAAAAACGAACAACGAATTGATATTATTAATGTAATTATTAGGGATATTATGGTAGAATTTAATTATTTTTCGTTTTTTGTGGCTTATTATTGTTGCTAAGGTATTATTATCAAAAGTTAGTTTTGGATCATTTTGACTAGTATAAATAAGTCACTTTGTTTTCGGTGGAAGTACAGGTGGGTTATGTAAATCTTACTATATGATTTTATTATCTTCTAATGACCCAATAATATAAATAAATCTGGTAAGCTATTGTATCTTCTTTAGATGGGTCCTTTAAATTAAACAGTTAACATCATATCTAACAGTAACTATAATATTGAAAATACCAGCTGTTTGTGATTAAAAATATATAATCATGATAATACATTTTTACATTTCAATACTTCTGCTTCTAAGAAAAATGTCAGCTATCAATTATTGTCAACTATTATTAATGATAATAATTTTATTTTATCCTATTAATAAGGATACAGCAAATTGACAATAAATACTTTAAAGCAGTGGCGTATATAGGAATTATTTTTTCTATGGGCCAATTTATTATGTACATAGCTACAACAAGAAATTTTTTAGGGAGCTGGATGGTTTTAATTATGCCCTAAATAATACGAATGGAAGCATTTTAATTTATAAATACATATTTATTATGACATTATATAATAAATTAAGCATTTTTGAACACGAGATAGACTTAAATGTTTTGAGGAATCCACATGGAAACAATTAACTGATTTATCATCTAAATATTATGTTAAAATAATTTTCTTTTTAATACAAATATTAACAATTTTTTTAGTATTTACGATGAATCATCATGAACGCCTCACAATCTATCGTATTCTTGTTAATTCCTCATAACATTTTAACCTAGTATTGAGAAAAATTCGTTAAGTTCTTCAAATCAACCCCAAATAACAGGAGTTCTCTTTCTATTATATTAGCTAAACCTTTTCCAGATACATCAGTTACAGGTAAAAATTTTAAAAATTCTTTCCTAACTTAATTTAATTCATCGTCTACATATCGGAGACATAAAGAAAACACTTCAACCTTGCATTTCTGAGGTTTCGTCAGTAAAAAACAGTAAAAAACTTAGTTTTTTAATAATTTATGTTTAATATTTAATTTAGACACCATATTAATGATTACTACCTTTGTAAATTTAAAAAAAGCGTTAAAACCGTTCATAAAGATTTTTGTTTTCAAATAACCGCCAACAGTTGTTGGTGTGTGAAAACTATCCTGTGTAATATCACATCAAGGTAGGCGAAGTCACCAACCGCACATATGTTTGGCCGTTACTAAATTAACCCATGATAAATTATGACATTTTTTAACAATGTAAATATAACAATAAATGGAATTCAATTTCTAAAAATAGAACGTACCCTCTACGTACTATGTAAACATAAATACGGATACACAGCTACGTCAAATTTTGTCGAGTCCTATACTCCTATTGTCCTATGCCTTTATAGTTCGACCATTTCAAACATGGACATGCCACCAGGGTATCAGTCAGTAACGTAAAATAAATTGTATACCTCAAAAACAACATAGGTACGTTAATGTCTTATGATATACTAATATAGTATCTTATATAAAGTTATATGTATACAATTTATTAATTTCACTGCAAGTCTGAGTCTAGGGGTCATCGCCCCCTTACACACGCCACCGCTTTAAAGTGAGCTATAAAAGTATACAATTTAAAACACTGAGGGGCCTTTAAAACTTGGGTACCTGTGTGTACCATCACACCTACACCGTAGTTGCAGCACAGGTTGTAGGTGTGTGATTATAGTCGGCGGCACGAAAACTGGCGGGTGGCCGCTGTCGTACCCTTAACCACACCCACCGTGTAGACAGTGGTTCTCATTATATTATTGCGTTCCGGAACGGCAGCGGCGCAGTACGAATAACTGTATTTTGATAACCAATACGGTAAATAATCCGCTTGGATCGCGACGGTCAGCCGCCAGTTTTCATGTCGTCGACTATAGTATTAAAATACAAGTTTGTTTGGTGTACTATCTTAGTATTATATAGCAAACAATGCGATATTGAATGACGTCATAAATTAGGCACAAATAACAATTTAATCAAACCATACATCATAAACGATTTATTAGATAAATTAGTTATGTTTAAATATTTTAAAAAAAAATTAGATTTTTTTATGGTTATTATATTTTATTAAATGCGGAATTAAGTTTGTACTAAATGATAAAATGATATATCATGAATAAACTACTAAAAAGAAAACACGTGCGTCACGGGATACCTGACAGATGTGGAACATTAAATAACGTTTTCTGGACAGGTTTTTTTCATGTATATATAATAGTTATAAAATATATACTTCAACAATATAAAATACTTATAGAAATATAGAAACATATGTATAAAATACAATTATATATTAATTGTATATTTATTAGAATATACAGTTTATATGTCGACGCTTCACTCGAATTAACACACTTTGTTTAAATTCAGTAGCGTCGCGTTAATCCAAATATAGGCTAATCCGAAAGAAGCGGTAATCCAAACAGCCTGGAATGTTTTATTATTATACTCATGTAGACCAATAAAATAATCATAGCGATTATTACGACTGCATATAATACGTGTACGTCGATAACAATTGTTAGTTATGGATAAAGTATGACACCTATAGTGATCGTTAGTTTAAAAAAAAGTTTTAAGTTTAAATTGCAAGATAATTTTGTAACATAAACATAGGTAATTTGAATGACTCCTTACTCACCATAATAGAAGCGACAGCTATAAAAATCCTATTATTAACTAATAAATATTGTAGTTGACCTTGACATTTTACTGTATGCTCGGCGTATAGGCAGACAGAGGTTCGGCATGATGTTGTAACTGTTATGTAATTTTAAATCCGTATTAAAACGTGTTATATTGTGTTTCTTTTTGTGAGCCTTCTCTGCCAACATCATGCTGAGCCTCCAGCAAAAAGTAAACAAATCGATCAGCTGTTTGACTTTCGCAGTTTCGCTTCCATTATGTCCCATGCTTCAATTCCCTTCGTTACTGCATGCGCATCAAAAGCAGTGTACAGTTAAGAGAAGGAATCGTCGACTAGCCACGTGGTGCGTTGTCACGCTAATTATCGGTTTCATTTGTGTACCGCGCCATAAAATGTTCGACATTAAAAGATAATCTTCTCATAGCTTAGAAAAAAAAATTGTTTGGAAATGTTGATTCATATTTAAATGATAGTAAAGTTAATAAATTATTTCATTTTTAAAAAATGTGAAAATATATTTAAATTGAGTACATTTCAATTATTAACTAAAATATTGAGAATAGATTTGTAGTTATTACTCTATGATCCCTATATTAATAGGTTATCTAATAATACATTGATTACTATTTAAAACACAATTCTATTGTTTATAAATTATAAATGGTCCATAATGTATTCTATTTTTCAGTATGATCCGTGGTTTGGTATGTTGACACTTGATGATTACAACGTTAAGTTGCCCAAGTTCGCTCAAGAAATATTAATTATAGATAAACATATGCTTGAAGATGATCGTTGTGTAAGTGTAACTACTATAAAAAATTAAAACTGGTGATTATTGATAAAACTTAAAATAATTTGATATTATTATTTTATTAGATTTCAATTGTACCTTCATACATAACTGTGTTCAAAATTATAAAGGATTATGTATTTACAACAAATAAGTTAGTATATAAATTATTTTTTATTTAATATAACTACTATTTTTTTTTAATAAACACTTATTATATTTCAGGTGCATGGAAATGGCAATCATTATTTTAGAAGCTTTTAACTGTTCGTTGTATTTGTGGTTGTTGCATCCACTTGAAAGACCTAAACATGATCATGTAAGTTTTTTTTTTAATTTTTTTACCTAACCAGAAAGCATAGAACGCTTCACAAAGAACAAAATGTTGTTCAAATAACAGAATACAATAGAAATAATAACTGAACATAAGTGCCGAAAAATTTGTTTTGTAAATAATAAATAAACATTTAGTGTTAATTTAATTAACAAAGCCTATATTTCAAATTGTGGTAAATTCTGTTATTATTTATCACTAAAGCGTGGATTAATTTGCATTAAAAAAATTGAGTGACACTCAGGGACTAATGTACGATATAGCAATTTTGTAGTTACGTATAATGTAACTATAACTATTTGTTTATGTTTGATATTAATTTAAGTTACATCTTCTGAGCGCGGTGACCGAAAAAATTTTTTTTTTATTAAATAAATAAGTTGATATGGTTAGAAATATTTTAATTTTATTTTTTTTTATCGATAATGGTAGATAAACACCGTACGTTAATATTTTATTTGAGATATATTTTGCTTAGACAACGGGTAAGACTGTAAATAACAATAATAAAAATGATAACGCAGCATGTATCAAACACTGTGTAATAACACAACGTATTTATGGCTCTACTGTAAAATCATGAAAACTGAGCTTGAAGCATTATACATAGATATATTGAATGATACAAGTGTATACGCGGCACGCGCGTAAAAAAAATTAGCACAGTCCGAATTACAGATTGTCAACAAAAATTCGAGTCAAACAGATTAACTCATGAACTAAGATTAATCATTCAATTAACTCATAGATTAACTCGTAAACAAGTCGACTACTCCAATTTATGGCTAATTTCATCATTAATATATATATCGTTTATTATATATTATAAGTACATTTATACCTGTTACCTGCAAATATATCTGGAAACAATAGCCGACAACCGCAGATAGCACGGTACAACTAGTTCGATTCACCGCGTGATAGACAGAGAGGAGGATCTTCGAGCTTACGGTAACACTTTTGTTACGAAACATATTTTTTCGGTCACCACGACAGCCTCACAATAAAAGCTATGCATTAGCTTAATAAAAATAACAATCATGTCACAAAATAAATAAGGTACAATCATAGATACTAGTATATATTTTAGTATTTATTTTAAATTGTATACTATTTCAGGAATCCTCAATTAATTTTAATTTTCGTCTAATATTTCCAAGGGGCATATGTAAACTGCGTCCTAATGACCTTTTTTTTGTAAACTGCGCCCAAATTGTTATCCCTGTTAAAAAGGTATAATGTAAGCTGCGCCCCGTTTGTAAATTATACAAAACTTTTAACTCATTATAGTAAATCTATGATGTGTACTTTTTCGATCGAAATGTATTTTTGTTCAAAATCGTAGTATTTATAAAAATTCTACGGACTAAGATATAATGAACTAGTATCGAATCGGCTAGAGGAGTAGGAGGGACCGAGCATCAAATATTATGAAAAATAAAATTCCAATGATTCCAACGCCGCCTAAATTTTTTTTTTTATTATTTTAGTATATAAAAGTATATAAATTATATAGAGAACGCTAAAATCATTCGATTTTTTTAACCCCCTGCACTCCTCGCTCGCATAACATTTTCGGCTCACAGATATTGCACTCGATACCAGTCCATTATATCTTAGTCCGTGAAAAATACTAATACGTTATCGAATAACTATTGCGGTATACGATAACTGATGATTATCACTACATCCGGCATAGGTGTGCTAGTACTTGAATCAGTGAAGTCACGATAGCCGAAAAATTCGTATCACAGCGCGAAAAGAGCTTGAAAACAATTTCAAAATTTAAATTTCGTAAAATAAATCGGCCTTTAAGTTCAGGTGAGGTGAAGTCGCGATGTACAGTCAAAACTTGCACAATATTTCTAAAAACGGTAGGTGATAGAATCACTGAACAAAATTTAAACCATGTTATAATCAGTAGCGGCTCGTGGATAAATATTCTGGGGAGACTTAATCTATATTACATAAATTCCATATAACAATGAACATTTTTTTGTTCGTATGTTAAAGCATTAAAACCACTGGTCAGTAAAAATTTTATTATATTTTTTTTTTTGCATTTTAAAATATGAATAAATGCTGAAATGCTTTTAAAAATGTAAAAAATGATAAATATTAGACGAATATACGTATATTAATTATTAAATAATTAATAAATCGTGAATAAAACGTCTAAAACTAGAAAAAATAATTAAACACGGGCTACACAGCAGCAGCATGGCACTTATTGTCGTGAACCCAATAGCATCTATGATACGCAGATAATTCTCCCCGGCTCCCTCCGACCAACCAGCCATGCCATTAAATGTTGCGATTGCAACTGGTGGGCTTCAGTTTCACTGATTCCTGCGACCGTCATAATGAGCCGTAATGTGACCCGCAAAAATGAGTAATTAATAGTAAAAAATAGTATTTTTACAGAGATACCTCTATTAATAGGTTTTCGATTTTGTGACTTAATTTATAATAGTAAACAATGAAAATGATATAATATAATTTCAATTCAAAAAAAAATATTTTTAATTTCTGTACATTATTATTTTTAATTAGTTATATTATTTACAAGTAGCTAGTTTATTTTTAAAGGGAGACGCAGTCTCAAAGTCTCCTCTGACGAGCCGCCTCTGATTATAATATGGCTTACATGAACAAAGTATAAATAAGAAATGTTATTATTTGTCCTAATATTGAACTTTTTAAAATTATATATGTTTTTTGATTTTTAATTGTATTCTATTAACTGTTAAAAATTTTACTACGACGCAGTTTACATGTGTGATTTTGTGTTTACTTGTATCTAGGGCGCAGTTTACAATCGCTGTTTCCAAGAATCAAGTAGATAGCGACACAACATGTTTTTATATTTTTAATTTTAGAACATCCTTTACATAAGTGGTAGGGAAGGGGGTCACACTGGGAAAAATATTATCATATTTATCCACCAGGATCGTACCATCTGGCAACACTGGTTCGGTTCACCGCGCGGTTGACAGAGGGAGAGCTTAGCGTTTACGGTCACACTTTTTCGTTACGAAAAATTGTTTTTCAGTCACCACGCCAGGCCCGCTATGCAATAGCTTAAAAAGTTAAATAAAAGGATTTAAGAGATAGTAAATGTTTACTAATTTTGTAATAAGTAGTTAAAATCTTATTGTATCACGAGATACGCATTAAAATGTTTGTATTTTTAAAGGAGCACAACACAAAAAATAAGTTGTTTTTATTCGAAAGAATATTCAATTATAAGAATAATGGTATAGATTTTATGGTTCTACTCACATTATCCAATAAGTTATGAGCATTTGAAAAAAGATGTGTGACGTCATTGGGCCTTATTCGTCGCAATTGCTTATCTTATACGCGTAAAAGTCTCTTGTTTCAAACAACGAACTTAAATATTTTATTTTTGAAATTTAATTTACGTATAAATATGTGGTTTTATGTGTTTAAGACGATACAAGTATCAGAATTTCAATACAACGTTTAGTTTTTTAAATATTAATAAAAATATTAAACAAGCTATTTTTGTTAAACAGCGTCACCGCGTCACGGTGAGTGGCGGTCGAACAACAGGCCCGCCGACAGCCACTCGCCGTGACGTGCTGTTTAACAATAATAATAGCTTGATTAAGATTTTTTTTAAAAAAAGTATGTTTAATATTGCTAGAAATTATTAATAGAAAATTATGCTCTTAGGTATACTTGACATACTTATATACAATTTATTCTTCTATTAAATAACAATTAAAACAAAATTACATTTAAATTAATTAAGATTTAGTTTTGATGACCAGAGTTCCGCTAAACTTAAAATTAATTTTTGTCTCATGTTTCAGGTTTTAAATAACAATACTGGCATATCCATGTGTCACATTTATGGACTTCCTCACTTCCTCAGATTTATTAGTTAGTATATTTTTTAAAATCATATCTACACATTTATTAGTAACTTTTTTTAATGTATGTACAATATGAATCTTTACAGTGAAACTACCCAAACTTTTCCACTTAGTGAAGGATGTCTTAGATAACTTTGTACCTAACGCTGTTGAATTTATTAGAGGATTACTCCAGTAAGTAGAATAAGTTGTTATTTATTTGTAATTTTACCTATATTACTAAATTATATTTATATTCAAAATAATCCATGTACTGCAGTTCAAATTTTAAACTTTAAATTAAATATATATCATGCAAACAAAATGAGTATACAACATAAAATGTTTAACCTTTTATAAAATATAAATACAAAACTATGAATTTGCATTGTGGGTTTATATATTTAGTGTCAACATTTTTTTTCATTATGTTTTATAAGTTTTTTTAATTTTTTATTATTGTATTTTTCCAGCTATATAGAGCAACAGCATGACAAACAACAATATTTGATTGATTATGATTGTATAATGCCCCATGAATACAGAAAAGCATACTACGTGTAACTTTTTTAGAATTACATAATTGGCCGTAAATGTTTGTTGTTCATTGTACATACCTAGATAATAGTTTATTACTCTGTAACTTTTTTTTTTTTTGCATTATAATGTATTATTTTTTTTTTACCATAGTGTTATTACTTATTATTATTTGTTGAGTATAAAATAGGTTACTTTTTTAATATGAATTTAAATTAATATTTATTGTTTCCAATAAAAGCATTTTTCTATTATAATAATTATTTTCTAATAATTTTCTATTTTGTTAGTATAATACTTATATAACTTATAATTTACAGTAAAATTAATTTGTATACATTTTTTTTGCGAATTTATACTATTAGTAATATTTATTTAAGTAATATTATTTGTTAACATATTCACTAAGTTATATTTGAGTACAATTAATTAATGGGATTTAAATATGTATTTATCTTATGCGTAGCATATCTTATTATTCTTTTAAAATTTAATACATCTTGAATGTATCTGCAAAGAGAAGGCTTTGTTCTTAAATAGATTATATATGAAAAATTTTTTCAACTATTCTATTTTAATTCTTATTTTTCTTCTCTTATGTAAATTAAACTATCAAATATTATATTCAATTAATTGTACCCAACCATTATAATATGACTTGTGTAAGTGTTAAAATGTTCACCTGGTTACGAGACTGATGATGTTTATGTTATTTAAATGTATTTCTTATTATGAAAGTATTCAGTAATTGTATTAGACTAAATGTTAATTTATGTATTTGTAAATTGAATTTGTTTACCATTAAATAAATTATTATCCTATGTAAATATTATAGTGTGATTTATTTTATAGTTTTATGATTATTCATCTAAAAAAATGTGATGTATTTAAATAACGATGGGAATTTTCAAATTTAAAAATCATTTAGAATCTTTAACTATCATTAAAAGTAATATGATGGGCAATAGCCTAACAACACTATTCTTTTGTAGAGTGTTGTATCTGAATAATCTACATTTTATTTGGGTTACTGGTTCTCGAGGATACATTCAGGTGTTTGGACACTAGAATTAAATAAATAATAATAATAGTCATTTAAATAAAGGTTTATTTATTATTTACTAGTTATAACCATTATTATTCAAGTTTATGATTATATCTTATAAAGAGATTTATCAATAAATTTTTGTAAGCCCATCTTTTTAGATAATTTTTTATAATTTAATATTGTTGAAGTTGCAATGGTTTTAACGAATTTCAGGATAAACTACCCCACACCAAATATCTATATTGAAAAATCGCCTGATATAAGACTAAATATATATTCTGCGTTATATTTAAATGCAAGATATTACCTTATAAGTTTTATTTTATACATTTTAATATTCTGGTACGGTATGAAGAGATATTAGGTAATCCATTTATTGTAGTGTAAGAAGCAATAAGAAGCTACTAGAGAAATGATTTAATACTCACAAACCATTCAGAATTAATACTTCAACCTTGCATGGAAATCTTTGCAGAAAATTTAGCAGTTAATTTAAATAAGCTGATTGACAATCAAAACATCACATGAGGGAAGAAATTATGTTATTGTAGTCAGAAACCAGACCGTTTTGGCTTCACTCTAATTAAAACAATAGAAAATCATATTCAAATAAAAATTCTTCAATTAGATCAGTTGATATTTGAAGACTTCAACGAAATAAATATAATAATTACTAGGAAATCATGCTGATGGTATCAGAATAAAAGTTTAGCAACAGGAAGCTTTTTACTTGAACCATCTAAATTCTGATGAAAACTTATTATTATTGTCCAACTTACAAATATTCCGATTTATTCTTTTAAAGAAAGATAACATCATCGCAATTACAGCAGTAGCTCATAATAAAATTCGATCATTTGAAGTGGTGTACCAAATTAACAAGAAATCATATTGCCTATCTCAAAGATATCGATAAGAGATAATGGAATAAAAGGATACCCTATAGAACTTCCCTAAAGGAAGTATCCAGTGTTTCATTGTGGGATTATCCTCTTTAGTTATCTCCGAGAAGGCGAGAAACCAAATGTTAACGGGAAGGTTAAGTATCAAGTCTATGGAAGTTAATTTGACAAAATAACCCTTTTTCAAGTATAACAGAATTTTGTATTTGTTGAGAAAATTAAAATAATATGGCACTAATGCTTATAAATCCTTATGGACAGATTGAAATACCATTCGTAGTCTATTAAAAATGGATATTATAGGTGTTGTCGTAATTTTTGTCAACAACCTTCTTAAACGCTAAATATATTTGTTTAATACTAACTCAAATTTTACAGTATCTGGATTTTTTAAGAACGTTTAATCTCGTGTATGATACAAGCAATTATGCTGTCAGTTGTGTTCTTTCACAAAAACCTATCGACAAAGACCTGCTGATAGTGTATACAATTAGAATCTTTACTTGCGGATATCAACTATAAAACGACTGGATGAAGTGTTCAGCATAGTTTTGAGACACAAAATCTTTAGATTTTGGTCGTCGATTTTTAGGTCGTCTTCAACAATTAAATATTATGATCTACTTTATAATCTTATGTTTGTGTTCTATTTCAACTTAAATGAACCTGATTATAGACTTAAACTCTAATGATTGCAATTGGAAAAATATCTATGTATGATCGTCTCCAGTCCCGGAGCCAGCAATACTAATGAAAATTCTTAAAATAGAATTCCTTCAGTAGTCACTAGATCCTCAAAATGTACAGAAGTTTTAGAATTCAGAACTTTCAGAAACCCTTTAATTTTTATATTCTTTAGATTTTATTCCATAGAATTCAAAGTAGATACTATCCCAAGATAAGCATACATTTTTGTTAACTGACTTTAGCTTAAAGGAATTAAATACAAACATTTTTGGGAAATATTTTTGATAGTGAACCTCTGGCATATTGTAACGGGTCATACCCATTACGACACGAAAACAGTCTTCAGAATATACAATGGCAAACAGCCAATAACAACGCAGCGAACCATGCACACCCGAGTATATCGATACATAAAACAAAAACTATATATACAACAAGACAGGGATGGTAACACCACCACAAGTTAGGAATAAATATGACATAGTCCGAGATAAGTCAAATAACGACTGTTACCGCCAAATCTGTTCGTAAGCACAAACGGACAACCGAAGAACGACATGTTTACTAATCGGTACGGACAATAGTACTTATCCCGGCAATATTCGGCGGAAAGCCATCATTTTCAGTTTCATTTCTTCACTAATCTTAAATTGAAATATAACTAAGATCCTAAGACCAAAATACAATTCAGGTATGACTATTAGTACTATTGAGCGCTAAGAAACTCTACACGGAGTGGCGGATTTGTCAAGTCGGTTATGATAACCGGGTTATTCACACCTAGGATGTATTCTGGATACTCAAATGAAAAACTTCCGCTAAATGCTCCGTGAGTTAACTTTTAGGATAAAGCTATTGAAATAATCGTTTTTATTCGAAGTAACCTTAAATCAACTTGGCAAAATGAATACGAACTTAAGAAACGGATATTATCGTACGTTATAATCGTATAATAAAAGTAGGTTAAATGGTAAAATTCAATTAGTTATAAGTAATTATATAAATTTACCACACTTCTGCTGGAATTAAATGCTGACTGTTCAAACGGTTTCTTAATATTCAATTCATATTCCCCTGATTTCTAGAAGAAAATGTACGATATTTCATTCCATCACATTTGTTTGTCGCGATATCCGATTTAAATAAATGAGAATGTATCTCGGCTGTTTTTTTTCGTGGTGGGATATTCTACTCGGGTTTGTCAATAGGGTGGGGGGAGGAAAGGTAGGATTCCTCCCCAGCCCAATCATTTTAGAAGGCCCGTAAAAAGAGGCAACGTAATTAATATAATTCGAACAATTTTTGCTTATTTACAAATTTTAGCTAACCAAACAAATTTGGTATGTTAACCAAATGATAAAATAATCAAAATAATAAATAATCAAATCTCTGTGGTGGCTTCTGAATAAATAGTAATAGGAGGGGTCCTTAAGTATTTTTCTCCCGGGCCTGAACTTTTCTCTCTATGGCCCTGATTCTACTACCAACTCAATATATAAATATATAATTATAAAATAAAAAACAGTAATTTCCGTAAATTGGACTGTACAAGATTTATTATGTATATCAGAATAATAATTAGGAACTATATTATATACACGAGAGCGACTTAAAAATATGTTAGTTCTAACGCCAAATACAAAGAACAGTAACTTAAAACAATAAATAATCACGAATATAATATCAGCAATACAAATGTATATGCACATACATAAAAATACACACGATATTGATCACAACAATCGTCGTGTGATAATACAAAAAAAAAAGAATACATAAATGAGTGATGATACAACTGACCTGATTATCTGGTTATGGACTGTACACGGCGATTTGATTTTATGTACTAGCCGGCGAAAAGAAGACTAAAATTGAATCCAAGACGGGTGTGTCCAATGACACATAATAATATGTCCCTTAATTTGGGCATGCAATAATAAATAAAAAAAAAAACAATGCGGTGGAAGGTGACAGCAGTATCATAATATATGATATTATTATTTTATCAAGTGCACAACGGTAAAGACCACACAAATGCCCGACTACGAACAACGCGACACAACAACATGAATTACGTGAATCATAAAATGAAACAAAATTCGTAAAGCGTCGTTCGGTTAAATAATTACCTATATACGACGGTTCTAGGTCACTTTGTACGGTCGAGGATTTTAAGTGCAAAACGCAGACATTTTATACGGTCGAGTAAAAATTAAGATAGCAGAACGCGGACACTTTGTACTATTATATACATTAAGTATGCATAAAATATAAACAATTCGTAATAGCATCTGTTCAAAACGAAACTCTCCTTGGAATTCATATAAGAGAAAAATCCAATGCTGGTGTCAATAATAAATTATTAAATTTAAGTAACTATCATCAAAAAAAGAAAATAATAAGTTTTGAACTTTTAAATTCCCTACCTGTATTGACTACCTATATTATATACGACATAATATGTAGGTTTTAACGATTTTTTCAATATTATTATTTATTTATACTGTACACGTTTTTAATTTACTTTTTTAACATACATTTTGATAATATATAGTGGTAAAAATTAAAAAACTGATTATTTTAACTTGTTAATATACTATATTTTTTAACGTTTGTAAATTTGTAATATCGATGAATTTTTATTCAATTTTCACATTTTAGTAATTGCCATAATTCATACTTACTACTTAGGCGTATAATTTATATTTACAATATGTCCTTTTTGTATATGATAGCAATCAGCAGTATAAAGTGTCCGCATTTTGAAGTGAACATTTTTACCCGATCGTACAAAGTGCCCACGTTAAGCGGTTTAAACAATAAACCGTACAAAGTGAACGTTTTCCATATACGACGGATGACAATAATATATAAGAAACGACCGTAGAGGTATACAAGGCGGCCCATACGCGCTTCGCGGCACCACAATAATAAAACACGACGTTAACCTCACGGTTTTTTAAAAGTACGTGACGTGCGCACTTCGCGATGAGACGAAAGAGACGACACTCGCACGGTCACGGCCCACGGAAGAACACGACGAGAAGACCGTCGACGGCGGCCGCAGGCCAGACGAGGTCACAGAGACCAGACTTAAACCAACTAGCTGGCGCGCTCTAGCCTTGCCTGACCCGTACAACATCATTTATTCCGTGTGACATTAATTCACGAAAGTGTATCTTTTAACATTGATTAACCACAAGGAACTAGGAAGACTATTTTCTTCATTTAACTTAGTAATATGGGAGACATGTATTCAATCCAACTCGTAACTCTTAGTTCTTACAAACAGCGCTGAACAAACCAACAAATTCAACACGAAATTAACTCAGTTATATTAAATGGACGTGTCGCCAAAACGTGTATAAGTGTAACGGCCAAGAAAATGAGCTATTAAAGGACTATCCAACTCAACAATTTTATTTGGCTGAAATTATAGTACATACTACGACGAAAAAAAATGATATCACTAAAATTCGTCTGTGAGACAACCCGTTCGCTAGTTGCGGCGAATTTTGACATTGCCCGTGACGTCACGAATTCGTTTGCCGCTGCAGTGGCCATATGGAATACACGACAATATTTATCTATTTTTTTGTTTAACGTAAAATAACTGCCAACGAACTCAATTTTTTCCGAATAAGTTTATCAAAAGTATCTATTTTTATTAGTATAATAAGTAACTAATAATTTCTATTCGTATAGTTATATCACATTTCTGTTTAATATTAATGAAATAATTACAATGATATTATAAATTATAATACACCACTGTCATAACTCATAAGAGTACTGCTAGATAATAATAACATTATGCCATGAGTTATGTAATCAAAATGTCCAAAAACTTTTTTTTATCAGTACGTTTACAGCGGAGTCTCGTTGATTATTGGTGTTAAAGATTTAGGTGTAATTCGTATTAGGCGCGATTAAAAGTTAAATCTTAAACTAACTATATAAATTATGCTAAGCTATTTTTGGTTTACAAAAAATTCTCATCTTTTTGACCAGTGTCTGTCAACCACTACAACGTCATCCTCAGACCATACTGTATAGATTGTATAACATAACTAGGCATCTGTTTATCTATACATTCTATAGAATCTATACTGTACATTGGAACATTTTTTCCTTAACTGTTTGAAGATCAAATTTTGTATAACATTTTTCAAAACGGAAAACATAGTTATTACTTTCTGGCTAAAAATTTATAAAATTTTGAATTTAAATACCAAAGACTTGAAAAAATATAATAAATAATTGTTCATAGAAGTTTCATATTTTTAAAAATTAAATAGGTTTAACAGACAACACTAAAATATATTTACTATAATACGATTATTAAATTATCAATTTATAAAAAGTTAATTTTGTGAATATTGCATAGACAAATATATAATATATTAATAATGTAAATAATGTAATGAGTGTATTGTATTATTTGACTGTGATAAGAAATACAACACTGATCGGTCGTCATAGTGTTATATTATGTTTACGGTTTAACGTATTTACTATAACTATTTAATGTTTACTATTTTAACGGTTATATCAAAAACGAATATTGCTACTGCTTATAGTCGTCTCGTTTGCTCCGTAATTTTCGTGTACTTTACAAACGCGCAAATAATACAAATGAACATTCAATACGTGTATATTAATGAATATTCACAAACCTGATATTTTGAAATCGAAATGGAAAATTTCGAATCTAATTTTCTTCGTTGGGTAAGTCAGTCGAATGTTAATAGTGTTTTTTCTCATCTTTTAGGGTCAAAATTTATAATTTGAATTTAGACAGAATTCATATAATCTAGACTCGAAAAATAAGTTCTCATTCTCGCTATACATATACTTATTACATATTATTTGTTTTTATTGAGCCAATAATTGATTTTTACTATTTTATGCACACCTATTACACCTACATAAGTACAAAACACAATAGTCATATTACAATAATGTTTTGGCTACTAAATACAGTATAATAGTATAAACTAATCAATTTATTTAATTTTCTCATCAATTGAAATTTAATTAATTGTTGTTTTTGATTTGTGTAGCTGATCTTATTTTATATAATATTAACTTAACTAATTTAAAAAAATTGTCTATACAAGACTAAGAAGTCCCCTTTTTGCACTAAAAATAAATATTAGAGGCGTATATTTCCGTTACAGTTTATACACAAAATATGTATCTAAGGTAAAGAAATGCAAATTCAGTGATAACTTGATTTTGTCAAACATTGAACATGCCTCCTTTTTGCAATTAGTGATTCATATAGTGTTATTTGATAAAAATTATAACAAATTATATACCAGTTATCTTTATAATATAATATTATTTTTAATAATTTTCAGGTATGCTTATTTGACGAATTTAAAGACAATGAATACTCAAATATAAAAAATCTTGTATTCAGTACATCGTTTAAACAATTTGTTGATAATGTGTAAGTATTGTATTTAATTTATTATATCTAAAACATAATCCAGATAACTCAAAAAACTAATATTTTTTTTATATAACCTTACTACAATATTAATTTGCTTACCATTTTATTAAATTTAACATAAGTACTAATGCCAAGTTGTATAAACAATCACAAACATTTAAGGAATCAATAATGTGATAATGAGATCTTAAAAATAATTTAATGGACCATACAATTTTAATGAACAAAATTGAATTAATTTTCTATGCAACTTGGCAATATTGTATTACTAATTAAAATATATTATTATAAAATATTAAATATATTTTGATTTTTTTAATTTTATAAATTTTGCTTAAAATATTGTTCAACTTTGAGCACAGAAAATACTCAAGTTTGTAACACTATAAAAGGTATTTTTATAATGTTAAAGAAATTTTTTTTTTATATTAACATAAAAAAAATTTAAACTGAACTATTGTGAGTTTGAAATCCAAAAGTATGAAGAATTATACAATGTAGAAAATTCAATTTACACTTGTGTCGTGGTTTTTCTACATGCATTATTAAAATGCACAAACGACAAATACAGAAAAATCAGTTGAGTGAAAGAATGGATAATGAAGAGCAAGAATTATTAGCAAATTTCTTAAAAGCTACACAATCCTTATTGTTCACCAAAAAAAATATTTCTGAAGCACTTATGTTAATAAGTGATTCTAAGCCTACTTCTATTAACATTTCAGGTAAATCCAAAGATTATATTTATATTTTTAAATTTAAATTTATTTGTTGAAAGTAATAATTGTATATATATATATATATATAGAGAGATATGTTCAAATAATGACACACCAATCAGATCAAAATCAATGCGCCGAGGCTATTTACAAGAATTTTGTGAGGCAATACTAACATTTATAAAATTAATTGACCACTTTTTAAAGTCTTTTCATAATGATATTTATATATTTATGCTCAACCATTCAAATTGTGTGTTTTGTGTATTAATATTAAAATAAATTAACTTATTATCAAACTTTAAGGTAAAGACACATCTATGTTCTCCCTTAGGTTTTTTACTATATTTATATTTTTAAGCTAGCTATGTGAATTTTTAAATTATAATTTATTATGTACTCATAACTTACTAAGTACCACATATAGTATTATTATTTGCTATTTTGTATGCATGTAAGACGGATAAAACATAGTGGAGTCTAGGAAAATATTAATATCGGATATTTAGTCCACAGAAATTATTAATTAAAGTACATTTTGGTCTCCAGCCTATTTTAATTATTGAATATTTGTCACCCAGTTTTTTTAATCATACTGGATACTGGTTGGTGATAAATAATAAATGATACTATATGTGTTTAATATTTTTAGTTAATAATATTGTTTATAAGTTTATATATATATATATAAAATACCTAATTTAATAAACTTTTTTTAGTCGCCAAAATCACAATGTTTAATAAATCAAGAGAAAGAAAAATATACTTATTACTTATTATAATATAATATTACTGAAAATTATAAAAATGAATGTGAAGAAAACTATAAGTTGGCTGAAAATGTCAAGTATCTAAAAGATTTTAATACTAAATTTAGTAAGTACTAAAAAATAATAATATAATTTAAAATAATAGCAGTTAATGTTTAATTTTAAAGTAAATTGTACTAGGTTGATTAGAATTAATTTAAAAATTATTATTTATTAGTATATATTCAATGGCTTATTATATTTTTTTCACAATACATAAATTAAAAATAGTTGATTGTTTTTACTTTAATATATATATATTGAATTTAACTTACAATTTATAATTTAGGTAATAAATTAGAAGATAAAGATAAGATATTACAACTATTGAAAGATGAAATCAAAGAATATTCCAAACGAAATCAGTCTCCAGAAAATAAAACAAATAATACATCAATTATAAAAAAATTAGAGACAAAATAGATTTGGAGATGAATTGTAATGAATTAAAGCAGCAAATAACAGAACTTGATAAAAAACATAAAGAACTTAATGGAAAAGTATGTAAATTATGATTAATTATAAACTGTCTTTCAAGACTATAAATTGTGGCTTTGAAGTTGATACACGGATGACTTAACTAATATCTTAGTGTTCACATAACAAAAATCCCACATTAATTTTTGATCAACAATTTTCTAATAAGGTTATAGTATTATATTATGCAGTAGGTATAAGTTTATTCGAATTGTGGCTAAACTTTTTTGGATTTAGATCTATTGAAATAAAATTTAAGTAATATTGCATACAGTTTTCCCTTTTTTAATAATCTGGGGAATATTTACTGAATGCTCAACAAAAACGCTATTCTAATTTATAATAAGAAAATGTAACTCAGTATTTAGATTTTATAATTTTAATGTGAAAAATTGACCACACAAATAGATAAATCTGAAACATGTATAGTTACATACTTAACATATTTCTACATTACATTTTTACTAAATGTATAACAATAATTTCTAACACAGAAAGTTTGACTTTGAAATCAATCAACTGTTAAGCCTACCCCTGGTATATTAAATATTGGGTACTTTTCTGATAAACTATTTAAATTTTGACTGTTATTGTGACTACTTTGGTTTTTATGTAAAAATGGTCATGATACAAAATTATATTCTGATTATAATATTAAAAAGTCAGCTTTTTGCTTTTTAACAGTTTTCTTCTATTTGTACTGTTAGAAGATTTATTTTTGCCTAGACCAGACATGTACTACAATAATTTAGGAGAACTTTTCATTCTCAGTAGTAAGGTACAAATTGGTGAATATAAAAATAATGTTAACTTAGATTAAAATGTATTATGCAAGCACCAAAATAATACAGGCAGAATACTTTTATAGAAATTAATTTTTGAAGCACTATACTATGGAAAAAAAAAAGAGTTGAATAATCATTAATGCATTGACGGATAATCAGTTATTAATTACAATTTTATTTGATATATTATTAAATAATAGGAATATTTTAAAGTATTCTATATTTCTATGTGTTTGGGGATAAATGTAATACTATACAAATTTGTATGTATTATCAAACTTAAATGTAAAAATATTATCTTGATCATCTAAAAATTTTTTATTTATATTCTAATTTTAAAGTGAAATAAATACTCTATTTTAATAGAAAATATACCAGTTCTACACACCATTCCCTTTCTACTGGAAAATAGCATGCAGAGATTATTGTCTTGTTGCTTCATTCATAAGACATAAACGTTTTACCGCCTAGCGTATTAACTTTTAAATATAACATAATTTAGCTAAAAGCACAATTGTTGAATACAAAATTACCATGTTGCATGTTTGTAACACCCGAAAAAAGAAAAATATATGCATCCAACAAGAATAAATAAAACTAAAATAACAATATTTGTTTATTTAAAATATATTTCCAATATTTTAATTTATATCAGCTACCATACTGATGAAAGAACAAGTATTACTAAAATGGTCTACAAATTAATTATCTGATAACTACTGTAATAATATCACATAATTGTATTTATTCTTTCTTTTAATGTTTTTCTAGACTAAAATACATGTTGAAGAATTGAATGAGAAGATAATTATATTAGAAAAAAAGTTGAATGATAATGAAACTCACAAGGATGAACTGATAGACCAACTCTCAAACAAAATAAAAGAACTTCAAGAGTGTCAAACGAAAAAAAATAATTTAGAATCCAAAAATTAAGCATCTTAAAGATACTATTAAAGACAATAAAAATTATATTGAATCCTAGTGCTTTAAGTTAAATAAAAGAGAAAAACAGATAGAAACTTTGTCTGTTGAAATAGATTCTGTTAAAAAATCAAAAACTATGATTGAACTAATTTTAAGCAAAACTAATACAGAAATTGAAGCAATACACTGAAGAACATGATGAAAAAATAAAAAATTTACAATCGGTAATACAAATTCAGAAAAATTATCTCATCAAAACTATATTGACTTAGAGAATAATATGAAAAGTGTTGAAGATAACTTAGCAAATAAAAAACATATCATTTTTAATGAAGAAAAAATGGCTGAAAAATACCTTACTATTATTACTTAAGAATTGAAAACTATGTATCAAAAAAAGCTATTTTTAAAATCTCATTTGAAAGATTTAATAATAGAAATTGAAACACAACAAAAAAAATTCAATGACAACAATATCATGAAATGCAAATCTGTTTAAAATATTATCTTGATGAGTTGAATAATGTCAAAAATGAAAAAACAAAAATTGAAGAAATTTTACTTTGTAAAAAAAATGAAATAGAACAACAACTAGACCTTATCAACTATCAAAAATATGTAATTAAAACATTAGAATCAGAACAATGTAGCCAACAGCTTATCATAAATTATCTTAATGAAGTTTTGCAACAAAAATCTTCTGAAAATAAAGATTTAAGTGCGAAAGTACAGGAATTTACATTAAATTTAAATAAATTAAATAAACAACTTAATATAGCCCTGGCTGATAATAATACTTTAGAAACAAATTTGAAAGAAAATAAATTACAAATGAAAACTTTGAAAGAAGAATTTCAGTGTCAAATTAATGATATGAAAAATGAATTAGAAAATCAAAATAATCAATGTATAATAAAAATTGAAAAATTACAAGATACTTTAGAAAAAAACAGAATGATTTTAATGATCAACTTATTATATGTAATAAACTAACTGAAACCATTTCTCAGTTACAAGTAGAAAAATATAAATTAGAAGAAAAATTAAAGTAAATTGGCCAAGATTTAAATCCAAAGCAGATACAATTTGAACAAACTACTGAAGAAAATAATAAATTGAAACAAACTGTTGATTATACTGAAAATCAATGTGCTGATTTACAACATAAATTAAAAGAATTGAAAAACATTTTATTAAAAAAAGAAGAAGACATTAAACTATTAAAAGTTGATATATCAGATTATTCAGATTCCAAAGAAAACTTACAGAAAGAAATTATTGAAGTACAGCAAGTTTTGAACAATGAAAATATTGAGTTAGAAAATTTAAATTCAACTATACAATGAGCAAGGAGAAATAATTGTAAAATTGAACTATGAAAAAGACTGTCTTAGTGATAAATAAAAAACCTTGAAGATTCTTTATCTCATAATAAATACATATTAAATTTATCCGAAGGAAAATTATACAATTGTAGTAACACAATTGATAATTTGGAAAAAAAATTTAACGAGATGAAAAATAAAAAGTCATTTTTAGAATTAGAATTAAATGAAACAATTACTAAATTATCAAATGCGAACCGAGATCTTGTACTGCAACTAAAAATGAATGAAACAAATTTATTAGAAACTCAAGAAAAATTAATTATTGAACAAAATGAGTTAAAAAATCAAATGGAAAAGTCAAATGAACAATTAAAAACAATATCTATTTTAAATGTTGAAAAATATAAGTTAGAAGATGTAACCAATAAACTTCAAAATTGCTTAAGTATAAGTGATGATACTTTGAAATCTTTGCAAGAAAAAGTTCTTATTTGTGAAAAACAGTATGAAGAATTACAAACATTGAATACAAATTTAGTATCTGAACTCAGTGAAAACCAATTGAAATTAATCAATTTACACCAGAAGTCTAAGCAACAACTTGAGAATATGAATATCAAATATATTGAAGTACAAGAAAAATGTAATAACAGACAGGTTGAACTTGATGAATACATTACTAAATGTAACTGCCTCATGAAAACCATTACTAATTTAACCACAGAAAGAGATATAAAAAATGATAATAAAACTTTTTATAATAAAACTGATGTGCTCGAGAATACTTTATTAAATAAAGATATTGCTATTACAGCTAACCAAGAAAAATTACTTAAGTATGAAGAGATGAATAATAAAATAATAACTGAAAAGACTGTAATGGAAGTGGATTTAACTCAGCGTCTTGAAGAAATAGATACAAAATTAGCTGACTTACAAGAAGAGCTACATATTGTGCATTTAAATTTAAAAAGTCAGGAAGAAGAAAATGATCAACATTTAAAGACTATCTTTGTTTTGACTTCAGATAAAGATAATTTAATAAATGAAACAAAAACACTTAAAGACTGTTTATTAGAAAAAGAAAAAACTTTAACATTAAATGATACAAAATTGATTGGGTTCAAAACACAGTTAAATGAACTACAAAGTCAAAAAAATTACTTAGAAGCAGAACTCTATATGACTAAAGTACAATTAGATAACATTCAACTAAAACTAAAAATAGAGAAAATCAATTGATTAATGAGCGAAAAAAATAATTTTGTAAATGAGACAAATAAGCTCAAAGAAAATTTAGCTAAAAATGAAATTGATTTAGAGTTAACTCAAAATAAATTACAGGATTATGATGAACAAAATAATGAAATAGAAAGTCGAAATGCGTTGTTATTGACAGAATTGAATCAACTGAATGTCAGTTGAATAACTTGCGTCAAGAATCCACTGAAGAAATCGATAAGATAATTAAAAAAAATTTGGAAGCTCAAGAACAATTTAGCCATAAGCAATCTGAAATGAATGAACGAATTAAAATAAAGAATGACTTAATTAAAGATATCTACCAGAAAATAAATAATTTAAATAATATGAAAGTTGAATTGGAATCAATACTAAAGAAAGAAAAATAAAATTTTGACACTTGTTTGAATTATTCATGAGTTAGACGAGTTGATTGTTATTAATTTACTATGAAATAATATATTAAATATAAATATATAACAAAAGTATAATGTTATACAATCACAAATAAAATAAATATAAACTCATATTAGTCGGTATCTATTTTTATAACGCGTGATGCCCAAGACTGTTTTTAACGATCATAAACTTCTTGGAACAATACATATCTACACTCCGATCGAGTTGCAGGTAGCTGAAAACTCGCGGGCCGTACAATTATTATGTATTTAGGTATACAATTTACACGTTTTTTTTTTTTTTATAGTTTATTAAAATTATCAGTTTCTCTACTATATTATGCATGTTATATACATATAAACCGTCCTCTCGAATCACTCTGTCAATTAAAAAAACCCGCATCAAAATCTGTTGTGTAATTTTAAAGATCTAAGCTTACATAGGAATAGACACCGGGAAGCGCCTTAGTTTTGTACTGTGTAACGATTTCAGTGTTATTTTTTCTTAAAGATTAAACCAAAATGTGATATAATCATTATATTTATACGGATGGAAAGATTATGCAGCACTCTTAATTGCATTTGATTAGTTCATTCAAAAAAAAAAAAAAAAACAGTTCATTAGCAGTTATTTTAAAGTTTTTAGTTAAATTAACAATTGATAAATATTGCCATGTATTACATTTTGCCGCCGCTGCGGCGAACGAATCCGTAACGTCACGTGCTATGTCAAAATTCACCGTAACTAGCGAACGAATTGTCATAAGCTAATTTTAATTGTATCATTATTTTAGTTAGGTAGATTCTATCGTATTTATTATGGTAATAAAATAAATTATTGATTTTTTGAGTTATATTTGAGGTCTTATTTGAGGTCTCTTAAGTGTTTTCGTGATTCACAAGCATTATTTTATTGTCGATAATAATCGGCTTTTAATCATTATTATGTTCTTAGATGCCTTAAATATTTATTAAATAAAGGTTTAAATTACAATATATATAATGATATAAAATTGTTGTTATTTATCTAACATAACCTAACTGATTTTTAAGGAGTTAACGAATACACTGCTGATAAGTTAAATCGAACTTTGAATATTCAACAATAATAATAATAATAATATTATATATTATTAAATTTAATAATCTAATATATATGCCAGTGGCGTATTTACGGGGGGGGGGGATATGGCCGATATGTGGGATATATCCCTCCATTAGTCTTTTTTTACTCATAGGTTTAATAATGTCGTACATGTATTACAGAAATACAGAATAAAATTGTTGAAAACGCTATATTTTATTACAAAATTAAAATATTAAGAATTTGGAAATATTATGGTTGATGCCCGTAGTCAATACACGACTTACTTCTAAATATGTATATGATTGAAAACATTTCGTATCGTAAATCGTAAAATTCCGTCAATCGTCATTATTGTTAATAACGATCCGGCTATTATCATACTTTTAATAATAAGTGGTTGATTGCTATTTCGAAACATATCGCAAGGCGAAGGCATGCACATATAAATAGGCATTCTAAAAAATAAATTCTAATAATTAAATGGAATACAAATAATAATCAAGCTTTAACACTAAAATACGAGTTATTACTTAATTTTATAATGTTTATTATTGCATTAGTTTATTTTTAATTCAGCATAATAATTTACTATTCATTATAAGTTGAAGAGTTGAACACTCACGCTAGTGCCAGTGCCGAACTACCACCTAGGCAAACTAGGCAGCTGCCTAGCGGCCTTTACTTTCCCGGGATTCAGGCCCCTGGTCAAGTAACAAAAAAGGTCCTTCTTTAGTAGCTGCATTCTAACCACGAGACCTTTAAGTTCTCTTAAGCTGACTAATTATTTTTTACTATTTTCTTCCTACAAATAAATATTTGTATACGAATATTTGTATTTACCAATAGGTACTACTATTGTATTCTTATGGTTTACTCAGTTTTATAAAGAATTAACTATGAATAACAAATCTACAAAACAAAAGAATATAGTCTTATATATTTGGTATGCGGACAATTGGTCTCCGGCTTAAAAGTTAAGTACAAACTATTTTTTTATCATTAAACGTTTTTTAAAAGTTTTTTCAATAATACAATACTTTTAGAATAACCTTTCATTCAATTTTTAAACTTTGAAGCTATATAAAATTAAACAAATTATGTATTTTTAATAACAAAACCTGAAGCATTTAATAATGAATTTAAAAATATTGTTAGAACTAAACTTCCAAATATTTATAATTTTATTGAATTGATACAAATAATTATTTCAATAACAATGATATCGTTGATAAAAAATAATGATGTTTTTTTAAAATAATTTTTTGAAATCTTTAAGCGACAAGGAAAAAAACATTGTTTCTATTTGTTATTATTTTAATAATAACTTTTCAAAAGATGATCTTTTGAATTATTTGTGTAGGCTTTTGAGATTTTCATAAATTATAATTATTATGTTATACTTTATTTTTTTATTCGACTATATAATAATATTATTTATTAATTTATTATTATATTATTATGTTCATTTTTATTTTTTTTTTAAACAAATAACTGTTATTATATTCTAAAAGTATTATATTACTGAAAATACATTTTAAAGAATGTTTAATGATAAAAAAATATTTTGTATTTAACTTTTAAGCCGGGGACTAATTGTCCGGGTATAAAATTATGACGGGGACCAATTGTCCTAAATCCTATATATTGAATGTGTTGGTACTTATTGATAATAAGTATATAAATATTCAACATTCTTGAGAAACGGTGGTGATGGTAAATGTACCATGAAATTATTATTATTATTATTATTATGAAATTATGGAGCTAGGTAAATTGGGTCTGCGATAATTTTTGTCCATTTTGAAAGCAGTAAGTTGAGTAACGAATATAAAAAGGTAGTAGGTAAGTTAGGTCCCGTCTATAAACCATTAGTGCAACTAGGTCTAAAACATTAAAAATTTAAAACTTTATTGTTTTTTAATAATTCTGTTACATTAGTACGTCATAATATTGCATATAATGGTACACCGACCGGACACCAATTAATTCTATGCATCATGTTAGTGTACACAGTGGCGTAAATTAGGCCCAATTTCTGGTGGCATATTCTCAACTTATAATTATTTCCAACACACCAATAATCCAACTTCCTAAGTAAAATTCTTCCCTATAAACTATAATATATTTTCCCATTATATATTTTTTTAAATAATAAATACATTTTGAATTATTTTAGCAGTCAAACCTTTATTATTATAATACAATAAATTCCCGTTACAACGAATACCAATACAACGAAAAATCCCGTTATAACGAAAATCATAGAAGTCCCCTGCCGAAAAGAAGGGCTTTTAAAGAGCTTATTCAAATTTTCGTTCAACGAAATTTCCGTTATAACGAAAAAAAATTCGGTCCCTTGGAGTTCGTCGCAACGAGATTTTACTGTATTAATAAAAAAATGTTTTTTATTTATTTTAAATTGAGACGACATCCTCTTTCCACGGATCCCGAATCGAATTTATCAATTACTTGGTCCAAATTAATATTATTCTTTTTTTCGAGCTGCAAAGTAGCTAAACTGCTAAGCTACTAAGCCTTTCTTGTCTCATAGTTATTCTAAGGTAAGTTTTTAACCTCTTTAGACAAGAAAAAGATCTTTCATAACCTGCTGTATTAGTAAGTATTGTTCGGAATATTTTTAATGTCTCTATAATTAATGGAAACCTTTTTGAATGTAATTTCGTTTTATGTATTCTGTTTTTAATTCTAATTTCAAATTTGTCAGATACTGAATTATTGCCATATTTTTGATTTTACTATTTTAGAATATAGATAGAATAATAATTTAATTGATAATGCCTAATACATACACAAAAATTAAAATGTTGTACCTGTTTATATATTATTATATATTTCAATGATTTTCTGGTGGTGCAAAAACATACCGTTGCGGTGGTGCAAGTTCCGCATTTGCACCACTGAGTGTACATGTGTGTATAGACAGCTATTCTTATCGTGGATTTTATGACACCGGTCGTAGCCACCTTTCTCCAAAAATGAGATATCGTAACGTCGTAACTTTGAGTAAACCTAATTAAGATACGTATCCCAAGTATACACGCGTACCGTAGGTATAACTCGTCTGTGGTTTTTTGTATCAGTTAATAGTTATCATCGATTTTGATGATTACACACAGATACACTTACGATATCTAGGCTATTTCATAATATTTTTAGTAGCGTGCTATACGTCGACTTATGACTATATTGTTTAGCTTACTCATATATTAACATATTTTACTGAAACACAATTTTTTGATTATTATACCATATATCATACAATTTAACATACTTACTATATTATTATTTAGCTTACTCATAAATTAACATTTTTTACTGGAACACAATTTTCATACCATTATTATTTATTTGGAACATGATATTATAAAACCACATATATACTTAAATTTATATATTTTTTCCGGGACTCAATTACCGAGATAAGGTCGTTTGAGACTCAATTTACCAATCCCGGAAATTATATGTTTGCCAACATATATCCCCTCATTGACAAAATCCTAAATACGCCACTAATCTATGCGACCTTTTTATATGATGCTTATTTGAAAGATTAGTTTTAAACCAGTATATTTGTTATTTTATTTATTCGCATCAAAAAAATAAAATTTATCGTGACATTCGTTCATTCGTAGCATTTTACAAATTGAAAATTTTTTTTGTAAAAATCGGATAATTATTTTTACTTGTTTTTCATAATTTTTACAACGAAAATCAAATAAATACAAGCAGAAATAATATTAAATAATAAATAGTTGCGATTAAAAGAATAAAATAATTATGATTCAATAATAATACTATTATTTTACGGTTTATCGCTGGCGATGCGTACTCGTTGAAAACCGGTTATGAACATGATGACAGTAGCTTATAAGTGTATCGTGGGTAACGAACGTTATTGAACGCTGCCGTAATAGAAACGGTGCAATACCATTCGATTGTGATTTTATGCATTTTTCTTATAAAACATAATTTGCGCGTTCAAATAATATGGCCATTTGGGTTAATGAGTGGTTTTATTGTAATAGCACCTGAATGACAAAATTGAAGAGGAGATTTTTATCTGGTTCTGTAAGAAACCCAGTTTTTGATATCTTTAAAACATCGTTAAATATAACATGATTAATGATATACGTTTGTTTTAATTATTTAAACAGTTATTTTAAGGACTTAAAATTAAAATTTCAAAAATCGGGCTTCCTACGAATCAATTATATATAAACTTTCTCTATAATATTGTTCATGGGTATTTTTACGATGAAACCACATGGTAACCCATGTTATTTGAACGCGCAAACACGTTTTTAGAAATTTTTCGAATGATTTTTTTTCCTGTGTATTTTATCATTTATTTTGAACAATTTTACATTTATACTATCTTCATTAATCACCATAAAAATTACTTTCAAATGCTATAACAGTTTTAGCTTAATTAATTGTTTATTTCATCTAAGTCAAATAATTATTCGGATTATTCCAAACATCGAAATGAATTAACATTCTAATCGGCAATAAGACTAATAAATTAATGCCAACGCGTTGTCAATAATTCGATATAAAGAGTCATTTTTGAATTCCTCGTTAGCTCAAATACAGCCTTATAGAGATATTGATATTTTATATTAATACTGTCGAACGAGAGAACACTGAGATTATCGTAATTAAAGATAAGTTATCGATAGAAAGGATACATATTATAGCATTTTGAATGGTAACCATATTGTAGTGCTTGTACATTTTCCAAATGTATTTATTACATTTATGTCCACTTAGTTTGTTTTATTTATTAATTTTATGTAATTCCAATATTTAGTAAATCATAGCCCATAGTACTTGCCTAATTCATTTTAAGTTATTGGTAGGTAGTTCAACTAGTTTAGATACTACGTGTTGAAATGTACAACATAACTTATTTGAACTATATAATATATATAAATTATTAATTATCAATTATCATGTTTAAAATCACAAGGTTGAATGTTTGTATTGCGTTTTCTCTAACGCAGAAAATTGACACTTTTCACTTGTGTATTAAACTGCAAATTACATAATAATAATACGTATATAGTACCTATGTAATGTTTAGATGCAGTTATCAGCGATAGCGGTAGGTAAGCTATAGGTAAAGATCTCACCGTATTGGTGATAAACTGAATAAGACAATAGACAATAGTATTGTCGCGTGTAATTACAATAAAGTTAGTATATACAGAAATAATGTAGGTATATATTATAGTGTATAATACGTCGACAAGAGAAATGTCCCCGTGATTATTGGTTGGTATAAAAAGTAGTTTTTAAAAAAATAAATAAATAAAACACTGATCATCAGTTAAACACAGTACACACACGCATAACACACCCCAGAAAAAAATTGAAAATACGCCACTGCGAATATGGCACATACGTTTTTCATGTTTGCTGTACCTAAATAACGTGTGCCTGATGGATCTTCAAGTACCTACCTATGTAAGTACGTTGCACTATTACTGCTATTCGGATCACTGCATCAAGAAATAATCAAAAATATCATGAAAATAATAGCTGGACGTGCGAAAGCTTGACCATCGGTTGAGGGCCCAGACAAACTGAACGTTATTTAAAAATTAGTGTTGTTTACTGACAAAATAATAATACGTTATTCTTTGTAGTAGGTACTAATAATTATTTTCTTTACCGGTTGGAAGTGGTCGCTCAGTAGCCAGTGTTACAAAATTATTATAGATACCTACTAGATAGGTTAAGTGAGTACTCGAGTGCCGACAAATTTTGTGCGAAATGACGAATATTATCGTCATAATAATAATATACAAATAATATTATCGTGTTCGATATATTTTATTTTAGAGTATAATAATGACATTCATAGTTCTGCAACTTTTTCGTGGATTTTCGGTAAAATGCCAAGAGTGACAACTGACGAGATTAAAAGAAAACTTAATTTCCAAAATAGATATTATTTGATAATTCATTCCCCAAGACAATAATAACAAATTATAGTATTTCTAGATGGCAGGCGACAACGGCAACAGATGGCGTGACCGTTACCGTTTGAGGAATAATTCAATGAAATAGTTTTGATTTTTATAATAACTATATGTGTATTACTATTCTTATTAGAATATTAGAGTTCGTAATTATGTGTATACACTGTATACGTTGTAAATAACAATTATCACATATAATACGTGCAGAATCTGAAGTACAAAAAGTATAATATATTAATATTTATAATTGTTACTTCAGTACAATTTATAATAGATATTTCTAAAATAATTAAAATTCAACTAAACAATTAAAATGTTATGTAATTGTTAAATATTATAAAATTAGTTATATTTCCTGGATCCTGCTATACAATTATTATTAATTTAAATAATGAGTCTATAAATTACAATAGAATATATATTATTAATTTAGAATTTGTGATTATTAGTTGACAATATTTAAGAAAATTATATAAAAAAATGAAATTATTTCAGTAATTAAAATCTACATGTATAATAAACAAATATATTATATTATAATTGTCTAGTTCCAAAAACCTCAATCAATGTTGATAATCTGAATATTTTTTCTACTTAAAATTATTTTCAAAGACAAAAAAAAAATATACATCATTGTTAATTCAATACATTCGAGTACCTACAATAGAAATCATACTATATAATATTTATATGAACCATAAACTAAAATGTCTAATATTATTATTTCATTATATCAATTATCATTATGAACCTAAAAAATTATAACTTATATCAATTTTTATTTGGATGAATAATTTTGAATAATTCTATAATATTAATCATGAACAATCGACACATAACGATAACACTAATACTTAAATTATCATTTCATACTCTCAATATGATTTTAAGAATATTAAGATGCAATTTAGATAAACTATTTACAATTAAAATTTAAAATTTCAGATTATTTTTAGTTTTTTTTATTTAAGTAATCATGATAAATTTTAAGTTCGATCAAATATCTTAAAAATGAAGTACACAATTTCACATAAGTTGTTCTTTTAGCAACTTATAAAATGTATAGTCACAGGATTTTTTATAAACGTTGTACTTTTAATTTTGACAATACTCGTTAAAATTACAATTATGTGCAATCATTATAATATGTAGTTAGAAATTCATAAAATATTTATAGCAAAGACTGAATAATTTAGTACAAAATACAAACAAATAAACAATATCATTTCAAATTCTAAAAAAAATTCTAAAATAACAAACAATTAAATAACTTAACAAAAAATATTATTCACGTTAAACATTATTTTTATGGTACACTGAATATAACTCTATAAGCTGTATACATATATTAAAATAGGTGCAAAAATAACATTCGATGCTACGCCGTATATTTATTAAGCGCAGCAGCAAATCAAACGTCGCAAAAACCTTTTTGTCCATTTCCAAAAAGATCTGCGTTTATTTTTAACGATTATCGATGCCACGTTATGCGAATCGTCTGCCGAAATTTGCATTTATATTTCGATAGGCGTCACGTTTATCGAAATATTCGGCAATGAAACAGATCGTCTCGCTGGTGGACCAGTGACTTCAACGAGGTTCGCCACATCCGATGGACCTTCGTTATGCGTATCACCATCGGACTGCTGGCGCAACGGCGACGAGTTAGTCGGTGATTTAGCTTCTACGGCTGGCACCATCACAGCAGCGTTTACGATCGCGATCATTCGCCGCATCTGTGGTCCTGCGTAATTGGCCTGCAGCAGGACTGGCGATGGACCATATTCGAGTGGCGCGTCAGGATTCTGTTGCGGTTCATTGGAATCGCCATGGCCTTCAGACGTCATTATTTTTATGTTCGGCATCGATCTAAAGTAGAGTTTAGCGATTAAACCCGAAAATTCCGAGCTTTCCGAAATCTTCGTGGTTTGAGCGTCTTGCGATTTTTTCACAATGGTTCCCATCGAGGCCGGTGTGATTTTGCAATATACCGAAATATAATTATTGCCTTGCATGGTTTATTTCGAATATGCGTAAAATATTAATAAAAGATTAACGTCAAGAGAAACAAGTTCACTATCTAAAGAATTATTCGATGTGTGCTCTTTGAAATAATACCAATAGTCAACTGCATTTAGACAGATATCAGGTATATGATGAATATTTTATATTTAATCACTATATGGCTTATATATACTATGCACTATATGTCTATATAAGCTTTGAGTGCATCAAATTTAACACAGGAATACAGGATACAATTTAGGTAATAACTAATAATACTATTAACAGTGCCGTAGCCAGGATTTTTTTTGGGCGTGTGATAAGATTAGCGTTGCTTTATCATCATAAATGGTAATAAAATTAATAAAATTATTGTCGTCTGATATTTCGGAGAGGGAGGCTCAAACCCTGAACCCTCCCCACGGCTACGGCACTGTAGGTATTAGGTATATGTACTAGAAAATATGTTAATCAGTTATAAATAATATTTTAATTTCTGCAAATTGCAGCTATACCACTTTTAATTTCACTATGTAATTTAACTGATAAGTATGATTTTTTACGTATATAAAACAAATAAACAACAATGACAGTGTAAAAAGCTGATATAAAAACTAAAATAAAAACAATTGACTGTTGAATATAAAATTAAATATATTATAAAAGCACCAGATCTGCCTATAATGATCCTGTAAAAAATTAAAGGTATAAATCGAAGTTATGTCACTAGTTTCAAATGTTATTATTAATAAAGAAACACACGTACCTACTAGCTACAGCAGTTATTTGATTTACGTTCGAGTTTTCTGCGTGTATTATTATTCTTGAAACTGCAACGTTTCTTACGAGATTTCCGGTAAATTTCTGGATTGGAAATGTATTACATTTTTTTAACAATAAAATTAATTTTTTGTAAATTCAGTTGCATTATTATAGTAAGTTCTAATACCTAGTTATTCGAAAATATACTGTGTTATTGATAATGAAAGAAGTGTTGAACTGTATTATTATTATTAACTATTGTCATCATTGCTTTTTATTTTTTAATAAAAGCAATTAAATTTTGAAATAAAGTTTTATTATTATTTATAATTTTATATTATGATATAAACACTTTATAACTATACATCCTATAAATAATCCAAACAATTATTATTATGAACTTAATATGCTAAATCTAGCTTAAATTTTCATTCATTCATTAAAAAAAAATATTTCATTCTCATTTTTTTTTTTATTAATAACCCGTTATTTTGCGAAGTTGTAAATTATTAACCGCTGTTGCGTGTCTTTTACATAGTTATTATATACTTGTATAATAGTATGTATAACTTGTTTCAGTATTTTGAAAACAAAAACCTATCGGTAAGACAATAAAAAAAATAGTCAGAACCCGGAAAACTGCAAGCATTTAGCTTTTAAGCTACCGGTGAGATGCGGGAATATAATATATTTTCTCGAAACGACGGATTCTCGTCGAAATGACGTGCGTCTTCGGATAACGTAATGAATAATGACTATGCAAGTATAAAACGGTATTAAAACGGAGCGAAATTAAAACGCTCGTTACGCGGCGGCGGCTCGTTTATTAAAGTGTAATATAATACATAACACACCGAGTGTGGAATTCCGTGTACGATTTGCATAATATTGCTAGCGTATAGTCCAAACACGCGGTTGAGGATGGAAAAATAAATTGAAATTTATACGAACCGAGTGACAACACTGCGACTATATGTATAAAATATATGCGGTTTCGACCGGGCGGAAATTTATCTCGTCCAAAAAATGTTGAAATTCGTTCATAATAATATATTTTGCGTGTGAATTTGGATTATATTTATTATAGCTGCGTTCTGTATTTATATTTACACGATGACAAGTAGAATTGAAAGTCTAATGGCATTTTTACGTCAAGACCGGCAATTCATATAATAATAATAGGTTAGTTAGTAGCCGGTAGGTAACACCGTTGTTGGATTTTGACAAAAAAAAAAAAAAAAATTATAATGTATATTTATATTTTTATATTATCATATAGAAGTATTTTATAAATTTAGAATATTATTAAATTACATTAAAGTAAAGATGTATAATATAATTATCGATGTATTTATATCTCAATTACAATATTTCATTTTATGAGTTGTAACATGAAATCATTTCAGATGAGCTTTGCAATAATACATTTTTTTTTTAATTAAATATAATTGTACAAGAAAAAAATGAAAACCATTATTTAGGTATATGCCATTTAAGTTGATTTGTATTTGAAAGCAATGATAAATCATAGATGGTTGTTTTTTATCTAATCAATCTGTAGAGATAAGGTGGTCCATGAACTACCTATTGCAGGGGTGTATTTATGTGGGGGGGGCTGAGGGGGATTCAGCCCCCCTGAAATCCAGGAAGTATTTATTAAGTCTGCTTATTATGTCCTATCATATGTAAATTGTAGAAGTTCAATATAATTAAAAATATCTCAGCTCCTCCCAAAAAAAATTTCTAAATACGCCCCTGACTTATTGTATAGTATATGCTCCTGCTACTAGTTACTAGATAAGTAGATAATAATCAAATAATATACACACACCAAATGTTTAGGTGGCAGCCACAGATATATAAACATTCTTTCGATAATACGTTGAATATGATAATATACTCGACCACTTTGCGAAATGGCTGGCGCCCCTTAACATATTATGTCATTATAGTATTATACGCAATTGAAATATAATTTATTGTATTATGAATTAAGTACAGCGTTCACGTCTTTACCAACAGAATAGTTAAACTGCCTGCGCGCATTATATATTGTCTTACGCGTGGCTTTTAGTGTGCTCGTCACGCGTCAGTATGATATTTACTTATATGTAATGTAATGGTGCCAGAGTGGGCTATCAAAGAATGGTAGTTTCTCGTCGTTGTCCATGTATTGATATATTATATTGTGTTATCAGATGACAGACTGTTGTGTAAATAATTTTGCGTTGAACACGATTAAATTAACCTCTAAAATATGTACGATATATAAATATACCCATACATAGGTTAGTTGTAAATATCGTCCGCGACACGTTCACGAATCGTTGACGTTCGAAGTTCAATAGAATTTTAGTATTTCATTTTTTCTCTGATATTTTTTTTTATTTACTGTATTGCTGTGTGTTAACAGCTTAGGCGCTATATATAATACATGTTTACCATAAATGGAATATATAATAGTTAGCTATGCGGCGGATGGGATATGAAAATACGGTAGTTAAGGAAAACGCATCAACTTTTGTTTTGATTATTTAAAAATATTTTGGTAGCTATATAATATTGGTAGTATGGGCGTACAGAGCGGTCTGCACAGTTTACAGACCACGAGGTACGATAATGTAGTATATTTTAGTAGTAACAAACGATACGAGTCCGGATGGTAATGTATAAAAATAACAAGAAACGACGGCGGTTAGAGGAAAAGGCAAAAAAAATCGCCGGTATCCAAATATAAGAGTTGTTAAAGGAAATTGTTTACGCGGGAGAAAAATAGGACCGGATGGGCCGGATACTCCGCTTGACCCACAACATCGCCCATCCGACCACCGGTAGTGAGTGGGTGGAGAGTTGAGGGACTGCAGATAGAGTGAGTTAACTAATGGTCGGAATATAAAACACACACACACACAACCTCTCTTTCTCTTTCCGTTTGTTATCATTGGAGGCGCTCGCGCGAACCTTCATTAGCTTTATGGACATTCGGCCCGTGCACACCCGGTCCCTCGACTATTTGTTCCGTTCACCTTCAAAACGCTAGCGCCGCCGCTGACGACCCTTATCAATCATGAAGGTTTTATCGCTCCACGTATATAAACTAGTGGTGGTGGTGGTGGTGGTGGTGGTGGTGGTGATGGTGCAGCTAAGGTTTTTTTTGTTTTTTCTTCTCTTTTACACGAGTTCCTCTCGTTTTTATTTATCTTCGGTTCTTCGAGATTTATTTTTGGAAAGAAAACCCGAAAGCTGAATCAGTCGGCACCCACCGCCCCGCGCACATCTGACCAGTGAAACGAAAAAGTATATAAAACAAAACACCTAGCCGCAAAGCTTTAATTAAATTCAATGCGCGGAACGCTAAAATTCGGGGTGGCATATTTTTCAACACACCATCCGATCCTTTTAATTAAATTAAACTTTTTTTTTAGTTTTAATCTCGTTCGTCTGCGCTTTAATAACATTATTATGAACCGAAATCGTGCAAGATTTTTTTAACAATTAAGTATTAATATGGGAAATCACGCATACTATTAACGAGCGTGTACTGACTTGTATAGTAGGATTTTTTTACTTATTTTTATTCATTATATATTAATAAATCTTTAATCCAATTTTTTTCATTGTTGATTTTAACCCATAACGCCAAGGAAAACTATATTTTTTTTTACATAAATAACCTAATTTAATTTGTTTGATATGGACTTAACGTTTATTATTAAAAATAATAATAAAACAATTAATAATGTTTTTATAAGTCCACGCGTTCTAGCGTGAAAAATACGTAGATAAGTAATATTATAATATATTATATTATATAGTCACATAGGTAGTAGACTAGTATCTGATTTATATTGTACATAATGTAATACATATAAAAATATAAAATCATAGAATCTGATCAATAATAAAAAAAAGACATCGCGTATAACGCACTGCAACTCAACGATTATGTTTGGCTTGTAAAAACGATTTTAGTTCTTTAACTATGTGTGTAGGTATACAAGTTCGGAGTATGACAATAAAACGATCGCAGATAGAACAATGAGTTTTTTGGTCGTAAAGTTTTATATCTGCCGCTATTGAATGATGAATTTAAAATATAACGAAATAAAAGTTTTAGGACGTACTCGTATATATAAAATTATATATTATATTTTTGTATAAGTATATTACATTCATACGTATTTGAAAAATATAAACGAAAAATGTATATACAATAATATATAATAAAATATTAAAATAATGAATAGTATTCAAATATGCCATGTTTTTGGAGAAAATGAATTTAACATCCGTCGGTATAATGGTATTAATAATGATAATTGATAACTGCAATGTACAAATGTATGTAATATGTATATACATATTCAAAGTCCAATAGTAGTTAGTATAAGTGTATCACTATATTATTATAAAAAGAAACTGTTAAAATAGATTCTGCTTAGAGTCATTATTTAAATCACGATTTATAAGAAAAGCAATAAATTATTAAAAACATCATACTTTCATAAGTCCAAGTACTCTATATATTATTAGTATACATATAAAACTTCAATAAATAAAAAAAGACAATTTAAAAATAAAAAAACCATAAAAATTCCGAATTTCGGTAAGCCTAGTTTCCAAAAGCCCGGTAAAGTAGTTTTGTTCTTAAAAGTGTTTTTAAGGTAAAATGTCAACCTTTACATAATCTCCCCAACCAATGATATAATATATTTGTATTATTTGTCACTATTTATAAAATTGTATATTATAATACACCACGGAAATTTATGAATTTATTATTAATAATTTTATATTTATTCGAATAATCTAGAACCACATTCGATTTAGTTTTGTATTCGCGATCATATATTTTAATTCGAGCCTTGAATACAGCGTTTTCATAGTTTTCAGTCAATATACACCAATTTACAAATCGATTATACGTCGATAAAATATGATGTTTTACGATAGCACCTCGCGGTTAATGTTAAATTATATTATTAAACGCACACTATGTGTAAAATATAATAACTTCTATTCTATTTTATAATGTATACACGTACATATTCTACCACTAGTGTACCATATACTGTACAGTAGATAAGAATATAAAATATCGAGCGGCTTTTTCCCAAGGGGACATGGATTACTTTCATATACCACTGACTACCATGGTCTTGGCTTTCGAAGAAATGAGCAGGGCGAAAAGCAACGGCAGCGGCGGCGGTGTTTTTATGCTCCGAGACGAGCGTATGTCTCGTCGTCTGACTTTACGGCGGCAATCTCTCGGGAATATTTTCACGATAGACTTACCGGGCTGACGGGGACGACGGTGGCTCGTTCAAAATGTTTTTATTATGTGTTTCTGTCGGAGAGACGGTTTGTTTATCCTCGGAAACGAGTGCTTCGGAGACTGTGAGTGAGAGAGGGCGAGGAGTTCGTATGAGGAGGTTAAAACAACTTTGTCGAAAACAGCTATTATTTTATTGGATTTCGCGTATGCACGCACACACACACACGCACACACGCACACACACGTCGAGTTTTCGATCAGTTTCTCACTACACATCGCTTTGGAGACAAGGCGAGGGCGTTTTGACGATGACGCTAAGTCCAAAGACGCTGAAAAATATAATAGGAAACGTAAAAGAAATTCAAAAATACACATACAATGGTTTTATCACACAGCTTCTATATATTTGATAAAAAAAAAATAAAATACTCGATTGAGACACTCGTATTATTTAGTGATGTTTATTACCGCAGTTGGTTATGTATTTTACTGTTTCCAATTTTATTTTACCTGTTGTATATGTTTCAGTTTTATTCCACAGTATTATATTGTTTTGTCGTTGTATGATATTACGTTCCAGAATTGTTAACATTTTACAACCGACCCACGAAAATGACTATTATATTATGGTTAATATGATTTTTCATTATTTAATTTTAAAATTTTTTTTTGAATAGCTTTACGTATGTGTTATAATATTTTTAAATTATAAATATTTTCTGTTATCTTATTTAATATTTTTTATAGGTACATTAAAAATTCATAATTTAGTAAAATCATATGTCTATATAGTATTTAGTAGCAGGTAGGTATAAACAAATTGTGTTTAATTAAATTACATGTTGTTAAAATATGATCAATGGATAAATCATATTGCATGACCTCATGGCTCATAATATACATACGAACTTAAAGTTTATAATAATTGAGTTTTAACTTTGAACTGTATACACGTCAAAAATATAAGATATTACAAATTGATTAACTTAACTTAAATTTAATTATGGCAGTTAAATAACTTTATAATAGATTATAGGTAGTTGAAAATTTGATCAAAGATTGTTTGGAAAAATAAACTCGACAAAGTTTAAATAGGTGTTCAACAAACGTTTCTCTAGTCTCTACATAAATGTTTAGTATAGTAAATTTTTTATTTCGTATTAAATTTGATTACATTCGATAATATAGACAGGCACCACTCCACGTTATGGTGAAACAATAAACTATATTACGACGAAAAACATAACGTTAAAATATATTAATCTGTAAATAGTCTGACGCTACTAAGAACTGATGTTAAACGCCTTCGTTCGTTTATAGATTGCGCCTGTTCTATGCGCGTACGCCAAACTGTACGATATTAACTTATTCGCGAAAATATTTTAATGGAACGTCTGTTCCGCAAAAATGAATAAATAAAGAGAAAGGAAACGTCTTCGCGGGAACGATTGCGCACAGCGGGATAAGGGTACGACGAGAGAAAAAAAAGAAGGAGCTGGATGTTAATGTTATTCAGTTTTATAAAAATGGCACTAGCGCTGCGCCATCGCCGCCGGCGAGCGACCGTGTAGTTTCAAATTGAACACGGTGGAAATGAACCGAGAAATCGGCAAATGAGTTTTGTCGCACAAACAGATTTGACGTTATAGCTATATATATATTATATAACTGCAGCATTAGCTGTCCTGCCCTTTTTTTCTATACGCCGCCTTCTATTTGTCGTCTCTGTAGGGTTTTCTCAGGAAAATACATCCGGAAGCACAGGCGACGGCGGAAAATACTGTTTTATATTGCATCATTACGGCCGCTCCGAAACTGCAGCAGGCTGACTGGCTAGCCAGTTGAGCTTGGGAGAGGAAAACGAGCTATAACCGAAAGTGTGCAAAACGCCATTTTATAATTCATGGTTATTGAATAGCACATATGTACGAGTATAATATGTATTTCATATTATTTTGTTTTAATCGAAATTATGAATTGAAAAAAATTGTAAAACGTTGTCAGCGCATGTTTGCTGATACTACTCGATTAATTTATGATATGATCATCTTTATACGAATATTAATCTAAATGTTAAGGTTTAATTAACCAATTATTAATAGTGCGGTTAGTTCAATAATGCATTTACATCTAATAGTAATATTATTATATTAAAAGTTGTATTGATCAGAATGTCAAATTATTTAAATTGCATTATTAAAAATTAAAATGAATTAATTTTCTTTACTTTTTTCAAGAGCAAAAAGAATTTAGTCTAAAGTACTTTTAAGGTTAAAAAGAGACCTAATTTTTAAAATAATTGGGAAAAACAAATGAAAATAGTGGAAAATGAGAATATTGAATACGTAACACTTGTTTTCGACGTAATTGATATTATTTTTTTTTATTGTAGCTCAAAAATAAAAAGGTTTGGACTAATTTTATGCTATTTATAAGTTATAACACAAATCGTTCGCCGTACTGGCTTATCAAAAAACTATATTATGATATATTATATAACCATCGTGTAATATATGCGATGTTCTTGAAAAAATTGGTTCATCCTGTCGTATTGCTAATAAAAAAAACAAATAAATTATAAACTATCTTTAGAAATAGAGGTTGACTCATCGTCTCAGCCTATAATCGGTTTTCATATACAATGATTTATATAATTTAATTCAAATTCAATACATTCATTGTAAAAATAACTTACTCAATGACACATTTCAGCAAAGTTACTTTCTAGCATTTTAATTTTTAATTTTTTTTTTATTATTTATTGAATTCTTACAATATGTATAATGATAATATATACAGAGTTCTTAGACTTATGAAAGCATGATGTTTTTTAATAATTTATTGCTTTTCTTATAAATTGTGATTTAAATAATGATTGCTTGGAATAATAATAAAAAAGGACTCTGTAGTAAAACTTGTACATTTTTTCATCGTGTAAGCCACCTGCATCGTCTCATTCTTAAAATTCATGTTCAAAATACATATACAACCATTTGTATAGGTAGTTCTACTCTCGAGCTTTTTATTGTACGAAAATTTCTTATGACGATTGACATTTTTTATAGAGACCATAGAAACTTTATTGTCATCACAAAACCCATACACTGTGTATAAAATTTAAAAAAAAAATGAAAATATACGTCGAATAAACGATAGTAAATATTATTATTCATCCGTGTGTACCAATAAAACGTCCGATGCGGATGGTATTTTATCGTTTAAATGCATAAATTTAAGGTAATGCGCGTAAGTATAGCACATATAGCTGGTTTATGAATTCGTCGCGTTTCTTATACTGCGTCAAAACATAATAAAAGTTTTTGGTTTTAAAACGATTGCATCTGCTGTCCAACTATAACGGAGACGGCGGAAATTCGATAAAATTCCCGGTCGTCCCGTTTTCCATTTTATTCTTATGGCGGCAAAAAAATACCACTACCATCACCACTATCCTCGTTGAAAACAAAATGGCCTTTTGTGAAAGGAGATAGGAAAAAAAACATATACACATCGGGTCGAGCGAATAAAACGAATCATCAGCGGATGGCAGTCGCCGGTCGGTACACGCTGGAGAAAATGCATCCTTGGGGACGATTTCCTTGGTCGGACGGCCGGTCAGTTCGTCGACATAATAATATAACGAGCATAAATATAGACATACCGGCGATAGCTTAGTCGTCGGCGACCGTTGGAGTAGTTATTGTATTTTTAGGCGTTCAAAAGTAATTGACAGGATTGTCAACAATTTAACTCTAAAAGTTTACTGTTAAAAAATTAAATAAAAATAACAGCTGGTGGTCAATTCCACTCGTATTTTTCATCAGCGCGGGTCATAAAACTTGTCAGAAACTACTATTCCACCGTACTTGGTCGGCTGTGTGGAATTTGCGGTCAGTGGACAAAGGATGGCTACAGCGACGGTTGAAAATTAGTGGAAACGAGCAAGCGTTGGAATGAAATGTTATATTGTTTTACAAAGTTCAGGCACGGATACAAGGGGGGCCATGGGAGCGATGCCCCCCAAATCACGAAAAAAAAAAATCAATTCACTTAATTAATATGTCAAACGATGAAAAAAATTAAATTTTTTTATAGTTTAGGATCTTATATTTAGTTTTTATTTACATTAAATAATAATAAATACATTGTTTAGCGGATAGTTTTATTTATAATTCTGTAATTTCCAATTGTGCCGACTGACGACGCTACGGATGCCGAATGAAGTATCAGAATTTTTTTTTTTCATAAAGTATGTGCTTAAGAAGATTGTATGATTTAAAATAAAATATACATCGTGTTGTTGAATACATATTATAAATTATAATTTAGTAAAATTATTGAATTCTCGACTCACATTGTATTGCCACGCAAACCAATTTTTTTCATTATTATTTAAAGTTTGTATCTCTTTGAATAATTAGTGATTAAGTGTGAGACCCACACCATTTTATAAATAATAGATGTATTTTAGTCAACTTTTTTCACACACAAACACATATTGTAATAATAATTTATTAATGCAGAGATAATTGTATAGATAACATTTAGAATGAGAATTTCTTCAAACAAACATTGAATACTTCAAATCAATAAATACAAATTTAACAAAATATGTCGAATATTTTTCATAAACAAAAAGAAAATTAGATTTTGCTTTATAATTATTGTTGGTTCATTAATATTCAATAGTTTTTTAATAGTTTTTACTAATTGTTCTTCATTAAAGAGTGTTCTTTTTAATGCACCTACCTAGGTTTTTTATTAATTTTTAGTTGTAAGTTAATTTCTTTAAAAATTAAAGAAATATTTATAGTAATAGCATTGATTATGTATATAATAAAATTAAAATAATACATTTATGATATATATATATATATATATATTGTGCATATAATCGATGGTAATAATTATAATATAATAATATAATTATTGTATACAATATATAATTCAGGGGTGACCAAATTGCGGCTCTTTTCATCGACGTATGCGGCTCGCGGTCTTATTTACAAAAATCAAAATTTTAATTTTTTTTGCATACATTTATAAAAATAAAATGCTTTATTATTATTATTATTAATATTATTTTATAATTTCATGTTTCGTAATTTGATATGTTTATCGGATGTTAACTATCTTTATTAATTTTGTAATATAAAAGTACAGATTAAATAATTTGGTTCTTAATATAATTGCATTGATATATGTGGCTCGCGTACATAGTCATGTTGGCCACCCCTATTATATATAAATGCCCCCTCCCCTAATAATTACTCTGGATCTGCGCCTGACAAAGTTACATAATACTTAAATACACGCGTGGTTAACAGTAATATTCTAAAATATTGACAGTTCGGTACTTTTAAAAATTTCTACTGCTGTCCAACTACCTACAATTGTTCATATTCAAATTTTTCACAAACCGTCAACGTTGAAAATTATACTTTATTTTAGTTGTGTATCATTAAATAGGTATATCAACTAAAACGTTAGGATTGAAATATTTTTCAAAATGAAATTAAAAGATGATTTAATAGTTATTGTTGTCAATATACGAACATCCCGATTACATGTAGTTAAATTATAAGATTTATTGATTCCTTCTAAACATCTGTTTTGAAAAAGTTATAATATATATGAGGTAATTCCATTTATAACTCCGTCGTCAAGTGTTTATAATATCTTAATCGATTATTCGATTCTTTAGTGTTAAGTTTACAAAAAATGATATAGAACACATTCATACATTTTAGACGATATTTAATATTTATATTCTAAAATGTATTTATTTTTTATTAAAATTATAAATTAAAAACATAGGTCTTAAGGTTAAATTTAATTATGTATTTCTATAATAATTTATATGATATAGACACACGTTATACAAAAAATCTAAAATCTAAAAAATAGGTATAATTTATTTTAAAAATAATGTATAATTCAGTATCATGATTTTTATTTGATATAGGTTGGTATATTATTCAACGATATCAAAGTATCGTATGTACCTATCAATATTAAATCCGTAGGTGTTGATACATAAACGGCCGAATCGTTATACGCCCAATCAAAAAAAACTTGGGGCGTACTAATAATATTGTTTATTCCAAATTACTTAATTCATTTTTATATAATTGATTCAACTATAAAGATCGTATCTAATTATATACACGTCACGCGTTTGATTAGGCTTCAGTAAATTAGCCAAATTGTTGGTCTTTAGTTTCTGAAATACTTCAATTCACGCTTATATATAGGTGGTTGATAATGATTGGTATTTGATAAATTACTCCACTCTCACTCACCCCAAATAAAACTACTGGATGCATTTACGATTTCAGAATTTCGATGTAATGGAACAGTGGGTTTCCACTATATCAAACACGCAGTTTGTGATAAAGGATCTTCGCTAAACAAATCGCGTGCAAGTTAAATATCCAATTACTAAAATATTTTTCAGACTTTAGTCTATCTCCCTTCGTTTATCGAAACATCACTATGTTGGTTTTGAAAATAAATAATTGCACCTTTTTCAACCTTGTAGACTTGTTTTAAAGCTTGCTCGTGCCACATATATTGGAGGGATGTTTTTGATTGTGAAGTCAACAGCGACGATCTGCGACGCCGACAATCACGAGCGTTGTCTTATTATAAAAACCACCAAAATAATAAAATGCAGAAGGACGATAACTATTGGTATTAATAATAATCATTATAATATTTTATTTTATGCTCTCGTACTGTCATAATGAGGTTTTTGAAATATTTCTTTTAAAAGTGCACGTCAACTACAAAGATCAATATTGTTACATTGTGACATCGCGAGCACCGGAAATTATCAAAATATTATTTTTTTTTTATTTTAAAAAAAATATTTAAAGTTTCATTATAATTTATTAAAAAAACTTAGTCATTTCGGTAATTTAGGCAAAATATTTTCTTCGAATATGTAGTTTACAAATTTATAAAATAAACAATTAAAGTTTAAAAGTTGTACAGAAATATAGTAAAAAAAAAAAAATGAAATAAAATGTGGTTATTATTATAGTTATATTATTTATTGTTTTTAGACAATTTGTCAACCATGTTACAATGGTTATAAATGTAATCATATTTTGTCATTACTGGATGAATAAGACAGAGTTAAAAATTGTATAAGAAGTCAACCACCCTCTTTATATTTTTGATGAGGGTTATCAATAGTGGCAAATATCAAAACGATAAGCCATGAATATGCTTATTTTAAGCTCGAGTTCCTATAAGTTGTATGTGCGTCACACGTTTTCCATCCTCCGATTTGATATACTTTTTCATATACCTGTTACCGGCGTTGCAGCGTGTGCGGAGCAAATCATACGTCATTTCTCAATTTTTTATGTGCTTTTATGTGAGTAAGTGTTTATATACTTGGAGGGAGAGGAAACAATTTTGGTTAAATCGTGTGACACGCAAAAACGGTACAAACCCGTTTTTTTCATTAAATTTATTGTTGTAATATTATGTTGCTATTCTAAGGCACACCAGACAAATCGCCGACGTTTATATTTTTCCAACTTCACCGAGTAGGTATAAATAACAAATTCTTTTTCGTGTAAAATATCATATCCATTCTAAATCATACTTTACGTACTCTTTATTTTTATTTTTTTCAAACGTAGTGTAGTCACACAATTCGTTAACAATAATGTATATTTCTGCAAATTCATATTCCAGTGGTTTGAAAATAAATTTTACGTTTATTGGACATAATATATATTATATACATTAGGTTGGTCCTTATTTTTGATATTATATATATAAAATATATTATTTATATTCATGTGTAATGAATAAAAATTATTTATTTTATTATATGAATACGTACAACAACATACATTCTAAATCTATTTATATAATTAACATTTTATAAGAACCTCAAAAAATGATTACTATCATAAATTTATACTATAATACGTCTTAATTGATTTGTTTAAGATAATCTGGTTTTGATTTTGAAAATTCTACGTTAAGATATACTTTACAAACATTGATCATTGAAATTGGAGTGACTGGAGTGACATGAACATTTGTAACACTGACATAGATAAAACTGAAAGATAATATTTCTGTCAAAACCATAATTTGGACCTTTGAAATCACAAATATATAGTGTAATAAATAATTTAAGTATAAATGACTGAAGGACATGGATTTATGGTACTAGTTATTTCTGACGTTGCATTATTGAAATTATATTGGTTTTAACCATATATCAGCATAACAACTGCAATATCATTAAATAACGTTAATAAAATCGTATTGTTTTTGGATAGTTAATGTATAAATAACATTTGAAACGAATAACAAAAGTATAATATCCAACGTATCAAATTGTAAGTCAATCGAAAAATATAATAATTTTATCGATTTGATTTGAGTCTTGAGCTTATTGCTAGTACGGTTTATAATTAAAATTTTGGTATAAGTTTAATAATATAATACAAAAGTAGAAATATTATCTGTGTATAAAATTCTATTAGAATAAAATGGTTACGATTCGATATCTTTAAAAAAAAATAATATTAAAAGAGTTTAGAGAATATATATTGTTATTGCGTCATGTTATTTTATCTGGAATACGCCATTCGGAAAATACGAAATAGGTAGGTACTGGCGTCGAACACGGTCCGTAAAACAATAATATGACGCGTGGGCGCTTAGGAATAATAATAATAAACCGACGCGGTTTAAATCTAATTTCGACTTTACGCAGAAACCTTTTGTTTTCCCCCGTTACGCCTCTTTATTCCGCCACACGCCAAAATCGTTTACTTTTTCCAATAATATTATAACGACGGTGGCAGCAGTCTCGGCGGAGAAGCATTGGGTTGTCAGAGTTGCAAAAAAAAGAAAAATCAACGGATATCGCTGTGGATAGGTGTAGATTAGAAATACGTGTTCGGGCGAGTTCCTAGTCGAGGTGCGCTCAGCCGGCCCGGTTTCGAATTGACGTTTTGATGGATTAGAGTTCGGTGGCCTCTAGACCTCTCCCGAAAGTGAATCCGTGTGGCGGGGTTATGGGGGGGGGTATACGTACACGAGTGTTGGAGTCAGACCGGTCAGCTGGATTTATACACACACACGCACAATATATACAGGGTACAACAATCAATACGCGTGGGCGGATGTATGTGTATAATATATTATATATATATATATATATATATATTAGGGCCAGGGGAGTTAAACCAAACGATCGTTATACGCCATCGCCTCTTGCCTCTTCCAACCTCGACACGACCCTCGTCTCACCCCCAACACCCTGCACTATCATTTCTCTCTCTTAAATCGACGTTACGGCGTGCGAGCGGATAGAGAAGCCCCGCGTAGTCAATTTTTTTTCCGTTTGATACGGTTGAATTATGTTTCGTACGTGGTGAGCCGCGAACGGGCCGAGACCCGGAGTTATAACGACTATGACGGCGCAGGCAAGATTTCACATAAAATACGTATAAGTGTGTGTGGTTCAAAAATATAGTCGTGCGGTTACGATGATCTCTCTCTCTCTCTCTCTCTCTATTTTCCCTTCATGCATACCCACTTCCACGCATACAATATATATATATATTTTACTACGTACGAGATATAATAACGGTTATAACTATATATGGACCTGACCGAAACTACCACGTTTTGCTTTCAACTCGTCGACTGCGCCGCGGTGGATATTATTGTTATCGCGTGACGCGTACAATGTGCTGGAAATCAAATGTCGTATACCGGCCGCAGCCTATTATATTAAAATGTATAATATTATTTAGTCTACCAAAGTTCGACTTCCCCCGAATGAACTTGAAAAAAAAGGGTCGAAACCCGTCAAACGTATAAACTTTCGTGCAATGATAACAATAACTCTCGGCGAACACAGTTGGCTTGAATCGTATACTACAGCGGCTACACGTCTTTATCCGTTGACCAGACGTATAGATAGGTGTGCAGTAAATAATATTATAACACCAATATCTACTGAAATTGTATAATGTTGTTTATCGATTTGTACGATTTGTGTGTCCAATATGTATCTGTATTAGTAGACTTGAGAGAGAAATAGATCCGATATTATAATGTTATTGCCTTATAAGCTAAGGCGGTGAGGAAATTTACACACAACTTTATACTTCTTTAATGAATTGATTACTATGTAATCGTTAACCTAAACGTTACAATATATTTGCTACAACGCATTCTTTATCATTAAACTATATAAATAAATAAATAGTATAAGAACTTACTATGTAAATGTAGTCTAGGAATAGAGTAAATTTATAATAGGCATACTCTCCAAATTTATTTACATTTAAAAACTGCCTTAAGTCTATACAGTTATTTGCTTAGTGATGGAGAAATAGTTATTAGACGGGTGGATGCTGAATATCTATTGTTGTAAAACATAAACTTAAAACAGTTACAACAGTCATGAAAACTAATATGAATTACCAGTAGAAATTGATTTTTTTTATTAAAGCTACTAAACTTATAAAAAACTATGTACTCATATTACATTTCCAAGCATTTTCTTTGACCCTTCCTCCAATTCAAAGTATTTTTATTGCCCCACTAGATGACAGATGAGAATTTTCTGCTCAGAATTTAAAATCATCGGAGAAAAGATAAGTTTAAAATAAAATATTTATGAGTACTTATTCAAAAACCAAGTTTTGCTCAAAATTGTAATTTTTTTGATTATAATTATTTTTTTTCCATGAACATAAAATATTATATTCATGATTATTATAGTTGTAAAATATTTAATATTCGTAAAACGATAAATTTATCTAGTAATAAATGTCTATATTTTACACCAATATCTTACCTAAATATCAAAATAACTTAAATAATAAATATACTATAATTTTAACAGCAGAATTACTTTTCATATCGAAGTTTAGGTAATATATTATATTTCCATGTATGATACATTTAGCATTTTTATTTATGATTATGAATTTTATTATATTTATTGTTGATAAAGTATTAATCCTACTTCTTAATAGGTATATTAATATCGAATTATTTTTAAGATTTTGTATTTTTAAAATTAAAATTCATATATACCATCCAATAATACAATTAAATACGAATACAACATAATAATTCATTATTTTATACACAGCAATTATACTGAAATACTTTGAGTGCCTGTTATATAATAACACGTTGCTTCAGTAGTTCAGTTACTTAAGGTGTGCAGTTATTATTATTAAAAGGAATTTATCAATCATGTTGTATAAAAAATAAAATAAAAATAATGTAAAGATTAATTAATTAGACAAGTGTATCTAAATATAATTTGACCGATGGCTTAAAAGCATTATCGAATAATATCATGCTGGTGCATAGTTCCAACTTTTAAGTTTATATTATATAATATTATACATATAACATATATTTTATTAGTTATACGAAATTACAAAAAATGTATTTATATATTCTATACAATTTCACGACAGGCTAAATTTGTAGTTTTTATTGGTTAAGGATTTCTTAAAAATTAAATAAATATAATATGAACGCTAATCATATAAATAAAATGGTATTTTTTTTTATTTTATATTCAATTTCAATGATAGAATATTATTATTTTCAATATTAAAAATATTTCACGCATTCAATGGCGGAAATTGCTTTGACAGCAGGTAGACTACTAGAATTATAATCTAAAGCCAATTTCCAATCTGTTAGTATGGGTATATATGCTACGCATGAATTTTTAATAATTATGTATACGCATATGATAATATTATTATTAAACAATATAATTATCATGCCTGAAACATTTTTGATTCACTACAGAATCTAAAAATTGAATGTATGTATATACTATATTGTGTTTAATGTTTATTATATGATTGCAAGTTGGTGGGTGGTTAAAAGGGTGCTATAATTAATTTGGTGGCATGTGATTATTGCTCTCGCGCATATTTTATATATTATTATACTTTTATGTGTATACCATTCGAAATAACACTAATTATAAATACAAATTAATATTATCATATACACTCCATATTATATAATGTACCTACCCCTTATAACCAAATCCTAGTCGATACATGAATGTAAAACATACCACCGCCGGTCAAATAATTGTGCTATACCAAAATTATTATTACAATATTATTTTTAATATAGACGGAAAAATGTATGTAGTTAAAATTTACATAAAACGCATCCGAATCATAAGAACTGTATACCTACTATATTGTGAAAATATATTATTCATATTTTATGTAAGGTAAAAAACCAGCGAATTTGGTCTGATGTATATAGTAGGACTAAATATTGGTAGATAATTGTAACGAATGTGTTAAATATTAATTAAATAATAAATCATTTTATACGTAGAACCTGAGTGAAGGACCTGAGAAAATCAGTATATTGTGCTATTTCTAAGGTTGAATTGTATCTTATCAATTATTATACGTGTTATTATTATTATATGAATTCGGTTGGCTGAACTAATAATTTTAACCACATGTATTATACACAACTTATTAGTTAATATCTAGCCGTATTTTGGTGTGAATTAGTTTGAAAATATAACGTGGAATATTTTGTAAAAAAGGGATTCGAAAGAAAGTTGACAAAGGGGGTGGGATGAAGTAAAAGTCTTTCGTTAGGAGTTCTCGTTCTACAAAAGTTTAAGAACCGCTGAACTAGATCAAATTTGATACTAAAAATCATCCTCAAAGATGGATTTTAAAGTAAAATTGTCCTACTCCAAAAAGTGTTGTCAGATACATTAAAAATACATTATTGTAAAACCACTAAAACTAATACAATCTTTAGAATCTAAAATTTAATATCAAAAGTGATTTTTGATATAACAAATAGATAGACAAGTAGAATTATATAATTTTTCGCTCTACTATAATACAACATAATAATAATAATAATAATATGATATACATATAATTAATTATAATTATAATTATATTATAATTTATTTCTATAAATACAAATATTTGGTACTAAACAAGTCAAAGTTGAAACACGTGTTTCATATTGTGTTAAAAAAAATAATATTATAGTATTATTTGTTATACAAATTTTAAACATAAAAAAAAAAATAAGTATATATATTAAAAATAAGCTTTTTGTGTGCAAATTATCATGTATAGATATATAAAATATTGTTAAACGCCTAATGGCGTCGCTAAAAGGACGAGAAAATAAAATAAAAGCCGTCATACGAAATTCGCGTGCTTAATGTATCTCAGGGTCATTAGACACTGCGCGTGCCAAACACCGAAAATGCCACAACGCACTAAATAAGTGCATGTAGTTATATCCATTAAAGAGCGAGAGAGTTCATTTCCCTCAGTTTTCTCTTTCACCGACGTGGTATATACTATAATTTTTTTTGTCCTTTATACAATAATAATAATAATGATGATGATAATAATACACTATTAAGAAATAACGTCATTAACGACATATTACCAATTATGAAGTAGATACTTATAATACATATATTGTACATATATATAAATATATGAAAAATGAGTTCAGATTTATGAATTGTATATATTACTATAGATTAATATTTTATACACGTTTAAAATATATTTTTTTAATTACTTGTTACTTTCATCTATATCCTATAATATCAATACTGTTAACATAGATAATACATATTGATAAGGTACGTACAATAGTATAATTAAAATATTTAACAAGATATTAGGGACATTGGATGTGTTTAAAAATAACAAATTTTTGTTACAGTGTGTGGTAATAGTCATGAACAATATAATTAAAATTAATATTGACCATTATTTATGATGTTGTTCAACACTGTAATGAAACACTATTGCCTACACTTCTTGCGCTCAACACATTATGTTTAAAAAAAAGGCTTGGAAGTGTACGAAAAGGGGGTGTTGGAAACTCGTTTTTGCTTCATTCATCTCGTCGCAGGATAATGGTGAATTATTAATATACATTTGAAAGCAATGATAAATCATCGCATTTGAAAACGATTTTGAGCCGAGCACGGTTTACTATGTTTTTAGTACGTGATTAAATTGTTAAGTTTTACATAAAAAGAAAATGGTTAAAATGATTTAAAATTATTTCACGTATCGTACAATATTTGTTGATACTGATTTTTTGAAGAGGGGATAAGATTTAATTTAAATGTAATAAATTTAGAGAATTTTAAATATTATGTTATCATAACTGCTTAGATGTTACCATGCAATAACCGGATATCCAAACCTAATATATTAATACTACTCGTATCAAGAGTGGAAATATAACAATAAAACCTATAATACTTTCCCCTATATATTTATACTTCACTAGGCTGGTCCATGTGCTGGACAACCATATTGGTTTCTAGATGATCATTGCGTCGAATACCACTAGTGCTTGGAGTGTCTGTGTGATGTCTTGATTGTGCCTTATTAAATATTCAATATTATCGATACAAAATGTCGCAGTAACACCCTTAAATCAATCCAAGAGCTAGGAAATAACCTAAAATCCTGAATATTACGTTGGATATCGATGCAGAATAATAATCATTTAAAAAAACGTAATGTTTATAGTAAAGTCAAGAAATTTCGTTCAGCCCAGGTCTGTTGAACGGGTCTTCTCGGTCCATTTATTTTTGAGTATTATTAATATATTTTACACATACAAGGCTTACACAAAGCTGAGAGAAATAACATGCGTCTTAAAACATTAAACACTTGAATTGTCGCGTATAAACCGATGCAAATTATATATATATTATTCTAAGCCATTGAGCTTTTGACGCTTTTAATTTCACCGTCAGCATGTGGCAGTGTCCAAATAAGGCTTTCCGAATGCCGAGCACGTTGGCCGCCGACGCGTATACAAAAGCAGTTCTTCATCCGTACTGTCCCGTCCAGCAGACGTTTTCAAAGGATCCTTTGTGCGAATACACACAACACTCTCTTACCCATCAACCACGGAGTAACCCCGTAATGGCGAAATATATATGTACAGCATACGCCTTGTTATGTCGAGGAGAGGCTGCGATGATGGGTGAATATTATTATTATTATTATTATCACTATATGCATAATAGGAACACTTTATTGTTTGCGGTATACATTTTTTCCTGTCTTTTTTGGATCCCGCTTATCTTTTTTATATTTTTTCTGATGCATAAGTATATAATATGTATTATGTATGCATAATTCTATTCGGTTGTTCGCTCTCTAAAAAAATTCATCCGCAGTGTATCAAACTATCTACGCGAAATTTTCCTTTTAAAAAGCAAGGACTGCGTACACCATACAACTTTATTATTTTGTACATAAAAAAAATTTATATTTAAGTAAAAGGAAAATAAGTGTTTTACCTCGTTCAAATTTTATTTTTAAAAGAATTACTTTGTGTGCGGTGATTTCTTGAACATCGTTTTTAAATAGGCTCGTCCGCTAACAATAATAATAAATATTAAATAATGGACATCGCGTGTTGCTTCTTGAACGTTCATATAAATAACGTTTATATTAATAAATAACGTCAAATAATTACTTCATTAAATATATATTATTATCTTTAGTGTATATAACAAAATGTTGATAATGTAACGGGGCTTGTTGTTATATAAGATATTTTAGTTATAGATATAAATACAATAATGATGTTCAAACTAATTTTAATATACACTGAATAAAACAGAAAAATAAAATTCACTATACTCTTAAAATTTTACAAACAATGAACTAAATATGAGTTTTTTGGAACTATATTTGAACCAATAATATTATTACAATCCTAATGTCGCAAAAATAAACATTAATATATATATAGAGAGTTAATAAAATAATAACACATTGACAATACCTACTATATTTGCACTTGAAGAGTTATTTTTCGATTAGATTTTACTATGAAATTCATTTACATCAGTTTGCCACTCGTACAGACACAATCATCTTTTGCGCCTTGGATGTATAAAACGCAATTGCATTAAAGACGCGTAAACTTTTTCCTATTCCCGAGGACATCGGCTGAAATTAACTTCTTATAGTAATTTATCGTGAATATACGACCGAAACACCGTTTATTATGTTTTTTATAGACAACTATAAATGGTTTTTATATTCTCTACTTCGGAATTTAATTAAAACGTGATCACTGATCGGCGTAAGTGCATATGAGTGTTAAAACGTTAAGGTAGGTGTGAGTAGAACAATAATTTAATTCAGTTAATTTATATATGCGTCTATACACGAATAAATAGTTTATCGATTTTGTTCTTATAAATGTACACATTTCAGTAATATATATTGTATAAAACAATATTTAATGACCTTTTAATAATGTAATGAGATTGAAATTACCTTATTTATTACACATTTTTAATGCATTCATTTATTTTCATCGAAGAATAAGTTCTACGTTAGCCCTAAATGAGAATCTTTAAAAATCACCTAGTTTTATTTTAAATTTCACTATACTGAAAATCTAGATCAATACATACCTTGTTTGATATAATAACGTTGTAATAACTATAGATTTTAACATATTATGTTCTTCTAATTATTGTAATAAGTGGAATTTAAATACTTACATACTTTTCCAAATATTATTTAAAACACACATTCTGTAGATACTCTACCAAAATGAATAATGGCTTGTATATATTTTTAATTTAACATATATATTTTATTTTTAATAATAAGAAATATTAATTTATTCTTTAATCATAGTTTACAATAAGTACTGAACATGTTTGAAGATAATTATAAAAATGCAGTAAGGAGCGTATTGTGTGTGCACTCGTTATAATAGTAAACTCTAGAAGTGAGTCAATGATATAAATTACAATAATATTGATATATGATAACTCAAATACTGTATTATTTAAACATTAAAAAAATCAATTTTGTGATTATAACGCAAAATATTATCAAGCGTTATAAAGAATTATTTTAGGTTAATTATTTAACCGTTTTATTTTAATTTAATAGTGGAAGTCAGTTATGTTTAGCTAAAGTTTAAGTAAATATTATAAATAAATAATTTACAACTAAATTAAATAAAACTTTTTAGTACTATTACCTATACCAGGGGTCGCTAACCTTTTCAAACAAGTGAGCTACTTTTGAAATTTTAAGACTCTAGTGATCGACCTAGGAAAAAATTTTTCTTCTGCAAGTTTTGAAAATTCTTGTATATGATAGGAGTAGCTACTCGTATACTTGAATCCAAATTACTGTTTGTAACTTTTGACCGATGTTTGTTCTTTAAGTATTTCATACTCGAAAATGTTGACTCGCATAACTAAGTTGAACCAAAAAATGGGTTATGCTTCGTAGATTTGGGTATTTTTGAGTCCTTGCGTGTTTCCAAAACTGTGTCTCAAAATCTCAAAAAATGGATTTGATATACATTGCGCAACTGACTCAAGTATTTTAGTCGTTGAATGTTCTTTTAAATTCGGAACGTAAATGTCGAATTATATTTATGTGGTTTGTAGGATCGTAAATATTTTCAGAAAAAATTAATTATTGTTTCTTGAAGCGTAGGGAAATGCTGGACATCATCATTTTTAATTTTATTTTTCCAATATGCTAATTTACTAGAAAACGCTTGAACATTTGATATCATATTAATAATTTGTTTTTCTTTTCCTTGTAACTCTAAATTTAAAAAATTAATTTATTCAGTAATATCTATTAAAAATACAAAATTTTCAAGCCATTTTATATACTGATAATGGTGAATTCCTAGAATACAATATAGCAATTCACAGTATCTGATTATTTATTACGCGATCGACCGATAGTGGTAAAATTAATTTTTATAACAATCGACATGTATTCTTAGAAAAATCGACCAGTCGATCGTGATCGACTGGTTGGCGACCCTTGACCTATGCTGTATCGTGTGTTGAATTAGATGCACTCAAAGCTGCTAACATAGAAAATAATCAAAATCACCATAGTTATTATTGAATCTAAACCATTTATTATATTGATCTGCAAAAAACAGCCTTGCTTTTAATTTTTATTTTGATAACGAATTTAAACTTCGCTGTTTGTGTATATGTTTTGAATAAATAATAACTACAATGGGTAAGACTTAATTTAAAAATTTTATAATAACTGTTATTTTCTATATTATTATTTTTTCCCTTGTATTTTGTATTCTTTTATGTACTCTCTTTGCCCGAATGGCTGATAATCAATCAACCAAATAAATAATTAAAAATATGCTGTTATTGCTATTGTCGACCATATAGTGTTGCAATATAAAATATTCGACATGTACCTAATATCGGCCAAAATGCAGTTGATTTTTGGTATTGTTTAAAGAGCACACATTGAATAATTCTTTAGAGAGTGAACGCGTAATCGAAATAAACCATGCAAGACCATAATTATACTTCGATCAAATGCAAAATCACACCGTCCTCGATGGGAACCATTGTGAAAAAATCGCAAAACGCTCAGACTACGAAGATCTTAGAAAACTCGGAATTTTTAGGTTTAATCGCTAAACCGTACTTTAGATCGATGCCAAACATAAAAATAATGACCGATTCCGATGAATCGCGACAGAATCCTGACGCGCCACTCGAATATCGTCCATCACCAATCCTGCTGGCCAGTTACGCAGGACCGCAGATGCGGCGAATGATCACGATCGTAAACGCTGCTGTGATGGCTAACTCGTCGCTGTTGCGCTAACATTCCGATGATGATACACATAACGTAGGTCCATCGGATGTGGCGAGCCCCGTTGAAATCACTGGTCCGCCAGCGAGGCGATCTGTTTCATTGCCGAATATTTCGATAAGCGTGACGTCTATCAAAATAGAAATGCAAATTTTGACAGACGATTCGCATAACGTGGCATCGATAATCATAAAAAATAAACGAGGATCTTTTTGGAAACGGACAAAAAGGTTTTTCCGACGTTTGATTTGCTGTTGTGCTTAATAAATATACGGCGTAGCATAGAATGTTATTTTTGTACCTATTTTAATATATAGCTTATAGCGATACATATAACGCATATACACATATTTATAGCGTACAGTGTACTAAAAATTATATTTGATGTAAATACAATTATTTGTTAAATTATTTAATTGTTTATTATTTTATAATTTTTTTTTAAATTTTATTTTAAAATTAGTTTATGGGCGACTTGTGATATATTGTAGATAGATACTTTTGTATTTTTTTTTGTACCCGGTTAAACTAGTTTAAAACTCTATTGTAACGCTCTCGGGCTCTCCGTGTAGCACATACTTACAGAATGACCTCAGCCATAAGACATATAAGATATATATATATATATATCAAGGTACGAACGAGATTAATAACATTTAAATTATAATTAAAAACCATATTTGTGGGTTTCTTAGAAAAATTAATAATTACATTTATTAATATTTAAGGAAAGGACGTTTTGAAAGCACCAGTGTTAAAGCTTATTAAATCACTTTGGAGACCCTCAGTATCAGATAGAAAAATATTCGCATCATCAACAAAAAGTAAGATATTATAGTTGCTAAAGGAAAAATTTTTAAATAAATAGGAGACAGGTGATTACCTTGTGGAATGCCTGAAGTGACTTCAATTTCTTATTTTAAGATCATAGTTATAGATTATCATATTTTTATGATTTTTTAAATGGAATTTTGACAGCCACATTGTTATGATTCTGATTACAAAAAGTATATTCTAAAGAAAAAAGCTTGTTCACACGTCATGATTGATGGCACCTAAATGTTTTTTTGTGAACGTGCATCTGAACATCAACAATTTAGATAATATGTAATTGATATTTTAAAAATATTTATCTCATTAAAATGTTTTATTGATTTTTATCAATTTTTATTCTGATTTGTATCTCGTTTTTTCTGACGCATCAAATTCAATTACGTATTGGTCAGGCAAGGCGTGCAGGGCTAAGATATTTTGTAATAATTATTAAAGAAATAGTGCAGGTGGTATTAAATAATATAAAGATACTATATTATGTGTGTGTGGATGTTTGTAGTGTTGGTTAATGAAAAGTGACTAGTCAAACAAAGATTAATAAATAACGACAAATTGTTCTAAATAATGGATGTAAAGGTATGTAAACGAATTTGGCCACAAAAAGAATGTGCTTAATTTATTATAAGGGCTCGCGTAGCGGTGGTATTTATACAGTGTGTTGCGCATAACGTGTAGGGTGTCAGCGGCGGCGGCTGCCTATAAGTAGCGGTTGACGCTATATATTCTGACCCGCAAGCATAAAATGTAAATATTGAATTATGGAAAATTATATTCACCCAAAATTATTCAAATTCTAACGTAACGCACACTATCCTTCAATCCTTGATCACCCACACCCGTCCGATTAAATTTTGCCATCGCAATATTGGTAGGGGCTGCATTATACGTTGTACGTAGCGTAGGTACATGATTTGATTAATCTGTTCATAGGTAGTGTATGAATGTGTAGTTGTAATACAACTGTTTTGTTAATTTTTTTTAAACTATAGGATGTATTTATACAGAATAAATAAACTATAACTCACGTTTGAAATGCTAAAAATATAAATAATACCGGTAGGAAAATTAAAGAAAATAAATATTTTTATGTTTGCTATTGTATTATTGCAATTATTTTTTTTTGTAATATTAATTTCAATAAAGACATACAAAATATAATATTAAATTTTAACTTATAAGTTATCAACTGTTTTAAACATGTGCAAAAAATTGTATTGAATTAAAATCCTTACAGCTTCTTTTTATCAGAAACACAGTTTTGATTATTTTTAGCGCTATTTTAAAAAGGGAAGAATATATTTTCACAGCTTACTCGCTAGAAAATACTATATTTTTTTTTTTTGAGCACCCAGACAGGCAGGTGAATGTTAATCTACTTACGCTAAGTAAAGCTCGTACTGAAAGTACCTACGGAACGCTGTTGTGAAAATCCCAGGTGGTCATCCATTAGAAATGTAGTAATGTTCGGCACTCGGCTTAACTCCGGTACCTATACAACAGTACATTCACAAACACACTTACATTCGTATGTACACAAACATGGTCATATAATCCGGTCACATTTAATACTCATGTGCTCTCGAAATGGACTGACAACCACCGCGGAGGAAAAAATAAATAATACAAATACCACCACATAAAAAATACGACATTAAATGTAATAGGTACTATATGTATATTTTTTAGATGTTATTCGTTATTTTGTAATAAACATTTAAAGTTAATATAATGTGTATCGTTACCTATCATTCTTAACTAAATTAAATCAAATTTTAGCACGATAATGGGCTTTTGCAAGTATCATATTGAGACATTCTCGTTTATATTATTAGGTGAAATGTTTAAATGAAATACTATTTAAATTAAAATATAGTCACGTACATTTTAATTTTATCTTAAGAGTTCAGATTCAAAACACATTAAATAATAAAAGGTACATGAAAATAAAATAGTTATAGTACAATTCATTGATGAATAAAATAACATTAGACACGGAAAGAATAAATCTTGTTCTATTTACGTACTTGGAATGATGATAACAAAGTAGTATGGTAGTTTTCTTTGCTAGTGATAAGTTACTTTATTAAATATTTGCACTTTTTTAACTTTAAGACTTTTATAATTTATAAACAAATCAAATTTGTGATATATACGTCATAATTACTCATAAATAGTACATTATATTATTCTGATTGTATAGATTTCAGCATTCGGATACAGATAAAAATTTCGTCTTAAAACTTATTGACTTTCAAAAAATTTTATTTTTACGTCAAACTTGAATAAAATATATTATTTACGTAATTCATTTATGCATGTTTTTTCAATTAAAAAAAAAATATTTTTAAAGTCTTGTTAAGTTACTTAGAATAATAAAGAAAACATTATACATAATATTTTTGATTTTAACTGATTTATGTTTTTAACATAGGTATTGTAGTTATTTTTATTAATACGTCTTACTAAGTATTTAAATAAAATATTATTATTGTTATTGTTATTGGATTATAATACCTATAGAATTGTTCTTATTTAAATTAAAAAAACCCGACAAGCCGAGCATTGTAGCTGTTAAAAATATCAAAAAAATAAAACAAAAATTTTATCCTTAAAGAAATATTTAAAACCTTGAACCTAATCTAGACTATTGTGTGATCATTGAATGAATATATTATTTTAACAAGAAAAAGCTGTAAGATAATAATGACAAATAAAGCATCTTTACTAAACATTTTGATCCCATGTATAAATGCTTAGTAAATTAAATGTCCTCCGTCTTCAATTTTATTCTTGTAAATCAATATACCGACCATTTTAATCTATTTAATGCTTTAAAAAGTACAATATACTAAAATTATTTTAATTCTTAACACTATATAATAATATTTTTAATAAATGAAAGGTTTTTTTAAGAAATTATTTGTTTTTGAAGTATATTTTTATTTTCTTTAATGATAATATTATACTATTACCGTCGCTTAATTATAGATTATTAAATATATTTACTAACGATAGTTATTGCTGTATATTATATAATGTGTAAATATTATATAAACATCGTATATTATACACTCAGCTTTGTTTGTCAGTAATTTGTAATGTTAAGTTATTTTTTCATGTCTTTTTCTTTTAGTGAATAATTTTAATAGTAATAATATAATATTAAAGTAAAAATTTCTTTTTAAAGTCAGCTAGATACCTATAATAGATACACGAGTACTGTATTTATTTATATAATAATATACCATATATATACATATGTTTTATCTACATTAAATGTTTTGTAGATATGTTATTATTATCCTTAGTAATAATTTAATCAATATTCATAATTAATATACGTAAATTATTTTAAATGAATCTGTTCCCATTAGATTTGAATAATTATGGTGTCACATTACTATAAGTATTTAAATTATAAGTACATAATAAATACATTTTTTATTATAAGGATAAAAAACTAATTGAGAGGCTAGTTCAAGGTTTGTTTTAATTAAATTTAACATTATTTAATATTAAAATAATTACTTGAGTACGCTATTGTTCTTAACCTTTGTCAGCGTACAGTGGGAGTGAAAATCTACCTTTAAGGTATAGGTAGATAAATATAATTTATATTAGTGGTTCTTAAATTTTTTGATTGTGAGGACATTTTAGCTGTTATAAAAAGTAATAAAAATATAGAACCTTGAAATACCACAAATTATTAAATTTAAAAACTATTTTATTCATCACTTCATTGCTTAATTTATTCCCAATGGCCCCTGTATCGTATACAAAGCTAAAAATCTGAATTCTTTTCTAGATTCATAGTTTGAGTATATACATTTATAGTTGCTCATATGTGACTTTTAGTTTTCTCGTAGATAGTTGTTTATAAATATTTCAATTTCTGCTTTTGAAAAGTATATGCACCACACACGAATAGATAGATTGACAGTATACTTTTTGGGCGTGAACTTTTTCGAGTAGTTATTTGAAATGCTTGTCATGCTTCATACACTTAAATTGTATAATTTATGTATGTTTTCAAGACTTCGATATTTTAAATAAATGATTTGCCGTACAAAAAGTTATATGGGAAATGCAGGGGCATATTTTTTACGCTGTAAAATAGGTAGGTATATACTAAGTGCGCGTAAACCGTAATCAGAAACCACGCCCGTTCTCAAAGGTTAACTATAATATAATATTATTATAGGTAGGCAATGTAGGCATATATAGCAGTAAATGATACATATTCGGGATAACGATGATGATATGATTTGGTTAGTCGTACAATCGATATGTATACGATTACGCATATAACCATGACGTCCGTCATGAAAAAAACGCAATGTAATGTTATATCAGAAGAATATATAATAGAGCATATATACGAGTAATCATTGTAATATATAATAATATGGCATTATGTGTGCGAGAATGTTTATTATTATCGTATAATATGAATACCAAATGACTTTGTATATGCAATTTGTTAAACTAACAAGATGACACGATATATATGTATAATAGTATAACGAACCGAAGTCTATTTATTGCACAAAAAGACTTCAAAGTGAAATCAGAAAAAAAACATAATTATAGTTTAGATCCTATGTTTATTATGGCTTTTGCAGTTCAACGCAGTAGATACAATATATTGTATATCTCATTTTTTGTAACTTAACATCAAATTATACTTTAAATTATTTATAACATTGTAATATTATTATTATATGGAAATAACAGAAATAAGTAACATAACTAGCTGTGATATTATATAGGCATAATATACAATTTTAGGGATTAGAGATACATTTAATGACATGGTTTGACGTGAATGTGAAGTGGAATTAATAATAGTATAATAGTAAACATATTCTTATAAATTATTATAACTTACAAGTGAAATATTAAAAATGTTCATTATTCCAATATTAAAACATGGCTACATAAAATAATATTACTTTTACTAGAACGTTAGTTCTTTTATAGAATGAAGGATAAATTCTACAATGGAAAGATTTTTTTCAAAACAAAAATGTAGGTTGATATGGCGAGTACAAGGATTAAATAAAGCTTAAAAAATAACTAAATTTGTTTGACCAAAATATTATACTCTTTAAACTTAAAGACATATTATTATATATACTTATGAAAAAGAATTTTATTTTATATTCCTTTCGAAGTTAAAAAAAATCCAAAGTTTTGTAATCATTAATAAATCTACATTAAATCATATTTTTAAATAATAACAAATTATTAACAATATGTATATTATTATTAGTGAAAAAAATAAACTTCCGTAATAACTCAAAATCATAGTAAAAACGATTAAGTATTTGCGTTCATTTAATACCTAAATGTTTTTTCAATAATGACTTATTATTTTATATTTTTAATTAGGTATTATTTTTACTTACATATTTATCTTGATAACGTATCATTTTGTGTGTATATATTTCAATAATCTGTTTTAATTGAATTGTATTAATGGCCATTTAAGTCAAAGCGGAAGATCGATAATAAAAGAAAACCTTCAAATTTAAACAATAAAAGTCACTTTTTGTTCTCTATTAATCTCAAAGTGAGTTTTAAGAATTTACATGGATATTGTGTGTAAATGATTTTAACATAGATGCACCTAAAATAATGACGAAAATCTTTTAATCAGGTGCAGTAACCAAATTCTCATGTTTGGTACAATATTACCAATCAAACGCGTTCTGATTCTATTATTCAAATAGCTCCAAAAGTCCTCTAGTTATATAAATTTAAGGAAATTAATACTGGAAATTAGCACTTTAATTAAAAAAAAAAAAAAACACCATCGAGCATTATCACGCCCTTTCGATGTACGGCTATGAATAATGCGCTAAAACTGGTGTGTATAAAATAACACGAACAGACGCATTCGCGAAAGTTAAGTGGAAGGAGTGGGTTGAAATTACCACCGAAGAATAATATTATAATATTAGGCGATGCATGAAGAACAAGGATTAGCCAAGCTGTTGACGGTATATATACTATGCATATATATATATATATATGGTTTTCGTGCAGATATACCGCAGGAAAAGGAAATGTTTTCATACAATGACCTGTGCGCGTAGTGTTGGTTTGCATAAGCTCTTTGTGTTTTGGCTATTTTGTATTTTTTTACGCGTTTTATTATCGTTATGATAATAATATTCCGAGTAGGTAGGTTTAAAGTTTTATTGTTTTTCTTTGGTCGTGAGTGGGTACACAACGGTTTTTGTTCGGACTTATAAATGTTTTTCCCTTAGTTTTTGATAATCACATATTTGCATTAGCGTTCCACGGACTGTGTTATTGCTGTTATTTTTAACATATTAATAATTGTATTGATTTAATAATATATAATCTGAGACAGTGACGTTATTATTATTGTCTAAAATCGGTTTTTCTTTCTATTATTCGTAGACTGGAGCGCAAAACACAAAAGGTGGAATAAAATCTAAATTGATTAAAGCGCACGGAAACGGTCTAATAAATAAAAGTAAGTAAAACGCTTGTAAATTAAATTTACGTTTTTCCATTATCGAAATTGGTCGTTTATATACTGTCCGTAACACCCGTGTGTGCGTGCGTAAACATATACACCACCCATAGACACGCGCTCACACTACAAACACAAACACACATATTATGTATAATTTATATATACTATTGGTAGTTAGTACACAAATATAAATATAATATTATGCGATAATTCCAATTAAATTCGATTTCTCCGAAAACGTTCGCATTATACGCGTTTATCGTTACGTATACTGATATATTATAATAAAGTTCTCGTCTGTTGCGTGCCAGAGTGGTATTATACTATTTAATACTAAATGGCGCACAACAATAATTATACATAGTACAGTTTCGACTGAAAAAAAGCAAAATAAATTACGGGACGGTAAACGAACGAAGAGACGATAATGATAATAATAATAATAATAATAATAATACTACGTGTCGCGCGAAGAGCACCAAAAGAAAAATAACGAATAAATACGTTTCGTGCGCGGGAAAAGCGGAGTCGTTGTTATTTGAAACCATCGTGATAGGTCGCGGTCGGGTTAGAGGGGTGAGTTTAGTCGGGTCTCGCGATCTCCGGCGTCGGCGGCGGAGGACTGCACGACGGTTCTCAGAGATTTAAAATTTAAAATGCAAAGACCGCTTCTCCGCCCTAGGTTTTTTCTTTTTTAAGGAGCTAGTCGAATATATTATTATATAGAATATAAAAGGTCGTGGGCGAAATAAAACAAAATAAAAGGCGGTATAATAATAAAATACGTTTTTCACCGTCGAGTTACACGCGGCGGGTTCTCCTTCGCCCCACCGACCCACCACTATTGTCTCACCTATATTATAATTTTAGCCAGGCCGCAGCAGCTGTCCTCCACACTCTCCCGTGAACCTAACCACCGGCAACGCCATACTTTTTTCCACCACTGCAGGCTCCGTATAGTTGTACACTACACACACACACACACACACTGTTATAATAAACGCTTTCGCGTTTTACACCGAAATTGTATACAATAGATGTATGTAGGTGTATAAAGTGATTCACCGAGTATACTCACCTCCTTTTTTGCAGTTATTTAAAATCTGATTTTCCGAATTTTTAAACAATATAGGTACTTAAAGGCTATATTTTCTCGAGTTTCCTTGTATACAACTATACTCGGTACTCGAGGAGGACTCTGTAGAGATTCAAACTTTTGCTTTTCAAAAATTACAACTTCCCCTTTATACAGTGAATTATTTAGCGGATAATCTTTCTGAAAATGTTGACGTACCAATATCAACATCTGAATGTGTAATGATTTAAGCTATTTAACGTTGTTTTCTGAGCGTGATGATAGGTCCACGATAACGGATTTGAAAGATGATATGAGGCTATTGTGGTAGTTTGAAAATGTTGTTAATTTAATAAACATTTTAATATATATTAGTTCCAAAATTGATTTAGGTACATACAGTTTTTCAAAAAATAGTACTTACAGTAAAAAAAGTGGTGTTTAAATGTGTTCATTTGAAACACAAAAGTACAATACATGTCAATAATTTTAAAATATAAGTATATAAGTATGTTTAAAAATTTGATGGATCAGAGTTTGAATTAATTCATTATTAGAAGAAAAAACAAGGATGAAAATGCTTGGTGAATTACTGTGTATAAAAGGTTATTTCAAGCGCGAAATCACTAATTTATTCAAAGCCACCGTCACACCGTATCCGGATCTCCGCACGACGGCGAGTACCATAGTTCGCACACTCGGTCTCGGTTCGCCGTTAGCGCTATGTTATGAATATAGGAATGACGTGTACAATGGTTAAACGACGTCCTAGTAAACCGCGATTTGCTTTCCCGGAAAATCTAAAAATGGCTCCATCGAACCGCGCTGCAGGCACCTGATTCAAGATCCCACGCGCACCACAAGAGTTTCAGATCTCCTAATGTATAATATAATATTATTATAATAATTGCACGTAGTCCGTGTGACGTCAAGGGAAATACGATTTTTTTTTTATAATTTCATTATAACACTTTAATGTCATGCACACCAAAAAGACACTGTCCGCAACTGAGTTATCTTCTCCGTTACAGTGGTCTATTTTTAAATGTTCGTTTTCTTTTTAACGTTTGTTGTACTGACGATACAGACGATTAGTTGATGATGCCACTTGTACGGTATTACATTATCTTATTATTATGGTGTTTGGACATCTTGAGCTAGTTTGTCACGACCTATTACAATTTAAATTACATTTTACTTGAGTTTGTTCACGGGCTAATATTATGATTAAAGCCATATTTGAATACCAATATTACTTTCTACTATGTATACTAAAATAATAAGATAAATTGGATTTGTTGAATAATTAAAATGTGGTTGGTCAGTGACGTATTTAGGGGAGGGTCAAGGTGGGTTTGGGCCTCAAGTGGTAAATTTTAAATTTTGGAGAGCATTTTGATATAATACGGTACCTATGTTTTTCTTGCCTGAGGTATAAAAGGTTCCTTGAAAACGGCACAGAAATGATTATTGATATCTTACCGATTACTAAAAAATATCTTGTTTCACGCATATAGTTCTAAATCTCTAATAATAATGAAATAAAGTATTTTTTTTAATGGTTTGGGTAACTCAAACTGAACATGAAGTTCTGTATTGGTAGTGGATGGGTGGGAATTTTTAATTTTTGTCGGTATTCAAAAAAGTTTTTAACATTTAACACGAGTCGTAATACTAACTTGAAAAATTAATTTTTGTATCTACTTAAAAACAATGTAGTCTGTAGTTGTTGGCTTAATTCCAGAGGGCATATTTCCAACGTTCTAACCTGTTGAAAAATGAATTTTTCTGTAAACACGTAATAGGCTTTAAAACCTAAAACATTTTGTTTTTCAATACTTTCCGTGTCAATTGTGTATAGTTTCTCACATTTTTCAAAACTAATGAAAAAAAATAATCTTTCCTCGTAAGAAAAAAATGTGCTATAACTTCCGCTAATTTATTATTCCAATTACGTGAGCGTGGCGTATAATATATAGTATAGATTTTATAATACATAAAATTATTATCTTCGTAGACTATGGTCGCCGGTAAATGTGCTTAATCGCTAGTTCGTTATTCAATACATATAGAGGTACTATATTGACATATTATATGTGTATTGTTTGTATTAAATCGATAAGCGTAATATATTCAAAATATAATAATAATAACGATTATAAATGAAAAATAGATAATGTTGATGATGAAAACCTATGGAAGTATTCATCAAATACAATTTAGTTTTCGGGAGAAATAATATTCGTCGAATTGTTGTATTTCGGACGTCCACAAACATGGCACAAAGCCACGCCTGTCAGCTTGAAAAAAAAATATAGATATATAATATTATATTTTATTCACTTGTGTTTTTGTGCACGCTGCACAGACAACGGATGCGATCGATTGTAAGCGCGCGCTCTCGAAAAAATAAAAGTAAAAAGTGTTTCACGCTCTGAAGCTTGGGAAACCTTTCGTTTGGTGGTGACGAAACAGAAAGAAAAAAAAATACCCCACATGCACATTATGTTGCGTACACCGTTTGTTATTTTTTATGTACACGGGGCTATACGCGCGTTTCAGATGAAAATAATAAAAAAAGAAAAAACGCTTCCGGAGCATCCTGACCGGAAAATCGTCTACGGCTGCAGTTCTACTCACGACTCGTCCCCTTTTGTGTGGACCCAATCACGACGTGTTTATTGCCCGAAGCGAGTGGTTATATTATTATATTGTTATTACCGTATACGTGGAGTCGATGTACGAGAGACCATTTGTTATCAAACCCGGTGATGAGCGAAACAGATTGTGCTACCTCATAATAATCATAATAATATTATGCGTTTATATTATTATTAAGAAGAGTGATTTAATGTTCGAAAATATCTTAAAAATGCACAAAAAAGATTAACAAATTTAAATTAACGTGTATATTATATATATATATATATATAAATCATAATTATAATATTATAACTATTAAGTAAAACAGAATGAATGTAATTTATTCATGTAATACGAGTAAAAATTAATTTTCTAATAACACTGTGCAAAAAGATACACAGACACTGACTAGACTGTGTACTATACCTATGTAAATATATCTATAATAAATGTTAATTATTGATTGCAATACATAAAACAAAGATATTATAATAGGTAAAATATTTATATTGTATGCCTATTATTATCTATTGAGTATCGGCTATCATGTACTTATTCACTAAAGTACAAATAAATGTTAATAATTTCACTCGAAAACTGTTGCTTATTATTATATATAAAATATTTTTTTTGAAACATTTAAAAATAATGTGATTTTAGTTTCAAATTATAAATTAAATATATTATGATATAAAATGAAAATATAACAATATACGTAAACTTTAACACGTAAAAAGATTGAAATCATTTATTGTAATTTGCCGCGTATTGTGTTTGTGAAAAATTTATTAACTGGATTAAGTTCTTTATTATCCATTTTTTAATTTATATATAATTTATTATGGGAATATAAGTTTGAGAAGATTGATGATAATCGATTAAAAATTGCTTCAATTCATCTCTATTTTTAAAATTGCTTATTTTATTACAATTTAATCAATTACTCATATCAGTTGAGTACAACCGTAATGCATTTATTTAATATTCAGAGGTTTATTGGTATTTTGAAGTTCATTCAATTTTTTTATAATTCTTAAAATATTTTCGCATGGAAATTATTTGAACTTAAGTGTTATTTGACAAAGGTTCTGACAATCAACTGAAATATTTATGGACACTCAATTTTGAATTTAAGCTATATGAATATTCAACTGGTATAAAAGGGGCGATCAACTTATTATTCAAGCATGCTACCAGAAAAAAATATGTATATATATATATTGTACAATACGCCTATGCACCTTTGGGGCGATAATAGTATGAATTATAAAAGAAAATGAATTTTTAATCTACGATCAATAAAATAAATGGGTCTTCATCTTTGGAAAAATAATAAGTCTTACACGTTATACAATCGTAATGTACTCGTATCTTAAAAGTTCATAATGATAAAACATTAACGTACTTGGATCTTTGGATAGGCATAGATAATTTTTTTTTTAAAGAACGAGTAACAAATGAGTTAAAATTGTTATAAGTGAATCGAGCCCCTCTTGAAATGTTAGTTTTCCGAACTTATAACTAGGTAGTATGTTAACAGATTTTTTCATAGATTGCCGCATTATCCAATAAAAGTCACAACATAATATAATTTTTTACTAGTAATAAACGTGTCCTGACTGGCGATACATGCCTGTGTGCAGTACACATATTACCTACTTGTATATTATATATACAAAGATAATGTTTTTGAAAAAACACAAAACTAGATGATTGGTATTTTATGTCATATTTGTGTCTAAAATCTTTAATGGTGTATCGATTGTCCAAAATTTTTGCAAATAATTGTCCTTAAATTACCTATGCTCTTTTAATTCTAGAATAAATCTACTTATTGGTCTACCTCATTTTAAAAATAATTACTTTACAAAGTATCCGGTGAATCGCATACCAAGAATGTGTAATCAAATTCATAACTTTAATTTTTTTCTTTGATTTCTGTTATAAGCTAAAATCTTATATTTATAATTTAAATATTAGTTGATGTAGAATTTGCACTCGATATGAAGGTAATCCATTATTCTCTTTAAATACTAATGGAACGATAATTTTGTTTTTTAATTACAATACTTATATTCTTATGTTGGTCCTAACCTAACTGCTTATTTAAACTTTGAATACCTATTTGATTTTAAGTTTTTACTAATTAAAATATTTATAATAACATTTTGTTTCAGGATGTGGATTTAAACACGTATGCATCGTGCAAAAAAGTAAAACACTTAAAAAACTATAACGTTACAAAATATAATTGTTTAAAAACATTTTCGTTATTTTTATCGCCCGCATTTATGTAAAAGAAATATTTTCGTAAACGTTAATATTGTTTTTTTTGGTAAAAAGTGATGAGTGGTTCATCATAAAATAATCATTCGGTATAAATATACATACATGTATATTTTGTTGTGCTTACACAAAAAGACACAACACTCACATCATGCACTAGATTGGGTTAATTGAATTTGGACCAATCCCGTTGTGCTCACCCGTCACACCACCGCCGCACAGCATCCGACGCATCTCGACACCTCTACATCACATCTACGTATTATATATATATATATATATATATATATATAGGTAGAGGTAGTTGTACACAATATAGTTCGCGTGCACAGACCCACTCCGCCTTCGCCGACACGCGCGCCAGGCCATATTCACATACACACACGGACCACGCGTGTGTGCGTGTTTGTTTATCGCGCGCGCTTTTCCCGGCTTTTAATCAATATACGCACCTCTCCGCCACCTTCGTGTCATCCCTGCACCAGTGTATAGCCGGCGTCCCATTTTTTCTCGTTCGTCTTCCGTCTCGCGGTCAGGAGAGGGTCTCCCCGACACGCACCCGCTCGATCGAACCGAATTTGCGTCGTGACCGCCGCGGTCGCACAATAATAATAATAATAATAATAATAATAATAATAATAATAATAATAATAATAATACCGATAATAATATCGTAATATTATTTTTAATCATCGCACGCGTGCAGATTGTGGTACAATATTTCTCGACGAGACCGCGTTATTTATCGCATCATATTATTATATTATACGGGAGACGGAAGAAAAGATAAACGTAAATATACGCACTGCACATACGTTTTAAATACGATCGATAATTTCGCCTAACCCGCGTATTATATAGACTTTGCCGAGCACTGAGTATAAATAAAGGTGGTGTGGTAATTCGATACTATTGGAAAGCAAAAGCAAGTAGTACCTTCCTATAATATGTATATTAGGTATTGATGTTGTCCGTCGATAATATTATTTATAAGTATATTGTAATTGATCGTCGTCTTCCAATCTGAATATTATTATTGTACGTTAAAAGGAAATAATAGATAAAGAGTTAATGACCCATAAAGTGTCCACGTCGAATAACTTAAAATAATAAATTGGGAAAGTCGCTCTGCTGTACAGTTGGAGTAAACAATTTGAACTTCAAAGGTTTCTTAAAAAAAAAAAAATGTGCTTATGTATTTTTTATATCTTTTTTTTATATACCTACCTTTTTAAAATTGTTTTTGTAACAATCGTGTTTTTATGCATTAAATGCGTTATGATCTGATCTCGACTTTTGAGTGTGATGATGAACAAACAATACACTAGAATTATTCTAGTAGAATATATTTACGTAATTTGTTAAAAATACCGCTAAATTTAAAACATATTCAAAATTATGACCTATATACTGTATAACTAGTGTAATTCATATGGATCGATAATGTTTATTTTATCTGAGAACATCTCTCGAAACGCAAATATTTCAAGTTTATAATAAGTTATTATAGTTTAAATTAATATCACCCATACAATATTCATTGTGGTCAATTCAATTTAAAAAATGTTGTCGCAGCAAAAATGAATACATTTTGTTTGTAATGCGTTGTATATTTGGTAAAATAAAATTACTTTTTTCATAAAAAATAAGCTTTTATTAGTCTTGTCAACAACATAATATCGGTCACATTTTTCTGTTGTTATAAATTGTTTTTTTCTCTTTTAACGCGAATCCAAATAAACAGGAATACCTCAAACATTATCATAAATGATGAATACACGACATTGAAACGTTTTGAATTATTTATTTAAATGGAAGTAAATCATTTTACCTTATCGCAGCAGTTTTTATTGAAAAATATTAATTTCCGTAATATCTATTTTAAATATGAATACGTATTTATAAATTGTTAGTACAGACGTATGCAAGTATAACAGTTATACCAATAATACACAATTTTGATGTGTATGTTTACAAATGTATGACCTGTATTAAATAATGCATGTATAAAAATATAAGTACAATGATTTCTGTCATCGGCTAAGCTTAAATGGGTCATAGAGAAGGGTGGTAAAAACATAACAGATTTATAATATTAGCAGTTTTACAAATGAAAAGCTCAATAATATTTTTAAATTATAAATTATATTATTCAGTTATCAAATATATATACAATTTAACATTCTTAAATGCCCGAAATTTTAAATTATACATTTTTTGTTTTGTATTTTAAAATAAAAATTATAAAAATGGTAATTTTGCAGTCTCAGAATTGTTTGAATTTCTATGTTCCGTTCCTACTGAGGTATCTACTAGATTGACAAATAGTACTTTAGTAGAGTATAAATACCGTAGGTATCACAATTTATTTTGATATAAATATATTAAACTAATAATAGATTTATTGCAAAAAGGTTAAAAGTAAAATAATAACAAGTTCAGTAGCTAAGATAGTTTACTTATTTTTTACTTACCTTATGCAACTTGAATACTTAATAAAAACATAATCGAAAGTATATTAAACACTTCGTTAGTTGGTACAATAATATGCTATTATATTATGTAGGTATACATAAATATATGTTTAGAGATAAATTGAATCTTGTCGTAGAAAGCCATATTATATATAATGTAATATCGATACAGACTCGGATGATTCTGAGTGAAAATGTATACACAAATATATGTTATATAATATACGTATACAATAAAGCAGTGGCGGTGACGACTACAGTATTTTTGCACACAAACTCCCTTATGCTGTTACACATATGTACGAGTATCGTCTTATCGGGTCGTTACAGAATCTCACAAACAACGCACGTCGGGTGACTGGTGAGGGGCGAAAAAAAGAGAAATTCTACACTTCAAAACTCTCATCATTTTCTACAAATATTTTCTTTTAAAAATAAAGTTACTCGTATAACTTGTAATGATAATAATAATAATAATAATAATAATATAAAGGGTGACATGCTGCTTAAAGGTTTCTGTATTTGATATATTTTACTCATTTTGTCTTCAATTGGAGCTGTAGCCACTCCCACGTTTCCATTCAATAAATAATTTTTGATCTTGTCAAATCACTTGTAATTTATATTATATTATTTTATATTGATATATTGTATTCTGATCATGCTCGGCGTTGCTCGTGACAAAGTAAATAATGCAAGTACAATTACGCTGTATTAAACTCCATTAAATGTAAACTATACATATTTTTAACCACCTTTGGGAGGTTTTGATCAAATATAAAATAATGGCTTAAAATTTATACAGTTATAATAACTATTTTATTTTTATAACCAATGGAGATCATATTATATAAATCAAAAATATTTATTTTTCTGGATTCAACTAATCCTTTTTTTAAATACAAAAATTAAAAATAGGTTTCGAGGTATACATTATTGGATATATTGTATTAGCTATGCACTGTATTTCAGAATTATGAGTGTGATAGGCTTGGTTGTGGATGGTTTACACGCACACACACCCACACACTCATATTTGTCTTAAGCTTATTTTTTACGGTCACATTGAGTGGTAAAAAATTAGCTTTTGAAATATGTAATTAATGTTATCAATATTTAAACATGGTCAGTATGTATACACTGTATAGGTACACTATATAGATACATCAATATTGTATTCTACTATTAATCTCACACGTATAACATCAGGATATTGCTTTCGATTAATATATGGATGTAGCCATGTAAGGTAGAGTTTATGCCATAATTGATGTTTGATGGTATACAAACAATGCTTTATTTTGTACGCAAAGACACTCAAACACAATACGCCATAAAATGTCCATTTGTATGTAACATTTTTATTATAAATAGTTACCTATATTAAAGAATTATCATAATCGTAAAGAACTTACTATCTGCACTTTTAAAGTAAATTCCAACTTCAATCCTAAATTTACTCAAATTCAAAAGTCAAAAATAATACATAGAGTAAGTATTTAAGACAAAAGTTTTTAAAAAATAAGTAAATTCTAATAGTGTTATTGAAAATATTTGGTAAATATTTCACAACACAAAAAATGATAATTTCAATGTTTAAATTAACAATAATAATAATATACATTATTCTGTATCAAGTGGAGCAATGTCAGACGAGATTAACTTTTGTTGTTCATAAAATAAATTCAAACTAAACCAATACTGAAAAGAAATGTCAATAAATATTATAACATAGGCTTAATAAATAATATGCAGTAATGATTATGTTCGAATATTCAATTAAAAATATTTAAATGTAAAATATTATTAAAAAACTTGCAATTTAAAACTGATTTTAATTTTTTTATTGATATAGGTTTCATAATAATAAAAAGATATAACTAAACCGAGGTATTTTTGAAAAATATAAGATTATTTTGAGACCAGTATATTTTTGGGTATATCAGTAAAGTTAATTACGTGCTTAAACAGAAATGTGTAGTAATTAATTCCTTAAACAACAAAGTAAAGTATATTATATAAAATCACTACATTAATTTACAGGGTTAATAAAACGTTGCGTGTTACGTTTATTAGCTAAAACAACAATTTCTAAACGCTTTTATCGAAAAAACTTTTGCAATTTGTAATTTGAGGTAAAATATTTACGTATAAAATATAAGTACCTTATAGAAGTTATATTATATTTTTAAATCAAGTTACATACCTACTATTTAGTAGTTATCTTTTTAAATAATTATAGTCATTATTAAATAGGAATATAAAGTAATTATTCTTGAATTAGCGATTAAACTTCCAATTTTTAATTTTTTTTTTTTTTTAAATAATCAGATGAGTTCTTCTAATTTTAATTTTTTTTAATTTAAATATTTTTTTACATAAAGAAAAAAGTCATAAAAGCTTTTTTGGGACTTTGAAAATAGTTTACCGAAGTAAAACTTAAGCGAATAAAAATAAAAAAAAAACCAACAAAATAATACGAACAATATCCTTATCTTTTTATATTTTGATAATAAGTTAATTTACTATAATGTTAAAACTACAACACAAAATGGATTCTATTCAAATTAAATTTGCTTGTTGAATAGCCATAATTATTATATGCGAGCATCGCGTCCTTTTTAGCATGCAATTTTGTTTCCCTAAATTTTTTACCTAACCACTCACGATATAATTTTGATATATATTATAATATTATAATGCACTCATTGTTTTGTAATTTTATAGTATTTTATTGAAACAAACTTCACCAGGTAATATTTGTAGAGTAAAATTATGAATACACGATGTATCGTAGGTAATTAATAAATGATTGTTATGTTATGACAAAATATTTTATGGTAACTACAAGTACTTACGCTTACTATTTGAATGCTAAAATGTTTTTTAGCATTACCAAAAATCTATTTTTTTAAATTGTAATAAACTAATATACGGTAAAATCTCGAGTATTCGAACCCATCGAACGTATTCGCTTCGTTTTACGAACCCTCTATTATTCGTTAAACGCGTTTTTTGAATATTATATACATACACACGCGACCGGTGTCTGATTATACAATTTATAAAATTTGATCATGACCGAAAAACAAAAAATAAGCACATAGCATTTTAAAATTTATAAATGTATTTTTTGGTTCAGAGTTTACTAAAAAAAGTAAAAACCAACAAAAAATATGTTTGCTTGGTTTTAGTTAAGTATTTCATTATATTTTGGAATAAACAACAACTTCTTGTAAACTTCTAAGCCTGTGACTTTTAAGATATATAAATGTTAAGGAACACTTAAGTAAGATTCACATAAAGTTTGAATTTATGTGTAAGAACTTAAATTGTTACAAAGTTTACCTAAATAGGAATCCATTTATCAAAATTATCTTTCCTATAGAATATAGATGATAACATTTGTTGAACTGTGTTGTTATTTGATTATTAATATACTTCATAAAGCCAATTAAAAAATTATGTATGTATAGTGTATACTATTATATTTTCACGACATTGAATAATTAAAAAGGTTAATTTTCATTGGAGTATTTTATTGTTTAACCTAATTACAACCATTTAATATTACAATTTATGACAGGTTACTTAAAAAAATTGATTGTTTACTTATTTTTCCACATGATCACATCATTTAAATCGTCTAAATTTAATTATTATTAAAAGAAGAATATTCATTTTTTTTAAATTTTATTTTCAGTTATCTCTGTACACAATTTCAAATATAATTTAGAAAAATTACTAGTCCAATTCTTTCCTATGTTGGCCTATATCAATTGTATATATTATCTTTCATTTTAATATTATGTATATATAAACATTGAGCCTCCACGTATGTATTTATTCAGAGATGACCATTAGGTATCTTTTTGAAGAATAAAATAAATAAATAAATATTATATGATAACAAAAAGAATAACAAATGATTTTTATTATCATATTATTTGTAATAAATAAAGTTATCGAATTATTATGAATAAGTTAGCATTATAAGTTAGTTGCTTAAATCTTCTTTCTAATTGTGTGGATAAAATTATTGATCATATTGTAAATTGTAATACATATTGTTCTATGTTCATCCAGAAATTTAAATAAAATCGTATGTTTGCTTAATGTATTTTTTACATTTAATGAATTTTAACTCATGTTTGACTAAATTATATGAAATGTTGATAATATAATTTTTACATTTATCAGATTAAATTTATCGAGTGTTCAGTTAAAAAAAAAAAAATACAATTTAAGTATGAACAAATAAGCGTCAAATTAAAAAAATAAATGCTTCTAATTTACAAACAATCTCTGAAGTGTTATCAAATTATATAATAATTATTTCTGAGATAACAATTCAATAATAATAATACTAAGAGTAATTATTATGTAATATATTTTTTAATTTTACTTTAACATGCTTAATTAATTTTTGATTTTAAGTTAAGGGTTCAGACTTAAGTTGTCAAAATTATGAATATTATATACTAGGTGATTCTTTAAACACTCAGTATTTCAAAAAGTGTTGAATTTTTTAAATGTTTAGTTTTATGCTTTTTTTTTTTCTTTTTATTTTTTTACCCTTATATTTAATAGTGAAATCACTATCAACTTTTGATTTTCAAATGGTAACTTATACTTAAAATTTTATAAAATTATAGAGCTATTTTTTTTTTTTATAAATTTTATCATTAAAATTATTATTTTTCATTTAACCATTAATGAGTTATAACTGTTCAAAGTTGGGTTGTTTGAGGTTTTTAGGTGTTTGTCATACAGGTTATTATGGCTGTAAGGCGTTGACAACTACCGGTAAAAAGTTCATCATTACGTCGATAGCAGATAACAAGTTTAATACATATGACTATTATAAGTAGAGTCCGGATTTTTATACAAAAACATATTTTTGACAAGCGTATGGTGTTTGATGAGAGTAAAAAATGTTATTTCATAACCTGTAGAATCTGTCAAAATGTTTTTTTTTGCATATTAGTGCATATTTTGACTTCAGAGAATATTTCAGAATATTTTAGTTTATGGTACATATTATAGAATATTTTAGCATATTTCCGTAATATTAGATTATATTAAAGGATATTCAGCATATATAAGACAATAATCACGAACCACCGTATTAACTTTAGTCCGAAAAATTTGTAAAAATATATTATTGTACATTCTTTTGAAAACATTGTATAATATATTATTTTTTTATGATAATGTATTGCACAATAAAACATAAGATATAATTATATAAATAATGATAAATTATAAATTCATAATCATAATCAATAATCATATTGCATTTTTTTTTACTTAATACTTTATTAGTTAGAATTATCAATATTTTTCAGAATATTTTGAGAATATTAAGAATATTTTTGCGAATATTTCATCAATTTTAGCTGCATATAAACATCATATTTCAAACGTTTTAACAGAATATAAATCCGGACGCTAATTATAAGAGATACGAAACAAAAATTATTATAAAAACCGAAAACCGCCCAACTTTAAAAAGCTATATCTCGGTAAAAAATTAATGAATAATAATAATTTGAACGTTAAAATTCATAAAAAAATAGCCCTATTAATTTAGTATATTTTAATTTTTAAATATATGTTGCCGTTTGAAAATTAAAAGTTAAAGTGGTTTTACTATTAAATAAAAGGGTGAAAAAAAATTAAAATTTCATGTAGTTTGAGAAAAGCATAAAACAAAATATTTTGAAAAAAAAATGAAAAAGGTCAATACTCGACGAAATAATGAGTGTTTAATGATGAAAGAATCACTCTGTATACATTATACATAATTAATATAATATATATATATTGCATAAAATATAAGATACTATGAAATGTTATAAATTGAAACAAATATTTATATTACTTTTTAGTAGATATGGAAAACTGAATGATATTTCAAAGTGAAATAATTATAGAAAGTTTAATTAAAAATTAATATTACCATATAATACAATCTTGAACATACATATTACATTTTATTATATAAACGTAAAGAATAATGATTAATGAATTATTGAGAATAAAAATAATTTTTTTTTATTAATTTATATTATGAAATGATTAAAAATGTGTATTAGAATATTATGTGTTAACCTTTGACAATTGGTTTGAGTTATGTGATAATTATTAAACTTTGATAAAATTAAAAGGATGAAAATTATAATAATTTATTTATTACTGACATTTTAAACTAATTATTATTAATAAATATTATACAGGTATACATTTTAATCTAAATAAATATAAACAGAGTTTAATACCCAAGTATTTTAAAGGATAATTATAAAAACTATCAAACACAGTTACCAGTTTAATTTGCGTAGTTCAAAATGTATAGGTTTAATGATTTGATAAAATATAAATAAGTAGTTTAAATAATATTGTAATGAGTGTTTTAAGAAATGTAATCATTATAATTTATAACTTGTTTATTGACGATTTAAAAGTATAAACTAAACGTTTCTTATTTTTGATCATATCACAATTAATTACGAAGACATATGATATTAACTTTAATGAATTTTTTTTAAATAATTCCTTGAACAATATTATATTAGACACTAGTATGGCTTATACTTTAAACAATGAGTACAATTATTTTTTTTAAATATTAAAAAAATATATTAATTCAATAGAATATAAAAATGTAGTTAAAGTATTAAGTATAATACTCTTAATGTCATTAGAGTTACTCTGCCGACGTAGTTAGATTAAACATTCACGAAACTACGTTAAACCGACGAGTATTATAATATAACTATACAGTATCCCCAGTAGTTCACATATTTTTACATTTTAATTGGCGAATAGCAATATATTATTATTTTTCACGTATCGGATTGCATGATTTATTTTTAAGATCGTTTTACATATAAAATGTGGTTTGGAGATAAAGTATATAAGAGAATAATGTATATGTTTGATCGAGAATAAAAAAAAAATGTAAATGTAAAATCCACCGCCGTTGAATATAATAAAATTTAATGATTGGGATATATTTTCTAACCAAATCCCCAGTACCTAAAAAAGTGGCGAGAAGTCTCAAATACTTGAGGGATTATCATACCACAAGTATGCTCATATTTGGGTTATTATTATAATAAATATTATATATATGTATTTATTTTCTTTGATAGAGTTGTTGACATTATTCTTCTCGTCTGGTGTAGATGAGGGTCATCACTTCATCCTTTCGATCTTCGTCGCAGTGTCCACGTATAATATAATATATTCGACTATGGATTTATTAAATATGATCAAATTAATATCGCGTGCTCAAAATGAGAAATTCGTTTGAAAAATAAACGAATAAAAGGCTAAAGAGAGTTAGAGAAAGAAAAAAAAATAGAAGAAAGAAATACTTCTGTGTGGTCGGTATTGGAATTCAGTGCTTATATATTAAATGGGGGAGGAAAAACAGACTTCGGTGGCATCGAGTTCATTTTCTTCCGTTAAAAGAAAATGTTTGATGTTCCGGTTCTTTAGAAATTTCGAGTTGATAAGATATTACACTTTACGCACGCGCGCGTATGCGTGTGCTATATAATAACAAGGAATGTTAAAAATCAAGGTTTTGAAAAAAGAAAAAGAAATCTCTAACTTTTTTTTTGTACCCTCCATGTTAAATATATACCTGTACTTTTATTGTTTGAAGCTCAGTATTGTACGGACGTCAACAAGTTATATTAATTACGAGTCAGATGTCTGTGTCATTGAGTGAGCATACGATAGTGTATATAACTACGTAATTTCTTATTTATCATATACAGGACTATGATTTCAAAGATTAACTATCCTAAAAAATGTTTATAGTTTCAAGTATATATTTTTTTCGATAATTCTTAGTGATGAAAAAAAAAATTATACTAAATTGTAAAAAATATATTTTTTTTCCAACAATTTAATACTTTTGATGTAATGAGTGTTTACCATTTAAATTTAAAATAACCATTTCAAGTTGATGTATTATAAATTATAATATAATAAGTATATACCTATATTATGTATTGTGCTTGCGTGCATTACCTTGATATGCAATCACAATGGTGTGTATAATACGCTGTCAAACGGAGGGATATTTAATAATACGTAAACATTTAGAATTATCAAAAGTGTGTAAGAATTAATTAAACTAAAGTTAATTTGTATTTTATACAATTTTGTAATTAACTAATAATAATAAATTATTTTATTTTATTTTTCGAGTTTATCAGGAACGTACGCAGCAAACAGTTTTGGGGGCTATTTTTGAAAATCAGTTATTGAAAAATAAAACTTATTTTAATAAATATACAAAGATTTTTTATGAAAATTAGTTATACTTAAAATACTTTTTTTAAATATAAAGATTGGTATAACAAAATTAACATTAAAATTGAATAAGTAAATAACCATACAAAAACCCAAGTATTTCGGAGGGGGGGGGGTTGAACACCCCCATGTGTACGTGCCTGGAGTTTATCATTTTATGTAATTAATAATGTGTAGTTTTCTGTCAATGAACAACATTGATATATTCAGTAGGTACATTAAAACTAAATTAAATAACTGCTACAATAATTAGGAAGATACTAATTTAACATGCAACATCGTTTCAAACAAATTTATCGGTAAAGTATTTTTATTAGCAAATGCGTTTGCTAGGACACATGATTCAGTGGTAATTGTGGACACGGGTGACTTGTTTACCATCAAGAAAAAAACCGTGTAAATAATAAAAACGAATAGAAGTTCTTTATCTAAATTTAAAAATATATTGTTTTCATTGTTTATTGTTATTATTATTGAAATTCGAAGCCCACAAAATCTAAAACCTATAAATAATTATTTCGATGGAAATATTATTTTAGTTATTTAGACGACGGTCGTCCGACAGTTTCAATCGTAACGTGTAATGTTAACAGTGATTGGTCATTGGTCAGTGATTGGGGTCGGGTCGGGGAGAATAAGCTGCGTATTATATATTATTAAAATAAAAAAAAAAAAGCTACTGAAACTGAGTTCGCGATATTATATATTATGCTGTGCCGCCGCGCCGTCATTGGTCACTGTACAGTGTACACCGTCATTATTTATTACATTTCATAATTATTGTACGTTTATCCTAACTGAAGAGAGTGTGTTATTGACGAGTTTGCAGATAAAAAAGATTGCAGAATGGAATTAGTTTACATAAAGATTTAAACCGTGATGTCATTAAACAGTATATATAATTATTTAGCTATTAAGTATATTTAAATTTTCAGTAAAAGGGTTTTTTTATTCGTTGTTTTACGGAGATTATATGTTGTAGAAACTATTAATAATTAAAGTCTCCCCGGAATAATTACTCACCAGCCGCTACTGATTGTAGATCGATCGAATGATAAATTTATTGTGACTGTATATTCAATATTCTACTACAATAGTCGTACGGCAAACAAGGAGACATAATATAATTTAAATGTTTTTATTTTTCTGACTAAAGAGTAAACAAAATGTGAATTCGAACAGTCGGAAGTCATTAAACGATACATAAAAAAAGGAAAAGATAATGCCTCTCTAATGCCCCCTACTAAATAAGCCACTGATCTAATTTATAGTCATTGTTTTATGCTGGGTGTTCTATTGCCATCGAGCGATATTCAACAAAATCACTTCTCTTATGCAATTACAGGCTTGAAACAAAATTATTATTAATTTATCATATATGGTACTGAAAAGAAACATTTCAAACTATATATTTTTAATATTTTAACGTTATTTAAATTTATCAATATTAGTACTATATTGAAAACAATCATTATTAGCGATTTTACTTGCCACTCGTTAAAACGTTTATAGCAGAAAATGCCTTTTTTTGTTATTTTTTTTTTTTTTTTTTATATAACAAAACATTAGTTTGTGTAGTGATTATAGGCATTTTAAAATGCTAACGCTCGATAAGAAATGGACAATCAATTTTGATTATACTGTTAAAATGACCATACTTAGTTGTTCATATCATCTTCGTATCACTGAACCAGTATTGGCAGTATCTATTCGGGTTACCAAGTAATGAAACTGCATTATATATTATAATTCATATATATGTATGATAAACCCTCTTTATAAAGGATCCCCTTTAAGACAGAAATCTCCTTAGAACAGAAAATAACCACAGTCCCGTATAACCTTATAGATCTCGTATATTTTAGACTGCCTATAACGGTAAAATCAGTTGGCCCCGAGCGATTTCGCAAAATGGAAGTTTTATACCAGGTGTATAAGAATTAGACTTCATAACCCAGTTGTCGGTTTAGGGTTTAGGTATTCAATATTTTATACGATTCAATTCAATTTTTTTAAAAATAAATGTTATGTAAATGTGTCGTTGAGCTGAGCGATAACATTTTTTTTTACATATAAACGCATGTGATGGTATCTAACTTGAACTGTTTACATTTATTTAATAAACCATTCAATAATGTTTAATCAAAAAGTGTATTACTTATAGTATCTGGCCTATTATTACTAAAATGTTATGTGAATATCAATAACGATCTTATGATTTACAAGTAAAACGAACAAGGATTACATTCGATTTGCAGAAACTAAAACGTATATTAAGTATAACAATTGTATGTATTAATACGCTTTGACTTTTGATTTCATATCTATGTAAGTAATTATATTATCATATTGTAAAAATCAGTTTTTTTTATATAATACATGAGTATAAGACATAACGTTACGTTTGACTTTATTTTTTTAGAAAATTCAAGTGATTCTGATTAATTAATTTTTTGTAAGTCATCATGTCAATGAAGGATATTTTTGAGTTATCGGAATTAAATAAAAACAAACTCACCTGTATGATTGAAGCTGTTAAAATCGAGTTACACGAAAACATGGAGAAATTTGAGGATATTTTGAAGGTATTACATACCCACACATATTATATAATATAATAAGTTTTGCAAGTTTTATAATAAGTTATAATAGCCGCAGAGTGTTAGTCGATGTGTTGACTCCACTGTAATTGTACTTATTTACGGATTTACGGTGTGTATTAAATTAATAATTGACTCGTGTTTTTTTAGGATACATCACGAAACGACAATTTCCTGTTGGAAAAACAAATCAATACGTGTTTTGAATTGCAGTGCAAAATCGACGATTATTCAGAAAAACTCAAGGAAATGGAATTAACGGATGATTACTTGGTATTTTTATAATATATTATTGTATTAATCGTAGTATTGAATACGACTGCAGCTGTATAAGCAAAACAGAACGTTTAGTATTTTTTTTCGAACAATCGGACACGTAGTTCAACGGATATTAGATACCTATACCTACATGTTTTTCCGTTGTTTATAAAGGAGTCGGCAAACACAGTGATTGATTTTATTTCAAACATCCCTAACATCGTGAGCGATTTGGGACCGGAATCATTGATCGTGGTTACGTCAGAAAAAGTCGGCATGCAGTACATAAAATTACTACAGTAAGTATACTTACGTGCCAACATTTAACATGTTTTGTGTGCCTTTAAAATATGATAAATTATAATGAATCTTAAAATACTTTGGATCAAGCATCAGCGGTTTATAATAAGTTTTTTTTTTCGTTAAATTAATAAAAGAAAAATTTGGTAAATAAATTAAGTCGAATGCCGATTATGAATTATTTTTTTTTTAATCTTTAGCTGGTTACTTAATATATTAGATGATTGGATCTAATATAAGATGATTGGAGTACTTATAAAACACAATTTTTCAAAAAGCATTATTTTTTTTAACGATTATTCATATTTTTTTGTCACTACCCCCTAACCACGTTGTCGCCGACTACCACGGCAGAAACCAATTGTTTTTTCCATTCATCCAAATATTTAGGATTTAAAAAAATATATACAACATATGACTGCAAAAACTTGACTTATTGTTACAAATAATATCATGATTGTCACAGTGCAACTATACTGTACCCACATACACGTGGGTGCATACTAAACCTCGGATTTCCATTTTCAGTGATTTATCAGTGAAGAATGTCATCATCACCACGATCAGGGCGTTGACGACGGGTGAAGTTAACGTGACGTTGGGCAACGTGAAGACCGCGCTTGTGGATGGATCTGAAGTAGAATACCAGAAGTTCGTCGGCAGCGAAACCGTGCGGTTGGTCATAACAGACCACGTACCGGCTGATCGGCTGTACCGCGTATTAGGTGACGTTCATCGTAACCAGTGTTTTGCGATGATTCGAACGAATGGCGATGGCAATGGTGATGAGGATAACAATAAGAATTTACTATCGTAATAGTGCCCAATAAATCGATTTGACGGCCAGGCGTGGTTGTTGTTGTGCAATCGACCTGACGTTGTCTATGCATAATACAATGATATAATATTATATAATATCTATTTAAAGTTACCAAGTGAATAATTATTTTGCTGATTTTGCGATATTTTTGAAAATCACAGAGACATAGTTGTTTTATTAATTGGTATATAGTGTATAGTAGTTGATACTAAATTATTTTTAAGAATATTTAAAAAATGTACATATTTTAATAGTTTCTAAAAATAAAAATAAAACATTAAGTTTACGATCGATTCTAACATTTCAAACACATTGTTTAACTTGAAATTTAAAAGCGTTTTCAAAAATGATAATTTACATATTATTTTATTTGCTGGCTCTTCTAAAATTTACCCTCAATTAACTAGATCATGAAAAAATTAAAAAAATGTTTTATTTACAAGTTTTTTTATTAAGCCAAGATATAATTATTGAAGTTCAATTTTACCTATTAAAATGCCAAATAATATTCAAAACTATGAGCTACGGTGTTATCATTCTATCAGTTTTAGCACTCTTAAACATAAATGCATAGATTTTTCTCTGCCACTAAAATGTGTTTTATTTACAGTAGGTACATACGAATAATTTGTGGTATGTAATTCAGTAATTATTGTAAGTTTAACAGAAATCTGTTAATTTAAAACAAGATAATGTTATAGCATTCTACATAATATTCATTAATGAACACATTAACGAGAAATCGTTTTTGAGCCTTTAAGACATAACATATCATTCGAGAATAATGAGTACATTTGCCGTTTAAAGCTAAAAGGTTTGAGTTTTAATTATTGCAATATTATCTAACCCTAATAATTGAATATAATTATACTCAGTCACTACATCGTGTTGAGTTGATAAATTTTCAACATTTATCAATAAAGATGTATCGTACGTGTAATGCGGATAATAGCATGCAGGCGTATATGATTTGATAGAAGATCGCACTTGGCCCCAAAAAAAACCCATGGCTTTTAAATCCGGTTTTGTAACCCACGCAGCTTTTTTTTATCCTCAGTGCCCGATACTCTAGTATATTTACCCCACCCCATCTACCATTTCAGCATCCGTCTCTATAATAATACTCCATATACTATACTCACTCAGGTGTATGATATGTATACAATATACTTACATACATTCGGACAATTATTATACACATAAGACGTATAATATAAGTATGAATATACACGTGTGTATGTGTGTGTGTGTGTGTGTGTTCGTTTATTATACTGGCCTATTGCGATTGTTCACTCAACAATTGCTCCAGCAAATAATCAAAACATGCCCTTCGTTCCAAGGGTCGGCCGCATCTGATATTATCATTATTATTGTTATATGCACACACACACACACACACACACACAGACACACACACACACAAACACGCATACACTTGATTGTTTTTACATCAGTAGTTTCTCCTCGGACTACTACACCGTCGGCGCTTTACCTAAGTGAAATACGAAAAAAATATATTTTACGGAACTGTCGAATTTTAATGGCAAAAACTACTTGACGTCAGTTCGTGGGTTTTGGCAAAGTATGCAGTTTTTCAAATAGCCTTGTATCTCTCGTGAGGTAACGAGAATCGACCCTATAACAATATAATATATTAGAGACTCTTTTATAAAAGCAAATATCCCACCGGAGTAAAAAAATTAAGTTCAAACGCCATTAATCTTAGTATAATACCGGGATCGTCGTAGGTAAGGACTAAGGGTGTATTGTCTCGGCTTGGTCATGCCAATTTATTTATCATATAAAAATATATATTATATATCTACTTATAAACTTGATAATATAATAATAACTATCAGTACTTGAATCGGGAAAAAATAGAAGGTGAATGAAAAAGTGTAAAAAAAAGTACATATAAGAATATTTATAAATGTCTTATTGATAAGAATATATAATTAAAAAGGACAGGCTAAAAGATTTTTAGAAAAATAAGAGGTACTCTACTCCTCAATAATACTTATACTAGGGCTGAATTAATTAAAATATAATATGACACGTATACGTTATTTTAAAAATATGCTTTTGTATAATACACACATTTAAGTTAACTACTTAAACGTAACCAAACTTATTTGGCTTAACATTTAGTTGTTGTTATAAAATATTTATTTATAGATACGAATTACTATGTAATGTAGCACGTGAGTATTTAGGCCAGTTAAACAACTGTTTTAGCTGCGAGTTTAAGAAATTTACTTCCTCTTATCATGCGCAAGGTAGAAATTGGAGTATCAATGAATCAGGTCGGTTTGTTGTTTGATGAGATTACACACTAACGTATCTACAATCTACGCCAATCACAGGAAGGATTCACATTCAATAGATATTTTAAGGGCACCAAAACCATCTAAATCATTCTGCTAGTATGCATACTAAATTACTAATATTAATACATACATAAATTATAAATGCTAAATCAGTGTTAACCAATTTTTATAAATGCGGTTTTTTTTTTTTTTTAATTTTACATTTTAATTGTTTAACTTTTACAAAAGTCAGTGTTTATTATGAATAATTTTAATTTATGCTGGTTGAAATCGAACAAAATAATAACGCTGCGTCATAGTTGTAATAATAATAATGAATTAAATAATTTTCAAACAATATACATTATATATTGTATATAATATATATCGATACATCATTATTTATATTTCATTCACGGCTGTTGTTCGAGTTTACACAGTGAATTTTTGTGGAATATTTTCAATTAACCAATACGTTCAAGTGTGTATACAAAAAAAAAAAAAAAAACACTAATCAATGTCATCGAATGTTACTTATAAGTTATAATATTATTTTTAATGGTGTTTTTTTATGATAAATCTGACTATATTCAGTGAAAGGGGGAGGAAATATTTATTCATATTTTTACAACTTTTTTATTATTCATATTTTTTTTTCTGGAAAACCTTAATCACATAATTTTTTTTATTACTTTGTATCTTTTCATCGAGAAAATAATTCACTTTATATTCTATATTCTTTATTATTTGCCATTAATGATTTTTTGATTTTCAAATTGCGTTATCTATATATTATACGAGTATAATATATACCTATACAATATAAAATACAACAAAGTATACAAATAAATTGATTGCTACAAACAATATTAAGATGAGTTATAGTTGTGAATCGCTATCATTTTTATATTTATCTGACAAGATAAAAGTTTTCATCATCAATTATGATTATACGGCATTTTAGTTAGGTATAGAAGTATGAATCAATTATTTGTTTAGTATAGATGTATTATTACCTATATCAGACTTATGTTTTACAGACAACTATTTTCAATTTCTCCAATTTCTCCAATTTTAATTATAATTAGTTTTACTATATTTAAAGAGCCATTTTATACAAGTCTAAAATTAGACAACCCTAGAATACATCTAAACTAATTGTAATATTATAAATATTTAACCGTAATTAAAATATAATTATTAATTATTTTCATTATTAATTGGGAGTTTTTGGTCATCATTTAAAATAGCCACACGAGTTTGTGATAACATTTTTATGATTAAGGCAGTGTAGATGAGTTAGATGGCAAATACTCGTTCGTAGTAATTTAATAATATAGTCATGTTTGCCTAGTAAGACGTGATCGCATACAATGACTCAAATTTAAAGACACCAACTCAGGTTTATTATTTTATGCGCATTTTAAACAGTTTAAAGAAATAAGTCGTCACCATATTATTATTACATTAATTTTTTGCCACGACATTAATCAACAGTCATGCGTATTGTAATGAGTCTTCCACAACGTTAGATATGCTAGTATCGGCAAATCCGTCGGGTCCGCATATCATCACAATATAAGTATAGGTTCACATCGCATACAATTAAATCATATTATACAATAGGGACATTAGAAACGTTGTGGGGATGTGCGAATACACATTAGTATTTACTCGTTTTAACGTCGGTGGTCTCAAATCATTGAGCCGTTAAGTGTTTTACACTTTTACCTGCTGTGCGCTGAACACACGATTTAGCTATATAGTATAACGTTAGAGGGTGTATCGAAAAAAAATTGGTTTTTATTTACGCTCCATTGGACTATAGGGTATCATTAAAACGATGTTCGCACGCTGAACATACCTTTAAATATATATAAACATACACAAACACACACACACATATATATATATGTGAATACAATTTTGTTATATTGTATCGCGTGTATGTATAAACGTAATAATTGTGTGTGCACGTGGACTTGTCGTTGTAATAATAACCGTGTGCGAGCGGACTTTAACGCCGAGGCAGTTTAGACGTTGTTTTACAGCCGTTCCCTTCCTCCTTCCTCGCCGTCGACTCGGTGGCTAGTTCCCACCGAGGTACGTCATTCTCGGGGTGAAATGATTTTTTTTTTTTTTTTATATTTTATATATCATTTCCACGGCTATGCCGACGACACACGCACATTGCGCACCGGGAGAATAGAGGGGGTGGTGGCAACGCTCGACGGCCCGAGGGTTTCATTAGACGACAACGACAGGATTTGATGGCCAACAATAACGTCGTAAAACGTTGTTTGGCAGAGCTTAATGAAATTTTGCCGCCGCCGCCGCCGCCAACGACGATGTTTCATTTTTACGCAGATTCACCCGACCTCGTTGTGATTGTGCATACATGTTTGTACAGCGGGTCGACCGAGTAGGTATTATACAGTATACACAGAGTAATATGGCGTAGCTGCAGGAGCGGAGTGCGCGCAACACGCGTTTACGTTAATATTATACTCTATACATGGCGAGTTCGTGGGAGGGGCGGGGTGGTGGTGGTTAGAAAACAGGATAGAAAAACAAAACGAGTCACTAGAGAATTACTTTTGGGCTATTATGAAAAGCCGTCGCGTCATAGCCTTATACGTGAGTAAAACCGCAAAACTACACGTAATACTGGTGCCTGTATTAAAAAAAAAAAAATCGTTAAATCACGTGACTATTTCACTGTTGGATATAAGTATATAACCGTATAATAGAATTGATACAATAACGTTCTAGCGGATTTTACACGAACTCAATTAAATAATATTTTTATTGGTAAAATAGAATCTCAGAAAAAGGAAAACAATGAAATCTTTTAAGAATTATTGAGTAAAGTAGTTTATTACTTACAGTTAAAAAAAAATTAGGATTACATTATTTTAAGTATTATTTTATTTTTTTAAAACGTTACACGAAATAAGAAATATCAATGAGGTTCACATAATATTATATTACTCTCGTTCGTTTATTACCGTAACCCCACTAACCCTCAAACCAATATTTTGCTACAGTGTATCATAATTATAGTGAGGATAACAATTATGATTTAAAATTAATAACACATATTATATAGTAATAACAATTACGCAAAAATTAATGAATTGATTATAATAATTGTTGTGATAACGTTAAAAATGTGTAAAATACAACATTTAAAGTATAATAATATGATATAGGGCTTTAGGGCAATCAATAAAATATTCTATGTACGGTTTGTTGGCAATATTCGAAGATTCCAATATAAAATACTTCATTAATTACTATTAATCACTGTTCTTTACATAAGATTACAGTTGCACGTGTATAAACAAAAAAATACGTCGTCGTAAATACTCTTTTTATGTGCCCGGCCGAGTCACTTTTCGTGATGCGACTGTTGAAGTATATCAGTAAACCGTGGATACTGTCAGATGCTTTTATCCGTACAACGTTGTAGGATATTTCATCTAGAAAACGTTGTTTTACACATTTTAAAAACTCATTGAAATTTATACCGTATGAATGCTCCATAGTTTATACGACCGTATAGATACCGTATACACTGAGTAATTTACGACTTTTGAACTCGCCGAACCAGATTTTTGTTATTGACGGGTATGATATTATTACATAAGTCGTGTACCTTTGGGGCGTATATAAACCGAATTCTAGAACATTGTGATTGTACACAATATGTCGATGGAAAAAATATAAGGTAAAATTCGTTTGACCGCGAAAATGTTTAAAAATTGTCATCTTAACAAACAACAGAGATAGTATACATTGATATAATAACTGTTATATCGTTGAACATATATTATTAATATTATATTCCGTATAACTGTTATGTGGTTTTGAGCGATAGTGAGTTTATACATTATATTATTACAACAAACACCAAATAAACTGCTCGAGAACTTATTCTATAGAGTGATTCGCCAAGTATATTCATCCTGTATTTTTGTCGAACAACGAATGTATTACAATTTTGATTTACTAGATACTGGTTACCATTCGAATGTTGAACTATAAGAATTCCAAAAAAATTATCCGTCGAATAATATTCAGACAACAAATGGGACTCTAATGGGAGTTCTAGATTAAAAAAAAAAAAAAAAAAAGGTGACCACAATGCTTGGTCACTGTGTGTAATTGTCGTTACGTATCGTTATCGTGTATGCATTAAACAAATCGATTATTGTTGTTTGTAATAATGCGTAATGCGCTTAGTCGCAGACGACTATACAAAATAAAATGTAATTTAATAATAGTAATAACACAACACGCACAACACTGTAAACATTTTTAATGCGCTATCGCGCCAATAATATATTATTATATTTTTTCATCTGAATTGTGGCCTATTCAATTAATATTTGTCCGAAAAACGCGCAACGATATTATTATATTATTATAATCATACTGTAATCCGTGGACGTTAGTAGGACAGCACATCGTTAGGCCGTAATAGTGGTCGTGGTCCGCGTGTTATAGATATAACACCGTGTAGTGCGAACGTGTGTGTGGGGCGCGGGTGGGTGTTTGGCTGGCCGTTGCTAAGAGAGTTGTGGTGTAAAAAATAAACCAGGCTCTGTATGATTGACGGCTTCATAAAATATTCATCGTCGCAATTTGGGAAATAATGATAAATAAAAAAAAATAAATAAATAAACCCAACCGGGCGAATTGAATTCGAACGCATAATGAAAATCGATGCCCGTAACAAGCGGTCTCCAAAGCAAACTTATACATACATATAAAATATACACCGTTGCCAGTCTATATAATATTATATAATTATACTGATTCCATTTTTGTTTGTTTTCGTTATTTATGTGAACGATAATAGAAGTGAATATAAATAAAGAAAATAAACGCCACCTCTGCCAATCGCCGTTTTCCGAAACGTTTTGTTTGAATATTATTCGACTAAATAATTCTTGTGCAGTCACTGCGACAATTATTCATTATTTGGACGTTTTAATGTTATTTATATAATTCGTTTATGTCGTAGGTAAGTGCTACTCGCGTTTCTTTGAAATTAAAAGATTGTCCGCAGGATGACAGTCGGACGAATTGAGTTTAATAAAATAAACGAAAAACAATAGCTGTATTGTATTATATTGTCGAAACTTTTTGACGATTCATTCTGTGTATACTTTATATATATATATATATATATAACATAATATACTTAATTTTTCGCAATCGTCGTCATTGTGACTTCTCATTAACTCTTGAGACGGTCGTTCAAAAGATTCTTATTTGATTTCTCGTAATTTTATAACGTTAAATAAACCCAAATTTTAAGAGCTCCTAATAAACGATACGCTTCGTAGAATTTCAAACAAACTTAATGTTAAAAAAAAAAAAATGAAATTTTTTTTTTATTTGGGATTTACATATTGAAAATCAAATTGTTTAGATAAACGCACGATAGTATATTTTTTTAAATTATAATGAATAACTATTACTAATATCATACAATGAAATGTTGATATTTTTCTTTTATATACGATATATCTCGTACTTACTCTAAATTGTACTATTCTGAGTATTTTATAATAATTAATTTCATATAATTATTGTCTATTTCATAAGAAATAAATTTAAAAAAAGTAATTTTACAAATGTAAGAATGAAAGGCGGAATAATTTGTTTATTTATTTTTAAATAACATTGAATAATATAACACGCTAAGTGTTATTTTGGTTTTGTTTACAAATATTATATTTTAATAATATATTATAATTTATAATGGACGGATAGTAATTATTCCGGTGAATTGTGATCTGACGAACAAGTTTTCCTGTATAATACCAAAAATAACAATAAATATTATAAGTAAGTTCCAAGTATAACCTTACCTTAAACAAGTTTAAAAGTTATATCCAATGTGAATTTTTTTTTCATTACTTCAAATTCAATTAAAGTTTGTTTTGATATAGCCTACTTAACAGATTAACTTTTTGTTAGTTTTACGGTTTGATTTTTATGTTATAAAAATCATTTAAAATTGTTATTTCATTATAATTAAAAATAAGATTTTATTTGTTTTAAAAAGTATAAATTATAATATTAAAACATAAAATACAATGTAATCTTATATTTTATTGTCTTATATAATCTGATTTTTGTTCGAATTGTCGCACATTCAGATAGTTTTTAAATATTTTTAACTATAATTCATATATGATAATAGTAATAAGTCTTTCTAAATCTTATGAATACTTGAAAAAAAATTAATTTTCAACAGATAACATAGTTATAATATTATAATATGTTTAATTGTATATATTTCATTATTTATAAATATATTTCTAATAATATTATAATATCATTACTCATGGCAAGTAAAATTGAGGTAACACAATATTTATATTAATAAAAATGTATTATGTACAAACAAATTATATGTACAAATATGTATTATATGTAGTATTTTGATATAGTCAAAACAATATACCTACAATTTAATTATATAATAATATCTAATAGCTAATAATTGTAATAAAATATTAATTATCATAGCTTATTAGCCTTAGTAAAATATGAAAAATAATTTAATTAAATATTATATGAATTCTGAGGTAGTGAGGTTTAAGCATACTTTACTTTAATTTGCGCATTTTGGTGTTATCGAACGAGACCGTTTAATCATTACTTTAAATAATAATTACTTAGTTAAAATTTCAATAGTAATTTGATGTGCATTTTCGATATAATACTATAGATAATAAAGCAACGTAAGCTAATATACCTGAAGGATACAATTAGGAAGATTATTTAGTAATCGGTTTATAAGCTCGTATAATATTTGTATAGTATATTTTAATGTCTTTGCGGTTTCATATACTAACAACAAAAATAAATAAATAAATAAGCACTACTTCTGATCTTTATAAACTTAAAAAATAGACAATTTTAAATAACAGATTGAAATGGTGATATAATTACTTATACTAATAACTTACCATACGTTTACTAATACCATTAATTAAATATACATGCGAATACATTGATTTAGATGAACATGTTAAGTTATTATATCCTAAAATTTGAATTGAAAAAATAACTTCCTCACAATAAATAATTAAATTTCATAATAGTAATGATTATTACTTACAATAGCTAAAACATTGTTTATTTGAAAAGAAGTTCAAGTTAAAAATTCAAAACGCCTTTAATCATACCATTCACATAAAATAAATGAAAAAAATTATTAATTAACTACATAGTACGATTCTTTAATTCGTCAATATTTGTTCATAGAATCAAAACAAAATAAATAATTTTAAAAAGAAGAATTATTAAAAAAAAAAAAAATACTTACATTATTTTTTTTGTAAAATGTGTGTATATTACACGATATCATCATTTGTTATGGACTATAAAAAATATATTTATCTAATTTATGTATACTACTGTACTATGTTTAATTTTGAAATAGATATATCATGTCTTCTATCATTTTGTATTACTAGCTTAGATAATTAGTTATTAAACCAACATCTATTTTGCAGAGAATTTATGAATTTTTCTAAGTCTATTAAATAGTCAATACAATTTAAGTTTTATAGAAAACTAATTTTAAAAAAAGATCAAAAAAATTGATAGACAATTTTTAAATGTAACATCTTACTATTTAATTATTAACTTGTCTTTTGAAACCCTGATTAGCATGTTACATAATACAATTTTTGATACTAAATATATTAATAATTGAAAGTAAACCTTAAAGGAATCACTAAAAAATATTTGAATCAGTTTATTGTTGTATGTTGTTAGAAATTTGCTGTTGGTTTATGTATTTATATGTTGTTAGACATTTTGCTGATCGATTAAAATATTTTTGGGAAAAAATAAAATTTGTAATACTACTTGGCCCAGGCATCTGATATCACATTGCAATATTTAATAATAATTTTGCAACGGTACTTACAAGATATTTTTAAAGTTGTCCAACCAACTCACTTATACCTATGTTAAATACTACGAGAAAATAACACTTTTAATAATATTTTTCCGCAGATAATTTGTTCGATACTCTTAGTGATATGAGTAATTTGCGAGTCATATTATACAATAAATAATATATAAAATAACAAATATACGTACGAGTACCGTCGTACAAGCGACAGTACCCACTATAAAAATGTTGTATTTTATAACTTTTTAAATTAATCTTTTGAGGAAAACTTTTTTCTCTCGTATAGCAGTACCATGATATTTTAGTTGTTTTGTATTATCTTCTATGTATACCTATATATGCTATTATACTTAAAAGGGTACGCGTATGTCTTTGTCCGTACGCTGTCTATAACGAATGAAGAAAAGGTATTTTTTCAGCAACTTGTATAACTTTTACCTACTGTCATACAATATAAATTTATGTACTCGTACAGATAGTTTATTATAGTATTATGCTTGTCTCTATCACATTGTTTGCTGACATACTTTTGTATATATTTCATTATTATTATTTATCATATTATTATACTGGAGTATTAAAGAAAAAATTCCTACATTTCAACCATTAGGTATACGTTGTAATGTACACTGTACAATGTATAAAAATGATTAGTGACGAAAATGAGAAAAGAGTAGGTATAAGGTATACAGTTATTAGTAATAACTTATTTCATTTTAAAACCAGTATTAAGAAAACCATTTAGAAAGGATTTAATTATAATTACATTTTAGAGGATAATAATATATCAAATTAATACAGAATAAATTGATGCCAAAATAAACAAACAATTTTTTTTTTTTTTTTATTGAAAATGTTGAAAAAACCCTCAAAGTTATTAATTACACAGATTATGTAAGTCACTAAATTCATTTTATAAAACCTAGGACGTGTGGGGACTGTGATTGTGCTCTAAGCTTAACCCGAGTTCCGGTAGAAAATTGTGACCTATCCGATTACTGGAGACATCTAGGGGCTGAAATCATAGTCTTACTTATAGTATTATTATTAATAATAAAAAGTCAGCTACCAACAATGCGTCTATAATAATAATGTAAGCTACAAGTGCCGACAAAATTGATTTAAAGATAATTCTTAAAGAAAAAAAATACAAGTTTATAAATTAATTCAAGAAAAAAAATAGCACGATGGTTATTTCTGATTTTAAATTCATCATCTAAGAAAAAAATTAGTGTCAGTAATAATTTAATATTTTGGTTTATTCATCCAATCCACGAAAATCATGTTGGAAATAAGTTATTAGTAATTTATTATTAAAAACTGTTTCAATTTAAATTACAGTTTTGTTTTTTTGTCTCTTTTTATACTTTTAAATTAGTGTTGGTGTATATAAAACATTTTTAATTTTCTATTGAATTTATTTTTTAATTCAAAACTTCAGTTTTATTCTGGAAATTCATTATTTTAAAATTATTCTATATTTGTCAAAAAAACTATTTTTTCCCGAAATATTCTAGATATTTTATCCCGATGAAATTATATTGTTACACAGAATAAATTTACGAGTGTTCTTAAAAAAATAATCATTAAACAGAAAATAAATAAAATATAGCAGTATAATAAATTCATAGCAATGTAAATTATACACTTACAAAATATTGAGTAAAAAGTGAAATAACTTCTGTCATCTCTTTGAACAGTTATTGTGATTATTGAATTACACTCATCATAGGGGGCAATATTTTGTATTAAGTACCTGAGCCCAACAAGGATACGAATTCATTTTGAGATGGTAAAAATCGAATTTGTCGAACAGTTATACAATTTTTTGAAGATAATATTAAAAAAAAAAAAAAAAACTAGAAACGATATTACTTTATTTATAGGTATAATGTATACGATATACAACTATACAACTATAATAGTAGTTAAACTATAGAAATGTTGTTAATGAAAATCAAAGTTTGTGAGTAGGTGTGTATGTGTGTGTGTAAACGTTCCACACTAAAGTCTATCACATTCGTAGTTTATTTCTATTATGTCGCCATTGGTTACAGAGTGTAAAATAATTATTGTGATTGGATATAATTTTGAACTCATATTTTGCTCGTACTCAACTCAAAACAACTCAAATAACCGTGTTAAAGATTCCGTTTAACGGGGTTTAAGAAGGTGAACCTCTATGGGCGTTTGATTTGTAACGAGCGACGATCACGTGCAGGATCAGCAAGTTAAAAATATTTTCAATGTTTTTGCACGCTTAATAGTAATTCTTCGTTTTCCGGAGGGAAAATCGTTTTGAAACAAACAAACAAACATAAAATAAATAAATATTATTTAACATTATTTTTGAATCGAGATGAATTCGTAACAGTGTACCGCGTTATCACGTTATCACGTATACGAAACTCGCTAATGACTTGGACGGACCAATAATTTTTGTATCGCACAAACGCGCGTACACTGCGCCGACTTATCTCGATTAGCCGCGGCTCTTGTTGTGCGTGCTATACCTATATAATATACATTATATATTATATTGCGGTGTGACCGCACGCCACCGTCCTCGGCGGAAACGAATGTACGGAACTTATTTTCAACACTCGAAATGTTTCAATGTGTATATATACTACCGCCGTCGCCTGCAGCAGCAGAGCTCTGGTGCGGTACTTGTTAAAAAAAAAAAAAAATTACAACGTGAACAAAAAGATCTCCTTTCCGGTCGGATATTTATTAAGCTTTTTTTCTGCTCTTCCTTTTATTTTTTTCGTATATACTTGTGTATAATGTATATACGAAATCTCATGAATAGGACTCGTGATTGCGAGAGCGCATTGTTAAATAGCAGCGCTGTACCACCACTACCACCACCACAGCAGCCGCCGCTACTGACGACGACGACGACGACGACGACGACGAAGCAAAGTAACTAGAGAGGCTCTTTTCATTGTTCTCCCTGGTCTACGCGTGTACCTACCCTGAACTCTCATCCCGCGCACCCCACCATGTCTTGGAGTCGTTCTTATTTATAATCCCCCGTCACCTCTCTCGTTCTTCTCTTGAACGTTGCCACGAATCGTCGAAAAACTTTAATGTTTTTTTTTTTAAAAAAAAATTTCATTTTCACCATAAACGGCGTTTTGGAAAACGGCGAAAGGTCGACAACGTGTTACTTTCGTCGTACGGGCGGTAAACGACGACGATACTATAATGTTATGTTTGTCGCCGAGCTTCAAAGCCGATTCGAATTGGCACACTTTGTGTATTACGATACACTGTAGGATATTGATTCGCAGACAATATTGTTATTACAACGTGGAAATTGGGTATGAGATTCGAAAACGCGTTTCATTGTAGGTACGACAAGGAGTAATATAATATAAGTGTTTTATAACGATTTGCAGTATTCTATATAACGGTTTTGGCGAGCGATAAAATTGGATTACTACGATGTTATTATTGTATTATTTTTTTTCAGAATATTATACCTAGACAAATATATATATATATATATATAGGACTTAGGTATATATTTAGTGGGGAGTGGTAGAATAGTAGCTAAAGATAGCCAATTAAAAATAAACCTGCACAGTATCATTAACCTGAGATAATTCTAAAACGTATTACTTAAAACTAATACAAATAAAAATATATTTAATTTTGGTGTTTAAATGAGAAAATAATTACACTTCCAAAACTTTTAAATAAATATAGTTTAACACGATAGGATCATTAAACAGATATTCCTAAAAATTAAAATGTTTAGAACGACTTCGTTTGTCTTCGCATCATATCGTATACCAGTAATAATTTAATTTGCAAATATTTCGTGTTCGATTTTATCCGGGCGGCAGTTTTGTTGCTCATTATTTTCATAGTCGTCGTTGCATGTTTCAAATCGAGTTTGAACGATTAAAAATAAGTTTAAAAACGAGTTGGCGTTTCTCAAAGTATATAGTGTATAATTTACCGTACACGTTGCACGTTTAATTTATCCGTAAGTTAGTTCGAGTAATTTATGGTGATCATAAATCATGGAGAATTCGTTTTTGGTCATGCGGTCTCTCTTCTGTCTTGTTAAGACAACATAAATATACCGGGAAATTTTACCTTCCACAAAGGGCGACAGTGATTTTCAGATAGGTGTTTTGGCGAATGGGGTAAAGTCGATTGAAGTCGAATACTATAGATTTTCACGTCGAGTTCACTTTCAGCAGACAGTAAGACGAACGACGACGGCGGAGAGGGTCTGGATCGGCTAATTGATGTTTTTTTGACGTGGGTTCTTCGTTCGTATAACGTTTGGTGCCCAAAATCGAATTTACCTGATTCCTTCATGTGTTCATCGACGTCGCTCTCGCCGCTAGACGTATATGCAGAGGTACAATAATTAAAATGTACTGCGTTTATGTGTCGTTGAACTTTGATCGTTTACCGTCAGAGACGAAGTTGTGCACACATCGCGGTGCACTAGCACTTTATATAGTATGCGGGTAGTTGCTTGGTTAGTCCTTTTGAACGTTTGAACCGATAGGCTATTCATAGCACTTAGGAGTATATCATAATAAATGCGTATGGCAATACAATATAATATAGTGAGAGGATACTGTATTTATACGCATAATAATTATCCAGTCATGGCTACTTCGTATTGTTGTAGTGATTGTAGTCTGTAAATATTTTTGGCTCAATATTATATATTTGAAATTATTATTATTATTTCTTTTTACATCATTTAGTACTCCGCAAAATACGAAATTAATTAAGCGTGCACAATAATAAAGCCAGGTTGCTTCTCATGGAAGTCAGTGATGTTATATTGTATAATACGGATACCGACGTTTAATCAATTTAATTGAATAAAATATTTCAGCCAATGAGGTTAACCATTTCGGAAGCACTAAAAGTAAATTTCAATAATTTTGAATGCAATAAACATAATTATTGTACTATTTATAGTTTTATTACTATATATTTACTATAAGACTCAAAAAGTGTGTACAAAAGAAGGAACTTGGCGTGCTCTGTCGTTTTCACGTTTCTCCTATTTTATTTTTAGAACAAAACGTATTTCATATTATTTATTAGATTTAGACATATTATTATTATTATACCCAGCTAACTCTTATCGGAACGGCAACCTGTACATACGTTAACCATAATATTTAAGATATTAATAACGGAGATAACAGTACCACGTTTTCAGCCCAACTAAGACAGTCGTACAAAAGTCCAGAACATCAACGATAATGTCTAAAATAATAACGAATCTTTCACAAATTTAATTTTAAACAACGCCAAAAGAACAATCGGGAAATTCACTAATAATTAAAAACCAAAAGTACAATGGTAGAACAAAATATAAAAGCTTAAATAAAATTAAAAAATCATTAGTTTACATAGTTATCAAAAACCTACTTAAATGATACATTATTTTCAAAAAACTCAGAACCCACATAAAATATTTAATTAAAAATAGCAAAAGAAACACTTGGAATGTTTTATGTCAAATTTGAACTTTAGAGTGAACTCACCTATAGTGCCTGGAATAAAATCAAATCCTTAAAAGGATCAAATTAATACATGAAACAATAAAACCAACACTATTGCACCACAAAAAAAAAGCTGCAAACAATTAGAAAATACTTCCAAAAATACAGTAGCAATTTAAATTATAATGCCAAATTTAGAAATAAAAAATGCAATGCCAAAAACACACTAGATCAGTCCAAAGTCCATCCATATAATGCACTATAAATTCAACTTACAACGAAGACATTTTCATCAATAAAATTGTAAACGGCTTATAAAATGCAAATGTAAAAGCTTCGGCCTGGACCTAATACCGTATTATTTTATCTATCATACCCATACTCTTGTTATATTAAATCTATAACGAGATTTGGAAAAACAACTCTTTTTCCGAAAATTGGCAAAACAGCACAATAATTATCCTTCTTAAATCGAATAAAAATAAATTTTAAGTAGACAGCTACAGAAAAATCTCCTTACTAGATAATATAAGTACAGTAAGTACTAGATAAAATAGCAAATTCAAGACTAACATGGTATATAGAAACATTATAATCGACAAAAAAAATAAACGTAAACCTAATATTGTCCATATTGTCGAAGTGTTAATTAAATCAAAAAAAAGCGCGTCGATCTCAATAATTACGGCGATTGAGGCAATAATAACGATAATAATAATCGTGACTGCGGAGTTTCGAATCGGAAAACGAACCGTACGCTATTGGTACGTTGTGTGTACATATCAGTGAATTTGAACAATAATTCAACAAATCTACGACGGCCGTATATCTGTTAAACGCTAGTTAAATTACGCGCTTTTTTTCCATTAAAAGCTCGTTTCAAACAAACTGATTCCGATCCTCGTGCACGTATATATGAAAATAATAAATAACTGGTAAACGTGACCGATGCAGGCCCAAATGATTTATTTCACGAAAGTACACGCACGAAGTGTCTACTGTTTATATTATATTAACGCGGGAAACATATTCCGTACACTGCCGCAGTGAAGTTTTAAACGGTTCCGCGATCTCTCGTTTTTAAACGCTCTGTACATATTATTATTGTTTTTAAATTCAGAAGTTAATTAAACTCGAACGTTATTTACGCCCCGCCGAAATGGTTGATGTAATTTTAGTTTGCACGCGGCCCTTTGACGTCAAAACGTTTATTTACTTGAACAGATTGGGTAGGTAACTCGGTGTTTATACAAACGACAATAAGACGTCAACAACTTTCGTTTATTGACGTAATCATTATATTGTTTTCAATCAAACGTTTTGGCACAAAAACGCGAGCAAAAAGGTTTTATTGAAAAACCAAAAAGAAAAAAACCTCATTATATTGGCTATACAACCACAATTTAATACATAATAATTGAATAATATATCATGTTCGGGCAAATTATTTTTCATCAAACCCAATGGCCTAATACCTCTATTGTTATTAATCATAATCGCGGTGATTGAACGTTTTACCGGAACACTATAATATGTTCGCACGAAAATAGCGATAAGGTCGAGAGAAATTTGAATATTATATATTTGAGGTTAAGTATTTATGTATACACCATACATGTATATTTATTTAATCTATTTAAACCGTCAGGTAATTGTTACGAGTAGGTATACACGAAAATTACAAGTATAAAAATATATGATAAAGTTACCTACAAAAATATTAACTATTATTATTAATATTTATTTCATATAGTCACGTAGAAGCTTTTCGTGTCGAGTTCGATAATATTTATTATTAAAGATTTTATAGATTTTCAATAAGAATTGTAATACTTTTATTATTTATGGATAATATGTATTTGAATGGTATGTTTTAATATTTTATTGTATTATTATACCATCAAATTATTATGATCTTAATTTAAATGCGCATACTGTGGTGGAGAGCACACTTAAAATTAAATAATAGTCGAGCTTAACGTTAAGTGGCCGGTATTTATCTGTTCACTTTAGTAAAGTTCCGCGTGGGTTTTCTTAACTCGAATACCAAATTAATATAGGTAATTATTTACCAAATCGTTAATCTTCGTTAGTTATTTTGAACTTGGAAATTTGATCAAATACAATTTTAACTGATTCGCAGATTGAACATTTTGAATGAAATTGAGAAAATTGCAGTAACATAAAAATGAATTGACAAAAAAAAAAATTCAAAATATCAAACTGTATAGATAATTATACAAACATATTATTATCTGGATAAATTTATAGAGCGTGGTTATATTATAAACGGATTATATAATAATTTCTTATGAGTTATGATTTATCGGGACTACTCTAACTACTGGTATATCAAAAATGTATCTAGCTTAACTTGCTTCAAAGTTCTTAGCATCTATAGTACAGTGGCACAGGATGATGATATAATTAATATATTATGTTATATAAGTTATTTAATGGGTAAATATTTTTAACTTTTCATTATCTACGGTAGTCATGTTATTCTTTTGTAATATATATGTATATTTTAATAATTTCATGATGATATTGCAACAATTCTGATATATTGCTCGCTAAACGTATCATAGAAAAATACTTTTTAAGAAAATACAGTGTAATAATAGTATATTTTCGACTTAAAAAGGACTCTGAGTCAATTTTGTAATGATCGAGATACCAAACATATAAATATATATTTTTATATTCCCCACGTGAGTTTAACAAAAAAAAAATTATTGTCATTATCGAATACGATACGTTATTGAAATATGAATACCTACCTACGGTTTTTATTTTAATTTCACTGCTTTAATCATATATACGTAGTTGCGAATCGGTGGGTCGATAGAAAATAACATTAATTTTAGGAAAATGGATTTTAGGGTTAAATTTAAAACTTGTAAGCTTCACTACAGTACCAACATCATTTGAAATTATAAAAAGATCGCCAATTTCACTATCGCATTATTTTTACAACAATCATATACACACTGTGTGTAAATGCCATTCATCGAATTTTTAGGTACCATTTGTAACAGTTAAATTAATTTTATATATTTTATACTCTATCTGTTTAGTTTGTACATTTAAACTATGAAGTAATAAAACTGTAAGTTAATATTCAGTGAATGAAGGAAATGTTTATTGTATAAAAATGATTTTTGAAACTCACACCGGGTGGCATTCCTCGAATTTTCAAGAAAAAATATTGTTCATATATAAATAACGGACACACCATGAAACTAAAATTTTAAATATTTTAAAACTCCAAATGTTTTCATTATTGACTTAAGGTTTTAAAAATAATATTAAAACCGTTTTTAAAAACAAATGTTTTAAAAATGTAGAAACTATTTCCTAATATTGTCGACTGAGTTGTGTATAACTATAATTAAAATTTTTATCTTCATAAAAACCGTATTGGTGGCAATGTAGTAAAATCTTTTGGTGTTCATCTAAAATATATTTTTACTCGATGAAAATATAATATTGCCGAGTAATTAATCTACATTCACATATTATTATATATAATTGAATATGGAATATTCTGCTCTCGCAACGGCGGTCCAATCTAATTGTAAATTTGTCCGATGAAGTTCGACGCAAACGCAGGTTGATAAACTACGCCAATTTCCGCTCTGGAACGAAATATATTGCGCGCACGCAAATATAATATTATTATCTCCGCACAAATATAATATGACTATGACATAACAATATTACATTACAATAAGTAATAACACGTCATTGAGGATATTGAGGAAACGTACGTCTATTTAGTGGACGCGGAAATCCAAAACGGGACATGGACATATAACGTGAAATATACCCATAAACCATAGCTCGTAAAACATCATTTATCTATACAATATTATACTTGGTTTATACGTTTATAGTTAAGATAAAATTTAAAAACTGATTAAACTTGAATATTTTTGCTTGAAAAACTGTGTGTTTATATTTATTTTTATCAAAAAAATATAGTTAAAGTCCATTAAAATGTCCAGCTTTATGAGTTAGTAAGTATTAATAATATGATATTCTAGGTGGTATTTTCCGATTTGTACTTTCATACAAAAGTCATAAACTTAATTTTTACTAAATTTAATTTAATATAATTTAAAGAACTAATAGTCTTTGATATAAAAACGAATACAAATAAAATTAAAAAAATAAAATAAAATATTGTTAAATTTATATTTTCACTCTCAACGTATAAATGTATAATCGCCATGTGAAAGAAAAAAAAATGTATAATTACATACAGTTACTAGCTAATAATATTGGTAAAGTTTTTAAGTTTTTAATACATACAATGTTTAAAAAAAACAGATGCTTCAAAAATTGAAACCTAAAAAGCGATTATGATAAAACGCAGTATATAAATGAAAACTCAAACACTCACTTGGAAGCTGAGTGTCTTTGTGTTAATAAAATTCGTTTTGAATACACTTATACACATCTTAGGGCCGAATAAATTTATACTGACGCGACAAATCCTTGTTCCCGAAAATTTATTGTTTACCTGCCGCCATATTAATGGTACGCATAATTCAGTTGACCAACGAACACTCAACAATAGTAATACAGTCGTACGATGCGTGGTGGTGACACATGTCTGACACATAATACGATCATGCATTTTACAGATAGGGGAGGGGAAGGAAAAAGATAGAGAGAGAGAGAGAGCGAGAAACAGAAGAGATAATAAAGAAGTAGAAGTTTTTTCATAACTAAAACCCAAGTCCAGACTACAAATACCATACATAGTGTAAATAGTATACTCGTATACCCTCGTATATATTGTCTATTATTGAATAAAATATAACATAATATTATACTCAGAGAATCAGAGGTGTCATGTTCTACCACTCAAGTTAAGTTAAAATACTTATAATATAATGCGTTTTACTATTATTCCGTATAGTCGAATAATTTGGAATTCATTTTGCTTAGAAAATGTTTTGATGGAAAAATTTCGTATTCTAACTATGATAATTTACATTTTAATTCTGTTGGGTTTTCCGCATATTTTATAAATATATCAAGTATTAAAATATATTGGCAGTACTTATATGAAATAAAATATGTTTTTTCTACCTCTATAATAGTATATACTAAACAAAACGTCAGCTATAAAATTGAAAACTTTAAAAAACTATAAAATGAATTGTAATAATATTTGAAAAAATCAAGGAATTTTTCTGTAGAGACTGTCAGTATAAAAGTTACATATTTTTATTCCAGTAATTCTGGACATAAAAGTAATACAGATATAAACTGTGTTATTTATGCATAAACTCAAAATAAATTCATAAATATGACAACGCTTAGTATGCATAATTATATTTATTTTAATTCGTTTTTTTTTTTTTTATCACAAGAAGTAAACACAAAATATTTACAGTTAAAAAAATAAAAATTGATACACGTAATAGACACGTGCCTGTCATTTGTCGAGACTCCTCATTTCTTATTAGGCGTTACACTAACCTATTATGTATACAATTATGTAAACATATGGATAGGAACTGTACTGAGTATGTTATTTACTTATGATATGACCTTAACTAACCTTACCGAAAATACCTAAAATAAAATATAAGTAATTTATTTAAAAAAAAAATTAAATTAAATTGTGTGATTCTTAAAAGTAAATAGCAATTTTAAGAATGATACACAATATATCATGAGTTTTTATCAGTCGAAGGACACTGGCAAGTGGCGATGACGTCTGTCATACGTGTTTGTTATAACTTATAGTCTATTTACGTATACCTACCTACGCAATAATATTATTATATTATTAATATACGATGGTGTTTATGGCGTATAATATTATATTATTATACGACACTTTTGTGCGTAATTTTCAAACATCATTTATGCGTACCATACGTCTTCACACGCGATATTTATATACTTCGCATTCGATATAATATATATTATTTATAGGTATATATTATATTATATTATGCTTGAGAGTGTGTATTTGAAATTGAAAACGTCCCGCGGGAGTAATAATTCGATGCAAGCTCGTGAGCAGATGCACACTCGCTAACGCCACATATTTGTACACGCGGCTCTCTCTAAATTGAATTTTATGACGTTTTATTGTTTAAATTGATATTTATATACGGTTTCAATATATTTCCATATTGCGTAGATTTGACAATAAACAAACAATACGCAGTGTCGCTGCAGCGTGTTTCAGGATTCGAATAAAAAATGCGAACACGATGGTTGAAAAAAAAACTGATATATGTATATAATATATACGTCTGATATTATATAAATGATTGTTATAATATTATTATAACTTAAAATATTATATCAGTACATTAAACCTTAGGTGTTCTATAATTTCGGTATGTGTGTTATTAATTCAAACTGCCATTAGTCATTACCTACATTATTTTTGAACAGAAAAATGAAAAAAAAAAAATGATAATAAATCAACGAGATAAAAAATATCATACATAAATTACCATGATTTGAAAATAAATTTTATTTTATTTTTATTTAGATAAAAAAAAATATATATTTAATATTATCTAAAAGACAGATGAATTACTTGGGTATTTAATTTAAATCAATTTTATTTTATTCTGTATATTATCCATACTTCAATGTTTTCATATACTATTCTAAATGTAGGTATTGAATTACTCAAGTATACTTAGTACAAAAAGTACATGTTGTTTATAATGTTTATATCTGTATTGACCGTATTACGGAATTGTAATTTTTTTGAAATGTATATGGTAATATTCATAGTAGGATTTTAACGATATAAATCACATTAAAACGTAATAATACGTATTGTTAGTAAAATACTGCTTATAATCAACTTATTCTGGTGTTTGTAATTTTTCAATATAAAATATTGGAGATGCCAAGAGAAAAATCCAGATTTGTTGCTCAAAAAAAATAAAACGTTGTTTTTAGTTATATATATATACATAACATACAGTGGTAAATATTTTTCCAGCATTAAATAATAAAAAATGTTAATAAATACTTTAAAAAATTTAAATCACTGGTAGTACTTGAATTTTTTTTTTATATTTTAGCGGTTTCCACCAGTAAATTATTAGCTTTAATGTGCAATTTCAAGGTTAAAAATATTTTACAATAATAAGTGACCCACTAAAGTTTATTGATCTCTACACTTCATCGAAAATCCTTATGTTATAATAAATTGAAAATATTCCAAATGTTCTATTTCAACGGTCTCATTATGGTGCATAGCGGACAGTACGGTTTTTGCCATTTAAAAGTTGCATATAAAGATTCCTATTACAAAAAACAACCCTGTGAGCAGTCCTTTACGAATTAATATACAACATATTTATGTCAACTAGTGTTTGTAAAGCCACACAAGTGAATTACATAAGCGATTTTTTTTTCTTTCTCTACACGTCGTATTTGTAATATCATAATATTATATCAGTAAAACGAAATATTTAAAAAAAATTCTCATGCCCTTCGACCTTCCCAAAATGTCCGATAACATTAAACCCGGATTTGTATCGTCGAGGGACTGCGCTGCCGAATCAGAGTCACTATAAAATACGTTTTTGATATTAAAAGACGCATGCGGGGGTACAACAGTTCTCTCTTGGCCCACATGTGCAAAATCACGAACACACACAGACACACACATTCGTACGTAGGTACACGGTTATACGAATAAACGTATATACATATATAATACGTAGAGGCAGTTCTATTCAGCGTGTAAGCGGATTGACACACATTGAGTGAGGAGAGGAGAGGAGTGGAGAGACAGAGTGAGACGACGGCAAATCTTTTATTCGTGCACGCCGGAAACGGTTAAGCTCTCGGGGCTTAGTCGTCCCGCCCGGTTAGATCTACGAGATCTTTTGATTGCTTTTCGTCTTGAACACAGTTCGTTCCCTCCCCTGGCCATAGACCCGTGCCGAGGCGTTTTCTTTTTTCTCTTTTCCTCTGTTTCGGTTTCTCTCTTCTTTCACTCTTTTTTTTTTTTTTTTTTTTTTGGCACATTTGTTTCATCGAATCCCGTCGAATCTGGGTTACACGCCCGCCACGAGTTTTATAACCCTCGTGCACCGGCCAGTAAAATACTCGTATTTTTTTCCGTCAATATCTACCCTCCCGCGCGTTTAGTACCTACAGGTATTATATAATATTATATATATCTATACAGTGCAACGTCGGGATCGAATCAATCTCGATGTATAATACAATATATTCCAATAAGTAAAAGCTACTCTTTTTTGACATTATCCGGAGAAAATCTTTTAAATACATATATTATATTTTATACCACCGTAATACTGTTTCCACCGCAAATTCTATACTTTTTCATTGAAAACGAAGCTTTGAAAACTTTACACAGTAACGAGTTTATTATATTGCTACGAATGATTTACTAGCTCATATTTAATATGTATATTATACGGAATATTAATAATTTACTAAAAAACAAAAAAAGTCGTAAATAACGATGGAAATACTACTTATTATAAGTTTTTAATGTTTTAGTTTGAAATTTTTTACCAACAATTTATTATTTGATGATAATTTTCGCAACATTTAAAAACAAATGATTACTGATCCAATTTATACATTAAATATACTTAAAGACTATAGTCAAGTTATATTGTTCTCTTACCGAACGATTTGCGTATGGGAAATTGCCCGCGTTGTATCGTAGTATACCTACCTATGTTTGGCAGAGATTATTTGCGAGAAGGAAGAGGAGGAGAAGGAGGAAGAGAAAAAGGAAAAGGAGAAAGAGGTGCTCTTCTTGCTATAGATACTAAATTGGTAACGGACCAATGCGTTTCAACGAGATAGGACGGTCGGCTGATGCTGTTGCGTAAATATATTATGTTTAAAAGGACGCGATACTGTGTGTGTGTGTATGTGCACGTACGACAACTACGACGACGACGTACGTATATAAGTGAACGGTTTCCGTTTTGTCCATTCAAGTGAACGCACGCCGACCCTTTTCCGCCAATTGCCTCGCCGCCGCCGTATCAGAAAGGATACATGGATACTCTATATATATATAATTATAAGTTGACATACACCCATACACACAAGTCGACTACTGTGCCCGTACGCTCGATCAGACCCTCGTTCGACGGTCCAACGATTTGTAGTTAAGTCGATTTTCGGAAGAGGAGAGGAACTCTATTCGCCCGTGTACCACGCAATGTCAGTCACATTTACAAACGTAACGTTTTCCATTTTATCCCATTTAACTCAGGAAATTACACACGATATACATAATAGATACCTCTATATAAACATTTTTTTATGGTCATTTGATTAAAAAAATATTTTTCTGCAAATAATATAAAATGGTAACACGATATTATGTTATAGCAATTCTTAATATTACCAACTACAGGAAAAAAGAAATAACTCATTATTCTATTATTATTATTTTAGAATTTATTAATGTATGATTCGTTAAAAGTAGAACTATTAATTGCATAATATATTTTTCAAAATATTATGTCAATAATTGTTTTAATAATATCATTTTTTGAGAAAGTTATAGAGTACATTTTACTGCCGAAGTTTATCTGTGTCAAGAACTGTAATCAGAAGAGAAAAAGGCAATATTACATTATAATAAGGAACGTTTGGGTTGGAATTTAAAAATTGCATAGAATAACAAAATTATTCAATAGTATCATATTATAACATTTTTAGGTTATGAATACATTCATAGCGTATTGTTTAATCCAGGTATTATATTACTACTTATTTTTAGTAATAAGTAACAACTAAAATATTGGTCGAAAAGTCAGAAATAGAATTTATTGAAAAGCTGGAAAAAAGCCAAAAAATATTTATTCGTACGGTAGCTTATCGGGTAAGTTTTATCATAGAATCGACCGATTTATTAGCTTCTCATCTAAATCTGATTTCATTATAAAACGTAATAGCGTACGTATATTGAATGTTTCTCCTTCGTAAATATTTTTAAAAACATTACAGTGTAGCTTAGCAGAGTATACAACCATAATTTGAACAATTAACATTTTCTTTATCTAAACAATATAATATTTTTACCATAAAATATTGAAAATATGACTTTCTCATTAGTGTTATATCTCATTAATAAACGAAAAAAAACCATACAATATATTGCTTTTTATTTTTTGATGTTAACGTCCACAATTTATATCATTGTATATTGCATTTAAATTGCTGGTAGAATTTTAATTTACATTTCTTAAGCAATTCCAAATTTCTACCATTTGTTAATGTGTACAAGATTGAAGATACATATGTGCCAATTTTTTAAGTTATTCGTTTTGCTGAAATTTTGCAAATAAATTTAGCATTTTAATAACTTGATCGCGTATTTTTTAAGAATGTAGTATATAAATTGAAAAAATGTATTGAGTATTATAATATTATGCGTGTAGTTAACCATACACAACATATTTTGTGTGAATCAGAGGTATTGCAATACCCAATACATTTTTACTGGTATCATCGGCAACCACGCAGGCACTTTATACAATATCATTTTATTTTATAAAATAACCAGTTCGTTATTTTTTACTGTAGTCCAATAATTTCTAATTTAAGTCAGTAAATTTTTGTTTTACACGCAATACACCTACACCACACATCCGTTTAACACGATACACAATATATCAAGTAAAGTGCACTATTTTCGCTGCGTTTTATTCGTATTATAATAATAATATAGTCACGCGTATTATCCTGGAAACGCGAAACGTAAAGAAAAATTGTAAGTAATGCGGCCCTTTAGTTGACGTGCGTGTCGTAGAACATTATATTACACATAATATTATGTCACATATGCAAACCATATTGTTTATTATAATAACGTGAAGAGTTAGTCCATTTTCTCATATTATTTCTCTACATAGGGCACGTGCAACGTGAAACTACTTTTTCCGCGCCAATCTGTGTACACCGTATTACATAAATGCAATAGATATAATGTTATAATTTAACTGTAATTCAATATAAATTTGATTTGTAGAATTAAAAATATGTTGGATTCTTTAAACGAAATTTTTCTGCAGTATTTAAATAGGTAGTAATAATAATATTGGTTATAATATTAATATAGAGCTCCACAATTTTAATATCTTTTTACTTACGTCAATATCAGTTTTTCTGATTTAAATTTGAAAATAATTTATGAATATTAAAATTTTATAATTTTTATATTGTTGCAGAAATCGATTTAGTTACCTAACTGTGGTATTATTCTTTTTCTTTTTTAGATTTTAGTTTCAATTTTAAATACTACTTTTATATTTTTATGATATTATAATAATGTTTCTATATTATTTTAAATTTAGATTGATTAATCGTCTTGATCTATAATCATTCTATATTGGTTTTAAATTTAAAAAAATAACTCATTACTTGACGATTACTGCACAAGACCAACAATATGAAACTATGTGTTAATTTTGTTTTTCAATATAAATGTTGATGATCAATGATCATTAACAAACAATTTCTATTTTAATATTACTTTTGATTTTTTTTAAAGATTTTTTACGATTTTTATTGATTCTAAAAATATTGATTTCAAGCCCTGATATTATTGTTATTCGTTTGGTTTCTGTCCTCAGCCCCTAAGCGGCCTAAGCAATTATAATGATAATTTGCCGCCGCACTGCAACTGCGGCTGCTGTCGATGACAACCACGACTGTGGTCTATACTCTATATACGTACGCCGGAGATGGTGCTCGTTAAAACCGGAAGCCGGAAAGCGTGTAAGCGATGGGGTTTCGGTCGCGTAAACATTATTATCGCAGTTCGATGAAAATCCTATAACGAATCACGTGGCGTAGACACCACAACAACAGCAACAACCTCCGCTGTGCCTTCCACTCGCCGTCCGTCGGCAAAAAGTAAATGAAAACGCCAATACGACACATACATGTAAAACATAAAACGATATAAGTACATCGCGTATTACAGGGAAATTCGACATTTGTGTCGTCTACGCAAGCCACCAGTGTCCACAACCGTGGGTCCGTTGTCGGTATAACGGCTTAAATAGACCACGGAAGTTCCGTCCCGAATATTATATTATTATTATATTTTGTTGGTATGACGTCGGCGATAAAAGGGCAAACTGGCGTTGACGATACTAAGGCATTTTTTATCGGCAAACGTGACAAAAACCGACAGCGGCGAACGCAAACATTTCTATCCGACGACCGTCTGATGTGGATTTGCTGTAATATTCGTCATGTTCACCGAAAGACAGAAAACCGTACAAGAGCATTATACCTATTATGATAGTAAACGTTCGAAATAAAACACGCATTCGTAAAATACATAAAAAAAAAAAAGGAATGTATTTTTGAGACATACATAATGTTTTAAAATAGAATTAAAACAATAATAATTTATCCGTTTGAATAAAACAGACAGAAATCCGTTTTGTAATGCTGGATGATATAACTTTATGAAATCATCGGGCTAATAAACGAAATAAAATATAAATATACATAAATAAATAATAATAACATAATAATAATGATAATAATAATAATAATATATACATAAGTGTACATAGTAGGTAAATGAAAAAAAACAACATTGAATAATTTGTAATGAGTAATAATTTAAGTGATGACAGACAGTATAATAGCAAGATTAAAGAAAACAATATATAGTGTACCATAGTTGTGAGTGATGCTTATTTAATGGACCAGAGAAGGAATTATAGCTTTGGATAAGAAAGAGTTTATTCTTGCGAAATTAGATTTACAAGATGAGATGTAATCTGTGATGATTCGCAAAGAGCGATTAAACTAGATAGTAGATGATATTATAATCTAATATAAATACGTGTAGAGTTAATGTGAATTCGCATGTTCTAGCGCTAATAACTTTTTCTTTCTAGTCGATCTATTATATTATTTCACTCTTATGATTTACAAGTGTCTAAGAATATTATTCGGAAAACGATTAATTGTTTGACTAACATCAGACATGTTGGTGGAAATTTTCAAAAAAAAAATAATCTTATCTTTAAGGGATTTGACTTAAATATTAAATATATATACCCGAATGAGCAATAATAATAATATGATTGAAAATAGTGAAAACGAAATGAAAAGGTTAGCAAATAGAGCGTGTTATGTGACTTATGTCATTACCTGCATCGAGTGGAAAAAAATTCGAATGAATACCTTAAGATCCCTTAACATATAATGGCCGACAAACGATACGATTATCACTCTCTAATCGATGGATAGATAAGTATTAAATGACGAACCAACATTAAAGTCGGTTGGTTCATACAGGACCTTATATCATATTGATCTGTAATCGGTATATTGGAGCGGGAATATTGATCTTTTGAGTTCGCGTATATATATATATATTTACGTTAAAAATCTGTAAATAATCCGCTATTAAGTTGGGTCGCGGTAGTACTGCGCAAAACATTAGTCCCCCCCCTATCTAATAAGCGATCGAAAAATAAGTGGCCTGGACCAAATTTGGGGGTATTACAGCGTTATATAGGCTCGCGCGCGTACACATATATTATACATGTATAGGTATATAAATTAAATCTGATACGTCGGCTTTCATTCTTTTTTATCTATTTGGTTAGTTCTTGCGAAAGTTAAATCGAGACAGCGGGCAAATAAGGATTATAAGCCGTATGCGAAGTGATGACTACCGTGCGGGCTTAGCTCGGTCTGGTATATGTAATGTATATTATATAGTTTTAAAGTATATATTTGAAACTTTTTTCCTAAAAGTTTACGAAACAACGGAGTTGGGCGAAATTTCAGAAATTGCACAGGCCATGTGCCACCAACACACACGTTATTGTTCGATGATATAGCCGCCTAAATCGTACCGTTCTGATGGTCGTAGATAATAAAATATTATTCAATGCTATACATATATATATATATATAATTCGTTTCCATTTCCATACTATAAATATTACTGAACAACACGTCCAGTAGCGTTTTGTAAATCACAATTACAATTTGTAAACACAATTGTTGTTGGTTTTGTATGTAATAATGTGTTATATCGTGCAGTAAAAATACCTCGGTATTTAGAATATACATATTATTATATTTTATTTTTTGTTGAAGACGCTAAGAATTTCAAAATTATAATTTTATTAATAAAATATTTAGAAGTTGAGATATCGCAAAAAAAAAAAAACAGCCCTACTAATTTTTGACCAAGAAGGATTGATACAGAATACGACAAATAATCATAATAAAAACGTTTTTTTTTTTGCATAATACGTTTTTATTCACAATTGTTTTAATATAATATTTTGGATCATTAATTATGTTATTGAATTTTGTTCTCGGACAATACAGACCAAATGCACATTGAGTATTCGCTGTGATAACAGCAATAATAATATATAATATAATATGTAAATTACTGTTGAATTCAATAGCCACAGACTTTGCGCTCTGCTGTGACTTTATCTATAAATACCTACTGTATATTGTATATATAATATCATATTGTATTATATTATTGTTGGTTTATATGTTAACAGGGGGAAGCTGAAGCGAGTGCGTTCGTAATTAAATTCGCTTGAGCAATGAAACGTAGTCGTTTATGACAATAATAATATATATTATATGTATTATAATATTATTATAGTGAATCAACAAGCAAAGATTTTCTCGAGTTATATAACAGTATTAAGCCCGAGTATATTATTATTATTATTGTTATTAATATGGTTCATAATATCATATCAGCTTCCGAGTTCCCATTACAGCCGTCCTCCACAGTGCCAACCACGTTCTTAATCCGAATACTATAATATAATTGGATTTTATGAGCTACATTATTGTTGTACATACATAATAATATTATATACGTTTGTGAATCGTGTGTACCCGATGTCATTCACCTGAAATATCATACGAGTCGTCCTGGTGGCAAGTGTGAACCGAAATCGAAGAACACCTAGTTTCTAGTAGGTATATAGCAATAGTGGTCAATATTCAAATTATTTGAATATTAAATATTTACATGCTTAAATTTTATTTTTGTTACCGTGCGCGATAATATTATTATTAAACATTTAAATATACAATATTTGATAACATTTTACACGATACATGATATTGTTTTTCAGACACACGCTGCACTTTTTGTACTATTTTAACTTTTTGATTTTCGCACTCTAAGGATTACATTTAGCAATATAATTATTTAAATGTAATGTTAAATGAATAATTATTTGATTTATAAATCATAAAGGAGAAAAGGAGATAAAAGATATCTATCTTAAGTTTATTATCATAACCATTATTATGATTGATGGAATTATGGAACAATAAGTTATAGTTAAGATCCGGGACTTGTTGCACTTAAAATTATCGAAATATACTTAAAAATATGCAGATAGTTTTTTTTTTGTTTTTGAAAACGCATATTATAATTATAAAATCTAAAATTTAAAAATTAGGTTGATATATAATAAAAATTGTGAAAAAAAAAATTGATTATAATTTATATTTGATAAAAAAACTATGTGTTTGATAAAACACATATCAAGAGTTAATAAAAAATAAAGTAAACGCGTGATATGCAATCAGTTAACCGTGATTAATGAACAAACACGTATTGCTTTTTTATTTTTTCGTACAATTTAGAATCTAGGTGTCATTAGGTTTTACTTTAACTATACAATAATTGATAAAAAGATCGATTCTTTATCGATAAAAAAATCGTAAACAGACGTTCGAGTCAGATACAACAGACTATACCTTAATTTATATATGATTTTTCCCGATAATTGTACGTATATACAAATTTAAAAAATACGAAATATGCACAAATATGTTAAAATTGTTCAAACATGCACTTTTCCAAAAATATGACAAAATATGCAAATTTAAACATTGTATTTAGTTTCACCATTTCATAAAAACAAACTTATAACTTAAACGTAGAATAATCCATGACCACTACAAAAAAAACATGTAAATGCAAGAAGTCTCAAACCCTAGTTATAGTCATATTTTTTTATTTCTTAAACGCTTTGACTTGGTTGGATAACTGTAAATTTAGAATTTGATGAATTTATTGAAAGTTTTTTCAATTTAAAAAGGAAATAATATTTATAAAATACACATTGTTTATAAAAAATAATATATTACGGTATATGCTATTATAATAGTGGCTAGTAAAATATACGGGCTATGGTTGTCATTTGTTTGTTGTAGGTACCTAACTATTATTTATATTTTTTTTTCGTTCAAAATAATTTAAAAATAATTCTATTTCGTTTTTATATAGTATATATTTTTATCTATTTTGGTGCAGAAAATATATCAATACCTAGATTTTTCTCTGTATGTTTTTTCTGATTTACTTAAAAAATATGTTTGTTATTTTTTTTTTTTTGGAAAAGGAGTGGAGCAGTAAAGTCGTAATGCCCATGATCAGGAGTGGCAAGAGTATAAATACGGCTCTTTTTTTAGGCTTAGTATACAAGCCACAAAAAATAATAACACAATGTATTATAATTGAATACTCTCTTAATACGACGACAATGCTTAAATATAATACTCTGTGACGCTAATGCAGTTATGCAATTAGTTATTATCATGCACCATTATTATTATTCTTATTGCTGTAACGCGTGCTTTATGAGTCATATAAAAATATATTTTGTAGTGGGCTAGTTAAAATGTCACTATCATTAGCAATGAAAAAACCCAAAAACTTGATGATAACCGCTATGTAGTTCCTCTACGAACGAAAACAAAATGTTACGATGTAGTGGTTCCACGGGGCTTTGACTATTCGACTCCAAGAGACCAGTCGACGGCTGAGGTGTGGTCTCAGCAAGGGAATGCGAATCATCTTCACTTATATATTGTTTATGTATTTCATAGGTCTAGTGTAATAAATTAAAATTCCAAAGGATCAATAATTACATATTATACATAATCAATTATGGGCTGACGGGTATTCGCCGGCGAGTAGTTAAAATGATCGCGCACAGGTTTGTGATTTCGTTTCATAGTAAAAAATCGATTGAAAGCATTCGTTGTCAAATAAACGATTTTTAATGTGTTAAATTTTTCCCGTGATACGTGTCATCGTAATTTCTTCGTTCGACGTAATTTGCATATTTTCTTCATTTTATACAATGAACGCGCCAAGTCGATTTTCTGAAATTGATTACGACCATATTATTATAATTTCAGTTGATCGAACACAGCGGTTGCTATATATTATACTCCCATCAACGACAGAAGAATCGTGTCAATTTGGCAGAAAATTCTATTACTGATAATACATAATGTATTACACTCTCGTTGCTGCAGCCTTTCCATCCTTCAATTACATATTATCCATTCAATTTGCAGGCAACGTCGTTCTCTACCAGGTGCGACCCCTAACTGCTTTAAATAATGATTTTGTATTTATTAAAAATATTTCTGACGCACGAATACAATCAGGATGACTTCATGCTGCATCGTATGAGCTTTAAACAATATTCATTGTAAGTCGTCATACTTATTCTATTGAATATTTTTAACATTACAAAAAGTTATGATTATAATTTCAGAGTATATTACAATTTGTCGAAAATGTATTGAATACTATTCTGTATTTATATTGTTAGTTTCAAATATTTATAATTTTAATAAAAATCTAATGGGTTGGAGTGGGATAAGTTAAAGCAAGTGTGAAAAATATTTAAATACAATATAGCTATACGCTAAATAGAATATTATATATTATCGTTATTAAATAATTATAGGTACTCAACATTTTAAACAAATGTTGTGATCTGATGATAAATAGGTAACAATCAAAATTTAAAAAAAAATATATTATTTTTATGAAATATATCTTAAATTATAAATATTTTACTGCTGATTAAGCAGTTATATATTACAAAATGACGTTAGTTTAGTTTTATCTTTTTATGAATTATTTATTCAGCATTGGCATATTATTTTAAATATATTTTCACGAAAAATAATGTTATACTTTCCATAAAATACTATGATTATGGAAAGTATAACAAGTATAATGTTTTTAATTATGTCATTAACAAACATAATATATTTGTGTAGTATCTTGCAATATTTTGTTTGAATAATAATAAAAAAAATAATTAAAATTTAATTATTTATCATTGATAACCATTCATTCATAAATAATTGTGTATATTATATTTTAAGCTGAAACAACATTATACACTTATACATACAACATTACAATAATATAAAATGTTTTCATAATGTTTGCTTAAATTTAAATTTTGTTACATTTTCTTCCCTTCTTACTGTTACAAAAGTAGTTCTTTATTTATACACACGAGCGCGTTGTATTATATATATAATATAATATGGGTTTTGGCCCTGTAAGATGATACCATTATTTATCTTGTTACTGATTATTATAATATTATTATAATAATTAGATATAAACAACTTTATTAAATAAATTAAATGGATTTCGCACCACGTGCGTTCCCAGTTAGATATAGTTTACCATTTAATACATTGTATATAGTTTTATAGAAGAAAATAAATATTAATTGTAGTGAAAAATAAAAAAAAAAAACAATAATTATATTTAAAGTTAAATAAATAAGTTAACTATAGCTAGTTATATAGCATAAAAATCGATATACCATAATTATTAATTATATTGGATCCCATGCAATGTAAAAACTGCAAAATACGAAATAAAGAAGTTTTTTTATCACTCAGAGCACCACCATTTCACAAATCAATCGAGTTAAGATATTTTTGAAGTCGATAAGATATATTATTATAATGTAGCAGAATTTTATAAACCTACGCGCCATCCATTCGGTTAGCGTCATATGATATTATTTCTAAATATATATTATTATGGTTAGGTTCGGAGAACCAAAACCGTATTTACCAAAGTCGCATCAGCGCCGGAGAGTAGAATCCTTGTGGTCTGGTAAGACCGTCGCTGTCAGACAGAATATTCGGCTTTTTTTTCCGGTACTTGGTTTTTAATCTAAAACGCCAAATTGGTTTTATGCGACATTTACATGACAGGTACCCACGTACATCGTTACCGTGTTTACCTCGCCGTCAAGAACTATTTGACGCGTAATCACTGGAGCACGCTTAACCGCCCGAAAGTTTATTAATCGCTTTGAAGAGAATAGAGAAGATGAACACCAACAACAAAGCGGGCCAATTTACGTCTTAAGTCTCAAATATTTACTATTACAGTGACCAAAATAATAATGGAAACATTAATTATAATTTTTATAATATTTGAATTGGAAACATTATATTTTTACATAAAAAAAATTCACAATATATATATTTTGCGTTAGTCTTATATTATTTATATTTGATAATTAAAATGCTAATATTAGTAAAGTAAATTAACCTACAAAGGATTTTTTTGTGATGATAATATTTCATATTATGGGCTTATTTTAAAACTAAAGTCATAAAAAAAAAAATAAAAAGTGATTGATAAGTTTGTCTTCAATTACATAATTATTATGTAAGTATATTATATATATATATTTATATATGAAAGAGTAAAATGTAATAATTATTTTTTTAAATTTATTATATTCAAAATGTGTCAACGGGATGAATCACCAAGCATATTCGCTATATACCATCTTTATTTTTATTTAATAATAATTAATATATTCAAATTTTTTCGGTTGGAATTTTTAAGTATACAAACTAATGTTTTTCAAACAAGAACTAGATATAATTATCATAATTTGAACAATTTTCTGAATTATTAAATTGTATATTTATACTAAGGATATTTTAGTAGTCCTTAAAAATATTCTTATAAAAACCTGAAACCAATGTAATATTGGATATAATATTTTATTATATACGAATAATATTTACAAATTGTAAAATCTTAATATATTAAAACTTATTAATAACTAAAATATTCAAAAAAAACTATTACAATTACATTTTCAAACCAATTTTAATGAATTTATTATATACTTAGTCTAAGTAATTTTAATACTAACAAAATTCGACAATTATTCAAATTATTCATTTGAATTTCAATTTAGATACATGCAATTTAAAATAAAATCTCTATATTATACATTTTAATAATTTGAATAAATTTATAATTAAAGGAATACATGGATATGATCATGCTTAATGAATCACTCTGTATATAACATGTTCTTACAAGTTTAATATTAATTTAGTACATACATATTATTACATAATATCGAGAAGAAATTAAATCAACATAGAGCCATAGAGGCTTTTGAAAATGTTTAAAATAATAAATAGAATTAGTTCAACTGGTTTAAAGTGAAAAATCTTATAAAAAACAATGCAAATGAAAATGTCAAATTTTTAAACAAAAAATAAAATCTGTAGCATGAATATTTATACTTTGGTTTTCAAAGCGAAATCGAGTATTCTAAATAACAAATTATAATCAAACCCATTTTGTTTAAAAAATTTTAAAGCACAATATCTATATTTAAAAAATACAGCACCTGGAATTTTCGTAATTAGACTTTTTTAAATAATACAATTGTATAAATTTGCGAAAATTAACACTATATATATATTGTTTTATCCAAATATTCGTACAATATGTAATAGTATTGAATAATGATAACAAATAATAAATCTTAAAGTTTTGAACTTTGACAGGACAGCAGGCATTTTTATTTTTCAGTGTATATTATATATTTTCTACCACAGTAAATCTTTATGTATAACGTACAACCATTGTTTACAAACTGTATATAATGCATATATCTATATATATATATTATATAAGAACGACAGCCTCTATATATTATATATATATATCCAAAACGGTTAATCATGTGGAATTTTTAAAAGTCTTAACGTTTTGAGACCAGTACCCCTCTAAGCCACCCCGTTAGCCACATGAGTTACGCTTAATGGGTGTGAGTGAAAAGTTCGTAAAACAAAAATAAGATATGTGCCTATAGCAATTAGAGTCACCGTATAAACAGTCTGGCAAGCATTATACTTACATAAACAAAATAAATCGTTGGTGACCAATTTTTTATTTTTTTCTCCACAGTAATTTTGTTTTTTTTTTTTTCAAAATATCAACTTGAATAAAATACGATGAACCCGCTAGAAATTATATTATAGTAGTTACATTAATCGATAAGGAACACATAATGGTAATATTATGTAATATTGATAAGTTACAAACTAACGATTGATATAGCCATTACCTGTAGTGTGTCAGTGTGTGATAATATTTTACTGTCAAAAAAAAAAAAAAAAAAAGTGACGAGAATATTGTGATATCTTCGGTTAAAACTTACCAATTGTTAGCTAGTTTGCACGTAAGCTTTATTATTATAGCTCATAAATATTTGTTGACATACTTGTTACAAGACCATATAATGTGTAATAATCTAAAATAACTTTTTAAGTAATTTAAAATACAAATTAATTCCCATTGAATATTTTATAATTTAACAATAGGGCTGTTGTGTATTATTTTTATGGAGTAAACGCTGAACAGTTATTATATTATGGTTATTATTTTATTATTATTATTATTATATTTTGTTAACATAATTACCTATTATGGAAAAAACAGCTGACAGACGTTATTATATAGTTTATCGTTAAGTTCTAAATAAGAAAATATTAGCAATATTATAAATAACATAAATATTGTTTTAATTAAAACAGTACATTATTTTAGTATATTTTGGAATAATTGGAATATTAGTTAGTGTTTTTCCAGAACAAAAATATGTTTACGATGGTATTTAAATTGAGTGTATCTTGGAGCTATGGATGAAAACATATTGTAGTCATAAAATTATAATATCATTTGTAGTTAATGCTGATTAACATATCTACATATCCGTCACAAGTAGAGCAGCACAGCCACAGAGTTATCGACACACGATGTATTCTGCATGGAACAGTAATTTATCGGTGTGTTTGGGTCCTATTCAAATACAATATGACCATGAAATAGTTAAATATTAAACACAAATGTTAAACGGACCGTAAAATGTAATAAAATCTTAAATTTTAAACTATTAAATACTTAATCTAATCATTTAAATATTTTTTTAAATTATTACAATAATATATTATTATTAGTTTACTTATTACATTTTAGTTAAGTGCATTATTATGAAGCACTTTTTTATGTTTACCTTCATACAAATTACGTATTCTATGTTGTATCAATATCATATATTTATCTAACATTTATTTAATTATTTTACTGCAACGAGAATCACAAATGAAGTAAATTGTTGTATCCAAAAAAGCGAGGAAATGCAGGTTATTGTGTTAATGTGCATTTGACTATGAGAATTTATTTTCAAAAAAGTAGTTTTTATAATGTAAATGGTAATAAAAGCCTTTCTGCAGTGGTATGTTAATTTAGCAATTATAATTGTTTTGTCAAGGAGTTTTGGAGTTGTTAACAAAGAATGATAAAATATCAATAATGTCACAGAGTGATTGTATTCCAATAACATTATTAAAAATATTGAAACCACTACAGTTACCAGTTAATAATGATACATAGTTACGTTAAAAACGGACTTAAATAGACTCCAAAAGGGAGACGTCTGGGGAGATTTATAGAATTTAATTGAAAAAAAATATCTAAAATACGTAAATTTATTCAATTTTACAACTTGGTAACCGCACTGTGTCTTATAAATAATAATGATATAAAAAAAAAGGTAACACAACTAAATATCTGTAAAAAAAAAAATGATAACAAAACTTGATTATATCTTAAGAAGCAAAATAAATTGAAATACCCTTCACGTCTATATCACGCATAAATACACATATACATTACACGATAATAATGCAATGTATGTATAAATGCGGTACGACCTTAAAATATTCATTTTCGACTCAAAACTTTGTTATCTGTTGCTATTGGAACTTTTGTATAATAATATTAGCGGGCATGTCGTGCGAATCAAAGCATATACACAACTACCATGTACCGATAACTTAAAAAAAAACAACAAAATATGAATAATATATATCGACAAACAGTTTTATGCATAACTCGTATAGTGTACTATAAATGATTAGTCTATTGCGACAGAATAATTTCATTTATACGACCGTTGCGGTTGAATCCGTAGTGTTCCTACCTATACCACAGCGGCCCGTATCTGAAGGTCGTCAATTCGTATTTATTGCAATACAGTCTCCCGCCACTCGAGTAAACATAATATAAATATTTCACTATTTTAACGGAAAAGTTGAAAACGTAACAAGACAATGTGTCTCGCGCCCACGAGAGAGGTTTCGGATTTTTATTTATATTACCGTTATTACTTTTTTTTTTTAGTGTCGACGTAAAAGGCTGGTTCCCATAGTTCCCGTTACCGGACAATATCAAAACACTGCAATGTGTGTGCATTTTATATTAACAGGTTATAGGGTGTTAGGAAGTTTTCCGTACAAACTTTTAGAATGATATAATGCTTAAATAAAAAAACTTTTCTTTTAAACGAATTCGGGATTTTTAGAGAGCTGTCGCGTTAGATATTTAAATATGTTATTCAATTTTCTATTATAATATTATAAATAAATAACAACAATTGTTGAGGGTTTTAAGAGCCTCGGGTCTGAGTTGAGAAAATCTAAAAAAACCTATTGTAAGTACAAAAGTGCCCTTAAAATATTATATTTGGTAAATGTTAAACAAGTTTTCCGATTCCATTCGGTAAGGCAAAATAATTCTTAACGGTTTTGTATGTACAAACCCGTATACACCCTATATATTGCTGGTCATGTTAAATATTATCATTTGAGAAATTAATAAGTTACGTGTAACGTCTTAACGTCAGTTGTATGCCAAACAATGCTTACACCACTGACCGACGCGTTTACCCTTTATGCGTTGTTTGTTTGTCTATGAATTATCATTATATTCGAAAACACGTCATGAATCGTTATTTATTATTTAATCATGTCGAAAGTTGTACCTACTAGTCATTCATATAATATACTCATTATCGAGTGAAACCAAAATTTAAATTTAAATAACGAAAAAATTAAAAAAAAAAACAAACAAACTTTAAGTGAACAAAATGGATTTGCTATAAATGTCGCCATTTTTAGACCTCACTATTTTTTTGCAACTAAAAAACCAAAATGATAAATCTATAAAGTACAACAAAGTGTTTTACGTTTTTGATCATTTTGATTTTTAACTGTCCAGAAAAATGATTTCTAAAAAAAAAAAGGGTGGCAAATAAAAGTTCACTCATTTAATAAAAATGTAATCAGATCTAAATAAACTACGCCACATACAGCATGCATTCAGATAATGGAATTTTAGCGCAGAATAATATTACTTTTTTTACTTTTTTTATTGTTAATTATTTATTAGGTATTTAAAAAAAAAAAAATTCGATATAATTATACATAATTGATAAAAGTCCTTAAATAGTTCTAATATTTATCATATACTTGGAATATTTTTATCATTTATAAATATTTATAGATAAATATAAATATTACTAAAAATATGTTCAAGTAACTTTATTCCTCATATATTTCAAACCCATAATCACGGACTTATTAATCGTCCTCAGTACACAGTACATTAAGTTAAATAACTCAAAAAGTAAAAAAAACTATTCGTTTGTATTTTGATTTTGATGCATCAAAATGTTCACCATAATTATCTGCTTAAGAATTTGTAAGTTGAAAAGGAAAATTGTCATTAAATTAACAGAAATTTATATTTCCATAAGAAACTCCTTATTTCCTTAAGTAAAATCTTAAAAATTTGAAAATAAATTTTTTAGAAATATTAAAAAAATTTAAAAACCAGATTTTGAATTACTTGATTCTCGAAAAATTAAAAAAAAAGTGAGAATGTTTACCATACTATTCATACCATATATTTGAAACGCACAATTTTTCAAATTAATATTTGAACTATAACTATAGTTTATAACTACAACACTTTTAGGATGATTTACCTAGTAATTCGTGATATCGGAATAATGTGAGTAAAATAAATAAAAGTATAATAATTATAAGCTAATTAAATCGATAAAATAATAGTAGATTAGATAGGTAGTGTACAGTTATATTGTAATGTTAACTCAAAAACACATTATACCTGTAAAGTAAGAGTAAAAACCGTAAATTAGTTACCAAAATATAATTTACATTCCTTTAGTTATGAAACAACATTGTAACTTACTAAGCTCGTGTTTTGGAACATTCTAAAAAAAAAACCGGAATTACTGTAAAATTTGGGCTCTGCTGGCTGCTAATGAGTGATAAATAGCTGAGCGCTGTATTTTGTAATACATTTCAAATGAAATGTAATCAAATATAGTTTGAATCGATTTACAATCTGTCAAATTTACCAACATAAATGTTAATCTTTTTTAATGTATATATGACAATTTTTCGTCCGACAAAAATAAATAACTTTTAGAAATTACACGTACAGTGAAAAGAGGCGTATCGAAATAAACCAGTTTTAACATTTATTTAATAAACGATAACGAACAATATTTTATTTTGATAAAAAAAAAAGCTTAAATTTAAATTAATAAGCATAAATTATATACACACCGTAAAAAATAATAGAACAAACAAATTTCGATTAATATAAAACTCATATGTCTATGACGTAAATAGATAAAATCGTTTAAGGGTTATATTTTTCACAAATAAATGTTTCATTTGTCCGATATTATGATAGCATATATGATAAAATATTTATCGGTCATTTTATCTACTTATCATCGTTCTAAATAAAATATGCTTTACTTGATAAAGCAATGCACTCGAAATTCAGAGAACTTAAATCTGTATTACTATTTAATTATATTGACGCCGACTGTCGGTCCCATAGTAAAATATACAAGCATATTAAAATATACGTACTTTAAGTATCGTCAGACTTACTAAGCCGTATAACTTTACGACTTTTTGCCTGCACCACCGATGCTGCCGCGTCAACCGTAGTGTTACTCCTCCTTCACCGACCATCGGTCCACATTCGAAATCGGCATCAGTATTCCACGAAACAGGAATTTGCATATTAATACATATACACTATACTGATACACCTGGTCCACGCGCGGGATAACTTTTTGTCCTACCCGGAGGAGAATATTTAATGCTTTTATTATGTAATATGAAATTCCGGCTGTATAGAAGTGTATTATATTATTATACTTTCTCGGATAACCTGAAAACTTTCCGGTCAAGTTTTCGCCAAGCCTCACTAAATAAATCTTTTACACGATGACTTTTGGTGTATATCGTATTATACTAGTAATGTTGTTAAGTTGTGATTTAAAGTGTGAAAATCGCAACGTCGTAAAATCGTTGCATATCGTATTTCGAATCACAACATTAGAAGGACAATAAGAAAACAATGCTGATATAATACTATATGAGTACCAAAATAATGTATGTAATGATATTTTTATTCCCGCCATCGCTCTATTTGAAGGAATCTATTTTTTTTGAAACAAAAAAATTATGTATTTATCTAGGTTTATTTTGTAGTGACGATATTAAAAATATTAATAACCAATGCAGTTAGCTTATCGCAATAATAATATACCACTCATTTTCGTCCTATCATTTAAGACAAATTAAAAAAAAAACATTTTAATAATATTATATTATAGGCGTAATTGGGACTGACCACGCGTATTTGAGAATAAACATAAATCCAATAACAACCTATACAGTAATTCAGCCGCGCATTTACACCACGGAGAATCGCGTATTGTAGAAACGAGAAACGACGTTATTCCAGAAACTTTTTCCCAGGTCAAAACGTAGTATTCTTTTTTTTTTTTTTCAAATCGTATATCTCGCCGAGTTATTTCCATTAGACCTCTCGGTTTATTCGCCGTGTACAACTGTTAGCGTGAATACAGTTTTTTTTTTTTTTTATTGTTTTCTTTGAATTACCTTTTATTGACATACGTCGTTTTAAAATAGGTGGTTCAGTTGTAATTAGTGTTTTCAAATTTAAACTCAAACGTTTTATTTATACAACATACTAAACCGATATCCAACTATTTTTTTTATGTATTATTATACTCCACTAATATTATTAAAAATGAGAGGGACAAGGGTAAATCCTATTAATATATTCTAACATTGTTTATAAATTAAATATAATATTACACTGGTCCAGTATATTCACAATATCCGATAACTTATACTTATCGTCACCTATAGTAAATGACACAATTCAAAGTAAAACATTTGTTGTATGTACATTGTTATAAGAATTATAATAATAATAATAATAATAATTTAAATCCTATTACGGAAACATATTGTACTGTCGTTTTGCAGATTTCTTTTTCAGTCGTTCGGAAATTCAAAGTTATTATCATCCGAAGCGGGAATATCGACATTAAATAATAAAAAAAAATATTATCCATTTGCGTTTACATCGTTTGGAATTAAAACGTCTGCCATGGTATGATATTATTATTATTTTTACGGTCCACTGGTTATATTTTCATGACGACAAAAATAATACACACGAGTATGCCGCGCTGGCCAAAAAAGATAACACTATTATAATACTGACCGGACGAAAAAGGTCTCCTAATCCAATATAATAATATATGCGTGACAGTGGACGTCCTCCGTGTTTGCCTTTAGTTATGTAATGGCATGGCGGTTATGGTAGCCGTCGTGTAGGTGGTACACATTGAATTATTTGAATGACGGAAATTATTGTTATATAATACATTTTATAATATTACATAATCATTTTTGTGTGACGTGTTCCGAAAAAAACAAAATAAATAATAATTCTAAATCTGTTCATATTTAAACCTTCATATTATGTATACAAATAGATCGCGAAAATCATGTAGTTACTACGAATTATGCATTCGGAAAATGTGTTGTATAATGTATTATTCTATTTACGTGGACGGGGAACTTTTTATCCGGTTTGAAGGTAGGTATGCTAAATTAAGGAGTGTTTTACAGATTGAAACGTTATGTTTCTCCTTTGCAGATTAGAGCTCGAGTAATTTAGAAAGCCGTCGAGAAACTTCCCTAGCCTTCAAATACGTGCTGCCTTATTCATTATTTCTTATAAATATAGTACATATGTTTACGACGATATTGGAATTTTATTGTGAGAGCCTAACTCTTCCACGCATACACATCAATACATCATACTGTACATATTTATAAAATCATTTGTGTAGCAAAATCATATGGTACAAATAAAAATAAAAATCATAATATAGAAGGAAATAACAACTGTGTATCACACTGCTCTAATAATACACCACTGCGCCGGTTGTAATTGAAACTGACAACGAGACACAGTGTATGAGTACATATTGTGCTGTGGTCGATCATAATCGTAATTCACAGCATGTTTAATACGAATTTCGGTACTATATAATAACATATTTTGCGAACAAAATCGAGGTTTTTGCCATATAGTTTTCCAGAAATTTGAATCTACATAGATGTGCTGTCTTGTCACAATTTTGTTTTATACTTAGTCTCAGCTCGGTGATGACTATTATAGCTTAGATTATTTTCAGGATTATATCGCACGTCTGTCCACCTTTGGGTATCTTTAGCTTAGAGTTGACCTCTCTGTCTCCTAAATTTATATATTGTAGTATTTTAGATGTTATTTAACCAATAAAGAAATGTTATTGTTAGTAAGTAGTAATCATAGTTTAGGTATTAGTTATATTCACAGGACTACATATCGCTGAAAGTATAGATTCAACATAATTTGTGTGGGAATTTATAAATTGTTTCAAAAGTTGTATCATTGAAAGTCGTTAATTTAAAACAAAAAAAATGATACAAAATACATATCTTCAATTAATTCAAGAATCTTGAATACTTTACACTTTACAGCAATAAACGTTAAAAACTTAATACAAAATATAAGACATATACTTACTGGCCGACCGTGAACTGAATGCGTGAAACAAGGAATAAAAACAAAATATTTTATGATTTATGCATCCTAATCTCATATCATCCCTGTGTGCATAAAGGTTATTTTAACATCTCAGAGATTGTATTTTTAAGTCTCAAATGTGACATAACATAACTACTACTGTGTGATATCTCTTTGTTCAAAATTTAATGTCACTTAAAATTTTAATAACATTCATATTTTATATACAAAAAGCTATTTTAAAAACAAATGGCTTATCATCAGTGGTAGGACAGTATAATTAGTTTTTATTTTAGTAGTGCGGTAGGTTGAACTAATTTTATTAAAAAACGAATCATGTATACTGAACAATAATTCTTAACTATTTATAGTATAACCAGACGTTATTAATTTTTACCAACATAAATATTGGCATACCACAGAACTATGTGAATAATGAATATGTTCTTGGTATAAATTGCTTAAAATTAATCATTATTTTTTATATTGAATTGTTACAAAATAATTGAAATCTTTCAATGAAAAATCGTTATACTCTAATTGTATGAACATTTTTTGTTCAAATACTCTTAAAAATTTAATAACACTTTTTTTTTAACAACTTTTTAGGAACCTTAGCTTAAAAATAACTGAAATAATTTGAATATTTTCCTGTAAATAAATAAATAATGTTGAAATTGTATGAAAATTTCAATTACCTACACATCATATCGAGTTACACCAAACAAAAAAAAATTGAGTTTGTCAAAAACTAGATTTGAATAAAAATTTTTGTTTGTTTTTTCGATTATAAAAATTATTACTGGGAATTTTTAAATTTGACCTTTTTAAGGTACGAACTATATTTAATTTTGTATCTAAAACTATCCCTGTTTTTAAAAATCCAAGAATTTTATTGACAACTTATCGTGTATTTATGTACACACAAAATAAAACAAAATCAATACATCCTTCAATCACATTAAAATCTTAAATGGTGATTATGTATTTTCAAATTTGCATTACTTTTACCTGTATTAAATTTAAAAATAAATCAATTTTATTATAATTATTTATAGAAAATAAAAATAAAGATGTACATGACATGTAATTTGGATAGACTACTCTAACATATGGTATTCAATTGGACAGATCCCTCTACGATATGGCATGCAATTAAAACTTTTTTTTATGGCGTGCATTTCGAATGCAGGCCTGATGACATATTGGAAACTCTTGGCACGCAACTTTTTGCAGTTAATCTTCTAAGTTCTAAGAATCAGGATTTGACAAATTGATTTAAAATAATCTATTGTAAACGTATCATTTTTATTTTAATTCTCGTCAATAGCACGTATACCCTGTGCTTATGCGTTACTTTTGAAAACTTATTTTATCTACACTAACAAACAAAAATCTAAAAAGGTACGCAAATGAATACCACTCTAATGTATATTAGGTATTGAGTGGATCACTGTAACACGAAAAACGATTCTGATCGGAAATGGAGGCAAATAAAACAGGGAGAATAGATTTATAGATAATATCTTAAAATTAATTGACATATCAATAATCATTAGTTTGCTAATAATTTAAAATATAACAACTAATATGTCAATTTATTATGGTAATGAACTCGAGGGTTTTTTTATAAACAAAATGTGAAAAGTAAGATTAATATTAAAAATAACTAGAGATCCTTATAGAAATATACTTGACTTAAAAATCGAAAAAATAATATCTTAGACTAGAATAACGATAAGAAAAATAATATTTTTTATGACTGCCTGTGTTTGACGTAAATAAAAAATGTTTGGTTGAAAACGTGAAATGAATGTGTGATTAGCTGTGTTGTACTCAAAGAATATTGTACATATTTTAACATAACAATACACAATATTGTAATATTATACGGTACAATTATTCACGTTGAATATTTTCATGAAATTCAATTCCTATTATATGAAATAAAGTGGTTATGAATTAATCATTATTACATAATATTATAATTATATTAAAATAATGACAGCATATAATATTTAGGAAGTCTGGTATTTTTAAACTGCAATACCGATATCGTTAAAAGATGCAATTTGCATTTGTATCTTGTCGATTTAGTATGATACTAAATATACCTACATTTATAAATACATATTTTTAATTATCTTTTGACTGTATTATGGTATTTTGGTGTGAGTGTTTTAAAGAACAAAATTATCACATTTTAAAACAAAATAAATAGTCTTAGAACTATACTCATAAATTGTATGAAGTATCGTAATACATTATATGATATATTATAATTTATATCTTAAAATTTAGAATTTGTTTCATAAATTATCACACAACTATAATGTAGTGAATATTGTGTACAACTGAGAGAAGTGGTCCAGCATACATTAATATTATATATTTAATGAGTATTGTGATAACAAAATTGTAATATATTTAGGTATAATTATCAAATTGTATTATATCAGCAAGATTGAAAAATTCTAAGTTAGACATTTTTACATAATTTTTATAATTTAAATTATATTTTCTATGATTTTTCGGTTTTACCTTCCTAAAACTCCTAAAACTCTTTTAACAATAATGTTAAATTATTATCAAACTATTATTTTATGATACAATATCTTACTAGTACTACCCAAAATTTGATTTAAAAAAAAATACCAAACTATTAAGTGTTAATAAATTATATTATTTACTAAATATTTATCAATAATATATTTTTATTTTAAGGGTCATTACCACGAATACAATGTCAAACAAAATTAAATAATACAGTCTGTGGGCTAAACATATTCAACTTAGTAACAGGGCACAGAAATGCATATTATACATCAAAGAAACTACCCAACATTTAAACTTGAAGAGATTTACAAAATAAGTTTTGCTTTGTCCAGCAAATAAAATTAAAATTAATCAAATAAACCACAATGAAATGTCAAACTACTAGTATAGGTAACATTGTCGAGGAGTCCATTCCTGAGTAGAAATATTTAGGTAAAAGACATCCAAAAATATATTTTTATTTAGTAATTTTAACTGAAGCTAATAATTATTATTTATTATAAATTTTACAACATAAAATATATAAATGATCACAAGTCACAACATTTTACGTAGGTATAACCAATTTTGCCTATCGTTTTTAATTTATATCAATAACATTTCTAATAAATAAAAATGTCTATGAAAAATAACTAACAAATATGCAATTGTGTAATGTGAGTCAAAACATGTTTTCGCAAAATGGAATATAACACAAGAAAATGCAAATGAATATATTATGTACGTATTTATTATAATGATATAATTTTGGTAAAAACAAAAATGCCTAGCCAATATCATTAATTTCTTATACTTGTAGGCAATACCGTCAATGTCTTGCAGACACAAAAACGGAATGCCGGTAACGTTTTAAAAAATCAATTATTTTATTAATACATTTACACATTTATCACTATGACTAGGAAATTACTTTAATGTTAACTACTTCTCGTTGAAAATATCGGAACTGGATTAGAAATCTAAGTTGATGCATAGATAATGTATACTATGCAATGCCTTTATTACGAGTGCGTGTGAACAAAATAAAGAGTGTCTGTTAACACAATGTACCTATATTGTATACCTATACTATATAGATGTATTTGAAGGACGGCTATCTTTTACTGTACAATAGTTGACATATTAGAGAGCCCGAAGGTATATTATTATTGTTAGTATTGATAAGATAAATACATTTTACAATTCTGACCCGTTTCTAACTCAACAAGAACATTCAATAAACATCTTTATCAATACTCGCTAAAAAAAAAGGATATAATCATCGTCATTATATCTAGGAATTATTTGAATATGCGTCGTTGCCTAATAGTAATGGAATTAACTTTATTTCATTAATTTAAGTCTTTGGCGGTAACATTATTATATTATGCATAATATTAGTAGGTATATAGTAATGTATAATGTTATTTTTAAAGGTTATCAAAATAGTCAGGCGTGTTAAAAAACATACCTAATAATAAAAAATTTTAATCAAAATAATATTTTTATTTAAAAGTTCTAGTATATATTATATATATGTTATACGCCATAGACCTCACACATATGTAATAAAATTTTATCTAATAAAATATAAGTAACGGATCAATAGTAAAGGAGAATATTAAACAAAATAATGTTATAATGTTAGTGTTATCCACATGACCACATTATTCAATACATACTATATAATTGTTAGCCAGCCAGCGTTTAAATTCGTCATATATTTATGTTTGTTTATTGATGACTACGTACGCATTACATTTGGATAATGTTAGCTTTATTGAAATTTCTACTTAATTTGTATCAAATGTATGATATTTTGAATTGTCGACTTGTATAATATTGTACTCAGTGCTGATTGTTTCTAAGAACGACTATTATGGATAATGAATATAATAATATCCGTGTTATTGCAAGATGTGATTCGAAAGGAGATGTATTGTGTATTAAATTGAATCGGATCGTTTAGTTTATACAGATTTTATACACCATGGATCCTATATTTTAAAGTAGACCTTTGAAATGATTCTCGAACGTATAATACTAAATTATCATTTTAATAAATATATTTAAATTTTTTTAAGTTCCAATAATAAAATTCGTCTTTAAATTTATTTTGAATTTTGTATTCAAATCTAAATACGCCGAGACGATGAATTAAAAAGGTTAGATTTTTTTTCAGAAATTTGTACAATGTAGTAGTACGTATAATGCTAAAAAACAATCTAGTCGAAATTTACAACGGTACAAGTGTAATAATAATGTCAGTAGTGGCGGGTGTAACGCATTATTTTCGTTTTTAATTCAACCAGCTTTCTTTCGTTAATTACGAATCTTTACCAGGCGACGGTGAAAAGCATCCAAAAACCCTTTTTTCTTACACCAATATCACTGGCACCGACAAAAACTGTGGTGGGATAATTAATAAAACTTTTGAGAGTAAAATGGATTTTTTTCCACGGTGAGGTTGTCTCGCTCTGTATCTGTCTCTCTCACGCGCACTAGCCCTCTCTCTGTCAGTGCCCCCTTCGGTGAAAAGCAAATGTTATAAACTTATAAACAAAGAAGTATTTCTGTGAAATCAGTCGCCATTTGCAGGGTGTTGCTGTACAGTAAAGAAGAGAACGAACGATCGGGCAAATAGAGTAGCGTGTAGTGGTGGTGCAATGAAAGAAGCCGAATGACACTTTTGTCTATAGACGTGGAAGAGAATGAAATGATGGAGCGGCGGTCGGTGGAGAACGAGACGAGGACCAACGGAGGTGGAATACGTGGAAAGTGTATGGAGTCTGCTGGTGGTGGTGCACAGAGAGAACTTTTTGACGGGTTTCCCGTTGATTAAAAAACAACAGAACGAATACTGCTTGTGCGGGTGGGGGGCAGGAAATAAATCGTTTAATTGGTTTTCGACGCCCTTTAAATTCACCACTGAAACGTTCCTCCACCCCGACACTATTACCGCACCATAGTTGTCATGCGCCCACCCGTCGACTGACGTTGCGTCCGATAAAACAAAAAAAAAACTGCGGAACGTGAGAGGCCCGCGACCAAATTAACCGAATCTACTATCACGGGCTTCGGTGCTTCTGCCGTGAATAATTTGAAAATAAAAATCGATTTCGATTCGAGGGCTAATGCCACGCATGGTCAACACAAGTTCTTATAAATCGAAAGAATTACGAAACATTTGCGTATAGCGTTTGAAGTATAATATATTTTGTCATGTTATCGTGAATCGTTGAATTGTGTAGCGAAAACGTGATATATTGATTTTATTTTATTTTTTTTGAAACACTTATAGTAATGATATTAATGTACTGATTGTCATATATTTCCACTACAGTGATTAGAAGTTTGATAAATTACAATATTTAATTATTTTTTAAATCTTAAATAAAACTGTAAAACATAGCTAATTTACTAGGTAATACTATTTTCTAACGGAAAAAGTTTTTTCGGACCCACAACAAGACACATCTTTGACAAATCGATACATACACTCGTCTTTCTACTCAGAATCTAAAATACTGTTGCTAAAACTCTTTTGGAAAATAAAATACACTATTGTACACTATTCGATAAAGATCTATTATAGCGTACGGGGCTCGTGACAAATATGTGCTATGGTTGTAATTCGTTAATACCTACATGGCAGACACCTCAAAATGGTAATCATTGAAATGAAATGATTTATATCTGTATACAAATTACACGATAAATTAAATTAAAAATCTTGGTTTTAATTAATATTTATAGTTAAAATAGTTTTTATATTAAAAAACAACAATACCTGTCAGATAAACGTCGAAACTTTTTCATTTACATATTATAACTATAAATATTATACGAATTAAAGCGTTCGAGATAATGATTAATAAATTTAATTTTTAACATTTTTTTTTTTTTTTTCAGATGAAAATTGAAAATTAATATTTAGATACAAAAAAACATTTTGATACACCTGATCATGATATAATAATAACTTGCGGGCGGGATTATTGAAAAGCACTGAACACAATATATGCATACGATTATTTAACATTTTGTGCAAAAAAAAAGAAAAAGCTAAAATGCATACGGGAGAGCGTTTTAAAACCAATCCGTAAACAGTAGATACGTATACTATATGGACGTTTGTTGTTAGTCGTATAACCCATATAGATATAAATATATATAAGTGTATGTGTTTGTGTTGACTGCAGAGGGAGTGTTATACGTTTTGCGGGATAGGAAGCTTTTAAATTCAAATGCGAACAAAAACAACAAAAAAACTATCCTCGGGGATTTGGATCCTGTTTCTATTGATAATACGTAGGTGTTCCAGAACATTTTATACACACAAATAAGAGGAGTATATTGTTCGCGACGAGTCGCATTTTCGCCGATTAGATGTGATAATAGTATTGGTTTGTCGATGGGATAATATTAGAAAAAAAAAAATAAACACTTAATGCCTACGTTTCGGGCAACAGTTGAACGTTTTTTTTTATAGAATCAATTGTATAAACTAAACGAAATTGTATACGTATTATTATAAATGATTACTAACCGATGTTCTTATAAATCTATACTGTAAAACATGTTCACTACAAAACCTTCGTGGGCATTAATATTTAATAAAGCTACGGAATGACCCATATTATAATGCATATTTACATGGCGGGTTGGGTAAACGCATAATATAATAACAACCTAACCGAAAAAGCAGGTAGTGTATTATTATAATGTTATCATTTTAATATTGCATATTACTAGCTGAGGTAGGTACATTACGTTGCACAGTCACGTGAGGTCGCCTCGCAACAATTTTGTAAATTTTCGCGAGCATCCACCGGTTGATGCTTTTTTTTAAACTCGCCTGACGAAAAACCGTACGTGTACGTGCACATAATATTTCAAAAAAATTTTGTTCTCGTTTTTCAGTTTTATCTACCCATCTTCTTGCCTGCTTGCCTGCCTGCCTGCCTACCTACCTACGGTGTGAACGTGCACTGTGCATGTGTAAACGTTATAATAATTCGTACCCCGTCTGAAAGAACAAACAAAATAATATGTAATGTAGAAATGCGTATTACGTTTGGTAGAGAAGAAACATCTGTGGAAACAAACGACGGAATATTCAAGAAGGCACGCAAATAGACGCGGAGTGCCTACGTGCAGTATAAATCTACAGGTTGTACGGTGTAGGACGTGATGTGTACACGTATGATATTATTATTATTATTATTATGACGATTTGGGCAAAGGGTCGCGGGGACGTGTCGCATACGAAACGATGAGAGATTGTCGTTGTCAAACCGGCCAGAGGAGCCTAACGTCGCAATTTATATATACAAAATATTATATAAATATATTATGTATAATGTATATACATTGTACTGTAATGTGTGATGTGTAGCTTATATACGTATATATATATATATACGTCATATGCACAATTGCACACTCGCGTTGAAGAGACAGTACTACAGTAGTATAGGCAGATGGGAGAATATTGAAAAACTTTGGAATATCGTGAAAGATTAAACGGTATAGTAATGTGGGTGTTCTACAGTAATAATGTGCGTGTGCCGATGTGTCAACGCGTGCAGTGTCGTGTGTGTCAGTTTAAATATATAATATCGAACATACAGCTGATGTCGTTTGTACAAGTATTTAAAGTTTTTAAATCAATACGAACGTAGTCGTCAAAGTTCAAAAATCTGCGCATCTGTCGAGAACTCCTCGAAGTGTCAATATTCAATGATAAATACTATACGGCAGTCGATTCGAATCGTTAATGTTGAATATGTTCGGGAGATATCAATATTTTGTATAATTCATATTTAGTATTTGAAATACGAAATGTATAGCGGTCGAAACTGTTTAAGGGTGTCAGAGTATGAATCCGTTTTAATTTGTTTACTGTAAATACAAGTTCTATAAATTACAAAAACATAAAAACATTTTTTTTTTTGATGCCTACATAGTTTTTTGTTCAAATCGTGTATTAAACGGTTTTAAATAATGATTAATTTTTAGTTATATGAATTTCAAAATAACGTAAGCATAATATATTGAAACGTATTACGCATTAATTATGTTGGCATTTTACTATATTAACTAGTTTCAAATATTCGTTAAGTAAATCCATTTAGTGAAATTAGTTTGTACTTATATCAATTTCACTAAATGGTTTTACTCTGCTTTAAATATATAAAACAAATGAAAAATAAATAATTAAATCTATCCCGACGAATGTATTGTGTGCTTGTGTTTTACAAGACGATGGGAATAAATTATTACAATTTTCTAATATTATGCACCCCAACTGAAATACATAATAAATTATTATTAAGTAAACGGTTTAACGAAAATGCCTGAAATGATGACGTATATAATTTTATGAATTTAATAATACTTTTCCAAATGTATTACTTACAACACGCGACATAGATAATTCACGATAATTCACTTCCTTCACCAACCACCGCAAAAAAAGTTAGGTAAAATATTTTAAAATAATTGTTTATATTATCTTTCAGAATATATAAAATAAATATATTATATAGTATAGTGAGGTCAAAAACGACACATAAAAACGTAAAATCTATTATAAGTTATAAATTTATTATTTATGTATCATGTGAATTCAATATGAAATTCATGTATTCATGTATATGTATGATTAAAGCAGGCTAACAAACCTACTTTTTGTAATTACTGAGATACATAAAAGTTACGGGAGTGTCTATATTTTATTAATGCCAATTAGTGTAAGATAAGAATACTGGTACTTGCTAAAAATAGGATTGCTCCCTTTTTTTAATATTAATAAATTGTAAACCTTGCTACTTTGTTGAATTAAAAAAAAATGCAGTGCTCTTAAAACAATTAAAACTTGAATTTTAAAGACTATTTTATATTTTATCAACATAAGCAAAAATAATTTTTAAACAAAATGTACCTAACAATTTTTGTGTTCTAAATAAAGTTGCATTTAATATAGGTATAACATTTTCATTTTTACTCTTTTTCAATCCTATTTTTGGTTGAATTTCGCAAAACTAATATTCCAAAACCGGATATATTATCCTACCTATCAAATTTCAGCTTCATAGGACTTCATAGTAGTTTTCGTGATTTTGTGTTTAATTAAAATTACCTCTCTCTCTTTTTTGTATGTATATATAATAAATTTAGATAGATTATCGTTTGGAATACTTGACATTTAATTTTAATTTTATTGTCGCCAAATTTGAAAATTTGTTTAAACTCTGTCTCAAATAGTATATTCTAGAAGTGGGTTTTACGCATAACAGTAGAAATGGGTATGACTAATAAAAGTTAGTGCCGAGCTATCGGCAGTGTGTGTAAGATACCAAATAATGAACTTAGGTCGATGACTGAGCTTACTCTTATTTTAAACAAAGTACGGAAATATTTTACCCTGATAGATGTATAACCATGTATTATTATTACATCAGTTATTAAAATAATTCTATTTACAAATCGGCTAAAATAAATATTTTTGAAAATCTTAATGATTTTTTTTTTAAACTTTTTGTCAAATAAAAAAAAAAAAATACACTGTGGTCACTTATAATGTTGTCATATGTGTTGTAACTATATTCATGAATTTCCAACTTAGACTTAATCTTAGCAAGTGCAGTTTTATCTCTTTTTCTCTAGAAACCCTATACATTACCTTTATGTGCTTAATTTACAGCGGATTTCTATTATCAAAGACTTTAATAGCTTAGTACTTACTATTACCTACTATCTCTCTCTTATTGAGTTATCAAATTAATAATAAAGCTCTAAAAGTTTTAAGTTATATAAGCCAAACTCTTCACTTCAGATAACCATCTTCGATCGTTGAACTTTTCTCCTGTTCGAAGCATTTTTAAATACACATGATAGATGTTTAGCACTCTTATCAGGAAAAGATGAGAAAAAAAATAATCTAACATTGAACGTGTGTTCAGTATATACATTTAATTTTTAATTACTTTATCATAAGTATACTGATTTTACGCTTAAAGTGCCATATCAACTTAGTTACTCTGACCTTAGCCATTATCTAAACATCATCCCTTCTATAGATTGATTCTCGGTTTATTTTTGCTCGTCTCAATAATTTAGCAGCACATCACATGACCTTCTCTACTGTGTTCTCTTTAAAGTCAATTCACTTAATGTTAGAAATCAAACTCAATTTTATATTCATTCTCATATACCACTTTCTACAGCCACAATTATCCTATGCATAGAATGCTTTAGTCGAGTCTTACCTTCGTCTAGTCAAACGGTTTGTAGAACGTAGAATGTCTATTGCTATTCATTTTTCGTTCTACTCGATAATAATATCAAACGATATTTTGTTTTATTGTAGATTACGTATCACTTGTACTGTCGCAGATAAAATACTTAAATGTACATTCATATATTATTTTAATTGTCCATATAGCCGGTCGACACGTATTCTAATAAATCGATATTGCTAAACGTTCAAAGCATATTGGCCTGTTACTGTTATAATTCTATTGCACAGGATAATAAGCTCGACGGGCATCGGAATCTGTTTCGTATGCGTTCATGTGCGTTCGAGCGCATATACCGCCGATGGTATCGTACGTATACCATACACAATAAACGTTTCGATTGTGCGTATTAAAACACTGCTCGATTTATTCACGATGGCGGGTCCCGTCATTAAATCGCGATCACAACGATTACAAACTCGTGTACGCTATATAGACTCGAGGCACCCGGCTTATACGAAATATAATATTATATGGGATTACTATACGTATATGGATGCGTCTCGAGAACACAATATAATACACACACACACACACACACACATCACATGTACAAAATATAATATAAATGATCATGTGTGTATGTGTGTGTGTGTGGGTATGTAGAACGTCGACGCAAAAGTTACCAAACTGTGCCAAATGAACTCCGGGGCGAGATTAAAAGTTAATTTAACCCACGGAAAATTAAATTTAAAGCGCTTTGTAATTTAAAACGAAAATGCATTATTATAGCTCCAGAATAAGAAATGAGGGGTATATATATATATATATATAAATACAACTGGAGTGCAGCACACGTATATTATAATAATATTGTACAATAATAATTTCCATATGTATATACGATGTGCATTGTGTAGCCGACTTCGTGTGGTAATGGGCACCACGTAAGAGAAGTATATTATTATAATAGCTATACCGCGGATAATAATGATATACAGAGTTCATAAATATTATTTTGTTTCAATGACAATTTTTTGTACTTTATTATTATATTATTATGACGTGGTTTTCGCGAAAGCAGTTGTTGTTTAGCCTCGTGACAACGAGCATTAATGCCGTACCGCGTTTACAGAGCACAATTAATATTATAAGGAGATGCAATGCGGTTAAGGTTTGGTGTATGCCAACCGTGTATATACCCCGTCCCGTCATACAAATATTACACTCGAGTGTTGTGGGACTCGGAGTCGACCGAAAAAATGTAATAATGATAGCTTCGGGGGAGTCGGCAATTCACATTTTACACGCACCGTAAATATGATAAACGTTTTTTTCTTCTTATTTTACAGCGAGAAATGAGAAAAAATATGTCCGGAAACGTAGATCTGTGGGTGAAGGGCAATTAGGATATTTATTCCACGAACAATGAAATATGGAGATAATTTTTTTTTTTTTTTTAGTCTTGATGATTTAAATAGAAGGTTAACTGACTCATTCATATTCTTTTTGATTGTTCAATTCATTCGATTTCATTGAAACCTACAATAGGAGTAAAATTATTTTCGTATTCTACTGAACAGTAATATAATATTTAAATTCACATATTTGAATTTTAAATAAAAAAATAAAATTAATTAAGATACTACGTCTAATATTTTTAGAAAATGCGCTTACTTGAATCTTTATCGTCTCTACTTGTATATACTTTTTCCTCATCCTTTATTGCATACCTGTTTACATCTAATTATATTTGTAATTAATCACATTCTATAAATTAATTTTCTAGACATTCGAATTGTGATTAATTAAAATTTACTTCAAAAGTTATAGATATCTTATTATAATTATTTTCATGTTTACGTTTATATTTTTATATGATCGTATCTTATCTCATCGTATCATATTTTTTGTATACATATTAATTACATTTACCGTAGCATTGATCAGTTTTAAATAATTAACAAAAAGAAAATCATGTTATTATGTTTCTTTTTTTGAGTATAGGTAAACAATATTTTTAAGGTTAATCAAAAAATTAAAAATAATATTTCTCTTTAAAAACATAACATTTAATAGTATTTAAATATCTACCGAGATAAAAGATGAAAGATAAATACATAATATTATTATTATATGTACGATGTAGGCGTTATGTATAAAAATAAATAAATAAGGTTGTCATATAATAATATATTAAAAGAATAATATCAAAGAAGTTTAAAATAATTATTATTTATAGAAAAATAAATTAATGTTTTAAAGTGCATTACATAACATCATAAAAACATATATATATTAAATAAAATAACTTAAAAAGTACCTATATACATTTTATATTTATCTTTAATGTTTTAATATTAAAATTATATACGTCAACTAAATTTACTTTATACCAAAACCATAATAAATAAACCGTTTTAATAGGTATATCAAATATTAAAATAAATATAGAAATTCTGAAATTATATCAAACGCCATTATTTTATTAAATTTACCCACTGATCTAAGCTTAAGATGTGTAAATATAATATTACGGTACAGCTGATATGATTTACATTTTATTTGAAATTTAAACATTTTTAACATTATTTTATTATAATATTAATACTATATTCGTTGGCCAGCGCAAAGGATAGGCAATCTCAGAATATTATGAGGCATAAGGGTGGCATTCTCCGCTGTTTACGATAATATATATTTTTATCGCAACGACAATAAAGTTCCAACTATCTGTACATGCTGTTTAATAATTGATCAATTGAAATAACGTTATTCATAACAAATAGCATTTAGGGATTTTAAATTAACGGAAAAATTTGTTGTTTTAGTAATTAAATCATGGGTTTCACAATGGATCCGTTATTCAATATAGCTATGTAGATGGAAGTCGAATACGCATTTAAACAAGAGTAAATTACTCAATAAAAAGGTTATCCAATCCTTATTTTGTTGGTTTCATCTATACTGAAAAAAGTAATGTATTTCTCGTTCATTAAGGATGATAATTATTTTGTACCTTTGGCCTATTATTTATGTTCAGACAAAGAGATAACAGAATAATAATAATGATAAAAAACGCTATCAGAGCATTACCAAAACAATAAAGATTGAACAATAATATTCACATCCAATACACAATAATTATGCACTACCTTTTTTGATCTTAAACTACTATTTTAATTACTTATTAATATTCAAAATGCTTTCGAATACCCCAAAAACATAAAATTTTGGTTAATCGACGTGCCGTGATCATACTCTATAATATGATCTCTTTCGATATTATGTGGTATTTATTCGTTATTCCGTGTATTACTAAAGTGACGAGTGAGAACAGCCGGTGCAATTGAATTGGCTCCCCAATACGGGTAGTCAATATTTTACCTTTAATAAGTACCTTTAAATTGGCTCCCAAGAATTTACTGTTGAATTGGCTCCTTACCGTTTTTTTTCAAAAATTTTTTGTTACCAAAATGTTAACAATTTTAAAGTACGTAATTCGTAATTCCTATATTTTACATCGTTACACCGATTAAAAAATTAAAAACAGACAATGTCATAGCTAAGCGCGTCATTATAAAATGTATGTATATCATATAAATACAAGATTAAATTAAAAAATTAAAAAATAGAAAATATTTTAGCTAAATGCGTCATTATAAAATTTATACACACAAATTAATAAGTTAAATAAAAATATTATACTAGACTGTTTTTCGGGATTATACTTATTGGCCAATATTTTTATATATTAAAACCTCGTATTATTTACACCAATATCATATTTACTAATTTCATCTTCTAAAAAATGTATTTTATTTCTAATTTCTTTCCTATGTGGTTTTTTTGTATTGGAACTTCTAATAATAATTTTTGTATCAGATTGAATACTATATGATATATTTTGGATGTGGAGAATACAATTGAGAATTAAATTTGGAATTAAAAGAATCGCACGAGTTAGTTGTACGACAAATACGAGTACTATTGCTTTTTTCTTCCTAAATTTCTAGTGGAAATGTTGAATCATTGTCAACATAATTGTCTACTAAATAATCATTAAATTTTGTGAGTTTTTCATCCATAGGCTGTATTTCAGCTAATTCAACGGAAAAACAACCCCCAACTGATTGTGGATCTAGGAATGGCAATCTAAATATATACGTTAAATATTGGCCTATTTCTGTATTTTGTATGCATTCCGATGAAAGACTAAAATTTTTTATTGTTCTATACCAAGATTGTCCTAGGTGAAATCGAATAAATGTTTATATATAAATAGTATAGGTATATCTAGCAGTAGACTATATTTGAGTGCAAACTGCCAGGCTATATTATTAGGTTGATGTTGTAAAAGTAAACGCCTATAATATGAGAACCCCTGGTTAAATAATAATAATTAAAAATTTATGGAGCCAAATAAAATATACATTTTTTCAGGAGCCAATTCAAGGGTCGAATTTATATTTACCCAACATTGGGAGCCAATTCAATGGTAGCCAGAACAGCTATAGGTCACGGTCGAAGCTTTTTCCGTTTAAAAAACTGTCGACGGACAACGATTATGAAAATGTAAAAAATAAAAAATCTTTTCCAGGTTGTTATTATAATACATTATTATTTAGTGCGGCCTTATACGGTGAAAATGTCCAACTATCGCGCTGAACGTGCTCTGCGTAGGGATGTAACCGCGAGGGGTGTACGAGTCGTAGCACATCAGCAACACCAGCAACACTAGCGGCGACAGAGCGGTGGCGAGAGGTGGCTTTTAATCAAATCACGATTCCCGTTTGTAATTTCCATATGAATATGGTCGCGCGCACAGACGTGACTGTTGTATGTGACGGTAGCATGACAAAACGACAAAATAACGAAACAAAAACAGCGAGAGCCAAAAAAAATATATATTTTATTTAATTTTTTGCTACAGTATCTACATTCTTTAATATTATTTCTTCATTGGAATTTAATGCTTCCGCTCTGTATAAAAAAAAAATAAAATTTAATTAATAAGAATTTAAAGTTTCTAAAATATTCGTTCAACTAATTAGATATTTTAAATTCAACATCTGACAGGTATTTGAAATTGAAAAGTTTAATTCATTTTTAAATGGAAACAAAAATTATTTTTTATAATTTATATTTTTGTATAGGTATTATATCATACGGTTCTATATGGGATACTTTTGCCCAAATGTATGTACACTGTCAAATTAACAGTAAAACGTATTCTCACATATCTTATATCAAGAGTAATGTAATTATTTTAAAAGGTAGGTATCGCAGTGATCGAAAACAATCTATATACTTCTTATTTTATATTAAAACGCGTAGTTGTTATTTTCTGAAGTTTAAGTTTTTTCTAAAAGTAGATATTAATTATTTTGTTTTCAAAAAACCAGCAGGTACAATTAAATTAAGATTGTAATTTAATTATTGACAATTTTCATAAAACAACCATCATATACATATATATAATATTATAAATAATATTGCAAATATAATATTTTATACTTAAAATAATTAGTTACGTTTAGTTACTAAAAATTACGATATTTTAGCTTTTATTCGATGTATCAGATGATCTTTTATCTATAGCAAACATTTTTTTTTTAAATCTGTTAATAAATTACTTCAGAAAATAAGTACACGTTTTAAAGTTTTTTTTACGGTTATGATATTTGGTCACTGCTTTATTATTTTTAGTAAATAGGTATAGTATGATTGACTTTATTATAATGGCCTAAAAACCAAAAACAAATTTTGCATAATTGATATATGTGACTTTTTTAGGTGTCGATAAAACTATAACGAGACCTTTTAGAACAATTAAATATAATATTAACGGCGTCCATGGTGTGTATAATATTGGTCAATTTTACATCAAAATAATTTTGAGTGTTTGAAACGATTTATTTTCAATAATCTTGATTGATCAAAGTGTATAGAAATGTTTATAATGTAAGGTGTAAGTCATAAGTAGACTCAGGTAACATACATGGTGTCATTCACCAAAATACAAATTTTCAGGTATACCATAATAATATCTTAAAAGTTTCATATTGAAATCGTAAACATGCGAGTCAGTTGTAATCTTAGATAGAACAATAATAATGTTTTAATAAATTATAAAAAAGTAAATTTAGTAAATTTTTCCAATGGAGTTTACAATTATATATTTTTATTTCAACTTTGGAGTTTTTCGCCAATGGCTTTGCTCAGGAAATGAAAATATAGAAAATAAGATCAGAGAATAGAAAGTAGATAGAAAGCATTTGGAGTAGAGAGGACTGGAAATTAATATTTAATAATACGCTAATGCAATTTCATCATACAGAGTTCTGCTGCTGTTGTTGTCTGAATGTATTACGGCAATGATTGAGTTAAGCGATATTGAAGTAAACACAATTTATTTTGACATGTCATAAGATAATTTTTTGTTTTATGCCAGTGAAAAATTACACGGTATTATTTTAGATATTTTGCCGAAATTGAAGGTTCGCCTACATAATACACTATTAATAATTACGTAAATTTTAATTTTATAACTATAATTCTCGACCATTTTATATGCGCATCGTCATGTGTAATATCCAATTGAAATAAAATAGAGCAGATATTTTTCATTAAATATTTTATGCTTCACAAATACTTAGTAGTATAAATAAGTTTATTAAAATTTTGAATTAATACAAATAATGTATTGAGTATTATGATTTAAGCAGAATTTTCTATTTTGTTGAAATCTGTCATTCAAATTTAGTTTCTGGCGATGTTTGATATGATCAATAATAATTTATTATTAGCAAAAACAATATCACGATTTGATTGATAAAAATGATATATTGAGATACCTAAAACGTGGTTCGAAATTAAATCCATAATATTTTTGCGTTTTGTTTAAATTAAGTTCATCGTTTTCTTAGTATATACATATACATATAGGGACTCGAAAAATATGAACTGTAATATTCTTTCGGGACATAAAATATAGTAAATTACCGCCCTTATCTATACTTCTCTTTCCAGATTTTTTTTTTATTTCTAATTACAATGTCAACCAAACGACGGTCACTCTTTAATTATTTCATGCTGTGTTCCTAGGCTATTAATATTTTATACTAGTGTTATTAATAACGCTCTGTTGTATTTTATTCTATGTTCAACTATCTATAATATGATATGATATTAATATGTATTAACGTCAGTTTTCAATAAATAAATCCTAACATAATAAACAGAACGTAAAGCTACGCGTACTATTTTTATTTTGTAATTTTTTTCCACCCGTTTTATAGTAGAAGATAATCAACTGTATTTTTTTTTAAGTCAAAGTATTTAACAGACGCGCGCACACACACACACACCACAATTATTATATACACAAGTCATTATTACTAAAATAATTGCCTTCCAATATTGACTGTTACGTATATTGAATTTGATTAATAAGGCAAATTGCTGTTGCGTTTTAACAACAAAATTTGTTTTAAGACAGTTGTAATTGTAAATCTACCGCTTCAAGTACTCAGAAATTAGTTATTCGGTCAATATAATCAATTGGTGGATGTTGTATTGTAATATGCTATAAGGATAAATTTTGTAATATCTATAATTTTTAGCGCTGTAATGTATAACATATGAGAATATGACTGAGTACCTATAACATCTATGGATACGTGAATCTAACCGCCCTACATCGTTACCGAAATTGGAATGTGCGCCGAATACGTTTTTGTCTGAGTCGTATAATATTTAAGGGATATGGTGTGCGCGATGACTGGTGAGTTCCACTTAATGTGATCATTAGTTAATAAATATCATCACTGAAACTATTTAAGTAAGATTCATATTTAATTTTTCATCTTAATTATACATACCTAATGTTATATTTTTTGTAATTTATTGGAAATGATTATATGTGTTGTCTGATTAGATAATTAATTATCAATAAAATATAATATAAATTGCAATATAATTTGGTATACATTTGAGACCATTGAAACTATATAAATAATTACAATAAGTGTACCAGTATAAAATATATGTATTTAAAAAAATCCTTAAATATACGTATGCTGTTTTAACAAAATCGTGTTGTTATATTTTGTTATATCCAACGAAAAAATGATTTAAACTCTTATATGAGATTAAGATAAAGTATATCAAATTAAACTAATTTGATTATTGATTGGAACACAGAAGGTATATTTAAAAACGGGACTTCCTTCGTTAAATCAGAAATATTCAAATTATACCAAGATGAATTTTGTTTTTTTTTTTTTTTTTAATGAACCAATAGTGAACGTTTTTTCTTACAAATAAACAAATTAAAATGTCATTGGTTAAGACAATTTGTAAAACTCTGAATAAATAATAACTTTATATAATTTATAGAAATTGTCAGAAGAAGATCAGAAAAAATGTTTATATTACTTTCATAACTATTGGTTCTCGTCCATATTAAAAAACTTTTTATTACAAAATGTGTGGATTCTTATTGAAGATTTCTTTTGTCAATTTTGATATTTGTCTATAAACTACATTTTATAAAATTTATTCAGAATAATAATTATTTATCTTCTTTAAAATAAAAAAAAACTAATCAATTATAAATTACTAAAAGAGTTTTAATTTTCTGAAAGTAAATTTAATTCTTGAAAATGTATTTAGTCGTTATTTTTCTATTAAATAATTAATGGTAAGAATTAAATTATTAATTTTATAATACAACATATCTATTTGTTCCAAAAGTAATGAGTTTATAACATAGGTACATTACAAAAACCATTAGAACATTAAAAACATTTAATACCTACTTTATTGAAGTTTCTGATAGTTAATAATTTGTTCTACGTAAAATAAACTTTTAATAAATAAAATAAATTTACTATACTTATGAGTTGTGAATTATTATACGTAGTTTATTGTATATGGTTCATAAAAATAATGAAATAGTTTCGCAAACGCGTGGATGTAGTATTATTGCGATCTCTATACGCTGGTCAATATTACGATTTACGACACAATTTATAGACATGTGTTTTAATAATCGAATATCATCTCTTCCACCTCAACGTAGCTAGTGGTATGAGATATTGCTGGGTTTCTAGTTAATTTCGACTCAACTAAAATAGTGAGCGAAGTTATGAAACTTTAGAGATTATACTGTATAATATTCTGTGGCGGGGGATATACTTATCGTGAATTTTTAGTACATTTATAAATTTCGATCATCAAAACGTGTATAGTGTACATATTATTAGTAAAATATTTGTAATGATAAAATTTTACTACAGATTTCCAAAATATAAAGCTAAAAAATGAGAAGTTTCACTTCAAAAAGTTTTAAAAAAATCTAATTATTACTGAAAAAAAAAAAAGTTTTTAATAATTCTGTAATTGTTTACAAAATACGTCGTTTACATTATGTGTTATACTCTGCCAAAAAACTACATAACTGATAGAATTACAATGTGTTCCCGGATATCAATTTGCAGCACGGACACGAGTATATATCACGCAGTCTCGCCTTCGTGACAACCAACCACTCGGCATTATAGTATTTTACATATTATTTTGTTTGTGCTTTTAAAATATATATTATATCGACAGTACCTTTATAATATCGTACAGTGCTGATTCGCGTATTATTATATGTTGCAGCGCAAAGGAGCGCACGCTCTTAACTACTACTTAAGTGTGATTTCGCGGTTAAATCGTGGAAATATAATATTCAGCAAGGAGAATAGTGAGAGAGGCTGCAGTTTGGGAGCAGTGGGTAGTCTTGCAGGAGTGGATAGAGAGTGCCGCGAGAGAAAGCGGCGTAAAACTAAATGCAAAATGAACAATTGGCATATAACTACATCTGCACCACCTTTGACGTCGGCGGCGTGGCGACAGATTTGTCTTGAGATGTGCACACACACTCTTAATAATGTATTTTATAAATAAAGTATAACCTACGTCTTGAATTGACGATTAACGCGAGACGACCCGCATTTATATACCGCGGCAGCGGCGGTGGCGGCTGTTCCGCACGAAAACTTTATAAATTCGCAGAAAACTTTGCCGGAGTCTTTGGCGCGGGACCGCAAAACGACTGTGATGTACAGAAATATATTATGATAATGTGGGAGGTGCCTACGTGTACACACAGTTGGTACCTGTACATTATTTATAAATGAAATAAAACGCTACGTCGTTTCGAATGAACTTTTTATTGGATTAAAATATGATAGTAGTAATAATAATAATAATAATAATAATAATACACGAAAAAAAAAATGTTTATATAATAACCATCTAACCGTTATACTACGATAATATAATAATATTATGCATCAAGATGTACTAAACGTTGCGTGTTATTAGAAATGCGATTTAATATTGTAATGGTTTTGCAGTATAGTAAACCGATGCGAAGTTTGTATTTTTGTTTTGTTAAAATTTTAAATAAAAATAAAAATCATATATTATGTATAAATAAATATATTAATATTCGTTTATGAATATTTGCATTGAATCGTATATAGTCCACCAGACTAGGAAGATCGTCCATCGTCGACTAGTGCGGTTTGACCACTTTGCTGGTTGGTGGCGGAATTTTCGTAAATCCTGCAGAGTCGAAGACGGGTAACAGGTCGCGTATACGGTGACCACTGGTCGTCACCAAATCCATCAGACGGCTGTAAAACAGTACGATTTGCATTAGATACTTAAATATTACAATGATAAAAAATAAATGTTATTATAAAATTGTTTCCCTGCGGTTGAGTTCCGTGTAATCGTCAAATTGTATCGGGTCAGGTATGTATAGATTTAACAACGTTGATGTACCTATATGTTTGTGTTAGATACTCGGGCAATGTAATAATAAAATAACTACACACTCTTGTAGGTACATAATATAAATGGAGGCATATGGGACCTCCCGAGTGAGTTGTGATTATCGTTTGTTAAAAAAAAAAACGGACTATTCGGGAATTTTAAAATGATAAAAATACGCGTGAATATATTACGTGGTCAGGCGTGGTGTGACTACAGAAAAAATTCAAAATTATTTGTTGTACGCATTTAATATACAGTGCTATTGCATAAAGTATAATACATCTAAGTGTCGCACAAACTGTAAATGATTTACATTTAATAGTTAACATATTTTTTTTATTACTCATTTTATATAGCTAAATTCTATTAAAATGTTAAAAAAAAAACTACTGAAGGGAATTTTTAATTTAATTAAGAAGTGTTAGTAATGGGTGAATTGTTCGTTGCGTTTTACGTGTCATGTACTTATGTGCCCGTGTATTATTATCTTATCTGTTAAATATTAACCGATCAATTTGACTCTGTCAAATTATTTTCAGATTATTAATTATTTTTTGTTAAATAATAAACATAATATTAAGTAACCTTTTGCAAACAATGGTTCGTATGTGTTTGAATGTGTGAAGACCAAGTTTACTACCCAAAAACGCATTAATTGAGAAAAATAAACAATCTCTATTTGAATCTAAATATTTAAACCATGGTAACAGTGCGAGCCACTATAATAAACGTACGTACGTGCTAAATTTGTGAACGGCAATTAATTCGTTAGAATTTAATTTTGCAGATTTATTTCGGAGGCCAACAAATGATGGGATACCCCGCAGTAAGGGAAAACTATTATATTACCTATTGTATTTTTAAGAAAACGCCCATACGGTTCACATAATAATGCTATGTGACATCTCAAAAAGTAATTTCAACAAAACACGTACCTATGTGTATTCTGTATAATTATACATAAAAATACAACTACTGCCTACATACTGTTGTTATTATATTATGATAAGTATACCGCATACATACATACATACTATGTGTACATGATTCAGTGCGACGCGATGATGGTAATTTTTTGTGCAATGCATTACAATTAGATAAGTTGGCAACACGACTATCATAATATTATACTAATAATAAGTAGGAATATTCACGCACACATTATATTAATACATTTTTTGTATACCTAAATAGATTTAAATTCTGATTATTGAAAATTTCAATTATACTTAAAAACCATATTTTAAAATTATTGAAATTTATTGTACTACTTAAGAAACGTCCTGTAACGATACAAACTTCTGTTTTTCAAATGAGTACCCTTAGTTTTATTGTAAATTATATTTTAGATATTTTTTTTTTTTTGGAAAATGTTAATGTATCTATCTAATTTTGTACTCGAACGAGTAGTTTTTCAGGTTTTTAAATAATTATATTAAAAAATGTAGCTTTAGAAAAATATAAAACAAATTTAATATTGAAACTATTAGACTTTTTGAGTCTAGGATTTATTATAATTTGAACATTTTTACAAATATTAAATGTTGATACTCCAATATTAATTAATATTATTCTCAAATATCTATAATACCCGTAACTTTCAAACACATTACCATGGACCAATGATAAATAAATTATCCTTAGTATACAAAGTGAAATAACTTAGGTATAAGATACTACTCATACAAATTTTATGATTTTGACAAGTCGACATATTTAGAAAATTACACATTAAATGCACAAAAAGGGGGTTACAATTTGGAAAATGAAAATTTATAATTGCATATCTCCACTATATTATTCTTTAAGCAGTACAAACAACCTCGAGAATTTTAAAGTTTGGTATATCTTTAAAAATTTTAAAAATCAGGTTTTGAATAATTGCATTATTAAAAAAGTAAAAGGGAACATGCTTGGTGGATAACCCTGTATATTTTATGCTTATAGGATGATGTCTGCTCTCTTCGCGAATTTTGCAGTTAAAGTAGTATGCGTATAAATCAGATTACCAATGTCGTGACGAGACTAATATGTGTGTGTTCGTATGTATGTATGTATGTATGTATGTATGTATGTATGTATGTATGTATGTATGTATGTATGTATGTATATATGTATGTATGTATGTATGTATGTATGTATGTATGTATGTATGTATGTATGTATGTATGTATGTATGTATGTATGTATGTATATATGTATGTATGTATGTATGTATGTATGTATGTATGTATGTGTGTTCGTATGTATGTATGTATGTATGTATGTATGTATGTATGTATGTATGTATGTATGTATGTATGTATGTATGTATGTATGTATGTATGTATGTATGTATGTATGTATGTATGTATGTATGTAAGTATGTATATATGCGTATGTGTGTGTCGCTATTCAAACAAACACGCACAGCTGTAATATAATAATAATAAGTACGGTGAAACGCTGTGTAATATGGTACGGTTGTTTAAATATTATTTTCGTTTGAAAACTGACAGTAAAAAAAGTAAAAATGAAAAAAGTGACAACGGTAAAGAAAAAAACTAGTAGCTACACTGAATGTTATACTTGTACAACCCAGTAATTTCTTGTTGGATAACTATTATAATACACAATAAAATGTAAATTTAATTTACAATATTCAATTGAATTATTTTCTTAAAATTGATATTAAATTAGGAGTAGAAAAATACTAAAACTTTTAAAGTTTCGTTGGAAATATTTTAGTAAAAAGGATTTGACCTTGTGATGATAACTAATTTGAGAAAACTTTTGAAATGCAAAAAAAAATAACGATATCAAATGCTCACAGATAAATCAAATGTCAAACTGTATTAGATAATTTTTTTTTTTATATTAAAAGAAAAACAATTCTAAACTGAAAGTGGCAATACTACAATATGCTTATATATATTTTTATGCGTACGATTCTTAGTCTCTTTTAAAAGAGTTTGGAGACCTCGGGATCCAAATATCCAATATGAACGCACAATAATAATAAATTGAAAATATTGTGATCATAGTTAACGTGTGGGTCTCAATAGACCATGCGATAGCTGACGGTTGTGTATGACCCATATTACGTACACGATGTCTGCTGCCCGGGGCCGTTGAATAAAATCCAATAAACCGCTTGTGCCTCCAGTCGGTTCGAAAACGATATTATATTGTTATTCGCATTATGTACTAAACATTGAAAACTGTCACGTACATCCCAATTATTATTTGACTTGGTTTTTGTTTTTATTTCATTTAAAAATATGTTGGATATTGTAAAGATATATACAGATATAGTTATATTTCAGCAATGGCATTTACTGACAATTTATTTACTGTGTGAATGTATATTTTTTTATATATCAGACATATCTTAAAATATGTAACGTATAAAAAAAAAATAAAAAAAATATATAAATTTACGGGTGAGGTAAAGTTTTTGAATTGAAAAGATATTCACTTTAATAACATGTGATTAGTGTCTAGTAACGCCTTAAAATTGTGGATTTTGATAAAAACAGAGTGCTAAGACGATTGGACCATTTATTAATAACGAGATAGCTGTAGTTTTCATTAAAATTATCTCTGAGTTAGTACAATTTATTATCACAGCTGTTTAAGAATAATTTTGAAAATATCAATAACTTATTTTTATAAATTCCCAAATATGACTCGCAGTTAGATATATATTTTAACGTACAAACATAACCATAGATAGTTTCAACTGTTTCATCTGTTTCAAGTGTTTCGTAAATCATAATAAAATTATCATACCGTTGAAATATTATAATAACAAATGCGACGTAATGGCATGTAATATCTACGTGCCGAAATAAAAAGTGATCCATTGAAGTGTCCTCACTCATTATTTTTATCAAATTTATTTTTTTTTATACAGCAACATACATTTTTAATTCCATACTCGGAAGAAGAATACCTGTTTTTGAAGTGTTTCGATAAATACAAATCGAATGCCAAACGAGTAGTGAAAAATGAGTTTCAATATTATTTAGAAAATTCAGACGAATGCGGTGGAGTGGCACTGCACGTGGGTACCCCACAACACTTTGGTGTATTAATATTATTGTTAACACGTTTTTCACAGCACTATAAATCAATAAATTCTGAACATCGTAAACTGTTTATACGATACCAATGTATATGTGTTTTTATCGTTGTGGTCTTGTGGGGACATCGCTGTATACATATATATATATATATACCTGTTTGGCGGCAACGATTTCTTTTTCGGTACAACGGGCGAGGCGGCCTCCACCGGGAAGAAAGTGGCCCCGTAAAAGTCCAAGCCGTTGTGCAGCAGCACGTTGCACTCCTCGACGGACGCCAATGTGACGCGCACCACGGGCGGCGCGGGGTGGTGTTGTTGCGTGTTCGCAGACGCGGACCCGCCCGCCGCCGCCAGCGACGACGCCGGTCCGGCCTGCAGTAGCTGTTGCTGTTGCTGTTCAACAGCTGTCTGCGACGTAGCCGAGTTCTTGCCGTCCGCCACGGTCAAGGGCGCATGGCGGTACCCTAAAATAATAATAAAAACGTATGCGGTTAGAAGAGGTGACGGTCCGTGGGTGTGTGTGTGTGTGTGTGTGTGTGTGTGTGTGTGTCTATTGACGGGCGTGTGGGGTGGGGAGTAAGGTCGAAGGGGGTTCGGAAATATGCATGATGATATTACGACAGAGATGGAGAGACGAGGGAAACGTAAAATGTAAGAATTACGAGTGATGCATTTTGATTTTCCAAAAACGACATTTTATGTACCATAACGCAAACAACTCTATTGATATATATTATGATCTTATTGTTACTCGGGTCACTCGTAGGTAGTTGCAGTTCGTTCATACATTGTTGTTACTTTATTGAAGAGACTCGGATTTACTAAGTAAAGTTTAAATATAATGTATTATGATTTCTTACATCGATTTATTTCAACTTAATTACGAGCAACAATTAAAGACTACAATATCGCAGATATGGAAATCATATTCACTTTTTGACACATGAGGTTATTCCTTAGTTTTTTTAAACTAAATATGAACTTCTCCGTTATTCAACATTTGTCCTATACACCCACGACAGAAAAACCATTAAAATATAATCCAGATCGGCACCTATTGCACGATGTGGTATTATGAAATTAAGAGTATATTATAATTATTGAAAAAAAAAATATTACTTTTAAATTAATCGATTTCATTTTTGTTTTAGGCAATACATATGATGATTTATGATAGGTACTCAGTGATGGATAGTAAATTTTATAACCATGTCTTATTCAATTTGCGTCTATTGATTTAGACCTAAAACATTTTACAAAATGCTATCATTATTGTCAAGTATGCGTTTTAAATAATTGTTAAAAGTTTTTGGCCAAGGTTCATTTCGTTTTAATGTTAGAACAAGTATTTTACAAAAACTAGTATTATTTTGTATTCATGTGAAATGTATTTTTTTATTATAAAAAACTCCATTATAACGTATCTTAAGTGGGTTACCGTGTATTTTTTCATCGACAAAAAAAATGAATTCTTTAAGTATATACAAAAATACAAGTACCATTTTTCGATGGGAGAAAAAAAATTGAAAAAAGTTCAAGTTTTATCAAATCGATTACAAATTTCAATTTAACGACTACTATATAAAATGTAGGCTAATTTATTTTTTTAACTAAGAACAACTTGTAATATAAGATATAACCGAATACTAAAAAAATATTATCTAATAGAATTTATTAAATATTATAATATTATTACAATAATGATTTGAACGTCACAATTGTAAAATGTTATTGTAAATTTCCAAAAAAATAGTAATAGTGATATAATTAAATTTTGTCAGATAATCATCAAAGACGTAAATTTAGTAAATAAAATAATAATAATATATATTCAATGATAAATTGAATATACGACAACAATTACTATTAACACAGTTTTAAGTATACACGTCAAGTTGTGTAATTAGACATGAAAATAATGACCCATGTATTTTTAATTAAAAACTGTTGTCTCGACGGTACAAAATTAACAACAAAAGGTAAAGGTATAATAATTGATATTTTCGTTCAAAATTATTTTCAACAGACGGCTATTAGGATAATAACGCAGCAACAATATTTTTTGCACGATGGTTAAATATTGCTATAATATAGAGTTGTACATAAAACAGAACGATATGACGAAAATTCGCGAGAGAAAAGTTTCAATAACTACTTTAATTTATAAAAATGCTCTAAGTTTATACACTTTTTTTTATATATAATACTGTTCATGAAAAACTTGAAAAAGGTTAATTTGCGAGAAGCAAATATTAAAGAGATATATTTTAAAGTAAATTTTTAAAATACAATCATTTTTGTAACATTTTTTCTTAAATTCTGATCTAATATTATTATTATTTCAACCGAATGAAGAAAAAAAAAAGTAATGTTGCCTATATCATAATCTTAAATACAATAAAGAATAGAAAAAGAATCAGTTCAACTTTTATTAGTATTATAGTGATGTACTCGTTTTCTAGGTTAAGTACGTCATGAAATAAGGAGAAATAATTTAAAATAAAAATTGATTTATATAAAAATAAAAACGTTTTCCCGTATAAGTACCCCCAGGCCGTATAGGGTTTCGAGGAAAATTTTATGTCTAAGGCTGAATTGAATTCGCGTGCATTTCATCAATAATATCACATATTATATATATATTGTCGATGTTGAAATGTATACCGAATAGCAATAGCTAACATATATATATATATATATATATTAACAGTATATTATATTATGTGTTGTGCAGTATACTGATGACGTGTGAGGGCATCGGCCGACAGCGTTTTCGGCGCCTGGCGACAGTCGCGAAAACCGTATGCCGTCGTCTAGTCGGTCGTGTAATTAGAACGACGCGGCGAGAGCTCTCAGCGACGACGGCGGCGGCGGCGGCGGCGGCGGCGACGGCAGTGGCGAAAGGTTATATGTATACGCGCGCGTGGTGAGCCAGCCAGCGGGAGACGCGACGCGTCGCGAGTGGAAAACCGTCGCGCGGGCGGTGGCGGTGGGTCGGGCGGGCGGTCAGAACTGCACGGGGACGCTGGCGGAACGGAAAACTCTATCATTGCCACCCGCCGTCCGTTTCGGCCGCCGCCTCTTCGACGCCCACGGGATTTTTAGAATCCAATTATCTAGGCGCTAAATACATGTATAAATATACTTCACACACACACGCGCGCGCGCGCGCACACGCCCATACACACCCACACGCGTCCGCGAGTGTTCGCGCTGCGTTTCTATGTCTTACAATAATTATTATTATCACGACGACCTCCCGCTTCGTGATCGGCGAGCTACGCGCGCGACGAGCAGTCCGTCCCTGCCGCGCGCACCTTCCACGCGGCACCAACGGCCACCGCACGCGTCCACTACAGTGACGCTGCGTCGGTCGTGTCCGCAGAGACGGCGGCGGATATCCGTAAGACAAATTTGCCAGGAACGCCGCGGCGGTGCTAGCGAAAAATAAATCGTCGGATTCCGTTTGGCTCGCACGTGGTATGATGTCGCAGACGACTATAACGTCGTGATATTATGTAGGACCGTTCGCCCGTCGGACACACACGGGATAGGACGCGCGTCGGTATTTGGCGCGTCCGAAGAACACCGTATAGCGAAGAGTACATGACTTACTGCTCTATAATAATACGAGAGAAACACGCGGCGGCGACACGTGGTTACGATCGAAATAACCACGGCAGTCGGCATTGATTAACGACACTCGGGCCACATTCAAAAACCCCGGCGTCGAATAAAGTCCGTGTTTATAGTCATTAAAATCGAACGACCGAGACAGGGATTTTACCTGTAAAATTAATTGTTTTATTATATTATATTATCGATTCATCGTCGTTTTTCGCAATCGCTCGGACGACCGTATTGTTTTTCACGAATGTACATATCAAAATTCGAGTTTGCAGGTTTTCGAGTGATTTATTTATTTCGCAGTGGTCGTGATCGTTGTACGCCACCTGGCTACCATTACCACAATATTAGATATTTATTTTATTCGATTCGGTAAACATTTTACAGTTAAAATCATGGAACATCGACGAAAAGTCCACGCGGACAATGCCACAATTTCAATTTCTGATGACCATGTTGGCTCTTTTATTCGTGTGCACACAATGGTTTGGAAAATAACAAATGCTAATACAATATCGTATAAATGCGTCTTTATAATTTACTTTAATTATTGTGAAATGCTTGTTGCTGAACTTTCGACGTTACAGTAACCTGTTAACTAGAAAATTATCCAAAACGCCTACACGTGCGAGTATTATAGGTATAATTATATTGTACACTACGTTACTCCGACTTGAAATGTTTAAAAAATAAAATCGTCGAACGTGTGTACATGTCCAAGTGCATATTGTAAACGAATCAGCTGTAATCATTGATAATACATTATTCTAGACAATTACAATTGGTGTAATCGTATGTAAACAAATACGTGTCTTTAGACTGCAAGATGGAGGTATGCTACGAGCGAAATAGATAATATCGTCGTTGTTGTTCGACCAGTTAATGTTTTTTGAATTTATTATTATTCTACTGACGCAAAAATCGATGTCTTATACGATAGTTTATTACAGTGACACTCTCGATAATAAACTGTATGTTATATAATATGATGCGAATACGATAAAACGTCGTAGTGGAACATAATGTGTATAAATCATTTTAATAAGATGTTCGGCTCGTTTTTTTCTACCTAATTGAAACACTACTTCATCAGAAACTTAATACAACGACTGCACCGCAAAGCGAGCCCACCAATATTACATTTTATGCTAGTAAATAATAACATAATATAATATAAGTTGAATAAAGTATAATATTATTTTATAATTGCACATACTTATAATAATTATATGGCATAAAAAAAAAGAACGAAACATTTTTAACGTGAACTCTATTATTATTTATGAAATTAAACAATTTTAAATAATATATTGTGAAATAAAAGTTCCAAAAGTACAAAATAATATGAGAAAAATTGTATCCGAACAGATCAAACGAGTAAAGCCAAATACTTTAAATAAAATAAGATGGTGGCCCTTTTTGATGTAAAATATCATTTGAGATTTATCCTTCCCAATAGGCCCAATAACAGCATTAACCATATTGGTTTTATGGTTTTATCATTTTAATGCAACGGTTGGCAATCAGCGGACCACGCCGCTATTGTATACACAGCTTTATTTAAATATTAGAAAGACGAAATTTTTTTTTATACATTTAATTATTTTAAATTTTTAGACAGTATTTTTGTGACAGTATATTTGGTGTAAAATTCATGATCGATGTCATAATTTATTATTAATTGAATATAAAAATAAGAAGTGGAATATGATTAATGAGATACAAATTGAACAACGTTATGTGGGCGTATGAAAATTCCACCGATACGTTTTTTTTACCTGATCATTAGTTATAAGTTAGTTGAAAAAAAGATAAAAATACAATTAATAAAATATATATGTATAATATTTTATATCATTTTTTAAGTTACTAAGTTATTACATGATCCGTTTGTTATATTTAATCTATAAATATCTTCAGCATATTTTATATGCTATACAATTAATGTAATTGAAAGTATAAAATAAATAATAAGAGAACGAGATAGAATTCTTAGAAAATGTATTGAAAATGATTAAAATGTATTACATTGAATGGAAACTTTTCAACGTAATAAAAAGATAGACTAGGATTTTTCGAATCAGATTTATTTTATAATAATTCAATAAAGTCATAACTTTTTAATAACTACTTTAATAGTCATCTGTATAAAAAAAAAATACTTTTATATTATAATTAATTTTGAGTAATTTTTATAGTATTAAAATAAATACAGCTCATCTTGTGAAATATATTTTTTATTTTAATATAACCAACAGCCACTGTATATACTGATCATCTATGTATAAATCAGGATAAATAAATAAAAATACATTTTTAATCAATCGTATGGCTTATAAATATTTGAATTACAACCAAAATATTAATGTAGGTATTTTTTATAAAGTCAAAATAATAATAATAATAAAACAGCTGTATAGCGTATAACGTAATATAATATATTGCTCTATATATAGTACAACAAATTACCGTTTTTTTTTTTTTTTTTATGTAAAACAACTATAATATTTTAATAGCCTGAAAAATATTTATGCATCCACTTGGGATGTAACAATAATTTTTCAGGTATTTTTGAAATTCTTTATTGAGTACAAGTTAATATTTACTAGTTTGCAAAAATATATTCTAACATTTGAACATTTACAGTTGAAAGTTTATTTTAAATTGTAAATAGTTATTTGTTCTGTTGTAACTAAGGTAGTCATATTTTATGTCACGACGGTTGAATTATAATATCATATTAAAAAGCTTGTAATAATTAAAATTGTTTTTTTTTTCATTATTTTTACAGCATTCGACTGATCCAGATGGTAATGAAAAACATTCATCTATCCACATTCATTTAAAGTAAATATAAAAGTTTGGAATTTATTTTCATCAGGCGGGGTGAAATATGAACAAAACCGCAAGTGTATAAATGACGAAGCATTATAATTAAAAAAAAAAAACAAAAAAATTTACGATATTTTTTATTGCTTTACAGCTTATATAATATATAAAATAAAAATATACTTATTGTATATATTTTATGACTATAGGTGATTGTTTCTCTGAAGATAAAAATAGCACACGTACGACGTACGCATAATATGATTTTGTGTTTGCGAACGCGCGTTTACCTACATTGAGTATTTGAGTGGTTGGGGATGGGGAATACGTTGTCTTATTACTCCGCATACCTGCAAACTTTTCCGCTTGAATCGATAAATAGGTAGGTATCAACTACCAATGGAAAAATCGTGAGTCAATTTTATAATAATATATTTTTATTTTATGATGACATGACTGAAATTTACGTTCAATTAGTAAATAGAAGAACGGTCATAAAGACATGTCGAGTAGGTACACCTATTGTAGTGAGACACAAATAATGTTTTTTTCATGATTTACGGTTATTATCGAAAAACTGTAGGTATAGCCATGTGATATTTATATAATATTATCAAATATGATTAGTAAAACCTCCATTAGTCGAAACTCGAAAACTACCGAATGCGAATGCATACAGTCTTGAAAAATGTTACACTTTTCTCTTGCTACAACCAGTACGTCCATTATATAAAAAATCAACTGGAATAATGGAAAATATAAAATTGTACGTATTTTTTGATTTAACTATAGTTTGCAATGATTGCATACACACATAGCATAGTACACACAATTAAATTAAAAAAAAAAAAAAAAACTAAACATGTGATTAAGTATTTAATATTTTATAATATATTATGTACCAGCATGGCAGTACGCAATGGAACTTGCGTATTTCTCTACTCTCGTATCTTGTCTACGCAAAGAATTTAATTAAAACTGTCTGTAACATTACCGGTTCTTTTATTGATGCAAAGAAATCGTATACGATTACCTCTGCCCATAGTTTTCGTGATTCCCGAGTTTCCGACACAAAGTGTGTAAAGTAGTGGTGTAATAGTGCAGTTTAGATGTTGAAAGTGTGTACATTGAATTTAAATAAGTTTAAATAAAAACTTAGTGTAATAAAGTTCAACTGTTTACATTGAAACATTACAGGTATAAAGGTGTTTTACTGGAAAAAAGTCCGAGCAAGAAAGATAAATAGGATAATGAAACAGGTCTTGGATCAATTGACTTCAATAAAATATCTGTTAATTGTTCTGCATTTAATTAGTATATTCTATGAGTTTATAAAATAAAATTAATGTTTCTATCAAATTCCGTCTGAAAATAATAATCATTCGCAACAAGAGCTAATTTTTGAGCAATAATATGTTTATCGTCACTGCGGTCGGTTTTTTTTCAAACAAGTAGTTTCAGTGTACAGGTGATATTATTTACTTTAGGATTAAAAGAATGATTACACAAAACATATTTGACATTAATGAATCAATGGTCTCTTGGACATGATTTTGTTCGTTAAATCGAAATATCCAATGCGATTCGGCATTGTTATTATTTATTTTTAATGTAATACGTGTGGAAGTGTATAATATAATACAAAATGTCCAAAATAATAAAGTGACAGGCTGCTTAGCTGCTGCTGATGGTGGTGGTGGGTTAGGTCTGCATGGGACGTGTGTGTGGTGGGAGGGGAATTGTAAATTTCGGTGTAAGAACTATAGCGGCGGCAACGGTCGGCTCGGTCCGTCGACAGCCCCCCGGTGGGGAGGAGGGTAGGGGTGCAGGTGGGCCACAGGGCTGACTCGCAGGGTCGTGTCGGTCGTATGAAGGGGTCGAGTGGCGGACCAGAACTCTCCACCCCAAGCGCGTCGTCGAAAATACGAGCGCGGAAAAGGTCACGAACGTTACGGGAATTCTTTATTAGACCGGCGGCCGGTCGTTAGTCTCGCGCTCTCCACCTCCGTCTGCCCAGCGGACGGGTTTAAACAAATGATTCGTTGACGGCAACGGCGGCGGAAAAATACACGTTCAAACACTCTTCCGCGCGCCTCGTGGCTGTTGCGCGCGCTGTCGCCGCCGCCACTGCCCACGTACACCGTATTCACTCTTGTGTGTGTCTGTGTGTGTGCGTATTTACGTGTAAAGTGAGAGGGAGCGTAGTGGTATATACAGCGGTATAATGTGGTATACACACTCGTATATATATATATACATGTATATAGTAGTTTGGTAGTCGGTCGAAGGTATTAATAACCGACTCTACTCGTACAACCCTACTTTCCCGCCGCGCCACACCGGAGAACTCACGCGCGCGGACAACTGACGTGATAAACGATGTAGCCGACACAACGCGCGTGTATGCCACCAGTGGATAATGTATACCTATACACACACAAACACACACACACACACATATATAGGTTTGTGTGTCTGTATGGTTGCGTGTGTGTGTGCGTACATAAAATAAATCAACCCCCTCGCGGCAGAGTCCTCGCCGAAAACTCCCGAACGGTTTCTTACACATACCGGTCCGACCGTGTCCGATAAACGCGTATAATACGCACATATAGACGCGTTTTAGATACGTATAGGTAATAATAATATGTATTGACATTGCTATGTACGAAATATATGTTCGTGGAAATGTGTATATGATATGCGTACGAACTGAGCCACAAGGCCCGAGAAAATAACCAATCCATTTACCAACACACACACACACACACACATACTTAAAGTACCCATGTGTGTATACAGAGTGATTCATCACAATTCTCTAAGTATGCTCACCTCTTTTTTTCTTCGTCAATAGTGCAGTTATTCAAAACCTGATATTTAAATCCATAAATTTACTTTAGGTTCGTATTTTAAAATTATTAAAATATTTTCTATCACTTAAGGATATCAAACTTATATTTTTCAAATGGACCTCACCTTTTTTAATTGTAAAATATGTGGCAAATGATTTTTCTAAAAATCTCGACGCATTAAAATTAAAATATGAACGAGTATTTAATTTTGTGTACTAAACATAACAGGGGCATGATAAAGAGTTTGAAAGATATGAAGACTATTGTGATTTGATCAACATTTATAATTTAAAAAAAATATATTCAAGACTATACAGCATTTTATTTATTTATTAATTACTAGACCCGATATAAAATCTATTTATATATTTGTAAAAGCATTTTTAAAGATTATTATCCTTAGAGTATAATTAATATTTAAATAAATAAAAACTACTCGTTCACATTATAAATTAGATATAAAAAAATATGCACTAAATAATTTACAGTAAAAAGGCGAATTTCATTTTAAAATAGAAATTCATATTGCCTTAGGACAATGTTAAAGTAATATAAAATATCTTAAGAATTTAGAAATATGGTATTTATTAAGTAAGAATATTTAAAAATTCTAAAAATCAGAATTTAAATAAATAAAAACAATGGTGGTATGAGTGTTTTGGCGATTCACTCTGTATATCAAAACCACAGTCGTATATTTTTTATTGCTTGTAATGTATGTGTGTGTGTGTGTGTGTGTGTGTGTGCAATAATATACATAATGCAAAAGAATTCGGTAGGAGCATATTATTATAATGTTAGGCGGATATTATAGTCAGCATAATAATATATACTGCATTACGAAGCGATACCGACTCCGGTTGTCGGACGCGAAGGACAGAATAAATAAAAAATAAATAAATAAAATGTTGGTTTAATCAGTACAAATGGACTCCACTGGGGCGCTGGCGCTATTAATATTTATTTGTAATTCACGTTAAGTGTTTCTTTTTGTAGACTAAAAACTATGATAATAATAATAGCAATAATAATAATAATGATAATGCCGATGATAATAACATTATATTATTATATTACGGACAGGAACGCACGCGCTCATATTTTAATTATATTAATTGTAAAAAACATAGTTTATACAACCATCCCTTTCTCTCCAACCCTATTTTACAATGCATAAAACAATAATTTTGTGTCGCCGACAAGCGTGATTTGGTAGGAATTGCTTTTTTAGAAGTTGCCTATTGTATGTAGTTTCCGTTTGCTCATCATGATCGAAAAATTTCAAACGTAAACATATACTGAATGAATTCATAAGGCGTGACGTATACTACAACTCTAATGCTACTCTACAGTCTGCACTCATTACTCACTGTATGGCTAGAAATTATATTATTATTTAAATTAACTTTTAGCATGCAATTTTTTTCTAATTTATCCATTTCGTTAAATTTATTTGTATACACGTTATGTACAAATCTTTAACGAACATTATGACTTTTCTTACTGTAATATATCTAATCAAGAATATACAAAAATACAATATTCTGTGTTTTAATAGCCTTATTGATAAACTATAACACATGTTTACTAAAAGTAAAAAAGCATTCGCAATCAGTTTGACCTATAAAGTATAATCATATTATAAGATACAACATACAAACGTTTAAAATATTTTTACCAACCCTGAATAAAACTATATATAAATTATAGTTTTAAAATTCAAAATACTGTATTTGTAATAACTATAAAATAGTCATAAATCATTTTTTCAAACAAAGAAGTTTAAAATACGTTTGTTTTAATATTTAAGTACTATGAAAACTTATTGGTGTTCTGTCGAGTATCGGGGAAAAGGATACATTAGGTAGAATAAATGTGCACAAGAAGTGTAATTACTCCCCCCGCGAGGCCACACACTCGTACCCAATGTACACAACACACTGACACACCTCACCGTCATCGTCAGTGACAACAATACAGATCTACGTCATGTGCGCTCCATAAACTGACGACAATTATTTAGATTGATGTTGTTTTTATAATATTATTAATATTTTAACAAAAGCTGATTTTGATGATAATTTCAGAAGTTTCCAAAATTTATACCAGGAAAATAATATTATAATAATGACGATATTATTATAATCTATAAGATTCCGTCAGGGTATAATTATTTCTAAAAATATATTTTGTGATATAATAACCGTACATATAGCAGATTACATAATTTTCTATAGCCCCCACCACCCACCGTTCATTAACTCACACAGACACCCGACATACTTTAACGACAAACGATTATAATACTTACTATACACGGAAACATAGCTCATGTTGTTAATCACGCATTGCAATAACCATAGTATTATATGTGGTATGGAATTATTTGATATTATGTGATTTATTATAATCTTAAGTGTTTTGCCAAACGTATCAATTAAAACTTGTAGATTTTAAAACTCAAGCACATATTATATCACGTAGGTACGTCTAAAAAATTTGTATTATATATGTATATTTTATTTATTTAAGAACATCGTGTAATACGTTACATAATTCATTACATTTTAGACAACAAATTAAAGCATGACTATTATTTAGTGATTCTCCAGTACTTAGAGTCTAGGTCGGATTATAAAATAAATACAAATATATTTTAACGGATTAATTTTAAATTTTAAATAAGTGAAAAACAATTATTGAAATAATGAAGGAGTAACCACTATTGGTGGTAATTCTAAAACTATAATCTGACGCTATAGTGGTTTTACAATAACAAAGTTGTACCCTACATTCGGTTCATACCATTTTAATACAGGTGAAATCAGCGTTCTTAATAAGTACGGTAAACACTGGATTCTATCAACATAGATATTGGACAATACCCGAATCTCGGAACCTTATCGTAGGTACTAAAATATAATATAATATATAAAGTACTATCTAAAAACTCACGGTAATTTCCAAATGATAAACATTGTGTTTTCGTTACAGTAGAAAATATCATAAGAATATTGTTTAAGGCTTTGGTGTATAGTCCAAGAGCGGTCGTTTATATAGCTTAACATTTGCGTCTATAAAATCTGAATTTTACCGATATTTGTACTTTTGACATAAATTATACGTTATTATCACTTAGCATCATATCAATATAATATAAATAACGGCCAAATAGATCGTAAGGTTTGTTTAAGAATCATAACAAATATTATATCGTAGAAACATTTTTGCACGAACTTTCAACATATCGTATAAACTTCTATAGCGATGGCCTTATACGACTCCACAACACTGTTATTTCATCATTTATTACACAGTCAGCATTCCTGATTTTTCTATAACGTATTGTTCAATAGTCTTGCTGTTTATTGCGGTACAAAATACATTGCATTACATAAAATCGTAAAAATTAATTTTATGTTTTCAATGAAAAATGGTTTGGTTAAAAATATTTTATCCATTAACAATATTATTACATGTGACAATAATTTTTATTGTTGTTATTATAAATACGTATTTTTTTGGTGCTTCAAAATCAATTTTTAAGTACTTACTGTTAAGTACTTGTTGTACTTTTGGAACTAAGGAATTATTCATAAGCTAGTTTTTGTATTTTTAATTATATATTAGTAAACAGTAACTAAATAATAGTTTTATTGGAAGTGGTTTATTGTTTTTTGTAAATGTACATACATGTTAAGTCATGTTTCAGTTAAAATATAATTTTAAAATTATCAGTTTGATAGGTAATTGTGAAAAACATGATTTGACATGGTTGAACCATACCGAGTAGGACATAATATGAGCAATAGGTAGGTATAATAACAATAATAATAATAATAATGTAATATATTGAAAATCAAACGAATCAATATAATCAATTAATTTCCTTAATTTATTGGGGCGCGTGAACTTGCTTAGCGTTTCGTATGTATATAGAAAGATTAGCTATAATAAATAATAATATTATTATGTTGACCTATTTTAATAATAAAATAATAATAATAATGGCAGTACGGCGTTTTGGATATGCATTTTAGGTGCACGGCTGTCGTAAAGTTCAATTTATAGTATTTTTTAAACACTATTTCATTAAAATATAATATTATCATTATTATCAACATGTCACAAAAAGTGTGCGTAATTAAAAATAAAACGAGAATAAATTAAATATAATTTTTTCAAAAAACTGAATTTACTTTTAATTAAATGATAATGAAATATAATTAAAAATAACTGTAACGATTGTTACACGTATCATAAAAAAAATATTTTAAAATATATGTTTTGGTTGTATTTTATGGTGCAGAGTTAAATTTTTAAAACAAATTTATAAATTATAACGACGACGAGAATGAGATACTTTCTCCATTGTATTGTCCTAATTTTCATCGCCAGGCTTTTGTTAAATGACGTAAAATTGAAGTAGGATTAAAACGAATAATTATATCGTTTTGACAACCATCCAGGTTATTGTTGTTAATTATTGTAGTTATTCGTTATACTTGCACAGTGACGTGTACAGTTTTAGGGATTGTTACAACTTATAGTAATTACAATGGTTTATTATTACTGTGGACAATATACACCAGAATCGTATAATTACATCTATGAGGTATTTACTTTTGTTGAACCAGAGAAATGAAAATAACAGATAATATGCATTGCAGATATTACGATAATCGTTTTTCTTCAATTGCGATTTATTATACTTATAAATTATAAATTTTCGATGACGCAATATATTGTATCATACGTTAATAACGAGTTAAGCAAAATATAATAATTGATATTTTTTGAGTTTTTAAATTAAAGAACATACGAGAAAACTTAATTTTTAAATCTTAGTTGATACAATTAAAAATTGTATGCATTTGTTCTCATAAAGTAATCAAATATAGTAATAAATTGTCATTATTTATATGAATTGTTTAAAAACAATTTTAAATTTCAATAGTTTTCAGTGTGAATAAATACCTTAAAGTTATCTAAAATATTTTAAAAACCTTATCAATTCTAGAATATACTAATACAAGACAATATTTGGTAAAAATGCATCTTAATAATTTTTGAACTACAAAATATAATAGCAAAATTTGAATTAAATTTTGTTGAAATTGTTTAATACCTACAGATTAATGATAAAAATAAGTTAAAATAGGCAGTACAAATATTTTATTTATTTTCGTTATATTATAATTATATGTATATTATTTGTAACGACAACCTATAAAAATTGGATAAATAGGATATAGACGAAGTCAAAATTATTTGAATGGGTTGTGCGTATCAAAATATACAAATTGTGATGTATCTATATATTTTTTCATCACGGATACAGCCTTAAAAGTACTTGGAATTTTTTTTTTTGAGCCTCCAAGTATCAACTAGATCCACTCTGCTAACAGAAACCACCAATAAAGTTAAAAATTGAAGTTGTCTTACTGCTCCAATTTGTAACAGTAAACACAATAAAAGTATATAAAAAAATTAACAAAAACTCACATCATTGTAAATTATTTACATGTTATATAGATATCGCTACGTCTAGAAACTTCAATTGAATGAGTGTCTAGTTAATAAGTTATAATTATTTGAAATTTAGATGAGCAAATTAGTCGATTGACATGCTGCGATATACCCTTTACCCTCGTATATTATAAAGGCTAGGTTAGGCATGTATTATTATGTGAACTGTACGTATTTATGTTTCATTTACGATTACCCTCCTGGCATAATAATATACTAACCAAACATGATACAAGTGTTGCATCCGACATGCCCCAGGTTAGGCCGCCAAATTTGTCTGGTCGAATCATGGCTTATGCCCGGATATATGTGTAATATTGACGTTTTGAAACCATGAGAACCGCAATCGAACCTAAAACCGGGGACAGTGTTTTATCGGACACGCAGCTCAGCTCAGCTCGGTAATTTCTACGCGTATTTGAACCCATTTGTTTGTATACGTCATGCAAACTTATTTTTTGCAACGTTAAAAAAAATACGAGAATAAAATGAAACCATATAATATATTATTCAGTATCTGTGTGTGTGTGTATAATACAGAAGAATAACAGCGAGAGTAATTTTCCCGGGGATAATGGATTTGGAAAATCGTGACGACAATAGCTAGCTCTGCTGTCGAAACCGTAGAAACGGATATAACACTCCACTACCCTCTCACCCGTCACCACTACTGTGTACACCATATCAGCTACCCGCTGTTAACGTCCGGCCGAATAATGTTGAAATTCCTTTTACTCGCACACAGTGAGCATCACGCCGTAACATATTATTTTATAACAACACACATTATATAATATAGAAAAACGCGTTGTGCATGATTGTTTAAAAAAATAATCAATGGTAATCGGTCAGCAAGTCAGTCTGTGTGATTACGGGGATGTCGATAAAAATTAAATAGCTAAAACGATTTGTATATTTTTATTAGAGTAATTAATTTAGTAATAGTAAGTATTGATTTTATATTCAGTTTATTTGTCATTTATAGCATGTAACGGTTTTAATATGTTATCTCCTACAACAGTATCCTATCAAAAAATCGATGTAAGTTAACAAAATGTATTTTTTAAAACATTAATATAATAAAACCAAATCAATAACGATTAACATGTTCGAAAAGTTTCCTATTACAGACTAAAAAAAAAAAATCAAAATTTTAAATTGCAGTTTGTAAAAAATAAAACAAATTTGTAAAAATAAATTAAAAAACACTTAATTATATAAAAGTAAAAAAAATAATTTATTTTAATTTTTTTTCGAACCACTACTACAGATTTACTTCGCTGCCACTGCAATCTAATAACGTGAACTTCTTAAAACAAAACTCAGTCGAAATATTCCCATGTCGTAAACCAAAAATGAAATCCCTCGTGTAAATAATTTTATTATCGTCCACCAAACATGGCGTGTGAGTATAATATTATATTTTTATAAAGTGTTGCGTGAAATTTATCCTTCGTAATAGGATCTTCCTCGAAAAAGACTTGCACAAGACTTACTTCATTCAATAATAATATAATATTTCAGTATACCTAAAACGCCTATAGTATATTATATTCTACGTATAAGTTTTAAACCAGACCAATAATCTCTGTTGCTTAGTAAACTCTTGTTCTAATGAAATTTCTTGGAAATAGGGTTAGAATTTAAAGATTTTCCAAAACTTTGCACTTAGAAATTTTAATTATAGCTTTATAAAATAGTATCTATCTATAAATTTTGTTCATATGTACTTAATATTATAATGTTGTCGATGATTTATATTTTAAAATTTAAGGTTTATTATTATAGTCTTTAATCCATGTATAATACTTTGGAATTCAATTATTATTATAATATATTAATATCGTGTTTTTGACTGCAGGCTTAAAATTTAATTTGTTTCTATATTTGTAACATACGAAATAATGTGTAGAATCAAACTTGAATTTCGATTTGATTAATATTATGAGTAAAATAGATATTTCTATAGGGATTAGGTTTAGTTTGAAACTAATTCGATAGATATAGTTTCAAAATTTTAGATTATTTTCATGGAAATCTACTAGAAGAAGATACCTACTATATTTTATACAACTAATAAAATAAATAATAGTTTTACGAGTTGAAATTAATTTCGTTAATATCATAATATTAATTTTAACCGAATCAAAAAGTTAAATTGATTAGTAAGCTAAATATGTAAGCAATATGAATTTTATTTTTTGTATAATTTTTTTACAATTTATTGTAATATTTACCAAATTGATTGCAGTAGGTACACTGTTCAACTGTTGTATACGGTATACACGGTAATAATAATATACATAATAAACTATTAATGCAGGGGTATAGCTATAATATTATTATATACGAGGAAAATTCATAGGCATAATATTTGAATTTCAACGCTTGATATGCCTGTGCATATTATTTCCAAATAGTAAACTGATACGCGAACTAGAGCAATTACCAATACCATACCACGGCGGTCATGGCGTATGCGTATAAAAATTTTATTTTACAACTCTACGCCAGACAGTTATTTTAGCATTGTTCTGAATCACAGATCAGGTTACATATTATTAATATTGGTGGCATATAGATAGTTTTTCGAATTTACATTATTTCAAAAATTATTGAGAAATTCCATAAAATATCCAGTATAATGCATGTAATAGAGTACAACAATAATCCGTGTCTGATTTGAAATGGTTAATGGTTTTTAGCATCCAACCTATATTTAAAAATAAATAAAACTATCAAGACTTACAATGTTTTATTTCGTAGCTCTGTTTTTGGTTTTAAATTCACGTGGATAAAATTATTTCAAAATTTATTGCAGCATACAGCACTATAGTCGAACATTTTTGAATAGTTTTAAATTTACTCTCAGTTGTATAAGTGCATAAGTAGGTATTTACACACTTTTTAGAAGTATTATTTATTATTTTTTTTTTTTTTTTAATATGGTATGGTGTTATGTCAAAATATTAAACTTTAACCGTGCCTATAAAAACCTATAAAATCAGTTGATTTATGTTTGGAAAGCACAAATTATTTTGTTTTACTGTATTTCAGATAAGACGTAAATCGTATATCATAATACTCTCCAAAATAATTAAAATTCATCAACAATCTCAAATTATGATGATGTGCAGCTAAAATTGTATATTAAATTCATATTGCATCTATAACAAAATATAATAATATGACCATGTCTGTATAATATCCGATACACATTTTGTGGGGTTATAAACTTATAAACAATTGCGCGCCGACAGCTCAAGAATTCGCGACTACAATACTGTTATAGCATATTATAGCCCGCAGTGGTACAATACAAGTATATACATAATATAGTATACACATAATATTACAACGACTATAAAATATATAATCAAATACAGAAAAGACGCATCGAATTCCAATGCCCAAGGCAGCTATCCTACCGTGTACAATATTATTATATATGCTGGACAACTATAATTGCACGTAGTTGTTATTATATAATATCATCTCTCGGGGACACTGTTTCACGTTTTTCTTACATCGATGCAAACGTTTTAAATAAATCGAATTTTTCTTCCAATATTCGACTGTATGATTCGCATAATGAAAAGTTCTGATTTAGCTTATATGTTATGTAACGTAACTAACGTATTTTTTTATATTATAATTAAAAAATCAAAATAATTGTGTTGTTATTATTATTATTCAAACAAACGGTTAAAAAAATAAATGAAAGAATTATTTTTAAGATTGAATAAGACTTTTCAATTATATAATTTAAGTCTATGGCTATGAATTTTATGGTGTGACTGTATATATAACAAATAGTTACACAAAAATAATTGAAAAAAAGTCAATTAATTAATTATTTCTGACCATTTTGTATTTTTATTATTAAAGCATTAAACAATAATTCACAGTTATCTATTAGGTATATTATAGTCAAATTTTTTCGTTTGAGTTTTTCAGGAACCTAGTTAAATCTGGAGATTAGGTTTGGATCCAATATTCTAATTTTCATTAAGTTATCTCAAACTAATCATAAAGTTATGGTTTGTGTACGTATTATATTGAAGGAATAATTAATACGGAATAATATTATTATACGTCCGAAAGGTTATAAACATATTTTGAGCGTCGAAGGACCAAGAATTATAATTTAGTTGTTGTCGTAGTGGATCCTAGCCTGCAGTGATACAACTAATACATATTATGATATTGCACTATCATAATAATACTCATCGTATATCAACTAAAACTCAGCCAAGATGTGGCAAAGAGGTATTGATTCCAATTCCCAAGATGGTTATTATATAATGATATTAGTACTCAAATTTTGTTTTGCACTGCGATAATTGTCTCGAAAAGTATTAAAATTTTTAGAAATATTTTAACAACATAATTTTTAGTATTATTTAAAAACAGTATCATACATTTTTAAACATTTTATTCGCTATAATTTTTTAATTTATTTGATTTTTTTTAAATGACGATAAATTTATATTTGTTTTACAGTACATTATAGTGTCTTTACTGCAGTGAAAATGAGCCAAATTACTTAAAATATTCCAAAATTTAATTATTTCAAAATTATTAGATGTGTAACTACAACTATTTAATTTTCTATAGCAAAATCATTTTGATTTAATTATTATTCTATTTTTGATTATTTAAAAAAAAAATTATTTAGTTTTACATAATATTAAATTATTAGTTTTCTACACTCCTATGACTGATGAGTGAAAATTCCAAAAATGTGCAAATCGTTAATTTGTCCAGTGATTGTAAGCTTTTACAATATCGCGTACTCGTATATAATATAGATTTTCTCAGCAGTTAGGTCTTAAACAGTGATGGTTGTTATTGGACGCATGTAGACTAACTTGTTATGATTTTGGGGTACTATACCCCTAGACTCGCCGTTCATTCACCCTCGGGTGAAATAATAAGAATCAGTAAATCAGTAAACATTATTTCGGCGAATCGGGTAGATGGTTAGCGTGCGAGTAAGTGAGTGGGTGAGAGTGGTAGGGGTGGAAAGAAAGAAAATAAAATAAAAAACTCTTTACGAACCTAATCCAACACCCCCGCAGAGGCATCGCCGCTGGACACGCGTATATTAATATATATATATATATATGTATATATATATATATTAGAATATGCTAGTGAGATGTTCTGCGTATAGTTTTCTAAAGTATATACTTTTATATACTCTCATTCGAGTTTTCCTATTGAAAAATGTACGTGGAAGACATGACGTATACATGATGATGGTTTACTATATGTATATATATCTGTATAGGGGCAAAGAAAACGGAAATATATTCAAATACGAAAACCAATATTTCCCGTACGCATGTAATATATTGTAGATATGACGTATTTACAAGAGGAATATTATAAGGAGCCATGATGGGTAGAAGGGATAACGCCCAAGATGACTAGGAACCGACGTACACTTTTACGTGCAAACCGATATGTTATAGCATAAGTTTTTTAAAAATATGGCCAAACTGCAACTGGACGTGGTAAAATATTTTTCATCTTTACGTGTTAGATTATTTTCAAATAATAATTCATCCGCACATAAAATTTTTTTCATTTCGTTTTGTTTTTTTATTGCGTTCCGTGTCACATCCATTGAGATCGGTCTAAACTTCAGACTCCAGATTATAAATGTCATCAATATGAACTAATACAACGTTAGTGTTGAGGACGTTGAGGTTAGTTAATAAAAAAAAATCATCCAAACAATTCGATTTTAACGAAGAATAACATTACTGTTATGGTCTACGGAATAAAAATAATACTAAAAATTTAATCAAACAATTTTTTTTTTATACAAACTAATATTTATAAGGTTTTTTTGTACTGTCATTTTTAAAAATGTTATGAAAGTTAAAACTTTTTAAATATAAAATGATTGAAAAATGTATAAATGTTATTACTATAATGCAGAAGACAATAAGTAAAAAAATGGTACGATGCACGTCCAAAATAATATCATTTATTTCAATTTTTATAATTCTTGCTCAACGCGTTATAACCCTAAAATCATTTTTAATCATTTTTTATCTAAATTTATTTATTTTTCAATGTGCAGTGAACACGATGTAGTACACAAGTACATTAAATATTTATATGTGTAAGTAAGTAACAATTAACATTTGTGTAAGACCCGACGCTCACAAAATAACGACCACTGGAAAATAAAACCATGATACACGTATATTTGGACTCTATTAAATTATGCGCAATATACTAATATATATATATATATATATTATTATATTCACTAATTACTGTATAATGACTCTAATCCATAAATTTAATATTGTGTGCTACATTTGCTTATTATTAGTTTAGATTATTACTCTGTTGTTGCGTATTACGAAGGTATACTCAGAATATATCAATTAAAAAATCCACTGACATAACATTAATATATGAAATATTTATTCCATACCATAAGCGAGTGTGTTATATAAATGAAAAATTTTTGGCAGATTAAATTAGTTGATTTTTTCAAATTATTCAATTTTAAATTTTCAAACTTTTTATTGCACGCAGTAAGCAATATTATGGTGTTCAGAGGTTTGATTAATTAATACTGTTATTTACGAGTTAAATGACTTGACGTTTAAACATTACATCGAATTTGTTTTGGTAGTTTACATTAGTAATGTTTAATGATGTTCCAACTTGGTAAGTTATTATTATTATCGTTTTGAGTAATACTCCCTCGGAAACTTTCGAATTACTAACAAAACCGATTACCCGTGTATAAACATTATGTGAACACGAACTAATTATTTAATTAATTAATTTCATCACCTTATATAACTGAATATTATATATTTTATTTTATGTCATGTAATATATCATGTAAATTACTGATATAGCGTTTATTATCTACTACCTATATAAAATAATTTATTTTAAAATATAATGTATACATATTGTATGGTATTGATGGACATAAAAATTACAATGTGTATACTATGTGCCTTATAATGATATTATGTATGGTAAACTAGTAAAGTAATAATGAGAGTGAAGTTTTATTTTTATTATAATAATACTCAATATCAATACTTGGGTTAAGGTAAGTTCACCAATTTAAAATCGTATATCGAACAATAAAAATCACATGAGTAAAAATACATTCATTCCATTGGTAGTTAGATTTTTTTTTCTTATAAATACTCGTGTGAGTAAGTATGTATTGCATACGTCTTTATCGCATACTACAAATTCAAATATAATGCAAATATACAGTTATCGGATTCTTAACATAATATTGAATTATTTCCTGTGTAAATCCCGTTTTTATAAAGAACTAAAATGGTACTGTATTGTATGGTTTATACTAAAAATTACCCGCATGATAAAGTCGGACGACCTCGACGACAGTTTGAAATTTATACAACGAATGGCGAATGTCTTCATCAGGAATGTCTTCGGGGATCTCATAAACCAAAACCGAAAATGTTTTTTGTGGTCTGCATGGTATAGGAATCTAAAACATGTCAGTACAAGCATTTTATTTGCGTGTAGTAATAAACACTGGCGGTATAATTGCAAGTGACAAATAATAGTATTAAGTTCTTGAATATAAATTAAAATAAAATAATAATAAATAAATAAAGTTAGTGCAAACAAGACGCTTAATAATATATAATAATAACTACAGTCACTACCATTGAAACATTTCTTATTGAATTAATGTTTAGTGTTTCTCATTATTCCGTAATAATAGATTAAAAATATTTAATATCGATTATTGATTAAGTACCGTGGTCATTTTTTTTTTTACGTGTTTTAATTTTTGTTATAGAACGGGGAAGTTATTTTATTTGTAATTAATGTTGGTTTTTTGTTTTATTTTATAGTATTTTCACTTACTGCGTACCATATCAATAGGTAGTTAGACACAATTGGTACACATTTCAGTAAGTGTATTTTTATCTAATTTTAGCTCAAAACCATGACTTAAATACGTTGATTTATACAAATATATATATTATAACTTCTATAGGTAATATTATTTATTAAACTTTTATAAAATTTGTAAGAATAATTTCCATAATTTCTATAATCTAATTGAGTTTTATAATTCGCACATTAATATGTGTATTAAAAAAATAAATATTATTAGTTTTTGACTTAATCTTTATAAACAGTTTCATATAATATATATATATATATATATATTATATTATTTAACGATTGATTTTTTTTTATTACTTAACATCAAGGTTTATAAAAAAATATATTATTATTATTATTATTAATTTATCTTGTCAAAAATCAATATAATCTAAGTATGTCTAATAAGAAAATTTAAATATTACAGTAGTCAGAATTTAGTTATGAACATTTTTATGCAATTATTTTGATTGTAAACACTCGTATAAAGATTCTCTTTTGTAAAAAACTGTAACCAAAATCCACAAAAAAGTAGAAAAAAAAAATGATAAATAATAATCAACATCTGGATCTAAATATACGTGTGTGTTATGATTCATAGCCCTAAAGCTTGTTTCTTAATGGAAATTCGATTTTGTGGTTTAACATAGCAATAAGTGTCGTAATACATTATAATAAACTCGTTACGCTTATATATATATATATATATAATATTATGAAAAGGAAAAAGAAAAGGAAAAGGGAAAAAAGAAGCAGATATATGCTGCCGGCATACCGTAACCGAGACAGTTGAAGGGGTGCGTTGCTCCAGTGTATTGAGAACGAACGAAGGTGGTTTTGAAACGAGAAAAAGCTTCTCTGGGTGTTGCTGTTGCATGGTGGTTGTTTAGGTGTGTTTGGGTGTAAAATAAAAAAAATCAAGAAAATAAACACAAAACGTTTACAGGCAAAGAGTGACAAAACGGAGGAGCGGTTGTGGCTTGAGAGTCGAGGAGGATATCACATGCCGCCACCCAGCTATTAATCATTTTGCCCGAATAATCCTGCGACATATTTATTTCTATATATATATATATATATATATCCATGACCGCCGTGTCGTGCCAGCGGCGGCGGCTGCGTATTTAGCTATAGCAATTTGTCATTTTCAAACGTTCCGTTTTTGCGTCACGTGCCCCCTCTCCTCTGCCTCACAAAAAATCCCTCACCCATACCTCTACACTTATTTCTGCAGAACACCAACCAGCTTTATTTAATAATTTATCGGATCCCCGTGACGTTAATGAAACCACACCAACTGTAGGCTGCGCGTATAGGACGTCATAATAATATATCAATTTACGAGCAATTAATAATATCATGTGACCATTAAAATAACATAATACTTGTATTAAAAGTACATCGTATCGATTAAAAGTTCTCTATGAGGTGTCCCGTGTTCTAGCGTTGGGTTTATTTTCGTAAGTACAACACTTAAAATGTTATGCTAATAGGTAATAATATCAAACACAGTCGCTTTATGCAAATAGACCGCCAAAACGAAACCTAGCAGAAATATTTCAAAGGAAATTGTTATTACATACAAATCATCTATACAGTATAGTATTTAGGTGCCGATTACGGGTATATGTGTATCAGATACTACATACATATATTTACCAAATAAATAATAATAGATACAAGTGGTATTAAACTATATAGTCTAATTTTATTATAATATCTGAGTAATTTTGTTATTTACATTATACATTAAACTATTAAAGGAGAAGCCAGAAAACCATTTATTTGAGATTTTAATTTAGTTTTTTCTTTTTTTTTTAATGGTAAATTGTAAAAGTTTTTAATTATTCTATTACACTTATTTTTTATTAAAAATATGAAAAATTGTAAGTATTCCTAAGTGTGGTTAGGTTTGATAGTTATAAGTTATAACGATGTGTATTTTAATTTTATTTAAAAAAAATGTATATCATGCATGCACCATGTATATTTTCTATTTTAATTTTACATTTGAATGTGGGTTTTGCGTCGTCTATTGGAAGTTCTGTTAAAAAGTATCCGTATAAAAAAGTATGACATTTTATAAAAGAATTATAATGATTTACAAGACTTGTATATTACTCAAAACACGCGTTCACTATTATAACTCATAAGTATTTTATTATATAATTTCAAAAAATGTAAAATAAATAATATCATGTTTTGTTACTTAACTCCTGTATATGAACAGTTAATACAAATATAATGTCTATTATATTACGTGGTTACGTGGCGTAAAATGACTACAATAGAAAATGAAAAAAAAAAGTATTGCAAACATATTTTCTATATCTATAAAGTATAAAGTGAAATATTTACTTTAAAAAAAAAATCAATAACCATACGCTCAAAGTTTATTGAAAATGTAAGAAAAGAGAAAGTTACAAAAGCCTATATATAATATAAAGAGCGGCTCTAATCCCAGGAAATCAGGAAACATAAATAAAAATAAATTATAATACGTAATATATTGACTGCCCTATTGATATAGTGAATATTCTTAAAAGTTTTAAAAATATTTTATGCAAAGAACGACGTATCCGCGTGTGTGTCTCAGTCTTATTAATGCAAAACATAGTAAATTTTACCTCCAGAAAAATCCATTTCACGCTGTTATTATTAACATTACAGTAAATAAACCTATTATCTAACGTGAAAGAAAGAATATTATCTATCGCTTTCAGTTAACGAAACAATTTTTTATAATTATCTTAATGCTAATTCATAAATACAATAAACACATCAAACAAATTCAACGCTAAGCTCTAGAAAATAGTCCAACTTTTAAATTTGATAAAAGGTCAATTCACTGTTAAATTAAAAATAACAGTGTAAAATGGATTTATCTGAGCATAAAATTTGCAAAGTTATGGATAAGAAGTCAGCAGTTAAGTAAGTAAATGTTGATATCAATGTTCATTTAATATAATTTTTATAATTCGCGTGAGTAGCGACAGAAGGTGGAGTAGGGGGAGGGTTATGAAAACAGAAAAAAAAATCTACGATCTCGAGATTTAAATTTTTCGAACTGTTTCGGAGATGCACGTGTTCTGTTTTCGTTTTAAGCCACGCAACAAAAATAAAAATATACCGGCAAAAATCTAAGAAAATAAAAATTACATTTTCCCGTCCAACGATATAAAAGCGAAAATTTCATTCGACGAGAACAAAACAAAAAAAAAATCAACGACCAACTACTAAAGGACAATCTTTTAGAGTGATTTTGGCGTGAGGTAGAAGAAAGGAAAAGACGAAGAAAAAAATCGCGTGCGAGTGGTGTCTAACGGGTATAATAATCGTATACCTATGAGTGTGCGTGCACGTGTAGAGTCGTTTAGTGAGGAAAGGTAAATAGGAAAAAACAAACGCACACGAGATAACGCGCGAGAGATAAGGACACGCGGGTGGAAAAGAGCAGGCGGCCTTCTCTGGTCGCCCACGAACATTCCGTCCGTGTCTTATCGGAGGGGCGTCAGTGGCGTGTGTTAATTTTAATTAGCTACACCGGTGGGGGCGGCGGTGGCGGCAGTGACGGTGGCAGTCGCGGTCGTAGAACGTCGCGCGACCATGACCACAGTCGACGGCGGCAGTGGCAGTGGCGACAGTGGCGACAGTGGCAGCGGCGGAGGTGGCGTCGTCGACCACGACGACGGCGGAAAGCGTGGCGAAATATCAATACGATATGACCCAGAATGGCGCGTACTCGTCAGACGGCAGCGGTGGCGGCGGTGGCACTGCACACCGGCGCAGGAAGGGGATGACCATGGTTGAGGGGGGTGGGCAGCGGCGGCAAAGGTGTGTGGGCGGTAGCAATTTCTCAACCGATAAAATCAATGTTTTTCCGACGGCCCTAGCCCGGTATATCATTTTGCATAATAATACAATAATATTTATAAGGCTATATAATACTATATAAACATATATAATTATCGATATATAGATAAAAATTAATAATAATTCGCACATTAGTTCATCGAAACGCCACCACTGATGCGTTCAATTAATAAGGATGACTAACATAATATTAAATTAGTGCCTAAATACTATGTATATTTGATACGCGATTGTGTATTTATTCAACGCATATATTAAATTATATTAGTTACACTCGGTCGGCATTGGTCAGGTTATAGCTGAGGCGTAATACATTATTGTATGTATAAATACATATTATATATGCAATATGCGTAGGATATAGAATTAATACTATGTGTATACCTCAGTAGTAAAAAATACATTATATGTTATAAGGGGCAGAATTCAAATGGCTCTAACTTGTTTTTTTTAAATATTTTACCATTTTTAGTTTAATATAACTATAATTTTTCTCGACAAATCAATTCCGGTTCATCTTTTTGAATTACTAACAAACTAAAAAAAAACTTAACAATAGTTCTAAACTTCATTTGAATCGTAAAACTCCGGTTTCTCGTTATTTAAATAGAACTTTTTAGTTTCAAACTAATAATAGTATCGATGCCGTCGAAATAATACATTGAGAGAACAAATATGAAACCATTTCATCATTCATACAATAAAATCTCTGAATAAACAAATAGCCGAAAATCGAAATTGCGCACCTTAACAGTTATTATATTTTTCGTTAAATAGTATTGGAACTGACATGTTTTTAATACTTAACATTTCGCGATATAAATAGATTTCGATAATTTCGTTTACATTCAAAATATTTTGAATAAAAACTCTATTCTATTAAGTCGTGATAGTATCTAAACTACAAACATTTTTTAGTTGGTATTATGAGATGTAGTATTTGTTTTTTTTGCATTAATTAAAGTTAGTTCAAAAATAAAATAAAGTTTTCCTTTTCTATATGTGTACATAAAAAATGATCATAAACCGACTATTTACGGGGTGTGATTTTTTTCCTGTTAAGTCATTTATGATCGTTGAAATGGTTAGATTTTATTTTTCTTTACGGTTATTGTTTGATCACTACCCCTTGAAACTATAAATTGTCTGCATTATAGTTCCTTTATAAATATACGGATCTAATTGCCTTAAAATTAATTTTAAATCAGGTTTTCATTTATTTTCAGTTGTCATTCTTCAAACATTTGTATAAAATATATTTTCAGTCACATATTACAATTAGGAAATGTTCCTTTTACATTTATAATGTATTTATAATGTAATTTATATCCTTAAATTGTACATCTTATTATAAATAAATCCTATGTTAATATAATATTATAATGCATAATAATTGATAAAGTTATTTATAGAATCCTTTGTAGATATGTAACTCTGGAAATTTAAAACATACTATCATTTAACCATAAAAGCATTTTACTAAAATCTAATAGCCTTAAGTTAGAAAGTTCGTGATTCCACAAAATAATTGTAATTAAACTACCATCTACAGACGTAGTCGTTGCATTATCGCCAATACAACCAGAAACGATTACTTAATTCCTAGGTATTCCTTAACCACTCGCCAACCATTGGTGATTCTACCATCATCACAAACATTTTGTCAGTGATTATATTAATTTATTTATACAATTTTTGATTGCCTATTTTGATTTTTTTTTATTAATTATACAAATAATCACCATTTAATAAATGGTTTTTGGTAAAATTTTATATTTTAGCAACAATAAATAATTAACGTTTTTTTTACAATAGGATTAGATTATTGGTATATACAATTTTTTCATTAGAACTATGGAACTATCGGCCTGTATTGAAAATGTTTTATCGTGTGATAGTTGCTAATATTTTCTGAAAATGATTTGCTTGCATATGATTGACAGAATATGAGATACTATAATTTCCTGTTTACGGTACTCTCCGCACATTTTAGCTTTGATATTTTGGCTCATACACGGATGGCGGATAGGTATACATTTTCAATTTGCTAGCAGATATTCAATACCAAACTCGTTAAAATATCTGGAATTTATAATTATACATGAGAGAAGTTTTCAAATTTTCAAAACTCACTGGGAAAAACAACTTGTGTCAGCTTGTATGAAAATTGTAAAATCTTTTTGAATTAGTAATATTTAAATTATATAGTTATAAGTAATAACTATAGTGTATATTAAAAACTTAAAAATGAAACAAAAAAAAAAGCTAGAGAGATAGGTACTTGATAAATAAGTATTTAATTATTTTGATTTTTATTGTATACGGGAAACGATTTTGAAGGGGACACGGTCTGTCAGCCTATATACGAAATACCACTAAGTAAATTAATTCATGATATGTTTTTTTTTATATCATATATCTATAAAATTAATTTTTATTTTACTTTTAGTAATAAGAAACGTTGATTTAATTCTTTCCGATATTTAATTAGTATAATAATTTATATTTATATATACTATTTTATAATATTATTAGTGTTACTAATTTTGTATGAATGTGTGAATAGGCTCATAGTATAAATATAATATACTGTTTTAAATTGATCTAAATATTTTGAAAATGCTACTGCTTATATTAAAATTCATAATATACGTTTTATGCCTTAACAAAAAGTATTTTTGAATTTTAACAAAAAAATTAATATTGTCAGTTATTCACCGTTAAAATATGTAATTTCGTCCAAATTAGAACCAAAAATATCTATAAAAAAACCAATTGCGTATATATACTTATGATACTCACGAGTAACAATGTATTACATTTTAAACCCTAGTTTTTAAAATTAAAAATTTTTACTACAACATACTTGTAACTTATAATTTTTATAAATTTTACGTATTTTGTAAAAATTTAAATTTAAAATGCATATAAAAAAAACATTTATAATTGTATACAGATATTATAAGAAAAACTTATGTGCTGTAATTTTGAATTTCATTTAAAAAAAAAAAACAACTAAAATAAAATATTTTGAAAATTGTATCATGCATATCAAAATGATAATCCATGTATTTGGTAAAAAAATTAAAGTTCCTACAGTTATTTGTTTTTAAATCAGAACAAAAAACAAAATTAGTTTTGTCAAATCCTGGTTTGGGTACCTACCTAAACATATCCGTTTTTTCCGATTATCAAGAAAAGTATTGGATTAAAAATTTCCTTTGATCTCCTAAAGTACTGATTAGATCAAATTTGCTACCGAAAATAATCCAATTGAAAATCGAAGCATTTTTATTGCCTATAAATGTGATAATAATAGACAGAAAAAATAACACATACAAACGTCGTTTTAAAATCAATACATTCATTGCTCCACTCAGAATCTAAAATATTTTGTACAAAATAGACTAATGTTCACGTATAGAAATTAATGGTTGTTTTTTAATTAATTTGTTATCCATCATTTAAGCAATTGTATAGCTACTAGCTAGAATCTAGTTAAATTAAATATATTTATTTATTCATAATTTTACTATACATAATATATATTGTATAGGTACCTATTTAATAACATTATTGGTACTATGGTTATTGCGCTGACAATATATTTCATTGGGTACGAATGAACAACGCATACTTTAGTGGAATAAAAAATTAATCATTTTTTAAATTACTAATGAGCAGTATAATAAATAGTCAAACTTATTTGTTTATAATTACCAAACAAATATTGTAAGGTTTAATCGTCATAAAGAACATGATATAAATTAATATTCATATATTAAATAACACTATAAGATACTATATTTACTATATTTTGATGGTTTAATGTAAACCTAACAGGGTTTATTTAAAAATAAATACACACGCAGTTTCCTGTAGATATAACTGTCGGAGTAAACACTATGCATTCATAAGTAAGTATGTGGTTATAATTTATATTACATACAATGTAACGAATGTAAATAAATCGAATTACTAATAATTGCATATTATATCGAAGTAGCCTTTATAGTCGGTCACTCTTTCAAAACTGTTTTTTATTTAATTATTTCGTTTTTACTTTATAAACAACACTGCTTCTCCTAATTGATTTATCGAAATAATAATATGGATAAAAATAAAAATATAAATATTGAAAGAGTCAGTACATTACATTATAATTGATATAAAAACCATCGCAGCGAATATTGATGAATAAATGTTCACATACGAACTCAACCAACGGTTCTAACCTACCTGAAAAACTTTAAATTTTAATCATTAATAATAAAACTATAGAGTGAAAATGCTTATTGATTTTCATTATGCGTGTCCCGTGGCTATATTACGAGGTCCTTGCTTGAACTTGTTTGCCACTGTGACTGTATTGTTATTTAATGTGTAATCGGCATATTATATATATTATACACACACACACACACACACATATCTACATACGATAATATGTCTATCTAACTACCTTAAAAAATCGTGATACGCACTCGCACAATATATAGTTACTATGTGGCTTGCGAATAAGTCGTATATTATAATATTACACTGTGAAACAGTAATAATGATAATAATATAATATAATATATACTGCGCAACGATAACGGGATTTTACGACGGGACGCTGAAATAAAACACCAAGGCCCGTATGGTAACGGGTGTATGTACGTAAAATGTTTTATTTCCCATATTAAACCGATCGTAAGACGATATCCGTGCGGCAAATAAACCTCACACATTAATCCTATATAATGTATACTATTATAATAATATTATACTCTTTGAAATGCGTTTTAACGGTGAATCGTAACGCGGTTCGGAGAGGAAAATAATATAACAATATTAGTTTGAGGAAAACGCGTCCGGTTCTATGTCTGGAAACGTATATAAAAATACAACGTACATAGTATATTAATATAAATAATATTTTACACAGACGTCATCCTTAATAATAATAATAATAGTGACAATATTTTGTGTATATGACATTAATTTGTCACGCGGCGTGTCACCGTTCTATTATTATTATTATGCAACGCCGGGCGAGATCGAGATGGTTATATTAAAAGTGGTATACATTATCCGAGCAGAAAATTAAATTTTTTCACCCACCTCCATCAAATAGAAATTATTAACACGACTGCGATTCGTAACAAATTGTCCACGTGTTACTCGTATCAAAATATATTATAATATTATATTATGTATAGCCGTAATCACAAAATACAATTGTGTTATGCACTTATGCCCGACAAATCGTAATGTAATGTGTAATGTAAATTTCCTTTCAGAGGGAAAATATTTTTCTTATTTAACTAATAAATAATATCAACTGACATATTATTATAAAAATGCTTTATTAAAAAAAAAAAAAAATAGGGCCCCAAAAACTGACTTAGCCCGGGGGCCAGGACCACTAATTTCATTAATCCTACTCTCCAGACGAGGTGATATGACGCGCGTAAATAACAAGTTTCGTAAAGTATGGTAGGTACTTACCCATTTTGATTTTTCCGATGTTACGAATTTTTATAAATAAACCTAAACATATCAAAGATATTAGCTGGAAACACGATTTATAAGGCTATTTTTAGTTAAATAATGATTTGAGACAATTAGTAAAAAGTCCCGAAAAGTAATTAAGTCTTTAAACGTCATATTATTTTAGTCAAGCTACTAAATTGCTATAAATGTGTTAAGTTAAAAATATTGATTTTGTTTATAAAATACTTGTTAATAAAAATAAACGATCCAAAGTTATTTTGATTTTTAATTAAAAAAAAAATATATATAGCATCTTTAATTTCCGTATTCACATTATATATACACATAAACCTATATGTATATATACATATTATATATCTACTACCCAACTATATTTTTGTAACAACTTGGTATATTTACCAGGATCGCAAATTTAAAATATAATTTAACGGTTGATAAAATATAGTTTTATGCGTAGTATAAAATTATGACGATTATTCAAATATGGAACAACACATATAGATTATTGCAGCATGATTTAGATTGTAATTTTATTGTCTCGGGTCACATATTGTGCCAAGGAAATGCTGCCAGTAGTATTTATTTACAATGGTGGTGGAAGTGATTATAAAGTTTGATTGTCTCTCTTGAGGTTTATTTCTACATTGTAATATATTATTTACAATGGTCATCGAATTAATTATTAAAAAAAAAGAATTTTAATCAATCCTTACAAAAAACCTATATCACTGAAAGACACTCCATATTTTAATTACCGGGGACGTGGGTAGGTAAGTTTTTTATGGAAAATATACGTATAAAATATAAATTTATAATATCGTAGGGATTGGTCAGTCGTGTTTCTATGTTAAACAATCATTATTTGTGTAATAAACATTTAAATACAGGAAATTATAGTAGTTCGGCTTATGTATGCATTTGACTTGATTTAATAGAAAGATATTAAAATGAAATATAATATAAAAACTGTGCTATAATTTTATAATGTAGAATGCATACAGAAATCAATTCGGTTACTTTTCGAAATCAAAACGATGCATTATACAAATTACAAATTATTAGATTTATATATTATAAAAATAAAAATTACTTTTTTTGAATAATGAACATCGATTGTTGTGTGTTTTAGCATCAAATTAAATCGTCTACAACATAAATTGCTATTAAATATAAATAAATCTTTCTGATTTATATAAGTGGCTCATTCGTTTAAATACACGGTACCTATAGCTAAAACGCAATGTTTATTTTGCACAGATGTTACTAGACTTTATAAAATATTGGTATCTATTTTATTACACAATTTCAACATAAGAATCGTAGTTGGAGCAATAGAATGTTTAATTTATTTGAAAATGTTTAAATTCTAAAATATCTATGGCACATAATATATTTATAGTACGTCATTCATCATTTATAAATGTAGATTGTATAGGTACTCAGGTAATTAATAAACATTTTATGTTTTTTTGTTTATTAACAAATTGACATTGTAAGCTTACATAATAATTTTAAATTATAATAGGACAAACATAAATTTACTGCAGGCAATAAAAAATTGGTACGCATATCATATTGTGTCAATATTATTAAATAAATAAGTCCGATTTCATATACGCCATTTAAATAATATAATATACATTGTAAAACGACTAAAACGTGTGGGTATGGTTTGACGGATAACTTTTGACAATATACCATTGCAATTTCAACATACTCATAGGTATTAAAAGATTAAATACTCAAGATAAACATTTATGATGAATAAATATATTTTAGTGCGTACTTATGCTAAAATGTTTTGTTAAATTTTTGCACGGGTCTGCTAGTAACATATAATAATTATAATATATGTGAAACGTTATATTTTCAAAAATTATAAATACTTATTACTGCCAAAAACTAATATAACATATTATATATTATGAAGCATTGAGAATATTTAAACTCAGAAAACTGCATCATCATAAACCATTTGTTTCTTAAATCGCTACAAGTTATAAGTTATATCATAAGTAAATTAAACCAATAACCAAAAAAAGAGATCTAGTAAATAATATTCATATGTGTAACTATAAACTAAATGTTAGACTTACGAGTAGTAAAAAACCAACGAAAATGCCTTATCTCAGTATTCCACAAAAACTAATTCAACTACATCAGATATACTTCAAAGATAAAATTATTGAAATAATAGTTATAATAGAAAAACTAAAAACCAATACGAAAAATGTATTTTTTCAAAAATCCTCAGAATTAAAAAAATAAAAAAACAACTTAACATTAAGAATATGAAAATATTCCCTGAGAATTGAGATTAAACGAAGAAAGAAAGAAATAACCACAAGGGTGAAAATACGATACACATTTCTAAACCACTTCCACCTTATCGACAAAGAACCAGCACTACAATGTGACTTATATAATGAAAACCTTACAAAGCCCTAAATACACTGAACTCTTGAAGTGTATAACATCTTCAACAGTCTATTTTCAATAATCAATACAACAAGCACTCGATATGAAGTGTAACGCAGCAATTTATATGTTTTTTTTAATAAGCTAACAAATTATTATTGTGTATATATTTAACTACTAAATATGATATAGCTTAATTTAATTTAAGTCAAAAGTTGGCTAATAGCCAGCGATTTCGATAGTCTTAAAAATTACACACATACACTCTTTTAATATTATTATTATATTAATCACACAATAAAAGAAATAAAAGCTTCACAGCTTCGATATATTGTATAAAAATATAATAAAATAAAGAATTTCTTACAGTTATATTATCATAATAAGTGAATATGTAGCCTGACACTGAACCTGTAATTTTTATGATTATATATCTATAATAATATATTTTTCCTAGTGCGGGTGCTGTACAAACAAAAATTGTTAATGTCCTAAACCAGATAATTTTAAATTATTGATTTTTAAAAATCATGTAGTGTATTGTATACATTATATTATATTATTATTGAATAATAATGACCAATCATTAAAATTCCAAAAGCCCAATTTAAAAACTTGTAAAACTTTTTAGACACGTCGAGTTATAATACAATATGTATTAATTATTTTTATGTATATAACAATTTATTAGATATAATATGTTCCCTACAATTTGGAAATGTTGATAAAATTTAATATCATATATTGATTATAAATGTATTACTTAAATGTATAAGAATATAAGATTATATCGAGTTTTATCTCAAAAAAAAAATTCCTACGAAGATACTGAAGAATTTTCTGAGATACTGAAAATAATAATACGACGGTTGTATGTTAATTTATTATATTGTACAAAAACTGTCAAACACACATCGTAAAAAAAAAATAATAATAATAATAAAACATTATTCGAGAACTTCATCTGCGCAAATTATAGAAAGACACGCAATAATTTGAGACTACGATACCGATCTAGAGAAAATCGCTGGTTTTTAAACTTTATAGCGGAAGTTTGAACGTCCTATTTACAAGATTATCTTGTTAGTGATATAATATCACACATAATTTACAGTAATTTCATTTCCCGTCCACTTACAACAATAATTGACGGTGTAATCATTGTCAATTCGAAAGAAGTTATTTCTTTAATTTTTTTTTTTTTTAAGTAATCAAAATTCCGGTCGAGAAGTTCAGCGATTAACATTATTGTTGTTGTTGTTGTTTCAACAAATTACACGCCTTTATTGTTGATCATTAATAAACTTGGTCTATTATGTGGCGATTACAATCGGATTAGCATCCCGTTCAATAATTTACGCTAAACATTATATGTGTGTATAGTATATAATACGCCTTTTAATATTGACTCACAGAAAACGTGAAACAGATTGTCCAAAGTCTGAACATCGATTACGTTCGTACATGTGCGTCATACTCGGCACGGTGTAAGAAACGGCTCGCGATACGTTTGTTAATTCAAAGGCGTTCTATACGTTCATGATAATGTAGAAATTGCCAAAGCTTGTTAGACCATCCGACCGTGTGATTGCGAAACGCTACATTTCGCCCATTTGTAGAGTTTCCGATCGGTTAACGGCAACTTGTTTAGCATTTCAACCGTACCTTATACCTAGTATCATGTATATTGTAAAAGATTATAATATTAGCTTAGAGTTTTCTTTATTCCGCGTAGTGTAATCTTATAGGCTCCGCTTCGTCACAACAACAATTGTCTGCTCTAGGTTTATATACTCTGGTAGTGTAAAATAGGACTATCGATTGTATTCGTATTGCATAGAAGCACTTATAATACCTAATATTATTGTAGGATTTTGGCATTTATTATTCTAACATATCTCTGGTCATCTAAACGTCGTGGCTATATATAAATAATAATTGTATTTTGAGTTTTTTATTTTTACCAACCGAAATAAACAAATTGGTTATTATGAAAAATAAATTGTTTGAAGCTTTTCATTAAATATAATACTATACCCGACTATTAGATAATACGGCACAAACGGCTTGAAACGAATTAGGTACAAAGTAGAATGAGCTGACAACTCACGTCTAATAACATGTCGTATGAGTTACGATGGTCGTATGTTTCCCTTATACGACCTACGAATATTAACCCACATTGTCCGTAATAATGTAATAATACGCCACTGTAGTAAGTGCCGCACCCGCCGAGAAAATGTATTCGTTAAAATAATGAAATAAAATTAGGACAGTCGAAGTGACCACAAGATGCGAGCGGAAACAACACTATGTTTCATAAGGCAGTTAATTTTGTACTTAGTATTTTTGTCGTAATCACATCTCGTCATAAAAATCTATGTTCGCCATTATTAAAGGTCAAAAGCCATCCTAAACCATGGATTAGTATACGCACTACTCCTTTCACTTTTACTGTTGCACAATAGTATACAGTATGATATAATGTTATTGTGTTTGATCGCATTTTATGCTTTGCACTGCACTTTTAATCCCTCGTTTTTGGGGTTTCGTCTTTTTCTGTAGTTTTTCCTTTTTTTTTCAACTACGACGTGCTTCCCTTGCATTTTTTATCGCAAGTGCTTTCGGGATATAAGCCGCCATCCTAAAATATGCATCAAATTAATCGGTGGCCCGGGAACGACCTAAAAGCCTCTCGGGGTCCTCCGGCGCGCATGCATGTGTATATAATAATAATAATAATATTATGTATAATGCAGGGTGGTATTAAACCCGAGCGGAAAGTTTTTAACGTTCTAACTTGCCAGACCGTTTTATTTTATTAGCGCTCGTGCCTATGCGCAAACCGAACTTTATTATACGGAAATCCTATATAACTTATCCATTTTTCCATCGATTACATTAAAATATGCATCGCGTGGTTAGTATTAAATAGTATGTATTGTAAATAAAGTAAGTAGACCATATATGGCCTCAAACCATCCTCGTTAGCACGAAGGTAAAAAAAAAATAATAAAAACAATAAAAAAAAAAAAAACACCCCATTGTCCAAAGTAGGTACGTTGTATTTATAGTTTTTTGTTTTTTTTATTATCTGTATTAAATTCCTACACTGAAATTAATTTGATGGTATCAATTCGTGTTTTACAATGCTCTTTCTACGTTTGTTGAGAAATATAATAAACTATGTAAAGGTACGTATAATTAATTAGGTAATGGAGAATATAAACACATTTCCAAATTAAAAACCAATATTTAAATTGCAAAACAAGATACTTAACGCGAATATAGTAGTACTATTATTATTAGACGAGTAATAACAGATTACCCACAATACACTATACATTTTAGAGCAAATACATATTGTAAAAGGAAAATTTAAATATGTTTGATTTTTGTTTTATTAATATTGAATTCATGCAAAATTTAAAAGGTAAATTGTAATTGAGTTAGAAAATATAAATACGGTAACTATATCATAATTTATAATATGTAAGTAATTATGTTATAGGTGGGTAACTTTAAAAATTACCTGAATCATTTTTTAGTTTTTATATGTTAAAAATAATAGTATTTGACTGCTCACTATCCACATAATATTAAGGCGAAGTAAGCAAGAATAAAATTATTCGAATGAATAACAATAATAATAAATGCAAACATATAATTGACTTTTTTTAAAACAAATTATTATTGTACTTACCTACATGATATTATTTGGTTAAGTTTGAATTTTTTTGAATTTTTTTGTTCATAGCTATTAAAACTTTTTAAGTACCTTCCAATGATTTTCAGCTCATAACTTACTTTTCATCATTTTTGTTTCAATTAAAAGTAAAAAAAGATATTTTGCAAATAACTCAAGAATTATTGATGTATTGTTAAGATTATAAAAATGTGCATTAATTACACACTTTACGATAAACCATTAATAGTCGATATTTTTAGTTCCTCATATAAACTAACTCTATATAATATTTTTATTATCTATGAACTTACTATCTGTACAACTAACATATTTTGAAACATCTCTATAGCCTATGAATGATCAAAATAGACGTAATATATTTTATTTAATGACATGTATTTAAACTATATATAATGTTATATTTACACAAATATTCAGAAATGTGATTACATATTTGACTTAATCTATTTATTAATTTTTAGATGTAATTTAATTTTCTATATTTTAAAAAAATATGAAATATATTCTTATATGAGCACAACTTTTTTATTTCGTATATCCCAAAACATAAACTGATTTAAAGTGATATTTTGGTATTAATAACTATTAACATAAACATAAATAGTAATATTATAAACCATGCGTATGGGTACTAAAAAAAAAGTAACAGTTAAGCCATTTTTAAATTAAGTGGGAAATCGTAAACTTTATCAAAGTATTCAAGTTAATAGGATTTTAAATTGGCTTATTAAAATACGGTTGTATACAAATTTGTTTATAGTATAAGATAATACTCTCATAGCATTTAGTGATTTGAAAATAAAATGCAATTTATTAATAAATAGATTTAATTTTTTTGAAATAGGTACTTAATATATTCAAATAAGACTTAGAATTTTTATTTACCGTAATTTTTAGATAATACGATTGAACTTTGGACCAAAAATAACTATGATTTATAATGCAATAATGAATAAATACCTAATTATTAGTGTTATAATTGTATAAATAAATTAACAAAATTACAGACATCTAAATTGGTGTATTTTTATGATTAACATTATGTTTATTATATATTAAAAATTAAATGTTTAAACTAATAGCTATATAATATATTATATTATTCTTTTAAATTGACATACGCATTGTATCCTAGAACAAAGTATACGCCACAACGTGACCACGTCATTTTATTTCAATGATATTTTTACTTCATCGAACATTTTCTAATACTTCAAAAGTGTTCCAACAGTTTCTTATATTTTGATTTTATAGATTTAAAAGTGGATGTTGTAGTATGCAAGGGGTGCACATTAAGAGACTACTTGGAAATTTTCCATTGATTTCAACAATAACTATAGGTGCGAACAAAATAGTAATAGAATAAGATGTGGTTATTGGTGAATTAATATAATTATGTATAATATTAAGACTTTAATCTTTATTATATGTTTTATTGGAGTAATTTAAATGTAAATGATTTGTTTTTATTGTATTTTATAACTTAATAGAAAATCTGTTGCTATAAATATATTGACGAAAGATAAATATATTATTATTTATTACTCTATACTTGAAAATATAATTGGGTGAATTAAAAAAGTGCCAACCTTATCAGTATATATAACACTTTTTTTATGTTTTTTTTATAACAATTTTCAGGATAGAAAATATTACAAAAAAAAAATATTTTAAATTATTTATATTTTATTTAAATATAAAGCCAATATAGTAATATACATATTTAATTGATATCTAAACAATAATTTTAATTTAAAATACGATAATCCTTTTTATATCCCTCAAAGAATAATACGTATATATTAATATAAAGAGCTATTAAGGAAATTGCGATTTTAAATTTTTTTTTTTTTGCTTTCAATTCGTTTTTTTTTCTTTTGAGTCATATTTTAATAAAAGCTGACCAAAGCTTTATATAAAAAATAATAATAATGTACTTCTGTTTGAACAAAAAATGTCTTTGAATAAAACAAATAAGGGAATGAGAGATAGAGAAATGTTAGATTGTGGCGTGTGGCGATTTCTATTCAATGTCAAGCAAACAAACAGATACAATGCACTACACTTTATGCTATTTTTCTTACAATAATAGTTAAAGGGTATTTTTCTCTCGCACACCCATAATTTTGGTGTTTACATGAAGAATCTTACCATTGCGTGCGTCAAGATGAATTTATTGAAAATATGACTGATTTAATAGAAAATTATGCTCGATAGGCCACTTATAAATAATGCTAATCGATCATTGTGTGAAATAATATTTTTCGTCAAATTTTTAATTTTCCTATAATTTCAAGTTAACTTAAAAAAAATTAACGACTAATGTTTTCTAGTTGATATTTTATGTAAACATAACTATTTTGGTTACGAATAAATTATATTTATTGTTTTAATATATAGAAGTAAGTACACTAGTACTTACGACAACAATATTTACCTATTAGGTACAAGTCACACATTTTACGATATTTTATATAAATATAACATGCATATCCAACGAAAATATAATATTAATATCATATTAATATTTATTAATACTTCAAATATCTTATCAAAAAATATTAAGCTTAAAATATATACTTAAATACATTTATTATATTTTAGCAATTTTCATAGTTATTTATTTTAAATTCAAAAGTTAATTTTTAATAAATTAAAATATGCGCTTAAGGTTTTATTTTAGACTACGGTTATAATTCATTAATACCACAATCACAATAAAGTATATAAGAGCGGTTGTTTTTTTCAAATTAAGAAATAAACAAAAAAGTTTTTCAAAGTATGCATTTTTAATTTTTGTTTCAAATTTTCTTATTTATTTTATGGAAAGACTATTTAAAAGCCAAACCTTGCAAATTATTACTTGTAATAATATTATGTATAGTGAACACAAACTTAAATTATGACCACAAAAACTCTGTAAAGGACTTAATAGAATCTCTTAAAAATTACTTAATATTAGTTGGTCATAACTCTTTTTCTTTAGAAAACAAAATAAAGGCATTTAAGGCATTATAAATAATACGAAAATCGTGTTTGTTATTTAGAAAAAAAAATGTATTTAACATTATTATACTTTTATATGGGAAAAATATTTTGTTTCAAGCTAATATGATTATAATATTATCTTTATAACTGCGTAAACTAATTCGTATAACAAAATTTATAAACCATGTAATTTAATTTATTGTGACTCGACTGATTTTTGTTTGGGATTTCTAGTCACGTTCTGTACTTCTACATGCAAGTAAACTATAAAAGAGCTAAGTTTAATGAAATAATAGACTGAGTGAAATATCATGAAAACTCAGTTCTATAGACGTCAAAAACAATATTTTTAACCTTTTTCTTTCTTTTAATTTTTTAAATTATAGATTTATTATTAGAAGTGTGTACAGTTATGATTGTTGTTTATGTGTTTTAAACAAATTAAAGATAATACAATCATTAAATGTAATTCAAAATTAATTAATTATTTTTGAATTTAAAATAAATTGTACTATACATTAGGATAGGTAGTTTTTTTATGACAACGTATACATCAATGTCTCTTTTTATTTCAAAAAAATATAAATCAGAATACTGGGTATAAATGGTATATTATTATATACACTATTAGTAAAATCCTTTTAGAAATAAATTCTAAATAAATATAATGAACTGGACAAATAAAGTTCATGATTATTAAAAGTCCACATTAATATTAATTCTGTCTGTGGCATTTTTTATTATTATTGGAAAGCCTTTGAATAATTATTAAATAATATTTTTTTAGATAAAGTATTCTTACACAAAAATCCATTTTATAAAAACAATTTAAATTTTGTAAAAGATCACCATAGTATATTATTTTACATTTAAACATAAAAAATTGAATTTAAATTTGTAATTTAATAGCTGCGTTTATATTATATATATTAAATGTTTCAATACTAAAATTACTATTATAAAAGTTATTTTTAATAATACAGTATGATAAAATCATTTTAATAAAACAGTTGATTCTGAAGTTTCTCTGATAAATGTAATATTTTAAGCACCAATTAAGACTTTAGTCAGTTTACTTTTAATACGATATAAAAATAGGATTATTACAATTTATAAACTGTTTTAAAAAAATTTCATAACAATAACCAAATACAATATAATTATTACATACTTTATCAGAATAAATCACTAAAAATTAAACTAATGGAATAATTTACTTTTGATTTCACTTTGTAGATCATTTAATAAATAAATGAGATGTATTATTTATTTTTGAATTAAACTTACTGTGTTTATTCACAAACAGCAAAATAAATAATTAGTATAAATGTCCAATGGCCAGTGGTATGAAAACATTATAAAACTTTTTTAACTTTTAAGTCAAATTTTTAAATTAATATAAATAATTAACAATACATCAGATATTCTATACGATTACTGAATTACCTACAAATACATCTATCGATGTATTCTATACAAAAAAAATATGGTTAAATGGCTTGGTAATAATATAAATGTGAGAAAATATTGAAAATTATTAAATTAATTAGTTATTATTAATATTATTGAATTATTATTTTGTTACAAATGTGATTCCAGTTATTTACTAGTGTTTAGTTATAGGTACTACTTAAATTATTTTCATAATATAATTACATAAAATATTTGAAAAAAAACATATAATTTAATCGATGAATAATTTGATAAAGAATCATTTTCAAATAACAAATTATAAAACTAATTTCTATTAGTTAAAAATTCGACCTAGTGGCTAGTGTGTTTTTGAAAATAACTAAATGACTAAACAATTATGACTATAATATACTACATTGATTTAAATTGTAATAATATATTAATATACTTATAAATTTAAATTTAAGATCAATAATTATAAACTAATTAAATATTAATATAGGTTGTCGAGTCCCGTTTACTCGAATCTGGATAACTCAAATTTTTTTCTGATTACTTATAAATGCCTAAAAAACGCAATGCAATATCTGTCAAAATAACTGTACAAAGATAAGTCAAAAAGTCGGCAATGACAAATTTATCTTAAATTGTATTATCAAAAATTTAATATTTTAATTGTAATTCTTGTTAATTTATAAATAATAATAGCTAATTTGGTTAAAAGAAATAAAAATCGAGTTATTTACATAAAAATACTTAAGTCTAATTAATTTTTATCTCCTTTGAAATTCAAGTGATTGAGACTCGACTGTATACATTTATTTTAAGATTTTACAGTTAGCTACAAAATGTACACATTTTATAAAAATATAATGGAATAAAACAATACATTTTAAAAATCCTTTATATTCAGTCCAAAACCAATAAAAAATTTTCAAACATGTTTTGTTTAGAGGAATGGTCGGGAATTAGTTTCTAAGGGTTTCAGAGGATTTAAATTTAAAAAATTTCGAAACCAAGAAAAGAAATGTAAATAATAGTTTGTAAGTATTTTGTTAATTTCTATGTTAAAATCTTCAGTAGGTTATTGGCTTATTATTATAAGCCTATATTAGTAAATTGAGACGAATAAAGAGAATAAATACACTTAAACCATTGTATCTTCTAAAGACGGAAGAATTTAAATTAGATACTCAGTTTTAAAGTTAAACATTTTTGAAGGTCCAGTTTTTTCCACTCTACTAATATGATCTATTTCCTACCCTCGGTGTGAGGAATAATACGATTATTTTTTTCGAAAATGGCAGGCTTCAATATTGCAACGAGTTTCACACCTCAAAAAGGAAGAATTACGTAGATTTTGTCATTAACCATACATTCATACGGTATGATATTATCATCACATAATAATTCAATCGTTATGTCGTTATTATATTATACTGACTAGTAAGATAACTATACTTTTCCTAATCTAAATAAACGTCAAGTGGACCGGATAATAATAAATAAAGTTTCCTAATGTCAAATGACAAAATTATTGCATAGGAGTTTTAAATTTAAATCTTGAATTAATTTTTATAACCACGTCATATTGGTACTGTTATTCTAACAATGAATAAATTATTAAAAAAATATTTTTCTTTATTTTTTTTATGGTGTGGTTCAATGGTTCGTGCAATAATACTTGATATATATATTTATAAATACATTTGCGTGTTGATCATGAATCTAACTGTGTGTGCATTTCTACGAGAGATTTTTTTTTTTTTAAATAGGTTATATAATATTCCGAATCCATTTGCTTACCTTCTTGTAAAATCTCGAGTTAGTCACTTTGTGAAATCCTTTGCGAAACGTCACGTGATAGTCGTCTTGTTCGGCAAACTTAAACAGTATACCCGTGGCCGTCTTGGTCACCGAATATGGTCCTCTGTAGTTCATCTTTTCGCATATGGCAGTCGCCTTCTCCAGGTTCAGTTCGTTACTGGGGGTGATAAGGAACGCACCTTTGGCCAGAAAGTGTCCCGAGTCGGATAGCTCGGACAGTCGGTCGTCGTCGTCGTCACCGTCGTCGTCATCGTCGTGGTGATCTCCACGATAGTCGGTCCGACGGCGACGATCCACTGTGCCACGTCTGTTGTATGTGCCATAGCCCGAAGACACTGTCGCCGACTTGTCAACAGCTGACTGTGGCGACGTCGACATGGGACCTCCGGCCGACGATTTCTGCAAGCCGCCACCACTACTGCCACTAGGACCGGTCATCGAGGAGCTCATCATCTCTGTCGTTGTTGATTAATGATAATAACAAAAATTTTCAGTCGTATATCGGTAATATACGATTGACGACGCGCCGAAACGGATTGCGGTGGACTACACCGACTCGAGCGTCCGTCCTTATATAAGATCCGATTTTCCGCCGCCGTCGAGTAGGGATTTTATTATTACTATTATTGTTGCTATTATCGTCATTATTGTCATTCCGTTTTAGCGTTTCACGGCCGACACCGTGAGCTAATCGGTATTTTTGGGTGCGTCTGTGGTGTTTTATAACCGTATTAAATAATAATAAAGACGACGACGACGACAGTAAATACACTGCAGAAATGGGCGCGACATTCAATTGGGAAGCCAATAGCATCCTCCGCAGCGGATGCTGATATTACCGGGGCAATTGAAAACAAACAAACGAAAAAAAAAAAAAGAGTACACAGAGAAATAAAAATAGGAGCGTACCCACCTACAGCGTGTCGCACTACCGTTTAACGGACGAGAATTATATTTCGTACATACTATATATATATATACACGTCATGACATACCTTATACCCAGGTATATATTATATACGTGTCTTATATATGTACACGGTTTCTCGGGAAATAGCTCCCCCGGACCAGCACGCACAACGACAATAATAATAATAATAAATAAGCTACTACGTAAGTGTGGGAATTGGATAGGTTAGGTCCGTAATAGTCACTTACAATTGTATAACTGTGTTGTTGCGCCACGGTCGTACAATATTATTTCCAATCCTGTTGCAAAGTCTTGACGCGTAAAATCGTTTTTTTTTTTTATATATTTATTTAAAACTAGCCATTATAATTTTTCGAGAGCGAATGTTGTTAGTTTTCGTTAAAATTATTACAACGTTATTTTGTCAATTCATATTTTTTCGGACCATTGTGACAATCGTGCACAATTTGAATTGTCATTAAAATTTATATTATTTATAAACCAAACATGTCGGGTTATCAAAAGTTGAGGTACCACGCTAGTGCTTTACTTTGTGTATTACAATATTATTATATTATTCCCATTACAATCGTGGCATGTCACAAGTGAAATTCATAAGTAGAAATTTGATGAAATTACATGCTCATTATAAAATACCTTTATAATGCTAAGACCGATACTTTAAGCTTCTGTGGGGGATGGACGGTTCTTAGTCCCCTCGAGCTTCCCCCCGAATTCCGCCTATGCAAGTGATACGGTTCAGTTTGATTTTGGCTTAATGCTGTGATATTCCAGTAATAAATAGCAGCATTTGCATTTTATATTCGGTCGACCAATTGCACACTGCAATAGAGCCATACGGCCAAGTGTCATCGCCTATATAAGGTGTTTGATATATTGCCCGATTATACCGAACCTGTTTAACCTTGTCTTTTCTAGTAAGTACGTTAATTTGTATATGGCACTTCTTGGAGAATTGATATCAGAGCTTCTTGGCGTGCCATAATATTTAGAATGTTTGTATTCAACCATACAATGCTCATCGTTGTGTTTAAACGAGAATATTCGTATGGTGGAATGCAACAAATTGTCTGTATATCTAGTTAAACGCGTCTTCGAGTCGAGTCACTCATAACGCTATTAGAGTATCGTGCGCTACAGAATTGCTTTGCGATGTTTACTTACAAACGTGTAATCTATTTATTGTGTATTTACACGACCTGTCCTATTTTTGCCGTACTCGTATACTTAAACGAGATTCTATTGATTAGTTATGTGTTTCCATAAAAATGTCGTCAAGCGTTTAAGGCCACGCAGCTCGGTGGGCCCAAAACGAATTAAATTTTAATTGGCAATCGCCTTGAACCATATTATACCTTTTACAAGTTAATATCATTAAAAATATTTCGCTACATTGATTAAAAGTTGAGTACAATTAAAATTTCAATTGTATTTCTAGTCATGTACAATATATAATAAAATATATTCGTGTAATGCATCGTTCAATTCAATTTTGGCAAATCATATTATGTATTGTGTTGTTTTGTAAAGAAGTTTTTATTTTATTTTTGGAATTTAAACTAATAACAATTTAACTAACCAAAACAAACCTAACAAAATATTGCATGTATGATGAGATGTAAATAATTTCTAGGGCGTCAAATTTAATAACATTATGCCGGTTAACTCTATTCATTTATTGTTATCTTAAGAATTTATTATATTGTTGAAGTTTAATTTATTTTGTTTAGAAATATTAAACCGCCTTTGTTAAACCTTTTGTAAATATCTTTATTGTTTTATCAATATTTCCATAAAGGTTTTTGGCGCTTCAAAACTTTCCAAGTGTAACCCTCGATTGCAAACTTTATTCTTACAGGCCATCTAATGGAAACAATTTCATAATAATACACTCACAAAAACTCTAATGACATTTCAAAACGTTCAAATGCATATTAATCATAAATTGAAATCACAATATTACCGTTGTATCGAAATCATATGCAATGATTTATGGATTGTAACTTTGATATCAAGCAAATATTTTATATTCAGAAATTATAAATTAGATAAAACACGTATCTTCTATTTTATTGTTATTTTATCTTTGGACTTTATTATATCATTCTTAATAAATTCCAATTAAAATAATAAAATTCAAAACGAAATAATATATAGGTAGGTACCTCTTACTGAATAATTACAATCATTAGCATTATAATTATTATTTATTTTAGTCTGCTAATTGTATGTCCTTAAAAAATGAAGTAACATTAAAATCGTTAAGTTTAATATTGAATGCACTTAACACACGTTTAATTTAACCAATTTTTTTTATACATTTAATGAAATATAAAATGTTTCTATTCTAAAGATAAAATATTTTTAGGAACCTAGTAATAATTATTTAACCGATTGCATTTTTCGTTTTTTTTTTTTTTTATTCCAAAATATATTAATTCAATTAATATTAATATTAAATTGTTCTAATTGTATATACTATGGTAATACGAATACGTGTTTTTTTTTAACCTTATGTATACTTAAAAATTGTATTTACATTTACTATTCTTATAGTGATAGTAAACCAGGTCATCTAGTTTTTGTTCAATTTAAAATAGTGAGAATTGTTTGTATTTTTGCTCTCTAACTGAGTTTGTTTCTCTCCTCTTGGATTTTCTTATACCACATTAGATGTTTGTATCTTTTTTGTAAACTAGTAAGAAAGTGTGAAAATGTAAACAAACAAAGGGTAGAAAAGCGCACTTGTCCGTTCTAAAGGTTCATTTCTACAGGTCTGTTTATTTTGTTGGTTACGCCAACCATGACATGTCGCTATTATCGTATTTTTTTTTTTTTTTGGTAATAAACACACACACACACACACAAACACTTATATATATATATATACCCAAGATGATGATAAAGAATAAAGAAAACTCTTTCAAGTGATCAATTCATCCGTAACCCAATCTGCTAGAATACCAACATTTTCTAGGGACAGTTGCAATAGAAAGAAAAACCCTTGAATCGGATGAGAAGAAATACTGCTTATGTATATTGTGTATATTATATTATATATTGTAGAAAATCGGTGTTTTTTATGAAAGGGATGTTGATCGTTAACTTTGTGAAAAATATAAAACGGTGTAGATTTAACGGTTACGTGGCATATTAATCAAAGCGACATGAAACGATGAGGTATTAGACATTATTGAAATATTAATATTGAACGATGGGTTATAAAAAATCAATCACTGTAAAAAAAAAAAAATTATTTCTTCAAAGAAAACTAAATAAATGTTATAATATTAGAAATAATAAGAATAAAGAATATTAATTAATATAAATATCGTTGATACTAGGCAATTTTAGTATAATTATTTTTAAATAATTTATCGAATAAATGTACAATGTTGAGAATAATGTAATTAATTAAACCATTGTTTATTATTGACATTTGTAAACTTATAATTAAAAACGAACTAGGGTATTATGAAAACTTTTGGACAATTAAAATAATCAATAAAAAACACAATGATTTTCGAATTACTCATAGAAGAGAACTTCTATAAATTCGTTTAATAATGGTGTAATCAGTAGAATACAAAACATTATTTTACGGGGAAAAAATAAATTATAAATATTCGTATGATGACACGCATAAGGTTCTAAAATTGAAATGCTTCAATGAAATATTGAAAAATATTTTTTCTTCTTTTATACATGATCGGTTATAGTTGATTAGAAATAATATATTGATTAAACACAGAAAATATTCTTAGTAAATATGCAAAATTATGCACTATATATTTTTGATATTTTTTTAATTTATCACTTGTATTAGTTGTATTATTAATTGGATCCTTATTGGTTGTTATTATTAATATTTATTATACATAATATCTTTGTTTCTCACAATAAGCCAAATTTTGAAAATTTTCACTTGCAAGTTGACGTGATTATAAACTTTAAGATATAATAATTTATATTTTATTTTTCATTGCAATAAAATATTTCAAGAAAATAAATTTCATGAAATTTTAAAACCCTAGATACGCATAGTAATCATTTATTGTTCGTTATTAAACATCTTAATATATTGTTTTATATTTATATTTAAATTTGATGTGTGCATTTTATTTGGTGTTTGCAATGTTTTTAATTAAAAAATAGGTTTTTTTTTATTATAGTAAACAAATTTCACTTATTTTAATATTTTTTGACATCACTTATTTGCACATTTGCATAATTGGAATAATAATAACACAGAAATAATATAGCTCTTAATGAATTTCATATTGTTTTAAACTAAATGTGAATTACTAAAATTATGCCCACTGTTTTGTATATATGTATATATATATTTAAATGTGTACATGTTTGATTAAAACAGACAGTTTATTAAAAATGACACTTTGATTTAATCTAAAATACAGTATTTAACGTTTATGTTTCATTAACTCATATCCATTTCTTTTTCTCTTTTTTCGTAACTTACTGTAGTATTATGTATTTTGTGTGTGTGTGTGTGTTTGAAATTGTTTAAATTAATTTTGTTTGTTGGATAAATTGAATTTCAAATATTTTTTTTTTATTAAATTGAATTTATATAAAGCTGATAGATTTTAATAAGTAGTCATAATATTTTATGCACAAAGTAAACAGTATAGTAAACAAGAGTAAAATAACTATTTCATATTATATCCTTATTGAAATCAGCTTAAGACATTGTATCCAACGTAATTATAATACAAAATATCTTTAAAATAATCCTTTCGATTTATACCTTAAATTGATACACATTTTTTTTTTAAATATTTAAGTATAACCTCTTACCAGTTGCTATAATTAGTTAATACATATAATATGAATTTTCTGAACACATAATCATTAATAATTATTGGTGAATATTAGACATTGATCACTATAATGATAATGTAAACTTACCAATATTAAATAATTATTTGCATATCACTTAGATTTTTTCTAACATTCAACTTACACAATACTTAGTTCATGTGTATAGGTATATTGATCTTACGCGCTTATAAATAGTAATTTATTTTGAAATTATAACCGTAAATAAATATTATGTAACACTTATAACATATAAATCAGTAAAGTAGTTTCATCACATAGCTCTAAAATCTAATTAGATCAAATACATTTGATAAATAATTCAATGGATAATAATTTTTTTGTATCGAATTTACATCGTCAGCTAATAATATTGACAGTTTTAAAGTTATATATATAAAACCAACAATATTATGAGACCGGCAGTAATAGTGAACAGTTTTTATATACATTTTTAATTTGTGCATTACTACGAGGCCAAACCAAACGTAATTCAGGCAAAGCACGTAAGCAACACAAACAATTAATTATTTTTAAATTCGCCCGTAGAACTATCGTGGGTTGGGGGGAGAGACATTTTCTTTCCACGCCGCGCTCCTGGATTGACGGGCTGGGTGGTGGACAAAGGAGAATTGAGAAAAACTGTCTGCAGAGAGGAAACCCGTAAACTAAACGTTCCTCAAGTAATTACTGTCTGAGGCGAGAATTAGACCGATGGGAATTTAAAAAAGAAAAAAGCCGAGGAGAGAAGAAAGTTTACCGAGTAAGAGCACTTGCCGCCATTTCGTCTGTCCAAAACGAAGAGGAAATATTGCCTGTGCGCAAACAGTAGTTATTTTTTTCTCCGTGGGTACCAAATTAGATTTTCCGGTACAACAAATGACCGTATAATTCGTCTTCAACGCGGTTATGTTACTTTTGGTGTACAAGAAATAAAAAATAAAAACAAAAACAAAAAATATAAACCGTGCCATCATAACGCAAGACAACAGCAGACAATAGTGAATTTGTAGAAAGAAAATTTATCGTGAGTATAATATTACTGTCAAAATCGGAAGAGTAATAATATTCATGTTAAATATATCACATAATTTAGTATATTTATATTGTTATTATTGTGAATAATATTATATTGCCAGTATTAGGTTCATCATATAAAAATATTATTTAAAAACATATCAGATATTAAACGCTTTTAAGTGTTCCTTATGAGTAAAAGAAAAATATGAATCTCATAGTATGTAAAAGAATGGTAAAAAAAAATATATCACAAATTATAGAGCTATTATCTTCTGTCTGTAATAGGTATTATTAATTTAAAAAATAATTTGTCGATTATAAAATACTGCTAATACTGCTAATAATATTCCAATTTGTAAATTGCTTTTGTTAAAGTAGGTAGGCTAATAATATGACAATAATTTGATTGATAAATTTATCATAACAATAACATGAAAAATACTGTAATATTAATTAGAAGACTCATTAATGATAATAAGGTAAACGTATGTTCGTAGTTTTTATATAAATATTAACTGTCACAGTATTCAATCAGTAGAATCAATCTAAATGTGTTTTCTTGTATTTCGTCCCAATGAAAGATTCACTGTATTGTCTGTAGACAAAACAGATAACAGCGCTTATTTCTTTGAAGTAAAATTTTGAAAACAACGTATTCATTTGATAAATTGCTTAGGTACCGTAATTTGTGATAGGGAAATTGAATTGAATGGAGTTATGTTAAGTCAAATTATTCGTACAATTTGCAATCTCCTTGTGTATCACAGAGTTTCAGTTAATGTGTTTTCTTTTTATATAAGCTAAATCGATGTATTTTCTATTGAATTCAATAAGAAATATACTTTGATGACAAAAAAAAAACCAAACTGAAACGCAATGGTGTATCTACCTACCTACTTTCTTTTGAGCACTTTTTCACTTGTACATATAAACACATTTATTCCAGGATATTAAATCGTTTTAGGGATATTGGTGTATCGTGAAAAAAAACTGAATAAATAAGTAATTCGAAAATCGAAATGTATACACAACGGTATTAAGGGTAGTGTATATTAAGTTATTTTACTTCGAAATAACTTATTTATAAATCGTTTAACTTTAGAAAATCATTAAAAGAGTAGTATTCTTTTTTTTTTTACGATCTAAGTACATTTTGATAATTTGACGTGGCATTATTATGTTCAAATAAAAGTTTTTTCTAAAATTTTCAACTAGATTCTGTAACATATTAGATAAAAACAATAGAGATTACATTTTTGTATACATGCTTACGCTGCAAAGCAGATTTGGACTAAGTATAGAAACTAAATACATTGCATACAGTGTGACGTTATATTGATACATTTATGTACAGTTAAAAATGAATTTTTTTCAGAATATACTACAGATCATATTTTCTTGTACTTATTTTATTTTTTAAAACCACCATCAACCTTCAGTTTTCCTTTTTAATTCTCAAAAATATTACTTTAGTCTGAATACTATAATCTACTTATCAAAATGTATTTTTATTTATTGGTCTAATATTAAATTATTATTTATTAGCAATATATAATATCAATATACATAAAAAATCAATTCGTGTATTAAATTTAAAACACATGAAATTCATGGATAGGTCCTTCGCCCAAAATTTAGTTAATTAATTAAATTATTTATTTCGTATAAACTCTACAACCATTTACACTTATAAAAAAAAAACTTAATTATCAGATTGTACAAATACTAAATTTAAAAAATAGGTATGCAAGTGTAGGTTATGTAGTGCTATACATGAATGAAAATCGTTATTGAGTAAATTACTATAATGGATTTCGTTCAATTTGAATCCAATGATAACTCATTATATACAATAAGAAACGATTCTGAGAGAAGACAGTCTACATTTTGGTAACTATGATTATAAGACTATTATTTTAATAATATTATTTGATTTACGTAAAAATTAACGTTTTCCTTAATTTTTTTTTTTTTTGTTTTTCCTAATTATATAAAAAAAAATGTTGAGAAATTTTAATATTAACCCTTTTAAAGCACAAATTGGTTCCAATGTTCTAGTCAAAAGCACTCTCAAAGAAAAAATTGAAGCATTTTATTATCTTATCATCGTGTACACAGACCAAATAAAAATACAAATCATGGTAAAATCAATAGATTTATTGCTCCACTCAGAATTTAAAACTAAAACTAGATTACTAGATTTGCAACACAAATAAATTCAACATATTAAAATAAAATTTAAAAGCATATTAATATAATGTATTTTAAATTTTAGATTTAAAGGAAAAAGATTCTTTTAAGAAATTTAAATTAACGATTATGTTTCAATACTTTAAAATATTAATTATTAATCATTATTTATTTTATTCGATAATTCCTAAGCCAATTTTTACTTTTACAAATGTCCAATGATTGATATATTGAATGTATTGATATAAAATTAAATTAAATTATGAAAATGGTGAAATCCTCATAAAATACTTGAAAAATATTAAGCATTTCATATTTTCACAGTTTTTGCAAATCATGATTGTATTAAATAGACAAATTAACACAATTAACTGTATTGATATGTATAAATACATTTTACTCACTAATTTTATATTTTGCGTAGGAGGTACCCTGTTAGTTATAATATATTATATTTATATGCATAATAAAGTACCTATATAAAATATACATATAAATTTCACGCACATGGATTTAGTAATGCATTGCTCTTCCCAGCAATAAATCATGCCTTGGCCCGGGTAGCTGGGGCTTATCCGAATTCCTTAGATTTACGGTTACCAAGAGCTTTCTAACTCATGTTATTAACCCATCCTGAATGTTAATTACCATACCAAACTGTTGGTACACTAAATCGTGATATATAGCGATACAAAATTACTTGCGAAACAACTCCAATGTTAGTAATATACATATTATATTATATTATATATATATATATTTAAGATATTCAAACATTTCCTCAATTTAAATTTATGTTTTTATTTTTGTTTTTAAATTTAAATTTAACATGAAATAAATAAATAGGATTTTCAACAAAGGGTTAAAAACATAAAATATTTACGTAATTTGTTGAAATTTGGATAGTATCCAAAGTATAATTATGTTTGAAATGTTTAAGTTAGATCTGTGATAAAACATAAACATAAGTCATTTTCTAAAAGAAAAAAATCTACGTAATTAATTAAATTTAATCTGTAAACTTTAAAATTTAATCTTACCAAAAAAAAAACAATCAATCTCACGAATATTATATCCATGTATAATACAAGCCTCAATTGCTAATACTTAAAATAAAATAAAAATATGACTTGTCATTACATAAATATGTCTCAATGAAATAATTATAATTTAATATTAATTACGGTTTAGTTTAAGTGTCTGTTTGTGTTATTGTATAATTCACAACATATATGCATATTATGAGTAATGTAATGCTTTATCAACAAAAAAAGTTAGTTCGTATCGTTAATATGGCAGTATAGATACTAATACGTATTTCAAATTATTATCAAGTTTTATTTGTGCCTTATTAAAATTAGATTATTTAGAATAAATAGTTCGACCTGTAACATTCACCTCTATTGCAATACTGCAATAACATAGAATAAAATAAATATAAATAATAGATTTTCAAACTTGTTATTTTACACTGATACATAAACATGGACCGTAATTTTTCTCATACAATAAAAGCTCAAACAAAAACGTTTTTACGTCATAAAATTCTATTAGAAATATTTTTGTTCATATCGTGAAACATTTTAATAACACAATTTTTATTTCTACGTTTGTTGCAATAAAAACATAAATGACACTTAGTATTTGATAATAAAAATATATATTCTATGCTTAAAAAAAAAAAAAACGTATTTTTCACAATTTCTTGTTCAATTTAAGTGTCTGTATTTTATATAACTTACTGTTATTTACCAAACTGTTGCTCGATATCGTCGAAAAAAGCCACGAATAGAAGTATAGAAACTTTAATAAAAGTTATTTGCTTTCTACGAATTAGTTTTTCTTTTTAATTTTACGGAACTAAAATTTAAAATAGGTATTAATTCTGCATTTGTTGATGCTATTTGAATTAGTCAAATACCGAAATATTATACAATTAGTTATAACCTACAATGTTTTAGCGTTGATTGTTTGCACTTCAAATAAACCCGTGCAAGAAATACATTTTGAAGCGCCGATAAGTTATCGTGTAGCACAGTGTATTTATTCATTTGGCCGTGATCCGGTTATCCTAATTTTTAAATAATAATAATAATAATAATAATAATAATGTAATATATTGTACACATATATTATATTTCACGCGTGATAATCCTGTAAGCATTATTTAATAAGGATTATCTCTAACAATACTTTCACAGTTGCATGGTGTGTGTATTTATTATTTTATTCTCTCAGTAAACACACACGGGCACACTGCATAATATATTATTCACATGCGTGCGGGCTCACAAACATAATAATATATCAACATAATGCTGACTCGTATAAAATTAGATCCATTATTAGTAGGTCTGTGGTCTAGACAAACGGCCATAATAATTTTAATCGAATGAATATTGCTGGCGTTCAGTGCGAAACGCGTATATCAAATGGCACTGTAAAACGGTTTAAAAATAAAATGATTATAGTAATAAAATGAATAGTGTCGGGTGATATTATCAAAATGATAATAGAAAAATAATAATGAACAAAATTGCTCAGTGATAGCGATAATGCATGACTTCGCTGCTACGGAACGAGGCTGAAATCATAAAATATGCCACTATAACAGTATGGCTCGTTTATAGCTGCTGTGTAACAAACTTGCCGTACCGAATGTGTAAGGGTTGGAGCTTGACATGGAGGATGATCGGGTAGATAGGGGCTGTTAGGGGCGAAATGTGTAATGGTTCCACAGTTGTACACTACCCCGCAATACCATCATCCAACGCTCGCACACCGGCGTATACGACCTATTCCTCCCGACACTCAATCCCTGAGCACGGGTTCCCGAATCCCGACTCTATTACCAAACTGGCCGATAGCAATAACAACACTTGAAGACCACGACCACGGTAATAATAATAGCAATAACGCGAAGCCTACAGTCGTGTAAACGGTCTGGTAGTTAATGTGTTTTTACCACTGCGAAAACCCACTCCAAAATCAACCGCAAACGTCCCTGACGCAATTGCCCAATTGAATGGCAAGTCAAAACTAATACACCGGGTGGACTTGAGTGGTGTCATTTTAATTGAACAACAACTGGATGTTAAATCTTCATGTTATTTTTTTAATTTATTATTATAATTATTATCATATGAAAAAGGCTTATAAAGCGAAACGACAATCATATTCTGTATATTACAATTTAATGAAAAAATTAAGTATGGCGCGTTTTAACATAATATTATAGCCCCAGTATAATACTACAATAAGTTTAAATTTAGTTTAGCTGTTATAAATCTAAAAGTCGGCGTGAAATATTACTGTACGATTCAGTTAATTAAGTTACATTTTCAGTGTTTGTCAAAATGTTTGTAGGTACAATATAAAATAAGAATTATTTTATCCGTTTTTATCAGTTTCACACGTCATATAGAATTGAGTATTTTAATTCGCTATAAATTAAAATTTAAAGATACGATATTTTAATTAATTATTAAGTTATACAGACACACGTCAGTATTTTTACCTTTATTTTAGATAGCGACTATACGAATAATATTAATTATAATTTATAGGGTTTGAAACAGAAATTTAAATTCAAATTCAATAAAATTTAACACTTATTAAATGGGAATTTATATATTAAACTATTAAAAGCTTGACGTGTTCTGCTTAAAAGTCTAAAACATTGAATCTAAAGCTGAGATTTTCAGAGAATTAAATTAAATTAACAAAATCTTTGAAACATACGTTAGAAAATAGCAACATACTCGTATTGCCTATCGCATTTTATTATTTTAATATGAAATCTACATATTTGTAATGTTTTAATTTAAAATATCGTATTATAATTCTTGGAACCAGATAATGTTCAAGAGTTAACGTCCTTCTCCTATTTGGTTCACGATTGTGGTTTACCTATTTATTTATTATTATTATTTAAAACATATTGTTAATCAATGTAATTTTATTTATTAAAAAAAAAAATAATTTAAATAAAATAGTTTTAATTTAATTAATTTACCTGTTGTATTATAAAAATCAAAAACTAACTGCATTGTATTAGTTGTGATTATATTATATATTTTATTTGTTATATATGTATTTAAAATTTAAATTGGATTTAAGTTATTTAAAATATGAAAAATATTTATTTTAATTAACCTACACATAAAAATATACATATTGTTATATATATATTACATATATACATTCTTAATATACATACATGTATATATATAAAAAAAAATCATAGTATTAAATATTGAATATTACATATATTTCATAATTTTTATTTTTTAAAAGCCCATTAGTAAGAATTATACACCTTAGTACATAAAGTTAAATAACTAAGAAAATAATCGTCAGAATTTTAATTCAGATGTATTCACATATTTGAAAAAAAATGTTCTCAGTTATTTAAATTAAACATGTGGTTATCTTAAAAACAAATAAAAATAAAAACAAGTATAAATGCCAAATTATAATAATCAACTAATAAAAAAAAAAATGTAAATACCTAAAAACAAGGGTTTTATATACTTAAAAATTCCATTTATCAACGTTTTAATAAATGCTTGATAGAAATGAATTACTATGTACATTTTTATTTTATTTTATTTGTTTTAAAATCATTTTAAATTGTAGTAATTAAATATTCAAAATATATACATTATTAGGAACAGTTTTAGTAAATTTCGATAAATCTTATAACTTTATCGATATTTGTTATCAATTACAGCTACAGTCTGATTTGTTACAAATAAGTATTGAAGTAATATATTTTACAGTATATATATAAATTAACATTAATTTTTGTTGTAATTAATTGGTGAATTTTGGTTTTTTTTATCAAAACTATATAACACATATAACAAAATAAATTAAATACAAATGTTTACTTTTAATAATATTCTATTAACACTACAACAATATATTATTTTAATTTGAAATCTTTTCTAAGAAAAACAAATGAAATTGCATTTCATTAAATTGGACCATTAACGATATTATACTTTAAACATTGTCAAACTGTAATAACACATAATGTATATTAATTATCTAACACGCATATGAAAATGTTAAATATTGTTTGAGTAGAAGGTACTATTAAAGTCAGGACTTTGAAATAATGTGTAAATATAATTATATGGACATTTCAGTGGGTAGACACCAAGCTATTATAATAATGCGTACCCTGTTAAATATGCATGACCTACCGCGAACTTCGGAAGTTTTACAATTTTTGTTAATTACTTTTTTTGTCCTTCGTCTTACCCTCGAGATGACCAACATTAATATATCGTTTAACTAAAATGTTTCTTTTTTTAATATACATAAAAAGTATAATATACTACTATAATAGTGATTAACTAAAAAAATATTAAACTAATGAGAATACATCCATGTTTCTTAGGTATTAGATTTGAAAATTTGTGACATTCTGCAGATCCTTGACGTTTTTGTAGCAAATAAAAACAATTGTGAAGTGGAGCTTATCATAAATGTCCATATTATTAATTTAATTATTTATTTATACGTTAACAAAATGAAACATATTTTTGCCGAAAATAAAAATGGTTTATTTAGACTTTTTACGCTAATAGTTATAATAACAGAATTTGACTAATTAAAAGTGGCTAAAAAAAAAAATCTTAAAATTTAAAAGCATCTATATCGAGTAATACTGAAACCATAAATAAAATAATATAATTACGATACTAATACTGTGTACAGTCCGGAATTTAGTCTGAATTAGGGACAACATGCTTGATTATTATAATATATTCTAAATACCAGCTGCTAGAACAACTCAATCGTAACTCGTAATCAATACATTTATAACATTGGGATGGTATCGAGTAATAACTAATAGTACAACATTTAACCAGAATAGTACATACGACATTTGATATTTTGATAAAACTAAAATGATATGAACACAAAATATATTGCCAACAATATGAATAAAAATATGTATGAAAATAAGCCATAAGCGGTACGACGCACTACTTTTTATTTGTTATACAGTTACTAAAATATAAGCTGTCACAAACAAAGGCTCCAACTCAGATTTCAAATTTCTTTGATATTGTGAAGGGCTGTGAAACTTATCCGTATAAAATAAATGTATGGTTATTGATTTTTCACTGAATGAATTGAAACACTGAGGCAATTTAAACGAAACTAAATTGACGACCACCGTAATGTCATTATGATGACATAATAACGAAGCAATATAAATAATTAATAATTTAATGTTTATACTTGATATTATAATATTATAGAAATAATGTTTTTACTTGTATTAAGTGAAAAATCGCATTAAAATGCTCTACAGTGCATGACAAAGTGTTGGGTGGTAAAAATTCTAACTAATTATTGTGATCTAAAAGCGAGCATTACTAATGAGCAATGTCTTATGGCATTAAAGTATTCCGATGTAAAAAGAGTGGAATAAAAAACAACATTGTAATATTGTAATAATAATTTCTCCCGTTATGGTTCAGGCTATAAAGTCTAGATTTTTTTTCTTTGGATTCGACTTTTGGTTAATCATGCATTATGTTAATGGCGCGTAAAGTAAAATATAAACAACGACTAAGCAAATCTTATCGTGCAATGAATATGAATTTATTTTACTTTTCGTTCATATAAAATTTTCTTAGAGAGGAAATGATTTTTAGAGACCCTGATTTCCATTATTTTATATTGTTATTATATTCAAACCCGGATTGCAAAATAATATTAATAAATAATTGGGTAACTGAATAGAAAATGTATTTAAAGTAATTTTTGCGGCCAATACAGTACTATATTATCAACTTTAACAAGACGAAACTACTAAATATGAACATTTGTATATAAGTATAAATAAATGTAAATATCACAAAAAAATAAATATTACATTATTTAGAGAAGAATTATTGCAATAAAATATCTCGTATATTATGTCTATATTATATCAATAATAATTATGTATATATATTAGATACCTTCTTGATCCATATAATTTGTAAATTTGTGTTTTCTACATAATTGTATAAGACACCTTCTGATTTCAAAAATGCCAATTGTCACATTTATAGTCGTAATCCTACCATAATAAATGTGGTTGACCCAATAACATTTTTTTATATAGGTTAACATTAATAAAATACGATACAGCTGGTATTAAAGGTATTCATAACGGTTGTGTAAACAGAAATTTGTGAAATCAAATTGCTTTTAGTTTATACTATTTTAGTATAGGTACCTACACACTACAATTACTGTTGAATATTATACATGCACTATATAGATTACTTTTACCTGATAATATAATAAATAATACATTGTTTTTAGAGTGAATTAAATACGAAAAGTAGGATATAATTTTGTTTTATATTTTGTGCATTTATAATATTATAATATAAAAAAATATGCTTTTAAAATTAATTACCTACTACCTTTATTATATTACATGTATGGCAAATTGTATAAACAATAATTAATGAAATTCACAATTCACAAAAATTTAGAGGATCAATCGTTTGCCTCAAAATCGTGTTTGGGGAATAGGGACCATTAGTACACTATTGATTTGTTAAATGTTTAGTGATTATCTATTCAGTGTAGAATAAGTAACTAGTAGACATAATCGTGCACAGACCTTGCTGGCAGGGAGACAGAATGTATATATATATTATATTGTTTTTTTTAAATTCAATATTAATTTTGTTATCAATAAATTAGTTAAATTAATATTAGTGATGAAATTATTTTAGTTTTATAAACCATTAACTTAATATAATAATTAAAATGTCACAGTTCATTTATTTTATAATAATATATATTAAAAGATAAGAAAATTAGCATTCTTTACAATTTCTAAACAACAATTTGTTACTTACCTGAGTTCTTCAGAGTACCATTCTTTCTCGGTAGGGGTTAATATTCTTAATTTTTCGATTACATCATCGATGTTGATATTGTAGGCCAATATCTGTTCAATTGACATGATGAATAGTCCATCTATTCAATCCCGATAAATTGTACAACGTAATTTTGAGAACGTTCTTTCACGAGAACAATAATTATAGACTATAGTTACAGTAATGATAACAAATATTTTTAACATTTAAAATGTTATATTATTGGGTATAGTTTTTCTTCCATTACCAAAATCGGTTAACCATCTTATGCGTGTTTCACAATTTCAGACATCAAAACTTACTTATAAATTATAATCAGGGCTCGGGACTTATAGCTCTTAAGATCATTAAAATAAGCGCTTAAAAACATCATTATAAGCACTCAAATAAGCATTTAAAAAAACCTAAATTTGAGCAAAAATATTTAATCAAAAAAAAAGTTTTTAGTTTTTACATGATAAAGTAGGTACTAAACATAATTTCTAACTATGCTAAAAATAATATAATTATAGATAACAAAAACTAAAAACTAAAAAAAATTAATAAATCTTTATACTATAAAAAAATCAAACTTCACTTTCGAGACATTTTGTATTATTGTTTATAGATTTTCCGAGGGATTTTCTGAAAGACTTGAAAAAATAGAAAAACTGGAAATAAGCCTCTTTTTAAAAAATCGTTGAAAAAGCAAAAAAAAAAAACATTTTAAAATTTCATAAATGAACGTGTTGTAACTTGACATACACGTCCATAGCATTCTGCTACATTTTAAGTCAATCCATAAAATTAAGCAAATGCTTTAAGTCCCGAGTCCTGGTTATAATCATTAGTTTTAAAATTTGTTTTGAATTCAAAATTAAAATACAAACGAAAAAGACACGTTATTGCAATCAAAAACACAAACGAACATAAAAATTAATAGAATATAGTATATTGGCGCGATTAACGGGCACGATAAAAACCGCCATGCATATCTGTATAGACATTCGTTATTATTGCGGTATCGCTTGCGGTACGCGGAAAGCTGAAACACAAAAACATTGTTTAATATACAACGTTTGCATATTACTTATTATTCATTATATAAAATAATATTAAATTTTTTTTAAACTATACTTGGATGAAAAATTTAGCTCGAAGGATGGGCAGCCCCCCCACGCGAACGCCTATATTAGTAGATAATAAGTATACGGCATTTTTTGATTTAATGTAATGACATGTGAATATAAAATGTAATAATGCATATACCATATATATATATATATACATATAATGTTGCATCACGTTTAACAATGTATTTTGAAAATGAATTCATTTTTGATTTTATTATCTTGAAAATGTCAATTAAATTAGCTAAATGTGTACGTCATTATATATAACACAAAACAATTAAGATTATATTGGTGTTATTACTATATAAATTGGTTATATAACAATATTGGATACTAATAATAGTTCGATACTTATTTCACCATCGCATGATATTATAATAACGTATAAATACGAATCACTACCAAAACTAACGATAACAATAGAAAAGGATTTATAATAAAGCCGTTCCATTTTCCCGTTCAAGGAAATTTAATGAATTCCTGAACCCGAAACTTACCGGAAATTGCGTAATAAACATTGCTATTTCAACAATGCAAACAAGAATGATATACACAGAGAACCCGAACGTAGATTCAAATAACAGCTAGTATAATGTTTCTTTATTGATAAAAAAGATTGTAACCAGTGGCGTAATACTACCGAGTGATCAGAGGGTAGATGGCATCCGGACCCTAACGCTTTGGGGGCTTACGAGGCATCGAAACCGTATTCAAATTGTCGAGGTTAGTAAAATAAAAAAACGGCTATGAATAGTTAATGAATAAAAAAAAAATGGTTTTACAAAACATTATTTAGATTTTTGGTGAATTGAAGAATAAATTAGTTTTACAACTTACTAAGTTTTATATATATATATATATATATATATATATATTATATCTACGAATACCATTTTTTTTTATCAAGAGTACTCTAAAAATTCAAATACCTCGTGTATTTACTAGAAATCAAATCCCGTTGGTACTTTTATCCATAGCGGTCTTTGGATATTATTATGTGTTTTGCAACGATAACGCCTTAGCGCATAATTTTTATTAGGTTTTTGGTAGTACCTGACTCAAAACTTTCAAACCAACATCATTAAATGTATTCCTTATTATTGAAATAATAATAATAATAATAATATTAAAGTATTTATATTATTATTATATTAAGCACACAGCATAGAACATTAGTCCAATAATCATAATTCATCATAATATTGGTCACCCCAAATGATAGGTATAACAGGTAAAAGGATTAAACGTATCTATAGCAAAAAACATATTTTTGAATTTTAAACAGAGCCTGTATGATTCTGTGTATTTATAATTGAGCTTAAAATTTAAAAACTTATATTTTCGTCAAGCAAATATCACAGAAAACCAAAACAAAGGAAAATATTTGGACTAAACAAAATAAAACAATAGTAGACTAACAATAATGTCACTTGCAACAAGAGATATAACACAAAGTGAAGGAGAATACAAAATAAACTTTTGATAATTTTTTGAGTCTGAAAAGAAATAACAAAAACTTATTACTTAATGAAGGCGAAATAATCCGTATAAAAGCGTTACAAGTACGAACAAAGATAGAAAAAAAAAAGTTAATATGTGTTTTTTCAACATTTTGATACTTGTAAATTGAGAACCAATTATGTCACAACGATGATTATAATGTATTATATTCTGAATGCATTATTAGTACCTACTTACATTGCTGTTTAATATAACATTTTCATATAAAATGATGTTATCTCATGTTGGCATGGAATAAGTATATTTAGTAAGGCTTTTTTAACTATAACTACTGCACAATTTAGTTTTCTATATGGACAATAATTGTTTTCGTACAGTCGCCATCAATCGACATATTATTATTATTTATAATATGAGATAGGTGCAGTAATGAATTTATTTGTGATTACAGTTTTTTTAATGTACCTAAATACCTACTACATTATCTTAAAAACATTTTGTGTCTAATAGTTTATATTTTATTTACGTAAATAAAAATTAAACAATAATAATCGTTAAACTTGACATGAGGAGGTCAGAATGTATAGAAATTAGTCTAAAATAATGATTTTTTTTATTGCACACTATAGTTTAGCGCACTAAACTTTATAATTTAATATTATTTGTAGGTATTACAAAAAAGTAAATTACTTGCCTACAATATAAATGAGTCTAAAAAAATATTTATATTTTATCACACACAGACCCATTTAATATGTATGCATGTATTATTTTGATTTGATTTTGAATAATGTTAGTGTTGATATTATGTTGATAGGCATTAAAAAATAATTAATTAATACGTGTTGTTTTGTACTTGTAATATAGTATTGTTTGTCAATATATTTATGGATTCACTTTAAAGTAAAATCAATAGAACTATAGGTAATTTAAATATGAAATATTAAGCTTGCGATAATAAATTAAACAATATTAACCCAATTTAATTATTAAGTATATATTTTTATTAAACCTATCTAACTTTTTGTTAAAGATAATAATGATTATTAAAAACAAAAAAATTAGCCATTTATTATAGTGAAAAATGTTGAAATAATATAATTATTACTGTAAATATATTCTCTGTTGGTAATACATATTACAGATATGTTTAATTTTTTTATGTTTTTAAATATCTAAATAACTTATAAGATGTTGTGCAAGTTTCCTCACCACCTTTGTACATTAAATAACAGTATATAATATTTGCATATTCAACATATTACGTGGTATTTAATGTCCTGTGAGGTATTGCACTTGGCGCGTTTTTTTTATTGTGGTGTCCCCGACTTTTAGGCCTAATCCACATAAAGGAGAATAGGAGAACTGAAATCCAACTATTAAAAAGAAAACAAGAAATTGGTTGTATAATACATTTTGTTCAGCATGATTAGTAATGGTAAAATAAAAACTTTGATTTGATGTATCCTTTAGTTGAAAAAAATTCCCCTATTATCCTTTTTGACAGAGTTGAATTCGTTAAAAATATCTATATCGATATAAATGTATACATATAATAATGTGCAGGCTAAACAATCAACATTTTCAGTTTTTATCAGAATGTTAAAAGAAAAAAAAATTTAAACAAACACAAATTGATTCTATATAAGTAATAAATAAATATATAAATATATATATATATATATAAATATAAATAAATAAAAATACATTCCATCTTTAAAAACCTAAATATATGCTCATACTGAACTCATATAAATACATAGGTAATTTATTTACTTATTTATTAATTAAAAACTATTTTTAACAGGTATTTAAATTAATATTATTTTTAAAACTACTTAATTAAAGTAATGGTATCGCTTACTATCACCATCACAGCAGACCACTTTTCTTTCAAGTTAAATGATGTTGTAAAGAAACGATTTTCCCATATTATTATCAATCTATCGTCTATAATTGTCTAAATCAAATGTATTACATTTGTTTAATACAACAGCAAGCTCGATGTCCATAATAGTTATAGAAACTTTTAAAACGCCAGAGTAATCCTTGTTTGATCACAATATATTATTGGTACTTATTGAAAAATTATGCATTAAACGAAAACTTAGATATTACGTTTTATCATTTATATAAAAAATTTAATTCATCTTCAAAATAAAAAAACTACTAGGTGCTTAAAAAATAACAATATTACTAAAGAAAAATAACTATAAACAATTAAATAAATAATTGTAAAAACATATTATTATTTTCAATAAAATAACAGAAACCGGTGTTTATATTATTGTGTAGCCAGCACAGTTTTTTTTTTTTTAAATATATTCACTATTTTCAACTAAAATAATATTTTATTATAATAATATCCGTTTTCCCATAAAATATTACAATTTATTACCGTTATTATTTTTGTGAACATTTTTTTTTTTTTAAATTTCAACTCTGGTGTACCTCACGGTATCTCTGGAATGACTGGAATACATGTTTTATCTTTTGAAGACGTTGGTTTGGTGGACAGAAATCTAGTACTGACTGTGGACAAACACTCTCAAACTAAATATGTGAAAAAAGTTCAAGATCAGAGGTTCACTTAAATATTATCTATTTTTAAATAGATATAAATTGTATTATGCATTTATGTATCACTAATCACGGTTATATAGTTTATAAGCTAGTAAAAATATACAATATTTAAAAATAGTACATTATAATACTAACTGTATTTTTAAACTTATACAATTCTACGTAGTTGTTACAATAGCTCATAGTTACGAAGGTAGATATCTTAGACGGTATAATGGGGTATTAAAAAACAGGGTTTATTATTTTTTTTTCGTTTATATTCCAACGTAGTTATTAAAATAATATCAATATTATACAAAATAAATAAAAAAAATAATTGTAAAAGTATCTAAAAAATTTACATTCTATAGTAATTATTATCACTTTAACCGACATCAATTTTTACTGAGCAACTTGGATACTTTTTTCGAATATTTTTTAATATAAAATAATAATTAATTAATTTTATTATTATAAATCTTAGTAATTTGGGTTGATCGAGTCAGCTGGTCATTAATTTCTATATTGCTATGATGCTTTCAGCACTTTTGTTCATCGCAATATCAACTTGACCGATACTTTGTGCCTGCAATACGCAGTTTTAATATGAATACCGATCACGCGTTGACGATTATGTTTGTTATTCACATCTGCTTTGGGTCACCTGCAAACACTATTATTATAATATTATCCAGTGTTCTTTTTAAAAGTGTGGTGAGGTTAATGCACTATACCTACGAGAGAAATATGTTTGAAATAATAATAATCTTCGTTATATACCACACAGAATTATTAGGCGCACACACACATGCACACATGCATACATATTGATACATTGCTCATATAAGACGACTAAATAACAGACAAACCAACTTATTAATACAGCACTTTTCGCTGTTTATTTGTTTACGTTATTACAAGATTTTATAATACGAATACGAATGATATTCAATCCAATTATCGATGTCGCCGGTACTTATTATTCGAATTCCCGTTGTCACACTCCGAAGTTAGAATTTCGCAACATCTCGAAAGTTTTTGCAGACTCAAAGTTACGATATTATTGCGTATAGCCTCACTCTGTAAACGCCACCACTGACGGTAAATCAATGTTATGCGTGCGTGCGCACTTCTGTGTTTATACGGTGTGCATATCAAAAAATTGACGATAATATAAATATGGTAGATAGATGGCTTAACGCTTATACTTGATCGAGGACGACTGCAGGGATTTATGCACAATACGGTGAGAAAAAATAAAAAGTTGTTATGAATGCGTCGGTGGTGAGCTCGTAAATAGATCATATACTATTTAATTTAATATTAATTCAGAAAAACAGTGTGGCGGAAATCGGTATTATAAAATCGCTGCAGTACACGGACGCCTTTCGATTAAGCATTAAACTGTGATTCTGTGATTAGATGATAACCCTAGCATGCAGAAAATAAATAAAAACATACTACCAAGTTCGATACTAAATTAGGTATACGCCTTTTATTAGATATGTATAGGTAGTGCCTAAGCCAATCCCGACATATCAGCTATAATTAAACAGCTAAAACTCGATATCGAAACAAATTTCAGTTCTTGACGAATATTAACGAGTCATTTATAACTATTTAGTATTTTGTAACCGTTCGAACTGCAGTTCCTCGTATTTTTTCAAACCGATATTATACAAAAAATAAAAAAAAAATTAACGTGTTAATAACAAGTACGTTTTTTTTAACTCTTATGTGAAATATTTGTATTCTTATTACAATTACATGTACTTATGCATTTCAATAAACATGTAAATATTTATACTCCCGAAGCCGAACGATTAATAACTATTGAATCTGATTCGTTTAATATTCGTGTTGTGTGTATACTTACGCCATATAATTTAATTTAATTAATTTCATTTTTCGAACGAATGTTAACACTACAAAGTATATCTATATTACGTTTTTATTTTTAAACGCTTTCAACATAAATCTATTATAATCTAAAATTAAGATGCATAATTATACAATGCAAGGTACTGGACATTATATTTTGGTAATGTAACACATATTATATAATATAGCGGTTTTGAACTTAGAATCACGTAGGTGTATGTATAAAATAACGATCGAGGAAATTGTAATATTGTGTATAATATGATATTAATAATAGCCAAAACGTGTTAACAAATTTTAGTTACCTACCGTCTTGGTAACTGTATATTGTTGTTGGAACAACAACACGAAGCTAAAATAATACAATTTAAATGCTTTTCGTCGAATGGCAAGTCCAATAAGGATTTTATAAAAGCCGGAATATTAATTAACAACGTAAATCAAAAGCCCTTTTAAAACCGTTAAACTTGAAGTTTACAGTTATTATGTAGGTAATTGTGTCAATTGTATAAACGTATATGTAGCCGTAATGTGTATTTTACACAATTATACGTATCGTGTACTACGGTGTATAGGTATTTCTCATAATAATTATTTAAAGTGCTCACTAATTATGGAGAAAAAAAATAAAAACCGTTATTATAACAATAGTATTATACCATCCCGCACACAACACACGGGTTCGTGATGTTATGCGTAAACGTTTTTAGCAATGCTGTTTACAATGGCAATTCAGTGTCGGTACAGGAACGAATGTATAGAGTATTGAAAATTTTCAGTGCGGTTGTCCAATGTAATATTGAACACTATTACGCGACAAAACGATATCGTGAACCCACCCGGACAAGACACAAAATGGTCGGAATATTTACCAATCCTCCCTCGTGTGTCCTTACATATCCGGGTCTAGTACGCGGTAATCCCTGCTAGTTTCTTTTAGCTCCACATCGCTCGGTACTGCACGCACACACGATCGAGGGTTCGATTTTATTATGACCACATATATATATATATATATATAGAAGACGTGTGTATGTGGTCCACTACAGTGGGAACCGTATAGTGTTGACCGTGTAGAAATGGTAAAATAAATAATTCAGGACTCGCATATATCACGAACGCGCACTCATTCGTTCGCTCGCACACACAAACGCACGCACACGCGTGTGCGGGATAGAACCGAGAACTCGAAATAATTTGTTGTGTTTGCCAAACCTCTAGTGGACAGTCGGGGTGAATGTTGTAATTTTATGAATGTATCACTAGTCCGGGCTTGTTTCAAAGGTCACTCGCACTGTATTAGATAGGCAGGTACCAATCGCTTCCCGCCAACCCTGCAGCGTTTACCGCATTTCCCGGTACCTACTACACCTGCGAACCGTTTCGAGTGACGTTGTTCCAACGGTGTATTGAACACTCTGTCCGAAATTTTACGTCCACAAGGCTGAAAAAAACCACGGGCTTTAAATAACAACTGCAGTTATTGTGAGCTTTAAAATAATAAATCAATATGCGTTATATTGTTGATCGCGCAATAAACAATCGTACAATTAGGTATTATCGCGTGATGTCGAATAATAATAATAAAAAAATATATCGAAAAATTCGCCATGTCGATTTTAATATGTATAGTCGATAATAGAAAATAAGAAAATAACAATGCACGTGTAACACCGGATTCCAAAATTCTAAAAAGCTTTTTACGAAATACCCCTGAAATAAACTCCTATCTGTTATTATTATTATTATGATTATTATGTATAATATTTTTTTTTTCATCGTTAAACGCCATTATAGAAAGCCTTAATAGCATACCATTTCCATTCCACCACAAAAACAACCCATTAACCCGGTTTTGGAATATTGCTCATTTTTGGCTTCCATTGTTCCATAATAATATATCGTTATCTCGTGTTTTAAAATTAATTAAATTGCGAACTGTCGGTCGGTTAATTAATATCTGCAGACCCCGGGTGTTCCTTATCAGTAATAATTAGTTTTGCCCCTAGTTTTCGCCAATGAGTAGGAAGTTTTACAAAGTGAACGCAGACGGGATGTGACGCGGAGTCTTATGAAATGAGACTAAAAAAATAAAAAACAGAAGTGGGCAAATATTGTGTTATTCGAAATATATATATATATATCACTACATCGTTTATTTAAGTACATCTATAATAGTTATTTATAGTTTCTACAATATTTTCGACAAAAAAAAAAGAAAATTTTATTAACGTTGCGACCTAGACAAACGGTTCTAAATATGTATCGTTTTTGTTGTTTTTTTTTTTTCTATACAAACCAATTACAAACAGTATTATATTATTCACTTTGTGTCGCATTCATACTACATATTGTTATGATAATTGTGTAGGTAAAATATTTAGGGGCGAATACTTGGCGTTTAACATTCGTAAATATTTATTCAGTTGGCAAGTTTTTAAGTGTTTAGGTATAGCAATATATCGTTTCTGTTGGGTCGAATCATAATAAATGCATGTCCACGGTGGCGTGGTTGATTATTAAAACAACGCCGTTAATACCTGTAATGAGTATAGACTGTAAATACGTTAACAAGCGCGCGGCGGGATATTATGCACTTAGGCATTTAAATATAGTTACGCAGACGAACGGAATATACGGACTATATATGGACGATACGGAATACGGATCTGTCCGATATACTGCTGTTTTCTATTCGTCGTGTCCATTTCGGAGATCTCGCAGGGACCTCGGATAACCGCGATATATTTTACATTCCGTTCCACTCCGCTTGGTTTACAAACATTCTGAGCGAAACCATTACTTACATTGAACGAAAATGAGCCGTGCGTTTAGCAACTGAAAAATTGCGGTTGCTATACTCTTTTCCCCTCCAAACGAATTCGTTTTGTAGTTTATTATCTGTGTATTTTCATCGTAAAACGGGTTTTTATTATTATTATTATTATTATTAAACGAAACAATCAATACACTTTGCGAGTTTCCTAGTTTTAAAAACGAAGGTGATTATTACCATTAAGGGGATTAGAAGAAGTAACTTTCCGTTTCTGTCTAACAAGCACGTGACATTAGAATTTAGTCGTATTCTATTTGATCTAATTATGCGATTGGGACTTTGAAAACCGAATGGAATTCGACATGCAGTCTAATCGCGTTCGACTTTCATAATATCGATCGTGATAGTTGTTCGCAAAACGCTGTCTCCGAACAATAAAAATTTAAAGCGTTCGAAATTACTGATGCGTAAATATACGTTTAAATTCGTTTTCGGGCAGATTAAGCAATGAATTAATATTTACACAGATCGGTATCGGTATACTACAGGTAACACCAAAGAAATCTAGAACACCTAGAAATACCAAAAAACTGAAATCTATTGACATTTTAACTACGATATTGTATTATATGTAGTAGACGACGATGCAGAGCAAATCGACGTCACTCCTTAGTCAATTATAAGCCGTACAATATTATAGGTAGGTGTATTTTGTGTCATATCGTTTTAGAATTGTATAATTCTGTATTAATGTATTATAACCGCATTTGGACGTGAACAGAGTTTTAAGGTACTGTTGTAATATTCATGTGAATGTGACGTAGACGGCATAACAACAATATTACTAAAACTATAATAGTGGCTGCGAGCAACCAAATGTGCGTCTAATGTATAATATAATTTTATAAGAAGCGGATGTTTATATTATTATGCGCGCGGTTGAATTATTTCATCTGTAGCTGCGTTTGAGTACAAATGCTCAACTGCTAAGTATAGTACGCGGGACTTTGGGAGTATGAGTAGGAGCACAATATTATTATGTTTCTATTGTCGAGTATTTGAGCGAGTACGATATAATATGCTTGTATGAAATGTCAAAATGTCGGCACTGAAATATGTAAAATAATGAAATATAATAGTCCAAGACAATGGCGACAACGATTCTAAGAGAAATTATTTTACATACGTATATTTATAATATTTTTCTATGCGTCTGTTGTAATCGTGTAACTTCTGAACGATTTAATCGCTTTAAATAAAAGTTACATTAATAGATTCTTTGAGATTTGGGAGGGGTGTTTGTAGTTTATTATTTTAACCCGTTTAAAGGTTATTATCGAGTGGCTCACACATCACAAATTCAGTTTTGGTTCACGAATATCCATTAGTTATAGTCTTATATACAGTACAACCTCGATTTCCGGGTTAATGGTGGGGAGGGGGTCACACGGATAAATGAAAATCACGGCTAATCGAGACTGTTTATATTATAATTTGAAATATATATAATATACATACAATTATGTTATACATACATCCATAATATTGTATACAACAAGTTATCAGTGCTTAAAATATGAAATTATCAGTTTTTTTTTTTTTTTGTTTGAAATAATTTTCCTTACTTTACTTCTAATTTTTCTTAAGCCAATAACGTGAGCACGGTTAATCGCTAACGCGGATAATCGAGGTTCTACTGTATTATATTAGGTACCATTATAATGAGTAGAAATATATTTAAAAATAAAATAAAATCTTACAGTAAGTAAATACCTACTTATGAAAATAATTATAATGATTACTTTTATGATTTGCAATCATTACTTGATTTTTTGATTCTCAGCATATATATGATATAAATACATACAGACGAATATCAATATTAAATCTTTTAACTTAAATTTACGTCAGCTTTTAAACTTTCGTTCAATTTGGTTCCAGCTTTTTGTATTTACATCAACAACATGTCCTAAATTAAGAATAGAAACATCACACAGTTATTAATTGTAATTGCAATGTTTTTATTATTACATATTTCAACTGAAGCAAAACCGAAAATGAGAGAGATTTTATATATTATAAACTAAATTATATTACTTGTATTATATTTTAATTTTAACCCGTGTGAAACCAGATAATAAAGCTATCATTATATATTATGTATATAGTATGTAGGTACTAATGGCACTATAAATACGTAACTTAATTGATTTCATAAAAATAAATAATATATCACGGCCATTAATAAAATATTAAGTCACCTTAAGAGGATGCCACCCTCACGTGTATTATCATGTCTTTACAAACATAACTATATAGAACCAACTGGCTACTACCTATGTACACGGAAAATTTGCATTCAGTAGAACCAATATTTTAATTTTGAAGCAAGATATGAGTATTGACAGTATTGTAAATAAATATTACAAGTTAAAAATACTCATTTCTGGCTTAATATTAAAATATTAAAAAAAGGTAATGTTCTTACCTTTAACTTCTGATGAGATTTTAATAGAACGCTCATCCCCTATTTTTCTTTTTAATAATTAATTTTTTCACTTTCTATTTTTTTTTAAAGATTTTATGTATACCTTATTTAGGTATATTTTTCAAACTACTTGTTAAATTTTTATTTAAATGCATCAATATGTTTTCTAACAAATTATTAATTTAGCTTAAAAATTAACACTTAAACAGGACTGTATTATATTTCAGAAAATGTATGATAAACTAAAATTCTAAAAATCAGAATTCAAATGAATTTATAAATTATAAGAAGAAAAATGGAGACAAGCGTATTGTTGGAAAATCATCCTGTATATTTTCAATTTTGTATCGCTCCCTAGTTGCCTATGATATTATTAGGTATGCATCAACGAAAATCAAACCCAAACGACGAAACGCAGAAAAATCGATCACGGTGACGATGGTCGGCGTGAGTGTAGGTGAAAACAAATAAAATAAATGGCGAATTCTCGAGCGCATCATAATAATAACATATTATATTGTATATAATAAATACACACGAATTTAAAATAAACGAGATGGCGCTCAATAAAAATCACAACGCAACGATATTTGAGACGACCTAATAAATAAATGCAAGTCCGTACCTACACGCGTGCATATAACGATATACATATACGTGCATGAAGTGTATGTGTTACATGCGAGAGGGTAGTTCATAACCGACTGATAAAACAATAAATCATTCGAAATACGCGAGCATATAACGTATCCTCTCCGTCCTATTTATGTGAGAACCACATTTTGTGTTGATATTATACAGGGCGAATCGCCATGCATGTTCAGCCTTATATTTTTCTTCAGTGATACAATTATTCAAAATGTAATTTTTGGAATTTTTATATACGCTTAGACTATATTTTAAAATTCTAGAAATTTCTAAAAGTAACCAGTGGAGATACTTACTTCTGTTTTCAAACGAGAAACTCCATATTTAACTGTAAATCATTTAGCGGGTAAATTTTTAAAATATTCAAATCAAAAATTCATTACAGACGCAGTATCGTATCAGTATTGACTGATACTGGCAGCCAGCATCGCCTATGAACTGAAATATGTCTGGGATAATACCTATTTTTTTCCAGTATTAGACTTTCAGTATTAATACAGTTTAATGATTTGGTAAAATGTCATTTTTTATTTGTTACAATACCAATGTAAATATTTTTCAATTATATCTTACCTATACTGGACTTTAAACACTGGTTACATTTTTAAATAAAAATCATTATTTACAACTATAACCATTGATTTAGAAGTATAAATGTGTAGATAAAATAAAAAATAATTAATAAGGTATAATTAAAGTTTCTAAATAATATTTAAAATATTAATTAGCATATTGTCTTTAGTTTTAAAGTTGTATGTGTTGTAAAATTTCTCCCACTTTCTCCTTCTCATATCTTTGGAACCCGAAACCCATCAGTTGAGTCGACTTGAATTTATTTACAACTATAATATTTAAAAATTAGGGAGTAATTAACCTTAAAATTAAAATATAAATACACATTTAAAAAATTAAAACTATTAACTTTGAAAAGAAAATTAGTTTAGTGTACCTAAATTCCGAGTAAGTGTTTGAAAATTTTGAAAATTTCAATTTTCTATGTGCCAATTATTTCTCTCTAAAAGGTGGTATAAAGTAAATGCACATATTTGAGAATAATTCAAGGAATTAATGCAGTAAAAATTTTTAATACTGGCTATGCTCTTAATTGTATACATTATTTGTGTGATTATTTTAATAGTTGGATACCTTAACATTTTTTCTAAGTAATTTTCTACTAGATAATATAGTCTTACATTCAATTTTTAGTATTCATATACCTATGTACAGTAAATTATATAATTTAATATTTTACATATTGTAAATCCATATTTTTTCAGTATTTTCTAATAATCAGACCTTTTCTGCATTCCGACCACAACCCCAGTCCCAAAGGTGACGGCTTAGAGAGGTTGTACTATATAAATATATATAATATATTATTTAAATTTAGTTATTTAGATAATACAACCTGTCTTTCTCTATATTGTAGTTTTACACTTAACCCTACATTTTATACCACGTCGGATAGAGCATAGTAATAACAGGCTAACATTCAGCAATGTTACCTACATCTACGGACTATCAAAAAATAACGTTATATGCATATAATCACTTGTGTAAAAATGAGAGTTGTATGTAAAATTGTAAAGTGATTTCTCAGATTGTTACAGACTTATTACTTATTAGTTATTACGAACTCACTTTATAGCCTCATAATATGTCCATGTATTATTGGCCCCAGTTTAGTTATTTCAAAATGAAAAAACAAAATGATAGTTTTTATACATGTCAATTTCGTAAACTTGGGAAAAAATGCAGTAGGTAATTATATTTATATATTTTTGATATTTTTTAATAATTCGTTGTGAATGTATAATTTAAAGTAATTGTACAATATGTACATGTCAAAAATAACACAACTATTTTATATTATAGGCAATCAGCACATTACTGCGTAAAAAACGTATTGAGTTTGAATCGCGAATTGAGATGGTATACAAATATACAATTGAGTACATATTATCATAATTCATGGTTTAAACTTCAATGATTGACCCATTTGGCCTCGATGGCTAAGAATAAACCAATCTATTAATTTATAACTCAAAATAACGCCTTAATATTATTTTATTACTAAATAAAAACGCAGTGGACTAAACTTGGTCAAACATACGGTATTCAATTGTTCAATTATGTATATTATACTAATCTAATAATCGGTGCACAGATTAATAATCATGTTATCAATGCACTTCTATTACCGAGAGTCTGATCCTAATGAGCCTATAATAGATATGTATAGGTATTGGTTTATTTCGTCAATCATTGATTTAACTACGACTATCCAACACTGACTGGCCTTTGCTTACAATTAATTCGGTATCCGTAGTAATGTGCCAGTTCCGGGCAGTGCTGTATCGAAACTATACATATAAGTTATAACACCAGTGTAGTACTAGTTAACATTACGGCCAGTACTGTGCCCGGAAGGATCGGCCAACTGTTGGGTAGCCATTACAGGCACATTATTTCGCCCATTGTGAGTGCTGGTGTAACTAATAAATTTCCGATTGAATGTAAAATGAAAATAATAAGGGTGATCATGTTTGTATCACCGTGTATTGTTAATTGTTATTGCAGAGTACAGCGTCATGTACAAGTACATTACAACTGCAGTAGGGGTAGTAGGTATAAAGGTGCATTCGGTTATGCAGTAGGATGTAGCCTGTAGGTACCCATACTTTACTTTGTTTATAATATTATGTAAAGTATAATATTATTTTTTTTAAGCTTATACATTTTTAATTTAACTAATTAATCATCTATACCGATTTGATATTCGGTTTTAATGGCTTTATAGTTATTGACATTTTCAGAATACAAAATTAAACATGTATATTTTTACTTATTTAAAAATAGTATAGAATATGATAGAATATAATTTTGTTTAGACGTCGTATTGCTATCACTGTCAATGTAAAAAAATAAATTCGTTTTCCGAGAAAATAACTTATTCATACTTACAGCATTGTAATAATTATAATACGTTAAGGTTTCTGAGCAATTTAAACGAGATTATCCGACCGCAAGTGGAGATCTACAAGCCTATATGATATTATACACATTATGAAAGGGCGTGCTGCCGCACCTACCTTTAAGCTGGGCCACAAAGCGAATAGGTAGCCATTATATGAACCACCGCCACCACATCCGTTACGTTTACAATTTATTTTAGTACTCCCTACTACTTGAACCGTTTTGAATAATGATGTTTGCTTGTACAAGTCAAAACAATAAGTCTACCAATCATCATTGCGACGATACGATAACCGCTTGTGTTTGCATAAACGTATTGCGTATAACTTATAACGCCATTAGCTGATTCTATCTCGTCTTGGATGGTTCACTGGGTGTAAAATTATGTATATTTATTAATTAGAAAACACGTAAATGTCTTAAAACATCGAAATTGAAAACAGGAACGACTACATCACAATCCATAATTAATCAGGACTGCATGTATGTTATTTGATAATTACATTATTGTCAGTGATCAGTTAAAAAATATAATATAAGATTCTGTCTGTACATCATCATCCGGTTCAAAACTGTTTGTGAGATACAAATCATTTAGTATAGATTATAGAGTACCTACTAAATAACGACTTAAAATGTCATGGTTTAATATATAAATAATAAATATAGGTAATATAAATTGAACCGGTAGATATAAATTATATGATAGCATTATGAGTTTATGGAATATAAAACCACAAGCATTGCTATTTTTTTTTTTTTTTTTAGTTTTCTTTAACAAAACAACTACATTATTGGAAAAATTAGTTTAACGGTCGTACAATAGTTATTACTTATTTGATTGTAATTTTAAACATTATTTAAGCTACAGTAATTTGTAAACTTTATATGAGATGTGTTAGATTATAATAATAATTTACACGTGTCACCATATCATCAGGTGTTTTACTGTAAGAGAAAAATAAAACTAAACAAAATAGTAAAAAAAAAGTCGTAATATTATTAACAGCCACCTGGTTCTGAACATTTCATTCGGAAGTCGACCACTCGACTAATACGACGGTGGAGTTAATTGTATTGACTTTGTTTATCCAATTTATTTAATTATCAGGTATTATGGCCAGTGTTCGGTATTGATATATTTTATTTTTCTCAGTGATTATTGCATTGCGCCGCATTCGTGGTATTACATAGGTCGGTTGAATATAACGTCACATTATGATGGTGAATGTTATAGCTAACGACAATAGTGAGGGATAACTTCAAAACGTGTGTTGGTGATTGAGTTACGAGTCGCTCTGCAGTCAGCTCTTTCATTACCTTTATCTACCTCTTACTATAATATTATAGTACATCAAATGTCCCGGGGGACAATGTATATTATTGTTTGTTTGATAAATTAGGTAACTGATTTCTGTATAGCGGATATTATAATATACAAACGTGTATTGATTTATTCTTTTGGCACATGCCTTAAAGTGACACAAAACAGTACACAATATTCACTAAAACTATAGCCTAACCACTAAACTCGTTTAAATTTTATTATTTTTAATTTAAATGTCTTATCGCAACTAATAATTGGAGGTCTCCGTGAGTTTATTAGTGTCACATATATATATATTTCTGATATTAGTATCTATTATTTTAATAATAATTGCTAGGAAAATTTCACTTAAATCAGTAATCTCGTGAATAATGATTATTTTAATAAATAAATAAACATCATGATTATACTTTTCTGTGATACTGTAATACGCACCTATATAAATATTTCTAAAAAACAAATAGCCTAACTAGTTAAAGTTACATTTTAACAAAATGAGTTATTAATATACGAATACGGTTGACTTATGAAGTGAGAATTTGTTGCGATACCAAAATTATAATTTGATCATTGAAATAAAACGCTACCTCGCGGTGGAAGTATCGTCAGTTAGGTTAGGTTAGGTTAGATATGCGAACGTGACGGAATTTTTCTTCTGTCCGGTAGTGGGTATAGGTCGTACGCGGGTAAACGACGATCCGGACATGAGACAGTATATATTTAAGTTTAAATTTGTTTTATTTTAACAAAGTACTTCCGTGTATCTATATTTATTATTTACTTTGCATTTTAAAGTATAGTTACAATACTTTTCTGTTTATTTGAATTCCATTTGAAAAAGGTTAACTATTAGTAATGTCGAGGATTTAAGGAAATAGTGATACAATATTACCGACTCTTACTTTAAACTAGTTATTTAAGGCTTTTTAGATTTTCATATAGCGGAAGTTTATCGGTAAAAAGTGCGTATACAACGTTATATAATATAAAATAAAAAGTATATAATCAAACATATGGGAAAGTGAGATAATAAAATAAATTTAATCGAGTAGATAATTTTTATAATAATATTTTTATCAAATTGAAAAATATTTATTAAATTAGTTAAGTAATGAGTAATAACTTATTAGAGTAAATCAGTGTTTCCCGACCTGTTGTGGGCCACTCATACTACCCGTAGGTCGGGAATCACTGGACTAAATTACAACTGTCACATTTCGAAAAATTATAAAATTATTTTGATTCGATTTACACTCGAACTTTTTGAATAAAATGTTAAATTAGACGCTTTTCGAGGGATATTATAACTCAAAATAAAATTATTAAACGAAGCTGCTGGTAGTAATGGACTATGATTATAATATAAACATGAAGCATTGGTATCGATAGGAGAGAATGGTTTTTGACACATCTTATAACATAATAACTATTATGACAACATATTAGTTTAACACGATAATATAATACTACGTATAATAGGTACTAACCTAAATAATATATAATATGGACTGAGCCACAAAGCGATAATAACGATTATGTGGTCGTGGACATAATTAATTATTCCTTCGCAGACCTGCCCATCATCGCCACTATACCGTTATAACAATATATACGCTTGCAATATTCTCAAGTGTCCAACTGCGGCGTTTTGAATAATGACAATTATTTGCTCAAGTCGTTGATGTTCATCCCCACGGCTGCCGAAACGTACCTCGAACTGATGTTAACTACGCCTCGAATAGCAGCGGGCGCCAGCATTATTCATACCTGTATAATGTAATATACGCGTCACGTTATTACTATAATAATAATAATAATTATTATTATTTAGACATCATATTATAATGTTATCATATGAGCGTATACATATCGCGATGTAATGATTATTTTGCGAGAACTGTTTCCACTCACACACGTATGTGCTAACCGCAAACTCCGTCAACCCAAAATCATCACCGTAACGTTGTGGATATCATATAATAATAATAATAATAATAATATGGCGTTTCCATTAGGTTTGACGGTGAAAAGCAATTTTGAACACCGTGCAGGGTCACGTCGTCCGGTCTAGTCGACGAATGGCTTTTTTTTTAGAGAAAATTGTATCACCCAAAGACTACAACAGGCGTCGTAAAAATGTCGTCCGCCGTAAGCATAATATTATTTAAGGTAACGTCATAATTATAATAAACAATTAAAATACATTTTTTGTTCGACGATAATTTCGAATCATTGAACACTGTTGTATACAAAACAACATTAGGTGAAATCCCTTTATAGATGGTAAGCCTTTGGTTTTAATTTAATCACAAGTGGGTGCGAGTGATAACAATAACGCCTGACTGATAACTAACAAATAAAATTGTAAAATTAATTTTTAGCTTTTACTGCAAACACAATCAATTAACCTATATACAGTTTAGTATATGATATAATTATATGAATCTATAAAAGTATCATTCTTTTTTAAATATTATTAAATTTTCTACAATAGCCTAATATTGAACTCATAAAAATTATCAGTGTTCTATACAATTGGTAGCTTTAAAAATATTCGTTTTATCAACGTAAAATGCATACGGTATTGACAAATTTGTAACTCGTATAACCTAAAGGTTATTTAATTTAAAGTAGCTCTACTTTCTAAGATTGTATTTTAAATACTCATCACCAATACAATTTTTATAATTCAATAGTCAAATTGATTTTTCGTAGTTAAAATAAAATAAATTGTTCACTAGTTAATTTAATTCTATAAGTGCCGATTGTTGTGTACATTAAGTTTGTCAAAATTAATTGTAGAACTAAAAAATTGATACGAAACCAGTTAATTAGGGTTACACAATGTTAAACTGAACGATTTTCTATTACAATGAATAATCAATAGGTAAGTATAAATTGAATATTAAATTAATTAGAAGTCGATACATATAGCAATATAAAAATAGTCAATATTAATTTGAATTATTCTATATAATTTATTAATTTTTTTTTCTTTAAAAAAAAATATATAATTCCCCTAAGTAGATACGAAAAATACGCCCCTGTAGACGCAAAAAGATATGCCACAATATTCTCGAATTTCTTTTTCTTACGTAAACGCCAGCAGCCTTTTAATCAACTCCATGGTAACGATGTACAGATTCGTTTTTCCAAACAGCCAGACCGGTATCTCGTTTCCACATAATTTATCACCCAAATCTGTGTAAACTTCGCAATTGTAAATTTAAAGGAAACAAATTACCATCCAACGAGCCAATGTGATTATTATTTTTATTTTAAAATTATAATTATATGCGGAAGACATTATTTCCCTTCGTTATTTTTTGTTTCAAATACCTATTATATATTATTACAGTAACATTAGTAACACAATACAAAACATCATAATATACGGCTTAGATTAGAATTCAGAAGTATTATAATATTAAGTATTAAAACGTCCCAAATAATTATTTTATGGTTCGGGCTGGTGATTTTCATAACATCGTGTCTCTGAATAGATAACTTCTCGAAATAATAGGAGATGAAACATCAATGTCGACTCGAGAAATGTCGTCTTAAAATTAACGAGCGACAAACTTTCAATATTCAAATTACCTTTTGGACACTCGAACCTAATTCACTACACGATGATGAGTTTTCGGCGATTATACAGTGTGTACAGTGTAATTAATTACCTCTCGAAGGTTACACTATACGTTTTATCGTTGGTTACGGTTAAAGTTATATCATCAAGACGGTCTTATTCAGATGAGTAATCATCTTTGAGAAACTTCGCAGTTGTTGTGATGTTGATCATATTTACGCATTTATATTAAAAATTATTGATATAATATATTATAGATTGTAAATCACGTTCATAAGACTTATGAAACGATAGATAAAATAAACTGTTTATTATATCTTAATATAGAGTAAATAAGTAAATGTATAATTGAAATATTTACCCCGATACGTTATATTTAAAATTAAAAAATACTGAATAAAAAACAAAGTATTTATACTTTGATGCTAAAAATAAATAATAGAGAAATCATCCTTTGCCTTCACTCAACTAAAACAATATAATATATTTAATTAACATGTACATAATATTATGTATAATATCCAATAAATAAATTTACATTGATACATTTCTATGCTATGATGCTCTTATATAGACATGCGCTAAATATTTAAAAGGTTTTATTAATAATTATTTAATATATTGGAAAATAATGTATACTTTTTTCAACCTTTTTTTTAACTAATATTTTAAATACAAAATTATTTTTAAAAAGCCTAATCTAACAATAAAAACAATAATGATGACAAGATTACGACATGACGTAATAATGTAATATTACGACATATATGATATTATGGTTGAAGTGTGGTTTATGGAAAGCTTTGGGATAATTATTTGATAAAACAACCAATCTTTAGTTATATGGTTAACCATTATTCTATATTATATATGTATATACCTATTAATATAAAAGTTAAAATATATATATAAATCTAAAATAATAATGTAAAATTTTATTTTGTCAGGCAATTCTGATTTGCTTTTTGCAAGGTAGAAGAATTTAATTTAGATTTTCATACAACTTGTTGTAAAAGGTGATTTGTAAAGACTTACAAAAATCAGTAACGAATTTAAACGGCAATGAGATTACATTGATATTACCAGAAAATCGGATGAAAATTATAATCTGTCAATTAACTTTAATGCTTCAGGTACTATGTCGAAGAAAAGATTTGGACATGCTTTCATACCAACAGAGCTAAAAATGGCTTATACACATCGAAATGAATATTAAGTTTAAATTAGTTATAAAGAATCGACGGACAGAAAATATTTATTATATTCATTGTTTTAGATGATCGAAATATTATAATGTTATATTATGTGGCTTGATAGTTTGAACTCGTAGCCTATTTTAGCTAGGTGGCTAGATCAGATGGACAGTCATACAATTTTTGAAAATAATTAATGGATAATATTAAAAACTCACTATAAACTATCTAAGATCAGTATCATCGTTATAATTACAATTAAAAATGTACTACAACATTAGGTATACATTATGAAAAATATAATTAAAAATAATTTAATCTATTTCATTCCGGCTCATGTGAAGTTTTCGTTGGTACCTCACACAGAAGTTAAGGAATATTAAAAACTAATCAAACACGATATATATAAAAAAGGTACCTAATTATAATATAAAATATAATTTAACGTAGTCCGTTTATAGATCATGAAAATGAATAACGATCGTCAATTTAAAAGGGGCATATTATATAATATGATAACTATAACTAATTATGAAAAATTTTAAAATTATTATTGTTATTTTTTACACATAACATAATGTTTATATGATAATTATTATGACAGTGTGTTTAAAATGTAATTAAAATTAATTATATTTCGTCCTGTGGATATCTATTTATGAGTTTTATAGTATATAATAATATTTATTACGGTGAATGTACAGTTAATAAATATATACATTTTAAGGTTACAATAGTAATACAGCCAAAGACTTAATGAAAGAAATAATGATGCGAAGACGTATCAAACAAAATAAATAAACTTAAACCTAATAGTAACAAGTTGTGTAGTAGATTTAATACTGAAAGATGGCCGTGGAAAAGAATTCAAGTGAAATTGGATACATTATGAGAAGAAAGAAACTACCGGACAACAGAACAAATATATTACATCTTATGAAAAACAACCTTTTCTCTTTTAAAAAGACATTGATTCTTTTTTATGTCTTTTTGAATTACAAATAAATAAATATAATTTTACATTATTTAAGCGGTCATGGTAGGCTAACCAAACCTAACCTACATTTCGAACAAACTCACGTATACAATTATGTTTATATAGTTCGATAGAAATTCTACGATTTAAAAAGTGAATCATATTCGTTAATACGCTTTTCATAATTTTGGTTAAACAATTAATATTTTTAAAAAGGCGATCTGTGAATAAATGTTAATAAAATATAAAATGTATGCCATGCTTCAAACTTATTTTTTTTCACTGAGGATACTTAAGTACCTTATATATAACATAAGTAAACGATGACACGATATTATATTCTATAGTATGAAGTCTAAAATATTTCAAGTTAATTAAAACCAATTAAATACAAATAATACAATATATATATATTATCTCAAACGTGCTTTTCTAACATTAATTTATTTCAGACCATTTTCATAAATAAATTGATACAAAATAGTACTCCTATTAATATTACAATAACACAATGTTTTATTTTTTTATTCCACGAAACTATATGTTTTTTATTATTTGTGTTTAATGTTTTGATATTTCGTTCAGTTGATGTCTAATTCATAATTATATAATTTGTTATTAAAAAACCAATTTTGATTTACAGTTAACAATAAAAAAAAGTAATTAATGTCTATATAGAAAGTATAAATTAGTATACCAAGTATTGCCCATTATTTTTTGTATCTACCTAACGTCAAAAAAAAAATTTTTCAGCGTTATTCCTAGAAACTTAAATTACAAGATCCAAACAATTAAATATTTTAAAAGTGGCAAGAGAAAAATACTCAAAATATTTACTTATAATTGCTTTCATTACGAGTATATAATACGAGCACTGCACAAAAACGAATATAATGAAATGGGTTTTTATTTAATTATACATTTTAGTAAAATAAAATCGTTATCGTCTTTATACTCCTATACCAATCCCGAACCAACATCAAAATCGAGTATTTTTATTATATTTTACATAAATATTGACACAAAATATTTAAGACAAACTAAAGTAAAGTAATAAACTAAGTATGATTGTTAAATTTTAATGTTTTTTTTTATCGGAAATAATAGAACTTTCATATAAAATGATTGTTAAACAAAATATATGACATTTTTACTTTACAATTATATCAACTTTACTAAAAGTTTATTAAAAGTAATATTATAAGAGTATCAATTTCTTTAAATGCCTCGCTATCATTAATATAAATACAGGTACCAATAAAAATACATGTTATAAACATTGAAATATTATTTTTTATGCTATTTTTATATTTTAAATTTAATTACTTAAATTCATAAAATATTACTATTGTATTGCACCATTAGCATATTTTTACTAATACGAAAAGCAAATTATAAATATTTATAATATTAATTCCATTTAAGCCAATTAAGTACTTTTATAACTTTATTACAGATTATATCTCATTTCAGTGATATTATTATGTTTTGAAATAATACCATTACCTGTTTTTGTTGATGTCGCTAGGTTTTGTATTCAGATATAAAACATTTTTGTTATAATATTGTTTTGATAAATGATTGTACCATGAATATCCTATAAAGTGTCTGCAAATGACGGGAAACATCTCCTACAGAATTTCAATTTACAATTTCAGTTGTATGGCTTGGAAGTTATGCATGGAAAAAATTTAGAAGAAAGAGAATGTGTCTTTTTAAAAATAAAATAATAAATTGAAGAAAAAAACAGAAATTCGAGGATTAAAGCAAATATGTATTGTTTAATAATATGATAGGTAAGAATTATAAGAATATAAGGTGTTTTTTTTGTTTACACAATATATTACAATATAAAGGATGCCAAACAAACCTTTTGAATATTTATTTTGTAGAAAAATATTAATTAAATTACTTATTCTAAAACACAAAATTATAAAAGTAGGTACGTGAGAACTTAAACATTAAATTCATCTACAATGATAAACAGTAACTATACGGCTAAACGGCTATACACATTATTTACTCATAACGATGGTTGTATTTTTTTTAATTTAAATAATTATATTTAATGTTTAATTTGTGTAATAAATTGAGCGTAAAACTATAATCCACTATACTCAATTAAATTTTTAAAAACATTGTTAATACGTGTTGACTAAATTTTTGTTGAACTCGCCAAAATACAATTATTTTAAATTATGTTGTAAAAATTATATATTTAAAACACGAAGAATAACAAAAATAGTTATCGTTTTGTGATTCAAAAATTTTATTCGTGTGGGTCTAATATAATTTAACGTATATTTTTATATTCTATAAACATATTAATATTTTCAAAGTATTTTGATGAATTATGCTATTCTTTATTTACTTTATACTTACAATGTGCGGAATATTTTCTTATATCAAAAACCTATTCACCCATCAATTTAAAAGTTAATAACAATAATATCATATGAAATATATATGCACCAATGTAAAGAATTCGATGTTCTTGGTAAATATGCTTTCAACTTGCCGTATGTCTAACTCCAAGATAAATTTACAATAAAATATATGACTTCACAGACCGCCTCCGCTTAAAATATTTTTTTGTATAGATACAACAGTTTATGATTTAAATTTAATATTATAATTTAATTCAAATTAAATATATTCATTTCACTGAGTGAGGTACCTACATTCGCCACCTATCAGTATTGCAGAGCAGTACCTACTTTTCCAAAAATCTATATTAAACATAATACACACTGATCAAAACTACTTGGTAAAAAAAATAATCATTTATAGAAATTAATTACTTTGTCTTCGACGATTTGAAAAATGTATATACTATAAAGTGACTCCTTATTTTATTAAAAAAAAAAAAAAAGTAAAATAAGTCGATATTACAGTTAATATCCTATTCGTGAGATTATATATTATTGAGATTAATAATAATTTAAGAAGTAATAAAATTTTTTTTATATAGCAGATATTGTAGACTGTAGAGAAGACTAATCAATATTAATGTATTATTAGTTTTATCAAAAAAATTACCCAACATAACACTATGTTCATTTCTCTTTTTTTATATTGTTGAATGAAAATATATATAATATATAAATTAGGTGCACGTGTTCAGAGTGAATGTAATAGAAAATCATTACATTACAAAATCGATTTTAAGACTTTAAAACTTACATTTTTTTTACCGTTTTTTATACTATTTTTATCTCTAAAATACAATCGGTACTTTTACAATGTATTTTAAATTTTAAACTTCTAAAATATGTTTTATCAATATAAATAATACTGTTTTTAGATTTTTTTTTAAAATCTTCATAAGAAATATTTAGTTGGTATCAAAAAAATAACCTAAACTTTTAATATAGTTAAACTCGTAATTTATAATTTATAATGATTACAACTTATATTGATGCCAAAAATCTAAAAACTAAAACATATATTATAATAAGCCTATTTAGTTAATATTTTCGAAGAATGTTTCAGTATAAATAATAGTAATAAAATTAACAGTTATAACGCATTTATAAATTAAATTAATGAAGTATAGTAAGCAAATAAGTCAGATATGTTTTATGTCGAAATTATGATTTGTCATTCTGTAAAATGGACAATATTATTATAAAATGACATTATTGTAAATCACTATATTGAAAACACATAGCCCTTAAATTTTTTATACTTAACTATTATATTATTTTATTCTTATCATTTTTATTTTAAAAGAAATTAACATATATGTATCATCATCTATGAAACTATGAAAGTAAAATGTGCATTTTATTGTAACGGTGATATTATATCGTGTAATTTATATCACACGCACACACACATTTATAAATTAACCTTTAATACTTTTAGAATTTAAAATAATTATCATTGAATAAATGTCGAGTTTCAATCAAAATATGATAATTTTAATCTAAAATAAACTTTCCGTTAAACTTCCATTTGAAATCTAAAGATAAGGTGAATCAACATTTTTGCTCATTAACGTTTAATATACATAGTAATATACCTTTATTTACTATAATTTATATATTAAGATAAATTTAATTTAATTTTGAATAAATATTTATATTATTTTAAATTACAATTATTATTCAAAATATTCAAATATTATCTATATTGTCTATTATACTACCAATATTTTGGTAAATAGATTGGTACTCATTTGAGGGAAAATATTCCCTGAACAATATTTTTTTGAAATTTATTGTTGTTGTTGTTCATTTTTTTTTATTATGTGTATAAACTAATGTAGTAATATTGTAGTAATAGATGTCATAATGCTAAATAGTAATCTCTCTATTTTAACTTAAAATTTCACTGAATACTATATTTTTTAAAAATTTTACAGACTATTCATCTACCTGTTGAAATAAGAACTTGTAACCAACTTTTTTTTTCACATAGGTACGCTTACATAATACATACATATATTACTCTCATATTATCTAACGTTAGTCCATATAATGCAATAACCATACTTTCGGGATGTGATGTATAAAAGTGTCCTTTTAGTTTTAAAAACCTACAAGCACTTAATTTTCATTTTTTTTCTCTCCAAACCATAAATCCGACACGATAATATAGAGTAAAATATTGTTAACGTTGTATCATTTCGTGTGGACGTTAACGAAGATTTAAAGCACATCCTGAAAGATAAACTCGGCTAATAAAGTAGCATTGCTGACGTCTGTTGCATAACTTTAATGTTGACAAAGTGTTTGGGGACACGAAAAAAAAATAATGCGCCAGACGGTCGCGATGAAAAAAATAAGTTCTAACACAAGGAGTCACGTAAACGGATTTTATTAATCCATTCGTCATTGCACAATTCCTTAAAATATAAACTCGTTGTCAAGACTATAACAACACGGTTAGTATTTGATACACATCGCATAGTTTGGCTAATTTAGTTTGCAGATATAATAAATAATATAAGATACCTATATTCAATGATAACTACCTATGAGCTCGTATTGCGTTTTACTCGGGAGTAAATACAGAATACATAGAAAAATGGCGTATTGTTGCAAATATTATTGACACCAATAATCCTTATTTTATAATTTTAAATCATTATATATAGCAACTATCGTTAATTATAAAATCAATATATCTGCATTTACAGTATACTTGAAGTAGGTATTACGTTTGGGGTTTGGTGAAATTTTTTAAACTAAATAATACATATACTATTGCTGTATTATAACTGTAATCTGTTAATATAATTAAAAAAATTACATTTAAAAATTAAATATACTAAAAAATTAAAAATAGGGAATGTTAATTACACATATTATAATGACTTTTACGAAGCACCATATTGTTTGTTATGTCATTTATTTGGTCTGTTCGGTACAATAGGCAAACTCTTTTAACAAACGATATAATAACAATTAATATATCTAACGTTGTTATATCTATTATTTATGCACATGCAATTACACACTCATTAGGCACAAATACTCGAATTTAGTGTATTTCAACTCTACTGATTATACTCCTTAAAATAAATAATTTCTCACAAACGATTTATTTTAATAATTTAAACATTGTGACAAATATCCAAATTTATAGAGTCCGGTGAATCAAAACGATAATAGTATTATTTCGATGAAAATCATTATCATTATTTACCTTTCTGTTTTTCTTTATGATTTGTAGTTCAACAAGAGCTAATATACCTGAAAAGTAATGTTTAAATCGTCCGATAAAAATAAAGGTTTTATTAAATAATATTTTATAAGTTTGTATACAGTCATGCAGACTAGGAGTAAGTACTCACTTAAATTATTTAATAAAAACATTATTTTATTCTGGACATTTAATTAGTGAATTTATTGTATATTTTTTAGAGTACATTTAATTGCCTTATATTTTTCATAATTTAACGATAAAACGTGTAGAGAAAAACGGTTTTATTTTTAATTATGTCTTGGATACAATTCATATTTAGTATTTTTGGCGTTTAAAAAGTTATTTTAACATGTGACGTTTGAGAAAAAATGACAAAAACATTTCCAACTATTATCTTAGTTTTATTTTTTGTTTTTTACTAACTCATGCTATAATATTTTTAATTGCCAATTATTTTCATTTCATATACGACGCCAATTGTTGCAGTATTGTAATCTATTGTTTGCTTTTTATAACGGTATTTAAAAGTTGGATTATTTGACCAGATGTGAAAGCTGTTTTATCTCTTTCATTAAATTATTTACTAAATGTACCTTTTGGATAAAATGTACATACAGTTTCAATATGAGTTATATCAGTATAATTCTGCCACGTCAACTGTCAGTAGAATCGTTTCAGTTTTAATTGCGATTATAAACAAGCCGTTTTTAATAAAATTAAACTCGAAATACCTTTTGAAGTGAAACCGGCATGCATAAAAGTAATTGCGATTTTTTTTAAAACATTGGCTGTTACAAATATTGATCATGATTTACAATTTTTTTTTTTTTTTTAAGTGTTTAATCCCAGTTTTGTTTGAAGAATAATTAAAACCGTATTTAATTCCTGTTATAGATGTATTGTAAATTTTCAATCCCAATGCAAAACTATACCTAAATAAACAACATTATAACTTAAAAACCTGTATAATCAATATTCAACAATACAACAGACAACAATATTCTTACTTACCGTATCTTATTTACAGTTTACCAGCCACATAATATCAGTTATATTACAACGTTATCATGTCGTGTCGTACAAATATTTTTCAGTCGATTTAATACAAAATGTTCGTTCTAATAAGCCGGCTACACAATATTATGTATGTATATAATATTTTAGAAATATTGACCTACAAGTCACCATGTGTCACACTGTAATAATATACGTGCAGGTATTGTGTATAGGTGTGTTATGCGCGCGTCTCCCCGGGCCGATTAATTGTTCATTTACCGGGCAGGCGACCGCCCGAGGACGTTACGCGATTAACTCAACGCGCGGCCTTAATTACCGTTCGCAGATCTGGTCGGCGAATCTAATATTTCGCGGCTGTCCAGCTTAATTGGATTCCCGGGGGCTTAAATCGAAATTAGCCCACGATTATTCCAAGAAAATGTCTAGCTCCGTCGGGGCTTAATTGTATACCGGACGTTATACACCATCTATACACACAAATGCACAAATTGCATTGTGAGTGAGCTTAAATTTTCTCCCATTTCCCGTTCAAACGTGCATTGTAATGAGCAGTTTGTAAGTTGTAATCACTTTTCTAATGGTAATATTATTCATTGTAGAAGTACCATATAAACTTTTAAAATTAAAAAACAAGTGATTGTTTAATTAAAAAAGAAAAAAAAATATCAAACTCGAAACTATTAACTTCTTAATTTATGTAAAATATCATATCCGTATACAAAGGTATAATATTATGAAACAATTTGTATTTATTTATTTTTTAATTATAGCTAAAACTCAAAGCTGTATCCAGTTTACCCACCGTTTAATAAATAATATATGTATATAGTATATACATTATACACCCGATTTCAAAAGGTTAACTTATTGAAAACTTGTACATTTCCATACATAATTACGAAGACCTTCTATAAACAAAAACTTTTACGCAACACGTGTTTAGCAACATGTGTTTGTTCAATGAGATTTTTATTAATTTTAATTTATATTGTGACTTTTTTGTATTTACTTTAAGTAACGTTTAATTAAACTTGAGAATTTACAATAGCATTTAATGAATTATTCACTTAATATGTATCTAAATGGGTTTTATTAATATTTTATTAATTATTATGACACTTATAATTTTACATTAGTTCTGAAATTTGAAAATTATTCTTAATTTTTTTCATTTCTACAATACAAAAACAACAATATATTGTGACTCTGACACAAATGTTTTAATTGGTATACCTACTGATTAAATAATTGTATATATATATTCTTCTTATATAAATTCTTAATCAAAATTTAAAATATATATATTTTATCATTTAATTATTATTTCAACTAGCAATCTATAAATGCATTATAATATAACGCCATAATCATAAACTAACTAATTCAATTATGTTTAAAATGATGGTTAAAATATTCCTATAAAAGTTACCCACTCGTAAAATAAAGGATATGTGTTTAAATATAAAAATATTTAGGCTTGTTGTTTTAAACAGTTTAAAATTAAGTTGAAAAAACAATTTAAAAAAAAAAATGTACCTAGTATTTTAGGCATTAAAATTAAATCAAAAGAACAATAATAAAGCTAAATATGTCCTGGAGGCAGTGGTGTGTCACCTTAACATCATGAATATAAATGGTGTTGGATAATACTTTAAGCGTATATTTACCTGGCAATACCCTTTAAATTTAAGGAGATTACTGACTTGACGTGTACAAATTTAGGCAACGAGAATAGAAAATGATGGGTAATAAGCAATTTTACGTTATATCAAATAATAAAATAAATTACAAAATCTACAATTCCTATTTATAAGTAAATAAATTATCATAATGAGTATGACTTATTATATATTACGTATTAGAATATTACACTATTACATATAATATTATACACACCTATTACCTATACGTATATAGATTATTTTTAACTTAAAATTTAAAATTATATTATAAACCATATATCGCTAATAAAATGTTTGGGTTATTTTAAAATAAAATGATACCAGAAGTATGTTTATGTTAATTATTGGACAAGCGTATATATATATATATTATAATTCAAGATATTATGAATTATGCAACATATTTAATTATATCGTTTTATATCTTCCTTCAGTCTTTAAAACTATTTTAACTGCATATGAATGAAAAATGTGAAAATCTAGCAAAAAAAGAGAGGGTCCTAAATCTATCATTAACACAATATACACGTAATTTGCTTCATAAAAAAAATATTTTCATTTGATTTCAAAAGATATACACACACACTAAGCAGCACTTGGGTTAGTTTTGTCCCGATAATAAAAACCAGATTTTGAAATAGAACAAACTCCGAAATATCAAAGAGCTCCGCGTTAAGCTACCATTAGTTGGCCCATCCAATATACGAGCTTGCTTAAGCTTCCGTCTTCGGATCCACATCAACCAACACACCTACTTGCTCGAGCGGGAAGGTGACACGGATGTGTGATTCCATCGCACATATTGTGCAAACGAATGCTTAATGAACCATTTCCCATGATTGTAAGTCGTAACATAAAGATAGGCTGTCAGGACAGTCGTCCGTGATGGTCGCCCGATAAAATCTCACCAACTGGAACCAACTCCGCAGTACAAATCAATGTACATCTTATCGCAGGAATATAATAAAAATAAGTTATAGATAATAACGAAATCTTGGGTTTCATAACTACTCTACGAGGTAGTGTCATCGTGTGTACTGTTTCAATAATATTAAACGTCGAGTACCTATTGACTTTAGCACAGAGCGATATTACAGGCGTTATTTAACTAGAAAAAAAATTCGAAAAAATCCCGAAGTACCTAACCTAACTTTTTCGTAGCTAATCATTCGTGATAAATGATTTATTTACCGTAATAATCTGATGAAATATTACCAGCTAAAATATATTCCCAATTATATCATTTTTTTTCTTCGCATTATCGTTGTTGCACTACACTGCCGCTTCCAATAAAAGTAATACACTGTTTCTCCTCCAACTTACATATGAATGTTCCCGATCCATAGTTATTTTTAAAACCATTAAATCGAGTTTATATTATCCCTCGAGCTCGGTACTGTTTTTTTCAGTTTTTTTTTTTCACAGAGGATGCTTTGTTTTCTTAGACTTTATCGTGTATTTCTTTTTTAATGCCAATATCGTTCGCGTACCGCTAATCCGAATTTGCCAGTGTCGATTTTATAGCATTTGAAACGCACACATCCCTATAGTAATATTTTTCTTTTTATTTATTTTTATTATCTGTAGTCTAGCTCATTACATTTTATCGTCGCCCTACAGCCGTCAGCTCGCCGAAGGGTGTTCGACAAAAAACAATAAGCATGGCGCTACACGCAGTAAATCCAATTACCTTGGCGTATACAATACCATTTCTCTCAATAAGTATTTTTTCCGTTTTGATAAATTCCGAGACAAGACAAGTTTATTTTAAAAATTCACGTTTTAAAAATTAGTTTACTTACAATGAAAATAATATGATCTTAAAACTTTTTACTTTTTTAGTTTAAATTATACACTATTTTAAGTCGAGTTGAACAAGAAAACTTGTTCTCGGATAACGATTTATTTTACATGTTTTCAAGTTCTAAACTGCATATTTGTTCGGGTTTTATCGAAGAAAAATAAACGTGTAAAACCTTTGATCTAAAGTATGCTTTCTACCATAATTTTAAAATAAAAATATCTTTCGAATAATGCAAATTGTTTGTTTGCATTTATATAACTAAAAAATTTAACCCAAATAAGCAAATTTCGCGTTTACTAAAATAATATGGTGGTTATACTCTAGTGGATTCAAAATATCAGGTGCATTCTATAAATTTACATTTTTCCATTACACTTTATTAAATGGTATCATAACAATTTTAACGTGTTATATTTACCAGAGTGCACATTTTAACTTCTTACATTTCTAAATGCTTAGCATTGTTTTAATTTTAAAACAATATTATATTCTTAATTCATTTATCAGTTCCTCCCGAATCATTAAACACGCCTCATATATCTTCTTGTTTGTTTACCGTCCGTGATTTATTGGGACATAATATTGTACACGATAAACGGTCTTTAAAAGAGAAAAAAATTATTTTTTCATTAAACAACTACAATGGATCAAACATATTTTCGATGAACAATATTATGTTCCGACTCACTGGACCATATATCAATTTATATGATTTTTATGTTGTGTTCATACGTATTAATAGTATAGTGTATCCTTTGATCATTATCCTGTGTTTATTTTACGTCCAATAAATAATACAGTACAGTAATGTATATAAGTACGAATGTTTAGTGATCAATATGACATTTTAATATTATATGATACATTTTATACTCAGTTTTAAATTATAAAGTATTTAATTTATAATCTATGGTGTATTTGTAAATCTGGAGCCTAATAATAAAACTGGTCAGTTGTTACTATTCGTTATTTTCAATGATGAGTGTGACACTTCAAGTGGTTACGATAAGGTCTAGTTTATAAGTACTTGTATAACTTTTTTTTTCGTAATATAATAACTAAAAATTAACTTAGTTATTTTAAGACTTTTATATCTATTATAGGTCCAACAAGCCGTTCTGGGTACGGCATACTTCAATATTCACTGATCACGTTAGAATAATTTTTAGAAATTAGTTTCAGAAATTTATTTTAAACTAAATAAAATTGTAGAAGAAATTATTTTCATTTAACGAATCAGATAATTTTAGCTTAACAATAATTGTGACATTACTACAAGTGTCCTATTAAAATACCATTATCCGTTATTTCTAACTCTGCACGTAATTAATAAAGCATATCACCGACAAACAATCGCATAAAAATTATCTGATACTATAGTTGTTAGATTTGATAAACCAAAAATACAAGTTACTTAAAATTCCGATCTTAAAAATGTGTAAGGATTTATTCTCTCTAACCATGATTTCAAGTTGTGTACAAAACCATATTATGCAAAATTCAAATGTAAAAACATATTTGCTTGTATAAAGCAAAGGCATATCATTTATATTTAGACCTCAATTTTATTTTATCATAAATTTTAATCTGTAAAAAAGGTAACCTTATACTTGTATAAGTATTAGGAATTTCAGTATTGATAATATTTCATCATAGATATAATTTTTATTGCTCTTTTCTGCTCTGAGATTTTAAATTACGTTTGAATTCGAGTATTTAAGTTCACAATGTTTATTATAGTTTTTTTTCAATATTAATTGAATGAAGTAAGCTAGCTTGAAATGTGTTTTAGACACATATCCATTGCATTAAAGTATATTGACTACCAAGCACTAATATTATATTGCATCGACCAAATGAACAAATTATTTTTGAATAAATGCGTAATAAGTTGAAATGTGCATTAACCTCGACTTTATGTATGTAAATATATAATATATACATATATAGGTTGTAATTTATATATAACTTTTAAATAATAATATTGCAAAGACGCATCGTTTTCGGAAGAAATAAAACATGAATATAACATAAATAATTATGAATAACGCCTATACGGATAAGAGTATTGTAACGTCGTCGTTTTAAATGGTCAAAAAGGGCAAAAAATGGCGAAAAATAAATCTGCCCGCGCATCGAGAACAATCTAATGGAATATCACGCGTACTGACTTCCTGCGGATCCCTAAAAGAGCAATACACATTATGTCGAAACAAAACATAATAACAGCGATAGATAATAGTATACCTACGTATAATATTTAGCCATATCGTGTATAGAACAACAAACGTACTTACCGCGGCTTATCGATGAGAAATATATAGGCAGTGTATATAATATAAGTACGGTTGTTTCGATGCGTGGATTAACCAAATCCGCCGGTGGCAATGGCCGGGCCCGTACTATCCGCATAACGATCGCTGCAATGCGTGATTTTCGAAATATTAGGGTACGGTGTGTGTATAGGTGATAATAATATATTTTACGACGTGCAGTGCGGTGCGGCAGCAGTATATGGAACGGCGGTGTACGCACACACCGCGAAAACCCTCCTAACACTGTCATGCCAGTTACATAAACAGTCGTCTTGGAACCCGAGTCGGGACATTTATGCGGTGTACCTGCCTATGTATGCAATATAATGTATATTATTATACCGCGTATGGACACCATATATACGCGTAGGGCAGTGTATAAGGTGGGTACAATGCAATATGTACAATAGGCGTCCTTAACCCGGGCCGGTGTGTAACGCACGTATACTATAGCCTATAGTAATATAGTGTACGGTATATTCAATTATACGCGCTATGCGGACGCATACGGATTTCCGGGCATCCCGTGCACCCGGCGCCACGTGACCGTGTACACACACGCGCGGTATCGTTGGTTTGCATATACAGAGACGGCGATGGCGCGCAAGATCTGACAGCCGATTCGCGTGTGCCTGCTGTTTACGGGCGTGCGATGTTTGCAGAGGTCCGTCTACCCGACCGTACACGCTGTCAATAATAATAAAAATGAAAAATTCCTCGACGCTCTACCGCGCCAAGAACCCGTAAAGTAACCGATTCGTAACGATTTGTAACACACGACACTCGCCCCTCCGCGGTAATCTGATTTCTGATTCGAGCACGCGTGTGCCGGAATCTCAAAATACTCCGAGTGCGAAAAAACGACTTTCGAAGAACTGTATACGTACGCTGTCCGGAGTTCGCTGCGAGACGGTCAGTAGTTGATATTGTCGTGCGTCTAACGTTCTAATGTCGAAATACAAATTAACCCCTAAATGACGAATTTTCCGCGTATGATCTATTTCGTTTGGGTTTAAGATGCGACGAGGAATGACAGTGTACTAATATATCCTCCGGAACACGTCAGTTCCGCGCACGTGACTATACGTGCTGCATCGTACAAAATATAATTTACTATTACTATTATGTTTTCGTAAAAGATATTGGTAGCGTGGTTCACATGGATATGACGTTGTAACATTTTGTAGCTTAATAGGTAGTGGGCATCAGTGAACTCAGATGAATGTCTTATTATGTATAATGTTAATGTAGTACAATATATTATGTGTATTATGTATACATAGTGAAAGTCATTAGGAGTCAGAGACGGGGACAACGGCCAACGAGGGTCGTGAGAAATAGGGGAGAGACTGCAAAAGAACGTGCTATTTGAGTGGAGATCATATCGGAAACTACGCGAGATAGTTGTCGAGACCGTTTATTATTATTCGTGTGGTAAGGGATGATGTCCGCTGCAAAAGAACAAACGCGGTAGTTCCATCTCTTCTGAACTACAAATACGAACGAAACGAGACGAACCGATGAATAATAATTTGACGACATTATTATTATTATTATATGAATAATTCATGCGTATAACCTGTCAGGAAGTTCTGTTTTGAATAATGACGAATGTAATAATAACTCGAACATGTGTATTATGTGTTATAAGAATTGACTTGTGTCACGATGATAATTTATTTCAAATCACGTTCATATAGTTTGATAATATATTGTAAATAATATTATATACGAATATTATAAGTATTGGTATATATTATTATTGTTCTTAAACGTAGCAGTTATAGTTATAAATATATAATAATTTATTATTAATATTGTATAATATTAATACAATATACTTACAGTAAAATACATTGCGTTGCATTGAGTCCAATGTATATTATTATATGTGCACTGAATTTAATAATACATTCCTTAATTAATATCTACACATATTATACTCATAGGCACATTACTAGTTAACAATAGTATCGTTACAGTTACAATTTATAATAATATTATAATGCGCATTGTAAATTGTATACAATTTTATATTAATATGAAGTTATATAATTTATTGTTCGCCAAAAAAATTATATATATATATATATATATTTATGAATATCGTACATGTTTTATATGAGTAATTATAATAATATTAATTATAATAAATTTATATTTTATTAATACATATAGTAATACGCATCTATATGTGGCCGTGTAATTATTCAAGTACATCCGTATGCGATACAACTAGATATTCTATAAAATGAAATATTGTCAGAAATAAGTAAAATTTGACAATTATGTACTATTAAATAAATTGCATGTTTTAGTTTTATACTTACATACGGAAATTGGAAGTATACGGTTTTGAATTAAGTAACATAATTTGCTTTTGCAGGTAATGAATAATACTATTCTGATCAAATCAGGATAGAAGTTGAGAGTTAAAGATTTTAATGTCATTTCATATCAAGGTTGTAATAAGTGTGGTATTCAGTTATAATACGTTTTATTAAAAGGTAAGCTTCCCACGTAGGTTCTTTTTAAAACATTTTTATACACATTGAGATAATATGGGTATAGCTGATACGTAATCCGATTATAACTACTTAGAGTTTCCTCGGGATGTCTTCATTGTATGACGTCGCAATATCGTATTCCATTGAAGTTGTGTGATGTGAGTTTCACTTGCCAGTTGGAGTTGATTTTCGTTTTATTATTCGGTATAGATCAATTTTAAATAATATTGAAATTTGAATGATAGATGTGATGTACTTGGATTATTTTTTTATGTCAAATCTAATTTTCAACCATCTCTCAATAACCTGGTTAGTATACATTTGTTTTAATCTGTTAAAATATATTAATATATTATTAAGGATTATGTATGTTAACGATAATATTATTTATTAAAATTCTGAGAAAGTCGGAGAAAAATGTAATATTTCGAAGATGTGTAATTATCGAATTGGATAGATAGGTTTTTGTGTCGTGGTCGATTCTGCATGAGTTAAATTTGCTATACATATTATTGCCACACTTGTGTGAGATTTCAAGGTTATTTTCATAAAGTACAGTGAATAGTTTTTGTATATCTGGGGTGTAATTTTGACGATGAGATAGCTAATTTAAATTCTTGTTTAAGGGAAATTTAAAACCGTATTGTTTTTAGTGGAGGTATACTTTTGCTAAATTTAGCAAGTCCTCGAGGACTTGTTATCCTTAGAAATCTGTGTTTGAACGATATACAGTAATATATGTATGATACCATACATATCCAACATATTATTCAAAATATACCTAGGATTTCAATGCTACCACGAGAACAACAAATATACAAAATCTATCGTACGTATATGATACTATTTTTAATAAAAATCACTTCGACTAGTTAGATATTCCGATACTTGTTCCAAATCTATCTTGCGTTGTTACCCCCGTATCTGTATCCATTGTTTTCCGTACTTTAACTTAAAACGATTAAAATTCAAAAGCTTTCAATTATTACTTTCAGTATCAGATCCAACCAAGACACTAACTACTAACCACATCACTTACTACTACTAACCATCTTCGCTTGTGTAGCATAGTGTTTAAACTACGCAAGATGTCATGTACGATAAATTATCTTATTTTTTAATGTACTATGTGCAGTGGTACAAAAGTTTAATTTTAATTTTTTAATGGTTAAGAGGAGTAAGCTGTTTTCAATATTTTGAGCTAAAAATAAAAAAATAATATATCTATAAATATATATATATTTAAAGATAAACAAAACAGGATGAATAAGAGGTGAGATTTAATAAAAATCTGGATTAAAAATTAATATGATTAATAAAATACAATAAATAGTAAAGAAAAACATTCGAATAAATAATAATATTAAAAGTAATCACGTTAAGTTCATAATACATGTACCTATTGTTTATATTATAAACAGTACCATAAATTATTGAAAAACCAATTACAATAGCTTCCTTACTTAATAAACGTTATTACTTATCATAAATATTGTTACAATGTTACATAATAATATTTTCAAAGTATTTAGATTAATTGTATACAAATATTATTATTATGATATTCACATCATTAATATAAAATTTTTGGAAAAAAATAAGTTCAATCTACCTTAGAAGTTTGACCTAAGAATAAAATAAATTAATAATTGTAATATAAGTATATAATAAAATATCTTCAGTAATATAGTCTGACGGACAGCTCCGCCTAGAATCGCTTCTTGTATACAATAATTTATCATTGAATTCAGCAGTCACCATATTTTATATTATTATTACTATTATTTTTTTATAAGAAATATGAATAAAAGGTGGACATTGTGTCGTTATTATTTTTTTCTTTTTTTAATGCGTTCAATAATATCGAGAAGTCAGTTCTTTGTGACCTTACAATGTCCTATACCTATGCAATAGAAAACTAGGTTTAAATCTTAAAACCTTCAATAAAATATTAAGTACCTATTTCGATAGAAATATTAGATATAGGTAAATCAATATTATAATTTGCAAAAATATTTAAATAAATATGTTATAATATTACAAAGTAGACGGCCGTTTAAAATAAACATTTTCACCTTTTTTTTTTCAATTTTAACCATGTAAAATTGAGTAACTGTGATTTTATCATACTATAAGATTATTGCAATACCACAGCAGTTTTAGTTTTATAATATTTCGCATTTTCTAATGCAGGAAAACATATTTAAAAACCTGCGTGGTGTTATATAACTACATATATGTGCAAATAGAAAAGCAGACAGCTCAGTATTAATGTAACGTCAGATGAGAACCTTCACGCGACACGCATATGTGTATTGGACAATAATTAACGTCAATGGGAAATATTAACAGGCACGGAGTTTTAATTAAGTCCTGAGTGGTATAACAGGATAAGTTTTTTGTTAACTATTCTGCATAAATATTATACGCAGATATTTAGCCCCCAAAAGTTATGATAATATCGTGTTCCCAAAAAAAACAACTTGAAACAATAACAATTTTTCTCGTGATGTGGTGCCCATAACAGTCAATACAGTTTATATAGAATTAATGAAAAAAAAAAAAAGGATTTTGAGTATAATAATATGAAATATTATACATTTGATCGATAGTTGAATAATCTGTAAACATTTTTCCAAGTGGTTTCCCGTCAAGACCCTTATAACGAATAATTCAATGTCTAAAATTTATTGGTTTCCCAGAAAAATATTACATATATTATACTATATGGAATAATAAAAATTTTCATTTTTAATACACGTTATATAATATTATCTACGTTTTATTTTTCCCCACTGATGTGTCGGGATAATACTAAATATAATATAATTGTTTTTTTTTTTTTTCATTTAGGCCTCAAAAATAATATAAAATATTACTTTATAGCCGGTACAGTCAATACGGTCATTCAAAAATAAAACAATAATATTATGGACAATAATAATTTGTATTTCGACATTATTATATAGTGTGAATAGTTTCTATTTTTGTTTGGTTCGGGATATTTCTTTTTCCCAGTTCCAAAAATACAGGTAATAGTAATTACGCCATGTACATTGAAAGTGCGCTAAAACTTTTAGAAGCTTCTAATAATGTACTATCAGGAAAAACAAAGTTTAGAGACTACAAGTGTCCATAGTCTACGTAACCTATTAAATGTTGATAGCATTTTTATTGAAATGAAAAATGAAGTGCTTTCCAACAACTTTGGACGATATTCAGTAAACCCAGATTAAACAGAATAACGATAGTAGATAGTAATATAAAAAATAAACGCTATTGTTGTTGATGTACAGTGCACGTGTCATTAAAAAATAATAATATTGTTCGGTAAATAATAACAATAATAGCAGTATTGCGCATTTGTATGCAAACATATTTTAAAGTTTGATAAATACTATACTTTCGTGTTGATTAAATATTAACATATTTCGCGTTCACAGAATGAAGGATTAATTTATAAATATACAGTATACCTATATAATCATATACCCGTAAACGTAAAACTGCTAACACATATAGGGTAATATTAATAGTTCTAAATAATAGTATAATACATTTAGGACATCTACGAGATGAGTTAGGCGTACGATTGTAATATGGACTTACGCAGCGTTTTGATATAGTCGACCATTTTAACATAATCGTATCTTTCTTTTCATAATAATATTATATTTTGTATGTTGTATTTTGGCACTGAGAAGTGATAATAATAAAAAATAATGGCAACTAAATAATAGTGGTCAAAGATAATTAAAATATTTTATTTAAAGATTTGTTTAATAATACCTGTATTTTAGTTCAACTTTAACTTAAAAAACAATTCAAAATTATGTAAGTACAAGAACACAATACTTATTATTACTTATATAATAATTTAATTTATGATAACAGTTTATACGTTCTAGACTATGCTCTTTAGGAACCACTTTTTTGATTTAAAATCAGATATGCTCAAAATAAATACAAATATAATGTAATTATTTCATGGGATTTTTGAAAAAGACATCTTAATCTTTAGGTCTTTTAAAATTGAAAATAAGAGATCGACTTCCTAAAAAGCCTAGATATTTTGTCAACGAATTCATACATGTATTAAAAATTGAAATCGGACAATCCGAAGTATGTGAAATTTACCACCGCTTATTGGTCTAAAACGTATGAAAAATACGCGTGCTGCAGTCCCCGTGAAACACGCCGTATTTTGCATATATATATATATATATACAAATACATATTTACGGGTGTATATAATACCTACGGCGTGCGATGCCACCACGTCAGCCTCCGTGAAAATAATTCTCCTTCTCGCCAACGCCGCCGGCGCTCTAAACGATCGCCTTTAAATTATTAAACCGATTCCCGTCCGTTATCATTTGTAGCTCTACTGACACCGCCGCCGCCGCACTGTATACAGCTTTTATAAGTATAATAATAATAACAATATGATATTATACACACTTAGGCAGGTACACCTACCACGCGATATTATTGTACAAACATAAATCTCTACGACGACGTTTTGTACGTCGTGCGTGCGTGTCACGTGTACGCTTATTACGACTGTACGATATTCCGAAGTAGGCAATTAATATTGCAGCAATACTGCAATACTGCGTACATTTCCTCGTACTATTTCGTACAAATTGACTGTTATTAGTTTTTCAAAGTATTTTTGTTTTCTAAACCGTCTGCGACACGTGATCGAGCTCTTTAGAATCTCTATACTATATTCATAATAGGGTTCTGTTTATCTATCTAAATTTGTGACCATTATAACATCAACATATATACCTATTGTGTGTATGCATATACTCGACTTCAATGTTTCCAATCGCATCTGGTTCTTTTTTTTTTTTACTCACTGTAATACCCTCGCTCGTATAATACGCATTTGTAATAATCGTTGAATATACGGAATATTTTACCGAATGTAGAGGGGGGGGGAGGTTAAAATAATTTTTTAAAACAATTTACTTTTAATCGTCATTCACATTAATAAAAAATGTTTCCAGTTATTTTTGTGTACGTTTAGGTTTGGGAGGTAGATTTTCTGTTTATTTCACCCGTAATTATTTGAAATTTAGATTGAATATAATCATCAGGTTAAGTTATGTTCGTGATATAAACGTAATATGTAGTGAGTATCAGCAAACAAATGCACTCGGTATCAACGAGTTAGGTATTTTTTCGTACGGCAATAAAATATATGAATAGAATATAATAATATTTATATATTCATAAATATAGGTATTCCTGCACGTACAGACTGATTGAATAATGTCATATTTTGTGAGCGGACAATGAAAGGGGAGAGAACTTCAAAAAAATATTGACGTACTTAAAAAACACACATACATTTAAATCGGTCTCTAAGATAAGTGTAAAAGATTCAAATACTCCAATGTGTGCTTAACATTATATATAAATGTTACCTACAGAGTGGCATATTTTGGTCTTTTTTTGGAGGGGTGGTGCTGACTCCTGATAATACTTTATCCACTAAAATATTATCAAGGTTCATCACGAAATCATACCTAATTATGGTACATAATTTAAGTAGAAATTTTCTTATAAAAAAATCTTAGAACTGCTCTTTAGATCTTTAATTGATTATAATTATGACAGCAATAAAGTTTAAACAATTTTACTCAACAAATTAAAACTAATTTAACACTTAAATTTATTAAGTAAATTATCATATTATTTTTTATCAATTTGGATAAACGTATATTGCTATATATATATATATATATATATATATATATTTATACATATAGAACAATTAAATTTAGGAACCTTAATCGCATAATATTAATTACTGCTAATTCGTCCAATTCTTAATTACTTTCAATTCGATCCTAATGGTCGGTTAATAAAATGGCCAATCCACGTGTAATTCTTTTAAAGAAAAGAATATATTATTCAATTTTTAAAGCAGTGATGAAATATATCGTCATTTGTCAACAATATTTTGCAATACTAGGTAGGTATAGTAAGACTATAAAAAAAAACAAGGGAGGTTTAATAATATTAATATTAATAATAATATTATTGTATGCCAAACATAATACATAAGTAAATAACTGCTCCAGTGCATGTTTACATTTTCTTGGTCTGACAATCTATTAGTCTATTTTAACTATCATTTTCAGATATAAATACTGGTAAAAATTATACTGTATTGGTAATTTTTGTAAGTAGTGTCGTATGTAGTATAATATTATGTTACTTCCCACACAACGTATTTTCAGGTTTTTACAATATACACACACTCTTTTCTTTCCTTTACCACTCACTCACATCCACACTAATATACAAATATATAATATGAAGCGTGGAATAAAATGAATTGAAAGTTATAAAAAAAGAAAAAAATACTTAAGCACCTACCTTAATCATAATTTTAATTTAAACCCAAAAGTATAATATGCATTCACAAAAAACACCGCAGTCTTCAACCTTAAGTGTTCTCGGGCCAACTCCCCGACCAACTTTTATAGGTCTTAAATATTATTCAAAAACTGAGAAACTTATGCACGCTTTTCAGGTGACCTACTTATACACTAGAAATTTATAAATTATAGAAAATAATATTTCTTTTTATCTCAGCTTATTTGCGTCGTTGACTCTACAAATATGCTTACAACGATACTAAAATTAAATTGGCAACTATATAATGAAAATAAAAAAAGCATTTGTATTTGTAATATTCTAATATATACGACAGTTGACCATAAAAATGTTTGCTTTTATTGTATTATTATGATCTATGTGTTCTTCATTCATAAATGGCAATACAGACTTATTTGTTTTATTGCAGCTTATTATGAAATGACTATAATTGAATAAATGATTTACGAAGTATAAGACCCAAACATCAATATGATTGAACAATACATCTTATATATTTAATAACTTATTAAAGCGTATTTAAAATATATTAACTAGAAGTTGTACTTAAATATATTATTTGACGAGTGGTTACGTCAATAAAACTTACCTCGTATATTGTAATACTGTGGAATCATTGAACTTGATAGTTTTTTAAGTGTGGCGTAAATATGAAGATCATATAATTACACATAATAACAGTAATAATAACATAACGCCTATTCAACACAAAACAAAACAAATAAATCGTTTGTTTAATGCGATATTATTATGCAGTCACGAATCCTGTATATTTTCCCAGAAATATTAAAATATCCTAATACCCAAACGCGTTGGTTTTTATTTATTATATTTTTTATATAACTTGCTGGTTGAATCCAACAACAAAACGAATATTCATTTATGGTTCTTATTTTTTGCTATAGATATTTAAATATTGAAATTAATGAAAAACTTATTTACAACAAGCTGACGTTCGTTTGCATGATTTATTAAGGTGTTATTTTAAATATTAAGAATAAAAAGTTTTGAATTTCAAAAGTTATTATAATAGTCCTCGTACCTATAATAAAATAAAAAGAAAACATAAGCCACTTTAGACGAAATTTTTATCCGACCATTAATTCTAGCGAGTTCTTTGCAGAAATATGTAAATATATTTAAATTGAAATACTTCAGAAAAACCTGTCAGGAAATTTGGTAAAGTTATTATTCTATTATACATTCTAACATTTAATGGTACTGTAATATAATGTTTTCCAAAAAAGGATACTGCAAAAAAAATCACTTTAAATATAATATCGATGGTAAAATATCTTTTTTTTACGAATGTAATACTATATATTTGTAATTTTAAACTTGTATTCTAAAAAATAGGCACTATTATTATTTTTAATTTAATGAATTGTACATGTCTTATTCATTACAACTTACACATTTATGATTTTAAACTAAAAAATAAATGTACAGCAACACGAAATTTAGGTATTAATTAATATCAAATAAAATCAAATTATAAATACATTTCAACATAATATAGTAATATACATTAATGTATTTAGTTATTAAAGACAAAAAATAATTAAAAATGTTCTGTTAATAAATTTAAAACCTAACATTTTAATTCCAAATATTGAATCGTAAATATTACTTAACAAATTGAACACTATAAGTTTAAATTAAAATAGCGTTCAAAAAATTTTAAATTGTTTCAAAAGAAGAATATAAAATAATTTATTGTTAAACGGGTGGATTAAAATTTTATAAAAAAAAATCATATGTGTATTATATTATTGCTCTAATATAAACCCGGTTAAAACTCACTTAAGTCGCCTCAGTTTCTAACCAATTATTTAGGTTGTGAAATAATATAAACAGAATATGAACATTTAAATATGAGTTTTTAGTAATTAAAAAAAACCTTTAAATTAAATTCCTCACAAAGACGCGTAGTGGTTTAAATGATATAATACAATATATTTTATAAACAGTTTACCGTTTTATATGTTTATCAGTTTATAACGTTTATGTATAAAAATATCTATTTAAATTATAATATAATTTGCGGTTTATCGCCAACAAATCGATCACAAATCTGTTGACCGATTTAATATTGTGTTTTTTTTCACTATTATAATAATATTCTTAAAGGATAAAATTTGAAGAAAAAAATTAGTGTCAGCTCTGATCGGCCGATCGAAACAGACACATTCACTCACGACACCCGTGACAGATAGAAATCTCATTACGATAGAACAACGACACGTGAAAAATCGTCATTTCCAACGTGTCACGGTGTCTCTGCCAGATATCACGCTGAAACCGGAGTAGGGTCGATGGAAACGATGTTCCAAAATTGATAATAATGTTTAACTGCGACACTGGCTTTTCCATTTTTCTTATTTCATTATTTCATGGTCAAAATTATTTTGCGTATTATTGGGGAAAAATCGAATCGCAAGTTAAGATTTTCATCCAACAGTCTCGGTGATATATAATATATTATATTATTATGTATAGTGCGATGCCTGTGTAATGTAATATATCATAATATTCTGACCTCTCGTATCGACGGTATGATAATACGCATTGTTGTGTTCGGGCGGGTTAAATTAGCTGTAGTCATATTCCGTAACGATATCACATACTATGCACAGGAACACAGCGACGGAAAACTATAATAAAATATTATTATTATTACTATTCCCCGAGCGGGTGCGGCGCAAGACGCTCCGCTGCGATGAAAAATGATATTTCACTGCTTCTGGCTGCACAGCTCTTTGTCGTCACGTCCGGCCAATCAAACGTGTGCCGCTAAATTCCAAGTACGTACGTGATTGCCGATTTCCACTAAAGGCATTATATTATACGCGTGGCTTCTGAAAGATGTGTCGCTCTCTCTCACTCATTTTCTCCTCGTTCCTCTATTCATTCAGAAATTATTTATATATATATTATAGGTGTATGCCCGATGGAGGTAAGGAAAAAACCGTATATATATTATATATCTTCCTTTAATACTGGCCTTATTCGATTACAGTTTAAATAAATATAAGTTCTTGTTTGACAAATCGATTTGGGAATACGAGCGGAGAATACACGTAGCCTTTATATAAACGCATACGTTCACTGCAGCACCGTAGTTGTATGCCAACGATTTCTAAAAAAAAGTGGGTAGTTTTTATTTTTTTTTTTTTTAATTAATAATAATAATGAATATTATGTTTTGTCGCTTCATATATCTCTGGTAGTCTAAAAAGACCTGTTATGATGTAAGTGGAAAAAAATGTAATACCGTTATAGGTCTACAGTAAATAGGTTTACGACGTAGGTATATACATGTAAAATGTTCCCGTTTAAATCCCAAACGGGTTGCATTCAACGAATAGGCAAATGCCTCCAAGTGTTAATGTATAATCCGAGGACATGATAAATTGTGTAATACATTAAAATATTTAAATCATTTAAGTATTTCGTTATTAAACACACGTTTATACGATCGCAGTTTAACAGCGTACTCGACTAATTTCAATGGTGATGAGTTGCATTAAAACATTTTAAATAGTTATATATATTATATTATATAGATCGAAATACCATGTTGTTTTATAAAATTTTATTATTATTATATGTACAACGATATCTAATTTCATGAGTTTTCATTTCAAATCGTTAATGATTTCATCAGAAGTTAAAATCGTAACTTGGTATACCGAAAACATTGCAAATTTGTTTAATCTATCCCGTGTAAATAGTTATTTTACAATATAAAATATAACAAGTACACAATACACATATAATATAGAATAAAAAAAATTGTTTACCTCTTTTATAATATTTAAAATTGAATTACAATTCCATCTGATGATTTATCATTCAGACGAGCAAGTCTTAGCTTCTACATTTGAAGTTCGCCGATAGCAGTAAATAAAATTTGCAGTGACGAACTACAGATATAAGTAACCAATTGTTGGCCATAATGTCATTTAATTTGTCAGTTTAGTAGAAACCTACTAGCTGTAGGGACAATTTGATAAAATGTTTTCGAACAATATTGTTCAATATTGCACATTGCATACAGAAATTAAAATACATTTTTAGCAATGTTTCAATGATAATTATTGTATATAATATATACATATATGTATATCATATTTATCAGATAAAAATGTATTATTATTTATTCTTTAAATTAAAAAGTTTATATATTGTATTTTAAAGCAATAATATTATATAGGTAATATTTTATTTAGCAAAACGTATGCTCAATTTAGAAATATTTAATTTAAAAATAAAATAATTGTAAAAACATATTAATGTCTGTTCAAGTATACCAGTATTACATAATACATAAATATATTTTATTTTTATTTTGAAAATATTATTAATACCGTCTAATATAAAAAGAACGGAATGTAAAATATTAAAAACAAAATAAAATATTTATCATAATATGCTGTTTATGAAGTCATATATTATATTAAAATTAGAATATAGATGTACCCTATATATGTTTTGCGGTAGCTCTATTTTCTAGTTTCTATGTAAAAGAAATTATATTCAATATCCCATTAATATGAAAAGATCTACAGAGTTATGGTAGTCGTAAATTATTTTAAATTGTTAAATCATTGTTGATGGCCGATCAAAAATCAGTAATATGAATATATGATATTAACCTCAAATAAAATCGAATGACCATGGTAGGGGTATATACTATAATCAAAGAAAAACGCAATAATGACGATAATGTTTACTACAGCTGTAGATGAAAAACCGATAATTAAAAATTTAAAACGTAGGTATACGTTTAGTGTTCATATATTCGTACATTACATATTAAAAAAAAAAAATGTGTTTAAACAATATTTCACAATATTTTTTATTTAAAAATGTATAGCTGACAACCGTTAAAGTATGGATAATTAATAGCATAATGATAATATCGAAAACAATAAAAATCAATTAATTGAATAGAAGTCATGAACCGCTAATAGCTAATAATCAATTTTCGACGGATAAAATATTATAATTATTTAATAATAAATTTAAATTGTGCCATTAAATAATCTGGACAGCTTAAACATACATATTGCATATTATAATATAACTCATTGTATATAATGTTTGGAATCTGTAGAAACGTGTATGTACGTATTAATCACCAGAGTAAAAGTAGTAGTAAAAACAGTAACTAGTGGTAAAATTTTAAACAAATTAAATATTTACATAGTTATCATATGAAAATATATTACATAAATAATAAATTATCAATTTATATCTTATCAAAAGAAATGCAATTAATTTATAATATCTATTGTGGTCCTACATCTAAAAATATATTTAAAAAATATCATGATTAAAATTTGGACGTAAATTATTTTATGAATTTTAATTTTAAGCTTCATTAGGTCGAAAAGAATCCCTTAAAATATTGTACAGTATACATTTATTATTCGTTAGGTTGTTTGAATGACTTATCTACATTATATATTATATAATATATACGAGTATATTATATGTTCAAATAAAATAAGCAGAGATACAAATGCACTGTTTCAACCTTATGATTCGGATCGCAGAAGTTATGTAGGATATTTTTTTAATTTTTAATTTTCATTGATAAAAATTCAAATGTTTAATATTGTATTTTTACACCAAAATGATTTTAATATTACTGACGTATTAATTATTCAGACAAAAGTATTAATAAATTATCTATGTTTCCATATAAGTGGGTATGAAAAAGTTATATTTTGGTTTTTGTATTATTTTGATACGACTTGAGTTATTAGTTATTATTGTTGCCGCATATCTTGTATCTCTGCATATCTACTCTACGTTTGATCATGCACAGTGTGTTATTGCATACAGCCGCCAGTGATCACTAAATCAACACATTTTCAAATCGTTGCATGTTTGATGCGTTATTGCTTATTGGCCATGCTTTAAATAGGTTACCTATACGACGTTAGTGTACACGGCTTGGGTTTTCGGATCCGGCCATCGCGCCTCGAATTTCTACACCATTTCGTTCCACACCGTAAAACACGCGTCCCGAAAACCTTAAAGACCCTGTTTTACAATACTCCCCTTGGCTAATGACCATGACTAATGTTGCGCAAGTCGTTGGAAGCAACAGCAATTAAGAGAAAAAAGACTTTATAGCTAGAATGGAATAAAAAAAAAAAAAATCAATGACTACTATATTAAATAATATATACATAATGGGTAATATTATTTAAATACTTTGAAAAGCTCAAAATTGGATTTCGTCTACTAAATTAGGGCAGGGTTTATTATGTTTACTGATTTCTCTATGATAAAACGCACAAACATAATATATTATAGTGATGAATTAAATTTAAATAAATTTCTTTTTCGAGAAAGTCATCCATGATTAATATTGATTTACAATAGTAAATCAGTAACTCGTGGTTCTAATATTATGCGTTATCCTCTGCGCTATAAAGAAGTTAAATTATTTGTTTATATTCATTATTTTATAAATGTTACAAAAATAATAGTATATACCTAACTAATAACTACCTAATAGTACATAGTATGATAATAAAATTATTTATTATTATCTATAAAATACAATGATAAATCAGTTATCAATTGATTGATTAATTTGTGAATTATTATAACTATTAGAGGTGGTCCTATGTTTTAAAATATTGTTTCAAAAAGTATACGAATGTAAGAATTTAGATATGAATATATAAAAATGACGTAAAAATATTAAAATAAATATGTTTACATTTGATGAAATTATACATAAACCTATGTTATTTACTTTAAAAAAATGATTTAAGTTTCGACTATTAATTTATAATATAAAATATAATGTGTCGTGTATCGCATCTTATGGATACGAAACGAAGGCGTCCATCTGGAAAAACCTGGATTATGAAACTAATGATATCATCCACGACGAAAAACTTTAAAATTTAAAATTATAACACTTTTCTAAAAGTGTTCTGTAATGTCAATAGTAGCGGAATGTTATCTCTGTTTCTCCCATCCTACAAACTGACTGTTCAGCTTTCAGACTTTTTTCAAAAAGCTGCAAGTTTTCATATAATAATATGCATTTACATATAAAATATATATATGTATATATATGAGTATTTTAAATGACATGGCAAATAAATTAACAGACAGTTACAAAAGTTTACACAGATGTTCTATTGTACATTACAAACATGCATTCTTATGATAATATATACGTGTACACTGTACAATGTACATTTAAGTTCAAGATTGTGTTTTTACTAATAGGGATTTTTCCACAAAACATATAATACGATTGTATTGCGTAAGAATAAACTAAGGTTATGTTCATTGTTCATATTTTAAGACATAATACTTAACTTAAAATAACTGATGGTACAATTAATGAGAGTCAAATTTAATTATTTTAAAATACTTATATAATATAGTTACTATTATAACTCGGTATAATATACAGGGTATTTCACCAAGTATGCTTAAATAACGCAATATTTTCAAATAGGTACATATATTTTGTGACGATATAAACTTTTTTTTTCGAATGAGAAATAACCCTTTTTTACTGTAGTTAATCAGATGATTTTTTTCAAAATAGTGACGTATCTATATTGGCATTTTAACTAATATTTTTTTAATTTACTTAACTTTGTGTATTAAGGTTAATATTGGACCTTGTCTATATATATATATATGAAAGATATTATGGACGTTAAAATAATTTTAAAACTTGAGTAATCAATATTAATCCATCAAAATGTTATAAATTATTAAATTATCCCAGCGTAATAAATACTAGATCTAATATTATACATAATTACTATTTTTGTAAAATAGATTTATTTATAAAGATTTTTATTGTTATATATAATTTATATATATTAATAACTTAGAAACTACTTGTTAGAATTTTATATAGATATATCAATATTTTCAAAAAAAAAATTTTGCCTAATAATTTTCAGTAAGAGGCTGTTCTCATTCAAAAAAAAAAAAGTATTAATAAACACTAAATAATGTATTATAATATATGTCTTGAGAAATATTATTCTAATAAGTACATACAATATATATACAGGTATTAGGAGGATAACAAGGCAGCTCGAAACTCAACAAACAACAGCAATTATAACGAAACACTATATACTTTACATCACTTGTCAGAGTACACAGAAATATAAATAAATAATGAATTAATTTAATATATAGTACTGGATGATGTAATTCAACGGAAAATAAATTATGCAAAATAAAGTTCTCCGTCGATCTATGAATAAATCCAATAGTTTAAATTAGAGTAAGATAGAGTCCTTAAATCTCCTTATAAATACATCAATTTCAAAGATGGACCTTTTTTCTCTCGAAGTAACACGAACTTCACTGTTAATGAGCATCTTGCAAGGACGCTGTGAGTTTCCAACATAGAATCAACTTTTTTTGTAATGTAAATAATTAAAAATATCATCTCATGACTGCGATACTTGTATTGTTAATATTTTAACCTATATATTGTATATATTACAATGTTAGATCATTGCAATTTATCTGTTGGGCGGCCAGTGCGTACTTTTTAATAAATAAATAATTAATTACGAACATATTATCGATTAGATCGAGTTTGAAAGTAATTATGTATTCAACAGCGGAAGTTAAGTTATGTCACATAAATTATGTGTATGCACTCTACAGTATGTACCGTCATATAACTAAATGCTTAGGTTAAAGTTGAACTTTCTCCGATTAATCTAAAATTACAACGTAATAAAAAAAAACACGCGATAAATATAACTCGTACCGTATAATTTGGAGCATTTGACATGGCCAGAATGTTCCGGTCGTTGTCGGAAAATAGAATTTATTACGTTATAACTATACAAGTACGATACGATATATTGTCTAATAGTTTGGATTGATTATCCAGTCATATAATGACGGAGCTTTTGGTCATCTCTTCGAACAATGTGATGAGGTAAACGGTAGCAGCTACAAAGCAACAGACTCGAAAAAATCACATATCTATAATAATAATCATAATATTGCATTACACAATTCGTATTAAACACGTGTAGGCATTGCAGGCGTGTCCCGTGTAAACACGTAAAACATAAGTAATATATTATATATTTAATATGGCGATTTCTTTTAGTTCTGTTTTCCCGGCGCAGTGTCCCGTCTAAACGAACTGCCACTATTACAGAACATATACATATTGTCCACCGGTGTTGTAATAAAATGTGTGTGACCTGACGCGTCCGTGCAGACATTTTGAGAAACGGCGGTGCCTACGTGTTACAAATACGTATATTATCCTCTTCCGCGGTTTATAATAAAGACCATTCCGACCCTTTGCCACAACCACCGCGCACCACTTCATATTATGCTTCACTGCCATTAGCTAATTATTCGCCACCGTTTATCACTCATAGAATTTCAGGATCACACTCTGTCTAATCCACACTCGTCTCGGCATAATCTCTTGCCGCTGGGCATCCGTTTTGTCGCCTCTCGATAAGTATCCCGTCCCGCGCTCTCGTCGTATTACGTATTATAATGTGACGCGACCTGCGCCCGGCGAATGCGCGGACGCGCGCAATGTCCCATACACGTCCACGTCAAACATTTTCCTATCAAACACACGTCCACTCGAGTATAATATCATAATAGCGTATCGTGTAGCTTGACGGTACCTCGTCCGATACCGCAGCGGTACGCGCTCACCACAGTTTGCGCGCGCAACCGTTGCGATATCGCGACGACGACGATGACGTGTGCAGCGAGAGAGTCCATCGGTTTTAGCGGACGGCCAATTAGACAGCGTCGCCGTACAGCCGTACGCGCGTCGGCGTATCGCCGTCGACCCGCGCGCCGTCCCCGCCGCCGCCGCCCGCACGCCGCCCGCACGACCGCACGACTGGCACGCCGGGTTTTGCCGTTGTCTGCCGTGATGGGTAAACTTTCGGAATTAATTATGGCCGATGAACTCGACACACACGCGCGCGCACACGAACCGCCGCGGCGTATACACACAGTCCGACGACTTTTCCGCCGCGCGTCGGAGGCGCTCGTTCTTCACGCTCGAGCTACCGCTACGCGCGTCGTCCACCCCTAAATCCCCACCCCTTCACGCCGTTTTAATCGCGCCACGGGGCGAGTGTGTGTTTACACACATTATATGCGCACGTGTATAATATATACGCGTTTCATACATAATATTACGTGCACTCCCGTGTCGAGTGCAAACACGCGCGCACACACGCACACACACTCGGCACTTCGCGTTTCGGTTCTAATTGCGATTTCCAGTTGTGCGGTGAAAATACAACGCCAACGACAGCGGTAATTATTATCATCGTCTCCGCCGTCGTCGTCTTATTATAGTCGTCGCGGTAGTCGCCGCTTTTCCGGGGGTCCGCGACGGTCGTAAAATTCCGCTCACGCGAAACGCGAATGATATGCGTAGGTACCGAACAGCGTCTGTGGAACGGGCGAGTGTTTATGTCGAGATCTCTCCGGTCGTTTTTTCCCCGGTAATCGGACGTGAATTATTTACCGTCGCCATTCGACGAACGGTCTCGATCGCGAGTTATTGTTATCGTTTTCGATATTTTTTTTTTTTACAAATACAGTCCGGGAAAAAAAGAAAATAATATCCCTCGTACGATTTTTCCGCCGGAGTAGGTGTAGTACATTTCCACGACCGCAGAATAAAATAGTTATAACCGCTACATTCTCGCACAGAGTGTCATATTTTTATTTGTAAAACGTTTGGGCTGTTTGTTTATATTTTGTGTAGTTTAAATTCAACGCGCGTTCAGCGTTTATATTATTATTATTATTATTATTATTTAAAACTCGTTTAGACAGAGTATAAAGTTACGTTTCTTTGTCTCCGATATCGATTTTAAACGATAATTCAAAAAGTCCGAACGCCGTTTCGCATTAATAAGTTTGTCGGAAATGCTCGTACTATTTTCTATTTACCCCCGGAAAGTAAAAATAAATAGGTACCTACGTTCGTTAAACTTGGCAGTAAACCGATAGGAATGACTAAAAAGTGTCAAATATTAGCATATGCCTAGTTACGTGTTTCAAAAACGTGAGTTATATTAAGTTTGTGGGCGTTTGTGTGCAAAGGCTAAACCTCAAATGTCAGAAATGGTTTTAAAATGTACGATTTAACGATATTTTATGATTAACAAAACATAAATATTGTTTTAAAGTTCAGCTTAATAAACTTATTGTTTTAAAAGTTATTGAAGTAGGTATTTATTGCTTAATCGTAAAAAAAATAAGATAAAATAAAATCTAGACTTAAGCTGTAGGTATATAAAATATAATATTATATACTATCTACCGGCTTTATGAATAATAAATATTATGAAATGGTCATTAGCCATAAAAATTCATAATAATATAACATTTGATCATTATCACAAATTAAAGAGTATGATATCGCATTCAAAGCAACCAAATAAAATAATATAAACATTTTCAAGGAGCTCACTATGCTGTGTTGTAGGTGTCAGTGATATTAATAAAAATTAAAAATGTATTATTGTTTCATGCTTGACTATAATAAAATAACTTGTGTAATTTCGTAATTTTGAGGACTTTGTTAAAATTCGAACTTCGAATTGCGAATAACAAACATTATGAATATGTATTCCAAATGTTTTTAAATTACTATTAAAAAGTTACAACAATTATTTACAAACGATATTATTTTACATTTCAAGATTTTTTACTCACGGAGTTAAACAAATAAATACATGCATGCATGCATAAATCAAAAATAACCAAAAACCGTGTTGTACTAATATACTATGAATAATTATGTCTGTGAGATTTATAATAATAACAATATAATAATTAATAAGTCAAGTAATAATTTCTATTTTTTTAAATTACATTAATGTTATTTAGTAGTGTAGTTAGGTTTGCGTGATTGAATAATGGATTTATCATCTGAGAACTGAGTTTTAGGGAATTACAATTTAATAAAAACGGGGAATCATATGTGTTTGGAAGTTTAAAAATAATTTATTTTATCTTTATTCATTTTAATTTTTATAAAAATAAAACAACATTTTAAAATAGTAAGTTATTATTTAACAATTTGTTTTTTAATAGATGTTTATTTGATTGAATATTCAAAACGATCTAATTCTAATTTAGTTACATATTATTTTTAGTCGATTAGTATCTAAATTATTGTTGAAAAGTATTGTAATAAATACAACAATGGAATGGTTAAACAGTATTTTAAACTTTATCAAGTGCTATTTTTATATTTATGTAGTTATTACAAAAAGTTAAACGTAACGTATTCATAAAATAAATGTTTAAAATTTAAATAGTTATTAATGATTTATGCTCATTACCATACTGGCCGAAATTAATTATAAATCAATATATTACTATCTTTATGTATCTTGGCATTAAGATTTTATTCAAATCTTAAAAATAAAATGTAGTTTTTATAATTTTGGTAAAGATTAAATAATATGTGATTTAAAACATATTACCATGAATGTAATACAATTAAAACCATAATAAAATTAAAAACTTAAAAATTATTTTAAGTGTTGAAACTCGATATTATATAGTATTTAATAGTTTAATTTATAATTTATAAATGTGAATGTGCGTCTTTAATAACTATAAAATAATCATATAAATATCCATTTTTTTAATCGCCCTTGGGTTACTTGTCTGATCAACACATTTTTTAATTAGTTTTTCCATGCCTTGAGTTTTAATTTTCTCAGAAATCTGGTTAATGATTTCTTTATTTAATGAAGTTATTAATCTCATTAATATTCGATTTAGTTGAAACTTTCAATAGTTGATACTAACATTCTCTGAGGCTTTAACCACAGACTTTCGATTTGACTTCAAGACTTAACAACTCATAGTACATATTATATTCTGAATGCATCGTATGCAAATGTATTGTTGTAATGTCATTTAGACAATGTATTCATAAACCATTTAGACGTTCTATTCAAATATATCATTTGATGCACATTATTATTATTATTATAACTACTATTTGTTAAGTCTACTTTTGATTAAAATGAAGCACAAGTTTTAAGTTCATACATACAAAATCTAATGACTATGTTTACATTTTCTACAATATTGTCGGATTATGTTTATTTAGTGCATAAAATATAAACTTATTTTCTACTTTTTTAATTTATTACAATAATTATTGTATTAAAGGTAGATTGTTAAAAATTGTATGGTTTCTTTTTTCATGCACATAGTACAACATATAAGATTATGAGTTGAATGTTAAATACTGGTAATGGTTATTTGCAGATTAAGTAGCAGTAATGAATGATACAAGTGTACCCTATATTCACTCAGATCATTGTTATTTCCCCTCGTCTTTTAATGATAACGTAATTCCATTTTTTGATGTTGTGTTAAACATTTTTTTTAAATTTTTTTCTATAGTAAGGTTTATTAATATCTTATTATTTCAAGTTATTATTATTTGACGAAGCTCTACTATACATAATTAAACTGTTATTATTTATAATTATTTACACGGTTTTCTATTTTGTTTTTCATTTAGTTTACTATTGCTTTAATGTAATAAACTATTTTATTTTCAACGCATTTGAAATATATTTCTGACGATTTACATGATTAACTTACTATTTTACTTTATATTAGTTTTTTTTTTTTTTTTAACAACTACAACTATAATTTTATTAATTTTCTATTTTCGAACAACTATACCATTTATATATAATATAATATGTGTGTTTGTGATTATTTTTTCTGATTGAATTTTGTTTGAGAGCTCTGTTTTTCTTTCATACTGCGTATGGATTGTGTCCCGTGGCTGCAAACAAACCGGATATTTTATTCATTCAAAAACTGAAGTACTGTGGTCCCCATTGGCGCCATCGAGGGGCGGCCAATTTAATTTACGCCCCACTAGACTTCTGTTTACACTGTAGGTATACCATCGAATGATCAAACAACTTTCGACTAAAATGAACTTGGGTCAACTTACTGCTGGGTGTATAGTGTAAACTGTGCACAAAATCTAATTTTATAATAAAATTAGAGCTAGTTGTCATCAAACGAATAATTATCCCAAATAATACTAATAACGTACGATAATACTCAATTTGTTTTCTAAAAAGTAATTTTAAGTAAAAAATGTAATTGAAAATATTACGAGTATATATTATTATACAAATATAAACAATATCCAAAGAAGAATATATGTAAATAAATATATACATAAATGTCGATTTGGAAAAAATAACTAATTTTGATCAACAATAAATTGAAAGAGAAAAAAAATATTTCTAATTTCTATTTTTCGGAATAAATAACTAGCAGGTTTAATTCAATTTATTAAAAAATATCACTAGTTAATGTAAACATTATTCGTTAAATATATACGAATATCAATGGAAAAGTCACGCATGGTGGACAAATCACTATACTATTCATATAATATATATAATTATTATGATTGAACGAATGATTTTTATCCTTAGACCGTAACACATGATTAAAGTTTATTTTTTCTTATCGGTAATTTTAATAACAATTTTAAAAATATTTGAAGGTATTTTTATACTGTGTATTATTTATCACACAAAAGTATGATACATTTCATTTAATTGATCGAGTTTTGAATTATATTGTATTGTTTTAATACTATTCTGTATTAATGTTATGTCAATCATAATTTATGATTGTTTGCATTTATTTTATCAGAACTCATCGTTTCTAAGTATTTTTTATTTAATTTATATTTGTAAATACCTTTTAGTTTTTACTGCTTTTACGTTGTTTCAAACTTCTGAATATGTTCTATAATACTATGGCGTATCTGTACGTATTATAACGTTCTTATTTTTTGATATAATTCATCCTTATGTCATACCCTAACACTAACATTAATATTAACCCTTCATTAAAGTGTTCGTACAACACATATGACGTAAGTCTTAAGTTGGTAACATTTGATTGACGTTTAGAAGTTGTAGTATAAGTAATCATACTTTCATTTGCTAGCCATGATTTTCCACGATTTTTTCAAGTCAATTAATATTTTTTATTTTATACATCTAATTTTTCTTAACTATAATAGGCGCCAAAATATAGATAGTTATTTAACATTACCATAATATTAGAATATAATATATATTATATAACATTTTTAATCTGGATTTGTTTAATTTTACTGATAATTATTATATAATTATGTTGTATATTTTCTTTTGATTTCAAATCAGTTGTTTATGCTTGCCATTTACTTATTAATTATTTATAAATATTTCAATTGCACCCCTATGTATAAATAATTAATTAATGTTAATTAGTTCAAAACACATACTATTTTTACTATTCTGGTCATTTTATTTGCTAATGATCAAAATCCTTCATTATGATTCGGTGAAAAACATTAGTTTTGAATAAATTAATATGAAAATATATGAATAAATGATATTTATATGGATATTTGATAATAACCAAAATGAATAAAAACGTACACAGATAATATATTAATACAGACATTATGTGGTTAAAAGAAATTTTTAAACAAATCATAACAACAACAAATGTTCTTCATATACCAACGGAGAAACCGTGAGATAAAAATGTCAATCGATAATGATATTATGTACAATGTACATAATATATGCACAATTATTACAATAATTATTTTATTTTTTGTATGTAACCTGTATACTTATGGGGTACAGGGTATGAATCCAATAGTATATATCGTTCGACTAAAAATAAATCGTGTGCGTTAATTCAAAAACTTCGGGTTTTCTTGAATACCTTTGAAAGATCTGGGCAATGAGCCAATGTTTCGATGCCAAGCTATTACAGAGAAAAATAATTGTATGTGCATTTCGTTTTTTTTTTAAGTATTTACGCATGTTTTTAAACAAATCCCGGCCAATGAATTTCGATTCAATTATTGTCGTAAAATCGCATAATTGGACCGATAACAACCATATAATTAAATATGTAAATATTCTACAAAAGATATTCATTATTTGACTATTTTTATTTATGTGAAATGTGCTGTTGATTTCTATATTAAAAATACAATTATTTCAACTATCACAAATTATTATTTTCTTTGTTTAATATACTATTATACTAGGAATGAAAATAACCAAATTTAATAGACAATTAAATTAGTTTAAGTAGGATAACATCTGATATTACAAAACACATGATTTTGATATGATGTATAAAACGTACTTACATATTATTTTGTACTATTCATTTTACGTTGGTTACTTTTAATACGTTTGAAACAAACATTTTTTGACAATACTAAATTTTAGTTTTCGTTTAAAATAAATTATCATAAATAAAACAAAAATATAAAATTAATGTCTTATACTGTATGATTTTATCTTCAATCATACCAATGTATAATTTCATATTTTATTTCAATTCACAATTTCTTCGAATTAACTAAATTAAATTAAAATGTTTTGGTCTATTGAGAACTTACTGTACAAGTATATTAAAAGTGGTTACATGCTCTACTCTATATTAGGTTTCAAGACATCGAGTGGGTCACTGTTATAGGTGTGTTAAATTTGAATTCAATGAATAATATAGAGCCTTTGTAGAGAAATTGAAAACTTCTTATGCCTGAAAATAGCTCAAAAATAGTTAATGATTTTTGAAAATTTATTGTGTATAAAAAACACGCATCATTTTAAAATACATTTATCGCTTTATCGCTATCGATATTTAAATCTGAAACGTTTAATATAAGAAGCTGTTTCTCCGGCACATACATTTCGCTTAAACTGTGACAACTGATGTATAAAATATAGCAATAAGATCCAATCCCAAAAAAATAAATCCACTACAAGACGAAACACGTTATACACACACCCGCGCCCGTAAAAACGAAAACCATCCGAATGCGAAACAGTTAATACATGTCATAGTGTGTGTGTGTGTGTGTGTGTGTGTGTGTGTGTGTGCAAGACGCGATTCGATTAAATATATTCGGAACGGAATACCGCAACGCAGTGCCACGGTTCTCCGGCTGTGGCAGCGACCACCAAGCCGCATTACAATAATATACACATATATATAAAGTATTGCGTGTAACTGTTTGTCGTTAGTATTGTGTATACACGTCGGTATACCGTCGCTTTTCTGTTCTCTTTCGGAAACCACAGGGCCTAGGGGTCGGCAAGCCAACCGTCGCGATCGTTTATTCAAACGAACGAGGTCGACCGCCGCGGTGTACGCCGCCCCGCGCACGTGTATATATACGTTGGACTTTGGCTATACCTCTGAACGAAATTTTTCCGTCCGCCTGTTGATTACGGTACAGCACGGTAATCACGGTACAGCGTTACTGCAGGTATACAGGTTATACGGGCGCGCGTACAATAATAATATATCGCGCAGTTACACAGGATCGAAGTCTCGGGAGCCAAATCAAACACTGGCACACATATACGATTTAGGTATTACATAGGTACCTGTTGTAGACCGCGGCGCCGTAAATTTTCATATCGAATTGCTCGCGGGTTCATTCGGTGGCGGCGGCGGCGGCGGAGTCGTCGTAAAACGAGTCCCGATGTATAGGCACGACGGTTCTATATAATATTATAAAAGCCCTTTTATATTGCATTCTCTCTTTTCCACTATCTCTGTCTTCCTCGGTTATTCCCGAATGCGTATAATATGCTTATACGTACGTACGTATATATATATATATATCTATAGATATATATAGATATGTAGGTGAATGTAGGAGCGCAAGGCAACACAACGCAACTGATGGAAAACAATTTCACATCAACCCGACTCGCTAAACCATAAATTTGATTGTTCGGCCCTCTTCGAATACACACTGTTCCGAGTACGACATACCTATATACGCCCTCCACGGCATCATTGCCGACCGCGTCACAGGTAATTCGATTTCGGCTAGTATTATTGCCACGATACGAAAATAACGTCGTTATACGCTCGCCATCGTAGACGTTATATTTACGCGTAAGGAACGAATAATACTGTCGTACACACACACACGCACGCGCGAATATAATATGTTACAGAGAGAAAGATATATATTATTACGCGCGGCTACATAATATATATATATATACCTAGCTATAGCGTGCACACATTTCGTTCGACTTCATCTTATTAGTCCACGACACCGCGTAGTGGATAATGAATTTAGCAACGGAGTTTTGTTTTTCTTTGAAATCGTTTGTTCACGCTGAACGGATATTGGTCCCGCACTGCTCGTGACTTCTTTCTCATAACCTGTACTCGGCGAAGACGTTTTTCTGCTGCAGGTGGTGTACTTGCAGTTGACGTCGTGAACGGTTCGAGGACCATGTACATAACCATTGACCTGTTTCATATCTCACACAGTAATATTTCTACAAACAAACACACACACACACATTACAATCGTTCTCAACGGATCTCAGTGAAGGTCTTGATGCGATGACAATATAGAAACGAATTAACAATGTCTATGCCATCGATCCCGAGTCCCGAAAAATCAAATTTCTTTATAGAAAAGAAAAATTTCACGGTTTAATAACTGCAGTTCACCTTATTATTATGTATCCTTGGGTTGTAGATCGTCGAAAGTATGGACTCGTCGCGAGAATTAGAATGATTAATTTTCATACGCAAAATGTTTCTAGAATTGCACTTTATTTAGACACAAATCGCGTGTATAATAAAAATATACAAACAATTCAAAAGAAAGGTTACTGAACAATTTTATTTTGAAGTGTACTTTTTATGAAACACTTTAATAACTTATATGGCATCAATTATTAATAAATCGTGGTACTAAAATCTGGTAAATACTCGCAGAGTAAAGTTCAAGCCATACATTTATTGTATACTAAAATATTACAAAGTACTTATATCCTATTCGAAAAACTATACACATATATGTATATATATATATATTTATCTCGTTAAATTAAAACTTAATCAACGCAAGACATCGATAATTGACACTAGAAGTGTTCATTGTGTTCATATTCATGGTGACTTATTTCTTTCGTTTTCGTTATGTTTATCTGCCGTTATGAACTCATTATAAACTAAAAGCGCACTAGCGTTGCTAATGAAAGAATAGAGTACAGATATGTTTTCAGAAGTTCATACAATGGACTCGCAATTCGATTACAAACGTAAGAAAATGTTACAAACAAAAAGTATATCACGTTTAAATAATATGGTTTAATAATTATCAATAGTATTTTACTTGTTTGCATTCGTTCGTATCTCAAAATGTATACGCATAGTTTTAAATCAAGCTATCTGTGTGTTTTTATAATTTTATATATTTTTGTAATAATCGATGGCCAATTCGATTGAGGCAGAGTTTTAAAAATATACGAATTATGTATACATAATAAATATGTATGTTTTTAAAACGAACATATTCAGCTGCAGTGGTATTTATTTTTTTATAAATCGATAGAACGTGGTTTCTAGTTTACAAACTTAAATTACTTTTTATTTTTTTAGTTAAACGAAACGTTCAAACATAGCATTTATATTTGCACACATATAAAATATACATTATATTACATAGTATAATATACGTCTACGATACATATTTTATTTAATGTAGAATGTCTTCTAACATCAAAAGATATGGTATTTGGAACTTGGAGATAAAATAAAAACTTTAAACTGGAATTTGTCTGCGTTTATATAATACAATGTAATGTGTATGCTATACAGAGTGATCCTAACGTGAATCCTCCATCAGAAATAAACGTTGTTCAATTAGTTGAACAGCTATAGTTACAATTTTTTTGCAATAATATATTATTATGTATTTTAAGAATGCTAAAACATAGTATTATATTTATTATTAAGTTTATTAAGAACCCTTTTTTGTGTGTGCTATTTTAGTTAATTTATTATTCGTAAATACGATTTAATATTATGTTTGTGTATAAACTATAATAAGAAGTCTGATTATCGTAAAAAAATCAAATAATGTAATATATTATTTTATTTAAAAAAAAAAATAGATAATGTACCATATAGTATATAGTATATTATATTATACTTATATAATATTGGTGGCAAGGAATATTTTTTGACGCAAATTGATTAGTACGGAAGTTAAGTAAAATTTTATCGAATAATTTAATTTTTTTGTGGTGCACCACGCAAGAATTTGAATTAATCCACATTGAAGTGAAATAAAGATAGTTAGAACAGGCTAATGAGTTATAAGGACGTCAATTTTGTATGTGTGGACTGTGGAATATATTCTTTGTTAAATGGCCAAAAATGTAGCCCGAAATGTGTCACAAATTGGATTATTGTTTTGATTTTATACAAATTGTTTCTATTAGGTTTCTTGTCAATAATATTTATGATTTCTCTTGACATTCGTAGGGTTTGAGTCTGAAGGAGAAAAAATCAACTACCGCCACTGGTATACATCGTAACAATACGTTCTATTTGTTTAAGCTATTATTTCTGGTCGCTGCGATCAATCCGAAATAATAACAATAAACTAATAATGTACAGTATGTACACCATTCAATTATTGGGTTTGGAACAATATAAAAACCATATATTATTGTGTAATGAAAATTGTGTACGATAGACGTTGCATATATATATATAAAGGTAGTTTAAATTAACTATTCATATTTTCGTTAATACAAACATCCAGCACCATGTAATGTGTAACATATAGGTAAAGTCATGTTTAAACCCCAAAGTACAGTATGATATTTCAAATGAATTCATTTTAACGTTTAATCACAATGATGTGTATGATAAAATTCCATACTAATATGCAATTTATAATCATTAAAGTTATTGTCCTCGCCCAATCATCAGAAATAATTATTAAAAAAAATAATATATAAAAACAGTTGCTTACACAATATAATTATTTAAATATAGTTATTTCTGAAATTAAAAAAAATGTGCAAAATACGGTTTTGATCCTAGTAGATGCTATTTTAGTAAAAAAAATATTTATATAGTGGAAACTCGATTCATGTGGAACTTCTACACCTCGAAAGAATGTCTTAGCCTCTGCATTTCAATGTATTATGATAGATATATGTGATACATTTTCTCAATAACTCGAATACTGATACGTCAGTATTTAAGTTGATTTTTGGCTTATAACTCGAATTTTATTGTTCGACCTACATTACCGAAAATTTCTGAAATGTAATATACATATTATTATTATATAATAATTACGTAATAAAATACGCGTGCGTATAATCAATACGTATACCAATACGAATAACGAAAATCACAATCGAAAACCGAATAATTTTATCAATTTTTACTTAAAAAGCACGGATATAAATTCAACAGATTAACGTCTGATATTAACGTTTATAATATACTGTATACATTATTGGTAAATTTACGTTGATCGAAATATACTCATAAATATTTAACTCGATATTTAACGTAATGTTCACACTACAAAAATTCAGTTTATTTTGTATAAAAAATATTTTTGATAACGCGATTTTTCTTTTTGCCCTGGACTGATTCGAGTTATCGAAGTTCCACTGTATATATATATATATATATATATATATATAAGATAAAACTAATACCTAATACCGAGAACCGTGTGATCCTTACAGATTTCATCGATTAAAACTGAATTCAACTATTGTGACTATATCAATAAAACAGCCCAATAGGAATATCATATTGAAGTAAAAAATAATTCATTTTTCATATTTATGCGTAGATAGTCGTAGCATAATATAATATCGAAAATATATATTTTATTACTATACAGCACGTTATATGGACAGGTTTTAATTTTACAAAAATTATAAAACGGTACGTCATATTATAACACAGGAAACTAAGTGTTTGTTGTATAATAAATATTTGTGTTTGGTTTTTGTACAAAACATTCGTTGAACAAACTAAATAACTATCAACGGTGTGTTTAAAAACGGTAAAAATTAAAAACTTTATTCACAACCGTCCTTAAATATTTTATGTACATAAATCGTATTTCTGTTCAGTGAATATTAATTTAATTATAAATTCATCATAAAATGTATTTTTTTTTGCGATATTAATTAAAACGTTACGATAAAACTTATAAGTTATAAGTAAGCAACTGCGCGCCAGTTGAACACTTGTATGCGTAATACGGTTCGGCTAACAACTTAATTTTTATAATTTAAAACATAATTTTTTTGTAAAAGTTTTTCCTATAATTTACTTAATGTGTCGCATATTTCATAAGATACGGTTGATTTTTTTTTTAAGTTACCTATTCAGGGGAAATTGTATAATTAATTCCAGATAAGGTGAATATAATGTAATCATAATGAATAATAATAATTATCGACTCTGTTCGTAATCTTAATTGCTATTAAACTCATATTTTGAATTTTTTTTAAAATTATATCATATATTATTTTTTGAAAATATATGGCATTTTTAGTCACTTCAACTTCCAAATAGTTGCAATGTTATTGTTCAGTTCCTTTATCACATTATTTCTTTTTTATTATACTTTGACTAGTGATACACATATACTATTTTAATCTACTATTTTCAGTCGGTTCTATTCTCATAGACGTTACACACTTTCACATAGCACTTTTTGTTTGAAACAGTAATTTTCTATTCTTAAACCTATTATAAAAGCTTTATAATATTTCTAATTTATTCATTTAAAAATATATACTTGTTACTTAGTTTTTAACTGTACCTACATGATACATTTTATGAAATGTATTCGTTTACAAACAAATCAGTAAACATTAGTTAAAATATAGTTATAAAATTTACATCAAACATTCGTATGCAGATCAATTATTTTGAAGTGTAGTAATATCCTTTCTAATAAAATATAATTCAAAATTATAGTGGCCTATAAATACTTTTTTTAGTTTTATGAACGGTGTTTTGATTTTAACTATAATAATTTTTTTACATTTATGTTAATAATTTAGATTTTTGTTTACTTTATAAGCTTCTCTAATTTTAATGGAGAGCCTATGTCAAACTTTCAGTTAAGTTCACTTTTTTTATATAGATGCATTAAATAATCTAAAAAACTATTTTTTTTATGTTATTATCGTATTTATAACAAAATATCCGAATTCTACGAAAATTCATTTTTTATTTTTTATGCATTTTGACGATAATATTAAGTTTATCGTAATTATTTAGTGAATAATCGGTAATAATCTGATTTTAAATTTATAGAAAAATTATGTTATTGATGACCAACGCTTAGCACTTAAATTTAAACTTTTTTTTTTAAATCAACGTTTAACCAACACCACGTGTTGTTTCTCCAGACAAAAGTAATTTGATAGATGGACATGAAAAACCCCCTCTGTTCATTTTTCAAAGTGAAGGACATAATATTATTTCTATAAAAAAAATATGAAAAGTAATATTCACTTCAATTTTTTTTTCTGTTCAATATAAAAATGTCTAACAATACATTTTGAAATTATTATTTTTATCGTCACACACATTTTATTTAATTTATTTAATATTAATATATCTCTCTTAAATTCGTGTGGAGTCTCGGGTATTTAATTTGTTTTAAAAATATATATAAACTTTAATTAATCACATATAATTTCATAATAACAAAATCCTAAAAAGAATTAATTTACTATCAATAAGATTTTACAGTTTTATGAACAGAATAAACCCTCTCACCTCAGTAGTTTAAAACTGCTGTACTAAAATACATACGCATAATTATTTCTAAATTTTGAAACATGCACTCTAGTTCATTGTTCTAGGTATACTTATATACAGAGAGAAAGAAGTTAACACTTTTATGCATAGAAACTAATTTTGAAAAAGAATACGTACACTCATCTGAAAGAATACTTTAATTTTCAATGTCATCAAGAAAATTTTTGCATTACAATAACTAAGAGTAATACTGCACGTTTGTTTGAAAAATTATTTAATGTAATTATATTTTACTGAGTAAAATCTCTTCTTTTTCTTTATTATAGTTTGCACGTTTTGTACCTTGTGCGACACTATTATGACGTTATTGGTCCATTATAATTTATAATATTTAAAAAAATTCTATTGTTTAATTTTTCCTACGAATATTTCGAACACTAAACAATCTATAAAACGCACCACTCGTTTACCCACACAAGTGTACAAAATCTTGATTAGAATCTGCAATATGTGATTTACGGACACTTTTTCTGCGCGCGCGACGCGTGTACAAAAATACAAAATTTTAGCGACAAGTGACGATTATGGACTGACTCCAGACATTCAACTATTAAGGCTGTAATTTTATACTCTCGTTATAGTTATCATAGTCTGTGGCTACAAACATAGAATCGATGTGTGACTGGTTATACGGAAATATCAAAACTTAAAAATAAAACACGTTATGGCGATAGTCAAAAATCGTTCGTTACTATTTCAGAAATTAGATATTTTAACAAAAACAATATCAAGGACAGTACGCGTACCACTAAATTCGTGGTCACGTGAGTTGTAGCCTACACCACTTACGCCTTAATTCGGGCCTGCATACGACTGGCCAAGTACTGGTTCTAATGTCCATAGTCCATACACATACGATAAACTATTTTAAAAATATAATCTTAATACAATTGAGCTCGATTAGGTGATATGTACCATAATATCGGTCGGATAAAATTTATCGAAATCCGTTTTTAAGCAGAGATAACTCCTGCGTCGCCTAATCGATCGATACTTCTCCGATCTTTGAAACCGTCGAATCGATTTTCGATCACTGAACTTGTATCGTACAAAATGTATAAACGTATTGTATTATAAAAGAGAGTATGCGTATAATAAAAACTGGATATTAATAATATATTATTATTAAATGAACCGTGAGATCGTCGGTGGCGGTGGTCGTATGGTTATTTTTCAAGTGTTTAGTGGCTGCGCGCGTTTTGGGTGTTGACATTTTCTGGGTGCTCGGATGTAGCTGCGGGGGTGGTTGGTGAATAAGGGAGCAGAATTGGCGGGGTAGTTGGCGTGGTGGTCGGAGGTGGTGGTGTTAGCGGAGATGGCGTTGGGGGGTGGTGGCGGATCAATAGATAGGCGTTGTTGTGCGAGCATATACAGAGCGCGCGTACACGAAGTGACTAAAAGAGAGAGAGAGAGAGAGAGAGAGAGAGAGAGTGAGAGAGAAGAGCGACGCGCGGCCGGCACAGAGTGTGTGCATAATCTCCAACAGCAAGAGTACAATACACCACCTTATCCTCCTCGTTCCTGGTGTAGGCCACGAGGCGGCTAAACACACCACTTCTATCCCCGGGTGAAAGGAACGTGCTGCAACCACAAAACTTTTGCGATTAATTTCGGGATATTATATAAAGCATCGATGTTACAACATTACATTGCGTCATCGTCGTCGACGTTATAATATTATTGTTATTTTTTTTTCTACTTATTTTATATTATCATTATTATGATGTCGCATAATCTATGGAGTAGTACAGATTGTTCCGCAAAGGCTGGTCCTAGCAATTTAGTAATTACGATAATAATAATTATTAGTGCTTAATATTCAAATAACTTACAGAGTAGCCAAATATGTTAATACGTTATACAAATATTTTAGTTTTAGTAGGTATTGATAATACTACCACCGGTTGGCAACCACCGTTATATTTAAAAATGTAATCGTATGCATAAATAATATAGCAATTTAGCATAATGATACACATGTATAATACATCTTTTATTGTACGTTTTTTGTGAACTACTGAACTTATTGCAAGTAGATGCACATTATAATAAAACGTAATATTATATTATTTGGTATCGTTTTACGTGACAATGACTGAAGTGTCGAGTAGAATCATAGTTAAAATCATACGACTCATATGACCTATACAACAGCCGACACATTCGATAATCCATTTTAGCTAATGCATTTCTAGTAAAATCTATAAAGACAACAGATCGTTCATTATTATTGTTATTAATTATACTTCAAACCAACTATATTTTACGTGATAAAACAATATTAGCCACATTTGATATTGGGTTTTTCGTAGTGACGTTTTGAAATACTATACCATAACATCAAATTGTTTCAAAACTGATCAGAGTACAATTTAGAAAAATTTTAAAAAAATTCTCACATCGTAAGTAAAAACTTTCTTAAACATTTATAATCCGATAAAAATACTAAATGCACTAACACAATTTATCTACTTGGTTTAAATTGTCAGCTTTCTTATTACAAATATATTATATTATACCGTATTTTAAATTCTATACGAAGCAACAAAAAATATATTTGTTTAAAAATGATGAGATACAGTATTACATTTTAAATTTTTAACTTGAGTTATATTAGATATATTAATTACATTATGTCTACTGTTAGACTTTAATTAAATTAAAAATGAATATTTACACAAGATCAAATTTTCTGTTTGATTATACATTTCAAAAGGAAAAAGTACCGTGTTGCAACTTTAAATGTTTATAAAATAATTATAACAACTAATAACATATGAAAAGTTGAACTTTTTTTAAATGTTTTAGTTTAATATGTTGAATGTTGATATAATTGTTTTCTTATTTCAAAAATTCATAAATATAGTTGAAAATGTTTTGCAAAGTCACTTTAAGTTAACATAATAATATAGTAATTTAATAATATTTAAAATACAATTTTAATTTTAAAAAAAATAACGATTTTTTTCTCAAAAAATATTAGTTATAGTTGTTGAAATTTAAAAAGTATTTATAATGTCTTCAAAACTGTTAACCATTAGTAATTTTCTACATAAGCAATAACATTTTTAATAAATTATTAACAAGTTGTATAATAGGTATGTTATTAACAGAAAATTTAATTACACTATTCTATGATACATTATAACCGTTTTATAAATCATACATAACAACTTTCAAAAATTTTAATTGAACCTATAAGATTCATGAAAATAAATATAAAGTTAAAACTATCCTGGAAAATACTTAGATGATGCTAATCCACCCACCTTCTTCACTCAATAGCAATTTTATTTTTACCTACAATAATTTATTATTGAGTTTAAATTTAACATATCCATTTCAATAGATTCAATCAATAACGAAATAAATACAACAGAAAAACGATTTTCATGATGTTTTCATTAATTCCGTTAAAGAGATCTTTGATATAATAATTATCACAGTATTTTATCACAACAATTATCAATATTGAAAATTGAACATAATTGCGTTTAGTGTTGTTAGAAAAGCAATGAAAAAATGTGTTTTTAAGTTTCAAGAAAACAGTGATAATGTATATTGGCACTTAAAATGTTGGCTATCTCAAGTTTAATAAATAAAAAAAAAATTGTTCACATATTATTATCCTGTTTTTCCTTCATACTATTTTTTTGTATCAAATAGATTATAAGCGCCGTATGATAAAAATTACAATAATCTTTCAGTAACACAGTTATGGTTACACGGAGTTTTAGATATGCAATTTAACTACATCAGGTTTTTATCTTTTCATAATATATTTTACCATATTATTTAGTCTTATTGACACATTATATTGTTACAAGTGTTGATTCTATTCTATAACGTTATATTATCACAATATTAAAGCTGTTTAGGCGTCATAAAATAATATTTGGTTTTATAAATATAATATTATTTATTAACTTTTAACTCCCATGTTCAGGCAGAATTACTTATGATAAGCAATAACGTATGTTAAATTAAAATGCGTTACCACTTAATTTAATGGTTTTAAACAAAAATAAAATATCTAATTATGTTTTACGAATTACAAATTTCTCAATATTAAAATACTTGGTAAAATAATTGTTAATGCAATCAAAATAATTTTAATATTAACGATGAGTAACTTTTATTATGTGTATATATTTGTCATTTAAATGTAGCATAATAATACACGAGGTATCTATATCGAATAGCCCTAAGGGATACAGTGTGTGTGTTAATCCAATGAAATTATTGGTCCAGTGCTTAATTTCGTAATTTTGCAAATATTTCGGACTTTGATCAACGATAATCTGGGGTGAAAACTTGTTATTCAGCACTAAACATACTTACAACCCATCGGCTCGTACTCCCGTAGGTATTATAATAGTAATTTATTTGTAATATAAATTGTATAATAAAACACATATGACGATGAACTATTTGAGGTAGGTAATATAAATATAATATTAAAATGAATAATTTGAATTCAATAAATTATTAAGCAATCATTACATGAACACAGAACGTATAAAATAGTTTTATTTTTTATTATTATTTTTTTCCTATGTTATATTATTATTCTATAGGTATATACTTGTATCATAATATTTATTCAAATTAAATCTGACTTGTGCAAACACAAAGCGTAAATATTTTACGAGAGTTAAAATATCTCTACAGTTCATCTACTATCCAAAAGCTGTTTTATTTTAAATATATTTTCATTTCAGAATTATTGCTTATCACACACGTGAATTCAAAATGAGATAAATCGACGTATACAATTTATATATTTTACAGTATATCATGACGATTCGTAATATAATATAATTTAGTAAACTGTAAAATTCACCTAAAAAATGAGTTCATTAAAACCAAAGCGAATAATGATTACTTGAAAAATATTGTGTTAATGAAATCTCACTGAGACCAATATTTAACGAAATCGTATTGACGTCATAATGCGTTGATTAGCAAAAAGTAGTCTGCATGGTCGTGCAAGACCTGTTCACGGAATCACTCAAAAATTAATTTAACTTGTGTCTGCATTTTTATAGCTACATATTATGTGGTCGATTATCATCACCCATCCCATCTATACAAAGTATAAATAGAGAAAAGTGCACAAAAATTCTTTAAGATCTCCTATTGTTAGAGGACGTGTTTTTTTTTTTACAAGCTTTACGTTAAAATACCGATACGATACAAAGATAAACAGATAACGAAATTAATAACATCATGGTGTATTGTGTTCTTTCATATGTTTTTTTCTTTTTAAAGTTTGATTATTTTATGTCCTTTTTTTCCCCGACCCTCGAATGTAATATCTAAACGATTTTTTACGTATCTATACATTATATTTATTATACTACATGATTTAGGTTATATTATAAATCTAATATGAAATAATATTTTTGTAGATGGCCAGTCGGCCATGCTGTACATCAAAGCCTTTTGCTTTTTACTCCCAAGACTGAGATCTGCACTCAGCCTCCCCCAAACTACCCCATTGCCAACGTTCGCGTTTGAGTTTCCCACGTAGCAGCCGGTGAGTTACGATTATTTCATGGGACGTTGCCTTCAATTTTGCGCAGGAGCATCGCACTAGATCAAAAACATAGGAATGGACGATGAAATAACGGCCAAGGGAGGAGCCCAAAAATATAAGAAATAATAATAATAACAATAGAGAAACGGATATTATATTATTATTTATTTCATAAATGTATCTTCGAGTTGGCGTGGTTGATGTGCTATGGTATTATTCATTTTTTTTACAGTATATGTTTGATACGTTCACGTTAATTTTTTTACAGCGTTTTAAAAGTAAAAAAATATTATAAAGAAAAATATAATTATCTAATACGTAAAGTAAAGCAAGAAGATTGAAAACCGATATCGATTACATTGAGAGCCGTTTCACACATCCTTGATCCGTAGAGGACTCATATATCAAACATGTTTTATTTAATTATATATTATATTGTTTTGATTAAACTCATAATTTAATATTTCTATTACGAAACAAATAAACAATGTATTTTCAATCGCAGTATTATAGCATTTTGATTTTCGTTCGTCTTTAAATGTGTAATTACAGCGTAATACTTAAAAAAAAAATATATATATAATATACATACATGTTATGATATTAAACGCCCACGAGTTCGTTCACATCGTCAACACTACACGTATACAAATTGTGCGTTTATTTATGTTATATGTTATACTAGCGATGGTAGTTTTGCTGATGTTACAAGTGGTAAAAAGTGCTGTAAACATGCGTACCACTGTAGTTACTTATTTTTATGGAAAAAGTGAATTATTTATTTTAACGCGATGTTAATAAATATTAGAATGCTATTATTTGTTTTATTTTTCATATTATGTTCATTTGCAATTTATACATAGTTATTTATTTAAAATTCTAAAATAATATCACCTTATTTATATTTGTGCTGTTATATCGCGCTATAAAAATTATTTTAAGATTTTAGAACGATCTGTAGAGATCATTGGTAAATTGTTATAGCCAGAATTAATATATTTTGTCTATTTATTATACATTTATACATATTAACAAATCGCATTTATGAGTATACTATTATATACGATTTGACAATATACATGTCTGTCTCGTTAATTGTTTCCATGTGCCGTACGAGATATGTCTTGTATATTTTTTTTTAAAAAGTACGTAAAACACGTGACTGTTAAAACATGTCCATGAAATAATTAAATATTTTTTAGCTCAAACAAACACCATTAGAAACAATGAAATAATAATTACACATTTATCACTGTTTTATAATGGAGTGTAACGTATATTATATTAGTCTAAATTAACATTAAGTTTATGTTATAATTTGCTTATATTATATAAACACTTGTGCCTATCATGAGCGCTCTTAAGATGAGAAATGGCAGAAAACTTATCTCTCCCGTCCCACCTTAGAAGTTTGTGTTCGTTTCTGGAAAATGTCCTGATAAAAAACGACCAACATTTCTATAATATTCTGTACATTTTTAATTTTGGAATTTAAAAAATACTTATAACGTATATTCTAACATTATTTTATTCTTACTCACACAATTTTTTTATTATAAAAATAATGTACATGACAATCTACATAATGATATCAAAAAATATAAATTTGAAAAAATATGTGTCTTGTGCTATTTAATTAGTTCTCATATACTAAACACGCCACCTAATAGACACAAACTTAAACAATATTGCGAGTGCGTAAAATAGTAATGTAAGTCTATTTATGATATGAGTTTCACCTGCATTTTGTACATTAGATTTGGAATATAATCATCGTTATTTTTTTTTTCAACTAACAGACGACTAACAGTGAAAAAGAATGATTGCAAAAGAAAAAAATGACGCTCAATATTATTATTCTATACAAAAACACGGTTCGAGACTGCAGTTGTTTGTTTTCATTTTGTAAGTGCGACGTTTCAATTAATTACACGGTTTCTTTTTCAAAACAAAGCGATGGTGATTACGCAAATTTATACAAAATATTTCCTTTGACTTTTCGCGTAAATATTTTTTTTCGCGGAATAAAGGGGGAAAAATCATAAGAATTATTAGCATTCGCTTAGATCTTTTGATTAAAGCAAAACTACGAAGCTCAGGAAGTTCTCTTTTTGTATTTCTGTATTTTTTAATATTTTTTTCTATTTAGTGTTTTTTTTTTTTTTTTGTCGTACCAATGGTCGAACGTTCACTCTGCGATTATATTATGCTTATGCACTTCAACATGATGTTTTTATCTTTATTAAATACAATTTAGCACAAACGTGTACTCAATTAGGGATACTTAACTCTATAATTAGTCCATCTCGGAAATATACTTATAAATTATACTATACCACTCGTTCATTTAACACTACTGCTCATACCACTACATATAATATGCACTTTGTTCTTCATTGGAGTCGTATCATTGGACTGCATATATATTTTTACTTGATATGAAAATACATAAAATACGTAACATTATAATGTAATATGCATTCTAATAACCTTTGAGATAAGATTAAATATACAAAAATCAGCAATTCAAAGTCATACCGTAATGGTATATTATTATTTAGTATATTGTGTAAGTCGATGGATATTGTAGTGTTATTCGACAATTTTATTTATTTGATGATTAAACGTCCAAAGACGGGCAATAAATAAATTTAAATAAATCATGGCTGTTTTCCAAGATCGATAAACAATATACTACGATATAATGTGTTATAAATTAGTAATAATAATCGAAATTCTATAAATTCTACAAACTATGTACAATAATATATTATGTAAGTTTATTTTTATTATAAATTTTGAATTTTTCAAACTATACCTAGACGTGAATTTGGATTTTAAATAGTTTAAATGCATTCCGATGTGTAAACCGTATTATAATTATCGCAAAGTGTTATAAGTATGATAATATTATGTATCAATATTTTTTATTCAGTTGTTACGTAATACGTAATGTATGAGGATTCATTATAACCGATTTTTTTTTGAACGACATTCAGCTCTAGCAGAGATCCTACAAATAAAATGAATTCACTTAGTGGATTTATTCGAAACACTGTTATACGAGTTGTGAAATATTGTAAGGCCTAAAATTAAATTTTTATTTTTTTATTCAAACGTTTTCGAAAGATTCAACCTTTTGATACGTAGGTACTGTGATTGGATAAGAAGGATCGTTAGAAAAAAAATGTTTTTCGTTCTCAATCGAAACAAACGTGTTCAAAATAATCGTCAATTAATTTTCGCTTTATCGCGTTTCCTTTTTTGTCTGTTCACTTACTGATGTTTGCATATATCTAGAATAATATTGAGAAACAGTTTTTTTTCTTGTCTGGTGATAGTAGTATTGATACAAAATACGAATAAATAAAATAAAAGCTACACTTGTAAGAAGCAACATGATTATTTCTTAACAGTCATTATTTTAAAGAAATATAGAACAACAAAAATTCTTGTAAATTCCGCGTACTTTTTGTTGTTGGAATTTTGAGTATTTTACTCAATAGTATATTCGTTAATTTACTCGATATATCTTAATAGCTTAATTATTCAAGTTCCGGTATCTTCGTTGCATACTTAAAATTCACTTTACCTCAGGCCTAGCTTAATTCTCACAAAGGCTTAAAAACAATTACGTTGACGACCCCCCCATATTGATGTTATATTCTATATATAAAGATAATTCTTTTATTAGTTAATAATCATAACAATACATCATTTTTGGAAAAAAAATTATACTTAACTTTTTTTTCGTTATTATTTTCAATATTTTTACTTTTTAGACACGCAGGATAAATTTCATATTCTTAAGTAGAATATATTTGATTGGCGATTGAAATACATAAAATTCAAGTTTAAAACTTAATTAGTTAATTGAAATAATGACTCATTGAAGTAATAGTATCATAAAAGTAATTCAAGTTTAGATGAGTGGAATAGTGAACAAAAATGTTGTATGGTACCTCCTTTAGGTTGTACCTGATGCGATGTTTCATTACATTTTACAATAGTGATATTGTGATAATGTTACAAAAAAAAATGTTTACGTATCTACCGTAAATTTATGAGAGTAAAAATAAAGGATTAGGACAGCTTGTTAAAACTAAAAAGGTTAATTAAAAAATAACGAAACTATAAACCGATGTTTTATATTTACTACGTATAGATAATAATATAGTGAAAAGAGCTTATAAATATATACTTTTTGGTAACATAAATATAGCAAAGCTCATTATTTTTAAGCTTATTACAAAAACAAAAGGCCGGATATGTCAAATAAAATACAAAAATCGAGGAGATAAAAAAATAATAATAAAAATTGTAATAGATGTATGTTGTAATAATTGCAAAGAAAAATTAATGATGGTATTTACTAAAACAATTATCATTATCCTTCGAAGTGCTAACAACGAGGAACGATATGGACATTTGACGATACAATTTATTGAAAGACGAATTAATCCGTTTTTTCCGACGAGAAAGTACTTTTTTCTATCTTAATACAGCACAATAATATGTAAATCAAGTGTCGACGGTGATATTGGAAACAAAATAATAAGATAGAAAATGTCAACTGTGTAAAAACAGAAACCTCATAAAGACGACGCCGCCGAATTAGTTTTTCTTGTCGAAACGCTTTCCGGCATGTCTCGACTCATTTTCCACTAATTTGGCGCTGATAGGTTTCCCGTATAATTAAGCGCCACGACGGTTTTGCCGTTTTCGTTGCGACGTAAAAAGGCAAATTTTATTCAATTAGTTTTGCTCGTTAGGAGTCATGGGGAATATTCAATTAGGGTGTTTAATTAACGGATGAGATTAATTTCCGGTTTTTCGTTGGCCCGAAAAGCTTTCCGGCGCCGGCTACGACTCCGAAGATAATAATATTTTGCTAGACACTACATACAGTGTTCCTCGAGTTCATTAATAGCACAGTATACGCATATCAAATTATACTGAATATTTTGAACGTTCAGACATTAAATTCTAATCAATTAAAAAAAAAAAAATTACAGAAAATAACATGGTATAGGTATTTATAGCAGTATTCGTACTTATATAATAAAATACTAATAAAATATTATGTACATTGTGTAATACGTCTACTTACCCCTAGTTGCAGTCTGTTAAAGCCAATATAGTACGACGTTACTTATTATTATATAATATTATACTTTGATATGAATAAACTGATGTAATTAATAAAAATAAATATTGCGTTTAATATGAGCTTCACTTAATGCAATTCAAATTTAAGAAAATAAAACAATTTCAGATACGAAAAAAAAGTATAGCTTTCGTTGATTTGTTGTTTGATGTAGCTACATTGATAATAATTTGCCAAATAAATAATTCAAATTTCAAGCAATTTATTACACAAATATTTTTTAGTATTTGTTCTTAGTATTGTTCTTTCATTTTATTACGCTCCATCGTACAATAAACAAACAGCCTTCGAATGCCAATAAAATAATGCAAACTGCATTATAATCCATTATACAATAATACGACGATTGTCTTGATATTATAAATTAAGTTTCATACAAATTACAACAATCAGTAAATATATTTCAATACACTTCTTGTAATACTAAGGTACTAATGAATTACTATTTACTGACGGATAAATGGTCAATTTTTTCACATTATAACCTCTATCGACCACGAAAAAATTTGAAATCTAATCGAACAGATAGCTTCAACTACCTACTAGATTTATATTAAAATATTTTAAATAGACGTCAAGTCATATTTAATTAGGTGAGAAGAGGATATGTCTACTTAATTCGTAATGCATGTGCCACGACTAACTTCAGTAATATGAAATTAAATATACAGCGATATTATAAGGTATATACTCTAATTTATAAGATAATATCGAGTATAGTATAGTCTACCGATCATTTCCACTTGGTAACCTTATTCAACCTTACCAAATTTAACCTGTGAAGAAGTTGGAGTACATAAACACTTTAGCTATACTAAGCTATATGAATTGAAGCGTTTCATCTGAACTAGGGATGGGAAGGTCCCAATTATTGGTTCTTCATGCATCGAAGGGTTTTATATAGTATGATTATTAATCGGTACTGTTTCTAATGTGCTTTTTATGTGTCTTGAAAGCTTAATAATCGCTGGTTTTTATTTATTGTTCGTTTTAGTAAATATTAATTTATATTAAAGGACGTTTTATTGTTGAAATGATTAATGTAAATAATAACTGATAATTTAATAAACAAATATTAATTTTAGATTTGGTATAGAGTGATAAATAAATTGATTTTATAATGATAAATTGATAGGTAATTGTTTTTTTTATCTGTTGTACACGATATGTACTCGATAAAATAATTGGATAGAAAATTGGATCTAGTTTGTACGAATAATTTCTATGGTATTATCTAATTTTTTTAAAAAACATTTTAAGTTAGAATTGTGATACACTTTGTCAAAATTTCAAAAATGTACAAATTATTTTATAATTGAAAATTCATGAAAACTTTTATACATACCTCAAATCTAAAAATGTAATAAAAGGCACTTAAACACGTTTTAGAACTCATATCAAAAAAAAAAAAAAAAAAAATTCTACCGGAAAATCATATTAATATTTATAGGACCAATACCATTTAAATTTTAAATTTTTACATTTAGTAATCATCCATAAAATAATTATTTCTCCTAAAACCATTTTTAATGTTTTTTTTTGCATTTCAAAAAATAATAACACTAAATACTTGAAACTTCCAACAAATATTTATATTATAATTTTCAAACTATTTATATGCATGCAATTTTGAATTTTTTTTTTTTTTTAAGCGTCGATAAAAAATTATTCATTATTTCAAAAGTCTTGAAAATGTATTACAATAGATTCCACCAAAGTTATTTTCGTATCTGTATAACATGATTAATAATGCATAGGCATAATTTTTTTCTACTTATATGAAGTTAAACGTTTAACGAAATTGTCAAATTTTGCAAACCATTTTGTTGTTGTAAGTAAAGTTCATAAATATTTTTATTTTTACCTAAATTTTGAAAAATGAATACAAGTTTATTCATACTAGAGCCATAAAATCTAAAAATATTTAAACACAATTACTGTTTATATACATTGCAAGTTCTAAATTGGGTAAAATTATTTATTTAAACGAAAAAAAAACTATGTTGATTATTTTCTTATAATTTAAAAATATTATTAGTGGGAACTTAAAACTTTGAATGTATTATTAATTCTATTTTAATTCAATTCAATTTCTTATTTAAACTTTAAAGTGATAATTTATTATTTTTTATTATTTTTATAACTTGATTTTTTTTTTTTAAATTCAGTGAAGCCTCTAAATACTATAGATACTTTCGATCACTGATATATATTAGTATCAAATAAATGATACACATATTATCCGTGGCGCAACTAGAAAAAATTGATTTGTGGTGGTGGTTACATTATTACAATATTATATACACATAAGATAAATATATAGGTTATTATACTAGGCCTCGGAGAAATTTCAGCGGTATGTGTGTGTGTATGGGGGGGGTACAATCCCTTAACCCCCCTGGTTGCGCCACTGCATAATATATGAATATACTTTTATGTATAATATTATTTAACACAAAGTCTGTTCCCGAAGAAGACGACCATTTACCACGAAGGATATAAAAATACTCAGATAATAATTACGATAACATTTGATATTTTACATTTTAAAAGAATAACCAATATCAATAATGGCTCTGGTATCTGAAAAATGAGTTTTTGGAACTGGGCAAGAACCGCTGTCGGTAATTTTTAAAACCAGCCCATTCCCCGTCTGAACGCTTTATCACGATTATCACGCGATTGCGGCAATATATTTTTATGTTTTATTACTCGTCCTATATAGATAGTTCTCGTATAAATCATGTACGATATATTCGGGGTCACACTTGCGCGTAGACAGTGCGTAATATACGATCCTCGTACACACCTATAAGGAGCACTGCGGCGGCGCTCGGGTTTAATATATGCCCGTATTATATATATTGAACATACGCCGCGTGAATTCCCCACAGTGACACTCTGCAATTAAACGGGGGTTATGATAGTTTCCAAGTGGAGGTGACTGAATGGCAAACACGCGGATGCCGAATAGTCTTAGTCTTCTACCCTTTTCTCACCGACGACCGATCACCGTGGAAGGGAGATTATATACCTTTCAAACTATAGCAAAATAGGTGGGTGGAAGAGGAGTTATGTGTGTGTGTGTGTGTGTGTAACGAAGGGGTGTAAGGAGTAAACGCTCGGGTTTTAGCCATATTTCCGTTATTGGAATCACGTCTGTTTCGCAGTCGCCGACTTCTATTTATATATGTATATACGTAGTCCCGTATTTATCTCCTTTTCTCTCCCTCTCTCGCACACACACTATTTATATATGTATAATATTTAACGCGAAAACGCAACAAACTTTCTAGACCTATATTTTCACTCCCGTTAACACTCACCCCTACACCCTTCACCACAACGCCTAACTTTTAACATATTATACCTAACTACCATCACACGTAACAAACTCTTACACATACACGCGCGCGGATATAAATATTAAACATCGAACACTGTTATAATCGTTTACCATAATTACATATAGACTTATACGTGTAATACTATTCCTCACACAGTATGAAATATAACTACGTAGATGTTATATGCACGGTAACAATAAAGCTGAATTCGCAGAGAGTGCTAGAGAAAAGTAATTAAGACTCTGAATATCAAACTATAAGTTTTAGTATGGAGGTCTTAGTAGAAAACCGTGTAACATGTATAATGCGTCGTGTAACTTTGTCGAACGCTTCCAGTATAATAGCTACAAGCGATCGACGGACATCTGATAATAATTTTTGAGAACCATCTCCCAAAATACTCAAATTGTTGTTATTTTGTTATTTGTTTTTATTTTTTATTTTTTCATTTGAACGATAAAAAAATGTTGTTAATACAATTTTGATAAATATTAAAGTAAAATAGTTTTGGGGAATATTTTTTACATCTTATGTAATTTCGAAATTGTTTGTATTTCAGAATAGTTTAAACGAAATGTACATAAATAATAATAATTATGATAGAGTGTTCGTACTGAAGGTTGGTCAACGAGGCTTGATTTTGAGGTTTAATAATAACAACAACGAAAACAATCATAATAAAAATTATCGGAATAATAATGTTATCTTCAAAAACAAAATATGTTTACCATGACCATATCAGCTATATAGCCGAGCGTAATCTCGACACAGTACATCATTAAACTTAATCCGCTAACTTATCACTATAGGTACATAAAAAATGTGTAATGAAATGTTGCCAATGACATCCAAAATTCGAGAGTTTCATTTTTTCCATCACCTGAACAGTTAGGAGTTAATTATATCAAACCCATACAGCACTATATCACTCCATTCATTCGGCTCAACCAAAATATAGAATTGAAATTTACTTCAAAACTTGGTTATTTGCGAATCCACAGAGACATGAAAAGGTGTCAACAATGCGATCCGGGGCGTAAATTCGAATGTTTAACATGTATAATTATGCCTGTTCCATAAATCATATAATGTTCGTGTAATATAGGAATAACCAAATACCTACTACTAGTTTTTGGTAGTTATCTAATTAAATATAATCTCAGTTTTCACCACGTAATAAATATAACTTAAATAAATTCCGAACATTATTCTAGGTATACACTAAGAGTTCGATAATAAATAAAATGGTAATAATATATAATCAAGATACGTTATATAATACCTTTTACTACGCATGAACATTAAGTATGTTTGTTTGATAAATTTAAAATGAAAATTTTCATAAAATTGGTTTGTTCTATCGTCCGTTAAAAGAGCCAATATTTCTTCAACAAGACGTATTCGGGGAGTATATTGTAATAATATTGTTCACAATACAAGCGAGTGTATGTGCGTGTATGCAGATATGGGTGGTCGAGTAAAAAATAAAATGTGTGGTCGGTAAGGGTGTAGTACTGCAGTATTTTACACGCAAACAACCTCGTAGTACACAATATTATTGTGTTTAGTATTAAAAATCGTACTCCAAACGTGGAATATTAATTTCGGTAAATTATTTACACGCGTACTTATAGTATAGTGCCAATGAGCATTGTAGCGTGGGGTTAAAACACCGACAAAAGCATAATACGCCGAGTGTTATGACATCACGTTAATGGCCTGCAGGTGGTGGATTTTTTATCGGTGTGATTGTGTAAAAAGTAAATAATTAGAAATAACCAAATCATATATTTTATTGTTTACAGTTAATTTGGTTGATTTTTGTTACCACATCGTTTTATATTAAATAATAATAATAATTCCAATTAACCGACTGAGAATCAGCCACACTCGTCTTCCACAAGGAAATACCATACAAAATCAACCATCATCAGAATGAGGTTCATCATGCAAAGTAGCTTACGGAATTCAGATCCAACAAAATAGAAAGAATACAGCACATTGAGCACAACATACCAGTGAACGTCTACGAAATAATCGGGTCTGACTGCCAAACGGAAAACATCACATCATTCCTCAAAAGCACTGAAATAGAAAAAAACATTTACAACGCGAATAATACGATACAAGAATTTAGTACCTATTCATAAGCTCTATTTTATATATTCACCAAATTTGTATTTTTGTCGCGTTAGATACAATATCGTGTACAGCTAATGACCCGCGTGGTCAATGCTGTCGTTTAATAAATAAAAAATAATAATAATAGGTAATTGTATAAATAAACAATTGTAATATTTGGATATTTTTTTAAAGAAATTACAATCGTTTTGATTAAACTACTTCTTATTTAATGTTTATTTTACTATCTATTCCTATATACTACCATTTTACGATGATATATAAAAAGCAGCATTTATTCGATGTATTTTCTTCAGTAGGTATGTAAAAAAAAATTGAACTATAAATATATATATATATTTTTTAATTATGGTTAAAAAATGCATAGTGAGGTTGCTATGGTAATTTAATTACATTATGTATAATTTGCCAATGATCATGGCGTTCTTACGAAAAATCCAATTCACGTAGCTGTATGCTATAGCCGGATTTTTCAGGTCCATTTTTTTTTTATCACTATAATATTATTATATTAACGTAGTTAATTATTTTATGTATTGATTTATATAGACAACCTGGGTACTGTATGTAATGTGAGATTATAACGTTATAATGAAATATTTATCACGATTTATAAATATGTATAAAAAAATCGTATCCCGCCTAAGATTATACTATTTTATTAAAAACGAGATAATTAGCCACAGCTAATATGCATATAATATATTGAAATTAATAGTTAAAAACATATTTATAAACGCTGGTATAATTTATTTTATTAAATATCGGTTTTTTTTAAATAAAATTCAGTATAAAAATTCCTTCCCTTTATTGAAAATATCTGTATTTCTTGATTTCGCCGATACATTTTTCGATGTTGATTTGAATAATAATAATTAATAATTCATAGTATAAATACGTACTGTAAATAGAAATATTTATAGGTTAGGTTAAGTTATATATACCTATATGTATGTATTAAATACTTATATTATAAACGGTCATCAGAATAGAAATGTTTTGCTTTAAAATAGTTAAAACAAAATTTAAGTCTTATATTTATTTCGATTATTTTATAAATTTACTTAATAATTAATATAACTACGAAAGCTACGTTTTCGAGTATTTAATTTACCATTATAATAACCACTCAGATTGTAATGGTATTAAAATACCTATATGTATCTTAATATGTTGTATAAAACCTCATTATAATATAAACCATACATATTATTCAATATTATAACTTTAAAATGAGTGTGGTAATAACTCCATACATACGTTATATTGGTTTAATATTATTAGAGTTTTTAGAGGGAAAAGAGATAACAAGACATTTCTGTTTAATAGTATAATAATAACATGACGGCAAAGAAGAAAAAAGTAGCTGAAAATTATACAAAAGTTTCAGAATAAAACTTTCGAAAACATACTGTAGTTTAAATTTTATGAATCCAATATAAATATATTATTGCAAGTACCTAATATGTATTATATTATAGGCAGTAGAATTCTTTGTAGAATTTTTTTTTAGTACACTATAGGTAGCATATAACAGTATATTTTGATTGCGTTATTTTTTAAAACTGAAGCAATTTAATTTGAACTTGAATTCGTTATTTCAGATAAGTATTTTTAGGTATATATTGAACAACGAAAACTAATAATTATTATTCAGTTTCAGCACGTCTGAAATGTAATAATTGAGAGTTACGTAATTAGTTTAAATTTTAACATTGTAAATATTTAAATGTATGGTGAGTATTAAGTATATTGTGTTTACACATATAGCAAATGTTCCAAGAAAGTTTGAAAACACTGCTTTTGTAGCGGAGATCATATCATACGATAACATGTATAGTAACGATTAAATATAACATAAACTGATAACTTTGAACTGTATTACCATTAAATTGCCCGTTCATTAAATTAAATTATAATCACCAATAATAGTTATACATATAAATACACATATATTTATGTGATTCCTACTATACATTTAGGATTTCAAAACTTTCTTGATGCCTTAAACAGTTTATTGTAATTTGGAAAATCATACACAACGTTAATTTAATTTATTTTTAATTTTTGAAATAATATGTACTTACGAGGATTCAAAGAAAAAATTCAGTAACCTTGCTGTAGACGTTTGAACTTTAAAGGATAAAAAAACACCTGTTGTTAAATATTATATAACATAAAAAAGTAACTATTTGTGTATAGTAAATATTTAATTTTTTATTTATTTTAACGTCGAAGAGTACATATTTGATTTTAAATAACTACTACAAAATGTTAGTGTTGATTTCACAATCAAACCGTAACATAGTAATATTTTATGTCTATATTTAGGTATACTGTTTATGTTCTGTGTTATCACAATGCATGCTCATAACTTTTCGAATATTGTATATTTTGAGTAAAAATACAACAGTATTTTTAGGGATATTGTTTTACTATATGAGTAATGACTGTCCGTCCATATTATTTCAATAAGACAATTTAAATTTGCACGCTTTCTAAATCAAAGTGTCTATGGTATAATTATAATATAATATTGTATAATATACGAGTACTTCGATGAACATTATTATTATTATTATGTACAATATTAAGTGCTTGTATGAGATAAGGGTGGTCTTGGCGTGTTTGACCCGATCAATTAAAATGAAAAAATATTACTGATACAATACCGAGAGACCGTATTTCAAACACTAAATCGTCGACATGAAAAAAGGGTAGAGTATAATTCAAGCAAAGTACCTATTCTCGTCCTTATATATTATGGCGCGAGGTCAAACGTGGACACGTGGTTAACACTATTTTATCCGTGTATAATAGTAATATGGCAGGTAACGCATGATCATTGTGTACACCGGTAGTGTTTGAATATTATTCGCCCCTCGATGGTACCTAAATATAAAAAATATAAAAATAAAACCAAACATCGCTTTAGTGAATAATGAATAACGTGCGCTTACACAGCCGCCAATCGGACGTAAGCGTTTGGCGTGTATAGACGAATCGAATTTATATTGACGGCTTTTCCGACAAAAAGCGTTACATAGGCAGCTTTCCATCAATCTTTATTACGCTGTACATTTTATAATAATACCATTACATCGCCGACGCATGACGACGACTACCCACCGACCGGGCGTCGGGAGAAACTTTTTAAGGCATACATCAGCATTCGCACAGCTGCAGTAGGTGGCAATTAACATATAGTGTCAGCCTAATTGGCAGAGAGCGTAAATCCTTAAAAAAAATGTATTCCTTTCAATCGAGTATTTGGATCGAAAATGTATTTGTTATTCATATTAAATTCAAAGTTAAGAATAAGGTAGGTATACTAAATTTGTCAGCAATGTGCAAGCGACGCACTTTTTAATTTACTCGCGTCTTTTTTTTTATCTGAAATTCCTATACTTCTTCAAAGATACAGTTATTTCATAGAATTACATATAGACATATTAAAAAATAAACTGTACATTACATTTTATCGTCGAGTAAGAACGATAGCATACAACTCAGTTCATCTATATACCCGGTAATAGAGAGAGAGAGAGAGAGAGAGAGAGAGAGAGAGAGAGAATAAGTTTCATGATGAAGATAACAAAATGTTTTAAAGAGATAGGATACATTCTATACGTCCTATCATATAATGCAGACGACCACAAGGTATAGACACTTGAAATCCTATAAAATCTGTAACGGGAAAATTAATAATATTATGTTATATATTATGTATAGTTTGGCGTGAATTCCGTGGAATCCTATGCGTGATTTGTCTATGAAATGATAAAAAAAAAATAAAATCATTTTTCGTGAGTTACGCCCTTTGCTAAATAAGCTGAAGATAGGTACATAATACATACCGTTGTATTATATTATAGTTACTTGGTTTACACGCGGTATGCGCACACTTACATTATAACTGTGTACAGGTACTGCGGTTTTCGAACGACATTTTCCCCGAATGTCAACAGCTCACGATCGAGTGCCTATTAACGAGGAGAGACTCAAAAAAAAAAAAAATATATATACAATATACGTTATAAACACACGGCCGAACAAAACGATTACATATATTTGTGTAAAATATGTATAAATATACGCGTATAATTCGATAGGACCCTTGTACGCGTCAACCACCGTGGTTATATTTTATTTTATTTTCTACGTACCTATACGTACATAGTGCTCGTGCAGGTCGCCAGTTGATGTATGACCCGAAAATGTCGAAAAAATAATATAACCGCGGGAATGTCGTTATTATACGTTTTGTATACCAAATTTGTACCTTTTGGCCTGACGTGAACAGATTGCGTCGGCTTTAATTTTTTTTTTTTTGCGCGCGCGTCCAGAAGAAAAAAAATCACCAGCCAGTTGAATTTTTCAACCCCCCCCCCCCCATCAACATAATGCGGCGTGCGCATAATATTCTTTCGTCACACGCCGCTTCGTTTTCATAACGAACACACTATATTATTATAATAAAATAATAAATATAAACGCGTAGCCGCGTAGGTAACCTTTGTATATGAAATAATATATGGTTTTAATACGTGGTTCGGGAAACACCGGAAACACCAAACACGTACTCCCACAGACAAAATCTATATTTTTATTATTGGCCGAATAAAATAATAATACGTTCGGTGAATTACAATTTTATAGTTTCTATTATTTTTCAATATTGATATAAATCATTTTAAGATATCAATATATACGTATTATAATACCGATTGACGGCAGTGGTGCAACTAGGGGAGTGAAAAAAGGTCTTTAGTACCCCCGAGTTCAAATTTAGCACCTTCTGTTTCTCATACCTAACCATTATTTTAGTGAAATACCTACCATAAATTGGTAAATTGTCAACAGTTTTAGCACCCGCGTTATAGAGATCTAGTTGCGCCTACGATTGACGGACAAAATAATAAAACAATAAATAAATAATATGTGAACCCTGAGTAGAATGGGAAAATTTACGTTCCAATTTAGTGCTACAGTGTTCTACTCATTTTAAAGATTTAAATTCTCAAAAAATTAATGTTTTATAGCACCGATAACGATTCTCATCATTGATCACATAAATAACTTAAATATATATTTAATATAACTATAAAAGATTTTTAAAAAGTACTAAAATTAAATAACGGGGTGGAATAGGGCATGTCTTTATAATACTTCGCAGTGCCCCGTTCCGTTGTGCCCCGAAATACAGTTTACAACATAAACCTAACAAAGTTTTTATCACAAAAACACGAATATTCAGTGTTAAATAATAATACAAATGCAATTATATACTTGAGTTATTGTATAATTTAAATGTCTCTTACCTGTGGTAAAAATTGAATTAAATTGTAAAAAAATGAATATGTTACAGCAAATAATTTACCAGAAGAAAAAATGTATAATTCTGGTTTTAAATGTTTTAAGTGTGATAACGTCATCAACGATTTCGTGGAGGCAAATCATTATTTTTTCCAACGATATTAAACGAAACGTAACGTTCCGTATGAAAAAAGTACAATGACCATGTTGTGCTAATTTTTCCTTGTCCTTGCGGTGTCTTTAATTATTATTACACATCATTGTACAATATGTATGTGAAAATGCTATTCAAGTAAAAATTGTTCATTTCACACTTAGGTAAGTAAAAAAAAAAAATCTTCTTTGAAGGTTAGGTTAAAATATCAACAAGATGAACGTTCCGATTGATAGATTTGGCTATTGAAATCGATGTAGAAAACTCCAACTTAACAAAATAATCAATAATTAAAATAATGAAAAACAAACATTTCGTTGTAAATGTAAATGAAACATATTGTAAGTAATAATCAGTTTTTAACAAATTGTTTACTGTTATCTGGCGTACAAATCACAGCGAGTTGGTATAAACAAAACTAAGTATTATACTTGCATTAAGTGTAATTAATTATTTATAATCCTTCCACCGTCCTTCCGCCCCAATTTCTTTCGAACGATCACGTTAGTTATACATATATATCACTAACTAACTGTTAGTGAAAAGTTTTTTTTTTTTTTAATTATTTAAGTAGAAACCTTAAAACCCATCGCTCTCTCTCTCTGAAAATAATAATAATAATTACTGGTCACCACCGCGTAATATAGACGCGCCGACCAGGGCCACTGACAAGTGATAATAATAAAACGTTGCATAATACGCGCGTTCGTCGGTCGCTTTGTTATTCGCTTTTTAAAACGATATGCGAACCATTGTTATTTAGCCGTTCGATTTTTATACAACAATATACTATGCACGGGCCGGTGATGCCTCGTCACGTCGTTTTCCCCTAAAAACATGCACTAATAACAATTGCAATCACCGGAGCGACCTTTGAATTCGATATTATTATTATTATTATTATAATTACGATTTCCACGAACGCCATAATGAATCCATTGTGTTTAGCAGCGTGATTCGTCGGTACATTCGGACCAGTGGCCGGTAAACGGTGATTGACGTTGCCCTGGACGAAACAATGTCTACGCGTTTTACCGGAATAAAACCGTAGTTTCGATGCATCGCCCGGCCGGGAAACGTTTCACACTTCGCGTAATTTATTTATCCGGGAAATCGGTCGTCGTGAACAACCCCGCACCAGCACCATAATAACAATAATAATTATATATATATATATATATATATATATTATAATATACATCAGTTGCTATTAATAATATTGTGTGTGTCTGTGTGTGTAGGCTATTTCCAAGTGTAACAACAGTACCTACGTAATATCTATTCGTGATTAGGTCAATTTAACTAGATGTCGTTTATTGTTGTGAATAAGGATAGGTTATTATATATTTGCGGCTCGTACGGATCGATAAGAGAATGGTATTATTATTATTATTATAATTATTATTCGTGTACCCACGGCTTTTCTGCAGAAAACACTTCAGTGACCAATATAATATTGTTGAATGTATATTATTATCAACATCAAACAACGATTTTCGAATATTATGATTTTTCAAACTAAATTAAACAAAAAAAAAAAAAATTATAAAAATACATAATATGTTCGTCACAGATGAAAGTCGGACGAAAAAAAAATTATTTATTATTATTAATCAATCATTCGATCCTAATATTTTCATTTTTTTTTATACTATTTAAAAAATATATATAATAGGTACATAACTTTAAAATATGAGAATCATTATATTGTGTATGCATTCGAGAAAAAACAATCATTGTACAAATGAAAAATTATAATTATAACAACCACTATGTATTTCTTACTTATACGTTTGAAATGACAGTCAAGTATTCTGTACGGACGTTTAAATATTTAATACAATTTGTTATTTAAATAAAATATGCAAACACGTGTATTCGTCATCAACGCACACGCTGGCTGTACACAAAACAAAATTATAAGTTATAAATATTCATTTTTCTACAGACAATTTAATTAATTGCCCCTTTTCGCAGAATAAATTCAAGCAAGCGATTAACTTAATTGCTAAATAAATCACTCTATCTGTTCTATCTTTAACGTAAGTCACTAACATAAAGTGTAGTAGGCCTCATAACAACCATATAATAATAATAATATACATTTATTCAGATATGTTTACTAATGTAGCAAAAATCATAATAATATCATAAATATATAATATTATTGTTGTTTCAAACTGATTACTTTTTGGACATAAAAACATCTATGAACGTTGAAAATTATCTACTTGTGTAAGTTGTTCTTAAAAATTAGCGCAATAATAATTATGTTGCATAAAATTGTTTATTGTAAGTAACAGATAGGTATATTGAATTGAACGCACACAAATGTTTTTGAATGTTTTAACATAACTGGATGCTAATGGTTTATCTTCCAGTACATTAAAAAATGATCGATAAAAATCAGATTGAATTTTAATACAAAAATATGCTTTTTAGATTTTAATCAAAGTTAAATGATATTGAAACCTATTGATTTTACTCGTAGGTTTGATGTTGTTATACACTGTATTAACGTATACGTTATAGTTAGTTGTACCTTATTGTACCTAATCCAAACGTAAAAGTTATTTTTTTCATAAAAATTGTTTTCATTAATTTCTTCATATTGAAAATATGTTATCTTCGAAATAAGCGGTTCCCAACCCACAGAACTTAAGTAAATTAACAGTTAGTCATTATTTATTAATTAAACAAATTATACAATAGTCAAAATACTATTTTTAACATATAATTTTATGTTTCGGGTAATATGTCAGTCATTAGAAAATAAAAATATCTAAACGAATATTCATTTTTATTATTGTTGTCTGTAGATTAAAGATGAATATTATAACCATTACCTCTTTGTCAGTTAATGTTTAATGATACTCGCTGTCAGTGTGAAACAGCACTTAAACAAAAATAATTCCTTTACTTAAAAAAAAAAACTCAATTTGTTTTAAGGAATTGAAAGGTTTTTGATTGTCTAAAGTAATCTGAAAAAAACGTTCGAAACCGGCGACTGAGAAAAAAATTATTCTCGTTAATTTTGTTTTATCGCTCTAAGAATGTTTTTCAGAAACGTAAAAACTTTGTCTAACGACGGTTATCACTGATGTACCTGTTTCATTATTTCATTTTTATTAGTTTATTACTACAATAAAAACGTTTGTTTTACTCATGTTCTTGGGTTTTTCTTTCTAACGACAGTTTTCAATGTAGGTATACCATGCACGTCCCCTTAACATATTATATTATACTTGAAGTATACCTTAATTGCATTAAATAATTATTAATAATCAACGTGCCTTTAAAAAAATAAATAAATGGTTTTTTTTTTTTTTTTGAAAACATACTTTCATATAAAAGAAAATGCCAGAGAATTAATTTTGCTACCAGATATGTATTGAGTGTAAACCTCGTCTTTGAATAGATTATAAATTATAATAGATGTGTTTCATTCCACAAATAAAAACGATTTTGTCTGAAAATGATTTACTAAAATTTATTTCTAAGGATAATTTATTAAATATTTATATTTCTATTAATAATGTATTTTTCTTTTAATAGATATTACGTCATTTAAGTTAATTGTTACCAAAAATATTACATGTTTTTTTTTTTATTAATAATTATTATAATATTATATCATAACACATCATTATTATTACTTATAACCATAGGCGCAACTGGGAGGGGGCTTTGGTAGGCTTAGCCCACCCAGTTTTATATGTTATCATCACGTGGTGTAGGGGCAAAGCCCTCTGGGTTGCTATTATCAATTTAGCCAACCCAGAAATAGAGCTTTAGTTGCGCCTGTGTTTATAAGTCATAAGTTATAAGTTATAAGTCAATATTACGTAGGTACTAAATAACGACATAAATAGGTTCGTAGTGAAAATAGCTTGACATCTATTATTCTAAACATTTTGAGCAATTAAATGTGTGAATTTGTTTTATTGTATATTTTTTAAGATTTTGTAATTATCGAAATTATATAACAAAAAATAAAATTGATTAATTTTATATAATTATTTTCCCAGTTGTTTTAAAAAATACTGAGATTTTTCAGTTATACCTATCTAATTTCTAATTTACTACCAAAAATCATCTCCAAAATTGACGAGTGAAATCATTTTTAAAATATATGGAAAAAAACACAATAACCTCATCATATTTCCAAACTAATACATTAAATTCTAAAACAATAAGTATGAGTATGTCTTAAGTATAGTAGTAACTGCAGCAAAATAAAAATATATTAAGTCTTGGCATTCTCACTGCAACAAGTAGTGATGATTACACACAGACATATTATTGTATTAACTATTGCGTAAAGAAAATTAAAAGCTTCGTCTCGTATATTTTATAATATTTATTGCTAATGTATTGTCGTGAACTCGTTCGTATACGATGTAAAGTTATAATTCTCTACAAAAGAAAGTAAGAATGAAATTAATTTAAGGTATACAATATGATAATTAATATCGCACGATAAGTGCATATACCGTACATTATACATTATAATACACTTAATCATCTCTCCATGACTTACTCTCCCTCACACTCTTTCTTTGTCATGAAAAATAAATAAATAATATTAACTGTTATATAATATTTATAATATTGTAGTCGTCAGTCGTCACGTACATAATAAGTGCCTAAGTCGGCGAGCGCGAGTATAAAATATCATTTGATATTCCAAATCAATCTTCTTTATACGAAATTCATGAATACCTACGTAAAGTATCATATTGTGAATTTTGTATATTTTATGCTTAACTATTATTGTTGTGTATAAATGTATAATCATTATTATTTTATAAATATAATATGTAAATGAAAGATGTTTCTAACGAGTCCTGTTTTTTGACATAAATGAACACGAACGTGCTCTGCAGCTTTGAACTTTGTATTGTAGCTATGTGTATAATTTCGTGAAATGTAAAATATCTATTTGTTTTAACGAGGAACGGAGCACGGAGAGAAGTGATGGAAAGTAAAATGTACTGTTGTGTTATTACGATAATATAGTAATATTGAAGTCTCACAGGTACTATATTATACTTCCATTATTTCTGCGATCTCGTCATTATACACAATTAGGTACGTGGATGATGATGATAATGATAATAATGATAATAATAATAATATAATAATAATTGAAAAGCTTACAATACATACTGCTGTAATGACCATAATACGGTATTATAATATATTATAGAAACTGTCTATCGCTTCTAGTCCGTTCACATACGGTTTTCAAAGTGTGGCGGTCCGCAGAGCGCGTCGAATTGAATTATTAAAAGAGAAGGGTCCGTCGTCGACCTTTTGCAGTCGTGGCAAAATAACGAACGACATTAAAAGCAGACGCGTTTATTACGCTTCGGTGTGAAAAAAAAAAAATTTCTCACACAAAAGACATATCTGTATATTCCGACGTACCTACCTACCTGATCACCTTCCACCGTTCTAACCCACCAATCCCAAAGCACTTGCGTTGGCCCACAACTTTTCGGCCACACCGACCCTATTTTTTTTTCGGCGGGTTTATTTTTTAGGTCACCGGCGAAATACTGACGAATCCCTTGATCCGCAAAGTCCCGATACTGTCCGGGCAGCGTATAGTGTTCTTGTCCGACGATAAAACAAACAACTTGGCTAGCGGACCCACTACAATATATAGGAACATATTATTACTATTATTATTATTATTATACATTCGCGTGTACGTATAGGTGGTCGGCCGAGTTGGTAAAACTTCACACGTCGCGCGGCGTTGATGTTGAGTAATGAACGGTGGTCAGATCGCAGGGACCAAAGTTTCGGTGAAACATAATGTTATTATACCTATATACACAGTTTCTACGTATAATAATAATAATAATAATAATATCACGGTCATACCCTTAAATTTCCTAACCTTATTATTTTATGTGTGTAGGGATAAAGTTTTTATTTAATTTAATGCATGGTTTTATTGTTGTACGTGCACGCCGATGATGTGTAAATTTGTTAGAACGTGAATAATAATATCGTTACCAAATTTAAATCCACAATCGCTATATAACTAAATAAATTAAATACAACAAAAACTATGAAGTATTCAATTATTTTTTAAATGCCTTTTTTATAACCTGCGGTGTTACAACTCATTTCAGAAGGTTTGGATATTTTAAGAATAATCATAATGATTTAATATAATCTTACTATGAATGTAATTTAGAACAACAATAATTAATATAAATTATTCTTAGATGCCGATCATGTAAAGTTAGACAATACCCTTGATTATATATTAAAAAGATAAGTAATGCTTGTTTTAATGTCAAAGTTAGTTCCTAATTACTACGGTTATTCATGTATTTTGTCATTGATGTGTTTCTACTAAATCCGAAGAAATACGGCTACGTTTGTATTTCGTGTAGTTCTAATATGTTTAATTTGGATGCGAATAATTATTAATAAACTTAAATTACGCCTGACAGTTAAAGTTTTTAGCAAACACGTTTGCAGGTTCAAGTTAGTTTCGAAATACAACGAGAAAATTAGACATAAAGGTAATAAATATTAAACTTTCGAGAAACAAACATTGATATTATTAGTAAGCAAAAAGAGTTTCAAATTTGAGTACAATTAACCCGTATTCATGGGTAGTTTAAAAGACAAATTAAGCATATTATTTATTTTATGATTTATAAATCCATTATGATTCATAATTTTAAAATAAACTATAAAGTATAATTTATTCGTTTTGTAGCATTTAAAATGCGAGTAAGCTGATTATTTGTAATCGAATTTAAAACACTCACTACCAATTTTCCAGTTCTTTAACAACAATCGCATTAAATTGTCAAAGTGCCCAAAGCTTTGCAATAAATTATAACGTACTGAAAATCGTATAATAAAACGTTATCGTTGGTAAAAATTATTATTATTAGATAAATTATCGTTTAGTTGTAAACAATCGTATAAACCAAATGCTATACAATAATTTGCTGCTGTTATCACTTATAAACTATCAATGTTATAGCTATTTACCTATATTATTATTGTCTTTGGCTATATTCTATTAGTCTCTTCTACAATAGTTGTATAATCATTAATACGGTTAAGCTTGCAAGAAGATATGCTTCACCGATGTACGTGTAATACATATTAGATATGTATCTAATGGAAATCTTATAGTGAAGTTTCATACGAGAGGATTTATAATATAGGTACATTTAAGGTTGTGCCTTAAAATATTCAATCTGTGGACATATTAAACTTTAAGAGGATTTTGATCACCCTCAGACTTAAGTTCATGAAAATTGAAGTTTGATCTACCCTCGAGAGTGTATACAATTTTATATAATATTATTTCCGGGAATAATAGAGTATTGTAACGCGGATATACAACAATCTGTTGTTGAACAGAGTATATGATAGTCTCCCGTTGACCGTAATTCCGGATCGGCGAATCCGTGTAAAGTGATATTACCAAGGAATACCTACTTATTTCGAGAGAAACAGATGACGATCATCATTGTCCGTGTCACCAACCCAGTGACCGAGAAATGGGATCATTTAGATTTGAAGTTCTGGTTGACATGTACATCGAGTACAGTCACTCCCGCGCCACGTGATGATTTTGTACGAGATTTGTGTTACTACATGATGCACTGTCAAAACGTTGATGAGACCACCGCCGCCTTAAACATACGAAACTATTTAATATCATTAATATTTTATTATCTATAATAATCGTGTTTCGACTAAGAATGTTCAATAAGATTGTCATATAACACCGGGAGGAAAAATCACCAAAATACAAGTGTTTGAAATAGCTCAGACATTTATTTGGTGGATTTTTGATAATCCGTAATATTATATTATTAGTTATTACAATTAAAATATATATTTTATAATAAGATGTAACACTTATATTGTAGGTACTATAATATATGATTACTTATGTAATTATTATGAATTTAATAAATTGAGTAAAAATGATTCGTAATTGATAAATTTTGTAAACTTAAATATGATTGGTATTAAATATAGGTATGCATACCTAATAGTTATAAATATATAAATTTATTACTAGGTATATTAGCTTAATTATCATTATTATAGTAGCTGTATAATCTGACCTTGCTCATGTTACAATAAAATTTAATTTTCTATCAATTTCCGTTTCGTTTCAAATATACAATACAAATACAATTATAATAACCAATTTTTTAATTGTAAATTTATTAGTTATGGAAATAATTTTGCTGTAATTATAAATCATTGAGACAGGTTCAACTAATGTTTAAAATTCGAAGTAAATCCAATAATTTTAACATTGGTTTTTGTTTTTCTGTGTTTATATTAAAAATATGCCCAGACTTGAGCAAGTAAATCTTAATAGTAGTCGTTGTTGGCAATATTATGTTCATAAATAATACAATCTGTAACCAATGGCAACCATTTAAATGAACAATAAAATATTCAATTTTAGTGAATTGAAACTAAATATACATACAAACCACCCTATAGCAACCTGTAGGTGTTGAAACACTCCACAAATCCCAAGAAATCTTTTGATATAACTTTTATCGAGTTCACAGTCCAGTTAATTTTGAGTCTACCTATATATAGGAGACAAACAAAGAAAAATTAATTCATATTTACTTAGACTATAATTTAACGTATTATTATCGAATAATGCTCTCTAATACCGTTGACGCGGTCTTTGATGATTTCGGCCGTTATTTGTTATTGTTTGGTAAAAATTGGTGTAGATTGGTGAAGAGTGAGAAAAAACTATGACACTATAATTATCAACGAAAAGTTGAGTGCTTAATAGATATCGGATTTTATTAGATAGAAATATTAATATCAATTACACTCTGTCACTCGTGGTGGTCGTCACGAACCTAGTAAATTGTCTAATGTTACAAAAGTCTGCAGTTGTGGCCTCTGCCATCGGTTCGTATGTACACGTACAGCTTGCTCGGTCTCGCGTTCCATCACTTTAGTGATCGGGTAAGACGGGAAAGTTGGACGAATCATGCTGTTCGTGTCCCGAAACGACGGTCAATAGGAACGAACTAACTACAGTACACTGGAATACTTGTATTTATTGTACTTTCAACTGTTGTGAACTGCGCTAGTCGTGTCTCAACGCCCAATCATTGCGTGTCATGGGATTGATTTAAGTGTATAACGATGTCATGTATCTTTTATCAAATGGAAAAAAATATGATAATAATAACAAAATATAAACGGCGCCATTGCACAAATTAATACTGGATAAGAAAATGGTGCTAACTAAAAATAAACGATATACGGATTATCATACTTAAATCTATAATGATAATAATTAATTTTTTGATGAAATAATTATTTTAATTGAAATACTGTCTACTTTAAATTTTACGAAATAAATTTATTAAATAATAACACTTAACACCATTGGGATGAACCATCATTTACACATACACACAAGAGAAGAGGACTTGGTTAAAGTTCTTCCCTTAGATGCCATTCCAAAGATACCTTTTTAATGCAGGTGATTATGTTTTATCATTACTGTGAATTGTAATACCTACTTGAATATACGTCCTACAATATTTTATATGTTTTTGTTTTATAGTTTGTAACTATTAAAGCCTAAAAGTTTATAATTTATATTTATATGACTTACTTCAGAACTTATTTTCACTCCGACATTGTATAACATATACGAGTTGTAATAAAATCCAAAATAATTAAATCAAAAAAACATCTATGAGGTACATTATATTATATTAAACGTATTACCTAATATATGATACTAGATTGACTTTGCCTATAGGATTTGTAATGTGTTGTCGTATTCGATGTTTTTCATATGAAATAATAAAAAAAAAATATTCATTTCTTCATGAATAACGAACAATTTTTGTAAACATTTTAAATTTATACCGACAAAAAATTCAAATTAATTTTTTTATTGGATTCTGGTTGTGCTTATTGTTCTTAAATTGTTTATAGTTGAAACATTCATTCTGATTCACAGCTATAATTATTATTATCCTCTAAAGTTTTGTCTCAAATAGTTGAAATAATTTGAAAACATTTTATTTAATTAACTAGATCTAAATATGTATTTTTAAACTATCTTTTTAAAAACTTTATGGGAAATCTAATAAAATGTACATACAATTAAAAACATTTCATACCTTTTTTGTACAGGTGACTTTTCTAATATATTTTTAATTTTAACATAAAATTATGCACAAAATAAGTGCGCATTATAAAATTATTATTGATTAGTAATATTTTTTTCAATTGTATTTTTAATTACTTAAATATCTTAAATTTGAATACTTAAAATACTTAATTAGGTGGACAAATTAATAATATAATTCAAATATTATTTTAAAAATTTTGAACATTCATCATTAATAAAATGTACTAATGCCTGTATTATTATTGACAATTTATGTTAATATTTTCTTTAAATTATTAATTTTTAATTATTACAAAAACTACTTAAATTATGAATATACAGTATTCAGTGGATACTGGTTTTTGCGGTACTAATAACGAATACCTCTTAAAATTACAAGATTTAACATTGATTGACTTTCTTCTATAATATAATTTAAATACCATGTATTAGTCCATTAGTCTTAAAACAACATGTATATATTGAAATAAAAAAATAATTGTTGAGTGTTTTAAGTTTAAATAACATGTTGATTTATAAAATATTTGTCATGAGTTTTGAAACTATTTATTTTACTCCCAATTAGTAAATGGTATAGTGCAATATTTATGATTTTATCACCAACATTAAGAAAAAAAAATTACTACCATTGTCTATTAAAAACCGTTAAAAAAAAGTTGTTTTGCCGTTAGTACAAATAAGTGCTTAAAAGTTTAAAAATTATCACGGCACGTTAAAAATAATGAAACACTTCTTATTTTGTTTTATATTAAAAATACCATAATATTATTATTGAGTCATTATCATTAAAAAACTACTTGTACGACAAAATATGATGCACAAGGTATCGTTTATAATAAAAATATCTTCTATTATATCATTGTATTTAACTACAAAATGAAATAGAAAAATCAGATAGTTTTGCAAGTCATTGAAGATTTAATGAGACATATAAAACCTTTCATAAAAAGTATCTACAGGTTGATGTTCTCTTTTTCATTATTTGTTGGAATTATCTCTATGGTGATATAACCATTTTATTTCGGTTAACATGTTTAGGCTACAATTATACAAAAGATCAATAAGTTTCAAACATTATCACTTTAAATAAGAAAAAATTTTTTTTTTTTTGGAAAAATCAATTTTGGAGTGTCTTCAATTAATAGTTAGAATTTGATGTAGTAGAATGAAAAGTCTAATAAGATGAATTTTCGATAGTATAAGATAATAATAGCAACAAAATTATGTAAGTACTAACACGATTTAATTTTTGTTAGTTACACGTACATTGATTCAATAATAATTACTAAATTTCATTGGTGAACCAAATGGCCTACCCAGCTATCAGAAAACATTTATAATATAATTTAAACAACATAACATAATATCATAAATTATAATATGATTGAACGGTTGTATTTTAGAGGTACATTTTAAAAGGGAACGAAATCGATATATTATTATAACATGTCTCTATATAGAAAAATATTAAAAATATAAATTTCAATTTAAAATTCAGTAAATATTTAATACATGTAATATATTTATAAATAGGGATATTTGAAATCAAATTAAAAACAATTCAAGCATTTTCTAATTTAATGAAAAACTAAATATAACACAGGTATTTATGTAAAGTGCTATAATAAAACGTAGGTACACGACAGAGTTAAGTCATAAAATTAGCATTGATATTGAACCAGGTGATATGTATTATTAATTCTAAAAATTTTAATATAAAAATTAAATTGTTTTAAAGAATAAAATTATACTTTTTCGTAGAGGATAATGCAAATGATTTTCTTCATTTTACAATAGTTAATTTACATAAATATACATCCTTTATATTTATAAATATATATTAATGAAAGTTATCAAATGTCAATTATTGTTTATACCTTATCACTGTTCAAATACACTTGAAGTATATAAACGCATCATTTATGATACTTTTTTAATATAAGAATGTACTATTTATATATATTAATAATTTTCAAATATTCCATCAGAGTTATAGACAGTAACCACTCACCAGGTTTCATAATAATATTGATAAACAAAATAAAATAAGGAATTGTAAACAATGTAAACATTACATTACAAAAATATTTTGTGTATAAATTAACTATTCAAGATAACTCCAATTTATGATTATAAACAAGTTTATTTAACTGTTTAATACGATTCTTTTAAGAACTATTAATTAATAACCATTTTCAATGAAACTGAACCATTATCATATAATAAATGAAGACGATAGGTAATATCATTGTTATTTATATAAAAATCAGTGGTCATATGGCAATTATTGGTTGTCATATAAAAATTTCTGATCATCAACAATTATATTATTATGGAACTTATTGTCTAACATTATAGTAATATTATATAATTTATTACTACAGAACCAAATATATGTGTATGAATTAGGCAGGCATATGTAATTTTTCCTGTACACATAAATCCGATTTTACAATATTATAATATGAATAGTTTCTCCGTTCTATATTTGCATAAAAAATATTAAGTAAATGTAAAAAATCTAATAGTGGTATTACGTGTTGAAACATAATGTAGGTTTCATTGATAATATATTTTATATACTATACAGATATATTTTATATGGATACTCGTATTCAATGAAAAAAAAAAATGAATAATAATAGTATTCACAAGTGATTATAGTATGTCGCATAAATTCCAAAATTTAATTATCTGTGGATTAATACTAAAAAAAATAATAATGATAATAATTCTAGAATTTAATGGAAATTTTTATTTTTTCATTATCTTTAAAGCACTGCATTGTAATATTATATTTTAATATAAATGACACATTACAATTTAATTTTTAATAAAATAGGTTTTTAATTAATTTAATAACATAACATGTCAGATACTTAAATATGTTAACAATGACTATATTTTAATTTTAAATAACTTCATTACAAATCTAAACAAAGGTAATATTTAGTTGTATGTATGGAAGAAGGGGGTGATGTAGCGAAGCTACAGTATCAAGCTTTATTTTTACTTTATTATTATTATTTCCACTTTATTTTTAACATCTAAAAATGCTGTTTACTGCATAAAAAATATATGCTTAGCGTAACGAAAATTGTGGATACTAATTTGGTGTTAATCAAAATATGTTTTTTTTTTAATAAACTTCTACATTTCAAAGTGATTTGAAATTATTTTACTAGAGCCACAACTGTTCGCAAATACGAGAAAAATAATCTAATACATAATATGATAACTATAAAATGTTTGGTTTTATTATTTCGTGTATAATAACTAGGGTTACGATATTTATTTTATGATCTTAATAACTCTAAAAATAGATGCAAATATAATAAAAAAAAATCAAAGTATTTAATTTTATGGCATTATAAAAACCGTTAGAAAAATGTGTTATTTATTGTTCGTTCAAAGTACACTGCATAATGCACATTTTTAATAGATTATATTTTATACAATATGTTGCATAATATTCTCGTTTTTACGTGGATCTCAACAATAGCATTAATATAGCTAGGTATTTATTTATTATTTATCACTATTATGGGCGTATATCTGTAAAAACATATATAACACGATTCTGTAAAAGTTGCTAAACATAGTACCTATACGATACACAGATATACATTATTATGATAAATGTAATGTAATACAATTTTTAAAACGTTCTTCCAAATTTTTAGTTTAAGAAAAATAAAATACGATTTATACAATGCACAGACACGACTTATAGTGTGAAAAAATATCATTTGAAATAAAGTAATTCATTTATAATTCAAAGTTTTTAAAAATACGAAAATATGAAAAATTAAATGTAGTATAATTAAATAACTAATAACAATAAAAAAAATATGTTCAAGTTCAAACATTTTAATAGCCATTAATAAAACAGTATAATATTTTAGAATTACTAATTAATACATTTATAAACATGTATAAATATGTTTATATAGCAAAAAAATCACGTGTTACAATTTAAAAAATGGATAAGTCTTTTTGCTGTGTAATAATATTTTCGATTAATGAATGTAACTCATTACTAAGTACACTGAATGGATGTTTTAAATTTGATTAAAATGATAAATCATTGTATATGATGAAAAACGGTTCTAAGCGGAGACAGACCATCGACTAATATTATTATAAATATATTTTATTTAGTATATAATATTTATGTTGCTATTAGTTATTTATTTTTCTATTAGATATACGTTAGATTTGGTTGGACTATTTTTTATAACAAAAACATGATATACATATCAATATGATTTTAATTATTGTATTTAATTTTATAGATAGTTGTAATTAACTTTTAAGTCTACGTGGACGTACAGTTGAACGGTGTGATGTGTTTTTACTAAAATAAATAGTTTAAAATTAGTCTGAATATTTAAAAAAAAAGTTATTATGTTAAGTAAAACAATCGTTGTCAACTTGCATTATTCGTAGTGTGCGATTAACTCAACTATTATTATTATTTTAATGTAATTTATGTCAAAACAGTTAAGTGTGGTATAGAATTCAAAATAGTGCAGTGTACTATTTTTTTCCCCCTAGAACTACCCCGACAGTATAGTGCGAATGAAATGGACGAGAAATCACCGTTGATCGAATGATGTATAAAATATTAATGACACAATTGAATAATTGAACGCTAACGAGAATATTATTGTATCACATTATTATTTTATATTATGCACTTTGTACAAAAACGACGTTCTACTAAAGGTGTTTAGCCGGAAACCGGGAAAATTCTGCGAACCGATGCAACCCGTTCATAACGTGATTCCCGTGAAGTAGGTATTTACATCATATTATTATACGTCATACTGAATATACATTATAATATATACTTTAGAGTTTAGATCGTTATTTGTTACAAAGCACAAATACCTATAATACTCGGGCGTTGTTAACTATCATTTTACCACGGTAATTATTATTCTGCGTGCCGCGTGGAGCATTTCAAAGTACCTATAGTGGCTGCGGTGGGGTAGTTCAATAATTCAGACGACCAAATACCTCACTGTTACTGTTATTATTATTATTATTATTATTTAAGTCGCCACGCGCATATTATATACACTTTCTCGGGCGGTCACTATACTGCAATAAACGTATTAGATATATTATTATAATCTGTCGTCACCGCGCAGTCGCCGCGGTATAACATAATACACCTACTAGGGCGAGCTGATTATACTATTACGGCCGAAAACGCCGCGTACGACCGGCAGTCGGGACGAGAGCATCTGTTATGTGTACCTACGAGTAAAAGTTTGAATATAAATTAGGGTGAACGCGTTACCGGACGGCATTAAAATAACGTCTTTGCGGGTACAACGCCGCCGCGTCCGCCTCTCGTCCCGTTTCCCCGGGCAGCGTAATCCCCACACGTACCTCCCTAAGGGCGCGACGGCCAAAGTCCTTTTCCTCCGCGCGCCAAAACCGTATACATACAATATTTATACGCGCGCACATCTCCCGTTTCTCTGCCCGTGTCGTCGTCCCGTCACGGTCCGTCTCGCCGACCGCTGCTGCTCCGGAGCCGCCGTCCGCCGTTTAAACGTGTTTAGGTCCGCTCCGGCCAAAGGTCCTCTCGCATATACTTTTCCTCCGTCCGCGCACGTCACCTTTTAATTCGACACGTACACCGACGCCACGACCACCACCTCCACCTCCACCGCCATTTCAACAGAGACGTACAACACACTCGTGTGGCGCAGATCGGCTGCAGACTCTCCTGCTCTATAATATACGGACATTTGCATAAATCATAAAACCACTTTCCCCCCCCCCCACGCAAACGCGTGTTCCGTGCACTCGCGCGCCACTCTTCGCCTGCACACTCGTCGGCAGTCGCGGACGTGCGAAAACCGACGCATCGCTGCACCGCCTTCGCCGCCGCCAAAGTACGGTTTACGACACGCGGCGCGTACCTACTCCATATATGTGCGCGCATAACCATCATATACCTTTGCTCTTCTGTACTGCGAGCGAGCGGATTTTCAGCCTGCAACGGTCGCGGACGGTCGCGGACGGGCGAGGCCGCCACTGGAATTCGCGGTCGGCGGTCTCCACGCGCTTGCACCGAGATTTTAATGACATTATCTCGCGTTTCTGTCGCGGGGCTTAGGCGATTCCGACCCCGCGACGTACACCACTACGCGTCGCAGTGCTATGATAATAATATGTGGACTCGTGTTTAGTGTCACCGACGAAACACATAACATTCCCCACGGGCAGTACCTACCTACCTGCATTAAAATGACTAGGGCTACGACATAATATTACACGTATGCGCGTATACAATAACGTGTGCGATATAAAACGTTAAAATATGCACGTATTTATATGGCTTGATGAAAAATATGCAAATATATATACACGACGGAAACGTGAACAAATATTACGCTGGGTACACGAAAACTAATTTTTTTAAAGTTCTAAATTATATATTATAATAAATTATAAATATAATGTATTACGAGTAAAATCATATGGCGTACGTATTTTTATTTGTGTACCTAATAAAATATCAATTTAGTGACGTGAATATAGGTAGGTATATTCCATAAAATGGGAATCCATTAGGCTAAAAATAATGTTTCCACTAAGTCTAATTGACATTTATTATAAAGATTGATACGAACAAAATTTAGGTTTTCTCGAAATATACAATGCTTGTCGTAGCTGTAATGATTTTCAACTGATATTTTTTTTTATACACATATTGCACAATATTAAAAAAACAAATTCTAATTTTTAAATTCAAAATGCTTTATGAACAGACTATTACTCAAACGTTATTAATTTAAAAAATAAAACTATTTACTTATTGTTTATTTTAACGAAAATATGTTCGCGTGCATCATATACGTCGAAAATGTAACAAAGGCGTTCAGTAGGAATGAGGTAAAATAACGAGTTCCGTAGTACCTATTTATCTAAACAACTTACTGCCAATAACTACGTACATGCATACCTCGCATGACAAAGCAATGAAATAAACTATAAAGGCGAAAATCGATGGTAATAATTAATAAAATCTTTGCTGTATTTGTTTTTATTATGTATTGCTGTAATTAAAAAATAATAAAAATAATTTTCACTTTTCAGACACATAATATTATTTTTATTGTTCCTTAACTGCGATTTGATGTGTAAAAATGTATTGTAATTATCGTTCTTTATTATGGGTTTATATAATTATATTTGGCGGACTTCATAAGCCAATATTTTTCAAGACACCGTACACAAGTAGGTAATTAATATTATTTATGTATATTATATTATGTGTACTCTACCGAACAGCATTTGATCACGCTACGCTGATGCTTATTATGTTTTGTATACTATTTACACCTTTGATACCAGGTACCTAGTACCTACCAATGAAATAATGCGATTTTTTTAGGGGCATACGAAAGCATAAAGATTTCATTAATACGAAATTAAAACCTAATTATGCGTAATCTTACACCGAGTTGCTCTAGTATAATTATATTATTATAAACAGGGGTTCTCCGGTAATAATAATAATAATAATAATAATAATAAATATTGCACCGTAAATAATAAATCCTTTGTAGTATAAATTAGTTCAACCTATACAAATATTTTAATACCAGCTCATGGCTCACGATTTTGTATTAAAACTACCCGTACATAGTGTATGTGTGTGTGCGTGCGTGATGATTGGTGGATACAATGCCGATATTGGGATATCCTTCGAACCAAAAACATTTAATGATCAGCAATCTGCCAAATGTAGTTTTTGTACTCGTTGTAGATAGTGTTTGTCTGTGCAGATTACTTAATATATTATTAGTATATTTTGTAATATATACCATGTTATAACAGTAAATTGCGTCAAGTTAACTCTGCGATTTCTACGTATACAAATCTTGTATGATAATACACACGAGTCATGAGTATACTTAGAATCTACTTCGAGCGTTTAGTCACGTGGACCAAAAACATACAACAATATTGTTCTCAGTACCTACCGATTAACTATATTTAATAATTTATATAATTTTATTTTGTATACGTAAAACATAATTTAAGTCAGTAAAATATGTTACAGTACCCATTATTTAGTATCCATATTAGTCAATACATGATATGCTATTAAACTGTCGGTTATTATAAAATTTAATTTTAGATAAAAGTTTTAAAACATTATAGATTATTTATATTTTTTTATGGAAAAGAAAGAAAAATTAATACACAAATAAATGATGTTACTATTACTTAACATTAATCAAGCCTTCCGTGGAATCATTAAATGACAGTATCTTGCGTAAACCGTTTATCCGAAATATGATTGTAATAAGCCAAAAACATAAAAAATACACTTAACTATAATGTGCAGTCATAAATAAGATTTTCATTCTAAAAGTTTGTATTGCTATTATAATGTAAGTTTTTTGGAAACGACTAGATATATTTTAGTAGGCACTTTAAAATATGGAATCTTGCATATTATAAGCTATCTTTCGCTTAAGCATATTTGTATTGTACTCCGTAACTCGTTAGAATCAAAATCATAAAATGATACAGATTTATCATCTATATTTTTAATTTAAGGATTTTTGTAATATGGATAAATGTATAATTTAAACAAACCCAATACTAGTGAGTAACAATATGATATTATTACTTCTTTATATAGTTGTGTTTTATTGTGGTAAAAATACATTAAAGCGTCCTCAGTGGATCCATTTGTGTTTTTAGGTGTGCCAATATAAGCAGATTAAATTTTAGGCTACTTTTTCTTGAAAAATGTATTTATTCATACATAGTATGAATAGGTTTAATATATAACTAAATTAAATTTTTTTAATTAATTAAAAACAAAGTGAAAAGTTGAAAATTTAAAATAGCATTTGTCATGCATTTATGCATACAAATAGTATACATCTATAGATAATAAATAATATACGTCTTTACTTTTATACATTTTTTTATAATTTGCATTATATTTTCAATTATATATTATAACTTTTAAGTATAATCCATAGGCAATCGGTGAATTTCTAAATCGTAAAGCAGGCCAATAAGAAGCAAAGAAATAAATAATGTGGTACTAAAGTTTGACCACGACCTTTCTCATAGTAACTATAGTATTATGGTACTTATGGTAAAAGATAATAGATAGATACAATTTAAATTAATAAATTGTCACAAATTTAAAATAGATAATATGTCTAACTAATAACAAAAATATAATATTATTAACTAGCTAATCCTGCAAGGCGTTATTCGTGACAAATTAAATAATGCCGATAGATTAATCCTGTCTTAAATTCTGTTAAATATATTTATGATCCTTAAATAATATATTTAATCCTGACTACAGTAATTATATCTACATAAAGTTGCATGACTCTTTCCTAGTATTTTATATTAATTAGTCATCCTGTTACGTAGCAAGTCTATGGTGGCAAAGTAAAACATTGATTTAAATCATAATATTATTATATCGTGAAACCGAAAAAAACTTATATATCTTTTATTGTTATTACAATAAAATGATTGAAAATATTTGAATTAATATGATAGTTTTAAATTCTAAAAATATATTTGTAGTAGCTATTTAAGCCAAAAAGATGAAAATGAATAATTTATTCATGTATTTGATGACTATACTGACCATATAATATCCACTAACCGTATTTAAAACTCTTTGATATTCAGATGACCTATATTTAACGAATACACAGTAATCATTAAGTTCAATATAATTAAATAATTTTTTAAGAATTTAAATCAGTTGATATCAACTAAAATTTTATAGTTTTAATATCGAGGCTATTCGAGTGATAATTAATGGTTTTAGCTATTAATACGTAAAAAATAACATGACATACAATAACATTTATAAATTTTAAATTACCAGATAAAATGTTATAATTATCTGCGCAAATGTAAATAATTCACAACAACGATTAAACATATAATTATTTGTTTATGAATTTTTTTTTTAGAAGACCAAACATTACAGGTTGTGAAATAATTAATTATGTAAATTATGATCGGTGAAAATAATATAATTTTGTAAAATATATATAATATATCAACTCTATGTCTCTATACACTTATTATAATGTACATTGTGTACACATAACTATTCATTAAATTACAATACATTTTTTGAATTAAATTATTTTTCAATAATCATATTTCATTTGCTTTGAAATATTTGGAGTGCAATGCAATACATGAAAAATAATCAAACTTCAGAATTGCGTATCGTTTAATCAATTGAATTTTCACCATTTTATTTTCAGCTCACACATTTTTAACAAATAATGTAGTTGCTTTTCCAAGCGTGTGCTAAAAGAACATAAAGTACATTTTGATGACCTTTGATCATACGGAAATTGTATTAGAGTAAGAAGTTATAGTTAGTCCTTGATCGATAAATTATTGACGGTGGTTATTGATAAAGGCAGAAAAAGGAGCTAAACGAGAAAATGAACTGAGGACCCACATTCTACTATCAAAATCATTTAAATTGTAAGCAGCTATATTTATTCCTACAGAACAATGTCACTTAACACCATATAAGTTATAGAAATTATGTTAGAGTGATTATTGTAGATTCATCAATTTTAAGATATTGCCAAAATTAATTGGGAAAGTTGGAAGTAAATATTTATATTAATTTCCACATTTTATGATAATTACACAACACAAAAAAAATTATATTAATTTATAAATTAAATTCCAAAAAATAAATTTTATCCAGTGTAATTTTAACAAAATGTATATAGCTAACTTAGCTAACATTACACGCACAAAATATTTTATTGGTAAAAAAATAACTTTTGTTATCAAAATAAAAAATATATTAAAATGTTTTTAATCCTGTTTGAAAACGTATAAGATAGGTAAGAATTATAATAAGATAATGTAAAAGGGTAATCGTTCAATTATCACAACGATTCCTTAGACATAACGTAGGTAGGTATATGTTATAATTATTGTATTTTATGATTTTCAATCAAACTGTCTAATATTTGCTTAAGTACAATATTACTATAATACGGCTTACATTTATTACTTAATATTGATTTTTACAAACATTTTAATATACCAATGTAAAAATAATCTCAGACAGATAAACAGGTAAGATTTTTAAGACCAGTCCATTAATTTATTTTAAGCTACTCGCGTTTATTTGCGACCATTGTGTAATATTTGACCATATAATATTATGGTCAATATATAACTTGGATTCTATTAAAAATAGACTTATACCTAATTTATACTTTGATACTTACGTCCCCATCAAAATAAACGACACTCCACATTCTTACGACGAAACACAATAAAAGTAGTTTTCGTATAATATAGGATAACATACAACGATATAAGGCAAAGGAATTTTGCAATTGAAGAAGTAGAAAAGGAAGTGAAAGATATTTATAATAATTTACCCTTTAGAATTTATTCAATACACATAAATCATGAATATCATAATACAACTCATCGATATTGAAATTTTGTTATTCTTATAACTTAAATGTATATGATAATGGTTAAGAAATCATCTATTTTTACATTTGAAAAATCTTAAGAAAATAAATGATTTTTTCAAATATATTTATTACCTAACCATTCCGTTAATTTTGTTTATTATTTCAATAAGGTATTATTATTTTTAGTAATATGCGGTATAATTATGGCTCTAGTATAAACGAAAAACAATTTAAGTTGTATTTTTAAAAAATATATTACCAAATATTAAAAATAAAAATAAAATACGAAACAAAAAAAATCGTAAATCCCATAGTTATAAAATAATAATAATACCTAATAACAACATTAAAATGAAAAGAGTAGATAATATTGACGAATAGTATAATAATAATTAGCATAATTCCAACACATAATAAATAAAACGAACATTAAAAAAAAAGATTTAGGTAAGGGCAATATGCGTTTGCGCGCAGAGCAAATTCATTCGGATGTTATAATGTATTATAATTGTTTATGATAAAATAACTCAAGTTACCTATTAAATTTAAATTAAATAACGTAAAATCAACAGACTATGATATTGTGCCACATGTGAAATGTACACCTCATATTTTCACTATGAACACGTCGTCATATTAATACATATTAAATTATTTAAAATATGTACACTTTATATTGTTTTATAGGTAAAATACTATTAATTACTTAAGGTTGTATTTTTAAAATAAAAATTCTTGTTGGTAGGGAATAGTGGTAATATAAAAATATATCCATTTGTTTGATGTTTGGTAATAATAAAATTTCAGAAGTATTTTTGCGAATAATCAAGGTGAGTGTTAAAGAGAAAACAAAACTTTCTATTGCTAAAATTATCAATTTTCAGTTAAACAATTGTTCATTGGATAGTATTTAAAAATAGCTAGAAATTGTTGTACAGTTGCATTGTTATTTTTTCATCAAAAACGGACAATCAATACTCAACTAATTGATCTGACGAAAAAAAATATATTATTGTAAATCACTTCACTCAAAAAAAAAAAAAAAAATACAGTTGCATAAATTGTATTTTTTCTAGTGAATCTTCATAAACTCATACCTACTGTATTTTTGTAAAATAAAAAATAAAATGCGTGAATTTATGCAATATATATAATAAATGTGTATTTTTTTGTTTTTTTAAACGTCGCTAAAATCTTTTATTAAGCTTTATAACTATTGTGAAATTTCAATATTTTAAAGATTGTAGATTATGTGAATATGAAATATTGAGTTAATATTTAATTTAAATTATAATTTACGAACTATTTAATTTTGTTACAAGTTAAAATGTGATGGTTCGATTTTTATCATTAATAAATAACAAATATATATTAAAAATATTAAAAAGCAATTTATTGTATGCTGAATATGTTCAAAATTTAAATCAATTTATTACATTTTTTTGAATAGGTACAAAAGATAAAATATACAGTTTCTGGTAAACCCACCAAAAATTGTTTTCAAATTTACTATCCATAAAATGTACAATTATATTGCATTTTATAACATTTCTAAATTAAATCAAAATAATAATAATATGCAATAATGCTATTATAAATAATAATCGTTATTATAGAACAATGGAAGATGTGAGAGCAGTTCCTACCTATATAACCTTCAGATCTGACTATAAAATATCAAATTGAAACATGTCGATAGTTCAAAGTAAATTAATAATTGATATATTTTAATACTTATGAAGCACTTATCAAAAAAATTATATCACCAATTTTTATTCAATCGACCAAAATCAAATGTTTATTTTTTTCGCCGTTCAACGTCATAAAGCTGTTTCTATTTATTTTAAAATATTTCAAAGTTACCTGAAATATATTTTGATTAGATGAATAATGGAATTTATGGCTACAATCTATAAAAATGAGTGAGAAACAAATTGTTACCTAGATACAAAAAAAAAAAAAAAAAAGCAAAAAGAGCCATAATTTGAAATAAATTGTCTTTTTATAATGGCGATTGATAAATACTAATTTACTATAGCATTATAATTCACTAAATCGTATCATGTGTTCCGTGATAAAATACTAGCAAACGCGTGCACATTATTTAGGATCTTTAAAAAAAAAAAAAAATACTATTTAATAAAAATTGATCCATAATATTGTAATTTGTTAGCTATACTTGATTTAGAATATGTTGTGCTCAGTTTTAACATTATGGCGTTTTAATATTATAAGTTATCTTAATCGATGCCCTCCGCTAAGTCATTTATGTGTATTGTTTATTTTCGCCCGAGTACGCAATAATATTCGTGTTATCGTATAACATAATTATGGTGACCAGATATAAAAATTTAAAAAAGTACATTTTTTTTGTAAAAATACCACGTGTAAAATTTGAATAAATAAATACAAAATTTTGTAACAAATTAAATTAACTATGCTACCAACCATATAAGATTGCATGAGCTCGAACCATGAAATATAAATGAATAGCAAATTATAAAAAACCATAAACATATTGTATTGGCCCATAATATTTTCAAAAAAGAGTACAATTTGATGTACTAAACATTATTGTTAAGGACACTAGGACATGCATAAAAAAAAAGTACTGCCCTACGAAAAATAGTACGTCTGGTCACCATAAATATAATGAATTGATATTTGACTGTATCTGGATAATATAGTGCTCCGCGGACCACTAGTGCATCGCAGTCGTTGTAATTGGTCATTATATTTTGGTCGTCCACCACAATGAGTATGTTTATTTTTGCATATTAAATATAATATATAGCTATCACAAAGGACATAAAAAATCTACTGACGTATACATATTATAATACAGCAGACGTGTATTTTTCTTTTAATCAGTATGATATACTATGCGATAGTACTGATGCGATTGTCATCATCACGACGTTACTGTTGTAGTCACGATGTTTACCGAAATACAGCGTTCGGAAGTATCGATATGGGCGCAGTGAGTATATCATGTCAGATTCCTGTGTATAAAACCGAACCGAATTTGTGTTTACTATGTTATCAAACCGCCAGTACACGGCGATGCGGCGGCATTCGGGTATATGTACGTCGAACGTAAGCCGTATAGATAAATCATTGAGACCTCAGAAACAGATGCCGTACGTCTGTGCGGTGCATAATATATATTTCATAGTGCGCACCGCGTGTTATTTTGTCGGCCAAAGTAGCGGTGTGTCCGATGTTTGTGTACGCGCGGCAGAAGAGATGGAAATCCGCGGGTATGTACATAGTATATACACAGTATATTATAATCAACTCGTAAGCTTTTGGGGTCATTTCGCCGTTTCAGTTTGCAGTCAGGTAAAAGGGTTTAAGTTAATGAAGAAGACATCGACCCGGGTGACCCATGAATTCATTATTAAACTCGCTAATATCGGTGGCCAGTCACCGGAGCAGTTCGATATCGGCGGCGGCGGTGGCGACGGCGTGGCGCGGCGCGGCGATGCAAGGCTAAAGTAATGCATTAAAAGGGGGCGGGGTCGGCGGTGGTGGCGATTTCGAGGAGGGGGGCGATGATGGGGAGGGGGGGGGCGGTGGTGGTGGGGTGTTGGTAAAGTCCCGTACACTACGAGCTCGCCCGCTGCATACGCGCGCGACGGACGATAGGCAATGAAAAGGTCACTACCACTATAATACATAGAGGACGGGTACGCGTATATTGCCGGGGACGGTCGAGAGCACTCGAGCTGTTTGAGAAATTGATTCGGCAATAAATAGAACTCGGCCAAATGGACAAAACTCGAGTTGTTTTCACTCGCCCGTTCTGCCCGTCTAAGGTAACTTAACAGCGATCGGTCACGTTATAGTCGTATCCCGCGTTGTAAACAAATAAAACTTCCACGTTGAATATTTGTCTTGAGCTGAGGGCAAAATGGTTGGACGACTGATCGATATAACAATAGCATATACGTTATATATACCGTTTCGTTCGTTTAATCTAAAAAAAAAAAATAAAAAAAAAACACGACAATATCCAGTCGTTCGTTCTCGATCTAACGTGAATAACAATATTATTAATTCATTAATAAACAACCCGATCATTAGCCGAAAACCGTTAAAAATTGATATTTTTCTACGTCTGACCACTTGTGAGTTTGTTCTGATTACGTATTATGTACATATCATTAGAAGACAAAAATTATTTCTCAAGAGATAATGAAAAACGAAATTATATTTACAAGTCCGCATTTGCGCTTCGATATGATTATCGATGCAAACAATACTATAATATTATAAACGTAAAATCTATGTAGGAATAATAAAAAAAAAAAAAAAAATGAAGGAAAATCTAATTATTAGTAGGTAATACAAATTATCAAGTTTAAAAATAGTGTTTACGTTTTAATGGGTTTTTATGATTTTTATTTCATTATTTAATTATTTTTATAAATCTGAGGTTCTTAAATATAATTAAAAATATAACCTATATAGATAATTTAACAGAATTAATTTAACTTTGATAATGATGAATATTGTTCATAAATTTAAAGATTATATCTTCTACAATTTATATATTTATATATTTATTTTATATATATATTTAATATATAAAAAATTCGTGTCACACTGTTTGTCTGGAATGAACTGAACTCCGAAAGTACAGGACCGATTTTGATGACATTTTTTACATTGTGTGTATTTTGGTTCTAATTAAAAGATAGGATAGTTTTTATCCCGATTAAGGCCCTCAATATTTTTGCGTTGCGATATTTTGAAAAATACTTAAAAGATAGCATAGTTTTTGTGTCAATTTTTTCAATTTATTTATTAACTTTTTAATAAATTTACATACTTATGTATAATTGCATGGTGTATTTTGGGTATTCCCATGACCGACCGCGATAGTAGGTTTCCAGATACCTGCAACCTGACCTTTTTTCTTTTGTGTGTGTTTTATCGCCGGCGGCGTGTAGATATGAATATTGTTCCGAGAAGTAAAACTTGACAATCTATCTAAATACTATCTTCTATCTCTATAATATATTTTTATATACATAGAAATCATGTGTCATAATGTTTATCCGGGATGAACTCCGAAACTACTGGACCGATCTTGATGAAATTTTTTACAATGTGTATAATTTGGTTCTAATTAAAAGATAGGATAGTTTTTATCCCAATTAAGGCCCTCAATATTTTTGCGTTGCAATAATTTTGAAAAAAACAGTTATAGAATTATTAAATTGTCAATTATAGTTAACATTTCTCAAAAACAAGTAAATAATGTATATTTTGAATATTATTTTACATTCTAATATACAACAAAAACAATAATAAAAATTTAAAATAGTCTCAATCTATACAATTACGTATCTAATATAAAATATAAATAAATCTATAAGTGTATAATATGGTTGAATTATTATTGAACATAATCATAAATTAAAATTACTCAATCCAACTAATAATATATTAATTATATTATGAATTTAACTATATAAATGTGAAATGAAAATCTTTGAACAGGGTAAACTCTGGAACTACTTATCAGTTCTATTTGATTTTTTTTTTTTAAACAAAAGAGTGCATCACGGAGAAGGTTTCTATCACAAAAACATTTGTCTAAATTAAAAAAAACCTTTGAGTTATCTACTAATTAAAATAAACGTGTATTATTAACGTGTTAATTGTATAAATTGTATACCTATAAATATACGAGTGCATATATACATAGGCGTAAATTGGGGGGACTTAAGGGGGCTTAGCCTCCACTACATCTTTTAAAGTTTTTCAAGAAATTTAAGGTTGTTTATTAGAGAAAATTGTAAAATGTAAAACGTAATTCCTAACCGGAATATAGATATATGTGTAAATGTGTTATGTGAAAATTTAATCTTCATGTATGAATTTTGTATTGTAATTTAATAATAAAATTAAAATGATTGAGCTATACGTTAATATTTTATAACGAAAACGATAAAAAGTTATGTATTACACATTTATACGCCATTAGGTAAATAATTTTGAAGTTTTTATATACCTACATCTTTAATATCTTGTATAATAAATGTTACAATAAATTTGTAAAACTTATATGTAGTGATGCGGGGGGCGAAACTCTCCGAGGGCCTGTTCTATGTTTACAATTTAAGTTCCCCACCTTATAAAAAGACAAATTTACGCCTATGCATATACGTTCTCGATGCTTTCCGAAACTACTAAACCGATTTTGATGAAATTATGATCAATGTGTGTAATTTTATCTCCATCATAAGATAGGACAGTTTTTATCCCGGTTGATGACCATAAAATATTACCTCTTTATTATGTTTAGGGCTGTGTGATTATTTAATCGATTATTCGAATAATATATTATTTTTAACAAATGGAACATAATCGGTTAATCGATTGAAAAAATGCAACTCTAAGCGGGACTGTTATGTAAAATTGGTATGTCAGCAATATCATCTATACACTAAATCAGAAAACCAAAAATAGTTTTTATCCTTTCGCTAAATGTTAGCATTATTAGTATTATAGACAACCAAATTCAACACGAGTGCATTTTGAACAGGCGACGAAGTGCACGAGGACAGCTATATTTATATATGTTGATGCGTCTAGTGTCTACTGGTGTGTCCTATTTCACGATTTTTCTCTTGTAAATATTATTTTATTATAAAATAAAAAAATATGTGTAACTCTTATCATTGAAAGATTTGAAACATTCCATTTCTAAAATATAATTTTTAGTTGCACTTTTATAAAAAAAATTACTAAGTTGTATTTTAAAGCCATTATTCAAATTTAATCATAATATTACACTCATGACTTGAATTGAAAATTAATAATACCAATGTTACCTATATCATATAAGATATAAATAATCTAAAAAGTCGAGGACCTAATCATTTTATATTTTTGGAAGAAAAAATAATTTACATTTATTTGTATTATTTATTTTTCTTAAAATCTAATGTTTGGTCTGTGATTTTATAATTTCAAATAATACACAATTTTCTCAAATATTTATTTTGTAAAAGGTTTTTTTTACAATAGGTAATAATAATTGTTTATTATTTTATGTAAAAAAAAAAACTAATGTTCATCATATAGAATTATTTCAATTCTTAATTAATAGTTATTTTTTATCATGTTGATTTTTTTTACGACCTAACGGTTAGGTTGTAACCTATTATTCTATTTTTATTATTAATTATATAAACCAAGAAAATATTTTATCATTACGTATTAGCTTATATTAAAATATAATACATTATTTTACATTCTCTCACTTAATAAATTTGTTAAGCCAGTAAAATCAAAACAAAAAAAAAATCATCATTATTTAATTATTTTTTTAAACATTTTTTAGTTTTTATTCTTTTTTGTCTCTATAATTAATTTGATTTAGCTCAAAAAATATTTAAATTTTTATGAACCTTTCAAATTTAATATAACTTAATTTTTTAATAATTGTATTATGCACTGAAATTAAAAATTACCAAATATGATAGTTATTAATTCCAATTTTAATCAACATTTTGATTTTGTAAAGAAATCAATGTTTTAGAATTAAAACCATTTATATTGATCAAAAAACTTTAAATTCGTTTTTCTTGTTCGTGTTTAGATGAATTTATAACAAACATAGCCTCTGGGATTGCGCAACTAAGAAGAAATCGTTTTCACGATTCTGTTTGTTTGAAAACTTTGATACAATAATGCCTGTTGACATTTGTATGTCACCTTAAAATGCGTTTATTAATGTTTGAGTTTCTGTAAAAGGTTACGAGTTCTTCATTTAGTCTGTTTAAAAAAAAAGTGAGATAAAAATAACTAAAATGGTTAAAACATTCTAGATACCAATTTATCTAGTATAAAAATCAACACAATAATCCCATTATCAGTGTGTTATTTTTTTAGCATAATATATTGTGTAAGTAAATATATAATATCTATTCGAACTTGATGAAGTATGAATTCATTATAAATATATTATGTATAAGAAACATGTAAAATAGAGTAACTTATAGTTATTTTATTAATATACTCTTATAGGTATCTACAATAATATTTTATTATTATACATATTTTACAAAATATAGACTATTATAAACCTTATTATTAACCTTAGATTTTCTGTATACTAGCTATTGCTTACGAGAACGTATATCTGCATAAAATGTAATAAATAAAATTAAAAAAATGTTTATAATCATAGCTGATATAGTAGTTTGGACAGTTTAGTTTTATCATAAGTAATTATGTTGTGTTTTACTAAATTTAACACAAGGGATATTTATGTTATCTTTTAAAATGTTTATATAATATTAAATGCGAGTAACCTAATTTATGTAATTTATATTTTAATAATCTTTAACAAGAGTATTTTTGTAAGTTTTGAGTTAGGTAACTAAAATATTTATGACTTAGCTGTTGATTAATGTATACTGAATATGTTTAAAGTCGGTTTAAAAGTGGTTATCTGTGTAACTATATTATTTCTTCATAAACTAATTACTTTAGATATTCTTCATTAAATTAAATATATTTTGTATGTAAACACAATGATCGATTAATATATGCAAAAAATCCTACCTTTTCGTTATTTTTATTTAAGATGAGTAAAAAATAAAATAATATATCAAAAATGTACAACGATAACAGTTGTCATTAACTACCTATTATTTTAATTATAAAGTTGTATTTATTATTATCCATATTATATTGCTTATAGATTATAGTACCTAGTTTCATTATAGTATTATTAAACTAAAATTTAAACGTATGATTTTAATTTACACATTGTTTACAAAGTGATTAGGTCCATTGCGTACTAGATAAAAGCAACTGCACATGAAAGATATCAGTACCATTTGTTATACATTGTGTTCACCTATTAAGTGATTCAAGTAAATTATATGTAAGGAAAATAAATGGTTTTAGTTAAATTGTATATATTTGTACACACTTATTTTTCAGTTACATTTTTATCACAACTTAAAGTATTTCTATTACTTAAAATAATATTATATAAGTCTCTTTAAAGGAAAAAAGATTCTTTCACATATAAAATTTAAAAATCATTAATAATACATTAAGTGACACAGAATGAGAGTAATATCTTATGATATACCATAATTTAGTTTCACTAATAGACTCATCATTCATAAAAAAAAATCGGATTTGAAAACTATGCCAATATAAATGCAATTTATTAAACCAACAAATAGATATTTATTTCATTTTATAAAAACAAAACAAATTTATTTTTTATCTTTAATTGAATTAGAGGGAATTTTATTTTAAAACTCAATTGTTTTCTTTATTAAGTATATTTTACTGAACTGCAATATTATATTATTTTTATTATCTCATTAAATATTTATATTATACCTATATAGTTTTAGTTTTTATTGACAATATATATGACATGTATTTTAAACATTTAAAATATTAATAAGCTATACGTATAATGATTATAAATAATACTAAATTATACTGATTAAAACATTTATTAAACGTATATTTTATAAAATTAGACTAACTAGAAATAATTTAAAAGTAATAGTTAACAATTTACTTTTAAAAATGATCTACTTAGATTTAATATTTATCATAAAGATAATCATATTTTATAGGAACTGTAAAAATGTGTTTTGAATATGAATTACCTATATATATATATATATCACTAGTTGACATACTTAAGTTTTAAGATAAACTTAAATGAATAAATCGCAGTTTTTTTGACGTTAACAATTTAAATCTTTATTATTTCACAACTTATGTGTACACAGTACACACACATATATATCAAAGATTATTAAGCTGAATTTATAATAATACCAAAGAAGATATGTAAACTCTAAAGAACCATCATTAATTAAAATGCCAAAAATGTATAAACGTAGCTGAATAGAATATAAAAGAAGATATGGGCAATTTGATCTTTATGTAATGGAATTCTTTAAATATACATACATTTAGCTTTGTTTTTATCAATTTGTTGTGGTGGCGTTTCATTACTTATAAAATACATTTTAGTTAATAAATTAGTATTTACAGTATTATCTTGGTAATATACTATAAGAAATTTATCAACAAATAAAAGTAAAACATGAAAGTAAGGTACCTTGTTATCAATAAAATAATATTAGATTTATGAATACCTATTGTTTACAGATTACACTATATAAATGTAATCTTATGAAGTCTAAATTCATTAGTATCTGTTATAAATACAATTGTATGGATTTAATACAAAACAAAATAAATACATTTTTATATGTTTCATTATATAACTATTTTATAAATTAAATAGTTTAGTCGATTGTACATCGAACTTCAGATGCATCTTATACCAAAAAAATAGATACCTACTACGAACTGGATCATACACCCATGTTATAATAATTATTTTCCAACTGAAATACAATTATTTTACGTTTTAATATTATTGCGAAATCTTAGCATACTTACTTATGTAATGTATATAATATTGAAAATGTTATTTTGGCCCAAACAAAATATACCATACTATAAGCACTTAACAATAAACCGCAACACATTCATAATTTATTCATATACTTTTAGTTGTAAACATAACATTTTTTATTTATAAAACGGTAGGTACACTTGTTGTTATATCGAAAAACCCAAACACAGCTTATATTAGTAGTGCTGCCGGTTTAAAACCACAATACCCGACGTATAGTAATTTCTAATAAACACTATTATTTGTATATATTCAAAATTAATTGCATCTTCACAAGTACAAGATGTCTTAGTGAGTAATGATTATATTATATATTTATTTGATGCATTAAGTACTGATTAAAAACGTCGAGTGTATAATATCTATATATTTGTTTTAAATTAAATTATTTTTAAAAAGTCGCTTACGCCAAAACTGGTTAACGTTAAAACGGTTTCATGCCAAAATTTCCAAAATTCTAAATTTATTGATTATTATACCTAAATATATCTTATTCTTATATTATGAGAAATAAACTCACATTAATTAATTTGAAATTATAATATATTCATTCTTTGTTATGATAATTACTAATAAACATAAGCAATGTCTACTAATTAATATTTACAGTTATGTTTTAATTGTTTATAGTTTTTAATTTTAAAACTTTATTTTACTTGATAGCTGTAGATGATATCATAATCTGAAAAACACAGTTTACTTATTCTCCAAAAAATCAGCCACAGTATACAAAAGTTTTTTTTTGTAATTTATAACCCTAAAATTAATTATATTTTTAAAAGTATACTTAATTCTCAATAAGCTAGTGATAATTCCTTAGCGACTTTAAGTTTAATTAATAAAGTTACTAATCTTCATGGAATGTGTTTACTGTTTATTCTAACTGAACGAATATATTTTAATAAATTTAGCCAAAGTTGTGACAATATTCTCGTTAGAAATTATAATCGTGGAAGAAAACTAAGTCGGTCGTTAACTTTAAACTTTTGTACAGATCATAAATGGATTCTACTTTTCATTTATTATGTTATAATAGTTTTTTTTTTTAAGAACTAAAATGCAAATCATAGTTATAAACTACTATTTTCTTGGGTTGATAGAACACTGTTGTACTTATGCATATTTCAGTATTGTTTATGAATAATGGAAAACAATATTCGTATTGTGAAAGGTAGTAGGTATTTACCTACCTATAATACCTATATATTATTTTAAATGAATATAAAGCGCAATAATTTTATTTGTGTAAACTATTACACTTGAAAATCGATTATATTTAGAAATGTAGGATATCTGTGTCCTTAAAGAAAAATGTCATAGAAAATGTCTATATTATTTTCACAACAATAGCACAATATTATATTTTTATCTTAGTTATTCGGTTTTTATTTAAATAAAAAGAAAATAAGAAAAATTCTATTTGTTTTAAATTTTTAATTGTTTAATAGCATAACTGGTTACTATAATAACATTTCATACATCCAGGAATACAAGATGAGAAATTAAGAGCTTAGTTTAACTCATTTGGGTATTATTAGGACAATGAATTAACTAAAATAACATTTTAATTATGTATGATTTGAAAATATTTAAAATAGTTTAATTAATTATTCAGTTTTTTTTTTTTTTTTTAATAAATAAATAGCAATAATTATATTATTATTACTGAGATTTAAATTTTGAAGATAATTTTAAGGATAACAAGGATGTTTTAATTTTTAACTTAAAAATGTATATTATTATTATTTATTATATATTTTGTAATTATTCATATTTTAATTAATTATAAGAAATAAAGACTCTTCGGTGGTCGATTATTTTTTTTTCAATTAAAAAAATCTTTAGTAGCACTCATTAATAAATAAAATATTCATATTTCCATAGAAAATGAACTTTGATTATTTTTAGTGGAAAAGCTTATTGTAATTAGTAAATGTAATACTAAATGAATAATTACTGTCAATAAAAAAAAAAAAAATAGAGAAATATAAACATACCTATTGACGTACTATACAGATATTAAGATATTAAGTAATAAATATGCATATAATATATAAGATTACTAATGATTAGAATTAGTATTGCTTACTGTTATGTATAAATTATTTATTTATTTACAATTTTTTCTAAAAGTATTCAAAATGTTGACGCAAATAGACAAATTAAATTACCAAAAAATACTTTTAAGCATACAGCTAAAATGATAGGAAAAAAAATTATGAAAGTATGTATAGTATGATATTATCTTTGTATTTGTTTTACAAAATATAATTTTTATTTATATAAATTTATATTATCTTACTTAAAATATTCTACAACCATCACAAAACAAAAAAAATAATGTTTTAATTTTCAAACTTGATTTATTAATATTACAAATTGGCAAACTAATTAAATTGCAAACTAACACAGGTGGTCGAGATTTATACTTAAATAGTTTCCGTACAGATCACAGGAAATAATTAAAAGAGTATAATGTCTATTAATATGTTTTTAAAATCAATAATTTACAATTAAATTATTATTTTTGTAATTTTTTTCTTCAAATTATTCAATTTAGTTACACGCAAAAGTAAGCCATTTCTTTTTTTTTATTCAATCAATAAATTGAAAACGAACAAGCTTGAAGGAGTTATCTGCTAAACCTGGGTTTCTACGATGAATACAAGAGTGAGGTGAAATGAGAATATTTCGTTATAGTCTACTCGCTTACTTTTTTCTAGACCCGGACCGTATTCATCGGACACTTAGCGTTAATGGTGCTTCTAAGATGAACCAAACGACTATGTCCCGATTACGCGCAAAGAACGCCGGAAGGCATGGGAGGAGGCTTATTCTGGCGCTAACAAAAGCACCATTGGTATGAGTGAATGCGGGTGGTGAGTGGAGAGAATGAGCAAGCAGTGGCAATAAGGTCAGAACGATGAAAAAAAAAGATTTTTTCAATGGGGTAGAAAATGTCATTGGATTGTGAGGATATTATAACGGCAGGGACGGGAAACCCGTTAGACGGCAGGCGGAGTGGAAAATCCGAGTACAAGTATTCGGTGCTGGGACAATGGCATGGTCTAAGTCCTTATGGGTGGTGAAGCAAAGAAAAAGAAGGATAAAAAATAAGAGAAAAAATACAATTCCAACATTTTTATACCTGAGGGGGTCATTTTAGAAGGGGAAACTGGACGCTGTAAAAGACACACCGAGATATCACGATCCAGTTGTTAGGATATTGAAAACTTTGTGTTTTCACAAAGACAATTTTTTTTCTTACTAGTTTCTAAATGAAAATCAATATTTTAATTATTAAATGCTGCTAAAATCGTCTTATTTTTATTTTATTGAATTTAGGCTGCTTTCTGACTTTTCTGATTATTTAACAGTATTTATCATTCCAATGAGTAAGTTTATTTATTTTTTCAATACAGTAGTATAGTACGAATAGTATGATCAAATAGTTAAATATGTTTACACACGGACACTAACAATCGATTACTTAATACGGTAATGTAAACATGTGGTAATTAAACGTTTACGTTTTACTACATTTTTACCTAATTAATTTTTAATATATATAATATTTTTTCTAGACAAGTAACTAAATTTAGAAATAAAAAACAATAATATTTATTCGTAATATAATAGCGTCTATCATTGAAATATAAAAGTGTACCCAAATAATCGTAAGTTTAATCAATGAAAAAATGTGTATATAAATTTATAAAAATGTTCTGATTTTCTGTTAATTAAATAAAAATATAGCATATACATATTATAGTTGTATAAACAAAAATTGTTCTTTTTTTAATAAAAATAAAATATTGATCTCCATAATAGACACTGTGGATTAGTACAAAAATATTTATTTAATACAAAATATTTGACATTATTGAGTATAAAAACCGTTTTAAATTCGATGATTTTCTTTTATTATCCTATTAAAAAGTCACTATTGTAGCGTCGTCTTTAGAAAAAAAAATGTTTAACATAAACTTTTTGAAAAACGTACATATAGAAAATGTAATATTTTAGCAACTTATATAGTATACAAAAATATTCTTTAACAACCTTGGAATTTAGTAAATAGAATATTTAATATTTGTATTAAATGAGATTTTTAATATTTAGTTTATTTAAAAATGTAAAAATACTTTCAACAGACAACAGTTATAATAGAAATAGCAGTTGTTTTCGCATAAACATTTTAGAAAAATATATTTATTTTTATGTCTACAAATACAATAAATTCTTTTGTTTAGTCATTTTTGTTTTCCAAAATGTAATATCCAATCTAGTTACCTTTTATTATATTTATTTTATAGAGCTTACCTGTATTATATACTTAATTTGTGTTTGATTTGTTTACGTACTTCAATAGTTAATGAAAGTTCTGTGGGAAAGTTTCTAACCTAAACTTACAAATACGATTGCTTTATTAGTAAAATAATCGGAAGGACTTGATAATAAAATTAAGTTTGATTGGTGTATTAGTGATAAAATGTACTCAAATTTCTAACCTTGAATTATGTTATAATTATTATTTTTTTGTACGACAATAAGAAATAATAATTTTACGTTTAAATTGAAATTTGTTACTCGGCTTTGTTTGTGTACAATCTTTCGATATAATCTACAAATATCAAAAATTACTTTATTTTTTTAATCATTTCGAAAATTATTTTAAATACACAATGTATATTATTATTTTAGTATTACATTTAAATAGCAGTAGGTAATACAGTAATACACTTTTTACTGTTTAGTACCCAGAAAATATGTGAATTTCATACCGTACGATATAAAAGTTAAAATTGACTTATGTTTCTGACAGAAATATTATTTAATTTGTTCAGGTTTGTTTTTTTGGTTTTTAATGTTTTTTTTATAAACGAAAAATCTTCCGTTGTTATTGTCGTTCCGGTACATTGCTCGAAAATCGAAGGGAGTGTTTCATATACGGCTGCAAGTACGTTTGTTTAACACTACTTAGCATTGTTGTATTTGGTTTTCATTTTATTTTTACACGGAACAGAGGACTATACGGTTGTCCGGGCGCGATGGGAGGGAGCGGGCGGGAATGAATTGAAAATGGTTGGAAAAAAAACGTGGGAGACAAACACAGCACGGCGACGCGGTGTGGAGGGGGAGAGAAAAACAATACATTACTGCGGAGGAAAAGAGGCTGAAGTAGTATTTTTATTAGCAGTCTGAACGCGCGACCCCGGGAGCCCTGTAAGCGCGTACGGCGTCGGCGGCGGTGATATCGATGGTGGAGGGGAAGGAGGTAGGAATAGCGTATTACGGGTGCCAAAGGTGGGCGTGAAAGGGACACATGTTCGGATAAATATTTATAACCCGGCCGCGTTTTACGGAATTAGTCGGTTATTTATCGGTCACCGGGCTATTGGTTTCCGTTCGGATGTTTAAACGAGGGGAGACCATACCGGCGGCGCGTGAGCGTCCACCGCGGTGGTCCTTATTGCAATATTCTCTGATGCCCATGTCTGTGGCTATGGAAAAAAAAGCGCAACAAAAAAAAAATAATATATATATATACGATATTAGTCCGTAGTCGTATAATAAATGTTATGTATATCTGCTTTTTCGCGATTTTATTTTTTTTTATTTTTATCATACCTAACAAAAACCAAATTATAAATTAATTTGGGGTAATTTCGCCGAGCAAGGGATGAACATGAATCACTATTTAATCCGTTTCAATTATTAATGGTAAATGGGAGGGTAACGCGGTAACGCGAAAAAAGGAGCATCTGCGAAACCGATAATAATTCACAAGCAGACGTTTTTTGGTCGAAGGCGTGAATTAATATTTTGAAATCACGACCGAAAGTAGTAGATGAATAACAACACTCTAAAACGCTATAAATTTATATATGCATGTCGTGTAAAATTATTATTTTAAATTATTAAATTCACTTAACGCGTTAAACTATGTGTCGTGAAAATCTTCTTTTATCATAAAAACTTAATATTTAAATTTAAAGATTTATCTATTAATATATATTTTTTAAATACGATTTAAATAAAACAAATTCAGAAAAACAGCTATGTTGTAGAATAACTTTAAAATATACTTACTTGGCTATGAAGAATTACAATTGGTGCGTACAATTTGAATTCAATGATAAATCGTTAAATAAGAAAATCAATTTTAGCCGATAACTGAAAAACAATGTTATACTAAACAATTTTTTTAAGGATATTGTATTATTATTTTATTTTCTATTATAGTGCTATAGTGTATTTTAACTAACTTTTCTCCAAAAACATCACATTATTTTATCAATTATTATGATATAATATTTTTATTAATTTCAAAAGTTAATTTTAGGTACCGTGTAACTGTGAACAGATATATGGTATAAATATTTAGCATATGATAAGTGTATATATTTTGTTTATCTCCTTGTTGTGTACAAAATAATGATTTACGTAATGACTAAATGTTTCATGCCCCTGTGATTAATATTTTTTGAATTATAAAATAATAACAAAAATCATTCTATATTTGTGTTGTCAATTATTTATATTGTCTAATAATGTTGGTGATTCGGATATGGAAACAAATATTATGTTGCAGTTGTGACCTGTTTTATTAGAGTCCTTGAAATTTGAATGCACTTGGATTATACACCTCTGTCTAAATAAAACCACTCGATCACTACCATTGGACTATTGTAGAACATTGTTCGTAATTTCTTTAAAGCCCCTGAGAAAATGTCAGTGTTTGGCATTAACTTAAATGTCAACTCATAGAATCCCAATTGTGTGCATAAAAAAAAATAATTTAATAACAAGACAGTAGTCGAAAAGTTCACTACCTTACTTGTTTGAAATTTATTTTTGTGAGTTTGTTAATATTTATAATTTATAAATTCATATTTTAAACTACACTAAATCAGACGTTATGTGATTTATAAATATTTTGATTGTTTTAGTTATTGTATCAATTGTAGGTTAATGATGATGATAATTGAACAAGTATATATTTTTGTGTATTTTATATGGTTTTATTTTTATGAATAGTCTTACAACTTGTTAACAGGCTATAAAGCTATAATTTTTGGTATAGAAATTACGTTAAATATTACATAAGTATTCTTTTATATTATACATATTATAATATATAATATAATAAGAATGATGTTTAAATGCTGTGAATACAAATACAATTAATCAGAAAAATTATTGGAATTCGGGGATTTCAATGGCAAATATTTTAATTTTTTTTTTTTAATTACATATTTTATTTCTTAAATATATTACTTTATTTGTTTATATAATTCTGGAGTATCAATTTATTTTAACTTTAAATATTCAGTTAAAATAGTTATTAAATTATAATGTTTTATTTTAGGTATATATTTATATATATAATATAATTACCAGTTATCTCTTAAATTTAGCAATTACAAATATACCAATGTATAAGAAGTTATAATATAAAATAATATATATTTGTTGATCTTTACATAAACAAATAGTATTTAAATTCATATTGCAATTTAACAATAACCAAAGTACAATATTATTTATTTTGCATAACCTAATTTAAAATATTAATATAAACATTTATAGACATATGTTTATGTAACATATTTCAATTTAAACAATTATGTAAAAACGTATGTGAAAAACTTAATCCAAAATAAACAAATGATCAGGTTACTAATTATGTATCTGAGAAGAATCATATTACAATTTTTCTGACTATAATTTTTTTTTTTTTTAAATAAAATATTCAAGTTTCATCTGTCAAAATCTAGTGATTTTATTCAAGCGAGCAGGTGGGTTTAGTACAGTTATGTGAAATTTCATTTATTTTGCTTTACTTTTTAAATTTAATTTATGTAATTTAATTTTATTACACATCATGTTCTTTTCTCATAAATGGTTGACATATTCCAATCTCGTCATTTTTTTATTTTTAGAGTACTACTATTTGTATGTCACAAAATATATTTTGTCATCGTTATTTTAAAAATCTAAAGTTGTTTTCAAAAAGCTACTCAAATATTAACGGAAATCAAATAATAGAAATAGGTACAAACTGTCTTGTTTCAATAAATCCATTTTAATATAAGATATACACTTATATTATTTATGTCATTAATTATCCTAATTAAGTGTAAGATCAATTTACACAATCGTTTCTTTCCACGACCATACCTAATCACTAATCAGTCCTAAATAATAAAATAATGTTCAAGTATTTTTCGGCGATGTGTTAGTTGACTATTTATTTTTTTACCGAGCTGTTTACAGGTATTAAAGCAATAATTATGTAATTCAAAATAAATACCTATATTATATTAATTTGTATAAGTAGTTTTAATACAATTGAATCATATAATCTATTTCAGTAGATAGTATTTAAATGATGAAAAAAATATATATTAGTTTATAAAAATAAATGATTTAATTAATTTTGAACTATGGATTTAGTCCAATTCAACATTCATACTTAGATCTTAATACAAACTTATAAATATAAATGTATGTCAAGAGTTTGTGTTTACTCTAAAATATTATTATGTTTACATATTGTAATACCTTATATGTGTATTTATAATATTATACAAAGAAAAATGCATAATTTTATCGCAAAAAAAATAATTTATTTTATTTTCGAAACGAATAATAAATTCAGTATGGTAAATAATATCCGGTTAAACATTTCCTCAATTTCAAACATCGTTTCGATATATTTAATACAATAATTTTACTCTAAACTTATTCTACATTATATTCTTATCCCTATAAGGCTTACAGTTATATAAATTAAAGTATGTAGAAGATATTATCGATATCATAAGATACGATAGTGTGTTTATGGTATATTTTTCAACGAAATTGAAATAAGTTCTTATTTAAGTACTAATAAAGTTTATTTTAAAACCATAAAACGTTTGGTCGTAAAGAAAGCGTATAAAAATAAAAGAAAGCTTTACACCTTTTGTTGGCTTTAACATTTAATATAATTTTTATCTGAAAATTATTTTTCCTTTTCATTTTGTTTTTATATTTATTCTATATCAACAAAAAGATAATATTACATTATATTCTTATACCAGTGCTGTATTTTTAGGTTTTTATACATAGTAATATAATATATTTAATTAATTAATGTAAAAAATATTTTTTAAATTGAAATTGAAATCAATGTTATTAAATTTCAAAAATCTTATTATATTATCGAAATAAAAATAAGGAATGCTGTGCACAAGTTTAATGAAAATTCTTAAATTCTAATTAAACTTGACTTTGTTGATTAAAAATAATAATAAAAAGAAAAGTCTACTACCATCAAAACAACAGCAATATTATATTATATTAAACAGAACTTCATCTGAAAATATCAAAGTATTCTGTCAATTTTCATCGGGTGCACAATGTAAATGGTCACATTTGCAAACAGTGTAGAATTTCGGTTGCCGGGGGTAAAAGGAGTTGCGGGACAAGTATTTCTTTGGTCTCGATGATAAGTGGACCCTATTACCTGGGGAGTTCTAGCGAGGGCGGTGAAAAATGGACGGTCCACCATCCCTAGTGGTGAAATTCGAGGGAAACGAGAGGAACAAATAGTGGTTTGGATTTTTCTTCGCCGCCAGTAACACGATCGACCCTTATGTGCGCGTGTCAGGTACAACCGCAGAGACACGGGTTAAGACGGGATAGTTGAATGTTTAACAATGAAGAACAGAAATGTGCGATCAATAGTAGGAGAACAACTTGTGTGGTTTAAAATTTAGTGGCACTTTTCGAGTTAATATTATGATAAAAAAAAAAAAAAAATAATAAAATGTATTAATACCAAACGAACTATTCGTTATGAATAAACAGTGCAATCCTTACGAGCCACCACTGATGTCATCGTAGTTTTGGTACAAAATAAATCATGTTGATGTGAAATTGAAATGTGCGATTTAATTCTCATTTCTGTTTATTTATTTATTTATTAAAAGCACTACAAATTAATAACCATAAAAATTCGTTAAAATATGTTCATATTACACGTTAATGTCGTTTTTACGTAAACAATTAATTTTGATTTAATGTATATTTTTTTACTCGATAAACGTAACTTTTAATTATGTTAATAGTAACGTACCTTTATAGATAACAAATGCATTAAATGTCTACGCATTTATTATTTAATTTATTTAATAATTGTGTGGGGTGAATAGGAGTGATGGCGGCTTCTACTAAAATTTGATTAATGGAATAAACGAACTATAAAGTTTAAATCAATAACTCGATTATTTTAAAAGTTATTTTATGGTTAGAGCGGCGTTTCATCTCTACATCAACAACGCTGCACGTATAGTTATTGTCTTTGTTGGATAACTTCAAATTGTATTAGTACTTTAATACTTTATACTAACAGTATCGCTACACAAACTATACGGTAGATTGTATAATGGAACGAGTAAATGTTTAAAAACAAATAACATTTACCAAGCCTTTTGATCGACAACACGATAATTTTTACATTTACAGTTAGCGAAGCCGACTAATTGTGTTTAAGTATCATTTAGTCAATTCGAACGCCTTAATTTTCACATAATTGCGAATCTTTGCGATCAAGACGAAAATATTATTGAATGTTTATGTTTATAATATTTCATTCGCCGATATATATAATGACACTGCGATACAACCATTTCCTGCACACGCAGCCGTAGCAGTATTATGCACAGCAATATTCTTCGAATTTCCCCGGAGACGTTTGCTTTGCTCTTAGCCAATTAAAACGGTAGAATATTTTTTAATGTTATTATAATATCGTTTATTTAAACGTCAGCCCACGGTCGTGATATTATCACAAACGCAAATGTAAATACAATATACACAATATACTTATACTTTTAGTGCAGTGCACACGCATTTGTAAATTATATCGAGTTCGTTTCTTTTTTGTCATTTGCGTTAGACGTTTTTCCCGTCATTAAGAAAATATTATTTATGTCTCGGTTATGTTTGCTCGAGTCTCCGGGGATCATGTTTTTCGATTCAATTGTGAATAGGTGAGTTGACGGTAAAAAATACGATAAAACGCACGCAAATGATAAAGATATTAATTTCTGTCAGAAAATAAAATGGAGATTTCATAACTATTATTTACTGGAAAATATCAGACGTATAAATAATAGTTTCGATAAATATAATATTCAGGTTCAACATGAGAAACGGAGGAGATCTGCCAGAATTGTATTATTACAAATATTTTCGTCGAAATAAATATTCGTTGGGCGGCTGATTTTGAACAACACGCGTATGGAAGATATTATATCGGATATATATTATGATTATGATTTGTAAAAAAAGTAAAAAGCAAATGTTTATTTTTGACAACTATAAATATAGTAAATATACTATAACCAATAAGTGATATTTTTATTTTGAATACTATTTGTATGATGTCCGTCGTAATATTTTTACTCCTATTTCCGTATTGAATAAATTATTCAAATTTAAATAATATTTTTTAATTCTCGATCAATATTTGCATTACCCAACGAAAAAAAAACAGTTACGGTGGACTTAATGGTCGTAAACTATAGTGGAACTAGCTGTTTACCTTATATTTATAAATCTACATAAAAATATCACAAAACTCATACTGTACATAAATTGTATTTTTTGCATCAAAACTATTATGATTACGATAAATGGACTATAAACAATACAAACCCATCTTTGGGAAACATATTTTAAAAAAAAAATTGTAATTTGGTTGAAAATAAAAAATACAATTAACTGATTGATACTGTTGGTGGTAAACTATATGTCATTGAATTTATGTGTTTATTAAAACAATTTAAATAATAATATGTATATATTATGTTGAATTCGATTGGATTGTATAATTTCTTTGTATTAATTTAAATAGACATCCTCTGTTTTTTAAATCATACAAATAATCAATGTAACGAAAAGTGCGTTTGTGAAGAAGGATGGTAGTTGATCACTATTATTTTATACTTTATCATAAAGATATTATATGTTAAAACATTATCACATACCATTGTTTAATTAATAATTATATTAAAAGAAATAATTAGTTTTAAACGGATTTATTATATTGCTTCCCGGTTGTATCGTATGCTTTGACTACTCAGGTAATGTTTTGATAATTTGTGACGAATTTAGTGTATCAAATAATTATAGTATGATTTTAAAAAAATATGTCAACTTATAATAAACTAAAAGTTTTGCAAAATAAATTTTAAAAAAATTGCTTTTATATCGGCATCATCTGAGTACATCAAAATATAATATTATCGTTTTTATTTATGTGTGTATATTTTTTCAGAGTAAGTTTAATAGTTTAGGCGATAAAAATTGTAATTATATGATGTTATAGCAATGCAACAATAATAATAATTATAATTGATTTCACTGTTTATTCATTGTTCCACTTAACAATTAAATGTGAATGTCTACTACGAAGTAGCGATATTTCATAACCAAGACGTCGTTCTATCGTTGAACAATTCGGTCATAAAGGGACCACGATATAAATAGAACATTAAATTCATATATCTTAACTGTTCCTTTTCATATTGTCCTCATATGTTCTACGCGAAATTCAAATTTATGTCATGTGATAACCTCGGTAAAAACTAAACTGCCGCTAGTTTCTTCGAACGTGGAATCGACGATTTTTACACAAAAATGTGTTTTTTTCCACAACTTGATTATTTTTAGCGATATATTATAGCGTATACACGAAGCATTTTTTTAGTAGACGCATAATATAATATCTTATCCTCGATCACGTGTCATGCGTTTTCGATAAAACTTTTTAATATTACTTTAATACATTAAAATATCGCTACTAAATAATTCCGTGCCACAACGTGGTTTACTCCCGAATGCGCTGCGTATCGACCGAAAGATTAGTCCGCTGACAAGGACGTACTGATATTGCATAACCGAGACGCCTTCCGACCGTTGCACGTACGCGCCAACGTTTCGCGGGCGGTGGCGGTCAACGGTGTTATTAGCCACAACCCGAATGCATAAAACGTGTATCCCGGTCGTACACGGTTCAATCGTGTTGTGGCGTGTAAGAGTGCTACGGGCGAAGTGCGGCCTCTATATATTACAATGTGTATAAACTATAATATAAACAAATGCGACGGGATGAACATAATATTATTGTTGTGCAGCGTAAACACCGTAATCGACTTTTTTTAAAACAAAAATAACAACAATCGAATCGGAAAAAAGTAAAAACCCACTGAGCGAAACTCAAAAACACATTAATTTTGTAAATATTTTTTTACGTACGAGTTTATCTGACTACGTGAGATTTCAGCTATATTATATAGCTATAAATACGCCTAAATAATAATGGAAATAAAATAACGCGATTGATATTGAGGCATCGCTGTATGCCTGCGAATCAGAAATATCATATTCGCGGATCGTACTGATGCGACTTGTCTAAAAACGTTTTCATTTTTATTCAATCTACAGACTTACAAATTGTACGAATCATATTACACTTCGTAGGAAAATTAAAATACAAGACAATTATATTAATATTGATTACCGAGTATAAGATTATATTGTATGTGTTGAATGTAACTCGTGTCGTACACAATAATAATTTATGGTTACCGAAGAATGTGTAATGAAATTGAGTTATAAAGTAGACTTTTTAATGTGTTTATAGAAAACCATCGTCATTGCAGTTTTATTTTCTTCTTATTTATTGTAGAAACTTTTTTTTTTTCGTAGTCCACTATAATATAGCAATATTTTTTGTAGTTTAAAATATATATAGATATATATTGCGCAATAATAATTCAAATTAAAAGTAAGTATGATGTATTACGTTATTACATCAATATCAAAAATATTTTTCAAAACTCATTTATGATAAAATAACTAAGAACAATATTTTTCATATTAAAATAACTTTTATAGGTTGTAATAAATAAAAATAAAATAAACAATAATAATAAAAATAAATATATGGCATAGCAATCAGAAATTGTTTTGATATCAAAATTTGTATTTATCAGTATTCATAAAATATTGAATATAGAATATAGATTATACATTTATTGAAATAATTAAATCTGAAAAATACAAAATAATTTAAGTAAAGTTTATGGAATATTGTAGTATACTAAAATATACAAATATTCTAATATAAACCGTTTTTAATTTTGGGGAAATGTAGATATTATTTGAACATCTCATTTTTGATAAATAAATTTAGAATACATTATAATAGCAATTATAAATATTAAATAATTGTTCAAAAAAATATTATTATTTGATAATATAACATAGATAATATTTAGTAATTATTTAAGTGCCAAACCTTATGTTTTGATCTGTATAAACTCAATTTATTATATTAAACATACTGTTTAATCTCATTATAGTGAGTATAATATTATATAATATGTTGTCAGAAAGTATCGCAGTTTGTTTATTTACCTCATATATATATATATAAATATATATATTTTTTTGAAAGCCTTATTATATCAAATTAATATATTATAACCGTTTATTATTATTTTCTAATCAATTGGATAGTTTCTGATTTCAACAAAAATCTGAAATTGTTTTGTTAATATTAAGAAATCTATGAAAGTATTAATTGTTTAATTTTGTAATAATTCGTATCTGCAGTAATTATTTTCAATTGATCGTTTCATATTGATTAAGTAATATTATATATATATATTTTTAAATATATAAAGGATGGTTAATTAAAAATGTATTTTATGGAAGGAGACAACTCTGATGCGATGACAACTAGATCCCTCGTGGTATAGTGAAATCAAACCCCATATACAAAAATAGTTGTACCGTAAACGTCAAAAATCCAATCACCCTTATTACCCTCGCTTGCTATTTTTAAATTGAACTCGTTCGAGTACATATTGTCATATTCAGTTATTGTATATGTTGTCACACTCAATAGTTCACGAAATTACTCGAAGATTTATTATTTCGTTTTTTTTTTTTCAGAAACGAGAAACAGACGGTTTAAATCTTATAATTTTTATTTTAAAAAAACTGAAAATTTGTAATTTTAACCTCTACAGAGCTTAAACTAGATACTATTTTCAATCAGAAATCATCTATAAATTTGAATATCGAATCATTTTTCTTCAATTACTTATCACAAAAACAAATCATTGTAAAATAATTATATCCATTGCTCCAATCAGCATCTAGAATATGATATCAAGAACCATAAATTGTTACATTGACTCCCAATCGTTTTATATTATTGATAATAATATACAAAAAAATAATAATTGTCCTATTAATTCATATACTTCCAAAACTTGAGTTGCTACAGGCTCGGTGTCTAAAAATGGTTGTAGAAAAAAGAACAACCTCGTGGTATTAGACTTGTCAAAAATGATCGCCAACAGGACTTTAACGGGTTATAACCACCGCCATTTTCGTGTCCGTTAATGGTCGATTTGATATCTGTTCGCGTGATCGTTGTCCAAGTCAAATTGGCGTCATAAGTCATAGTCACGGGCGGACACTAGTCCTGCCTTCGACCATTATATCCTTTATCCATCTCTCTCTCATACTCTGTCTCTGTTTATTTCTTTTTCTAATCAACCATATAACCATGAAACCGTGCCACTAATGACCTGCAGTGATAAAAATCGGTATTTTACCCTAGCTTTGTCGTGTTTTTTTTTTTTATTTTTATTGGACGTTCTCCCTCACATATCATTCTACCATTTCGGTGTGCTATTTTTTGTTCCTATAACGAGTGAAAAACGTGGACATGCGATCAGAATATAAAAGCAGTGTGTTTAGTAAATACTTTTTATTTGTTATCTCTTTTAAACCATTAAGTATTTATAAATTAAACTTTAAAAATAATTAAAATTGTATTTTTAAATTCTGTCATTATAAATAATTGATTATTGAGTTTTATGTGTTTTTTTCAACGTTACAATATTATATTGTACTCAATTAAATCAAACCTTTTACTAATAAAGCTCAGTATAATATAATAATAATATTTATGTATATATATATATATAATTAAAAATAAGGTATCTACTCAAAATTAAGTTATTTATTTAAGATTAAAATTATTTCAAACTATTGTAAAACAGTCAATATCTTTGTTGTTGAAACTGATGATAATTAAAATAAATAAAATATTTATATTACCAGCACAGAAATATACCAAAAATATAATGTGCTTATAATACGATAGATCTAAATAATATAAATTATAATAGTGTTATCAACTTTAAATTATACGATTAGGTACCAACTATTACATTTAAAAGCTAAATGTTTCATATTATCGGTGGTTTAATAGGTTAACATTCAGTAAATATTTCTCTATTTTTTGAAACAAACATTCATTTGAGAACGCTAACATTTCAAGTAGAAAAAAATATTGCTGCGGTAAATCATTAAATCACTATTTTTGCACAAATGTTTGTGTTTGTTAATAATATTCAGCCAGAAAATTAATTTTAAAATGTTTGTTACATATCTACCCGGCTCAAGAACCCCACTTCGAGTCAAAGTTCTAGACCCACCCTTATTCGTCACCGTTAGTTTTTATAAATGACAGTCAAACATTATTTAAATATAATGAAAACAAGTAAAAAAAACATTTTAAATCTACTAAATTAATAAATAAATACTATTCTGCAGATTAAACTAATATAATAATGCTTTATCATAAATAATTTATACGATGTATTGTTGATTTAATAAAGTCTGGAAATAATAAAATATATTCACGTGTTGTATTATGTGATTTAATATTTTTTTTGACTAAAAAAAACAATAATGTATTTTAAAATAGTCATTGAAAAATTGACACTTAAAAAGGCGTCTAAAATTGTCCAATCAATCGTAAACATTATGATACACCTGTGTATACATTTTCAATAAACTTACTGAAAAGTTTTCTTTTTGTTTAATTTAAATTGTGAATGGAGTCAAGATAAACTCTATAACAAAGATGTATTTTTTAGATGTAATCAATTTTATGGTGAAAAGGAGTTTACAAAAGTTTATTCTCACTAGTTTACCAGAAAAAAAGTGAAAAACTATCCAAACCACGATCATACCCGACACTTTTGTTCGATCCCTGCCTGAAAAGAAACTTTTTGCAATATTTTAAAACTTTCTAATAATCCATGAGATTTAATATTTTTACATTAGAATTTCATGAACCAATTATTTATAGATTTCATGGTACAACTATATAGCTACTAAATTGAATATTTCTTTTTTCGTAGAGGAGTAGTATTATGCAAGCAGAGCTATCGGTTAAATAGGAAAAAAAATATTATTTTCGTCTCATTACCAATTCAGAACTGTACTGAGCAATACATATTTACGGTTATACTTCTCGACTATTTTTGCATCATTATAATCCAGATTGTTATCAATTGTGTCAAATTAAATATAACAAAAACATATCATAACCATGGACCCGATAAGATATGAGACTGTCTCTTACGTTTCGGCAGCACCCGATGAACTGCTCTCGGACTTGAACACATCGAAATGCCAGCGCGGATTAACAGTCTTGTCGGACATCTCGTTCGTAGAAACAGAATCGACGAGCAGTCCGCTGGACGTGCCAGTCACTACCGTTTTACCGGCCGAATCAAAATAGTTGTAAACCGACGACGGAAAAGCCTTCAGTTGCAATCACGACACCCACAACGAACATTCGTCGTAAATGAAAATCGTTGTGGTATAGGACGAAAAAAATTGTGAGGCACATGCTGTGCTGTTGCGCGTGGTCAGATCTGTTTCGTCGATGTTGTACGCGCGAGGTGTTGGGAAGACGCCACACCTAACAGGTTATTAGTATTACAGTATGTATAAAACACATAATTTAATAATATTATCAAATCACATATTATGCTACCATTAGCAATAATACGTTTTAATATTTTATACCATTGTTTGTATGCGCGGTATACGATGAACGTCGTGTGCGCGTGTGCTGTCTCTGTCTTGCGCACGTACGCCATACCAATAATTATTGGTTTACCGGTTTTAATGGTGCGCTCTTAGTTTTTGTATTACAGTGTGAATTGTATTATTATTATTAAACTTTTAGGAAAGAATATTATCTTTGTTCTATCCAAAAACTTTGAAATTATTGAATCACTCTAATATTAATGAAACTAACAGCACAATATTGAAACTGGTGAAAGAAAATTTGCCATATTATACAAAATAAGACGGAGACACACACGTAGATGACGCGTTCTCTTAAGTTTATTATAAATCGTGCATATATTTAAACAATTGGCAACACATATATAGTATGGTATAATACCCTACTACAATATAACACTTATAATATGATCAACTCACAAAATTATGTGAAATTACTATTATTATATACCACTTCTTATGTGATATCAATATCATATAACTGCATATTATATTAATAAGTTTTGTGTTTTATAAATATTATATAATGTCTAAAAAATGACTAATGCAAATGTATATGTTTATGTCTATTATTATCTTGAATAAAGGTTTATGATAAATTATTTAATATTGGTTTTTATTTGATATGTTATTAATAAATTACATAATGCTATTGTAAAAGTAGTTTATACTATGTGAAAACTATGACTGTATTTTTGGATTCTAAAAAAACGCTCGAACTTTGTGTGGAATAGTTGTTAATTTTTTTTTTACAAAGGAACAAAAAATGTATTCACATAATAATATATCGAACTATATTTATTTATTTATTTATTTAAAATACGAGCTGGTAGCTTATAGTAATGGTTACCACACAAGCAACATTTAACAATGGAAATATTAAAATATAATTAAAAGATAAATGAAAAAAAAAACAAAATAAGAAAAATATATAATGCACAACAAAGGAAACATAAAATATGTATAATAAAATACAGCAAGTTAATTAGAAGAGTGAGTCGGTTCAGTATTGACAACTTTCATCATTCTTATAAGTGGCTCATTAGCAGTATAGTTTGTGATACAAAAAGTAATATAAAACCGATAATTATTACATTTGGCCAAAGCAGGAATATTTAAATTGATGCAAGAAAGGAGATCTAGGGAGTCGATTTTATCTGAGAGTAAATTAGAAAGAAAAGTTAAATTCATTTGTACTCTCATATCAATCAACGTCAATAATTTAAAAAAATAAAGGACTGGAAAATAACCATGTTGCTGGTGCTCAATTATTGAAATGCATTTATTGTAAACACGCTGACAATCTCATAATCGTTTTTCATGTACAATTTTATATCATTGAACTTAAATTTAACGCATTCACGTACCTTCACTTACAGTGACACCTAATGTACAACAGAGTACAAAGCAAAACCCAGTTGCTCGCCTTAAAAAAAATCTGTAAATACTTATGATACAACATTTTGATATCATAACGGTGTATATTGTCAGAGAACAATAAATTCATTTGAGGAGAAACCTCCCTTTGAAGGCACTCTTATATGACATCAATAAATTAGGTTCAGTGAATTGCGTCCGATAAAATACATATTAATATTATAATTTTTAGGTTGGTTGAAATTTATAATAATATGGTGGCTGTTGATATTAAAAAAAAATTGACTTTTTAGGTATGTAGCTATACAATTTTATACATATTATACAAAAAATTACAATATCATTAACCCAGGAAATTGTTGACGGTTTAGAATTTATATTATAATAAAATCTAAGTGTACTCGTCAAGCCTATATTTTTATATTTTTATACAAATTACACACATATATTATATCAATCCAAACACACTTTTGTGTTCAGTATTTTTGTTCTTTAAATTATACTAAATTATTAGTCATTAATTTACAGAAGGCATATCCACTCTACCATTTAACTTATCTACCCGTAAAAGACACAAGTACACAGACATTCAGTTATTTATTTTAAAAGTTAGTCACATAATTTGTATCCAGTATTTGAAATGTGAGGGTACATTTTCAGTTTTTTTATTTAATTTATCACTTTAATCTTTTTTATTTTTTCTAAACCAATACTCACTTTATGTTTGCATTCCTTATTTCTTAACTATATTTTTCCAATTAAAACACTGGTTATACTTTACTGTTTTTATTATAGTTTTTTTTTCAGCTCATAAAATAGTTTTATCGGTATTATCAAACAAACATCAATAATTCCCTTAAAAAAATATTGTTTTTATAGAAGGATTGAAGTTTAAATTACAAGGTTTTTCATATGTAGTCCTTGGTGTAATTAACGAATCTAAAAAACATTTATAAACGTGGCTTTCTTGTAGACATTTTAAATTAAAATATAGACAAAATTATATATTTAAACGATTAAAAACGATTTTAGTTATTTTTTTTATAATATACAATTATTATTTAAGGGTACTCGAAACTTATATATTTTTATAATGTATGCACACAAATACACATAGATGATGAGGCGGTTGCTATAAATTTTTCGATTTTTAAATGTATGGCAATTTACACTGGGCTATGGGCGGGTTCACTAGATAAGTACAAGAAATTCAGAAAAACTTTGATCTAAACTTTAAACTTATATTATGGTAAGTGGGTATAATTGAATTTCTAATTAAATTACTTTTTCCTTCAAAATAGCACAATATAATTATATACTTACGATGATATGTGATTACCAAGTGCATGTTATTAGTAAGCAAAGTTTTTCATTAATTAGGTACACGTGCGCTGTGGTTATATTTATTATTGTTTATCGCAGATCTAAACTAATAATAATGCCTTATAATGCATTATAATGTGAAAACTTCATCGCGTTTTTAGTATAATGACTAAACACATTATGTATCACATAACATGATATACACATACCTATATAAATTATATTTATTAGTTTTATTAATGCAACTTGAATCGAATAGGAGAGGTTTTTTAATATGAAAATTATATATCATTGTCGCGGCTATATTGAAATATCGTTAGCTAATATATAGTTCTTTGTTTCTTTGTATTTTTCTTAATACATTTAAGTAGCTTACAAATGAGATTAAAAATAAAAAAAAAAAAAATTGATCAAACGTACCAAGTGACGAGTTTCAACGGCGAAACTTTATCGTTCTATCAATCCCGATAACGTATAATTAATTACATGGTCGTTAACGCGTAAATTCGTAGCCAATAGCCATACTGACGGTCTGTGCGTATTGTTAATTATTGTTATATTGTTACAAGCTTAATTATTAGTGTTATTTACAATAATTCACTATGCCCACTCATAAGAATACCTAATCTAACACATTATATTGATTGATGTTATTACAAAATGAATAAATAAATTCTCAGTTGATTTTCTCGAATTATTAGCAACACTGGAGGAAGCTCCTTTTTATTCACATACTAAATTTTGTTGGTTTTCTTTTTTAAAAGACATTTATCCTGATATTGTATAAAATGCGGATTAAACTTTTTTTTTTCAAAAATATAACAACTATATTATTACATATAATTTTACCCTAATCAATTTTTTATTAGACAAACGTGTTGAGAATCGATTTATTTCACAGCAACCGAATGCGGAACGTGGCAAAAACGCCTCGACAGTAGCTACACAATATATTATTGTATTAACGATATTTTGAGTACCCCGTGACCAAGATATTTAACACCATATTATGTTATGTGTTTAAAAAATACACTACACGAACGATAATAAATAATAATACGTATGTAACGCATTCGGTAAATTTTAATCTCCCGAATCACTATATTATATTGTTGCAATGTTGTCGGCGGTGTTATGGCAGATAATATGTATTTGTTGTTTTTGTGTTAAACATCGCGTTCGTACTTTTCGTTCGCCGTACAAAACCGTCTCTACTAGTATAATATAAATAATTTATTATTATTGTTATAGTTTAACGATACAATAACAATAATATCATCGTACGGTAATAAATAATATTGTTTTATTATGGAAGTGTATTATGCGTGTACTGCGCTAAACGTTATACGTTATATGTAGTACGTACACGCGGAATACGCCGTTGCAGAATACACGTCCGACACGTCACGCTATATTTAGGGGGGGGGGGTCCTTGGGTCCTTGAATATTTTACTAATTCAGTGTAGATGCTGCCGGAACGCGTACACCGTGTGTATATCGCGTATGCCGAACAGGGTGTAGTTTAGATTCCATAATAATTCGGCCACTTCAAATTAGTAAATATTCACCGAACTCGGTCCCATATAATATGATGTTGTGCGACTGTGTGCTGTGCGAGTATGTGTGTGTGTGTGTGTGAGAGAGAGTGCGTTTTACATAATAATAATACGTATACGCACAGACGGCTGGCCGAAATCGTGTATTTACATACAGCGACGCGTACCATAATAATCGTAAATCAAATCATCGGAAATTGCATTATTGTTCGTCCATACCGTATAAACTATGTATACACACGCGTTTATATTAATTAATGCCGGCGAGACACACACACGGGTGTGCGCGAGTATATATAGTATCCACACCATGTGTACCCGTACGGTTTCGCCGAACGATAATTATTTATCTGGGAATATAATATAATATATATATAGTCAAATTATATCGTAATGATACGATAATCGATGCAGCGGAATATTAACTGAAAAACATTGACCGTCAGCATTACGTCTAAACAGTTACCTATGTAGTTGACCGACACGGCACACCCTGTTTTTATCAATCGGCTGTTGTCTTCCAAAAGAAAAAAAAATATATAAATATTTTAAAATATTATAGCCACGTAGGATTGCAAAAATACCAAAATCGATTATTGAGTTTTTGTAAAATATAGCGTACGAGGAACCAGTGAAACACGCAATAGTTTGTATTTTAAAATAATTTTAATATAATATATAATTATACTCGTCGTCGGGTTTCGTTCCGTGGTCTAGTGTATTATTTTGACTTGAAATACGAGATAAATACAAATTTGAAAATAATTGTTACCGCTTCACGTGGTGTCGAAAATGTTCGAGAAAAAAAATATAATAGAAGAAAGTAAATTGCGAACGTCTCGCCTTCAGTAGTTTATAAATTGCACTGCAAACTCGTATATTATTATTATACGTCACAACACGTACTGGGCGGTACACGAAAGAGTATCCAAAAAATAAATCAATTTATTTTGTTACTTTAAAAATAAAAAAGAAGAAAATTGCGTAGGTAATCGAAAATTTCGTTCGGTATATATATATATATACCCGTCCGCACGTTCATATTATGAATAAAAATATATAAATCAATAAACGTCGTTACACCGTTTGCAGACCATCCCGCACTATATTACGGCAGATAAGGGTGTCGGTACAATATATATTATATATGTACAGTATATACAGTATTATACACTTAATGTATATATAATACGACGGACGACGGAAACGGTCGTTTCGTACCGCGATCACGTTTACTCGGCAGGATTTGGAACGGCGAAACCCCGAGCGCCGCCGCCAGTGGTCGTGTTTGGAACGCATTTATAATATTAAAACCGTCAGAAAATCTCGGAAATTACGACCCGATGACTGACACGGGCACCGCCGCCGCCGCCGCCACGAGATGAGCGGCTCGGCGGCGACACCGAGGCGGAGTATAATCCGTTTAGTCCGACTGCGGTTATGCCGAACGCGATTATAATACACATTATTATATTATAACAAACCGTTTTGAACGAATTTGCATTCTCTTCGAGCGCGACGACGCTGTCATACATTATACCTACCGTGCTATTAATGTCACATTACAATATACGGACGACGAACGTATATGACGTGCGTGTACACGTCGCGTCGACAGTCTCGCGTGTTAACCAGTCCGATCTCAAAATAATATATTGTTCTTACACACACACACACACATATATATTACAATATGATAGATATCAAACATTTTATACGATATATGCGGGAATATATAATTATCTGAATAATTCAATATTTGTGTTCGGGCACGTTCAACAATGAATTTGTTCGAATTCTTATTTTCGCGATTTTCAAATAACATGCTCAAAGACCATATTATTTTCAAGTCCTAGAGACTCGTCGTTAGGGAACACATATTGAGGAGAGGTGTTTTGTAGATATATAGACTTTGCCCGCTGTTTTAAAAATAAGACAAATAAAAGTTATATGTGACTTACACTAACAGTAAGTTATTCGTATAAATGATAGTTTGGAAATTATTGATACGTCCGTTGTATGTTTTAAATTTCTAAAGAAACTAAATGTATATTTTATAGTGTTATATTGCATAATATATAATATTATAAGCCGTAACCCTTGTGTTGTCGCGACAACGAGAATACGATGGCCACAGTGATACGCTACAACGGTCGCGAAATAGGTGGATGAAAACTAATCTCACTATGTAATTTATTTAGAAATCTAGTTTTCTGGTTACAGTGTAGCGCTGTCCCGCTTCGTTATACCCAACGGACGTCTTATCGATCTAGTTATGGAATAATAGTAACCATTTTTTCAAGTATATTTTTCTCGAAATAAAATTTGATTTTGGTAGATGTTGACAGAAGCCAGTCACAACCTGCTGCACCCACGGAATGTTTGGGAAACGGATTAGTTCCAACCCGCCTGACGTCCGTGTGTCGTAATATTGCGTGCTTGCTCGTGATCCGACGGTAAATAGTAATAATAATAATAATAATAATAATAATAACGATAAGCGAGGTTTTTCTTTTTATTTTCCTTCTTTTTAATCCCAATGAAAGCATTGTACGATTTTCTTGTGTTTTATTAAATAATTCTATTGCTCTGCTTGGTCCAGCTGTATATTAAAGCTAGTATATACCCATTCTCGATGGTATGAAATTTAATGATTTTGGCCATTAGAGAATTCCTTTTTTTCTTTTAGTGGTATTCAATTACAAAACAATAAAAATATCGACGCTGGTATTTTTTTTTCTTCCCCGAAAATAATGAGAAAACATAAAAAAAATATATGAATCTACCTCTCCCTCTAATATCTTATAAATATAATACTGCACCACCGTTGCAACGGGATCGTTTTTCTTCATTAAAAAAAAATATTCATGAAGCTATAAGCTACTGAAACGCATTATACGTCTTTGAATGTATATAAAATGGTAAAATTAATTTCCGTCGTTGTCTAAAACAAAATATATTTTATTTATATCTTATACCATATTACACAATTTAAATTGTCCATTAAAAAGTAAAACATATATTTAGGACTCTAAGTTAATAATAATATTTGTATACGACTTGTTGAATAATATTACTAACATATAATAACTAATAGTTATAAGTATCTGATATGTTATGATGATATTATTATCAATGTCTCATAAATGTAACGAGCAATATAATATTTAACATTAAAAAAAAAGTAGAGAACCACTTGTTTTATTTTTAAGTAAATTTAATTTGTTTTAATATTTAAAAAAATATGTTTTTAAAAAAATTGTCTCTGAACGCTTTTTAAACGTGTTACGTTAGTATTTTAATAACAAAAAACTAATTATACATATTTTGTTTTTATTATGAACAATTAGCAAATTAGAACCAAGCCATGTCTGAAATGAAATTTATTCGTGAAAGTTGTAAAAGATGTACAGACCGAAACATACGTTAGAATTAGAAGCAGCTATACAACACAACGCAGACAGACAAAAACAATTTCTAAGTATCAATTCATAATTAATCAAAAAAAACAAATATATACGAGGAGAAATTTCACGTTTAGAGTTTATCTCCAAAGTATGCCATAAAAATATACGTAAATGATTATGACTAAGTATTGTTTTATTGAATTTTTTCAAAAAAAATTTTATTTTAAGCTTAAATGATTTTGACTATTGTTTTATTATATTCTTCAAATAATTTTTATATTATGTGTAATATATTGCAAGACTGATATTTTTTTACAGCAATACGAACGGTATTAATTTTTCGTAGGAGTTTACCATTCCCCGTCGCAATCATATATCACCCTTGCCTAAGTTATATTTCTAAGTAGGATAAACTGTCAATCATCAAACGAAAATAATTGTACGATTATGTAAAAAATAATTATATCGAAAATACTTTAGTAGTATAATACTGTAAATATCGAACGAATCATTTTTGCAGATTTGCAATCATTCCCCACCGGATAGCGGGACATGATGATTTTTCACAAAATGGCGGTTGCCGATTCCTGTGTTTTATCTAAGCACCGCCACGTGCGATTGACTTATCACACAAGTATTTTTTTTCTCGGCTGCGGTTGATCTCCTGTACACTTCTGCTGGCAATACAGGTATACAGTTATTCTTCTTTGTTGTGTTCACTGGTGCCTCATTTGACTGCCGCTTACGGTAAACAACTTACTGCAGACATTGCGCGTATACAATTTTTTTTCCGTGTGTGTGTTTTTGCCCGTCGATGGAATGACTGATGTTTAAAGTGAACGTGACATGCCGCACAACTGCACAAGTAATATATATTTTGTATATTGACAGCACCTATTTAGAGAGAGAATTCTAAAGTACGAGTTAGATGCCCCTCTTTAGGGTTTTACCTTAGAGGTAAAACTTTACTATGTAACACGCAATCGTAGTATTCCTAAAAAAAATGTAATGTATGTTCATTATTCACAATATTATTTCTTAATTTTATTTAAAAATAAATTCATAAATACTTATTACAATATTCACTCGCACACATCAAATTATGTGTAAGCCACGCCTATTTTATTGAACGATAATAAAAGATTAATTTAAAATTATTAGTAAGCCTTATAGCTAATATAAAGCCAATCTAATTTCCCATTTTTATAAAAACAAAACTATAGTTTATCAAACATGGTTATTTATGAACAAATCGTTTACAGATTTTTTTATCGCAAATTATATATTATATTTTATTCGAAATTCAATAATGCATGCATACCATAAATAAATAAATATATAACATTATGTTTAAATCTGTTTAAGGTACCTAAATCACAGCATTTTTTTTTAATATCAAAAATTGCTCGAAACTATTTACAGCATTGTGAATTTTAAGATGTTCAATAATAATGCTATAATTTTATGGAATATTTTGATATATTATATGAAATAACATATGTAAGATTATGTTATTATTTAATTTTGTACCTATGTAAACCCTGCGTTTTATTTTTATGCTTAAATTATGTTATATTTTTTTTTCGGAATACTATAAGTTATCATAACTTGGCATCTCGAATAATATTATGCATACTCAAATATTATTTATTGTAATATTCCTGTAATAAAATTGCATATACAATGCGCCGTTATGTTCGTTATAAAATAGTCAATATAAAAATTCTTGATTTTTAGATTTAAACTTTGATGACCTCGATGTGATAAATTAAATGAAAGTCATATTTAAAATTATGATTTAATAATTCCTAGAACTTTTATGAGCTTACATGCATAATATATAGGTCTATATTTTATATGTAGGTAAGTGTATAGGTAAAACCGTAAACTAAAGAAAGTTTCATTTCGTCAAAACCTATTAAAGGAAAGTCAAATTCAAATTTGATTTATTGAATATAGAATTCAATTTATAGAATATTATACCTAATATTATAAATTTTATTGTATTGTTTTACTTTGTTAATATCCAATAAATTGTTAAGCGGATGTCAGTGCACTGTTTGTTTTCTCTGTCTGGCCCATGCGCAACATAGACAAAACGCATTTATGCAGAATAATTCTTTTTTTAGTACTTATAACAGTTATAACTAGTCTTAGAGTAAAATCACCCATAATAAAAACGATAAGAAATAATATTTTTGAGGGTATGACTTATTGATTTGTTTAAATATTGTCTCAAACAATTTAAACGTTAATGAAAATTTACATTTTTTTTTTTCAAAATTGAATATAACATCAAATAACAATAAAATATAAAACCGATATATCGTTCCCTCTAAAATAGTATCTTCTATAATTTTTTTAATAAGTGATTTTACTCTAAGACTACTCAAATCATAATAATAATTTTAAGTGAAAGTATTCATCTATATTGTGGGCGGTTTTGAGTGAGAAAACAAATATTGCGCTGACATCTTCTTAAGAAGGCGCTACACCGGTATGTGCTGAGTGTTGACTCTGTTTTACACACGCGTAACATATCAAATTCAGTATATATTTCACTCTATTTTTTTAAAATTCGAGTTAATTAATCAATAATGTACATACGATTAGTGTACAATTTAAAGTTAAGATTATTATCTATCGAGGGCATTTCGGAGTGTTTTGTTAATATTTTAAATAATATGAGGTAAGTTATGTTAATTTGATAATCTACAAAAATATTACAGTTTTAAAATGCTAACTTTCTTCAAAATTAAAATACAATTAAACTTTCCAATATCCTGATAATAATTTTATCTTTAAATTTTACAATATAATATTATATATATTTACTCTAGTTTTAGAATAATATAATTAGATAGATTGTTCTGAACGCAAAACGTTCAATGTTACTTCTGTGTGAGATAGTCGATGGAAACAAAACATGCGGACTTTGTTTTAGATTTTAAAATGTAAATTCATATATTTATACCCCCTCCCCTCTATCAATATTTTCTAGCGCTGGCCCTGTTCGGACTTTATTAGAATATTAATAATAAGAAAACTGTAATATTTAATTTTCATGACAGGTATTTTGTATAATGTTTCTATCTTCCTCCTCGTGTTTTTTCACCAATGACACCGTCTACGAAAATACTTTTGTTGGATCACAATAAAATAAAACATATCGACAATTTAAAAATGTACATTAATATATATATATATATATATATATATAATTTATACAATTTAATATATAAAAATTCAAAAAAATAATATGTTAGTCATTTTTTTTTTTTTTTGTTTAAGATATTTTACAGATTGAAAATAAATAATTTGTACTTATTTTTTACGATAATATTTATAAACTTAGAAAAAAATAAAACTAATAACACGTAGTAAATACAATAATAATAATAATAAATAATAACAATGATAATAATTTACCATATTTAAAAATAAATGTTGGTATACAAGTTTAATTTTATTTTATAGTATCATACACATAGAAATACTGTATATTGTTACGTTTGATGTATCTCAATCACACAGCCACCGGTTATTCTTTTATATTCCAGTAACTATGGCGAATGCTCTATCTATGAATTTAATAAAACTATACGTATATACCTGTTACTTATATTCTTGTTTAATTGTTATTGTCTACGGTGAAAACATACATCGGTCAAATCTTCGTATAATTTTACATGCCTTGAGCTGCAAAACAGTTTCAAAGACATTAATAACTACACTCTGCATACAGGCCAATCGTAATTTTAAATAAATAAACAACTTTTACATTAACGATTTATCAACAGAGTGGTATTCTCGCAGATACAACATACGTAACACTAGTTTTTCCGAAATAAACTATGGACTTTAAACGACAGTGTACGTTCGGCGCGTGGTGATTTTTGTGACAACAAAAGTTGACTTTGACGAGGTTTACAACGATCCGCACGTCGAGTGCGAGCACTATGTGCCGCCGTTGGTACGCGTATTCCGGAATCACATCGGAAAATGAATTTCACCAGATGTTGACCGGTAGCTCATCGAGTCTGACATAGCCAGTGGACGCAGTTTCCGGGATTGGCGCGATCCGTGGACGAATACTCATACATCTCCAGATTACCACGTATATGTTGTATCGAGTGGATAAGTCGCTCGCCGTTGCCTTATATTATCGTCAATGTCGTCAAATCGCGTGCGATTGCCACTGCGCACCGTGTCCGAAGTGTGTTTCCGCGGTGTTGTCTCTCTATCTGATCGTCAAGTGTCTTATTCCAACGACGCGTCTGAAGACCGTCGTCTACGGTGACCGCCACCGCAACAACAAAACTTTCTTCAGACGCTCAGGAGCGTTCTCCCCGGTGCCGACAGCAACGATCTTCGTTAGGCATCGGTTTAGCGGCTGTTTCTATCATCGGGTCGCTACATGCAGCCTCGTCCATACCAGCTAACACGTCCGTCGTCTCCTCCTCTGCATCGGAAGGCCAAAGTGGCTTATCGTTTGATGAACGCGTTTGCTACGGTCCTGACGAGCACGTCTTCTTCAACTCTGACGCCCACGTCTGCTCCTCGTCATCGGACGTCAGCGGCAATTCGTCGAGGTTTCCCATTGATTCGTAAATCTTAACCGCAGTTATGATGACACTATCGCTATCCGCGTGAAAGAGGTACCTCGTGTTTTCCGCTACTAGTTCAGTCGCAGATTCGAACTGAACATCTGACGGCAGGTATCGGCACCGGTCTTCATCATTGTGGTCCGAAGAAACAGATGAAGACAAGTGGTCTGAGTATATCTCCATTCCCGAGCGTAATTTATCAGCAAACTCTTTGAGCAATCCCGTCGTCGGAGCAGCTAACAATAGTTTGTCTTCAGTTGTTAAATTCGTTGTTCCGTTATCACCTTACATTATGTAACAAATATTGATTATTAGTTTAAAGTTATAAGCAAATATCTATTTTAGTATGGCTTCGGTTACAAAATGTAAACGATACTGAAATTATAAAATGATAATATTCACAATACTTAAAAATTGAAAATTCCTTAACCTGATCTATTTTTGATTATTTTATTTATACGATATACAATTAATACATCGTATGATATAATTATATAACATTATTTATGTTATCAGCGAGATAGATAAATTTGTATAATGTTTATTAACAATACTCGGACTATGTTGAAATTACCTGATAGGTATATAATATAATGAATTCATATTAACGTAACATATGTAAATTATTTTATCTAATTATATTATATTAATTCCGAATACTCAATAAAAGCATATACACTGTAAACACTGTCATTTATTAATTATTATTTTCTGGATATAACATTTTAGTGTCTAATTTTCGAAATTAAATTAATTATTTTATATTTTATAACATCGTTTAGTGTTTCTGTATTGCAATTAAATGTAAATATTCTTACGACCACTTTTGTGTATTTTTTTTTTTTTTGTCTGTGCATAATGAATATCTCGTATTAAATCTGTTTCATCCATATGATGTATACAATTTAAACTATTATACGAATTTATAAACATATTTTTTTATTTATTTTGTTTTATATATTGTCTATAGAACAGTGGTTCCCACAATATTATTAACAATTATTATTAAAAGTCGTGGTATCACCGTTTAGATAAACATTATCTATTTACAAAAATAAGACGTATTTAGGATTTAAACATGTTTTATTAAATATTCTCATCACGCCTTTTGGTAAACACTACTATTGAATATTGCAAATAATACATTTCATTAACAAATTATGTTTATTTATTTTGGTTTGTATAAAATACTGCCGTTTTAGTTTTTAATATTCATAATACATAAACATTGAACAGTATATTTTGAATTATTTGTATTATGTACAACGCAAATACGTTTATTCAATTTAACCATTATCATATAAAATATAACTACACGGCTTGTGCAATAAAATATTATTATTATTTTGATTTTAAACAAAAACAAAAGTCATTTAATATAGAACACTACGTCTATGATGACACGAGTATAATACTAATAAACGTACATTGTTCGGCCGGAGCACAGTATTTTAGCTTTTCTTACCGGGAGCTAGTCAAACAGCCTTGCGCGGTGTCAAAGGAAAACATTCAATTTCCAAAACGATAATATTTATGCTAAAACCTCGAAATCCGTTTACGCCGAAATCTTCTCGATTCTAGTGCCGGGGAGAAGTTTCAGCCGGGTTCTTGTTTATAATTAAATTCTGGTAAGCTCTGTGAACTCACCGCGTTGTGTACATTTATACACACACGCACACGCACACGCACACACACACACACACACAGTTGCACGTCGAGCCCAAGACGCGATACGCTCTCCGGATCCAGTCGTATCCTCAAAACGTAATATAATATATAAGTTTATCGTTTTAGGTGTGGTCGAGCGCGACTTTATCGGTGCACCAACCCTGTCGCAAAATTATCGGCCCATGTTAATTCGTTTATAACCTCTTCCGTGGCACACCCGCCGCCGTCGCCGCTGTTTTCGATGCTCCCGACGCTGCGACTCTAATATCTGGCTATACCTTTTTCCCCTCGGGCGACGTTTGCTCCTATGCAATAATGATATATATATATATAAATCATAATTCATATAATGAAATACATGCGTATAGCCGTCGGTGTTCAAACGCTGCAAAGTTGTATATAATTATTTTCGTTCCGATTGGAGTTTTCCGCTTGAATAAATGTCGAAAGTCCTCATTTCGTTTTATAATTTATTGAACGACGATTATTATTATCATTATTTTATTATTTTTTTTTTATTTTTATTATTTCTCCGTCTCCGAACCGACAGCGCCGCGCCGCTATTAATTCAATCGGGCCATTGTTGTCGCAAAATCCATAACGTATTGGAATTTCGCCAATTTATTTTTCCGATATATATACCATAGGCCATAGCCCGGAGCAAAGGACATTTATCTCTACGCCTCATATCCTATATGATGTGTAAAACGACGACGTGCGCCGTCCGGACGATATTTTCTCTAATACTAAAAATATAATATACAATACCGTAGAACGATATTCGGACGTCGTATCATCGTTTCGTTTTCGTCGTTTTCGGCGTCTCGATCGCTTATAATAGATACCCACCTACACGACGCGTAATACGATGACGATGCACGTGAATATCGCGCGGAATATATTATTATTATTATTATAATTAATAATTATAATTGCACACAGCGGTGCATATTGTATTGCATTTCAAAACGGCGGCGGCGGAGGACGATACAGTACGGCACGGTCGTAATTAAAGTTCGAGGAAGTTATGGGGAACTAATGATGATCGCACTTCACGTGTACACACGCGTATGCGTACGTATAACGTCGGGCGAGGAACGGTATCATCATTAAAAGTATATACAAATAATATATAAATATTGTATACTCCTCGCGGGATTAGAGCGAAAGCAATACTACGACGATAATGGTAGTAAATGATATCGGTAATTATAATATCATACGAAACGCGTATAGCTTTTGTGATTATTTTCTTTATTGTAATGCCCGACCGGGTACGCGCGCCGAACAAAAGCACTCGCTCCGCGCGGTCCTTATGAAATACGTTTAACCACATATTTCCAGTGTTTTTCAGATACGGTTCGCGAACAATGTGCCACGTGAATTGAAATGAGGGGAAGGGGAATACACACGGTTCTCATTTCCGTTTAGATGTTTTTTGTGTGATAAACTTTCGGTAAATACTTTAACTTTGCGAGAGAGTCGAAAACGACCGCGCTTTGCTTTTAATTACATCACCCATTGGTTTTGTTATCGATTCTATTCAAATGAACTTAGCCTAATTTCCAGTAATATCTGATTCAAAACGAAACCATAATAATAATAATAATAATAATAATAATAAAATCATAGTTGGCTCGGCTTTAAAAGAGGGAAAAACTTTTATTGTTCAAAATGAGAATAAAGCTTTCAATTTATTATTTAAATATAAAAACGGTATATTATATATTTATAAAAATTACTAAAGAGGTAAGAGAATGTCGATATTCAGTGAACATATATATATTATAAATAAATCAAATAAATATTTCCATATATATGTATATATTATATGAACGATATCGTTTAATTGTATTTTAAAATAGTGAAGTTATGATTGCACAATGCATACACTTCTGTATTATAAAGTAAATATCATTTTTGTAAATAACGTCCAATGAGATGATTATGCTAGAAGAGAATATAAAAATATATTATGTAAACACAGTGAATATATTAGAAGGGGTAGATAACTTCTTTGAGCACTTATAGTTAGTATATTATAATTTATAAATTGTCTTAAATATATGAAAAACTAAGTAAATCTAGTTTCATACGAACTAGTTTTGTTATTTGCAAAACGTAATGTTCTTATAATAAGTATAATGATACTTCTAAAAATATAAAAAATTGGGCAAACAAGCTATATTTTGAAATTAAGCACATTAATATTTAAATAGGGTGTATGGCTTAATTAATCGATTAGTTGATACGATTGTATACTGATCATGTTGCTTAATGCAATGTATACTTACACGTTATATTATATGAATCTGTGTAATGTTATTATTTTAATTTTAAAAGTTCAATAAGAATTGTATTTCCCTTACATTTTCAATCTTTTTCGTACATGATGTGATCTACGATTATATCGTTTTACTTTTAAAAATACTCAAACCAAGATAAATAACTCAACAATTTAATTGTATTGATTATAGTATAGTTTATATTATGCTATATATTTGTAAAGTTATTCTTTGTGCACAACTGCACTAACCAACTAACCAATAGCTATCAAGAAAATTCTTTTAAAAAAATAAATAAAAAATACTCGTTCAAAATAAATATAATAGTCTTTTAAACCACACAACGAAATAACTTAAAAAGATCCTTTGAACATAGTGATATTTATAGTTTATTTTATATAAAATACGTCGAACGCTTTTACACTTTATACATAGGTATGTATATTATATATTTAAAAATATCATTCTAAAATCGATGGCCTAATATAGTTTTAGAAAAATATACCAAATTTATATTTATTCAACAATGGAAAGTTCTTTATACTAAATTTGTTGTTACATCAAATATTTAATACTATACAATTAATAGCACTCGCTAATTTAAAATAAACTTATTATTAATCACTAAACAATTTAAATATTTTAGAAGAAAAAATGAAATTAAAATATAATAGTAATTAAAAAAAAAATTACATACTTATAATATTTTTACGATGTATAATTTTCGATGTTGTAGTAATAAATAAAAACGATTTTTAAAATATTTTGTACTAATTATAAACTTGTAATAACTTTTTCCTCACTTTTATTACATTTTGAAATCAATTTTTAATTGGGTTTTTTTTTTTAATTTTTATTTTACCGATGTGTTAAATGATGTATAGTATGTATATACTTTTCAATCAAACTTTAACCCTTGTAATGTTTGAATTGTTTCTTGGTTTAAGCTCCTAATACAATAAATACAATACTAATACAATTTATTTCTTTATAATTTTGTTCGTAATGGAATTTATTTGAGTAGAATATATTATAATTTTATTTTATTTTTATAATATTATAAAAAAAAGTAATATCTTATTTAAATTCTAAAGTTAGGTACTATATCTTAAATTTGTATACAATAATAATATTAATAACATAAATAATTAAATATATACAAATAAACTAGGTATAATTTAAAATGTATAACTGAGTATTATTTCCATTGTTAATATGTATGTTGATTCATATTTTGGATATTAGATTAAAATATTTTTTAATTAAGGAAGAGGTAAGAAAAAATTATTAGGAAAATATATCTAATTATTGATAGTGATAGTGATATATTATATAGTTATATTTGTAACTGCGAAAGAAATACTCAGGCTATGTGATTACGTTGGTTGTATTAATGAATATACTATTATATATTTGCCATGATATTATATAATTATTTATTTTTGTGTCTTAAAATTGGTTCAAAATCTGAATTCTCCAACTTATAAAAGCAGTACGTATAAAAAACGATTTCACGCAAAATTAAATTTTCTTTCAAATCTTCACATCGTTCGTACGCTTTTGAATTGAATACTCTTCCAGATAACCCTCATTTCTATATAAAATGAAATTGAAGCTGGGATGTCTTTTGATAAAAAATAAAATCCCTAAGAAGCTGATAGTAAATTGCTTTTTCAACCATGTTACTTAAAAAAAAAAAAAAGAAAATATAAAATATGTTTTTTAATAATTCCCATACTTTTTTTTTTATTTACATTTTAACAACAATTTTAAATAATATTATATTTGTACACTAAATATAAACATCCACATTTGATATATATATATATATATATATATATATTGTTGTGTATACATTTTTTAATTTTATTCGTACTCTAAATATTTTGAGTTTTTTTATCACTACACAAAAGTTCTTAAAATCCAACGATAATAAAAATACATTTTTTTTTTATTGAACAATTCATTAATAAACTTCCCTATATTTCAAATTATATCCTCTGTAAAAATCTAAGAATAATGCCGTTGTATGACAAAGAAACTTTTTTTTTTTCTAAAACATTCTACTATTAACTACCTGATTATTTAACTCTCTTAATAAAAAAATATGTTCCTTTTCCAATCAGAAAAAATTTTCAAGGCGCATAAAGCTTAACAGTAGTATGATAATATTTTAAATTACTTAAATAATAATAAAAAATTAATGGCATAAAATAATTAATTCAAGTAGATAGAGTAGGTATAAACAATGATCGGCTTTTTACATTAAAAAGATACATTTACATGTAATTGCCTTTAAAATATTTACTCATTATTCTCATCTGAAAAGGTCGTAAATATCTTATAAAAATAAAACTGAAACACACACTCACACATATACATATAATATTATATAAGTAAGTTTTAGTATGAGAATAAAAGAGCTTTTAAAGACCAGCAAGATATAAACATTATTATACTTAGTAGAATATTATATTTGATTATTGGAACAATCATTATATATTACATAATAATACTTACTCGTTACTACACTTACCGTATTCGTTTTATGGTCCATATACATTATACTCGCCAATATCATGAAAACCATTCACCCGTTTAAGTGTAAAAAAATAATAGCATTTTCATCTTAAAAACAATGATAGTAAAAATGCATAATGGAAAATTAAAGACCCGCTTTCCCGGTACCGATGCGTATTATACATTATTACATGTTATAAATCTTTGTTTTTCATTATACTCTTAAATCTTATAATAGCAGTTGCCCATACCCACTCTATTTGTGACTATTATAGATGATAACATAAAAATATGTTTTTGCTACCATAATGTACCGAATTATCGATATTAACGGTTTTACATTATTTACTGGAGCTAATCGATCGCGTATATCTTATCGATATAAACGTGTTAGAGACGAAAATAATATGCCAACAACCTAATCATTACGGGTGGGTACTCGTTAAATAGCGGCAGTATCACGTTAAACGCCAAACTGCGTATGTGGATGGAGTATAATTATTGAGTTCACTCGAGCACTCGACGTGTGCACATGAATGTAATATTATTAGTAATCAAATTTAACGTATAACGCTAATTTTACTCGACTAGAACAAATGGTGATAATTTATAACCGCAGAACGCATAAATTAAATCACGACCACAATTTTATCGTAATAGCACCACGTATTATGTGTATTATAATAATAGTGTGTCGCGAGTACGGAGTATAGACGTGACCGAATGCCGATAGATAAATCGGTTACTTGAAACAAAATTAATCGGTCTGTCGTGTCGCGTAAACATAATAATACGATATCAACAGCGATCAAACCTACTTATCCAATCTAAAAGTATAACAATAATAATTATTATTATTTAAACGTAGTGCTCTATATATTATTATTATGTATTATGGTATAAATGAATTGTATATTATGTTTCGCGCCAATTTAACCGTACTGTTGCATTCCATATAAGCTTAAATCATTCGACAAATAATATACGATTTGGTTATCACTAGACGACTTGACACCACCGTCGAGTGTGATGTCCACTAAATTATACACGCGATGAACGTATGGTCGTATAGGCTATACCAACAACAAGGCGTAAACCGTATTCGAGATAGGCAACCTAACTTAACGTAGGCAACACCTTTTTGTCGAACTTCGCAGCAGTAGGGTAGGTTTATGCGCTTTCGTGATAATATATTATTGTATTATGCTATCCGTATGGCTTAACAATAATATATTATTTGATATATTATTATCAGCTATTACGGACAAAGCGTATAATCCGGCGTTGTAGTACAATGTTCTCATTGGACAAAGTGGAAGCCTACACGTTTTGCCTGAGCATTGTGTAGATTCTACACTGTAGAATGACCAAAACACAGGGGGCAATAATATTATGATAAAAATGCTATAAATCGGCTTTGACTTATAATGAACAATTTATAATTATTTATTTTTTATAATATTAAAGATAAAAAAAAATGATATACATTGAAATTTTAAATAAACTATTGTTTTAAGACTTTTATTAATTACTGTTCTATTTATTTTTTGAGATTTACGCTATTGTGGCATTTTTAGTTATACATAAATTTCCTCCAGCCCTAAATTTGCATTTATTTGTTTTACACTGTTGCTTGTACTGTTACACATGTAAAATAATATACGTTTTAGATCCTCCACTCCTTTAAACAACTGTTATGACGATATTTTAAACAATTTTTTTATTTAGATTTTTTTGTTAGTGGCCACACGGGACATTCAACTTTCTTCTAAATATATCCCTTTTGGCTGTGTGTACCTGCAACATCCGCGATTTACGAATATAGCTTATAATATCATGTATTGTAGTGATATTAAAAGCTATTAATAGTTGTAATGCCAATTGAGATTTTGTTCGAAATTTCTACACTCTATTAGCAATTATGAATAGTAATTAATACCTACGCAATATTAATAAACCTAATATCGTCGACTCGCATCAGAAATTACGGGTGATGGAGGCTGCAGCGTTGGTATTTTCACTTAATCCTACTTATCGGAGAATGCGTCATGATGTGTGTAGTGCTCATATATATATATATATATATACATACATAAGTATGTATAGCATGTACTTAACTCTATGCATATAATATATACATGTTCGATGTGCGCACGTACGGGATATGCAAATATATATATATATATAATATATACGTGCAATTATGTATAGAAGGTGGTTAGGATGATTGATTACTCGAATATCTGCACAGATCTTGCTGCGTCGGCTGGGGACTCACTTTAATATTATATGTTCACATAAAATATATAGTATATTATGTATGGGGTGAATATGAGGAGGGGGGGTTGTGAATGAAAAAAAAATTATAATTTGTATCGTTCCAAAAAAAAAATTAATTGAGGCGGTGAGGCGTCACGCTCGCGAAAATCCCGATTAGTTAAGTTACGAAATGTCAGAGCGCTGCCGTCGGCTCACGTCCTATCGATTATAGGAGGGCGCCCACCCCGCAGAGTCCATCCTCTTCACCACCGTTCGTCACCCGATCCCCTCATCCCTATCCCACTCATCATTTCCTTCGCAACTTCCACACTCTCTACCTTTCTCCCTTTCTTCCTTTCTTCCCTTTCTCTCTGCTCTCTCTCTCTCTCACTCTCTCTTTCACTATATATTTCTCTCTCACCCACCGCCTCACCCCACTCAAACCCTGGGATCCCGGGAAATCGTCCTATACCACGAACGCCTCCACCGCAACGTTTGGCTTCTTAATTCGGAAAAAAATTTCTCTTCGTCTCTTATTTCGTTCCATCGACGTCGTATTCTTTCTTGCCATCTTTCGCAAACGGTCGTACGGAGAGGACGGCAACACATATACTACCACAACGATAGCGCATACCGCGGTATAGTGATATTGCATTATAACTGTAGTTACGACGGTGGTTATTTGACGAACACGGCGGCATGTTTATATATATTTGGTTTGTTTTTTTTTTTTTTTTTGTTCAACTTCCGTTTTATCTTTCCAACCCACCGCATATTCGATGCAACAGCCTCACACCACGCCGAGCGACAACGGGATTATGTAATAGCCGACCTCAGAAATCCCCAGACGATTTTTCCTCCTCGATACGATCTCAACACACGTAGGGAATTATTATTAGTGTTTATAACAATACGGAAACTTACCAGTTAGATTTATAAATGTATAATAGTGTAATACGATAATAATTATTACTGATAAAACTAGGATGATGATTAAACAGGAAAAAATAAACTTTTGCCGTAAAAGGGAATAAAAACCATGAATAAATTACGTTATTCTTTATCATAATATGATAATTTGTACTGATGACAACGTTTTTTCCATAAAAAAATATTATATCTATAAATTTATAGTGTTTAAATATTATAACACTTACATTATTGTTGCAGCTAATGACCCGTCGAAGCTTGGAACGGTTTTCGAGTTTTCATTTAAAAGTATGGTTGACTTACGTAAACAAACCCATTTTACAGTAAACTGTAATCTCATGTGTGTATGTGTGTGAGTGAAAGATAAAGAGAGAAAAAATGAGTGTGTGCATATTATTTTCACGACTACACATAATTTTTCATTTAAACTAGCTGATCACATATTTACTATATTCAAATAATATAGAATATAAGTAAGTACAATAACAGTAGAAAATATATAAGCCACTACCTATTGTAATTTGGTAATAAATTATTGACATGTGACTACGTGCACAATAAATTTGATTCAGATTCGGTCAAGCCAACTTTATGTGGTATAAATCACACAATTTAAAGAATATTATCTCGGGTGACCAAAACGCCTAGAATACTAATCGATTAGTACCTTCACATTTGAAGAACGAGATGTATGCTCGTTTTAAGACGCAATGGTTGGTCGTTAGCTAAGCGATCAATAATTTATGTTAAATCATAATATTATACAAAATAATAATATATTTTTGATCGTTTTTAATATTATGATATTTAAGTAAAATATTGTTGCATTAATATTATTAAAAACTTATGTTCTTGGTAAAAAGACGAGATATGTTATAGAATATTCTAGGTACTATAAATATTATATAATATTAAACTTCTGAGGCAAAGAAATAATTATAAAATTGTCTTTTTCAACGATTTCTTTTTATAATTATTGCTACAATTTTTGTACACAATTTTTTGAGTGGTATGCAAAATAAGTCACATCGGGATATATGTTTTTTTTTTTCATAAATCTGGGTATAGCCAAATAATTAACTACACAATAATTATTCGAAATTTGGTTTTCAAATTTTCAATAATGTTTGTTAATGTTTGGACCACAATCAACTCCCACTACAGAAATATGGCGAAACGTTGTTAGGTTTGAATATATTTAGTATTTCGAATGAATTTGTTTAAACACTATTTTCATATTTATTATATATAATACTGCATAATTTAATATAATATTGAGTTTTATTATAAACTACCGATATTATATATGATAGATTGGCTTTTAGAAATCAACCCGACTTTTACTTGTTATTTGTTTTTGTAAAACTTGATTAAGTACGTAGATATTTATAATTGAGAATTACAAGCAACGTTCATGAAATATTCATGAAATACTTTTTTTTACCTATTATTATTATTTACTGTGCTAACTTTGATTATCATAACACAAGTGTGTATCATATTTTTGTGTAACCGTATTGTTTTTTGTTGTTAAAATAATGTGAGTGGATAAATATAGAAAAAAATTCAGCTTCGCTTCAATCATATCCTTACTAAAATGTAATTACTATTTTTTTTTCATTATTACTTGTTTTTTCCGTTATAATATATTACCGGTAGAGTAGCTAACAAAATGTCAGTCAATACAATAACGAATCACTAATTAAACGATTGATGAAAAAATGACAAAACTCGTATACTGTAAAAATAATATAATTGGTATTAGACCGTGGAAATGGAAATAAAAAAAAATCTCACTCTATATGACCCGTAGTGGACACCACTGGACCGAACATGGTCAAACGTGCGTTTGGCGTAGGCAGGTAGATGATGTGAATTAAAAACGGTCAACATTACTGCTATGACCTATCGGAAAATAATTATGTGTAGGACTATCGACGATGAGCCAGAAAATGAAGACCACCGCGCCGTACAGACGAGCTTGTAAAACATACAACTATATTATGAAAATAATAATAATAATAATAGTAATAGTAATAACAACGAGACAAAAAATAATAATATAATATTTCGGCCATAACACGGGCTGCGAGCGCTCGTGTCCCGACCACAAAACGTCCGGTCTGCTTTGCCTGTCAAGTACACCGGCGTGTTCATTGTTCAATGACTCAGACGGCATTGCACTGTATAAGTCCCGAGAAGGGTCGGACGTCGGTATGACTAAAGTATCGATAAAATGCAATTCCTCGATGCGAATTCATTTACAATAACATATAAACGCATCGACCAAAAATTGCACGTACAAAAATCAAATAATAAACGTTTATTATAATACATACCCGATATCGTACGTCTTAGTTTAAATATTATCGCATTTTCGTACTTATATTTTCTAATCCGTAATTTGTATTTGAATTTGAAAATAATTAATTACCGGTCCTCGCAACATCTCGTCACTAGCAACACTAACATAGTGATCCAAATATTTTTTCTACACGACATCAGCTTATCATTTTTATACGTTTTCCGAACATTTTTTTTTTTAACTAATCACAAATATTACCATTTATTATAAATATTAGTATTTAAAATCAATGATTTTACGTAGTATTTCGGGTTTTGGTGAGTTTTTCCTCAAACGAAACATCAAAAAATATCACAATATTTTCGATTTCCACAAATGCATTCATATTTATTACACATGAAACAATGTGAAAAATATAAATCTTACTACCTACTATTTTTTTATTTTTTGTCGTAATAATTCTGCACTAAATCGGTCTTTATGTGTAAAGTAAACCAATTAATTTTAACAACGGAACGAGAAATCGATGGTTTAGAGATTTACGAACAAAGTTTGGTCGTTACGATCGTTAAATTTATTCGATCCGAAACCGACAAATTGAAACTATATGGTTTTGTAGCGTATATATATATATATAAAGTATACAGTAATCCTGCCGCAACAACTGACACATGAACAATAAAATAATAATACATATATATATATATAATAGCGTAGTAGGTTTTGGGTAAAAAAATAGTATTCGTCCGTATATAATTTAATGCGTATTGCGAGACGAATAAAAACAATGAATTATTAATAGAAATACGATAGATGAGATGGCACGCGTAGTATGAGCTCTTTGGTATAATAAAACCGATTTTTTTCGTTGCGTGACATTTATAAAAATAAAATATAAAAAGTCGAAGTTATTTTTTTAATTAATGATCATATTATATTGGTAAGCTATTATATTGTGATACCTAGGTCCAGATTTAAGATGAAAAACTGAAAAGTCATACCTTAAACTTGTATGTAGATTGTACACATCGATACTAGTCATCACGACATATTTCTCTAATATAGTTTACACATTAACTTTAGAAAGTTAATCTTAATAAATATATTAATGATAATCAAATTCTTGAAACTTTTGAAAATAGTTATAGACATATCCCTATAACTTTTTATGTATAGTAAATATTATTATACAACAATATAATAACCTTATATTACATTTATAGAACTTAGCATTAACATTTGGTAAATCGTATAAGCTAAATAAAAGGTCAACGAGTTTTTAAAGTCTCTTCAAATTTCCAAAAAATGTTGACGTTCAATATTTATATAATTTTTTTTTGTGTAAGATTTTCTTTAATTCATATTAATTTTTTAATATTAAATCAAGGTCTTGTAATATATTACTGTATATATGCGTTTAAAAGTTCGTGTTAGCACTATTATATATTTATATAGATTGTAAGGGACAGCGTTAAATGGCAACTTCGTGTACATTTGGACATCGACAATACCGTTGTATTATGTAAATGTAAATAATTATTAAAAATTTTAAAATATAATTTACTCAGACTATACTGAGTACTGACAACTATTTTACACACTCATGTGTATATGTAAATCATATTATATAAAAAAAGAAAATGTTTTATTTCTCACTAAAATAGTTGATTAAAAGATAGATGATTTTAATATTCTAAATACTACGTTACAATATTTGTTCTTATTTTCGTTTTGGAAAAAATATTCGAATTCGCAATATTTACAAGGCAACGATATAGAAGCATATTTTAAAAATATTTTTAGTTGAATAAATGTATAAACTTGACATTTTCAAACAAAATTTATTGCAATTCAAAGGACGAAAAAATAATATGGCTGGATAATTTTCTCGTACATGTCATGAAAAGTTGGAAAATGTTTCGCAGAATGAAAATCGGGGTAGCGACGCACTGTTAAATTTATTAAAATGAGTAGTTTTTGATTAAAATATTATGATAGTGTATAGCGAAGCCGTGTTGCTAAAGTAATACGAATTCCACACTATATTATTATAAAATGTTTTCAGTCGCTAAGCGCCTTGAAAAATTGTTTTTAACAAAATTATCCCCGAATAATGGTACCTACAATTTCCCTACATTTCAACTTCTATTCATATAAAATATTATTCATAGTATACTAGCATTCCATATAAATAATATATGTATATTTTAATTTGCGATTATCGATCATTTGGGAATACTTAGAATTTTATTTATTTGAACACAAAAAGTAAAAATAAATAGTTTCCCGATTCCGCATGTACGCGTACAAACACTATGGTTACATTATATTATTCCGAAAAGTGCACCGTACTGTTTTTATTTTTATCTCTGTATAGATTTTTGTCATCAATAGTTTATCATTCTTATAAATGATATATTAAATAATATAGCAAAGGAAATGTGTTACTCCGTGATAATATAGAATAAATGTAAGATGACGACACACGTTCACAGTATAATGTATGTTTATAATATATCTGTAATAAAATATAAATAGTGTTATAATAATTATAATGTTCAAAACTATTACAGTTGATTTAAGCTAACTGATGATTGAATGTGACAAACTAATTGCATATTCTCAATATAGTATAATCACGCATATATTATAATGTATACTAAGGTTAACACTAAAATCTTAACTCTTACACGAATATTTATCTTTATTCTAAACTATCGCGTTAAAATCAAATATAATAATGTAAAACATACCACCTGTTTTAAAGGTTACCTATTCAATTTGTAAATCGATCATTTTTTATATGCAATTATTACTAATCATATTTCACCAAATAAGTGTGTTTTTTTTTTTATTCCTGGATTGAATAAATGAACAATGTACAGACTTTAATTTTAACTCATCTTTGAAATATCAATAATATGCTATGGTATTATCTTCTTATTGTTTGACTTTTAACCGGAGAAATATTAGTGTGGCATTAATGTATTGATCTTTGGGGTTAAATCAATCCCAAAAGATCTAACCAGCATTGATGTGTTGAATATCAGTATATTATATAATAACTGAAAAATTAAATATTAATAAAATACAAATAATGATTTTAATTGTTCATGGTTGTTTCGTGTAAAACACTATCTACTAAACATTTTAGAAATGAAAGTTATTTTTTTTTATTAAATACATATTCCATACTTGCGCGTAAAATGCAAGTATGAGTTGAGTAATATAGAACAATGGATAGCTTGACGAAAGCTAGCAATCGGTGACACTTTCTATTTTACAAAGAGACTATTATAATATTATGACGATATAATAGTTATAATCAATACAAAAACACTATGATACGAACTACGTAATTCCGTAAAAAATATTTTTCTATTGTATTGTTATTAAATCTATATTTATATATAGGAACTTTCAATTATTAAAAATACACTTAAAAAGTTTATAAAAGAAGTTCATGTATAAGTATGTTTAATCCGTTCATTCACGACAACATTACCAGCGTCAAATTATTTAATTGTTCAAAAATTAAAGCTTTATAAGAGAATTATAATAAGTACTTATTGTAAATTACATTGGATGACTGTATGTTAATGTTAAATATGCTTAGAATTGAGAAAAAATATATTTAATATCATGCATAAAATATTTTACAAATTCAAAACCATCGAGGATGTTTAATGAAAAATAATAGAGAAATTTGTTACATTTTAAAATACATCAATTGTTTTAAAATAATTTTTGATAAAGGCTACTAAAAATTGATATTTTCTAAAATTATGGTTTGTAATTCACAGAAATTTGATAATCATATAGCTTTATGTATATTTTGTAATACGGGCCACCACCCATCTACAATATTAAGGTTCTTGAGTTCTTCTATCATATAATGGTTTTTATAGTGAATACTGATCGATCATCATTTTCATTGAGAAAAGTTTTTTCAGCAAAAATGCCCATTAAATATTTAAGTATTTAAGTGTGATTATAAATGAAAAGTTAAAAACATTTTTAGAAAAACTTTTAAAATATTAACATATTATTTTTAACCTGATAATCATTTTTTTTTAATTTCAAAAAAAGTAACTTCGAGTCAAAACTCACTTAAAAATATTATTTATTCAAATGTAGTAATTAAAAAAAAAAATAAACAATTTAGCTTTAAAAATTGTGAAATTTAAATATACGTTTTAAATAAATTATCATTAGTAAAAACAGTAAAAATATTGTTATTCCATTTAACACTGTTCCAATATTCTCATTAATAATAATATTATTTTAGATAATCTACATGATTAATAACTTTTCTAACCGAACTGGAATATAAAATAATTACAATATTAATATAATATAATATATCAAATAGCCATAATTTATCAATTGCGACGTACTATAAATTGAGTGATTTATTTTTTAAATAGTTCAGCCCATATGTGTCCATAGAGATTGCCGAAAAATAATTACATTTTCGGGCGGCACTTCTGGACTACATGTGGGTCGTAACGCGTAGCGACCCGTTGATGTTTATATGGTATTGATTAAGATATACACAAGCATTTTTAGTTTAAAAACACACCTATGTAGAAAAGTGATTAATCATTCTTTATTGAATTTAGATTTTATAGTAATAATACAATGTACATAATTTACAATAAACAATGTTTTGTTTATAATGACATGAAAAAAAGTTAGGTTACAGTTGTTTAAAGAAATTTAAAATAAAACTGTACTATTTTTACCTTAAAATAATTATGCAATTAATAATAATTAATATGATAACATTATACAAAAATTAATTTGTTTTATCAAAAATGTTATCCTATATCAATATTATTTAATAAGTGATTAATAATTGCATTTCAAGTTTTTTTTATGTGAAGTACTTTGAATTGGTAACCAAAAATATTAAAATTATTCTTAAAATATCACTTATATATTTATTTTGTTAAATTATTAATGAAATCTCTTATGTTCGTAATGTGCGCATGTTATTTTTTGTTTAACCTGTTATTTATTTACAATTATTTTGATATAAAAACTAATATACTTAACAATATTTAATTATTTAATTACATTTTCACATATTTTGTGTCTTCACTCACATAGACCATTTATAACTAAAAGTTTAACCGATCTGCGCAGATAAATATGACAAAGATAACAACCAACGTTTGTTCAGTATCCATTGCATCCCTTTAACTCGTATCGCTGCATCCATTATATCCTGATAATATTATAGTGTGTTGTCCCCAGTATCTGTATACATATACTCGTTTCCAAAGACGTGCTTGTACTTTTCATAATTTTATGCGTATGCACTCGTCACAGATCCCTCTAACACGTGCATCGAATATTAAAAAGTCAGGGGAGCCATTATCGTTCTCTTCCAAAACAAGTTTCCAATTTCTTCAAAAAGTAAGAAATGCAGGATTCTGTCGCTCTCTAAAAAATGGTTTTTATAAAAATATAAAATAGGTTAAATATTTTATTTTAACTATTTAAAAAATATATATAAATGATAACAAATTAACATTAATTTCTAAAATGATTAAATCATCAAAATTTTTCAAGTTCATTGGACTAATGATGGACTCATGGATCTATTATCCTCAATACACCAAGTTAAATAACTCAAAAAATATTCATTCGAAAATTGATTTTAATATGTCAACAGTTTGAGAAAAATATTCATTAAATAATTTAATGTAAAAATTTGAATTTTTATTTGAAAAACAAAAACTTGATCTCCACAAGATATTATTTAAGTAGCAGAACAAATCTCAAGAATTTAAAAATATGGTCGTGTAATATATTTAAAAATTTCAAAAATCCTATTCTGAATATATTTATTATTGAAAGATAAAAGGGAATAAAAAATGATCATGTTTGGCGAATCATTGTATATATATATAATAGAAAAACAAAAAATAAGCAAGTAAATAAAATTATAATAAAATTATATAAATATTATTTATTAAAAAATATGGCTAAGGATCCAAGTGTAATAAATGCATAAATATTAAAGATTTTATTAACTGTTTTAAGGTTTTAAAATATATTTGATCACCTATACAATAAAGATATTGTATTACCTAGTATTTATTTTATTTCCTAAATTTAGAATTACCATTCATTGATTCCCCCCCCCCAACCACTCGGATCACAAAATAGATAATAATATAATTTTATAAGACTACAAACTGTTGGTAATTGAAATATGTCACCATGACCTCATCGCTCGTGTGTTTAACAGGGATTTCATTTAACCTGTTTAAAAATTATAAACAAAAAATAAAAAACGCGGTAGTCTCCATTCTCGACCATTGTGACATATTGTACGATGGAAATTTTTTCACCACTCAGTTCACACCCGCCGATCATTATGTGTACATTGTACGAGAAAAACGCATATAAAACACGTTTTCGTGTTTACACCTGAACAATGGTAATTAAACAAATTATTTTATTGAATAATAAAAACAACCAGGCTCAGCGCGCGTATACTAACAACTGCGACGCGGCGGTTTACTTCGGCGTGTCACGCGACGGCTGTGGCGGCCCGAATAAATACATCACATTTCTAAATTATAATAATCGTATACATAATGAATGTCTCTCCCGACACCACGTCATAATTATACACACATCGGTCGACACGATGAGTCCTGACACGCATATCGCTAATTATTAGACATGTATTTATTATTATTATTTTTTCAACGGCTTCGCTCATTTCAAATTATTTGTTATTGTCTTCAACGACGCAACGCAGTAAGTCGGTTTTAGGTGTATGAAGGCTAATGTGGTTTGATTATTTTATTTAAAACTAAGAGGACAGTGTTTAGACGTAATTAAATCTGAAAACTGCAGATCACGCCCCTTCGGATTACTTTTGATCCTGAGAAACTTCATTATCATATTAAAATCACAAGGATTTACAATACATTTTATGAATTTTATTTTTAAAATGTTAGTTTTTGTTTTCTTTTTCAAATTTATAGTATGTCTTCAATTATTTAATATGATTTTTGAAATGTAGATCATTTTTGACTAGCTTTTTTTTTTAATGACAATATCGTAAGTTTTGAGTACAATTTTGAAGTCTGTACACTAATATCAAACACGGACACACGGTACACGTCGAAAGCAATAGCTGCGGATCTGTCGAGCTTTTGTAGAGCTTTGAAGTTTACCGTGTTTCGATTCGCATTGCGACGGGCTGTGTCGCGGATTAAGCATGGCCGCGTATAAGCATATATTATTATTATTTAGGACGTCGTCGCTTTGCGACAATGACGTATGATATGCAAATACGACATTATATAATTTAACGCTACGAAATACAATATTATATATCAATCGTCGTGTTTAAATGGTCCGTTTATAATATATCGTATGGTATAACAGCAGTGGCCACCACTATGCGCGAGTTCGACGAGTTTATCGAATCGGAATACAATTCAAAACGTTTGCGCTGAAATGTGTGGAATGAAAAACGTCTCGTATACAATAGGAGACGCGGGGCAGACACACAGCATCATCTTAGGCATTTTCACCGCGTCACAGATTGTTTTCAAATGCCAGCGACACTTGAAATCGTCATCGCCGTCATCGTTCGATCGATATAATAGACTATAGAGTGATATAGACACACACACACACACACACAATATTATAATTGTGCTACGCGTATAGTGTGGTATGCACTTACTATTATAATAATTATTGCGTTTAACGATTTTTTTATAATGACAATAATAATAATATATTATATTTACTTAAAATTACAATATCGACATCGTCGGTCGGCGTTTCGGTGCGGTCGTTACGCGATGTTCGTATATTATATTATTGTCGTTCAGGTGACACGATATAGTGTCTAACCTACCTCGGGGGGGGGGGGGGTTGTTTTTTGTCTGTAGAAACATAGATAACGACGATAGCAGTATAGTGTTGTATATCCGTTAGCATTTCTCTGACGCGGGCGCCGCAGTAGTCGTGGGCGGCGGTAGAAAAAAATATACCTATATGACCGAAACGCGAGGAATATATACACCCGCACTCGACGGGCGCCCCGCGCGTGTAAAATATGCAGCGACCGATTTGTTAAAGGTCGCGTGTCGGGCCCCGCGCCGGGGAGGATACGCGGAGCGTGTGTGTGCCGAGGACGATAGCGGCGACGGCGGCGGAGACGGGGAGGTCACGTCGTGCGACAATAGATCACCTGCTCAGACATGGAAATATATACCGAGCCGGCGAGAGGACGGCACAATAATACGCGTGTACGATACGCGCACGCTGTATAGTCACGCGCGTGTGTGTCTGTATACACCGCCGCCGCCGCCGCCGTCGTCCGTACAGTATTAACACGTCAACGCCCCGACGACGACCTCTTATCTCTCGTAAAGCCCCTTCGGTGTACGTCTTTCTATTATTATTATTATTATTATTTCCCGTCTCTTCTGCTCTACTTCGGCTATCTCCTCTCACTCGGCTCGCCGCCGCCGTCTCTGTCCTTCGCAGCTATCCTGCAATGTTTCCCGACTACGGATCCTCCACACGGGCGTGTGTGCGTGTAAGCGTGTACGCACCTCTCTCTGTCTCTGTCTCTGTATCTCCCCGGTACACCGAAAACGTCCTTTATTCCGTCCTGGAAAATCCACGCTCGCCCGCGCGTCTCCTACACACAGACACATAACGTCTGCGGACGACTCATTAATTATTCGTGGACATTTAGCCGTCGACCGACGGACAAAAGATATCGCCACTCGAGCTGTAGGATAAAAATTGCTCGACGAAATACTAGCTGTACCTACGTAACGATTTTCGCTTGTTGTGTTTTATTTCGTTTTTCGATTTTCTCGATTGCGGCGAAAATCTCGTGAAGAGGCAATTTATCACTTCGACCGAACAATCATGTATTATCTTGTTGTACGGGAAAACAGCGTCGTTCTCTAATCAAATGTGTGTAACACACGAGTAATATAATTGGACGTTTTCGTACATTACCAATTTTCAAATAAAGTTAAATAGAAAATATAAACTATATATATATAAACGAATAACATTATTACAAATGTTTCCACGCTATCGCGTTGTAAAAATGACTAACCTCATATAATGCACTACACTTATATATTTTATATTATGTATACATCAATGCATATTTTTGCTTTAAAATTTGATCATGCGAATAATTTCAAGCGAATATATACTAATACAAAATACAGTTTAACCTTTGTGGGACTAAATAATTTATTCTTGAATACTAAATAATGGTAGTGCAAGTCTCACATTATCTATTCACGTTAACCATAACGATTGTTTCGATAATGCTAATTGTCTTTAATGGACGTTCTGAGTTAAGTATAATGGATAAAGTGTGAAATGGTTGAATAGGTTTCAGATGGGATAATGTACAAGCAGTTTTTTTTTTTTTTTTTAAATAAAATATATAAATTTTAAAAGGGTAATGTGAATAAAAGTTCGATTGAATTTCACTCAAAATTCAGATAAACATGATAAAGTAAGTTTACAATATTCATCGTGCGTACATAGCATACATATACATAATTATTTATATATTGCATATTTGCGAGTTGAAACTAAAACATTTTAATACGTATATATATATATATAATATATTATATTGCAGTGAAAAAATGTTTTTGTTTTTATTTAACTGTAATGTTCTATTGTTGATTTTTTTGTAGAAATATTAATATTTTGCGCTGCATTTTTCTGTAAAGGAATTCATGATGATTAATTACATAGTCCCTATAACTATATCACGATCAATATGCATTAAATCACTACGATATTCACATTAATTTTGTTGACTGCGAGTTGTATAAATACCCATAAAAATAAAAGTAATAATAATAAATGATAAAATATTAACTTACAAATAGAACATTAAAATTAATTAATTAAAATATTAAGCACTATTGGATTATTAAGTTTTAAAATATTTTTCGTCGAAGGATAATGAATAACAGCTATTCACTGATTAAATTGAAGTCAAATCATTCCTTTCTTATAACTATCGTTATCATATTATGAGTACAATTATAATAGAAATAATATTCTTAGAAAAAATAATGTCTGAAGATATAGATCAAACGAGTCATAACTAATATATAATGTATTTAAACCTCTTTCGTAAGATATAATCAGAACGCGCGGGAACTCATAGTACTCCTTACACAAAGACATCATACTTACAGACTGCGAGCCTTATTTTGAATCATAGTCGCCATTTAATCGCCAGTATTTTTAACACACAGCTAGATGGTCAATTCCAAAACCAATTCAATTTTCTTTGTGGAACAAGGATCACGTTTAGAAGTTTATAGTTTGTGATTCATTTAAAAGGATAAATAAACGAATATCGCATATTGCTTGTTATATATTTTTTCTTTCGGCATTTTATTCACTGAAAATGTCATCCCTTGACCATTATACTATTTTCATTGCTCTACACCAATTGGTCAAATGTGTATAATATGAAGACTAAAATCATACAAAGAAATTTGCTATAAAATTACGATCTTCTATATCATGTGCGTACTTTTGTCTATTTACCAAGTATTGATTAAATTACATATCGATAAAAAAAAATGTATATATATGTTATAATTGTTGGAAGTTAAAATGGTTTAAATTATTGCGATGTAATATCATACTGTACAATAATGCAATACATTTAATAATAATATATGCATTCTATTAATGTGATTATATATAAAAATTTTAGATTTTTTTTTTAAATTAAAATTAACACAAACAAATGATTTGAAAAAAAAAATTAACATTATATTATATACTAACTCACTACTCAGTAATAATCCTACATACTATTATGCAGTAAAAAATGTAAAATTATTAATATTATTGTGATAGAGAAATTGTTCGGTGTGGATTACTTGATTAAATAAAAAAATGTCTCAACACCGTAACAAAATTTAACTGAATTAAAATAGATAAATAATAATTATTAGAAACATTTAACATAGTCATAAAAATCGTCAATAGTCGACTTGGCCATTATTTTACCATAATAATAAGTCATAGTGTATTATATGAACTAAGTTGATTCATTCATATCGCAATTATTGTCTAGATTTATTTTTAAAACGTAAATTACATAATAAGAATATTTTATGATTCAAAAAAATTAACTGGGTATATTGTTCTGCCGTAAATAAAGTGTCAAGTATTCCTTATTTTTTGAATAGTGCAGTGGACGAATGGACGTGTTAAATTTTAATCCAATAATAAATCATTGCGTACAAAATACGATTCCAACCAGTAACCGTCTACAAGCATATTATTCTTTAGGATATTTTTTAGATTCTGAACGGAGAAGATGTGTGTTTTATTAGTAATTTAGTTTACTAAATGTAATAGACTAAAATACTATATTTTGAACTAATTTATTACCATAAACTAGCCTAAAAGTTAAATATCCTGTTTGCATCCTTCTTTCTACTATAAAACAATTATTTAGAACATAAAAATAAAACACATCGCTGTAAAATTAATGCTTTCATCGGTCTGTTCATTTATAAAATTGAAATAGTTATTTCATATGTCTATCATAAATCGAATATTATAGATATTATACCTATCTACTAATTTATTTCTATGGTGTATTACCTATATAATATTATTTTATGATAAATTAATTGAGTATTTCCTGAATGTTGATTTGAATAGATGAATGATATAATTTTCAAATTTGGCCTGTGTTCTAGAACAAACGTTATTCTATTCAATAATTATATTGATAATAACATTGAATATATTGCACTAAATGAGTTTGTTAGATATCTCTCAATGCCCTACCTTATTTTGAGTACCTACTCAATGATATTTCTCAGCGGATATCTAATTGCGTCCTCAAAATGTAGTATATTTTAATTAAAAATATGATGATGCATAGAAGAAAACTATGTAGGTAGTGCGTTTTGTTTTGTCACTGTTACCAGTTCAAAAATATCTAAATATTATACTAAATATATACACCAACACTGGTTGTTTGAAATATTGATACAATGATAAAAAGTTCAGAAATGGGATCAACTAGAATCTCAAAATCCATCAGGAAATTCGCTAGTTAAGAATATAGTTGAAATAATAATCGTAAAATATAACTTACATAATGTTAAAATATGCTATCACAAAACGTTTCGCGATCGTTTGTGATAAGCTATTTTTATCCATTTCTATATTGTATTCTATATGGCTTAGAGATTTATCATAAATAATAAAACTAATTGAGTTTAGTTTGTATGGTATTAAATTTTAATAATTTTATTTAAAACACAACGATAAGCAATTGCAATTGCAATCTTGTTGTTAATAAATAAAAGAATCACTATTGTATATTATATTATAATATAATAATATGATATACTCGGATAGTCGTGTAATCATTATTAATTTTCATAATGATTCATTATAGTAATGGGAATATTTATGTATAATATATGTCCACAAACTTTACTGCTGTTAGGTGAAACGGTTCAAAGAAATAATGACGTACACGCGAATTTTGGCCAATCCAAATATAATAATATATTCGATCGACTGGGTTTTCTGATGAAAACCGACGACTTATTGGGGCGTACACGCTCCTTTGCGTTCGAATAACTGATACATTTACGTCGTTGAATATTGCCATCGTCAGTTTATTCTGCACGTCATTATATTTTTAACCGTTTGTCGGGTTTAACGATTTTGTTTATAACAAAAAATAATCGTTTCGTATAATTTATTTTGTGTGTTTGATGTTGACATCCATAATGCCTATTAAATTATAAATTTTGTAATGATTTAGATATTAAAATTGTAATTTGTTATTTCCAATAAAATAAAACATAATTTTTTGAAAAATGATATACCTTCACATTTCTAAAGCGAAATATTTTTTGGGATAAAAATATAAAATTGAATTTCTAATGAGCTTTAATAATAAATATTTTATGGGTAATAGAGTGCTCCAGGCAAATGTTGGTCCACTATTCCATTCGTAATAATTTAAAATACTTTTAATGTATAAAATATTAATTACTATTAGTATGAAATTTGTATGCACTTATTAAAACATTTCAAAATATATTATATCAGATTTGAAATTAAAACTGTAACAAATAAAAGTTTTTTTTTTTTAAATATACTACACCAATATAATGTGATATATACTCCATATGTCTTTAGAACTCTGTGCTCAGTTTTCATTGATTAACATTTTTTTTATTTTACGTCTGAATTTTAATATGATTATAATCATTTATATTATAACTATTAAAATGTTTATATAAAATTTTAAATGGTATAGTTATGTTCAAATAGTTCCAGTAAATTTAAAACAAACAATAAATTAATAGACTTAAATTTAAATATGTTTTTTGAAAATATTTAGCTTCTACGTCAGTAAGTTTGATATTACATATTTCTAGTATACGATTTCTTATACAATCAATCATATTAGGTAATATAATATTATAATCATAAGAACATTTCTGTAATTGTTTACAAAATATGAAAATGTTAAAGGATCTTTTTTAGGACATATTTGAATCCCTGAATGAACCATATTATAAATGTACGTATTGTGCATACTTTACAATATACCAGGTGATTCATTTAACCAAAAACAATCAATATTTTAAAAACTATTAATATTCTTAAAAATATAGTTTTGTTTTGTTTCATTTTAAGTCATTAAAAAACATGTTTTGTTTTATTATCATTTATTTTTTTTACTTTTTTAATTACAACATGAATTTGTATTCCTTATTCCAAAGTAGAATTTATTTTACTAAGATGTATAAAAATCAAATTATGGGTGATTAGTTTACGAGTTATTAGTAGTTACCTATTTAAAGTTATAACTAATAAGCTACTTTTCCGAAATTTTATTTTCAATAATACTGAATAGGTACTTATGATATTTAAATACTTATAATACTTAAATACTTTGAATAATATGTTTCGTAATATGAGATTAAAAATTTAGGTCGTTAAAAATGAAAAAAAAAACTTAATAGTTTATAACAAGAAAAATTTGTTAAAAATATTTTTTTCCAAAAATGTTTTTTTATAATGACATAAAGTAATAAAACGTTTACATTTTTAAAAACATTAATGTTTTCTGAGACAATGGGTGTTAAACGTTATATGAATCTCAGGTATATATAAATATATATATATATATACATCTAAATAACTGTTACTATACTTTAAGTAGTCGATTACCTGTGGACTTTAGTAGTACCTATTAGTAATGATTAACCTTGTGTGTGTAAGAGGGGAAAAATTTACGAAATTAAAAATGTCACAATCAAACACGTATGGGGATTGTCGAGTGTGGTGGCATCAGGGCGCTTTTATCACCGAGAACGACTTTGGCCGTGTGCAAACAAAGGCTCTCGAAAGGGATGGCGGTGAGTGGGATAGTTTGGGTGAATCGTAATCTGTATCGCTTGTTCTCTCGTCTTTTTAAGCAAAAACACAGCAACCCCTCGCCCCTGCTCCCACCGACACCAACCATCAAGTTTGGGAGCCTTCAATCAACCACCCTTCTATATATATATATATATATAGTCTCCTTCAACGACTATACCCGCCTACGCCTTGTTTTATACAATATTCTGTCTTTCGTGGGACGTTATCGTGCCGATTCCGGCAAGAACGGGTGTGCAGATAAATGTGCCGCGCTTTATTGTCATCGCCGATGAAATGATAATATGTATAATATGACGATGTTGTACATAGTCATCAATTACTGTGTGTGCATTAAATGATATAATATAATATAATATATATGTGCGCAATACACATTATACATTTTCGAATAGGTATAATATTGTGTATTGTATTTCATAACAACTCCACCGACGACGATGAAGACGTCTCTTAGTTTTGATATACGAGAACAATGGAGACGTTTGATGGGCGTATTGTAAAAACGGTAAACGTAAACTTTACAAAACGACAAAAAAAACCCCTCTCATCATATTTAAAGTTTTCTTAGAATTTTATAGATTTAATATTTAAATATAGAAAACCACAATAAATATTTAAATGACAAAAATTTCAAAAAAAAAAAAAAAATCATTAAACGCGTTTAACAAAGTGTACTTACCTATAGTTGGGTAGTAAATTGTGATAAAAAAATACAATTCCATAATAATTTATTTGATTTAAATAACATTAAATATTGATGAACAATTATAGTGAGGGTCCCTACTAAATATTTTATAATAATGTCATAATAGTTTATAGATTGTATTGTATTCCTATATTAATTATATAGGTAATCTACATTTAAAAATATCATTAATATTTGATTAAGTATATTATATAATATTTATTTTATATCAATAACGTGACTCAATATGTTTGGACATTTTTGTAGACCAATCTTTAAAAATATATTATTTGTTTATTTGTTAATGTATCAAATAAGACTTCTAAATAAAAAGTACATTATGTAAGTTGTGTATACATGGTATAATAATACATTTTATATTAAACAGTTTACTAATAAAAATGATAGGGTACGTATAAAATGTATTTAAAGCATCTACTGTAGACATATCAAATAAATGAAATATAAAACAGACTATACTATCCAATTTAAAGTTTTCGTTTTTGGTATAATTTACTTTTAACTTAAATTAAGTACGTTTGTCGTTTAATGCGAAAGTACCTTGTACTTACGATATTATTAAACTTATCTTAGACCATAAGTTTCTCAAACTTAAAAATATATTGAAAATGTAACTATTAATATAATTAAATCATCATTATTGACGTTTAAAAAAAAAAGCAAAATTGAAATAAACATTTATTAATTATATTGAAGTGGATTTCAAATAATATTGGTTAGCTCGTGTTGAAATAAAATGTAATAATACGTAATTAATATCATAGAAATTGTTCGTTAAATAAATCATGAAAATTGATTGATTTGAATATAATTTTGATATAATAAATTATATATAATTATCATTTGAAATAAATTGGTTTAAATTACTTGTACAAGCTATTAAGTTTAAAATACTTATTGTATTTTCAAAAATAGAATAGTATCCATTGTTAGGTTGACATAATATAATCTGATTACAAACGCATACAGACAATTATACATTAAAGGCGTACAATTCTAGTTCACTTTTTTGGGGATTTAAATACTAATAAAATGTATCCACGGAAGCAATAATATCAAATATGTAAACATTTTTATTTAGTATCAAATATTCTGGTTATATGATTAAATAAAACATTATTAATAAGTATGACTGAGTCAATATTGTCTACTATGTATACGAAAGAAAAAATAATTTATTTATATTTATACATATATTACTTGATGAGAAACACAATTTTTGAAATAGTTTAAGCAATATATAATATGATAACGATGATCTTGGGGCTTATATAGCACTCCAAAAACCAAAATTATTTTCATTCTCTCTCTCTTTTTTTTTTTTTTATAGTCTCTTAAATGTTCAGTCGGTAAACGTTTTGCATATCATAATATTATAATAGTAGTTCATATCGTGTATTTATATTGTACATTTCTAGTATAGAAGGCACATCCTTATAATAAAATGACATCAAAATAAATAATGGTTTAATTTTAAATTTTATGTGGTTAAATTTATTGTCCCGTTGAACTGTCCGAAATAGAAAACGGGTATATGTGGCAGTGTGTCACAAGTAAGGGAACCAGAAAATATACAAATATGTAGTTGTAGAATAATAATTCTAGTGATCATAAATAACCATAACAGATAAAACGAGAACCATAAAAATATGTATTCGTGAGTAAGTTATAAACGAGAGGAGAAGAGGTAACATAGTTTTCCTCAAATAAACGAATGAAACATTAACGTAATATAGTTATTTTTTTTGTTAATTCTAGTATTAGTTTTTGTCTCATTTTTTTAACTCAATTATTTAATTTTCAATTCGAATATCAATAGTTAATTAGCAGGACGTGTTTCCAAAATAATCTCAACATAATAAATTCATATTATCCAAAAATAATTAATTACCTACAAAAATAAAATAATATATAATTAAATGACGTAAAATATCGTAGTAAAAATTAATTCGTATTGAAGTATGGCATACCTATCACAATTCATACAATTTTAATGATAACTGTTTAGTTCTAATATATTTTATGTTATTCCATAATAACGCTTATTTTACACAAGTAAAGGATGCAATGTACTATTTTCTTGTGTATTCAAATTATATTAAGTATTATTGAAACGTCGTTATCTATATTGATTGATGATTATTTTATTTAAAAATTGTACTTTTTTTTAATTGTCTTGTCTTCCTTAAATTTGATGTACATAAATTATTCACAATTCTAGTGGACGTACGTATTAAATTATTATCATATGTCAAAACTGCAGTTATTTCTAGAAGAGGGTTAGTAACGTAGTGTGTAGTATGTATGAATAAAAGTCAACTTTACTTGATTTTAGATAGAAAAATACACGCAATATACACAATGCACATGCACCTACATATTAATTCTATTGTTCCGTAATAGCATGAAGCCCGGGATGGAAAAATTTAAATTGTAAATTGCATTCTTTGTGGTGGCGTTGAAAAATTTTATCCCGTAGATCTTGAACATGAATACGTACGCGTGATCCTTTATTAAAAATGATGAAAGGTCGGTTTATTGTTTGAGTACTTTTGCCATACAACTTCGAAGTTTGAAGTCCCATCAGAGAGAGCGTTGCTATGAAAGTATAGGGGCAGGTTCAAATTAGTTAGATTTAGTGTAAGAGTATTATTACGAACCACTAGACAAAATGCAATGGAAATCATAGTAATTTCCATTCACTGAAAAATGAAAAATAAAAACCATAAACAAATTCTCCTGACACGACGTCATTATATAAAAAATATAAGAATAAATAGTTTTTAACTATATATTATGTAGCGACTGTTGTTCGTCTAGTGCCTACCTATACATAGTTGCTTTGAAATGTTAAGAATGATTTTTTCCCGGATCTTGGTATTATTATTAAGCTATATGTCTGATACATATGGTTGAAACATTCGTCTATTTATGTGTCAACTAAATCCAAACGAGGGTCTTGACGGGTCAGGTTTATATTAGATTACAACGAAAGCTCTTTGACAACTGATCAACAAGACACATATTCAAACGTATAGGTATCGTATTTTTTCGTTTAAATGTCTTAGAACGATTTAAAAGTTTATATGTTATATTATTATATTGTTATAAACAAAACTAAATTGGCTAGGTACCTAAATTTATCAAATTCGTTCGTTAGGTAAAAATATATTAAACGAAATTTATTTACGAATAATATATGATATAGGTATAATATAAAAATGCAATGTCTATACAATTTTAATTATCAAATATAATAGTTGTTTCGATACATTTTTGTATACTATGATTTGCGTGTAATTTTAAACATTAAATTATATGTATCAAATGTAAGTTTTACGTATTAAAAATTAAGATTGTTTAATAATACTATCAGATTTCTCATTGTCTGTCGGAACACATTCGTATCAATCTATCTGCAAGATAAATATTAAACAGTATAAACGGACTGTAAAAGGGAAAATTTTCAAATATAATTTCGATAATTTAACAAAATTCTTCAGTTTTATATGACTTTGTAAAAAATACGTGATTTTATTTTCAAAGGTTTGAACGAAAACCGCAGGGACATAAGAACACGCACCGAAACTGCATTAAACTCGTCGTGTACGTTTTCACAGCATGTACGTACTAGTTTTAATGTAATTTGCAGATCGATCGATTTATCGTTTTCGAGCATGAATAATTTGCACTCTACTTTTTACTGGTTAACTTTTTTTTTTTTTTTTTGAATGTGACGAAGAACTCGCCGTTTTAATTTCGCCTTGCTGTGTAAAACTGTTATGCTGATCTCGTATACGCATTTTAAAGATTTGCAGGTTACGCTATTACGTTCGATTACGAACACGTACGCATTATAATATTGAATTATAACAAAATCACATGTATTATAATATACAAATTGGTCTACAAGACCATATCACACATTAATTAGCCGACGGGAGATTAAAACTATTTTAAATTCTACAATTTCACGCTCAAGACTCTAGCCCAGATTAAACATTTTTAAGGCCCCCACATGAAATTCAAAAAAAAAATTACAGTCTTATTTTCATTAAATATTAAAAATAATTCATGTAAGTAATTTATTAAATATTTTTTTTTCGCTTTTTTTGAATCAAAATGTTTGTATTACATCTCGTCTAAATTTATTAACTGTTAACTATAATTTGTTGACGTCATTATCACAAATATTAGGTTTTCTCGAACATGACTTTACTTATTATATATTTAAGAGTGCGAGTGGAAAACCTACTAGTACTTTAAAGGAGTATTACAATTCCCGGAAATTTGTTTTTGTTTTTATTTTTCGCAATCGATATAATTTTATTTGCAGTAATTGAATTCCAGAAAAAATACGCATCCCATACCGGGCCGAAGGTGGTACAATATATATAAGAATTACCTTTTCGCACAAACAGCATAGACAGTCGTGCGCACCACAAACGTGCCAATACACCTAATATAATATTATATGATGTTATGTAGATAGCCGACGTGACAAGTGGAATCTTGGGAATATATTATTATTAAAATATTGATTTTTTTTTCACGAATTTGTAAACAAAATGTTCCCTTCTATATTTATAGATCAATTGATATGTAAAAAATGGGACACTCCTAATCTTATTCGACAAAGTGTTTCTTTTATTATTTATTTAATGTTGCATAATATAATAAATATGTTACTGCGAAGTTCCGAAATAGATGTATGTTGACATTCACCGGCGGTTGTCGACACTAACAAAATTGGTTTGGTGTACAATTATTTTGGTATATTTATCGTCGTATTGACATTAAAATAGATAATAATATACTGTACAGGTATAATTATTTAGATATCTGAGAATATGAGATAAAAAAAAAATCAGATACAGCTGGATACAAAAACTGAGACGTTATGGTTATCAGCTTGGCTAGGATTTGTATGCAATAAAAAATTGTAAAATATACATGTTATTTACCAAAATATGCAAAAATATGCATTTAAATTTTTATAGGATAAAAACAAAAATATAGTTACAAAAAAACTATTTATTTATTGAAATACATCTGTGATTGACTGTTTGTCTTAATATAGTATAATCGAGAAATAAAATAAAATAATTTAAAAGTATAATTTATAACTCACATTCAATAGTGGAAATACGTGTTATATGCTACAACCACATACTTTTTTAAATTTTCGATTATAAATGATCGGCGATTGAATCGTAGTATTGATTTATATTGACTGAAGATCTTATCACATACCTATTGTACCATAAAATTGTATATATAAAAATAAAATTTATGTTAGACAAAAAAACAAAGTTTTATACTTTAATCAACGCAAGACTATAATTAAATAAGAAATGTTAGTCACGAAATATACTATAAAACATGCATTTTCTGTATTCTTACAATTGAAATATGCAATAATATTCATTTTATACAATATATGCAATAAAATGCATTTTATCCAAATTATGCAAAAACGTGCAAAATAAAAACACTACAATTTATCTCATCTTGAGGTGATTCGTGGACATTATTGACAAAATCAATGATCAAAAGTTGCAAAAAAAACATGCTGTTGCTTATAAATCCGAGCCCTGGTTATCAGTTATAAACGTTGCAATTAAAAAAATAAAATATATTTTCCACTAAATAATGCAGTTGTAGAAAAGGTAATTTCAATTTGTAATTCAAAATATCTCTTGTGGTTGTTATTGTCATATTACAATAAGTAATGTTTTTTTTTTTTAATTATTAAAATAATACTATAACAAATGCACTACTAATATCTGATATTTTTTTTTTAAATTTCATAATTTTTAACAAAATCTTTCAACTATATTTTATTAATTTAATTATTAATCAGTTAATGTTTAAATTATTAAAAATTATAAATTTTTCCTACATTTTCGCCATAATGTGCGAATTATTCAGTGTATTTTAAAGTTAACTGATGATAGTCGAAAATATATTGTCTTTGAGCTTTTAGGGTAATATACATATATCAACAACAGCATAATATAATACTATACCACTTATTTGTAAATATATATAGATTATTATAGAAGTTTAAATTTTTAATAATTTGACGTTCTATATAAAATTACAAAACTGTAATCATTTATTTTTAATTGTCTTAAAATATTTTTATGAAAATGTTGATGTTTATGGATGACACATTTTGTTAACTTAAAATTGTTATTTAAATTAATATTTAAAGTTTACCGTTTAGATAAGAGCTGCGGCATAGCCTTCTAAGGATACTTCGCTTGTCTTAACTTTAATGCTTTTAAATGAAATAAAAACTGTTGTAGTTTGACTCGGTAAAAACCTGAAAATTCAACATAATTGAAATAGTTATTATTTTATTTTGCTCTTAAAAATATAGTTTTGATTAAAATATTTTTTTTTTTTTGTAACGTTAACCGTATTATGATATAATAGATAGGTTGTAGCCTTGTAATTTCATCCAGCGTTTTATCGTTAACGATTTATCATATTCTGCTCAAAAACTTGAAACCATATAATACTATTACTATAATGCTGTTATGGCTTTGTATTCAAAACACATTTATTATTTGTGTAAGACTCTTGTCTTTTTTCCATTAATTTTGAAAATTTTAATACTTTTTAAATGGTTTTTATTTTTTACTTTAATAATAACATCAGTAAAAATACGTTATTGATGATTTTCAGTCTGGAAGAAGTTTGAAAAACGATTACTATAATATTATGTTAAATATTCAACTGTCGCAATCAGACAGTTTCCAAGCGACACCGAATGTGTCCAGCTCAAGAGGTATAATATTGATCGGAGTTTGATATTATTTCATCGTTTTACAAAAAAATTAAAAAAAAAACGAGTCGCCTAAAATTACTTTTCGATCCCAAACCATGCGACGCACAGCGTTTCGCCGATAACGCGAACGACACGTCTTGACGTTTTTTACACTTTTTTTTCCAAACGTGTATAGACAAACGCGCACACACAAGTATTATACGCCATCACAACCCTTGGAGCCGATATCGTTCTGCGGTCGAAACACAGCGACCCGTTATAATTGTCGTCGGCGCAGTGATTGATGGACGGCGTATGCGTCGAAAATATGATCCTCCGTCGTGGTGACGTTATTTATCACGATGGTTTTTTTTTTATTTTTTTTTTTGAAAAGTTTTCGTTTACACAGTACAGCCTCAAGAATTATTATTATCGGAGTTATTTTCTACTAGCGTTTCACGAATTCAGCGGTTCTCTCGTTCATCACGCCTCGGTCGTACTCCGCGATCCCGCGTATTGAAAACATAATACCTATTTATTTGTACGCGATACCGATGAACGGCCCGAGGCAGGTGGTCGTATCTTAAAAATGATAAATCCTACGATATTATATGTCCGTCGTCCGATCGCCTACACGAAATGATAACCGAAAGAGAGCGTGGACGAAGCCACGGAATCTGTCGGCGTGGTGGTCTTCGACTGCAATACCATAATACACATAATATACGGCCAAATACGGCCACTATAATAGTGTAGATATATTTTTATATATTTTTGTGCGAGTCGCATCACTGGAATAGTCGGTATATCATCGTTTGAAGAGTTATGGCAATAATATACGCGTATATTTGACGAGAGTATCGTTATTTTGAAAACGTGTGAAATTTGGAAAGTCATGAATAATAAATTTCATTAATATTGTCATCGTGGCCATCAATAACATTACTCGTTATGAAATAATATATTGTCTGCCGGAAAACGGACGTAAAACTACGTCATTATGCGATTCGCAGCAAACGCCAAAAAACAAACATAAATATAATAATACTGTTAATTGCGCATTGCCCGTAACCGATGATCGGAGCGAAATATTTGGTTGTGTAGCCTATTTGAACCAAACTAAATACAAAATTAACAAATCAACAAGGTAATGTGCACCATTTTTTTTTACATTTTGTGTCAAAGTAATTGATATCGATTATTATTTCGATAATATGTACATGTGTTTCGATAGTAAAGTATACGGTAATGAGTTATGAGAAGCTTATCACACAAAACATTTTAATTTAGATTATGAGCATGCACTTATTTCACAAACCCATTCAGACCGTTCTATGATATGTCAATAATTAAAGCTGTCTAATAACAATGTGATAAAGGCGTTATTTTTGCAAACTTAATCATTATAAATGCAGTTAACTCGATTACGGAAGTGAAACTTTAACGATTACCAGGACCATATAAGACGATGACCAATGATTAGAAAAGCCAAGAGATTATTACCGTTATTCGAGTCCGTCGAGTGTCGTCGTTAACGAAGGTACCTACGAAATCATCGAATACATATTATAATATGCTATTTATTTTGATGCAAAACATTGATTCTCAAGTATACTTATATGCCGTGCGATTATATGTCAGTACTATTGTATTGCACCGATTAAACAGCGTCATCGCTGATAGGTATAACATTATTATTGTTGTACGACACACCATGACGTGACCTCGCGACGACGACACACTCGCTCACGGGTCCCGATGATTGTGATTATTCATTAAATAATTTCATTAGACTTCGTATAATAATATATACGATTACGTCCTAATTTACGCGCGGAAAAACTTAACGACCGGAATTTTGTATGTTTTGTTTAACGGCTGAACGTAAAACGTTTTACGAGCTAATAACTACTGCAGACGGTATACAATGCAATAACAATAATAATAATAATAATAATATTATAATATTTGTAAGCGCGAGCGTATATATATTGTGAAAACGTCATTCCGTTTTGGTCGAGTTCAGCGTATTATTTAGATTTCGAAACAAACGGGCGCGTATGCTGCGATGCGCATAACGCTCGATAAACCTCAACGGTATAATAATAATATAGTGTATTACGCACGCTATCAATATTCCTCTGGAGATCAAAGATAAATATCGCACAACTCGCTTGTTGTTCAACTATTACAATGTTATATTGTTTAGGATTTAAAGTTTCGAATGTATATTATATGGTGTAGGTATTATCTCCAAATTGAAACATTTTCAACTAGATAATATAATGTTATTTGGGGCTCGTAAATCCGAGTAAACTTCACTTTTTCGGTTTTCGGGTTGCAAATAGTTTCGGGTGAAAAAACTATATTCACTGCAGTGAGGGTAGGGGGTTGGAAACTCCGATGAAATTGATATCGGACTCTTTCGGATCAGTTTTGACAACCGAAATAGTATATCGGGAACATGTGATAAAATATTAGAGTCGAAACTCGTATAAGGATTATTATCATCCCCCCGAGAAAATAAGAATTATAAACTTTCTTCCGGTATCGTTTAATGTGGGACAGTAAATACCGAATTACATTCTATATGATATATATATTTTAACTTGACAAAATAATAATATAAATTACCTACGTATACTTTCCGAGAAGAAAATTTTGAATTTTCAAGATTAACATAAATACAATACACACACACACACACACGTATAATATATAAATGCTATACGATTCTAAAAAGCATTACTTTTAGTTTATAGTTTTTATATTTAAACTTTTTTTAAATAAAACCGTTAAACTGGGTCATTTAAAATAACAAAAAATGTTTTTAATGTTTTTAATACTATTATATTATATATATATACCTGGTAGATTATTTACTCATTCATACGTATAATTATTCGAAACACATGAACAATATTATACATATAGTGTACGAGTATGATATATACAAAATAAACTATACAAATGTATTGAATGAAAGGATTATTTATCTTTCGAAATCGATTTAATATTAATTTACTATGTTCTTAACATACACGCAGAGATAATTAAAGTTAAATAATAATTACTGAATATAAAATAAATACGTTTAAATTAATGTGTAAACTAACTTTAACACCTCAATAATAACGTATGAAATACAATTAAAATTAATAAAGTAATAAAAATAATGCAATTAAAATATATATATTATGTACATTATATAAATTACCGTATTAGTAAAAACAAAAACAATTATTATTATTTAATTTCATATTATTTTGGTAGTGACATTAATAACAATATAGCTAGTTGATGTATGGGATTCATAAAACTTCTAATAATTAACTTCAATTAATAATAATTACATTGGATATAAATTATAAATCCAATATCCGTAATTTATTTATCAATTATTGCGCCCTACCAAAATAATAGTGTTTATGAATATTTCGTAAAAAATATTACATTTCCTGAGTGATAATTCTGAACTAAACTGTGCCTATTTTTATATTATATATTGCTTAAGATACACGGCCGTATTAGAAGTTGAAAAACGCTCCTAAATAGACAAAATCAAATAATTTTACGATTCAGCGTAATTATATTATATTTATATTATATTATATTATTATAATTTAAAATAAATAATATTTTGAATATAATGACATATTATCCAATTTTAAAAATTATTACAGCTATTTAAAAAAAAAAAAAAATGAAAAAAATAATAATAATACATTTGTTGTAACTTATAACATTAAAATACCTAGTAATATAAATACTACACATTGTACTAAAAAAAATAATAAATTAATGATAAAAGAATCTCATTTTGCTATCTGAGATAGTATATATTTTATTATATAAAAACAGGTTTATTATTATTTTTTTTAACTATTTTTAATTATTATTTTTTAATTTTTTAACAAGCAATCAATTTTTAAAAATCATATGAGGTGTTATCAGCATGTTTTTTCTCATGTGAAATTCTTTGAAATTTTATTTTTAATATATTTACATGTTTATTTGTAATATTGTTTGAGTTTTCATAATATAATATTATATTTATGTAAATGCATAGTGTATTATTTGGGTAGGTACATTTTATACGGAATTTTCGCTTCAAAATATTAACTGTTTAATTTTATTTAGATTAATTATTTTTAAATAGCACGACATCAATATATTATTAAGTTCATTAGTTTAAATTTTACTATTTATATGTATTATAGGTATGCATATTTTTTTCGAATAATTTAATTCTGCTCACGATATTATTTTTTGATGCTTTCAGATTAAATCTTGGCGTGTATAATAATTGATAAGCAATCTAAGTAATTTTATCCGAAAATTTAGCCAAGATCAAAAATAAAGGTAATTTTAAACCGTGTTTACATTTGTCCGTTCTATTGCATTGTTAGAGTTAAGCTGAAACTCAAGACGGTAATATCGCACTATACAGTGATATTGAGTAATAGAAATCCATAAACAGTGCAGAAGGATTTCAACCACAAAATAAGCACCGAGAGACTGAAAATGTCTATACAATATGGTGATTCAACGAGCATGCTTACTTCAAGTTTTCCTTTGTTAATGAATTCATTCAAATTTTGATTGTTAAGAATTTATAAATACACTTAACGAGAAAATCAACTTATAGCTACATCAACATTTACAAAAAATAGTTACCCAATAAAAAATTCACGTGGGAGGGGGATGAGGGGAGTGTTCTCATTTAAAAAAACGGAATTTTACCAAAAAGGACACTCCTCGGCGAGTAGTTACACATAAATGTCAAGAATTTTAAGATACGGTATTTGGAGTTATTTGAGAATTCAAAAAAATCATAATTTTAATAAATTCGTTATAATATCATAAGAAGACTGAGGCGAGCACTGTGCATGTTTTCCCGTGTATACAGTACGTGACGCCGGTCGCGCACCATACCGATCGACGTATTACAATAATATTATTTACGTTTAAACCCGTAATATCGTACGTGACCGCGCAAAATATTATATATCTGTCACAATAATGTACGCCGTCCCGCGTGATAATGCGTAACGTTGGGGAGGTGGGGGAGGAGGACAAATGCTGCAGATCGTCGGCGGCACAGTATATACTGTATATACTGTATATACTGTGCCGCCGACGACGACGTGCGGACCGAATATCGTCGAAAAATCGAACGGTCCGTTCGAGCTGTTTTCGGGGCGTCGATGGGGACACGGTTTAGTGTAAATCGTGTTTGGATCACGTCTTCGAGAACCGTGTGAGCGACAAAGACAACACCGTTCTAATGATAATGACATCCGGTTGTCGTATTGCAATGACGTCCTACACTTACGCAAATACGCGCGATGATAATACACAACAATATGGTTATCGCGTACGTGCGCGAACTGCGCTACAGCTGATAACGGCAAATCAAACTCCGCGTACAGTAATTTTCGGACGGCGATCGAAAAATTCGTTTCCCTCCCCCGGCGCGCGCGACGGCCATCTGTTCGCCCGCTTCCTCGCCGCTTAATTATTCGTTAATCTGTACGACGCATACGAACGACGCGCGCCGCCAAGTCCGAATTATTGTTTCCGGCGGTCGAGCTCAGGTGCGCGTGCGTTCGTCCGTGTACTCGGATATCGCAGTAACCACGCGGTATATCATACAATAGCTGCGTTCTGCACAGTGCACGGCCGCGTTATTATACGGTCGTATGTGTAATATTATTACGCATATATATATATATCACACATCGCGTGTACAGAGGCATAGGCGTGCGTGGGTGGCTGACAAGTCTATCCATAATACCGTGATGGCGGTGGTAGTGGTGAGGGGGGGGGGGTGTTCTTGCCACCGCAAATTCGATCTGCCGCTGTGGAAAATTTCCGCACGCACCGCATATAACACTATACTACGCGACTATATAATATACGTCTACGAGAGTATAGTGGCGGCGGAGCTAGCCAATTGTCGCCATAGCGACCAAACTCGGAAAACTATTACGCTGTTGTTTCGCCGACGCCGCCGACGTATCGTCCACCGCGCGGTTAAACAACGGTGCGTTTTAGGTGTGTAAATAATATCTTGCGTATTATACGTACATGTACGTGATGATGATATAATAACATATCGATAGGCGAGCAGTGCTTGAATTGTTCTGGGGGGGGGGAGTGCATTGGGAGACGGAACTCTACTTCTACATTTTCTTTCCGCTAGAATGAAGGGAACTAAGGCCGAATTCGTTTTTCATTAAATATGGATTTAAATTGTTGTTAATAAATTATTATTAGAAAAATTTAGTTAATTTTATACATAATTTTTGATTTTAGTTTAGACTAGTTAGTCCATTCTCTAAGAAGTCTAATACGGCTTCTACCGTGTTTAGAGTCACTCCGGTCGCGGCGGACCACTACGTCTGTCCAACAATCCCTCTTAGCTGTCTCTCTCTCTCTCAAAATATAAGTTGTAATTATATAATACAATTATTTTCAAATGACATTTTATAGACAAATATTTTGTTGATCATAAATCCACGATCACTAACATTAATTATATTTTCATATAATATAATACATCATTAACTATAAAGATGTGATGTTTAAAAAGTCTATCGTTGTGTATAAGGAAGAGAAATGCCGGTAAAATGTGTAATAGTTTTGCACTTGCAGAAGCTCAGTTCATAAATCGTTGGGTTAAGCTCTACTACATATTTTTTCTCAGTTCGTAAACTATATGAAAGTACAGAAATAAGGACTTTCTTTCGAGTTTCGAGTAAGTGTGACACTGGCCAAGAGGTATAAGCGAAGGAAACGATCGGATGTTTGTAACGTGGACGGTCAAACGAGAAGACAGAGAGAAAGAAATAGTGAAGATAGAAAAGGACACAGTGAAATGGAGAGAAAATAGACAGTGAAACAGATTGCTATAATATAATAGGTAGGTATAAATCATGGGATATGATTTAGTGTTAGTGTAGTACGTGGCGTATGTAACATAATAGATAATAATGTAGTTTATGTTCGTGTGTGCATTGGCTAAACGCTGTTCAATAGCATACAATAAATTAATATCATTATAACGCTATCCAGTGTTAAGTGTTCACATTAGTCGTAAGCGTGTGATTTTATATTAACTACGGTAATTATTTTGATAAAAGATAATAATAGAAGAATAATTTTAATAAAAATCATTATTTCCTAGGACAATTCATTTTTGTATTATTTAAAAAAAATACAAAAAGTTACATAGAAATTACTTTTCAAGTGTTTTATTGCAAAGTATACAATATAACGCCTAGCTTTTGTCTCGTGTGATGGAACTTATTAGATTAAATTATTTTTTATTAAGCAGCCATCGAATAGTAATTATCTAATATGCATATCATAACATTACGCAATAGCAAAATAATGTTTGTAAAAGTTTGGTATGCAAACATCGATTATTGAACCAACAATGTATTATTTATACACAATTACCTATTATGGTTTAAAATGGTGGTGCGGAGAATTAACATTTTTGTGGCTTTTCCCATGATAATGCCACGCAGCTTGTACCTCTTAGATAATATGTGTATCGTATAATATAATATCTCAACTAAAAGTTTTTCTTTTTAAAAAAAGACAACAACAATTGCCTTACGTTGTGTAAAGATGCACGTTTTATTAGGGTAAACATTTTGGAAATACTACTACAACAGGTTTACTTCAGGTGCAACCAAAATGGTTCATAACTGATGAATAATTACGTATATTCAAAAAATCATATTGATTGGCTCATCTGTATTCTATATTGTCATACAAAATAATAGGCATTTCATAAACAACTATTTATGATTACCCGCAGTTTCTATCAAATCGTTTCATCTATTTTTAGCAAAAGCATATAAAGCCTACACGTTTAAAGTAAAAATAAAATAAAACTTCCAATTTAAAAACACCCACGTGTTGCACGAAACCGTACATGCCAACTCAAAACTTAAATAAAATAATAATATAATGATAACATTATTTGTTCCGTAGTTCCGCTTAGTATCTAAAATGTGCGTTATACTATTTGGCAATCATTCTGAAATAAATATATATGTATATATAAGAATTGTTTATAGTTAAGGCTATTAAGGGAGTTAGTTATACAATCCCCATTCAGGCCACATGAGTTGAGTCGTTGGTAATAGTCTGTTTAGAAACTTATTTCTGAAAACAAAAAAAATAATCTTCAATTATTCAATCAGATTCTCCCTATATCCGGGAACAATCGGTCGCTCTGATTGAAAATAATACATCCCCGAGAGTACAATACTCCTCTTCCTTGTACGAGAACAAATCGTCGTTTCACGTTCTTCATCGGTCCCGCCGTCGATAAAAGGGTCCGTTAAGCGTTTACATTTTTAACTTAAAAATAACGATCTACGGTTTCTGGACCATTACAAATAAACTCGAAAAGTTTCATTTTTTTTTCATACTTAATCAATTTCTCTCTCACTATCTTTGTTTATCTCCTCGTTCCTTAAATTCAATACCAGTCGGTTATATTTATATTGCAAGAAACGGTTTTTAAACCATCGCGTGTATTACTTTATTTCGCAGTCATTTACGAGATGATCCATTTAGCATAAGACACTTATTATAAGCGTCTTACGTTAAATGGATTATCCGGTAAATTTATTTGTTCAATTAAATATTAAGAATGATTAAACTCTGTTTTCATTTGAATAGGTTTGGTCACTTCTAACCATAACCATAATCCTGTAACTAGGTACAAACAAAAACAATAGCTAGTGTAACTCTCGTCTGCGTGATACAACGTCGTTCAATATTATGTACTTTTATTTTGCAAATATTTTATTGAACGTCTGTATGTTTCTTTTATTCAATTATGCGTGTTAATATTGTTAATACTTCGCTGTATTTTATTACGCGTACTGTGTTAAAAGTTTCAAAATTGTAAATGTTCACAATTTAGCACACAAAATATTATTAGCATTTGAAAAGATATTTATAGTTTGTACAATGCTATCAGTTATAATACATAAATCAGTTAATTATTCACGAAAATGTTGTTTAATTACTTTAGTCATTCAAGAATTGAAATATTTTATTTATTTATCATTTTTTTTTTTTTAATTTAACTAAGCAAGGGTCAATGAGTACCATACAATCTAACAGCTTTTACGTTGGTACATTTATAATATCGTTAAATTATGATATTTAAGATTGATTTCGAGTTATATTTTACATTCTGAAGTGGTTTTATTGATTTTAGTTAGTTATTTTATTATTTACCATTCAAAATATACCAGTGACGGGAGAACTACAAGATAACTTACTATTTAACATATCCAACTTAAAATTGTCAGTAATATCCAATAGGATTTACGTACTAGTATTCTTTTGATTTGTGATATGTTTGGGACAACATAAAAATACCTATACCATAATCGACGTATCGAAATAACACTACAAATAGTGACTTTAAACATTAGCGTTTCAGAAAATGTATTTAATATTTATTTTATTTTAGAGTTTCCTACAGTGTATAATGATCGATCTATGGATACTTAAACCCGAGTTATAATGGAACGCATATTATATTAAAACATAAATTATTACGTTCAGACTTCCAGGGATATTATTAAAACCAACTTCTTGACTTTAAAATAAGCAAGGATTTTTCCTTGAGATACATTATGCAATGTGCTTATTATATAAATCATGAATACAAAATAAATTATGATTTAAAATAAATGTGTATAATACTGTAAAGGTATTACAGTATACATGTTCTAGATCTAGAGAAATGGACTGTACACTGGGAACTATAGAAACGGTTAGATAAAAATAAAAATACAATTTCACACCCGAGCAGTATTGGTTTCTAATTTGTTGAATGTAACGATAATTTAGTTCTGCAGCGCTTTAATGAATATTGTCGAATTAACCACGTGAAATATGTGCCTATTTTAAATTTAACTTTTGTTTTCACGAAGAAACACAATTTTGTTAATTATTATTTATTGAGCAGTGTGCAATGTTTTAAAAAAACAAAACTTATGCACATATTTACAATAATCAATAAGTATGATTACATAATACATAATGATTGTTGGTGAGTAAGTACGTCATAATAATATGTGTGTAGAATAAATCAAATAAGTGTGATATTATTAGTTAATTATTATAACACGTACAACAATTCAATATATATATAAAATAATAAATTTACGAAAAAAAGAACAAACATACAAACAAGCTTTTTAACGAGTACGCGCAGTGTACATTTAATGCGTAGAATTTCACCTTACTACGCGTTTATGATATATGATGCCGACGTATACATCATACAGTCCTATATATATATATATATATATATAATACTAAAGTCTAATAAAGGTTTTGTCAGTCATTGAAGGGCGATAGATTCGTGTGTCGCGATAAACGTGAATTGATCGAATACAGTTTGGAGTGTGTCGTGTGTTATAATAATAATAATATGATACTATACGACAATAACAATAATATGTCATCATGCGCCGTACGGTATCTACATTAAAATGCGATAACGATAGCGTTGTGGCAGACGAATTTCGAAAACGATTTAATGATATCACTTTATTGTCGTGTTCGCGGAGTTCTCGCGACATTAAAACAACCGATGTTGTGTGCGGAATGTATAGGTGTATAACATTACGATCTAACTATTTCTTGAGCCAACCGACACAAGCCTGACGAGTTGTGGGGCTTTTATTATTATTATTATTATTACGATTCTCCTTGGAAATCGAAATAACAGCTGAAATCCCGAAAGCGGTATACAATCCTAATTTTCTGACACGTCAGTCTCCGGGACGTTTTTTTTTGCGCGAGAACGCCGGCATTGCGTGTAATATCTATTATTTGGGAGACCAGAGGCGTATAATTACGACAGGAAACATATTATGTAGATGTCGTGAAATACTCGTATCACTTGTATTTTTTCACACACCTCCCAAGACATTATTATATATATATTTTTTTTTAGGATGCACGTAATTTTACATCGGTAGTAAAACTTGAAACCATCTACCCATAACAGCGAACATTTTGTTATAATATTATATTAAAATCGTCAAGAGAATATTTTATAAACGAAAATACAAGATAAATCTAAATATAATATTAAAATGAGAGTGTATTGTTGACAATTGATTTTTGTAAATTATAATAATATACTTTATTTAAAAATAATTAAATCGTGTGTTTTTTGTGGTTATTTTTATATTTTTATAACAAATTTACCAAAACGTTTTAATCATTTTTAATGATTTAAAATATTTTATTTCTAATAAACATGATTGATTTTCGATTGAGCACAATCATCTATTGACAATAGATCAAATTTAAGCTTATGCTTATTCGTTCAATTTTAATTTTTTTTTAACTGTTTGTACTTTTTTCACGTGTTATTTAAAAAAAAATGTATTATAAACATAAAATAATTATATAATGCATTCAACACTTTTGTTATTTCAGGAAAATAATCATTAAATTCGAAAAAGTATGTTTTATTGAATACATTTGTAAGAATTGTTTTAACCTATTTCATAAAATATATACTGTATTTATGTTTCTACGATAAACTCAATCATTTAATTATATTGCTCTAAAATTTAGTCTTCTTTTAATAATTATACTAGAATAAGTTAAAAATCGCATATTATATAGTAAGTTAATGAGTGAAAACTCATACCTTGTCGATAACTAATTTTTTTTTTTTTAACAGCATAGTATTATGTATTTAATATTGTATATTCTTGTTAAATTACGAGTGTTATCTTGTTAAAAATATTGTGTGTAGGGGTTTTCTCTGTATAATTATTATGTATAAATAAATTTTATTACAACCTTATAAATTAAAAAAATTGCGAAATTCTTTATAAGAACAGTGAACAGTGTAAATCTATCCATTTTTTAAAATTCTTATCTTTATAAAATATGTTTAATATGTATGCATATTGTTTCATATTCGATTGTACGTCGTCAAAGTTGTGTAGTGGGTAGTCAATGATAGTTCAAATGTATATAGAACATTCCAATAGCGTACCTATCATGATGATGGATAAGAGTGAATGTGATGATTAGCAATCATGTTGAAAGACCCGATACTAACTTAACATGAAAGTTTATATCAGCATCCTTGGTATTATTGAGTAGGTACAGTTTGTTTCGTGACAGGCCATGGTGGTTAAACCGATAGCTGAAACTTAATAATACTATTAGAAATAATATATAAGATAGGAATCGATACTGTCTTAAGTTTTAGATGTAGTCGGAATGTCGGGTATAGGTCTTAGAAATTCGCTTAACTAAGAATGTTTCGAATACTTGGTGATCGTTCGGTATTTGGTCAAGTTTTTAGCATTGTTGTAGTACCAATAAATAATACTAAAATATATTAACTATGAATATTGTTGAATTATTAAATATTCAGATGTATATTTTAGGTCAATGAAACAAACGAGGCAGCAAAAAATATATTTAAAGAAAACTTTATAAGCTTTGATATTTAGTACTTGATAATTTTAATGACCAGTTTTTTTTTTCAACAATAATTATAGTTAAACGTTAGGATTTTTTTTTTTTTTATAATTTTTACAGAATAAATATAATATTTAATGTATATAAATTAAACTACAATGATGGCATAAAAATAACACCTATTATCAACTACTAAATTTGTTTTCAATAAATTATCCAAAGTTTCATTCAGTCGTTGTATACATAATAAATAATATAATAAGTAATATGTTACTCTGTTTTCATCTTATATGTATAAATATTTACTCACTTACATCTTACTTTGATGTCTAAACTAAATAATGTATATATTTTAGTATTATACTATAATATAATATTATATAGTACAATATTATGTAAATCATGACAATAATGTAGTTATATAGTCTACCCAAGACGCCATGTTATAATATTTAAGTTACATCTAAAATTCTACAATGTGAACCGAACCAAATAACGTTAAATATCAAGTATTTCAACATTATTATAAACAGATGAAAATAAAAAAAAAATTCATTAAATATATTCTTAATGAAATTTGAAGATTTAATATTTACTTCATAAAATAATATAAAATATAATAATATGACATAATATTAATATTTCTTACGTAAAAATAACATAATATAAAATAATTTCAATTAATTTGCATAATTTATGGTATATACTTGCTTCTTTAAATTAGATTTCTTTAATAATCATTATTAAGTATTTTTACTAAAATGAATTAACGATAACTAAAAGTCGAGTGAAATATTCATTTTTAAACTGATATTATGTTTTTATGCAACTAACGTGGAGTTAATCAATCGCTTACAGCCTTATCGCTGAATTCCTTAACCCACGATCTAGTCTGTAACCTAACTTCCGACTGGCCACGCCCGCGCAGCAACTCAAAACCATTTCGCTCAAGTAGCTCGAACCCCTCGCCGTTTTATCCACCGACGTTTTATTTTTCTGTTGTCTTGGAGGATTTAACGATCGAGCTAATCATTTACGTTGAAACACATAAGCCCGGCTGCCGGTATCGTTGTCGTCCTATTGTCGGAATTAAGTTCAATCTAAATTCCTCCTGAGTCTTTGTAACCCTCTTATATGTTCAACTTATTACGAACGTCCGTCGCTCTCGGGACATTATCCATTTACGCCATTATAAATTCTACTACTATTTATTTTTACTCCCACGCGTTGTTCGAATGTAAGTTCGTGATACTATACGACGGTCTTTGACTTTGTTTTGACGTCAAATGTTTGCATAATACAAGAATATTATGTTTATTGTTACATAATGTCTCTATAAATGAATGCATTAGATGATTTTTTTATTTAATTTTTTAGTATACAAATTAATTTTTGAATATATACTCATTAAAATCTATTAATTATAACAAATTCTAACCTTAATATTATACTTAATAGTTTTGTTGAAAACGTCGTTCATTGATGTATTTAGATGAGTGCGTTTATTTTAATTATTAATGCAAATGGTAAAAAATATACATTATTCAATCTATCAAATATAATATTAAATTCGAGAAAAAAATGGCAAATAAGTGAAGTTCGAATAATCAGCCGACATTCACAGTATATTTCGATTAATTCCATTTGAAATGTATACATAATTCAGTAGGTATATAGTGTAAAATTACACAAATATTTAATATTTGTAAATTATTAATGAAGATATCTTATTCCAATAAAATTATGAAAGATTGATGATATATATATTCGTTTTTTCATGCCATGGCGTAGTCACGAATTAGAGTATGTCGAGGAGTTATACACCGAATTAATTTAATAGCATTGGAGAAGTGACGATGTCATTAAAAGTTAAAAAAAAAAAAAAGTTTTTTAGCGTAGAAAGTAGATTTTTTTTACAAATAAAGTGCGACCCGTTATTATGGAAATATTTTAAACACCACAATAATTGCTGAGCATCGCCCGAGGGTCGTGGTTTTTAAGTAGACACTCGAACACATTATAATTTATCGCGTGCAGATCGACGACGGGCGCGAGGTTTCCGTTTGTCGGACGGCGTGACTTCGAAACGGACTACCCGCTTGTGTGCCGTATAGATGGCCGTCGATATGGTCGGAATCGGCGAGTGCATTATTACGAAGCGTACGTGCGTCCGTTATTGTTTTTGACACGTTCTCCGCGGACCGCACTCCGTTTCGCCGGTGGATATTATATCGGAAAGGAAACCGGAGCACAGGCAGTGGCTTATTAAGTTATCCACCGGCGGAGACCGTGTACCTAGCACGTGCAATCTGTCGCCGACATTATTTTATTACTGTATGACTGTGTGGAGGCGGTACTCCTCTGCGAATGGACGGTGACGGGGGTAGTGGAGGGGGCGACAGGGAAGCAGAAAAATAGGACGGAAACCGGTGAAGGGCGGAAGGGGGGAAATGTGAGAGACATCTGGACAGTAGCCAATGCTAACCAACCGGGTTATTACCTATAGCACACTGCTATTACTGTATAACTACTATATAATAATACGGCTGTTAGTATAATACAAATCTCTGTCGTCATTACTATAGAACGTTGTTGTGTTGAGCAGTGGCGTATAGTAACTATAGAGCAGGTTAAACTCGTTACGTAATTTGATTTTCATTAGAATTATTTTTCCTAGTAACGATAATGTAATGGAAATCGTTATCATTTTGAATATCAAGAATTAAAGTATATTTATAAATAAATATCGATTAGATAACAAAAAAAATATTATGGTATGCTAGTCTCCTCGTGGTAGCTGGTAACACTTATCCCTTTGATTTTATATAACTTATTGTCTATTATCTTTATTATATACCTTATCGCACTTTATAGTTTTCTTATTATATTCATTTAAATACTATCAGTTTTATGTACAATTTTTGTTATAATGTTTTTTTTTTCTTGTTTACTTGTTTGTTAATATCTCATGTGCACATATTCGAAATTGTAATAGGACTTACGCCCGTATATTTGAATAAATAAATATAATGTATAACAATGGTCACAATCGTCACTGTTCTCTTTTCAATATTTTGGGAAATATATTTACTCGCAGTTTATACTTTATTTCCCTCTTCTCAAAATACGATTACCCTCTACATTTTGGTATTTTTTCAAAACTATACCTACACAGTATTTCCACTTATTTTAATCGTCATTTGACGTTTAATGAGAAATTAGAGAAATCCATATGCGTAATGTATTATTTTGTCTTCTGACACGAAAGGGAAGAAGTTAATTTTTTTTTATTTGTAAAGTGAAGTAATTTCATTGCAATTTTGAATTGTACTTAAGTGATGGCTAGAGTTGTTTAATAACTTTTTAAAAGTTATAGACGTCAAATTTTAGCACTAGCTGTCATATCTGTTACGGTATGATTTTTGTGTCAATGTGTCATACTGAAATGTACGATAACTCGTATACAGTTCGATGTCGTATTAATTAATAGGTAACCCACACGGGTTGCTGCGATCAAAGACAAACTTTGGGCGATATCGATTTTAATTTCGACGGTAGTAAAGACCAACAAACGATGTTGAACTGGTTACAATACCGTTGCTATATGTAGACGGCCGCAAGTGACTGAAACTGAGTGAAACTTCCGTCAACCATCTGTTTCAACACATTTTTGTGTTTTACTAATTTTTATATGCTCCAAAATCATTGACTAAGTTTTATGAATTAAAATAGGGAATATTGAAATATGACCTTCTTCCAACCACAGTAATATTCTGCGTTATTAATTTCGTTTGTAGTCAAGTTGGACCTCATTTTCTAGTCTTTCATTTTTGTTTTAAATTTAAAAATAAATTAGCACTATTATAAAAATTTTAAGCGGTTTGAAAAACAAGAAAAATTATTTTTCATAATTAAAAAGAACCTTAAACTGTAATTTAAATTAAATAATTGGTTTTATTTCCTTTCTTTTTTAAATATGTGTATTATTATAAAGTGTATACCATCCTTTTTTTCCATATGCTTACACTAGATTAATTTTGAAAGATGTTATCGTTTGAAATGCATTTGGAGATAATCCTACAACATTTTAATTTTATGTTCACCTATAAATTTTGTATTTTTCGTTGAAATAGATTTATCTTAACATTAATCTTATATTTTGCACGCCCGTTGCACTTGTGCTATGATATGTCTTTAACCAATATTAATACCTTTTACTAATATTAGCTAACGTTTCACTATACGATACCTATATATAATAATAATAATAATATAATAGTGTTGCATTTATTACGAACTAAAACGACCCTATTGCATTGTATTGCATTCAGTGCGAGAAACGTCTAAACAAACAAAAATAAAAATAATCATTACATGCGTTTATCGATGGATTTTCTGTTCTTATTTTATAACTATTTTTTTTTTCATAAGGGTTATTATTGCATTTTATTCTCCGGATATTTTTCTCTTCATATGATATTTTATATAATTCTAAAGTTCTATATTATATTTGAAAAGATATACACAATTAAATGATAAAGCTTAGAATACAATTTCAGAATTAAACAATAATATTATCTTTGGTATAATTCTAATTTTCTGCGTAATAAGTATTAACTGGATCAGATTTTAGCCCTGAGGCTTTTACTTTTTATGTGTCCTGCACTCTTCTTACCACCGTTATCATTATGTATAATTACAATTCTATTATCGTAAAATGTTTATAGAAGTTATAACAATATTTTTTATAGCAAATGAAAAGCTAAATATTTTTTAGACCATTATTGTTTCGTGATTTTTTTTCCTTTTTGGAAATAATAATAAAAAGTGATACTTTGTTTGTTTGTTGGTCGTTTTGTTTATTTACGAAAGAATTATTGTATTATCTCGTTACTGTTATTTTATTACACGGGTCGTCCAATAGAGGGATATCCGCTATATTAAACTCGACTATTTGACGGAAGAAAAATCTGAAATTATAAAATGGCGTCAAAAGAGTATATTATATAGTGTCATTTTAGTTTTTATTATTATTAAAATAATCACTACATTAGGCACATTCGTGTATCCTAATGAAAATATAATAATGACTTGTGCTCAGAGTTCAAGAAAATTTATTATTTTTTTTCATGTCACAATAATAATATTCTTATTGGAACAAATTAAATTTGCATTTATATATTATTACAGTAAAACGTTATTCTCTCCACGATTGTCGCTGACAATGTTTTTATCTGTTATGGATAAATTTAAAGGTTCTTATTTTTGAGCTGCTGTCTGTGCGCTGTGTACAATTTAATCAAGAACGGCCATAACGTTTAACGACGACTGAATACTTTTATACTTTATGCAAGTCAGCTATGACTGGTAATTTGAATGGGACAGCCTTTCTAAAACCATTGCCTCTGCTACACGACAGAATCCATTACAGAGACAAACAATATTTTATGTGGATCTGGGTATAATACAAGTCCAGATCATTATTTAATAAACACTCTGAGAAATAGAGCTGGTCGGTTGTCTTGCACAAATTATGGCCAGCTGGAGATGATATAATATGACAGTTTTCTACTTAATACGATGATAACCCGTTATTTATTAATAAGGAAAACAATTTGTTTATCCTTGAAAGGTTCATTTGCTGATGTAAATAAATTTCAAAAATTTAATTGCACATATTACACACGTCATAGTCTACTTCTTTAAAAGTAGGTACCTATTTAAATTTATTAATTTAGTTGTTTATTTGTGTATAATTTATAAATATATATGAAATTAATTTATTATTAATATTTATTTATGATCCATTTTATCTTAACTATATCTATATAATAATTTATTAATAACCATAAAATTGAATTGATATTTTTTTAATTACTTACATAATGTATTATTACTAAAGATAATTACAATAAAAATTGTTCAGATAAATTAAAAATAATTATTTAAGCCATTTGTTTGTATTTTATTAATTCAAATATTTACATGACATAATTTTCATATTATTTATGAGGTGAAACAATGGTAGATCATATATTTGTTTGCGTTTAGTTTCTCTAATTATTGTAGTACAATTAAAAATAATTGTGCTCTGAATAAATGATTATACAAATATGATAATATTATATATGTAAGAAATGAGAGTACCTACATAAGTATGTTCACAATAGTACTTAAATTGTCCACTTAAAATGCCATTTAAAGAATATAATAAAACATTAATTTTGATTAACATTTTAAATTCTGCAAATGCATGTATGTTTACATGAAATACATAATTATTTTTGCCTTATTTGTTTGTGTTGTACATACATTATACATATTGACATGTATTAATATATTATTATACGTTGGAAAAAATAAATACTTATTTATATTTAAAAAAAAACATAATACTTAATTAAAATATTATTTCAAATGCATTTTTTTATTATTTAAAGAACTCATACAAGTGTGAACTATGTAATAATTATTTCGATGACAAATCAGCTCTTAGGAGTTATACTCAAATTAAATCACTTTTAAAGTTAATATGTAACTTTAATTTTCACTAAAATGATTATCTATTGTTTGAAATACATTTTTTATATGTATCCTAATATTCCTATTATGAGTATAATAATGTCGAAAGTATTTGATTTTGATTTCTTTAAAAATCAATAAATTTCAATTAATCAAATAAAATTGAAATTTTTTTAATACATCGATTTTTCTGAACTAGTTTAACATTCAAATATATCGGTAGTGGATTAATTTTAAATTATTTTAAGTGTTCTATGATGGATATACAATGAACTATTTTATTTTTAAATATAAGTGTATACCAGTAACACGTATTGTTTCACTATACAGTGATGTTTTTCAGACGGGTTAAATAAATCATATATTATAAAGAGAACAGTCCATTTTTGTTCCAGACATTATGACATTTGTATTGTATGGCCAATAATAAGATACAATAAGAGATAGCACATTTGAAAATATATTCTTTTAGTGTAACTATAGTTATCAGAATAAGTAAATAAGAAAGATAAAAATAACTAGCTTTAAATGAGCCAAGTTAACATAAAAACATGTCCATAGAAATAATTTAACTTTTGTTCACTATAATAAGCAAATAAAATATAAAGTAATATGTAAAATTATAAGGTTTAAATTTTACTACTATATTTTATTCATTTAATTTTTAGGAATAAAAACGCAGCACTATAATTTTTAGTAAAAAATACTGTCCTGCGTTCATATACATTTAATGTATACCAATATATTACGTTTTAAAGTTTTAGTAGTTCCTTTAAATATTTAAAATTTTAATAATTGCACTTTAAATTTTACATTGATATTGTTTTTAGATTTTTATTATAAATGTATAGTTATTTTAAAATATATAGACTTCTAATTTCAGTGAAAAACGTGTAATGTAATATTTATTTTTATTTTCGGTCACAATTGATAATATTAACTGTTTTTCAGTGAATTAAAAAAAAAGTCTGTAAACACAATTTAGTAAATACAGATCTATTATTTTATTATTCAAAATATTACATTTATCAAAAGCAATTTTCAGATGTATTTCGTGATAGTATATTAATACAAAGGTAAAATATTTTGGAATTTGACTGTTTAATTTGTTAATAACTAATTGACTGTTAATTTTTAAATTGTATATGATAACTTAATTATAAGCTACGAATAAATTATACTTAAAAATTTATTATTATTATTATGAACGGTAACGTTATGCAATTATAAATCATTCTACATACAGCAGTTCTTAACTAAATTATGCCTACTTTAAATGCCGTGTTAAAAATAATTTATTTTAAATAGTGTTTTTACTCAAATAATACTCAACATAATTATTTTTTATGTCACAGTGTTATTTAATATTTTAATTAAAAAAAAAAAAAAAAACAGTTTTACAGTAGTAGTGATCATATTACCTAGCTATGATAAAACAAAATATAATAATTTAATGAAATACTTAATGTTAAACAATCGGGTTGGTATATATTTAAACACCTAGGTAAAACAACTATATAATACAATTAGTATAATATCATATTATAGTATGTCAATATATTATAATTTTTAACTTAACTTTAAGTTCCTACTTTTAGCATTACGTCAAAAATAAGGCTTACCTGGTATTGCATTTTAATACTATAATCTAACTTGCAATAAGGTCATAGGTATTACTATGCTTATACATCTCTATCACGTATGGTTTATTATTATTATTGTTTTATTAATTATGAAAATAATATTTTTCTTGTGATAACAACCTTTCCTATCTCGTTGATACGAAGAAATAAGAGAAGAATAATCATCAATTTGCAATTATTTATTGTAGATATATTTTAGTGAAAGGTATATATCTGCACATGCTACGCTGCTACTATTAAAAGCAATACTTTAATCTAAAATCTAATAAATAGCATTTTTTTGTGATTCCCAACACTCAAAATTGCAAATTACATACCTATACTTACGTCAAGATACAAAACGAATTAATTAATTTAATGGTAAACTAAAACTGAATGGACTAATCATTGACACTAAATCATGTTTATTAAACTATAAGCTCACTATTAATTTATTGAATATTAAGTAATCGTGTGGTTTGTATTAATAGTTTAATAATATTACTTATATATAAATATTTAAGTTTGTAAACTAATACTCTAGCAAGTGTATCGGCATATAATTCATTAATTTTGTATACATAGTGTTTAATCACATTATTGATTTTACGTTGCGACATAATTAATTAATGTTATTAGATTAGGAATTACAAACTGAAACATTTAATATAGTCTTTGATCGAAAAAACAAAATATATATATATATATGTAAATCGCTGCTTAATAAGTAGCATCGGGTTACTGTAATGGAAGTGTTAAATTTGAATACGATATTATATGACAATGGATAATGACAGATGGTTATAAGTAATCTTCCGAAGGATATTTTAAAATTTGTTTATATAATAACTAGTCGTTAATAAATATTTTTCTATTAGGAATACGGTGGTAGGTCGAACTTGTTATTGTCACAAATATTATAATAACTATAATATTGCCTATTGTATTTAATATTACTAGCCGTTATTAATGTATAAATTGATACCGATGTAGATACCATACAGCAGTGTAATATGTGAATAGGGATGTGTTATAAATAGCTTAAAATTAATCCTATAATCAATATTTTTTTTTTATTACAACAAAATAACTACTAATATCGACAGAGTAAAATTGTCATTCGTGTTTAAACATCTGTTTTAACCAAATAATGAATTGTATAAATACCTATAAATATAATATTATGTCGATGTACTGTAAGAATACTATATGAGGAGCCATGTATACATTTTAAAAATTAAGCTATTAAAATTTAAAACGGTATGCATTTTTAACAACAAAATAGATTGTAAATTTATATAATTTTAACAAATTTTTATAAAAATGTTAACTTTAACGCCTATAAAAAAATGTGATACAAATTTTTAAATAAACATTGCACATAAAAATACTTTTGAGGTTCCACGTATTCAATACTAATTTTACATTTTGAACAAACTGTCATAAAATAAATAAAAAAAAAAAATAAAAATCGTTCAATATTTCAAATACATAATATTGTATAGTTTATAACTTAAAAAAGCTATAATAATATTTTTAAGACAACATCGCTTCCACAAAATATTCAAATATATTTACGAATATTTGGTGAAAATTTCAAATATACGTCTAGTGTAATTTATTTTTGACTTGCATTAAACCACAAAATCAAGTTTGTTCGAAAATGTATAATTCAAAAACATTTTCGTTTTGTCGATTATTTTTATAAGTAATGAAAACTTCCTACTTTAGACTGCATCTCTAAGCAAATTAAAAATAATAATAATGATATCAAATAGAACAAAGTATGTTTTACTGCGTTTATAAGTTTAAGCTTAAAATATTTTTTCTGCACTAAAACGTGATGAAAAACATCGGTCATTATAAATTCATTATCACATGTTCAACATTTCATCATTGCTCTCAAAATCAAAAAGCACCCAAACCAGACCGATTTCTCTAACCAAAATAAACGAAAACCGTTGAAAGTATTATATTAAAATATATGAAATATAAATACGATTAGTATAATAGTGCATTATCATTATTTAGGATGTACGTCGTGTGGTGGAAATAGAATTATAATTCAACTGTCATGGCCACAACCGTTAGTTCATTTGAGTGCAAATAACCGTTGTAGTTCGGTGTGTCTAGAGAAGCAAAATTATTACGTATTACGCTCCTCGGAGCTAGCATAAATCGTCGGATTTTAGTGACAATTAAATTTTATTTTTCTCCGACGTACGTGCATGCCGTCTGTTTAAAAGAAAAACGATTATAGGGGTTTTTATATTTCTACTTATTTTTTTCCTCTCTCTCTCTCTCTTACCGCCCACTCGCGTTGTGTTTAATTTTCGATATGTAGACTATAATACTATAATATACGCTGACTTTAGTACGGCAGAGATATTTTATACGGCGCGGACGTGTTTTGGATGCGAATTTCCGGATTCGGACGAAAAGCGCAGGCTGACGCGCATGTAAAAGGTACGCGAGGATTCCCATCAATCAATTATGGACCTAACCCCAGCTAAATTTTATCGGTCAAATTAAAATGAATTCATTGAGCGCCGGTAGTGAACGCAATGAATTTCTTTTTTATTTATTTACAACACAAAACATCGGCATTGAAGCAATATCGAAATTTTATTTGTGCAACTCAAAAACACATTAATTTTCTTGTCACCGGATGCAGTTTAGGAAAATGGTTTTTATTTTTTTTAAATTATCCATTTTCATTATTAATTTGATTCATTTAATCCATTCTGAATCTGAATTGATTTATGTTATTAGTTATTATTATTTACCTACTGATTTTTTTTTTTTTTTTAATCTATTTTGTCTCTTGCATTATGCTATAAATACATTTCTCAAAAACACAAAACTATACAATTTGATTTAAGTACAAGCTTTATAAATAAATAACGATATGTAATAGAAGAATCCGTAACTTTTGGTTTTAAATTCAGGGTCACATGTATATTATGTCACGAATACATTACTAGCCATTACAATTCGCAAATATGCGTTGTGTAAATAGTTACACACATTGATTATTTATCTTTTTGATATCACGGCCAATATGTATCATGCACTCATACCTGTCTGTGCATTGATGTATAAAAGTAAATAATTATTTACCTTTTTTTTTTTCCTTTTATATTGTAATTAATTATATTTTATATATGTATGTTTACAATGTTTATTTACATTCCGTATTGGTTTTTGGAAGCAGTGTTTGAAGAAGTATGAAGAGATCAGTACATATTTACTCTAAACCTCAATAATATGTCTCCTGCGAAGATAGGCTGGTACATAGTGTGAGCAGCATACAAAACAAGAATAAGAGATTCTATAAATCTGTACATTATTTCGATTGGAGTTTCTTTTTACTTTTCTTTTTTAATGTCCGTATAGTTATTACTATTTACGGACAAAAAACTATTTCGTTTAATCTTTATCCCAGAAAAAAAAAAAAAAAGAATAAAAAGTCTTCCGGATACTTAGTTCGAAATCCCTTGATAAATATTTCGCATTAAGACAGAATATATAGGCATGAAGTAAATAAAAAGAATAAAGGGCAACTATGTATTAAAAATCTCCTAGTCACAATATTTTGTTCTTATTTTAATCGAAATTTATTTTCACTGTTATTTCTTTATTAAATATCATATTGTATAACCTACATATTTTACTATTATACACTATACAGTATAATCTTACATATAAATTATATTTATATTAATTATATTATATTAATTATAATTATATTAATTATATTATATATTATAATTATATTATCATCATAAAATATCACACCTATATTCAAAATGAACACTGCGCAATACACAATATATTATTATTATGTGTTTTTCTTACTATTACTAATTATTGTTTATCGACATACCTAACTGATGTATAATTTATCCAGATTTTCTAGTTTTTCCAAACTTTTCTATACTTTTGCATTAACATTTACCATTTTCATTTGTTTTCTAAATTACAAAAACGTATGACGCGTTACAGTAAATAAAGATGGGCATTTGGTTGATTATTTTCGGTAAGGGGTAGTAATATTATTTTATCATCCAAAAATGTATTATCCGTTGTTTATCGATTTGTTAAAAAAAAAATTCACTTTACGCATCAATTTGTGGCTAAAAGCTTTAAGCAAATATTCTATATTGAATACCTACTTCTCAAAATATAATTTAATTTAAGAACCCAACTACTCGGTACGACCATACAGTACGCCACAAAAGGTTTCACTCAAACTCCGGCTTTAATATGAATTCATTCTATCAAATATCCTCAAACAAAATTCTCTCCGATAATTATTCATTTACTCGGTAGTATAGTAAATTACGATACGATTAAAATCTATATTTCAATAAACATAATCTTCCATTTTAATCGATAATCGATTGCATAGAAACTAGAAACAATCACTAAGTTGAGTGTATAATATATTAATTATAGTTGTGTTGCCTATTGCTTATATTTGAATATTGTAATTTATTATTTAACGATTAAACTTACTAACACTTCGACTATTTTGGTGTAATTTTTAGCGCATACAATATTACATGTTTACAGAGTAGAAAAAAAAATGTATTTACTTTAGAATAATATTTAACTGAAGACAATATTTGCATTTATATTGTTCAAAAATCAAGCATTTAAATTATACATGCAGATATCTTTAAAATAACACGATAGAGTTTTTCCCTTGATTTTTTAAGTATTGCATTTTATATAACAACGAATTATACCGTGTATCATTGTTCAATACAATATGTATAGGTACATATAGTGTGAACTTTCTAGAACTTATTTTATAGATATATATATATATTCGTATAATGTTGTACAGTTGGTTATGGATTATCATACTTATTGATCTTAATGTAGTATACATATTTTATTTAAGTACACACTTTTTAGAATTTTATATGACACAAAATTACCTACTTAATTTAAATATTTAAACAATAAGATCAAAAATAAGTAACATATATATAGTTTGTAAGCAGCTTATGGAAAATAGTTTTTTTCTTTGAAGATATTCTAAAACATTATTTGATGAATCGGGTAGATTTGGCAGTGTATTAAACCCCATCATTATCCATAAAATGTAACTTTGCAATGTTGTATTTAAATAATAATAAGTTCTGTATTTACCAATAATTAACTAAAACTTAAAAAAAAAAAAATTATAATAATTAAAACTACTAAAATAATAATAATTAATAACTTTCTGATTTATAAAATGTATTTTTAATAATGATTTTAATATCAAGAAATATTTGATTTTGTATTTTTGTAATTAATTTGAACATAATATTATGATTAAAAAATAGCATCTCTATCTTGGTTTGAAGATATACATTTTTCATATTTTTAAAAGAAAATTATTATTTTTATTATATTATTATAACTAATCATATTGCAATGCTTTAATATACTTTACATGAAATAAGTATATTTTATTTATTTAAATGCAAGTTTTACTGGAGGTAATTTAATACCAACTCAATATTTCCAAAAACAAATTAATAATTTAAAATTGTATAGTTTTTATTTTTAGATAATAATTATTATAACAAAATAGTGATACTTTTTCGTTAGGAATATTTAATAGTTTGAAAGTACATTGAAGAAAATTATAATAAAAAATAAGTTTTTATTTAATAATATATACAATTAATTAGAGTAGGAGTTATTGAATTTCTAGTTGTTATACGCGTATTACTCAAAAAAATAAAAACCAAGGCAACTCGTCGCTTTGATAATATATTTCTAGTGTATCTTTTTATTATGTAGGTCACTGTAATGGATGAGCTGAATGCAATTCAGTGATAAATCATTGTATACGAAAAACTATTCTAAGCTTATGTATGGCCTAACCTGACGATGTGACAAGTACCATTTCTAAGAATAATATGTTATATTAATATTAGTAGTAGCTAACACTAAAATAATTTTTCATTTTCTATTAAAATAACAATGTATTTATATTTTATAGTTTTAAATAATTTAAGACAAAATAAATATAAAACAATAGAAATTAGTTTAAATTTTTTACTGTATAATAAAAAATTAACCTCAAACGCTTATAAAATCAAGTTTTCATAAAAAAAATTAATTTTTGGAATATGGTTATTAAAATATTTAATTTGATAAGCGATTCTCAGTGGCTAATATAGTTAAAATACAATTTTATTAAAATATACTTTAAACGTTTTTATCATTATTTCCTAATATAAGATAAAAGTAGAGTGAAGTAAGTACATCATTATTTGTATTTTTAACAAACATATTTTGTATAAATCAATATAGTTTTAAGAACTAAAATAAAATACTGACAATTCTTAAATTACATAGTTAATAGTCTATGACTATATATTACACATTTTATAGGAAATATTAAATCTCAAATATATTTGAATAAATGATTTAAAACAAAATATGAGACGATCGCTACCTTTGATTCGTAAACGTACATATTTAACTAAGGTTTGCTTAATTGAGTAAAAAATGATTAAGGGAAACTAAGTATTTGACCGGATGTAATTAAAAATGTACAGTATTAAAATTCTTTTTTTTGTTTTGATTTTAATATAAATTTGAAAAAAAAAACTTATAGAAGATAAATTTAATCTTTTAGGCACCTATACAAAAAATATTATACTTTGATTTTTTTTTTTTTTTGGACAAATTTGAAATTATTATAAAAAAAAATCTAAAATATTTTACTTAAAACATTTCACACATTTTTTTAAAAATACATGCAATTTTCATATTTTTTAAACCTGTTAACGTATAAAATAAGTGAAACTTAAGAAATTTACAAGAAAGAATAATTAAATGTAAAACATTTTTTTAATGTAAATTTTACATTTTTTTTTTTTTTCATAACAATTGTGATTAATTTTCATCATCTCTATTTTGAATTAAACTTCAGACTAGAAATTTTATGAAACACAAGTTGTAAATTGTATTAAATATTACAACATAAAAAGGTTAAAAAAAAACGTTAAACGTGAATTATCCATTAATATAAGCAATAAAGTGCATAAAAAGTGGAACAATATTTAGAGCACTTTACATTTTTATTAAAAAAAGATTGTAAAGAAAAACTGGTGATATAAGAACGTTATTCAAAAACATGTAATTATTTTTCAGTTACTTAGTTCTTCGGAATAAATTGTGTTATTATATTATAAATACAACGGTAACGGTGAACGTGCAAAAGAAAATGATGTAAATAATTAATAGGTATATTAGGAGGTATATACACATATAGACATTCCATTTACGTTTAATTTGTTTATCTTGGGCCACTTTGAGGTTGGTAAACTCCCGGGGGCCGGGACTACAAATATTTTAAATAATTCCGTTCGCATTGTGTACATAGGATATAAATGAAAAATGCCGAGATTTTACGAAAGGTTGGCAATTTGTTTTTGCGGCCATTGCCCGTCGCTAAATCAGCACTGTCCGGCTGGGTTTCCGGAGTCTGCCTAATAAAATCGCATCTAATTAAAAACAATAACAGTAAATCACGCTGACTCCTCTTCCTGATAGCGGTGTGAGAAATAAAAATACACAACCGAAAAACCGGATGTTTGGGAAAACTAAATAAATATATATACACAGAATGATTTACCAAACATGCTCACCGCCATTTTTCTTTTAATAATGAATTTATTCGAAATCTGATTTTCGGAATTTCAAAAAAACTTAAGCTATATTGTCAAATCGTCAAATTGATTTGTTAAATTAGTGTTTCGTGGCAATAAAAACTTCTGTTTTTCATCTGAGAATCTTTTTCTTTTATTATTAAATTATTATTTTTTTTTTTTTAAAGAATCATCATGTTCCCGATTTAATATTTTCAAACGAGTAGTTTTTTAGTTATTACAATACAGAACAAGATCCCTAATAATATTTTTACAAAAATATAGAGTAATAGAGTAGATTTAATTTTATATCTAGTGTTTATTTTACTGTTTGAAATAATTCTATAAATAAGTTAGGTTATCATTATCATGGATTTATTAATTTTAGTACAAACAATCGAATAACTCAAACTCTATTAGTTCCAATTTGGATTTTAATACGTCAAAATTAAAAAATATATATATATATATATATATATAGGTATATACTCTAAATAATTTATTGTAAGAAAAAGGGGAGGTTGGCAATTTGAAAAAGTAATTTGTATCTCCATAGAACATTCCTTAAATAATAATAAAAAAAATGTCAGTGATTTTAAAATATGGTCTTAAATTATGATTACAAATTTTAAAAATCAGATTTCAAATAACTGATAACTGCAATATCGAAAAAAAAGGGATGAGCGTTCTGTTAGTGAATCGCTTTGTATATTCGACGGGACGTAGGGCAAAGAAAATATATTAGATATATTATAGGCGAAGTTAGACTACTCGCCAAAGTTTACTGAGTTTGTGTCGCTTCTCCGCGTCTAGACTATAGGCACCTACTTAAGTCATATCGTCCATATACGCGTTGTTCGTGAGTTATTGTCTTACGGTCCAGTGGCCGTCGCCGAACACTTAAATTTACTATCGGTTATAAAAAGCGTACATTTTTTTTTTTTTTTTTATCACCATTTTACATATTATAGGAGTTGTGTAACGCACGCGCGCGGTGTGTGTGTGTGCGTGTGTGCATTATGTATAGAAATGTTTGGCAGGGCCGTTATGCGCTTTTGGTAGTATATTTCCTTTTTTCACCTTAAATGCGGATTCACTCGTGTAGAACGAATCTATCTCAGTCTCCGTTTGCAAGAACCGTCGGATTTGTTGCCGTAGCTTTTTATACACACGAAGAACTACGGTATAATATAATATATTACGTTGTGTACGCTTAATGAAATTCTACGAACTACCTATTTATTGTAGCAGTGCGTGTAGTATATAGTAATACGACGTTTCCTCGTGAACCGGCGACTGGCTGATTGCTCGGCATTAATGTTATTGGTTTCCGAATTTGTATACAAAAAAAAAAAAAAAAAGAGACCAAACGAGTTCTACAACGGAATATATACCTTTGAATAAATATAATAAAGTAACTATTCGTAGTATGGGAATACGTGTGATGTTGAATTATTTATTTAAAATACTGGTATAGATAGCCCGACGGCGCACATGTGTAATATCAATATAACAATATTGTACCTCAGAGGTATAACATCAAGTTTAGTACTTATATATATGTACGATGAGAAACAAAAATAACGAAAATTAAATAATAATTATTTAGATAGGAGTAGAACAACATTAAATAATGTCAAAAACACGATGATCCGTATTATCCTCAGGAGTCAGAACTGATTAGTGACGTTATATTAGTGGTCCATACGGGTGCAAAGAAAGGATACAAACACTTTTTGCGTGAATATAATATTCGTGTAGTAATATCATGTAATATTCTTATTTTTATCTTAGAATTATGTACAATTTGTACCTCGACAATATCGTCAGAATAATTATATTTTTGGTTGTGTTTATTCATCGGAAACTAGTCAAATAAATTAACAGTGGAGTGTGATATTTCAATTTTATATCCCAAATCGTTTGTGTATTCGATCTTCACCTGTTAATCGGCTTTTTTGATAAATCAAATATTTTTTTTACATCTGTCATGTTATAGGTACTTCTGTATATCTATTAAGTATTTTTTATTTTTTTTGCTCCGACATGTCAAAATAAATATAATATATATATATATATATAGATTTATGATATTTATAAATTGTATGTCATTATTTTAATACAATTTACCATACTACAAGATGTTTGTAGCAACTATAACAATCAGCAACTTTATAGAACTTCATTCTTAACGGTTCGTGAAGTTTTTTTATGTTATACTCATTATTAAGAAAGTTATCATAGAGCCAGTATAGAAATGATCACCACCAGTGTTAACTATAAAGGATATCAAAAACAATACAAATTTATTTATTTTAAAATAATCATATTAATCGAAACTCACATTACATTATTATATAAAGACGCCGATGTATTATCACGAGTAAATAATAGTCAAACAGTACTTATTTATGTGACAAACGACTATCAGAAGACTAAGGATGCTCCTTAGCTGCCTCCTACATATAACATTAAAGTAAAATGAGTTTACGCCGTGTACGATATCAGTGAGTTATTTTTTGCTCGGGACATGATGTAGCATATGTTTTGACAGAGTAAAAAAAAAGTAGGTTCTGTATCTTAATAACTTATTGTTATTTGATATTTTTTTGCTGGTCTTGAGATACGTATGCGCGTTTTTTATCAAAGTAAACTTCATGCTAAATTATATGTTATGTTTTTGTTTAATAAATATCGGTGTATACGTCGTAGTGGCCTATACACTACGAGTTCTATGTGTACTGCGGACATACGTCTCTTGGTTTTGCTGTGAAACACTATGGAATCAGTAGACAAAAAAAAAAAACAATGTTAAACAGAAGTTTACTTACCCTCGACAAGTAAACCCAAAGAGGACTAATGTAGGTAAGTAATCAACGAATACATTTGAAATATTTCAACCCAATAAAATATCTGTAGTTATTGTTATACACAAATAATACTAACAATGCCAGTATCAAAGAAGTAGTAACGTCTATATTGCATTATTACAGCCTGTAGCTTATATTATAAAAAAAATTTTAAAAATATTTCATTTCTTTATAAGTCATTTACGTATTTTTACTAACATTATGAATTTATGATATGTGTTTTAAATTCTTAGTCCACACTCCGCTTAATTAAATAAATCAATGAAACTCTTGATTTTTGTTTTATATTATACAAATATTGTTTTATCCAAAAGTAATAAATATTTTCTACAAGGTAAACAGTTATATTATTGAAAAACGCTATAATTACAATTTTGAATGATTATTAATTGCCTGCTGTGTGCGATGTATTAAAATAAAATCTAATTATAAAATCGTTAGGCATTGGATTTAAATTGCAACATAAATTATTAAGTTTCGTGGTAGCTGTGGACTATTAATAGTCAATTAAATAAAAAAAACGTAATATTCGCAACGAAACCGTAATTTGAATCGGAAACAATGTGTTTACATCAAAAATATTATGTTTGTAAACTATCGATTTTTGATTGCAGTTCTCATAATAACATGTGTATCGCGTATTTCAGTATTATTGCGTATTCATAATACTTCATCCAAAACCTTTATTCTCCGATGATCATCAACTGAGGTCTTTAGCCTTTAACGTGAAATAATTTTAAAGTCGTAAAAGTAATTACTTTGAGTGTGCTTTATCGAATGCTCTTTTTATACGGGATATTATACATTTTTTTATTTATTAAACACAGTTATTTTAAAACGGTTAAATAAAACAATTTGTAATTATAACTGAATTTAATCGTTAACGCCTTTTAGATTTTTAAACAATTGGCAAAAAACTAATATTGATTATTCATAAGGCCACTATAGTTATTGTTATTCAGCCGAACTCGATGGCCACCACAATCAAAATCATAAGCGCCTCCAATTTCCATATAAAAAAATATTAAAGAAATAATTTCCCAATATAAGTTGCCGTAGTAATATTATCTTAAATGTAACCATTGATCCAAAACTCTTTGTTTGTTTGAAAATCAATTATTTTTTCTGGACCCGACAATAATTATAATAGGTATCAGAATATTATTATCTAGAATATTATATCATCGGTCAAAATATTATTTGTTTCGCGCATCACACAAGTACCTACCTACATATTATTATAATATTATGAATGATATTATATAAAATGTAGGTATTAAGGTATAACATAGAATATTGAAATGCTCATACCGATTTGTGTTATAGGTACGCTGGTTTAATCAAATCCAATCGCGAATATCGGTATTCTCGAATACCGACATCGGAATGTTATTAATATAATAATACGGTTGAACCTCTTTGGAATTCCATTTACGATTTTATTTATTTATTTTTTCTTGATGGTAATAACAATCATCGTTCAAATTATATATATATATAAACATAATATATTGTGTACGAGTGTTTACGAAAGTTTTTCGCAACGGAAATTACTATAATCGCCCTCCCGTTACGCGCACTTTCAGACGACAAAAAAAAAACCGTCTGGTATAAGCGAGTTAGCGACGTGCTAATTATACGCACGCAGGTCGTAATACTATAGATACCTATTCCATTATTGCAGCAGTGGTATCCCGCGGGAACACGTGACATTTGACACACGGGCCAATACTGGGAACGGTGAACTGTATAAAGTTATCGGTAAAATACGTGGTCAGGCGGACACACGGGGCAAGTTGAGCGGCAAAGCGTCGGACGATTTTGTTCCCGAGTGGGACAACTTTTTAAACGAAAGTCAACTCGTCCGTGTATGAATATTTTGCAAAGCGTGCGGTAGTGGTTTTTTTATCTGGAGGTGACCGTTAGGGAATGTTTCGCCGTATATATACGATGTTATATAATATATATATAGTGTTACCGCGGTCATCGTCGCAGTAGGTTTTGAAGTATCATCAAATGACCTATTTGTAAAGATGTGTTAAATTAAAAAACGAAAAATGTTTATTAAATGATTTAAAATTAATTTAAATATTTTGAATAATATTTTGATTAAAAAAAAATAATAATTTAAGTTGAAGCGGATGGTATCGACTTTTTGAATTTAATTTAATTTTTAACTACAATCAAATAACTAAAATATTTTAACGAAAAATTATTATTTTTCTTATAAATATCTGATTTTTTTTTAATTTTCAAATGGTCATAACAATTTAATGTAATTTATATTTTTAGAACTCTTGTAAGAAAAATAAATGAGATATTTTCTATTAAGATATTGTTAATAACTATAGTGATGGATATAGTGTATCATTATTGTATAAAAAAAAGTTAACCGTTTAAAATGTCTATAAAATATGCATGTATCTAAAATTATTAATTAATAGAGTAACAATAAAACATTGTTTTTATCAAAACCTGTCGCTGTTTAAAAATTTTAATTTTTTCATAATTTATTTTAAATTTTCCCTGATTGATTACATAATATAATTTACAAACAATTATTTAGTTATTACACCTCTCGTTCCTAAAGTATCAGCTTGATCCAATCCACTATAAAAGTTAAAGGTTGAATCATTTCACGGTTACTCGTACTTAAGGTGAAATCTGAAAAAATAAAATACACATACAAATATTACACAATAGATATGTCAATTACGTCCATATAAATATTTATATATATATATTTATGAAAACCTAGAATCTAAAACTCATTATTAAAAATATTATAGAAATACTATCATATTGGCAGTGTTGTATAGATAATTGCAATTCCGGTCTCGTATTTCATAAATTTCAATTTAAACTATTCTGTAAGTACGTGGATTTATATTGTATAAAACTTACCTAATTTATGGGGGGTTAAATGCATTGAATAAAGCCTCAATATTCCCTGCGGACTGTCAATCTTAAATACCTGTTGATAATAATATTTGTGTATACACAAAATGATCATATTTTGAAAACAATATAACTATCTTTATAAAACTAAATATAAAGCAGGCAAAAACTTATATTTTTAAATTATTCATATAATATAACTGAACAATAAAAGTTTTCTCGAGAAATTTTAATGTAAAAATTAATAATAACCAATAGCATACAGATTGTAGTTTCAAAGTAAACACAGATAACAATACACGTCATTATAGTTAGATTCATTTTTTAGATATCTTAGTTGGTATATATGCATATATTTTTTAGTTAATCGTCATTAATACAACTTTTCAAATTGTATAATAACCATTAACTACACTTTTAATTTGCATTTCTTTTTTTAAATGTTTTTCAAGTAGAAAGATACAAAAAATATGATGTTTTATTCATAGACTGATTGAATGAAGACATCTGGATGGTGTCCTATGTTGAGTTGTAAAATATGAGGATTGCTATTAATTTTATTCGGAAGTTACTCTAGGAGCCACAATTGATACTACGAGTGTATTATAATTATTATAAAGTTACGAGTATATTTTGTTGCTTCAACTATACATTAATATGATATAGAATTTAGACGTAAATCAAATAATAATATTTTTGTTTGTCTATTGTTTAATGAGTAAATTAGGAACATAATATTTTATTCAAACACTTTTTGAAATATACAATGTTAATTTAGTATACCTATGTATGTACATTGTACATTATATATGATATTTTACAAAATACTATATTATTATTTTACAATAATATTATGTAACATTATTACATTAATATAATTTATTTTAGGATTATATTTACAGTATATTATTTTTCTGAAAACCATTGTCATAATACCATATTATTATACATATAATATTTTAATAGTATTACTAAGTTGAATAAGAAGGTATTTTAAATAAATTATTTAGCACTATAATGGTCTATGAATATAATCTTTTTTAAAACTGGTTTTCGAATACTGTGACTAATATTATGAGTACTATTGTTGTTGAATTATTTTTTGAACATTCTCTGGCCGATATAGAACTATTATTATAGCCAAAGAACAAAATCAAAGTGTCTCAAAGTGAACTATAATAAACATATTATTGTCAGTTTATACGGCATTTTGTACATGATTTATTCAATATTATTTTTAAATATTTTCAATGGAAGTGAAATATAAACCAATAAGACTCTGTACTGTCTTCATTCACAGATTTATGCTATTTTTCATAAAAAAAAAAAATTAAATTTTAAAAACCTTGTTTAATCTCTAGATATGTAAGTATCGTATAACATTTTACACATACATGATATTTTATTAAATCTAAAAAATTAGTTTTTCTTATTTTTTACGAAATACAAGACATCTACAACTAATTCGAACAGGGGAAAAACAACCCTCGTTTATAGTCTTGTCATCCCGAACTTAAGCCCATATTTGTTATTTATATGTTATATAACTACCTATATTATTCGACCGTATATAAACATGGTGCAGTTTCAATTTGAAAATTACTATATATTCGGTCACGTGTGTAGAGAAGAAGTAGTTTATCAACAAATCAAACGCTAGCACTTGCTCTTTCCGAATCACCGTTCCTTATTCAATTGGCCGTGTCGTCAATAGGGTTGACTATATTATAAATCTGAAAGTTCTAAAAAGAAATGCAAATGACAGAGAACTTTTCCAACACACGAAATTAGTTATTCATACAGCTATGTAATATTACGCTGATTCAAAATGACAAACACAATTCATTCAAGTTATAAATTATATAATACTATATTATTGTATTTATATGACTGTGCAGTACTGTATTATGTACTATATGTTTATATTATTTCCAATGTACGTCATTTGAAAATTTGATTTTCAAATCACTTTTGAGTGTGTATGGAATTATTAAGTTATTAATATAACGTATTATTACTGTTTTTTTTTTTTTTTTTATCAACTTTTATATTTGCGTGATGGACTTTGCTAAAATCACTTTTACTTTGGATTTTAATATTTATTTCACCAATATTAATTTAATTCATTTTTATACCGCATCAATACATTTACACACAAGTAATATTTATTACTTTTTTTTTTTTTTGAAATTCTAGTAATTATTATAATGTCGAGGCATCAAAATCTACAATTTCAATTAGATAATACATTTCCGAATAATTACACAATATTAATTATTTATTTGTTATTAGTTATTTGCTATTGTCATTACAAAATTACCGACATCTGTTTTCTCAAGAGATACACGTCATAACGTAGATACCTATATATTTTTGTTTCCGTCCTCCTAATGACTTTTGCGGTTTTAATTAATGTTATTTTTAATGAAAACTTCAGCAATTCTACGAAAATATTTAGTTATATTGTATAGTGTATACAATTATAATTTACAATATTAACTATAAATTCGAGTAAAAATCATTCAACTACTTTTTTTTTCGTAATGAAGTGTTGATAATATAAATTTTATTTTTATCTCTTATAGCCAGTGTAGTAAAAAAAAGCCAAAACTAAAATAATACAACTATCAAAATGAATTGTACAAAAATATTTGCAAACATATTACTATAATAATAAATATTTAACCACGTTCAATAATATTATTGTACTTATTTATTTATTATTTTTACTGTTTGTACCTAAATTCATTATTTCAAAATAATTTTTACAATTTCTTAATTATTATTATTTTTTTTTTTATGATCAGTTATAAATCTTAACGAGTATTTTTCAATTTAAACGTCTTATATATTCTTTTTTACTTGAATAAAAATACCTCTTTTATTATTTTATATTGTTATTTTTTTTTAAGTACTAGGTGCAATTGTGTAACTACTTATATATATATATATATATTTATTATCCGTGATAGAATCAGTGTCGCAGTACTGGTGAATAATGTAAAAGTAATTCCATAAAAATCGGTAATATTTTAAGTAAATACAAATTAATTCAAAAAATATAAATTTAATACAATTATATTGAATCATTATAAAATTAATCAATTTTAAAATACTTTTTTTCAACATTTTAATTTTTAAAACAAAAAGCCCGAGACCCTGAATGACATTCTTATTACATTTAAATTTGATTATATAGTTCAATTCACTCTAATATTAAAAATTAAAGTGCACTAAATATTCTGTAGAACGCATAAAAAGTGTAATGTATATAATGATATAACTATTTTAATAAGGAGCAAGTGTTAAGTGCGTGATGACGCGGTCTAAGAGTAATTCCGTTTTTCCTTAGGGTACTCTACCACCGTACGTCTGATATAATAATATGGCATTATGATATACCGTAATAATTATTTTATTATGCTGATTTCTATACGGAGGCAATTCGAACACAAACGCGTCAGTCGATAACATAATATAATATAACGCGTTATTACGTAGATATTGATTATTCTTTACAGAATAATTCTTTATTATTGTTTTTACAGTAGATATTGTACAAGCAAAACCTACATGTACACAATATTATAATATACTTATTAGTGATTTGCGCAATACAATACATTATCTGAACTATAGTGGTTATGCATAATGTCTACGTTTTACTTTTGAATTTTTAAATTTGTAGAATATTGTATAAAGTAAACCACTGCGCTTATGATAATAATATATCTATTCGTTCCATCATTTCACATAATATACAAATAATTGACTCGTGGTAATATATCGAGTTTGTTCTGACGCGGAGACAAATGTATTTTCTATTTAAAAAAAATAAATAAATACGCACGCACACACACACACACACACACACGCTTACGTTTATTAAAAAGAGAATAAATATACAAACGAGTTTTTTACATTGTTTACGTAGTGAGGAATTGCAGTGCACTGATAAATAATAGAAGCGAGACAGACCCGGTCGTAATCGACTGAAAGCTTGTGCTCAGTTGAACAGCAGGCATTATAGTATTATGTTATACATGTAGCCTGTGTCTGTCATAGAAGTTTTCGAACAATATTGTTTTGTTTAAAATTCAAAATTTAAAACATACCATGTATATTATAAAAATACACGACGCTCGCTGTGCAAAACAAAAAAAAAAAAAAACAATATAATATTATATTACGGGAAAACCGTACAAACTATGTACGGATTTCCGACGGTTTTTTCGTTCACGAAATATTATCTTTTTATAAAATATTAATTTAGTACAAAGTCGCCTGTTTTTTTAAATAATGCGCGTATTATTAAATATTATTATAAGAAGTGAAATAATTAACGCGTTTAAAATTGTTCAAACAATAATTTATGTCCTGAATAAAATACTGTAAAATAGTGAAAGTACCTACCGAGGTTCTCGTATGAAAACCAAAGTTCGCGTTGCCGCGGTGAATTTCTTAAGCAGTACGAGACGAAAATGAATTTGAAAAACTGCATTTCATTAAGCGCATTCGAAATTTCCAAGGATTAGTATTTGAATAAATTCGTTATTCAATAAAAATACATAATTGGGTCGAGCGCGTATTATATGGGTATACTGGATCGCCCTGTATAATATGCGCTTGCCGTGCCATCCCCGCAGGACATTTTCTGCGGTATGGCCGTACGCGCACCGTAATATAGTGATATCATTTTTATTATTTTTTCCCCGCCATTATTATTTATTTATTTTCGCGGTTATCTATGTGTCTCGGCGGACGCGCTGTGTAATTCCGGCTCGCAGCTATATTACGACTAGATAAGCGGGTCGACCACGCCCGTTTTGCGCCGCGGAAATAATAATATATTGTTTTTAAATTACGTTCTCACTGTCATCTCCTTATCGCCGGCCGATAATCGTGAAAAATATGGCCGGATCGCCGCGCGATGTCCGCCGAACGGACCGCTCCGCGCGCGCAACGACGACGCCGCGGCCTTAATGGTTCCCGTACACGAGTTAACGCGAGAAAAATGACTCTAATCAAATTCACTTCTCTCCGCCCGCGCGCCCGGACACGCCGCCGCCGAAATCGCCCCTGCGGTTTGCCCGTGAAATGTATACACACATATAATAATAATGTACACGTGCGAAACATTGTCCGGGTCCATCCGTCTGCGCGGGCCGTACATCGAGAAACGTCGGTCGCCGATCTCTCGCCGTGAAGTCTACCGCGGTGACCGCCACCGCGGCCGCTGCCCACCGGTTGATAGAGTGCCGACGACGAGGCGCAGTGTCAGCGCGGTAGGCGACGGGTATGCCCAACTGCGTATAACGAGTAACGTTTTCCGACCCGCCCGCGCATCGGGGCACGCCGAGTTTGAAGGGCACGCGGTTTCGACGACGACGACGAGAAGTTACGCGTACACACAATAACGAACCGCGTCTATATGATATTATACGCGGCGAGTATATTATTGTATACTGCACATTATTATTATCTGCGTGTGTGCGGTGGCCGTTCAATTTAACTTTTGATTAAACGAGGAATTCGATGCGCACCGCGGGTCCCGAAAACATGACTATTTCACCGCACAATGGAAAAACGTCTGTTGACAATGAGAGCCCAGAAAACGCATTTACTCGATCTGATAAATTCCCGTTTCAAGGAGAAATATCATATACTATAATATAACATTATTGAATTTACCAAACCAACAAATAATTTCGTTAACGATATACTACACCGACCGATTTTTCTTTTCTCGGCGAGGGTGCGTACACGACAACAAAATACGTTTTAACCGACAATATTTATTTGTGAAATAATATTTTTCATTGAAGCATATTATACATATATACATGTTCTATCGTATTCACTAGTTTTAAAGATATACGGAATGACTCACCGATCATCCGTTTCCCATTTTTATTTTTCAATAATGCATTTATGTAAAATCCGATATTTGGAATTTTCATTTATACTTCTATGTATAGACCATATTTTGAAATTCTCTGGATTTTTTTACTCAAGTGTACTACGAAGATACAGACTTTTTTATTTTATAATGAACGATATATAGAAAAAAGAAAAAATAACAATATTTTCTAAACCGTTTGATGTATCGTAATCAAAATCCGGACGAGCCGTTATTTAACTTTGTGTACTAAAAATAGTAGTTATCTATAACGGTGTAACGGTGGAAGATATGAAGATATGGTGATGATAATTTGATAATTTTAGTAATTAATATCAGTTTATCAAAATTTAAAATTTTTAAAATTGGTCTAAGTAAAACAAAATTTTTGAACCATCATTACATATATTTTATATTTTTGTAAAATAATTTTTAAAGACTGTTTAATATCAAATATATTTTAATAACTCAAAAACTTCTCGTTCGAATTTTTAATTATGGGCACATCAAAACCTTCAATACAATTATCTGATAAATAATTTACGGTACAGAAGATGAGTTTTCATTCAAAACAGAATTATGTGTCACCACTCACCACAGGATACTCTTTAAATATCATAAAAATATTTTTAGAATTTTCAAACAAAATGGTTTATGAGTATGTAGAAAACTTCCAAACATCAGAATTTAAATAAATTCATTAATAAAAAAAAAAAAATAAAAAATGAGGGTGAACATGGTTGGTGAATCGCTCTGTATATTATACCAATCATTATACGTTTATATATTACTCTATATAATAATATTATAAAATGTAATCACATGTCGTTTAAATAACATACTAAAGCATAAACTTTACATTTATTTCTTCAACGACCATAATACTACATGGTATTATTATATAAGATAAGCACTATATTGATTATATTTTTAAATTTTTCAAATTTAATATAGAAATGGAATATTTAATTATACGTCAATATGTTATCTCTAAACTAAATAAACAAAGTGAAAGTGTTAGGCCGTTAGGGTATAATATAATAATATGTTTGCGCATAATAATCATGTAGGGAGAACAATATTACGCAGACGTATAATAATATTATACATATTATGTGTTGTGAAACACGTGAAACGTATAATCCATTTCTTAAAGTATTCAACGCGATACACGAATTGTCATTTTATTTAATAATGGTAGGTATCATTCTTATAAATTATTCGCTATGTATATGTGTCATGCATAATACAAAAGTTGGATTTGAAGGGAATTCGCTGAACTCATTATTTAAAATTAATTTGGTGTGATTGTGTAGATAATGTGATATGTGCGTTGAATAACATAACGTTATATATTATTATGTTAATTTATTTATTACTACCTTCTTCGAAAAAAAAAAACCAATAAATACAACGGAACAAATGGAACAGAATATGTCTAAAAGGCAGCTTTATTAATCAATTATTTTAGTGCTAATCGAATACAATTTAACACTCCCTGTAAATAATTTAAAACGGCCAAATTAATGTAAATGGTTCGTCCGACCTCTTACATCGCCGAGAAACAGATAATGTATTATTTTTTAACGCGTATAGCTCTATAGCCCGTTATAATACCTATATATTAATATAATATTTGGATATTCAATGAAATTACTCTAATGCGAAAAATGAACACATCACCGACGGAAAAATTTTTCGAATTATGACTAAATCAGAATAATATTATCTTCATTTCGAACTTCTTTGGTTTTAGCGGTCTTTTGTAAATCTTAGTTGTTATTTCTTCTTTTTTCGTACACGCATTACACGACTACAATAAATACACTATAATTTTCGTACTGTAATTAATAAATGCTTAAGACTAACATGATGAATTTCCAATGTATAAATTCGTAATTACCGTGTAACGAACATCCGAAACCGATAAATATTTTTAATCGGTTTTCGTATAATACTATAGAATTTACAATTTATCAAATTGTCTATTACAATAACACTACATCAGATTTATATATAGTAGTAGTACATTTTCAGTTTCGATTTAAATTTTTGTTTTATGACGTTATTCAACTAAACGATAGAAATATAAAAAAGATTTTATTTTGTATTTCAATCGATTTCATTTTCATACAGCTCAAGTAACTTAATAACTAAACTAACTAAATAACAATCCAAAGCAATTCGCAGTGAACAACGAAAATAATAATAATAAAAATAATAATATGATCAATATTTTTATTTTTTCGGTATCTCTTTTCGATAAAACACTGAAAAATAAACAATATTTTTTTTATTTTCAACATATTATGAAATGCTCTACAAAGAATGCATTCACTATTTTTAAAAATAATAAAATATCAAATTCATCATTTCAAAATTGTCGTACAAAAATGTAATTTATTTCTATATTATTGTTTATGAATCAATTTTGGAATAATACATAATTGTTAATATTATGCGTATATATGATATCTGTTTTTTTATTTATATGACACCACGTAATACTTGATTTTAAAATAACTTTAATTGGAAAACTTTATATTTATTAAACTTTAAACATTCCTACAAAATGCGAATTTAAGTCAGGACTTTAGAGATACTTATGTAGGAGCTCCTTAAGGCCCAAATTAAATTAAAAAATGAAATTTCGTACTGGTTTTTCATTGTAATTGTCTCTTATTATAAAGTTTTCAAAGAATATTATATTCATAAAAATTAAAAACAAATTGATATTCTTGTATGCATCACTGATTTAAATTAGTAATTACTATATTTTTATAAATGATTGAAAACAGCATTATAATATAATATTGCTAACATAAATAATTGTATGATAATATTGTGATGATATCCTACTAAAAATACACCTTATTATAACTTGTCGGTTGGTACCAGTATTCATCTAAAACGGTTAACAATTGTTATTTAAAAATCTAAAATGGCTAAAAAAAGTTCTGAACGATTCATTTAATCGATAAAATAAAATAAATAATGAATTATTTATAAATTTGATATATTTTTGTACACTTGAATCTCAATTTCATTAAAATATTTAATATGCTCATGTATATTATATTTCTTTATACTCGTTCTATTACAAAATCAATATAGTTATTTGTCGTTGTTCAACATATTTTATACTATATGTTTCCTATCGAGGAAATTGCTAAGAAAAATATTAAAAAACCTGACAATAAATAACCACATTTTTGTATTCCTAGTTTCATAGATAGAAAAAAATAATAACTTTAAAATAATATATATCGTAGTACAAGAAAGAATCAACTACTAATAGTTATTTTTTTTCAGCTCGGTTTGATAAATTACACATGATCGCCAAAAACTGTATTTCCCTTTACAGAATATCTTTGTGACGTGTGTATATAATGTGAGTTTGTGTGACTAAATCGAATTTTTTTTTATTTCCGTCATCCATAGATATAAATTCGTATAAATCACTGTCGAATGTAGTTGTAAAGAAATTTCTACACGGTGGTAATACTAAGAGAAAAAGATTTCGTAAATAAACACTTGGGGATAGGAGAGATTGCGGTATAAATAAATGGAGTTTGAAAAGTTGATTTTTATATAAAAGTCCGCGTGAATTCCCTAGCACATTGCTATCTAATAACTTTTTTTTCCAATCTTCAAAGCGTAGTCGTTTGTTTTATTTAGATAAAATTAACCTTTGCTTAGTACACGCTAGTCATATATACAAGTGCTCATTTAAATTCCAATTTTCCGCCTAATAATGCACATAATTTCAATATAATTTAAAAAAATATTTTACACAAAAGAAAAACATTCGATATCATTAAAACTGGGGTTCGATTTTTGACTATTCATGCCGCAAATTGAATGACATAGGAATTTGTTATAAACCACCTTTATAAATTCGAAGTGGACTAAACTACAATGGGTACATCGTGTATAATAATATCGTCGCATATCTATAATAGCTCATTATATTGTACATGATATTTTCCCTAATTTTATCTGACGTATATATATGCAATAGTCAATTGATAGAAAAAAAAAACTTGACTTACAATAACTTGAAATTTAATAGACCACAAAATGGTTATTAAAAATGCTCTTATTTTACATCGCAGTTCTAATTATAATATTATTACGATAAGTTACGTGTGGCAGCAATATTTCGGTTCATCATTTGCTATATTAATATTATGATGTGATTGTATAACTACTATTATTTATAATGCATAATTACATTCGGAAAGTAATAACTCATAAAATAAATTCATAATAGCTAAATTAACAAGCTTATACCACAATATACCGATGTTCAACATTATATTGATTTTCAAAGAAAAATATCTTAAATCCATTTGAAAGTATAATTTAGTATTTACAATAAATAATTGATACAATTAATTGTATTTTTTTCCATTGTAAAATAATATTAAAATGCTGTTTACAAATTGTAGTATTTTTTTTTTTTTTACGTCAGATTAAATATTTATGTACGCCTTTTAAGAAATATTTCAACAAGCACTGCATATACGTTGTACATCTCCGACAGAATTTCGTTCGATAAAAAAAAGAAAGAGTGAAATTAATTTTAATGGAGACACAAATCACATTGCAACGTCATCGTTATTATAATGACAGGTGATGAAAAACTCTGAGAGTAAAGCACGAGGATGAAGTTTAAGCTCTAAAGTTTCGTTGTATCATAAATGATGGCTGAATACAAATGTTTACGGAAGAAAAGGAACCCGAGAGATGTCTTCCGTGAGGTATGAAAAAACAACAAAATAAATAAAATATATAATGGAGAGATGAGAGATTTTAACTATAGTTCCCTTCTCCGTCATCTGTACGAATAGCATAGCATTAACTAACGGATATGTATTTTCTGTTGGGTACAAACTCCTTTTTTTTATTTTCGTTTTTATTTTTTTTAAGAGACAGAAAAAGTTAAAAAAAAAAAAAAACGTCAAAATGTTTGTCATTTCGTTGAGAAAATGATTGTCACAATGTGTTTCAGAAAACATTATTATGTATAAGATTCCGAATTAATACAAAAACCGGATATGATTTATTGAACATAATACATAGTATCGTGATGAAAGATAAAATATCAGGTTCAATATGTAAATAAATTATTACATAGTAAAAATAATTTAAATTTATAATTTTTATATTTTTATTTTAAATATAAAGGTATAACTCAGATACAGAAATAGAATAACATTCAAAATAGTAGTGGGAAATAACTCGTTTGCATTTGAACTGAAATATTTAAGCGCTATTCCCACAAACAGCAATCAAAAGCACATCCACGACATAAAAATAAAATTATGTTGGTATCATCTGTGGTGCATAACGTACAATTTTTTTATTATTTTTATTATTAACATTTTATTCATTTTCACATATTTTAAACTCTATTTGAGAAAAATATTTTTTTAAATTTATATCCTAGCTTTGCTAATTAATTTAATTTTTTTTTTTTCATTAAAATATAATGGTAATGGTTTATACATTTTGTGTTCATAATCAGTCATGTGTAAAAATGTATGTATAAGATTGCACAAATAAAAAATAATTTGTATTTAAAAGAAAAAAAATTGTAATTTAATGTTGTAGTATAATTGCAGGTTTTTAATTAATCTTAAATTGAACAACGTTTTTTTAATATCTTAAGGAGATAAATTTTACAACTATTGATTAGTTGAATACACATTTGTTTATAATTTGAGTATCAAGTAATTAAAATACACTTTTGCACAGTATAAAATATTTATGGATTATGTAATATATAATCTATCAACTATGGTTAATGTTTGAGTATAATATTTAATAATTATATTTTATTGATTATTTTCTATACTATAAAAACCATAATGATGAAACCTAAATATTTTTATGTGGATAATATATTTAAATGAAGAGTATAATTATTATCACAATATAATGATTTATTATTCATAGAAACACATTTTAATATAACTATAATGTAAAATATTTAATTTAACGAGTTTTTTATTTAATTTGTATATAATTCAACCGAACAATTTATTGCATTACAATCGATTATTTTAAACATATAATGCAATAATTTAATTATATGTTTTGCAATTAAATAAAATGTGTACAAACAATGATGACAAAAAAAATTATTTTGAATTAAAAATATAATGCAAAACTTGAAGTTAAAGAAATTAATTTTATCATGATAACTAAAATCAATTTAATTTTTAAATAATCTGTGATTTTTATTTATTAAAAAAAAAAAAAACATTTTTAATTCATTATAGATTTTAGAAATGTTAATGTACATATTATTATTCATATTTACCTATATATTTTCATATACGTCTATGCAATAATATTGTAGATGATATGTGAAGGGTTTTCTTGACTGTTGAATTTTTAGTAAAAAAAAAACGTTTCTCATTCTAATAATTCTAACAGTACGTCTCAATGCCTTTACCGATTTTAGTTACAGTATTAAAAAATATATATTAAAAGTCTACATAAAATTTACGAGGGAATGACTGTGCCACGTTTTTTGATTTCATAATTCAAAGTACAATAAATGTGTTTTATGAATTTCAAACTATAATCTTTAATCATAAACAATCCAACAACGTCAGAAAAAGCTCTTGAACAACGAAATACTAAAAATATATTTAATGTTTTTAAATAATATATTACAGACTTTCATAAAAAAAAAAAATTATAATTTAAATAAATGTAAAATTAACACTGTAAACACTAAGCTAATTATGTGTCATTGAAGCCTGAAACTCCGATAAAAATATTTTATTAGCTAAAAAATGTTCTTCCATTATTTCATTGGAATTAAATATTAAGTAAAATTCGTATATTTGTTTTTAAAATGAATAACAGAGTAACTGTTTTGATGTATTATTTGAATATTAGAATTATCCGTTTTTAAATGTGAAATAAAAAAATTAAAGAATACTTCTCATGATCACAGAATAGATTTTTAATATTTGTTCAAGAAAGTGCATAAAATAGTCGCCTGAACTTTTACTATTATAATACAAGTATGACGTATACTAATTATTATGATTTACGACCGACACAATCGTATAGCCGATATATAAGAAGTTGCCTATACAATTTTCCTAAGTTTAGTATTTACAATATTGTATTTTAATTATAATAATAATTATTATTGGTGCGAAGATTTTGAATCTTGAGTGGAAAATCTTAAGCATCTAATTTTGATTGAAAAATTAATAAAATGTTTTATAAACAAAAAAAAAAAATGTAAATACCTATCCTATTTAATCTAGCAAAAATGTAATAAATTATATTTTATAATTGTTAAACCATAAATCGTAATCTATAATAATTTTAATAAAAAAATAAATTATTATACAAATTATGTTATAATAAATGCTGATTTAATGAAAAAAAAAACGTTTATATTAAGTCTTCAAATATTAAAGTATTGTCACTGGATTTATTTTATGAATAAGAATATGTGTATTATAATAATTTATAAATATAAATAATTATATATATATATAAAAACTGTTTTTTAAACTTTGTGTTCGATATCACTAGCTGTGATAAAAACGGCGAGCATATTTTATGTCAATGTAACTTATAAGTAGAAATTTAATTAAAAATTCGCAATATATTCTCAGTATATAAATATATGAACAAAGTTTCATGCGGGGATAGCTTGTTTTTTGTCTCCTAGACAATTTATTACGTTAATAGCATTGTATACAAATTAGTTGTATCCATAAACCCGGCGACAGGTTGTAGGTTGGTTGGTTGGGGGGGGAGGGGATGCAAAATATTAGAAATATCCGTGTAAAGACACAGTGAGATTTCCATACATAATTGGCTTTTTGTTTAGCGATGCGTGCGCGCGTTTGACAAGGGTCAGTGTTATTTTTTCACGGCCCGTATTATACAAATAATATAATGCTATCGTATATCCAGTCATTAAACATGTGAATATGATGTACATGAAAAACGAGTAAATCGAAGTGAGAAAAAATATTAGGTACAAAGTAATATTTCTGGCAAAAAAATGTTAATAAAAAAACAGATATTGTATTATTTTGTTTGCTAAATCAATAACGTAATATATTATTGTACTAACTGATGAAATGTTCGTAGCTCGGTATTCTCCGTGATATATTTCATAAAAACGTGTTATCTATACTAAAAGAATCATCGTAACAAAGAAGGTTGTTAAAAGGAAAACAATAACAACATTGTTATCATATTTTTATGATAGGAATAATGTAATATTTATAATTGATTCGTAACGAGATTGTGTTCTTAGTGATTTCATTTAGTATCGGCAATCGGATTTATCAAATAAAACGATTCAAATACCTCAAAACAATACATTTTATTCCTTTTCGTATTTCTTTAAATTATATAAATTGTATGATGAAAAAAAAAAAAGATAACAATATCGAATGTTATAAAAATCTAGTGACAATATAAATCACTAAGAATATAATATATAATGCGAATATATATATATATATATACATATTATATAAGCACACATCACATATATAGCTATTGGCATTTCATATTCCGTTATAAATCGTGTATTTTTTTTTTCGAAATTGATAAATAGAGGATTGTTGTAATATATTTGAGCACTTAAGATACATTGTTGGATTAGAAGTAAAGACAAAGAAGATTCATTGTAAAGCGACAAAGTGTGACAAGATTAAGTAGCATTTGTAACTTTGCATAAGTAATTTCATTCCGATATATATATGTCCAGTTGAAGGTCTTGGTATGAGTTCATCCAATTGCATCACATCTCGAAATAGGTACGTCATGAAAGTTTTCGTTTTATGAATGACGCTTTAACTCTGAATACATAATATTATTACCTAAAGGAATACAATATCTATATTGTATTAGAGGTTCACAAAATAACCATTTTACTAAATAATCAACTGATATGAAAAAATCCAAAATTGTATTCGTCATACGCTGAATTTATTTTGCATAAATTTATGTTTATTATAACTACTAATAAAATATACTTAAACTATACATATGTACAAAATTTGTATTGTTTTTTATAAGATACGTTTTCACGATTGAATATGTTAATTAATTTCATTTAAAAATAATAATATTTTTAACGAACACTAACTATAAATTGTATTGATTAATATTTATTTGTATCGAATCCAACTATATTATTAAATTGAGCATACACAACGATTATTACAGTATAAAATAAAAATTAATATATATAATATTATTACAACATAACGTTACTTTATAAACATTCTATGCGGTTTATTAAGTTTTTTTTACGAAATTAGCTGCTTAAATCGGGACAACCAAAATAATATAATCAATTCACATTCATTTTATTCTCTTCAAATTTAGTTCAACAAAATATGAGATTTGTTTGGTTTTTGTACTATACTGTACAAAGCAAAAGTCCCAGAAAGTCACAGATGTTTTTCATAAAACTTTCTCTTGGGGTGCGTACTAATATTTTATATTATATATTATAATATAATACAAAGATATTTGTTTATTCGTTTAAATTAAACTATATAATGCGTTTGATATAACTTTGGAGTTTAGATTTACATACCTAGTATAAAAGCTAACAGCTTTCATAAAAATAGTTTATACTTTTCTCTGTCTTCCACTTAAAATTTAATGAATTGAAAATAAGAAACGAAGAATTAAATAAGCTTGTAAATATTATAATGATTGAAGGAAATGTATTATTATTTTACATACACATGACGTAGTATATGTACGTCGGGAGGGAACAATAATTTTGCAGTACTCTCAAAATAATAAATAAAATACAAACAATTAACTATAAAAACAAAGGTATTTACGCAAAACCGGTTTTCAAAAATAAAATTTAAGACTTTCATTGAAGTTCAAAAATTACAACCATAAATACTCAAGTCGTTACTTTTCATATTACTTGAATATTTTATGGATGGTTACAAATATAATAATGTTATGATTCTTTTTTCTTCTTCTTTGTTTAAAGACATATTTAAAATCTTCTACTTTTCTAGTATTTTTGATTGTTTACTCGTTCTATTGAAGTCTCAGATTAAAGCACTTGCGTTTATTAATTATTTTAGGATAGTATTTTTTACCTATTTGCGATTTTCATAATTGAATTCACATTTATTTAATGTTCTGTTTTTTTTTTTTTAAATAATTTCCTACTAGTGATAAAAATCTACTATGTCAGAATTATAATGTCTTACCAAATAAAAAAACAACTACCAAAAAAAATTCAGTTTTTAAATGTTTAGCTTAAATCATATTGTTAATAATCAACAAATCTTGTATATATATATTTTTAATTTATGTTTATCTAAATATACAACCAAAAATATTACACTGTATGTATATTATGGACTTTAAAATAGATTTTCGTAACTTTAATTTTTTTTTGTCTTTTAGATCCTGAGCGAAGGGGTAATAGTTCTATACACAATACGGTGGTATAGCGGTAAAATTTAGTTTAACACAATTATTTAATTATAGCTATTGCAGTGGCATCATATTAATAGTACTATTTTACTACCACCAATGCAATATTATCATATATTTTTTAGCATAACTATCCTTGTAAATCGATACTGATCTACCCATCTCTTCGTAATATTGTATAATAAATTATCATTAAACCCAAATTAAGCACATCCATTACAGCTCCGCATTACCCAATGACGACTGACGAGTTACACTTAAATCCTACAAATATACAGTATATATAGTTCCCTGGTTTTATATTTATTATTATCATTAAATACGGTTGTCCAATATTAGTTTATTTGATTGTTTTTGACATACGGATCAACAGAATTATCATAATATGGAAGTCCAAGACAAAATATGACAATTTAATATAGTACCAAATATTTTTTCAGTGTTTTAAAACTGTATAATTCAAATAAATGTAACTAAACCTTTTAAATGTATTTATTAAAAATTGCGTCAACTAAAAATAAATTATATCATTACTCATAATTAAACCTTATCAAACTATTGATTAAAACCAATATAGAAGGAAAATAAACTTAATATTTCCTTTCTCTATATTTAATATCATGGGTCTCGATAGTGTAGAACCAATTATACTTATACTTAATATTACAGTTGCCGTACCATTGAATTATTATTTTATTTTAATCGTTTTGAAAAATAAAATACTATTTTTTTGTTTTTAAATTCATATGCCTAAAAAAAAAACAAGGTTTTTTTGAATTTCTTCTAGTCATAATATTAACTAACGTATGGCAATCTTTTTTTTTTTTTCATAATACTAATATATCTTAACTGACTGAAACTATTTCTAGCTGCGATGCATACCTTTACTTGTAATCACTAGTATCGTTTTTTATATCATTATTCCTTTTATATCAATCTCATTAATTTAATTGTCAATTTTTTTCTTTTTTAATTTTTGTTTCTTTTTTAACTAAAACACCTTAGTTGCATAGAACTGATGACCCCATAACCACGTATGAAATATTTTATTTTTTCCACCTAATCGGGAACCTTTTAGCACAAAATTCCCTTGGAATTTTCTCATATACTCATATTTTACAGTCTACGCCGAGCAATACACGCGCTTCAGAACTACCATTCTTCGGCATTGCTGACCCTAAATGCTTAAACTTATCTACCTATATACTTATCATTCTTTCCCCCACATTCACTCCAAATCTAATCTATGTAATACTTAGTTCCTTTACTTCTAAATCACATCCTTTTTACACGCACAATATATAGAACTTTTCCTTAATATTACTATTTGATTTTTATCTTACTTCTACATTTATAGTATACGTCTTATATATTTAGCTTTTCATCGTGTGATCTTTTCTGCTAGAATGATAACACCCATCTTTAGACTTAATTAATGACTAATGTTATAATATTCTAACTCTAATACCTTATTCGTCATAATATATAGGGTTTGATAATTTTTTGTCAAGATAAATTGAACATATTACATTATTACTTCACATTTGGTTTATCTTTAATATTTACATATTAAATCAGGTACAATAATTATTATGTAGAATGTAAATAGTAAGTTAATGCAAAAAATTAACCAAGCAAAAGTTTAATTTTTAATTTGATTTTAATGGCTAGGGGTTTTTTAGTTTAAAGTTTGGGAGAATTAATATTTAAGAGACGGACGTAAATAATAATTATTTTTTTATCTAATGTAACTAACATTTCAGAGAAATTGAATAATAAATTATGAGAAAAAATTCTTAAGTTTTTATTTATTTATATAAAGAAATATGATATAGTTTTCCACGGGGGATTATTAATTTTTGTAACTCTGTTCTTAATTAAAAATATATTTCGTTAGTTGAATTAATTGCTAAAAGCTACTTCTTTTTAACATATTTCGATGATACGTTTCTCACTAAAAAATATTTTTAGTAAAAAAAAAACAATTTTTAAGCAGATATTTTTATTTTAGTATTCAAATTTACGTTAAATTCAATGTATTTTATTTTTTTATTATTAATAATCATAAATGGTTCAATTTCCGACTGTAGTGGATGTTGAGTAGACATTAGCTCAAATAAAATTATATTTCTTTAATTTTCACATATAAATATTGATATTTCATGAGTTAAACATAATAATATTTATATTTTTTATGATTATCTAAACTTTAATATTGTACACCATGAGATTTATCTGGTCTATTTGAGACCTTAGATTTGAATCCATCACATAATTTGTTTAATATAGGTTTTTTTGTTGTTAAAATATTGTTTCTTTGAATAAGAAAAATTAAATGATCGCATATAATTTTTTATTTTATTGCTGTCATGATAACTAATTGTGCTCAATACAAAATAATAATATCGTAACAATGAATAATGCATTTTAATACAAAAATAACCATTTACTAAACAAACATATTTCCTATAAATACACATTCATATTTCAATATTGATTTTATTTATATATACACAGCATACTTGTATATTGTTATTTATGGAAACAATGTCACACAGTAAACCTTTGTATTTGAAATTCAAATGTGCACAGAGATGCAATGCTATGTTTCTTACACACTATTAACTAGCTCTGTCTTAAGCTAATAAAATATCGGTTTACATTAACCGTGAAATATAATGTTGACTATTTTGTTCATATTTACAGAGGTTATTTTGTTGTGATGCTGTTCGCGATGTAAGAAAACTATGTTTTGGTATTCCGTCAATGATCAACTTAAATGTTGATTATTATACCTAGAGTCCTAAAAGCTATATTTGTCTAGTCAAGTCTGTATAATATTTTTAGTTGACTCCACGAAGGTCTTATATTATAGTTCGCCAATTCAATACATCGAAGTCATCTACTTGTAAATTTACCTATATATTATATTTTTAAATAAGTCTGAAATGTGATTTACATAATCAATTAATCACTTGGGGTTTTATCAATTCCTACGAAATATCCTGTTTTTTTTTTTTTAAAGGGGATTTTGTATCGATTCTACCGGCTCGCGGCTACTGTAAATACTTTATGCATATCGACTCAACTGGTTATTGATTCCGTTGGCTACTGTTCAGTGTTCATCCTACCGCTTGAATTCCGCCGAATCTTAAATTTATAAAAAAAAAAAAAGGTTAGTACCACGCTAATTGTCTAAGACTAAGTTTATGTTTTACTAGAGTTCTTATCAAAATAATTAATTTTTATAAACACAAGTGATATTATTTTAATATGTATTAATATATAATTTATTTAAAATAACCTATTTCTTGATTTTCAATAATATATCATAGGCTATAGATAGATGGATCATACAATACTTTTGAAATAATAACAATTTTCATAGATGATATTGTGATTTATTTTAAAAAATATACATGATATTTATAATTCAATTTCATTATTTTTATAATTCTAAGACTTTTGCTGTATCTAATTGACTGAGGTTTCCCGGACGGAGTCCAAAACAATATTGAATATTTAAATGGATATTTATAAGAAAACAACTGATATGAGTATAAATATATGTACCTATATTTACATTTATTAACAACATACTAAAATTAAAAATAATTCTTTGGAATACCGATAACTGATAAGGTGAAAATGATATTAGATAACAATATAATACGATACGGCCGTTGTCCGTCGATATCTCGATTTAAAACTTTAGTATCAGTGAGACCGCAACAAACAACGGTCAACAATCGACATTAAAAATGATGTACTAATTTATACTCGAGAATAAAACTGTGTATTGATATTTATAATTATTTTTTTTATTTTAATTTCATAATTGGCGTTTTGAATTATAAAAGATTTTGTGATTCAAATAAAAAAAAAAATTTAATATATTATTATAACCGAAATAAAGTGTGAACGTACTTTATCACCTAATGGATTTATAGTGCATTTTATTTTAGTGAATTTAGGAAATCGTGGCTTTACTGAATAATGAATTAATGAATAACATATAGATATCACGGCTACGACGGAATTATCATTGTATACGTTTTACTATAAATGGTTAAATTACGTACTAATTTAATGATTAAATATTAATTATAATATTATAAGATCACACAATGTAATCAGACTTTTAAAATTAACTTTCATTCGATATTACACTGTTATCAATCTGGATTAAATTATTTTATACTTGTATAATTTGTTTTGGAATAAAAATAAAAAAATATGTGTCTTATACATTTAAACAGACCGGTAACAGCAGTAAGTATTAAATATTAAATAATAGGTGTAAACAAAAACTATCGTGTAATATCATTAAATATATTTTAATCGTAAAAATCTGAACGTATTTTAATTATTGATCATGGTTCCAAATTAGTAAGTATATAAATATATAATATTATGTAATACCAAAAGAAATAACTTTTATTTTTGTCGGAGTCGAAACACCAGCCGAAATATACTAATATTTTGAATGAAGGATATAATTATTATTCGCAATATATTCAAATAAATAAAACTTATATTTTTAAAAAATAATACTAATAATCTATCTACAAAATAACAGTTATCAAATTTCAATTAAATTAAAAAAAAATTAGTATGGTAAAACAATAAATAATACTCGTATCTATAATACATTAATATTGTTTCAAAGTAACAAGTACTTTGTGACAACATTCTGAGATTCGTTAACGGGTGTCGAAGCGACTATCTCGTTATTCTTATTATTTCTTTGAAGTGTAATATGCCACTCTTACTCTAAATATACAAGGTATATCATTCGGGTCTTCAGAGATGTGTACGCACGAACGACTGACAACTAAAACTTACTAACAAGAGAACTTCTAAAACGATGTCCCGTAATACAATCTAACTTGGTAACATTTCTTTACGAGTTAAAAATTTGGGGAACTTTAGGGTCTAATGTATGACAAACTTGGACACAGTTGTAATTTATTAATTAAATCATTCGGCTGCGATGAGTCGTCGTAAGTTTTTCCAGTAATACAAATCTATAATTTTTTTTCAAAGGTTCGAATTTTCAACAAACCCGACTTCAAGTTACGGCTTCGTAACGTAACGAGAGTTCCGTCATTATTAATGATAGTTTTGTTTTTCGTATTAATTAATATAAAATATTAGTAATTGTTTATTTTCACAGAGGCAGTCCGACAAACTATTTAGATTTAAGTCGATTTTAAAATATATAATACGTATTATTAATTATGGGGTATAATTGTGAGCAAGGCGGTCGAGAAAATAAATGCCTGATTCGTATAACCGAAGTGTATTTTTTATTTATTTATTTATTGAATTGGGTTCGATTTTATTGGTTTAAACAGCGCGTTCGGAACTTATCCAGTCGTAGTATTACGACGAAATCTGAAACGGATGCAACAAAAACCTTTAAGAAAATTCGGACGTGTTTCAGGAGTTGCGTGTGATTATAGTAGGTGAAATTTGAAGCCATTTTTCGAGACGGCGGTGGCTCGTTTTTTCCGTGAGAAAAACGCTATTGGTGTAAACCGCGGACGATTAAAACGATAATTAATAAAAATGCGACGCCACCGTTCGAATTATCCGACTTGATGGTATACTGCAATTATATTACTATACGAAAAAAAAGTATTACTATTATACGGTATATAACGTCACGCCGATCGGAATCGCTTTATCTCCCACGTCGCTATAATTATGAAAACGTTTATATTTCATCACATTATTATAATTGTTATCGTTTGCACGGTACGTCCGTAGCACGTCACATTGGTAAACGTCAAAGCGCAGGGAAATACAACATTATCGCCGACGACGTAATAGTTGTACTCGTGTCGGCTTCGACTGAGGAGGACCGAGGCGGCCAATATTACACGGTCCAGAGACTCGCGTCTATAGGCGCGTATAAAATAAATCTTATTAATTATTATACTATTAGCTTACACTATAGAATCTATAAAATAAATTATGATATCTTTTCTCTGTTTTATTACCGTTTAGTAATACAAGCATTGCGATATTATTACAAAATGAGGTTTTTGAATGGCCGATAACCAATGTATATGATGCCACGCGGGTCTCAATAATAATAATAAAACAAATTATGTTTTAATATGCGCGCCGTCTGGCATATATCGGAATGCCCCGCAGTCGAATGGTCCAAGTGACGGCTGTCACTGGCGTCGGCAGCGACAGTCGGCCGAGTTGGCGTACGGTGTAACGTCGATATTACGTTATCGTAATTATCAGTAGTCGGCTTATATTATTGTCATTATTGTACGCGTCCGCGATTGTAACCGACCGGTCTAATCCGATTGGCGACAAACCTGCAGAGCTCTTGCGTTTGACGATCGGATATAATTTCATATAATATTAAAGTTCTAGTAATATGTAGATTTGTCGCGGTTGTCGCGTGACGTTTTGTCTCCAAGTACAATCGGTAAGCACGAGACGTTCCTTTTTAGATTTTATAAATTGTTTTCGTAGTACAATTCAGATCGGTTGGATTTTAGTTTTATTGAAAACCCACGAATAAGTATTCAGAATTTTCATTTTTTTTATTTGATACGAAGTTAACCGCATAATGTGTTTGGGTCATAGTTATTATTGTCTCCTATAACTATGCTGGTGACGATACCAATGCGACTGTGAGAAGTATTAATGGATTTGCACGGTTTTGTCGAATAGAGCCGTTTAATTATTTGCTCGTGATATCAGACTTTAATTCTGGTAAAGGTTGGACGGCCGGCGATAACTTTGTGTGTATAGAACGCACGTATGGCCGCTATAGTATAATATACCCGCGGGGGGCTTTGTACAGTAATTAGACGAAGATTTGTCGATCGATATGATTGAAGAGCGCGTTTGCTTTGGAGTTTTTCTTGCTGCGCTCCGAAGTTGTGTGTACAATGTACGTTTCTATTGAACGTCATGGCTCTGGACTGTATACCCATTATAGTTGTTGTTTGTAGATGGAAATTCTGATTTCCAGTGGATTGTTTAGACGAACGGAGTAACTGTTTAATGCGTGAAGTCTCGTATTCACTGATTGAAGTTTTGTTTAAATGTGATAGCCGACGATGGTGTCCAATCCGAGTTAATATATTGATAACTGTTTGAAACTGACGTTTACATTCACATGACCACCGCTGGCTCTGGCAGTAGACACACGTGTTCTGCGTTCGATTGAGGCACCGCCATTTTTATACACGTACATGACATATATACGACACGATAATAATATATTGTGCGTTTAATAATATGTCAACAGTATTATCGTTACTGTTGAGTTTTTAGGTTAAGTCGAGTCCTAAAATTTTTACCGCCGCGTGTAAATGCGCATCACATTGTTTTGTATCAGTGGTAATCGTATTTTAATAACAATATTGTGTTGGCACATAGTACTCTCCGATTCGGACCTCCACGAAGTAGTCGAATTAAAACACCGTGTCCGCCACCGCCACCGACGAATTTTACTTCCGCCGTGACAATAAATCAAACGGCGATTCCCCGGGCCGACGGCGATAGTGGACGTCAGTATAATTGCCATAATTATTATTATTACTATTATAACCGCACCGCCGCGGCACGATGCAGCTTGTGCACGTCTTAGTCAGGCGACAAACTTTAAAGTGATATTTCAGCGGTTTTCAAATGATAATAACAATTGTCACCGATGTCTGTCCGGCTTATACGAATTCAAACTAATTATTCCGTTTACGAACTCAGCTCTAAAATTATAATATTATTATTGTTATTATTAGTATTATTATTATTAGTAGTAGTAGTATTATTATTATAAGGACGCAGCAGTGCTGAAAATGTACACGATTACTCGCTCAAACTGTGCGTTTACTTACAGCTGTGGACGTTTACTTCCCTGTCACTATTTTATCCCTTTTAGGATACCGTAATTGTTAAAAGGACATTTCCCCAAGACCCCAGTCAACCCTATCGTTTCAGTCCTCTGAAATAATTGACATTTTGCACACAGAAAAAAATTGTAGTAATCTAGTACAAACAATTTCCATTATAATATATTTTTTTAAATTCATTAAAAAAATCTTAGAATTTAATGGTACTCTATTTAATTTTAAAAGCTTTGTTCAAAACTCCATGTTGACATGTTTTTATAACAATTTAAGAATAATCCGGAGGAAACATGGAACAATTATGGACTAATAAAATCATTTTCCAACAATACAATTTTGGATGATTTTATTCAATTGATATGAAGCTGTCTGCTAGCTTATGATAATTAAAAATAAGATTTCTGTGGAATTATTTGATGTTTTTCAAACAAAAGGATATGGTTATTGTATTGAAGCTACATAACTGAACTAACAATATTACCTAAATTATACCTAAGTAAAATGTTGTTTGAATGTAACTCGAGTATTTTACCACGAATTCATAACGTATTTTCAAATATATTCTTTTCTTGACATGACATGTTTTAAGGACTTATTTGTTTTGTCTATTCAAGTAATTTAAATATTTTATATTTTTGAATACAACTCTTAATTATCGAATAATAAATGTACTCATCATTAAAAAACGTGATATTTAATATAGTAATATATTCATGATTTATAATATAAATACCTACAATATATTCTAAAAAATGAATAAGTTTTAACTTATTATCACGGGAAACAGTAGTTAACAAATTTAATTTTATAAAAAGTTGGTTAGATTATTATGAATTTTATGAAATCCAAAAGTTCTTAAACAAATGTAGTATAGTAGTATCGTAGTATAATACTTAATTTTTAAATAAAAACAACCTATAACATATTTATTTTATCGTTTGATATACTTTTTACATGGATTCCTGTTAAGGCTATTGGAGTAGAAAATTTAAAATATAGGCAATTTATTTTATACCTAAATAAAATATCTATGTGTAATATGACGTACACATAATAAACGTTAGTATAAAAAGCTAAAATCGCTTAAAACTCCAAAATTCTTTAAAAATGCTTCTTAAAACTACAATTTCAACTTACTAATTGGCTAGTTAAAGTGGTCCAATTTAAATTTATTTGAACAATATGTGTTTCTTAACCTTTTTACTAGGTTATATAGGAAACATGGAAACATATTTAATATTTACAACTTAATATATTGTGTATGAAATCGAAAAAGATGTTTCTTATTTTTTGATATTTTTAAAAAAATATATAATTTTAATGTTTGTATGATAAATACAAAATGTATTTTTCTTGAATAACCTATAAAAAAAATAAATAAATGCATACATACATTCATAACAATAATCAAAAATGCAGAAATTTAGTACTTATTAGACTAACCTTCAAATTATTATTGGTCAAAAATCACAAAAAATATTATGTGCTCAAACAATCCTCTCACGTTTTTAATTAATAATTTATGTAAATTGAAAGATAACGATAATTTGTTTGTAAAATGTTTTTTGTGCATTTGATGTGTAATGTATGAAATTGACAGTTATACAAAATAAATAATATTAATTATCAACTGTTTAAAAACTATTGTTGGTGGTTTGCTAAATTCTGGACAAATAATTACTCGTGGTTCGGTAATAGTTATCTGACAGCACATTGATACAAAGTGAACGTTTTACTCTACTTGTCAGTTAAATGTTATCTAAAATGAATATGATGCACGGTAAAAACATGAATACACAATATCATATATAATACGTACCCATTATGTACAATATTCAGGCAGAATCCCAGTTTATTTGAATTGCATTCAAATATTGTATACGTATATTATGAATAAATTATGGCTATAGGTCTGAATTTCGTTAAAAAATATGATAATAATAACACAATATCCACTTTTGTTTTCATTATACTTAATAATATTTAATTGCATATTTACTTTACTATTGATATTTAGGTACCATTATTATTTGATCGAGTATAAAATTGTTAAATTAAATTAAAACAATTAGGGTACCGCTCTACTGTAGAGTAGATGATCTAAACGATCAAGTGCACGTCATTGTAAAATCAATATATTCATCATTGCATTCAGAATCTAAAATTTTACGTTATATAAATCTTTAACTTTCATGATTTTGATTAATTTTGACGATTATATTATTTTAAATATTTTTACATATAAATCTATATTATACATAAAAATCATTTATGAGGTATTTTGAATTATACCTATGTCAGGTTTTTTGACCAGTGAAAAAATCTAATCGTCATTTGTAATAATAAACCTATAAAGTTATAAAAATTGAAAATTGTAATTATCTATAACTCAAAAAGAGACGAAATATTTATAATATTGTATCACGTATACAAATTATTATTATAGAAAATGTTGATAATAATTTCAAATATCTAGTGCTATTTTTTTTTTTATTGCAATAAAATATTAAGAATTTTTTGAGGAAAAATAGTTATTTTAAACGGAATTAATATGTGAATGAATTATGTGATAATATAAGTTAAATAACTTATAAATAACCTTGTATTATATTTTCAAATCATATATATTAAAAGATAAAGTTACTGATTATCAAATAATTATTTTAACAATATATTTAAATATTAAAGTTTTTTTTTATTTTCTCCACCAATTTTAAGAAATACTAAGAATTTTAAATAAAAATTTGATTCTAAAAGTACCAACTAGATCGAATTCACTACCCTTAAAATTAATGATCAGATCATTTTCTTCTACTAGAAAAGTTTCTTCAGAAACAAAAAACAACATTGTAAAATGAATGCATTCTTCGCTTCGTTTAATATATACAAATATATATATTTGTAAGAACAACTTAAAACCTATATATCATATTATATATATATATACACACAAATATATATAAAATAGTTTATATAAAAACATTGTTTATAAAATATAAATGTTTACCTTTGTTTCAGTGATTTCCATCAGAGCATCGACATAAACTTTTCAAACACACCTCAATATACAATTCTGCAACTCTAAACTCTGTTTGAAATTGAGTAACGAAGCGAAAATATTATATTATATGTACCACGGTTATCTATTAGACATAACTATGTCTTAAACAAAGCATTTGTTTGAAGCGTAAGTATCGTTTTGTAACAGAAGTTTTAAAGTGTATAAGAATTTCTTTGTTTGCGTTTACATTAAATGCGTTTAATGTTTTAAAATGATTGTAGTCAGTCAGGTAATACGTATTATTATAAGATCGAAAAAAAAATTACGAGACGTGTAGTGGTTTTATAAAATTATCTAATTTTTTTGTTTATAACATTTGTCCGATAAGGCGAGTTGTTCTTTTCGTGAGCTGGACATCGACTTCATAAATGGGGTCCATATCATGAATAATTAATTTGTATCACAAATATATCTACAGTAATATTGATGATAATTTTTATTCATTTTGTGAAATGGACATTAATTATTTTTGCACCTTTAAAAAAAAGCCCCCATTTTTTTCTCGGGTTACTGAAATTGCAGTAAAGTCTATCCTTTCCCGCGATACTAATTTCCAAAATATTAATTTCGTAAGCGCTGACTCGTATTTTGTGATTCAATCTATTTCTCCTCGATCGTTTAACAAACTGCGACGTGTCAGCATTTTTTTTGCATTTCATAATAGAAAATGTAGACATTTTATTGTACGGTCACAGTGTTGGCTTTTTCGCCAGTATAATATTCCAAACACTTCTCTACGGCGATGACAGCATAAGGCCGCTACGCAAGTTTGACGAACGTTCCGTTCATCGATGACGTACGATCATGGACGCTATGAAGCGGACTGTAACTTGATTTTGGAACAATATGAACAGTTACATACGATACGTGAATTTGGCACAGGTTTGGGAAAAGGTGAGTAGTAATTCACCCCTTCTTAAACCTGTAGTAGGGCTGGCACGTGTTTAAAATTCACTAAGATGTTGGCGAAATGAATTGGTAGTTTATATTATTTTGTTATTCAATTATATCATAATGTAATGTGCGCGCTTTGACGCTCTTGGGTGCGTCAGTCTTATATGCAACAACCCGAGTGTGTCTATCAAGGCACATATAGAGAGAGATTAATCTTAGATTTTAATATTGTTATATCGAGGTAGTGAGCGCGATATTATAATTTAATTTTGTGTATTTTCTTTGTCGTGTTCGAACGACGAACATTCGAGTGTTAATAATAATTATTTTCCATAACCACGGTGGAAAGGAAGGAGAAATTGCTTTTTTGATTGGTGTTATTGTTGGGATGTTAATCTTTTCGTTGAAAATAAAATCACTACATCAAATGATACACAATTATTTTGGCTTGAATTGTTATATAGTAATCTTGTGCGTGTTGAAATAATATGCATGTAATGCTTCTTTAAATATTATAAAAATATACTAGTGTATATTAGAGTATATAATAATATTACAGTATTATAAACTATACATTTTATAAATATTATCAGAATATTGCATTCACGTGATAACATATTTTGCGACGTTAAAGCGTTATTGATTAATACATTTATAATTTATATTATTTTCTAATATAACATAATAAACATTTAAATGTATCATAAAGTTTGGTAAACTAACGATATTTTGTTGTTTAAACTGTTTAAAGTAATAACTACGAGTATATACTATTACTATGCGTATTATTTCAATACTAAATAATAATAACTACAAAAATAATACTACATAATATCACCTAAATAAAGTCTTGTATTATTAAAAATTAATTTACACTAAGATAAAAGCGTTATACCTTTGAACAGTGATCTATAACGACATAGTTTCATACATTACAACAATAAACAAAATAAAAAATACATTTTTATTATTTTTTTTTTCATTTTAAATTATGGCTTCCTTGTCAAACCTACGAACAGATGTATTCGTAAAAGATATTTATTTTCTACTTTTATATAATAAAACTGCACAAAAACAATAAACAAAATAGACCAAAAATTAAAAAAAAAAAAAACCACCGAACGTTGTATTTTAATTTATTACTTTATATTTTTTATAACATAATACATTACTTAATAATATAACAACCGCTGAACACCCTAATGCAACTTTCCGGTTTTCAAATTTTAACCATAAGTATAACCACAATTTTCTTCATATTTCCAGTATCTCTTAAAAGGAGAATGGTTTTTAGCGTCAACGTAATCTCGCGGCGTTTTGGATAGGCTATATAGCTACACTACCGTCGCGAGTGCAGAGTTCCAGTATCATATTATTATAATATAATAATATATATATATATAAAAAAAAATGAAAAACTATAATATTACAATAAATATTAATTATAGTTATTAGTGACTACATTCATTTATTTAAAAAAACTGGTTTATAAAATATTCTAACTACCAATTATTAATATGACACTACTTATAGATTATTTATTCGCCGATTTTTTTTTATGGTTTGTTTAATCAACTACTTACCGCAAGACGACTATATAAAACCGAATCTGTTGACCTAGTAACAGATTATAATAATTTCTTTTGTTTTTTTTTTTTTTTTTTTAATTGTATTACATTTGTTTGATGAGAATCTGAATATGATTAGCGATTTTTTTCTTTTATTCTCTATATGCCTTAACAAAAACGTTTAAGTATAATATTTTCTGGGGTGAATTAATAACATTAATGAACCATTCTCATTGCGTGCATACGTCATCCGTAATGTTTATGAATGCTATTATATGAATGTTATGCGATAGAAAATATTAGTATGATTGTATTATTTTTTTCTTTTTCTATTAAATTATGAATACTTATTTATATTATTTTTAAATAATAATATCACGTATAAATATGGAAAAAACTAGTTCACCGTATTTTTAAATAATTTTAAGCATGGTATGAGATCAGAAAAATAGAAATAGCAACGATAAAAAACAAATAATTATGTATCACAAATCAACGCAATGATAACATATGATAATAATGTTTAGGTTAATTTACAAAACTATCCGAAGAGATTTTAAATCAAATCGTTTTAATTTTTTTTTATTATTATTGGTTACATAATTTATTATTTAGTACAATATATTTTTAAAGAAATTTAAAAATATTTATTATTTAAAATAAAACGCACATTTTTTATTTCTATAACTTTATATTTATGTGGATTTTGAGTAAATAAACCACCTAAGGCTATCTGTTTAGATGAAATACTATTTATTTCGTATAAAATTTTAAATTATAAATCATAGTTCATTTAAATGCTTATTTATTCAATTCTACATAATATGTTTATATAATATTATAGCATATGTACCATTGGCATATTGGATAATTAACTCGATCAATATATTATCAAATAATATAATTATACAAATACAATATAAACTATTTTAACTTATAGACATAATATTATATATTAATATAATTTATTGTATGTTCACTATCAACTCAATTATTGGAAACAAATTAATAGAATAGAATATTTCAATCGCGTAGTATAATAATATTATATTACATAGTATAATATATATTATTTCCATCATTAGTATTATTTGTTCGTCTCATACGTTTTATAACATTTCATCGGGATGCCGATATCGTGGATGCGTAATGTGCATATTATAACTGTACACCTAGTTCCGAGAACAATAAAACACGTTGTAAATGAACATTAATTAGAGTTAAGCGAATAGTTAGGTGACAAGTGAAATAAATGATTGTACAGTCACGACGTATCGGGATGCAGCAAATCCCGTGGGACTACCACGTACCCAGATTTGCCGTTTCATTTCCTACAGACAAAACGTATACTAAATAATTCAATATAAATAAAACCTTTAGTTGTCTCGGAAACCGTATTATCCTTGTAAATACTCTTCTGGTAGATTTTTTGACCGTTAAATATAATTGCACTCGTAGCCACGTGTAGTAGTATCATGTTACGTCCACCGCGTATAATAATAATAACAACGTGTTCATATAAATCGTCGTGATTATGGACGAAAACGCGGTGTTGATTTGTAAAGTAACTTCTCAATCAAATATGATAAGCACGTTAAAATAAAAACAATATATTAGTGATATAAATATTATTATGTTTAATAAGCTATAACTTTAAATCCTATTGGTCGTTTTCGGGATATTATATTATATTTTATTTTATGGGTATAGAGCTCTATATAACTTCGTAATAATGATAACATCGAGTTACGTTGAAGGACTTAACGATTTTTCGGGGTCTAGAGTGGAAAATGGATACTATATAGGATTAAAAATAAATAACTTTTATCGATCTTTTTTTTTAATGATTTTTTTCTAAGGAAAATCAATGTCCTAAAAATGTAGATATCGTATGTTTAGCGCATCAAGTTTATGTAGTCGTGAACTTTTTATTACGTCTTTAACAGTTTTATACATTAAAGCCGCGTGGAAAAACGTGTCATGGGTCACGAGTGTGGACGTTGTGCGTTTTATTGTTTTCAAAATGAATTTTTTTTTGTTTTTGAGGTTAAACTTGCACGCAATCGCGTATTCCGTGTTTATTCGCAGTATTCGACAAAACAAAATCTGATCACCAAACCTAATAATTATTGCTTTCGATAGAGTAATTTTAATAATTCATTAATACGACCATGAGAGCAGGTATATTATTATTATTATTATTGCTATTGTGATTATTGTTATCACTGTATCAGCTACTTTAATATGCCAACTAGTACGTTTTTCTTTAAATGGTTTTAAATTCATAATCGTTTACAAATTTCCAATATACTAATGTTATCATTACATTTTAGTAGGCAATTATAATTGTATTATAATTACGATCCTTAAATAGAGTTAACTTTCAATCATTTATAGATCAAATAGGTGGGGAGTGTGCTATTAACGCTTCATTATTGTTTATCCGACAGGAGTTTGTGTTCAAATATGAACCAGTGATTTTATGTCTATATTCATATTTCATATAGATACAAATCGCATAATTGACAAAATTAAAAATGTATAAAACATTTAGAATAATATGGTGAATTATTAACTCATAATATCATTACATTCGTAGAATATTTTATAATTAATTTAGTATAAATTAATGGAATTACGCTTTTTTCAAGTACCGAACAAAACATTTTAAAACCTTTTGATTCCTTTCAAAATTTAAAAACGAATAACGACAAAAGAATAAAATGAATTAAAATGAGTTATAAAGTGATTTGATACTTCTGCATTTAGTTTTACATGGTGATTTTAAAAGCTTTCGTTTTAAATTTACTATTTAAATCTTCAACGATTAACATGTACACACTGTATAGTTATTTGGAAAATATATCACAAAAGCAGAAAATCTCTACTTTTTATTATATTTCAAGTACAGATATATTATCATAATTAATATCCAATTATTTTTATTTTGATACTATAAAAATTAAAATTTGTCGAATTTTTATTAAAAAAAATGTCATTGTTAATTTCTTTTAAGTATACATATTACTAAAATAAAATAAATTGTGATAAAAAAAATATTGAAATAACAAATGGTAGACTTGTTAGAAGTTCCTTGAAACAATAATTTTAAATTAAAAAATCTGTAAATAATGTTGTTAAATGTATTAAATATTTTTATTTGTTGTAAACTCTATTTAAGGTAATATATTTCTTACGATATAATCTTATATTCTAAAAAAGTATTCTACCACGTTTTTAATCCAAAAATGTATTTACACCGCGTACTTATATATTTTAGAGTATTCTGAGTATTGATACATGAACTTTTTATTCGTCATGAGAATACATTTTAACTGGAGTCCCTTGAGAGTTGAAACCTTGCGAATAAATCACAATACCCTATTATGAGTTGTATGATTAACCTGTATTTACCTATATACTTATGTATTGTAGGATACAAATAAATCTTATCACAATAGTAATGATCAATAATCACATATCCACTTAAACGTTAGATCTAACCATTTTCTTCACATCACCTCATCTCACATCCATTCATACAGTATGAATAATAAACAGTCAAACCAAATTAAAGCAAATCGTTCACAGCAAACTAAAAAAATTTAGTAGATATTTACACGTGGTATTATTTAATTATACAAAACAATTTAGCAACAATAAAACAAAAGTTTAAAAGTTTACATATAACTATTTTCTTATTCTAGGTATGCCTAGATATATATAACAGACAACTGTATTATTTTATACAATTTATACTCTACATGACATGGTCACCAATATTATAATTATAGTTATAGCAATTGAAAAAATATCGATAGACAATATTATTATGACCGTATTAGATAATACAGATATCGAAATTCAAAAAATTGAAATATAATACAGTATTATGTTACGGTAACTATGATATTTTTTTATTGCCCCTATGGACCTTGGAAATTACACGCATAGGTATAGCTAACACCTATTATAAATTAAAACAACTATAGAGTTGGTATAAACAACTGCACGACTCTTAATACATTTATTATATAAGCACTTTTTTTTTACTCGTACTTATTACTATATATGTGTAGTGTCATAATAATTAGATCGATATCATTAACATAACTCTATTCAATATTTTATAAGCACCTAACACCTACTGTATATAATTTAATTAAATTAATAAGTAAATGTGTTGGTTGAAATAATATTAGTTAAAGTATTTTTTTTTTTTTTTTGCGAAATAGTTTCATCCAAGAAATTAATTATTATATAACTTGAAACTTTTTTAAGAAGATAATAAATTTGAACTTTCCTTAGTAATTTTCTGCGTGATATATTATTACGTATATAATCCGTACCAAGGGACTAGTAGAAATCCAAGCTTTATGAAAGAAAATTTCATAAATAACTATAAATCATATATTATTAAATAAATAATAAAAAAAAAAACATTTTTACGTCTAATAATAGATAGATACTTATTATAATTGAATGATTAAAAATAAAAAAATATAATAAATGGAAGATAAGCTGTTGAAGAAACCATACAGATTAGATGTATAGTCAACCCATAAGTACCTATAATATAATATTTAAATATATATATATTATATAATCGTATTTCATGGGAAAATTAATAATAATAGAGACTTGAATTTCATATGTTTAATTATACAATAATCATATATTTATAAATAAACTAAACTAAACTTTTTATTATCAAACCAATTTCACAACTTCTGAAATAAAATTGTTAATTACTAAATAAATTTATTTTATTTTGAAGATTGCTTTTACTTAAACTTGATTTATTGTGTTTCATTAATTATTTTTATTATATTATTATTATTGTTAAATAGATATAGAATACTATTTATTGAATTTAAATAATATTTAACACGTATTAATAGTTTTTATAACAAACAAAAAACCATCGAAAAAAATCCAAAATATAATATATTTAATAAATATGAAAGGTAGCAAAGTATTAAAATGTTAAGGTAAAATGTAATATTCAAAAATATTCTTGAAAAATCTTCGAACACAACGTGAATTTAAATCTTGCCAAATTTTAATCTATTACAGAACACAATATCACAAACAAGTAATTTAACTATGGATTAGGTATAGTATGAAGTTTTACATAAAATATTTGATATTAATACATACTATAAACAGTAAAAACCAGCTATGTCAAAATAATATTGAAAAAAAAAATGAATAACAATAAAATAATGTAAATTCATTTTGGTATTTTTTTTGTATATTTTCCAAAATGTTCAGTTGTATATTCAATAGGTCTTAAAATAAATCAACCACATCTTTTTGAAAAAATAAACGACCAATTCCTAATGATCTGATCCACGTTCAACCAATATGGATTTTTTTCCGCAAGAAACAGTTATTCAAATCACCTATTACGTTTACGTACATAATTTATTCATATTTAATGATATACACACATAAAGTTATGATTGAAATTAAATTTTTAAAAAATATATATATATTACTGACGCAATGTATTTTATATCAAACTATAATAATAATAAATAATTATAATCTACCTATAATTGAAATAAAATAATATAGGTAGGTATATTTTTAATATTAAATACTAATCATAACATTGAATAAAATTAATTTCAATGGCAAGCTTTAATGTTAAAATTATAAATGCATTTTTATATAATAATAATATTTTAAAAATCAATTGGAAATTAATAATATATTATTTTTTTTGTATTATACATTTTAACTGTTCTTTTTATCGTTATATTTTCTTAAATAAAAAAAAAAAGTTGACATTTATTACTATGTATTAAATAGAAATAAAGATTTGATTTATTTTCTAAGTACCGATATCAAGGAAAAATAATATAAAAATAAAATAAATAGTTAATGACAATTTAAACATAAAATAAAAAACTGAATAGTTGATAATTTTTTAATTAATAAATAAATCATATATTTATCATGCACAATTACTTAATTCGTACTATTATTCTAAACATTTTATTTTCAACTAAGGTATATTTTTATACTATTTAACTCAAGAAATCGGTTAACCAAATTTGTATTATTTCATAAATTAAAATAAGAAGATCTCATTAATTATTTTCTTTCACTAAAATTAAATGCATTTATGACCATTATTCTTACCCAAATTCCAGATTGCTTTTTAAAAATGTATTTTCTGTGTTAAATTATTAAGTTTTATTAAATTATCAGCATAATTATTATACATCTACAGATACACATATTGATAATTTATGTGTGAAAAAATAAAATATCATTGTGTATATATATACTATATTACATAATTATGCATTTTATAATAATTAAATTACAATTTTATACTCAACTCTTGTCAAAAAAGTGGTACGTCGACTTTTTCTATACTATCTCCCACGATATATATATATATAATGTTACTCAAAATCACTCATGACATAAATTAAATCACGTTCGTACTTTCTACAGGATAACTTATAATAAAATATAAAGGGAAAATTATTTTAGAATTTTACGTCGCATTTTTCAATGTTACAACTTTGGAGTGCGATATTAAAAATCAAAAAACTAAATGGTAATAGCAACTATAACTTTTTACATCTTGGTTAAAAATTAAAAAGTTGTAAAAAACTGACATAAAAGATTATTTATTGTAGGCCCAGTGTTCCCTTTCCATTAAATAATTAATGAAACGCTGAAATTTAACATAAAATTCACAGTAAAAGAAATATGGGGAGTGAATTGTGTGTATGATATACACATTATTAAAAGTAATCAATGGCAGCTTGTAGTATTGGTTTAAAGTTCTTTGAATAATATATTTTATAAATTGTTAACTGAATATTCATGAATGTTATTTATATATTATAAACATTTTTATTTTTTTAGTGAATAATGTAAAATTATAGAAACCAGGAAATTAAAAACATAAAATGGGTATTTTATGTAATATACACTGAAATTCCCATAAGCTTAATAATTTATGTAACCTACATATTATGTTAGATCATAGATGATCAAAAAGTACCAAGTATAATAAAATGTACACTAATGGATTTATAAAAAACTACTATTTATGTATATATTTTTTTATTTCTCATATTAAACTAAAATTTAAATATTATGCATTTTAATTAAAATATGTTAGCAGGGTTGCCTACTATATTTAATTATCCGTTTTTACATGGTCTAGAATATTTATCAATTGGTATATTACAATATGTTATTACATTTGCTTTAAATAAAGTATCATAACCTCTAAAATAATATGCAAGAATATATAAATATATACACACAAATTAGCTTTTTTGTACTTACCTCTACGAAACAGCGAATTGTGTGTATAATGGAAAATGTCTCAGTGAGAAACAAAATGGATGTATGCAAAATCAACAAGTACAATTTCACTTACAATACATTTTGATATTTTTCATTACGCTTATTATTCTCTTCATTAAATAAATACAAGTACTGCTCAGTATATACATATATAATATGGTAATTAAGCTATACGCATTGAATGAATTCATAAATGAAAAATTCATCAAAGCTATTCAAATTGTGTTGGTGTTTCGAAGTTATACGCGTAGAACCGATAGTTTATAAATGTAAAAAAAAATATACATAATACCTACCTGCTTGACATTCTTTTATATTTTTATACGTACAATAATATCGATTATAATAAATGACACCTTGAAGGCTTGAACATATAGTTCAAAGAAACTAAATCATATAGATAATAGTAGATATATTATGATATTATATATTCATATAATACCTATACAATATACAGTTGTTGTTGATACTGGCCAATATCACTAGATTTATAGTAAATGTCAACAGTATAATTATTCGGGTGAACCTTGGGGGTTTATATTTTTTTTTGCTAGCAGTTTATTGCATAATCTTAAAATAATATTTTTAAAGTTATACAAATTAAAAAAAAAAAAAAAAAAGATTATCCAGAAATATATTTAAATAATGTTATAATGTTATAATGAATCATAGAATCGATGTTTTTCAATAATTCGTAACTATATGAAATATTATTTTAAAATACCATACCCACATATTATTATAATAATGATATACACGTGATGCGTTTATTCACTATAGCTCTTTCGGCCGAGTATACGGCCGGGCGTTGCCGCGTCGGTGGTATTGTTACGTCGCTATTATACAAATATCATAATAAGCAAACATGTCCGTATATAAAATGGGCGAGTTCCTTTTTATAATATTCCGCGATTGTGATAACAACAGTCGTTTAAAAAATATACGTGTAACTCGTACCGAGTGATATAATATTATTATTATTATTATTATGTAGACCGCGGTGCGGTGGTTCGAATCTCGGGAAGAGTCTGTTGCGCGCCTCGCGGACGTTAGTCGTGCAGATAAGTACAACATTGTGATATTCGTATGCGTATTAAAAAATACTGGATGATATTACAATATCGTATACGTGCGTAGGTCCTCAATCGCTTATTAGATATTCCGTGCGATGTGAAACGGCGGCGAAAGGATGGAAATAAGAAAGAAAATGATATATATTATTATTGTAAAAAGAAAAAAAGGGTTGCGGGCGCGAAGGGTGTGGTCGCACGTGGCCGCGGGTGTGTATTGATGTGTGCTCGGTACATGGCGACGACGGCGGTGAGCCGACCGCGACCGACGGTTGCCGACCACGAGCGCGGCGCACTAGAACCGACCGACCGGCCGGCCGGTCGGCTCTCCCCTGCCGTCACGTCACGCACTCGGGCTCGCGGCGCTGCGGCGGCGTCGTCGTCGGAGCGGGCCCCGCTCGGAGCGCTCCGTCGAAAATTCGAAAACCGGCTACGGCCCGCACGCCGGCGCGGGCGCGCGCGCAGGTATCGCACCGCGCGCGCTACGGTCGAGCGGAACGGAACCGCGGCCAGACGCGAACGCTCGCCGGTCCGTCGACCGTCATTCGTACGACTGCTGCAATCAACAACTAACGTTCTCGCACCGAGTTCTCTCATTTCACCACCACCATAATATTATTAAAACACACTCATTTCTTATTCCGTTATAATAATATCATAATAGTATGTATTCCGTTGTCGTTTACGATTCTCGACTATATTATCACACTTACTCGCTGCACCATAAAAATATCATTTTTACGTTTATAATTTTTTTTTTTTTTATCATTATTATTCTTTTCGTCCGTCAATCGGGTAAACTGAATTCATCGTTATTCTCGCGCCGATTCACGGTTACATATTATTTTGTGTTTGTTTTTTTTTTCCGTTTTTTTTTTTTTTTTTTTTTAATTTTATTTTATCAAAAATCAAAACCCTCTGTAATTAAAGTTAAAGAAACGATCGCGATACTATCAAAAACTCACGCTCATTGTCAGGCTGCAGACAGTCCTCCGATACATCATCGAAGATGGTAAACCGGCGAAATTGGTGAGTACTTTCGTGTGATTATTTTGTATAATATATGTTTATGATAAGTCAACACTATTTTAGAAATATATTTTTTCAAGTTGTTTTTTAAGTATAAAAAAATAAACGTAAAAGTATGTAATTTTCAAGTAAATTATATAAGTATAGGAATAATAATATGTCAATTGTTAACCAAAATATATCAAATGTACACAGATTTGAATAAAATAAAATTATCATTTTATATAATTTTAAAATAATAAATATTTTTCTAGTACAGCAATATGTAATTAGAAATTTAGAATGCATCATTTTGATCACCATAAAAATATTAAAATTTTTCATTTTTTCTATGTATGGCTCATTGCATTCAAAATATTAAAAAAAAAAAATCAAAGTTCATGTATTTCGAATTGTTGCAATTTTCTTGACATCGCCAACACGAAATATCTTTAACCCAAATTGTTTTCGAGCCAAGTTTTTTGATTATGAGCTAGCTATATACTTATTTTTAATGACCGATTTACCTCAGAAAAAACTAATAAACATACTTCTTTTACATTTTGTGACTTTTTATTTGGTCAACTTATTTTAAATTGGACTATTAATTTCAATATATTATCCAGGTAATAACATTTTTTAAATATACGTATTCAAAATCTTTAGGATTTAAAAAATTGTTATATGTACCTTATAAAAAAATATAATTAGTGCAATACATAATTTTCTCGATCGTGTTACACAATAGTAAATACATATTTTATGTTGTTTTATTATTGTTATATTTTTTTAACAACGTGCATACATGGTCTGCATATAATTCATTAAAAGTAGGGATGGACTGTTCAAATGAGTTTTTAACCATATGTGACACCAAAATTAACCCGTATATTAATCGAAAAAAAAAATTAAGCATGTGACAGTCGACAGACATTAATATAGGTGAATTATCATATATTTTAATTGATAAACATATTCGTGAATTATCTTTGTGCAATTACATTTCATTATACCTGCAATATAAATTAAGCAATTGAAATATTGAAACACAATTTAGATTGAGAATAACAATTTTAGTATAACTTTATACTGTGGAGCTTAAAACTAGTTTTAATCATCAAACTTTTAGTATACTAAAAAAATTGCTCCTATGTTAAACATTTTAATATATGACGTGCTTATCTAATTTTTATTTATTTATTTGTTTATTTTATTGAATGGAAATATATTATATAACTTCTAAATTATTTTTCAACAAACAGCAATAAATACATATTTGTATTTATTTATATTTCAATGACATTTATTCGATGACCATTATAAAATTAATGTAGTTAATAATAATTAATATTATATTTTATGCTGTAAGCATCAATATTTAATAAAAAAATAGTACTGATAATAATTGATTAATTAAATATAATTTTTAAATTAATAATACCATTTATGATTTACCTACACAATTTATGTATTTATGTTCTATATTAAATTAAGTGTGACTTGTTAAACAAACTTTTCTCTCTCTTTTTCCCTGATCATTATAAGTTGTCATAAAATTCAAGGGTACCATATTAAACATTTTTTTTTTTTACCTATATAACTCGTGTAATAAATTAAAAATAAATTATCGTTGATTTATAACATGTTATATTTTTTATTTCTATTCTTATTAAATATGATCAATTGGTTCTCGCTATACTATAAAATACACGAAACTCGATTAACGAGGACCCTTCCGTTATAGCAATTCTAAATTTTTTTACTAGTTACGTGTAATTCATTAACAGCTATTGTTCTTTATTAAATGCATTAAGGTACATTTGTTTTAAAAAAAATACTGTTTATTAAAAAATAACATGCACATTGTTTTTATCTCTATTTCATATCGAAATTGTGTTTTCATATATTACGTACATAAAAAATAAAAATGTGTATATATACAATGAAATAATAATATAATACAAAATATGACGTACTATACCACTTTTTAATAACACGCAATGGGGAGAGATTTTCCCATGGCAGCTGTCCGATTTAGAAGGGTTTCGACTGAATAAGCGTTTTTAGGGAGGATGTGTGCACATATGTATGATATACATACATATATATTGTTTTTTTGAAACTACGTCCCTGAAAATTAAAAACATGCATGTAGGGTTTATTTTTATAACACTGGTTTATTACTTATTGTACAATATTGATTTTTTTTAAACTTGGTCAGATAATAAATGGAATTAGATTTGAGCAAGGGTTAGTAAAATAAGAATAAAAAAACAAATTATTTTAAAATTAAAAATAATATATTATATTATAAATGTGTAATAGTAAAATATGTAATATTATTGAATAAAATCCGTACATTTTTTTATGTGTAAGTCGTGTTGGTAGGTACTAGTATGTTCTAAGAATAAAGTTTAACCTTATTATTTACCTTACGATTCGTTTTTTATGAATTTTTATAATAATATTAAATATTACATCGTATGATTAAATTTTAAATTACCAATGGTTAGGATAAATGTATATATATATCTAATGACCCAAAATTGTCCACGATGCATAATAGCCAGTTCAATTTAAATATTTACATTACTGAAGCTTTAGAAAAAAAATATCAAACACTATTTTTTTCGTTACCAAAACAATTTGTAATTATTATTTTTTGCACTGTTATTTTTTGTATTGTTTATTTAGTATCAACAAACGCTTCCGTTAAACTATCAATACCCATGTAAATGTATTTTTCATTACTCGTTTAAAGTTTACATGATCATTATTCATGAATACGTTTTTTAAACATTTACATTGATCATTTCACATATGTGTGAGAGGGGCACTCTACTAGGTTTATGTGTGCGTTTATGTTTACCATCATTTACACTCATCTTTTTTTTCCTACCAAAACGCTTACTTTAAAACATTCAGAATTTAGATCATTCCTTGAAAATAGCTTATATTTTACCAAATATTATTATTTGTTTACTTTTGGCTCTGTAACGCATAGCATTAATGTCTTCCTAACGGATAAAGGCATTCCCCACCATTCTACGTTGGGTTGTTAAGTCATAAAAACAATAGAACCTATACATTGTACACACTAATGGCACATCACATACTATGTTTTAATTTGTTCAACTGGAAGTTAGTAGGGGTCACGGACATCGCTTATTACTAATTGTTATTATAACCTGGACCCCCGGCCTGTTTAAATTATTATCTTCCTTGCATTCCTAGCGTTCGGGTGATATACATTTATCACCAAACTGAAATAAAATTATAACTCAACTTCTATAGGTATTCAAATTTTATTGTATATACGGTATGTTGTGACTTGTGAGTGTTGTTGTTAAAATTTAAATGAACTATTGATTGTTTTTATTTTGTTTTTTATGCTCCCTTTTTTTTATATTTTATTTTATTTTGCAATAAAATTGTTGATTTATCTATTTAATAGTTAATAATTGATTGGAGAATGGAAATTATTCAGTTACGGAGTACTTGTATTAAAATTTCGAAGGTTCTGCCGTGTTTTAATTTATAGTAAACGAGGGTGGGTGATAAAACGTTTTAAGTCTCAATAATATATTGTAGTATTATACATATTATAGATGATAAATTATTTTGACGATATATTATTTGACGCTATCTATTAGATCGTAGATTGTCTGGAATACAAAATTAACTTGTAATGACCGAAGTATATAGTTATTATCAGATACTACTATAATTATGTGTTGATGGTTATCATTTTTTCTATATTATTTAGGCATAATATTTAAGTGAAATATACATTTTTTATTTAATACAAAGTTAATGTATAAGAATATAGGTATATACTATCAATATGTATGTGGGCGCATGTTAAGGCATGGGACTAGTTACATTGACGAGTGACCTACTAATCATTAGACTAATTCGACACTAATATATAGATTGCGTTTTGAATAAAATGTATTTATCTGAATAAATTCATTATCATATTATCTAATTTAACGAAAAAAAATTTTAGCATTCTTCTTCTTATAAATAAATATAAAAGATATAAGATTTATAAAGTATACCTATCACAAAAAAAATATGATTTATTAATCATTATATTATGAACATTTAAAAATGTTGATAAAATTATTTATTTTATGTACTTACTTTGAGTTCTTGAGTTCCATATAAATAAAACATATATTATTATGAACAAATAGTACCCTTGTAATAAGCTCTTAAAACTTTACTGTCCGTATAATTCATATTATAATAATCAATGTTTCCATTCTAGTGGAAAATATATTTGTTCCCGTATGTTTTCAAGACTATCCATCATAAATCACATTGAATTCAAATAAAAGCTAAAGTTATTTTTGACGTTTCCCTTTAGACCATTACGATAAAACGTCGATGTGGACCCTTGATATACGACAAGTAATTTGAATAAATTCGCAAAAGAGAGAAGGGACCAATTCGGTAGCTACTGGATATGCATACGATATATCGCTGAAAGGTACGATTCGTGGATAGAATACTATTGATAATTTACATGCATGTAAAGCCAGTTACAATCGTGTTTCTGTTTACAAATTCCCGAGAGCATTCTGTTGGTATATATATATATTTTGTAGGAAATTAAAATACTCTAGTTTGTGATTAGGCTGTAAGTGAACACTTTCTGACAGTACATTTTAACTAGTTGTTCCAACATTTTTAAACTACAATGCGTAATAACATTATTCAAGTACTAGAAATTAAACCATGCCCATTTTTCCAATGGTGACATTTTAAGGGAGTAAACAGGCCAGAAGAAAATGTAATTTAGTTTGTGTATACATCTTTGTTAAAAGCTTTTAGCAACGTCATTCGACCTTTTAGCGCTAGTAAATTCGTTTTCCTTACCCTATCATTTTTTACCATCGCTTTTGTTTCAACAATATCACGACCTTTTATAATCAACCAGCCTTTTCAATTGAACACGTAGTATACCAAAAAATACATGAACATAAATAATCTTGTTACAGGCATAACATAATACTATGTAATGAAGAAAAAAAATATGGGATTCACTTCAAAATGTCTCCTTTGATAGATTTAGATAATAATCATTTTGAACTATGACTAAAAAGTTGTATTTTTTTAATTTTCCTTACAAATCCATTTTTAATTTTTAAGTATGAAAATAAATATTTTTTCTTATTATTCATATGAAAACAACTTCAATGTATTTATTTATTTATTTTTTAAGTGCATTAAAGAAAGTTAATGACTTAATTTTTTTCAAAAATATATTTATAATCTATATTATATTAAACCATTAATTTTTCTAGTTCCCCGTGGTTTATTCTATCAATATTTTTGAATCTATGTTAGTAAAAAACGTCTTTGTTATTTTTATACATTTAATAAGAAAAGGGTATATTTATAATACATTGTTACAATTGGAAACCATTTGTTCTATAATATGCTTATTTAATATTATAAGTTAAAATTCAATTCTTAACTTTAACTAGTTAAAGTAAAAAAAATAAGTTCTGCTTATCATAGTACAATATGAAATTCAATATTATGAGAACGGTCTGTATTACATTTGTATAGGCAATACGAACCTACTAAGGTTTTTGAACCTCAAAAGATTAATTATGTTTATTAAATTCAAATTGGGTGTCAATAAGACATTTTTTTGGTGGTAATATAATCCATAAAATACTGAACAAGGTGATTATTTAACACTTTAAGGCTAAATTTAAAATTGCTCACCTGCCCCGGTGCACAGGCATAGCCGATATTCACCGATACACCTAGCCAAGGAAAATACACTAGAGGAAATGATTATTTATAATTTACAGCTGTCCCGCAATATTGCTGAACCACTGATATTTAATATTACAGTTGAAATTTATTTTTAAACTCAAGCCAACGATGCGAGCCCGAAGTTCTCCGGTCCAGCGGCACGGCGGTCGTGTTTATAAATAAAATACGTCATATATACCTAAACATATTATATACATATATTTTTTTTACTTATATGCAATTTCTCTTCGTTTCTTTTTTATCTTAACATTTTATGATTATTGTATTTTCTAACCGCCAATCGGTGACAAATAATGTTTGACATATTGTATCCTATGGGAACTAACCAACGATGACCCTTATATTATGCTCACTAACACCCCTTCATCTGCAAAAATACATTATAAAACGTTGAATTATTAAAAAATATATATATATTGATATAGCAGCAAATGGGATCAAAATCAATTCTTCGTAATTTAATGACTAGCGTTGACTGTTGAGTATAATATAATATGCCGATTCGTCGAGGCTGATGGTTTTTCTTCGGATAGTTTCTATTGAAATGACCTCACCAAACGATTGTCTGCGTTCTCATTATAATAAACATCAAAACAAAAAACATGCGATGACGTCTGATCTCCTAAAATACATAATATTATAATATTATAGACGTACAATGATCGCTGTATATTATTTTCTAATATCAAATTTTGTCACAAGGAATTTGAAATGAGTTTACGTCATGGACATATCAATTCAAATATATGTACAATTTTTAAAGTAAAGAATAAACGCGTTGACGATTTCCGACAAATAACTAATATTATTTACATTATGTAATGGTCTATAAATTCATACTAAGTGACGAATACAACAAATTTGATGAATCAAATGTTACAAACTATACTTTAAATTTACACTTATGTAAAAATAAATTTCCAAAAATGTAAAATATAAACCGAGTTTCTTAATAACTGTGCAAAATGAAAACCCTTTTTTAAAAACATTATTTAGATATTTGTATACACTGTACATGCAATGACGTTATATTTTACTCGCTCATTTCTAATCTTTATTGTTACTCATTATAATTGTTCAAACACTTCAGTACTTCACCTCGGGTTTTTGTTCAACTACTCGACATGTTTTTAATGCAATAAAAAGTCTTTATCGCACCATGTACCCATTATTACAATTAAAACGTTATCGGCGCATAGCTTTCAGCAGCGTCGTCGTCTATTGAAGATCAAGAGAAAATCGTTACTGTTTTTTCCTCTTTATTGCTCATGGTCGATGTTATTTATTATTATTATTTTTTCTTATTTTTTTTTTATGGTTAGCCATCACAAAGGATCTCGAACTGGTTTTATTTACGAGGACTCGCGAAGAGCAATCGTTTTCCGTGTGCAATATTTATGAACGTACAAAGTGTCTGTTAGATTCTATAGTTTCTCTATCTTTCTCTCTCTATCTATTTCTGATACATTGACCACCGACTAGTTAGGACGACGGTAGTGGACTATAGCTAGCCAACGACGGTATACTGTAGTATGTGTGTGCCGTGTGCGTTTTTTGTATCTGCATGCACGCTCTGTCGATGCAGATTGATTTTTTTCTCCTTCTTTATTTCCATTCGAATTACATTCAAATCACCAGTAACCCGATACTGTGGATTCATTAGGTTTCATTAGATCATTACTTGTATATACCACCGAGATTGGCATGTACTCAGTTTTCGATTCTCGTGTTTCTCGTGAGTGGTTGAATATCGCATGCGAATAGACAGCCGACATAACCATTGGACTTGTTATAATATTTATCGTCTATATGACGCCATCTCTCCCAGCCGGCTCGATGAACACGGCCGTGTGACTCAAACGGTAATTACCGCTAGAAACCACTTGACAATGGCTGATCATTGAAACGAAGATGATGTGAAAAAAATACTTAATATGGTCATGTGTCATTAATGTGGCGCCTTACATGTCTATAATATTGTTATTCACTTATATAATAATAATATCATCCACTGGGCAAGAGAAAGACTTAATTTATTGTGATTTTTTATAAATTATATAAAAATATAGTGAAATTGAAATTTTGGCCATAGTCATACTTACGAATAATAATATATTATTGAATATTTGGCTAGAATTTACTTAAAATCATCTTCTGCTTATTTTAATTGAATAAATATTATTGATTATCTACATACGTACTATGAACTTTTAATTAAAAATTCCTTAACTAAACACATTACTTTGGTCTATAAATTATAATAATATTATATTCAGGCTAATTATTACGTGTATATTCCGTTGTATTAAATAAACGTCATGTGTTTAAGTTATGTTAGTAAGGTTGTAAGCCTTTGATATTTTTTCGATACATAGTTACTAACCAAATATGATGTCTTTTAAATTTCGTTTTACACGTTTACAATTAACGCACTTTTGATGTTAAAAATAAACTTGTATTTTTGTTAGGCTCATTCTGTTAAATTTATAGCCCGTCTTGTTTAATAAACTTCTTTTTTTATACAATGCATTGATGAAACAAACTGTTTGAGCATCCAGATGCTAATAAGTCTATATTTTTATGATGACTTTTATTGATCATTCATCATTTAAAATATGTTATCATTAATATATTTATATAATATGGTTAATGGTTATATATACACGTCCCTATACATTATTAGCAAAATTAAATGTATATTACCATGTTTAGAATACTTAAACTTAATATCCGTTAACTGATAATTTTGAAAAATATTGATATATTTGCATTTTTAAATCATAAAAATATAAATTGTCTTTTAAAAATCCTATTCCATTTTTACTTGTACTATAATATGTCATATTATATTGTTTTGCAGTTATTATCACTCATATCATGTATTCGTTGTACAGGTACAGTGCACACACATGTTAAGTCGAAATACGAAATATTGTACTATTTGGAACTATAATACTCGACTACCTAACCTTCTTTCAGGTGGGTTTTTATTACGATTAATAGTAGTAGTTACTAGTTATAGTAGTAATAGTAATAGTAGTAGTACTAGTAAAATAGTAAAAAAATAGCTATTGTTTACTCGTATTTTTATAAATTAACGTAAGTTGTCGACGTGAAAGAGACAATCGGTACCTATACGATAATAATCAAAGACTATCCAGGTATCCTGACCATGTTTACTTGTAGTAGTGGTCTTTAAGCCGCGTCCACTTGAACTTCTAACACGACACGAACACAGGCCGAACCATTCGTACCGACCGCCATTCCACCGACTTTGAATCCGCTCTATAACGGCTGACTGCGAAGTCAATGCCAAACGTCAGCAACGTTGACTCTTTGTCGACGGCCTCGTTTTACATGTACCCTACCCCTATTACGACGTGTACGGCTATAATCGAACGGTTATCCCATGCGATATATATTATAATCGGACGAAACGTCCGACTTGTATGAAATATTTTCGTCGCTCAATAAAAAAAAACCGTTTCATTATTAGTTTTATGTGCGCCGAGGTGACGCTCATGTGTGCACCATTATTATTATTATTATTATCATCGTCGTCGTCATTAGTTTCGGGCGGATTCGAATTCGTATGGGTACCGGGTACCTGTATGTATAATAATTATTGACCTCTGGCAAGCTATGGACGAAAGCCGTTTCCAGACATTATTAATATACGACGATCGATTGCGTCTGCCGTTCGGTTTTTTAAAATATAATTTAAGTATGTACAATAATATTAAACGCAAGTGGTCTGGCGATGGCGGTAATGATGACGTTCATCTCGAGTTAATATTCCTCTTTATGATTATTTTAATATACGCAGATGAAGATCTATACTTGTGCGTGCGCGGTCGCACGCGTGTGTGTGTCTCGTGAATAAATAACATTTTTTTTCTTTCCGTCTACACGACAAACGATCAACGTCTATTTACGTAATCCATCATAACGCCACGAATAGCCCACTCGTCGATTATCGACGGCAATAATTTCGCGGTACGTCATGTCTGCGTGGTCGGAAACAAAAATTAAACGACTTCAAACACTATTATAATATAGTTTTATATGCACGTGTGTGTGATGTATGCGCGCGCATGCGTTTGTAAGTAACAAAACAACTACCGCAAGACACCGAACTTATGGAATTTTAAATATTTAAACCGGATAATTTGTTTGTAACGATTTTCTCACTTACCTATGTATTTATACTGCAGTAATTTGGAATCGCATTTATATACATGTATGTATAAATATACTTTATATATTTATGTCTGTAAAATTACATTTTTACTCTTAGTAATATCATCATTTATAATTACCATAGCATACATAAAAATACTTTTAAAAATATAAATTATATAGTATTATCTATTAAATAATTCAATTGTATATTAATATCATTTATACGCGAGACGTTTACAATGTGGTACTTGCAATGATGTTCGAAATGTGCATGTAACTCGTCCTTATGTATCATAATTGTCCCTTTATCATAATTCATGGTCTAAGAAAAGAATTACGATGCATCATAAAATGCTATAAAACCGCATCAGTGGGCGGAAAAATTCAAAAGGGTTCAAAATGTTTGTGGCATGTTGGTGTGTGTGGGTTCTTCTTTTACGGGATAAATCGTAAATATACATATGCATACACTTATATATACGAGTATACATTATAAACTTTAAAATATCATATCCAGTTTCATAACCTGCCAGATTTTATTCACAATAGTTACGACGTGTTGATGCTGCTTCCGTTGACGATACAAACATTAAATTAAGATATATGTTTCTGTTCTTTTTTTCAGACTGAAAATTACGTTCGTTTTCTCATTGGTAATATGGAAATTTCAAACACCGCACTGTTGTCGAACACTATCCAAATTCCTCAGCACGAATACAGACAAGAGGCTATATGACGTAAGTACCTACATAAATATGCTATTTCATTTTACCTGATACTGAACGAATCTATCAGTCCGATAAACTGCACTATCTCATAAATCTCTAAAACATACCCAGTTAAATGCATAATATAAAATAGCTACTCAGAAGTATGTAAACTGATAGAATATAATATATTATTATCGAATCCGATTTTAATATTTATTTAAACCTAGTATCGTATGTAAGAATACTGACGTTGACAATATTGAATCCTGAATCCATATTGTAGTGTCCATGTAAGCGTTACAGAACCAGTTTTACCAGTCAATCATGACACGTAATTTAGTCATTTCTATATTTTTCCTTGTGGAACAATAACTCAAGAGTTGTATAATTTATGCGCGTATTATCTATTATGAGAATATTTTTAGTTTTCATGATAATTACTAATAAAATTAACATTGTTTTTTTTTTTTATTATTGTTATATTATGCTGTTTAAAACGTATAACTACACTAAAAAAAAAAAACACCCAAGTTTAAACTATATTTTTAAAGTTTATTTGTTTTCAAACAAATGTATATAGCAGTAGTAAAATTAAAATAGGTTTCAAGTGCTTAATACTTATTATATACATATACATACTTATGATAAATATATTAATAATAAACACATTTATAAAATATAAAAACATTTGGTTATAGTACATTTAAGTAATTTATAATAGATAAAAAAAAATCCGAGAAATTTTTTATTTATTTTTTAACAAATTTCATTGTTTATAATCAACATTTGTTATGTGATATGAATAAGATTATCAAAATAAAATACATTTGAATGTTACCAATATTATGGAATTTTAAGGTCTAAATATCTCGTGTTTGAAATATTATTACTAACAATAATTACGTACTATAAAAACATACTTCACCCCAGACTATGAAAGTATATATTTGGCTTAATATTACCATCAGACATCAGTAAGACGTTTATGTTGGTAATGTAGACTAGATGAAAGGAGAGTGACAGAGACAGCTAAAGAATATTCCAACGAGATGACTTTATCTATTAAAAAACAGTTTGCCTGACACATACACACACGCATTATATATACACATAAATTCTCTACGCATACACATAATGGTCTCCGAAATATTTCCTTTTATACAAACATATTATACGTACAGTAACTGTATGATACTCCACATGTACATCGCTCCACATTTCTCTCTTTGCATTGTATACAGTCACGAGCTCTACGTTTACACGGCGCATTCATATTCAAATGTGGCGCATAACGAGCAATTAATAATTACCATCGCCGGGGTCAAACACTCCTACATGTATATGAATAGACGCTATTGTGCCACTGAGAACCACTGGTAAATATAAATGTATAAAAAAATAATAGTAATAATAATAATAAAATACTATATTATCCTAAAACACTATGCACGCCCGCGCTGTCCACCCACTATATATACGGCACAGCTATACAAACTCGCCAATGAATAATGAAGCATGTGACTTTTGGAGACGACTATATAGGTACAATGACGAGCACAGGGTACCTACATAATGTATATATTTATAAATATATATAGGCACACAATATATTATTATCTATACCTACATGAAAAGACCGCGAGTTTTTCATTGCGAACAATGTGACTCGAACAATATTTTATTCATTCGGTCGATATGATAAATAATGATATATAGTTGTAATCTTCTATAAGGCAGCTACATATTATAGGTACCATACACGGCCGTTATATATTATATATGCTCGTTCCCGATGGTTATAGTTAGGTTATGATATAATATACGTCATACGATGGTAATCTATATGTACGGAATTCATATTATTTGCTCACCGGTGGACCAACGAAGTATCAATGGATAAACTATTATGCGTACATGCTATCTATTATCATGCACTGTATCCAATATAATAGCACTTTATCCAATATAATAATATATAGAGTAATGAAGTATGCGCATCCCCATTATTCCAATTGCTATCTAATGCAGTTATACAAAATTTGATTTTAGGAATTATTAAATATATATCAAAAAGACCAAATTTTAAAATACTTGAGATTTTTTGCTGAAAGTGTCCCGTGGCAATATAAACTTCCATTTTTCAAATGAATGAAAACGGTTTTTTGCTATAAGTTATTTAGTGAATGGTTTTTTTAAATGGATGTATACAATTTGAATGAGTAGATTTCAATTATAAGAAATTTTATACTAGGAATAATTGAACTTAAAAATTGTTTTCACAAAAATATAAAATAGATATAGCATTGGTTCTAGTACAATAATTATTTATTAGACTTTGACCATTTTTACAAATTTTAAATTTAATAGCTTCAACGTCTTCCAAACCTATTATCACGAACCTATTAATTATCATTAGCTCAAAAATTTAAATAGAACATAAACTACGCATTCAAATTTTGAGTAAATATGTCACTGTGTAAAAAAAAAAAACCACTAATTAATTTACATAATAAAAATATAATAAAGTATAATAATGTTTTCATTTAAAAAGCAAAAGTTTGCATCTCTTTAAACAGTACAAACAAATTTAAAATCATTAAAAATAATATTGTCTTTGAATGTATTTAAAAATTCCAAAAATCAGAGTTTGAATAACTATAATACATATTGAAGAAAAAAAGGAGTGATCATGTTTAGTAGGTCATCCTGTATATAATGTGTATATAAATAGTGTTACCACTGTAACGTGCGTATTATTGCGTTTGGCGCAAAAATCTGATTATGAAAAATTCTTATTATCCGTTGATAATAATTTTATTATCATCATTGTACACGACTTCTCTTCGCTTACCGTATATACACGGTGTATATAATACGTAGGTACCTACCTGTATACAAGTCGTCTTCGCAACCGTATTATTTGTAACCGACCGTAGAGACAAAGAGCAGCTATCTGGCCCAAGTGCGCACGGGTCACGCGTGACGGGCTTTGTGTTGTCGGACTACGTCGTCGTTGTCGTTGCATATACGTCGGTTATAGTGGCCGTTGTAGTCGTAATCGTAATCGTTACCGTGGTTGGTGGGGCTAGAAGGATGTGGAGGTGTTTCGTGTATGTGCGTGTAGACCATCTCGATCCAAATGAGAGAGAAAATAAAATATACGTATATAATTTACGCAGAGGAAAAGAGAAAATGAGAAAGACGGACAGATACGCGTCTTAAGCAGTGTGTACGCTGTTAAAGTCAAACGGACTATTGTTTCGAGTGGCGTGTGCGCGCAATTGTAAGTATGTGTGTGTTTGTCGTGTGTGTGTGTGTGTGTGTGTCGTTGAGCCAATTAAACCATACGGAAAGATTAAAAGAATAATCTACTCTATGTTGGTACTCATAAATGTTGTATAGAACTACAAGAAAACAAGACATTCGGAACTCGACTTTGTGATCGACTGACTCAATATCATCCGTCTGAACGCCATCATGTATCCTTACCTACGTCATATGTGTTTACCGGACACATGGTCATGGTCAGTTTGGTAACCCAAAATCTGCATACGATATCTCGCGTTTCGTTCGTTTAGTGGACGCGCAGAGAAGACTCGTTGTCGTCGAAGGTCGTTGCCTCATCGAGCGGTCGCCGTACATGCATTTTTCGATGATTCAACTCTCTCATTCGACATTCGCAATCGACGAAGCGGCGACGCCGACGACCTGCCGCAGCTATCTCGTGTGCAATCGTCGTCGTTTCCACTCGAACGGTGACAAATTCGCCGCCACCAACCTGGAAATACTACACGATGCAACGACGGTGTACGAAGACGAAAAGAAGAGAAAGAAAAAAATACAAAACCTGTCGCTTAGAAAAGTCATTAGTCGCGTTTTCCGATCGAGAAGGGAAAAATTATGACAACGATGTTGATTGCTGCTGCTGAGGAGGAAATAAAATATAATATATATATTATTTTACAAACGTATATAAAAATATTATTATATATTGTTATACTTGCTACGCGGTAGACAAACAGTGCAGTGTTCACGCATATATATATATATAATATTATATAGGTATACACAATATTATATTATAATGAGAGAAACAAAACGACGTGAAAGAGCGCGTGGGAGTTGGCTGCGCGCGTAGCAAGGTCACGCCGGTGACCCTGGCCGTGTTGGAAACCCGATGGCGGCGATGACGATGCCACCGTGTTCAAACGACCGGAGATCCGGCCACGGTTCGTTTCTCCGTCCTCGGCGTGTTTCGAAAAGAACAAAACGGAATTGTTCCGCAGCGGCAGTCAGTGGTGCCGTGTTATACTATCATCACTTAACCATACTATTATATATATATATATATATATATATATATATATGTTATAATAATAGTACAGATTCGTACAAAACTCAAAACTGCGGCGGTGACAGATTAAAACGAGTGCGCGTGTTATACACCGGTGCGATGCCGGGCCGTATGCACGTTTGCGCGAGAAATTCGCTCGTTTCGTCCGACCCCTGTGACTTGTTTAGACGAGGTTTATCGCAGAATACGACGGTAGTTACGACGTATTTCGTCGTCGTCGACTGGTTTTGACAGTATGAAAATTCGTCGCGGCCCGGTGTTTTCGGTACGCCACGTATACTGTCGCGCGGTGTAGTCGTCGTGGTGTTACACCGAGTGTAACGGGGTTATGCGGCTCGAGCTGGGCGAGCCGGTCCGACGACGACCGCCAGTGATGGTGCGTGCTGCTGCTGCTGTTGCTGCTCTGCCACTTCTTCCCCTCTACTACCAGCACCATCACTCCACTGATCAGTAGTATAAAAATCAAACAATGAAAACCAGATCGGCTTCATTTCGCTATTGTTTTCCCGCAGCCGTCCTGTATTGTTGTTGTTATTATTATTATTATTATTATTATTACTATTACTATTATTCAGGTCTGCCGCCCGACGATATCATATCAATACCACTGCAAAGCAATCCGGTACGATTCTCTGCGTGTCTGTACATCAATAGATATATAGCCGGGAAAAAATAGCGCCATCTGTATTATAATATCTTGTCATAACTCTTTTTTGGCCGGGCGACAGATCGCTAATGCCAAAGTCTCCGCTTTTACGATCTATTAAACTTTATCGAGAATAATATTATATATGGAACGCATTAAATGCTCGGGAGCACAATGGGAACTGCCATAAAGGAAATAAGAGAAAATATACGCAGTGGCGACGGGGAAGAAGGCCATCAAATTTATTGGCATTGGTTGGTTTGAGGCGTGGCAGCTCTATATATTACTATCGTAGTATCGGAGACCGACGATCGTAACGCGCGCGCGACTATGGCTCGTGAGCTTTAAACTGACCGTAAAATCGACGTTCAGCGGTAAACGTATATTATTTTATTATATATTATATTGTATAGAAATAAACGACTGCGTGCGCGTGGCGTGTGTCACGTCTACGGAAGAGAGACAAAACTCGCGGAGAAATCGGCAAAACACATAAACATTATAATACACGGTTAATACAGTTCCACAAATAACTCCGGTATGGTCTATATACCAAGCACCTCTGTATATACTAATGTGATACATTATTATACTGCGCACAGTATTTAGGCCTATTATTGTCCGGGAAGTTTCAGACAGGTAATTCGAAAGACAAAAATATACTTACAGTACTCACACGCGTGGTAACGCTGCGGAATGTATGCTACAGGTGGAGGTGTGAGTACATACACACACGGCTTTTTTGAGAACGGTTGTTTATGGGCGAATCGTGACCCGCGACCGAACAATGGTCGTTCGCACCGCTCCAAGAAAATAATATTGTGTTCATTCTATATTGTACTTAATTAGTCCGCTTTTAAAAAATAAGGCGACGGCCGAGAGAAAAAGACCAATACGTCGCGCGCCGCGTCTCACAAGAAAACTCTGATTACAGAGATGTTTCGAGAAGTGTGAATGGGTGGAAACGGTGCGGGGCCATCTGGACACTGGTCACGTTCGCTACAACAGATTTTTCAACTGTACCTCGGGACACGGATGTGTATAATATACACGATATACACAATACACTATGTATAACACACTACGTCGCTAACCGTATTAGAGTTACAATAGCGTGTATAGAATTAACATAACGTCCGGTTGACGACCAATTCGATCGACTTACATCATTCACAAAAATGGCGCACGATAAAAATATAATTTTATTATCATTATAGGTATAATAAAATATAAACAACTGTTCGAAGACGCGCAAAGTTGCAAAGACATTCGGTATCATTGCAAAACGATAGTGTACATTCATGTAACACCAAATCCGTTACTGTCACTACAATACCACGTAACTACAAAGAATTACAGAAAGCTAAAAGTTATACAAGAGCCAAGAAAAATAACTATCTAGTTTGTTTCTGATAAATAATTATCAAATTTTATTATTTTAGAATGATAAAAAAAGGAGCTTATTATGATTTATGCGATGCACTTTACATTTATTGTATTTGTTTAAAAGCACCTACTTAAAATGTATTACAAAGAAAATCGAAAACACGATGAATATGCAGTAAGGTTGAGATATATATATGTTGTTTAAATTCAAATATTTTAGATTGGTAAATTTTTATACGTGTGTAATATCTTTATCACGGCGAAAAACGCGTTATCACGAAAACTGTGATTTAACAGGAAATGCTTATCAATAAACTGAACCAAGGTATAAAACTAAAATTATAATCTATACCTATCATGGAATCTAAACGTCATTGTTGGCATTTAAAAAAAATGTATCAACTATAGTGTATACGAGATATTGCAGAAAGTTACAGTCGCGAAATGATGTGAAACGGAAGAACAGCCAGAGCGTTTATGCCGAAGCAAGATCACCTAGAATTGCCAAGATAAGTTTGGTCTGGTACGTTCGCACGATGATGGACCGTTGACTTGTTGGTCAGTAAATCCCGTCGGTTAGTTAGTCGACATGGCGAATCCGACGGCACATCACGATAACAATATTATGTATATTCGGACGATCGAGTGAGAGTACATTATTACTATTATTATTATTATTATAGTATTAATCCTCCGTGTACGTGTACGGGCAAAATAATAATACGTGCTTATAATATAATACAATTTCAGCGTTGCCAGTGTATAAGTTACGCAAGAAAATCTGCCGGGAATAGCATCTTTTTCCGCGCGCCCACTCGCATAAACGATATATAGTCTCGTCGCTGACCGGTATTATAATATAATATATATAATATAAACGCGTTTATAGTTATACATATTATATTATTATCGTCGTCTTCGCCGTCGTTGTTGTCGGGTAATAATATGTATGTACGTATTCCCCGTCTGCCTAGTTTGCATGACGTGCATGTGCAGCGCATGTGCATGTGCATGCGTGCACCGAGCCAAAACTAAAAATATTTTCAATCTCCCACGCGAGCCGTTCGCATTGTAAAGATCGAGTACTGCCCACGCAAACAACCCGTTATAATAATATCGGCGAACGGGACGTGTATTATAATATACAACAACGTCGAAGAACTATTGCAGCGGCCGTGGCGTAATTACCTTAACGCGCTGAATTATTATAATTACGCAATACTCGTATTTCTATTCATATATATATATTGCATTATTACGTCTTAGTGTGCGTGTGTTTTCACATTGTTTGTGTGTGTTAAACGGATAATAGTATAATACAATGTCGCCGGACATTTAACAACTGCAGCAGACGGCGCGTAATATTATACGCGAACAGAAAGGCGCACATCCCGTGGCACTGAGGCAGAGATCTCGGGTCGTTATATATAATTTACAATAATATTATAGTAATATATTAATAATTGTGTGTATTAAATCGTATTACAATCGTTGAACAAACCGAAAGTGTGACACTACTTCGACGAACGATTATCTACACGACGATTACTGATTTTGAATTTTTAACCGTAACGAAGCGATACTTGCGCGATGTAGTGTTTGATGACTATGGTTTTTGTGACAATCGGTTTTCGTGGGCTCGGCTATTTTCGGTATAGATAATAAAGATACCTATAATATAGCCGCCTTAAAATACAGCGCTCGTTATTATGACGCCAACGTTTTAAGCAGTCTTGTCCATTGAAAACGATTTCTCTTGCGACGACCGTTCCGCAGTATGGAAATATTCTTTAAGTATTATAATAATATTATGATGACGCATTATTGGTAATATTCATCGGACTCATATATTATAGCGTTAATTAAGTATGATTACAGTATTGTTAAGACCGTTGTTTAATTATTATCATATTATACTAGTTACGATAAACGTGGTGATTATGTCAAAACAAATAATATTAATGGTTCTCCCGTTGTGCACGTAAACATAATATTATACCGAGGATAATCTGTATACAACTGTACGACTTTTTCGTCACATCGGTCTCCTATAGCTACGTGAACTCTAAAATGTGCATGTGTAATACGCTCATCCATTTTTTAAAATAATTATTGTCCAACGTAATAAAAAAATAAATATGTTTTAGCGAATTTCTTCACACCGATAGATTTACCTACATATATTTAAGGATTATTCTTAAATATTATAGAAGGTAAATACCGCTTTCGCCTGGCTTTCTAAATTTCCCTACAATTTTTCTGCTCTTGAAACGAGCTCATATATCCAAACGTGCTATAATCCTGGATGTGTATTATAAGTATTTCGTTGCATCGATTCATCATTAGTGCCCAAACATGTTTGGTTTCCTATACAAACCTAATATGATTCGGTGACAGTAAGGGGACCATTCTTATGTAAAATAATAATTGTCATAATCACAAACAATAATAAAAGTTTATGGTAGTTTAGTAAAATAATATTATATTTTCAACATAAAAGCTAATAAAGCCCCGTAATGCACGTCGGTGATGACTTTTACTGTTTTTGTCAACACCACACAGCGTACATACACGTCACACAATTTATTATTTCAATGGTATGTAATGATCAGCAAGTAATAACAATAATAATAAATATTATAATTTTTAATCTATTCCCAGTGGTAATTTTCCACTCTATGTATATTGAATTGTACGATATTATTTCAAATATACCGTTATCCGAACGTCGTTTACCCACGATGTTGCATAATTATATTATTAAATATATGTATAGGTGGGTGACAATAATTTTATTACTGTATCTAGTTCTTTATCGTGGTCTGTAAGGGCCCCGCATATTACATACGAAACGTACATACGTAACATCATATTATTATTATTATTATATAAAAAAAAAAAAACGAAAATACGAAAACAAAAAGCACCAGCTGCACCGATTGTTCCGGTGTGCGTTACACGCGGTGTCATCTAACCAATTTTGTGCGAGTGGGTAAACACACAGGTGGAACCCGAGCCCCGATAACACCTGCACTAACATTAACAGAATAAGCTTCTAACACTGTTACAAAGTTGTCGTGTACCTACCAAGTTAGTAGTTATATAACGTTTCGGTTAGTTTACAGCGCACTATACACGCCGTACATACAATAATATGCATAATTTTTAAATGTATTTTTACGATTATTTTCATTTACTAAGAAAAAATATTATAATATTTTAATATGGACTATTAATTGTGTCTCGAATAACGATCTTTTTTTTTTTTTATCGTACTCCAGTAGTTCGAGCTTGCGTATACATTTTTACGTGCTATTTATAATATGTACGCACGCAAATTTATTAAAAGCCAAGAGGGAAAAAAGCGTAGGAAGAATTGAATAGAAAAAAAATAATAAACGTTGTGGTATTCGCGCCTATCAAACGGTCACGAACATTTATTATTCAAGAGATCGTTAAAAGTTAGCATACCAACCCACAGAGACCCTCCTCCACTATAATAATAATAAGTCTGGTTAAATTGTATTTATTTTTAGTATTATTCTTTTCCGAGACCGTTTAGAGGGGTGTTTTCTTTTGATAGATATCATTAAGTATGAATTCCTCAGATTTAGGTCGGTATGGGTTTTCTATACAACATTTGAAAATGATTTAACATTGTCCTAGATTATCTATCTCATGTGCCTTCGTTGTATTGTCGGGTAATATGTTATAATAATAGTTTTGTCATCATTTTTTTGATTTTTTCCTATCGTTATTTTTCGAGATGACCATAATTGTCAATCATGTATAATTGATGACATTTTTTTTCACGAAACAGTTGAATCTTTTATGGAGTAATTATCAACACTGTAAATTAAATATAACAATTATTAACAAACCTATCCTCCTGTAAAGAAGGGTTCTGTTTTTTTTCTTTGTACAACTAATTCTATAAATGTAAACAGTCATTATTATATATATTTTTTTTAAATTAAACAATCACTTGACATATTTGAGGTGTATAAAAAAGTATATATTTTAATAAAAATAAAAATCGTATCTATACATTCTATTCGTGAAATCAAATTTTATACTTCGACTGACAGTAGCTATATATATAAATAAACTACTAATATGTAAATAGTATTATAGTTTGGTATAAATTTGGTTGTCATTATTTCACGGGGTAGTATTTTAAATCAGATTACGGGTTATTTGAACAAATGAATAATGCATTTGTGTTTTATCTTTCGTTTCCAAGACAATTTCGATATTTTATTAAATTCCCATAAAGACTGAAAACTCCGTGTAATAATAATAGGTATACCTTAATAGTATGCATAGTGTCGCACGCACGCGAATTAAATTTATCTGGAATATCTACCCATATTGTATATTTATGTATACCTTCATGATATTGACATTTTATATATTGACCAATCGAATTTTGTATTAAAATATACAATGTCATGTCAAATAACGAATGTTAATTTTATATATGATTGGTAGTTATATTATTACGTTTTTATACGAAAAATATAATAATCCGAAAACCGGCGAGTATCATCGTCGCATATATTGTAATCGTAAATTATAATATTATTTTTATTATTGCGGTACTGCTTCGAGTTAAAAATCAATATCGATTGTGTAGAATGATATCGAACGACGCACTAGAAAAATATATATATACAATTTTAGAATAATATAAAATTATATTCATGTATGCATATTATATAGTAGTGGGTAAGATATTGATAAAATGGCGCATAATATATTATTATATGTTTCTCGAGGCGCACTGCGTTTATGCTGTACGACCGACATAAATGGATTTTCGGCTGTCAGGTCGTTCACTCTACAGATTCTATGTAAAAATAATCTTTAAACGTCAAACCTGTCAAATCGTTTCTTCTAACTTATGACACTCAGTCAATTATTGTAGTGTTTTGAAAAATAACGTTTATGTACAACTTGAAGTTCTAACCTATAAAATACATTGTATGCTTCACATTTTATATAGCTACATAAAAATTTTCGCCACATTTTTGTACGAAACAAGTTTTTTTACTATTATCTGTTTTTTGGTTTATTTTTTTTTTTTTTTGTAAACACATACAAACCTAAAAACAAATAAAATATTTGTCCTTTTTATTTTTTACAAACTGTTAATACATTTAAATTAAGACACAATGCATAAGTAAATACATGTATGTTTCTGTAGAGAGGTACACCACTGTCAATTGTATATATTACGAAAGAATGACTTTCGAAAACGCAAAAAACGCCACACTAGCGCCGCCCGCAATCAGCTCGCAAATTTTTGTTTCACTTGCCGAAGCCCAGTCGGAGGTTTATTTACTTTTCTCGCGGGATCCAAATGCGATTTGGCACGAGACCAATCAGACAATGCTGGTGTATTAACCGAAGCGGTAGCGGTGACAGCAACGGCTGTTTTTTTATCGGCAAAGACGACGGTCATATATTTTTATTACATTAATATCATAGTAATATATATTTACATTTTTTTTTCATTTTTTTTTTTGTCATTGCTCGTGTTCATGCTTGAGTCATCTAGTCATCTTTCTATTATACATAAGAACGTGCCAATATATAATAATATAATCTACATTTATATGATAACGCTGCGTCCTAATTTTTTTACTCGCGAATTTGTGTCTATATGAAATAAAAGTGTATGAATCGTAATAGTATCATTCAACTTTACTATTTTCTTCTTAAAAAAACCAATTTCAAGAGTTTTTTTTTCAGATTAAATCATCGATTTGAGTCTTGTGAATATTGTTGATGATTACACGTAGTATACCGTATATTATACATATATACATAATAATATATTATGTTATAGCGCAGACACCGAGTAAAAATAATAAATATTATAGGTATGTTCGTAAAAAGTTGATTGTGCGTGACGAATAGAAAATAATATTAGATATTCATCGAGTCCCATTATTAGTCTGCTATTTCAATCGTTCTACGCCCTACGTGTTTTCTGATATCGATATCGCGCAATGTCTATGGTTTTAGCCCCTACATATGAATATTTTGACGAATACAAAATATGCGTGGTTACTGGACGTAGGTATAAATGTTATTAGTACCTAATTAGCTGCGTTTGAAAATTAATTTTTAATACAATAACCCATTGTCGTTTGTCTTATCTGATAGGAATTGTGCAAACTTTACAAACCTTATACGAACTTTATTCTGATACCTTCACTTGTTGGAGTATTATAGGTGGTAAGTTTATTTCTATAGTATTAGGTCACCCGCATTAGATATACGCGGAGTTGTCGAAAAATGTCGATACAACGTTTGCTTTTGAACACACCGCACGTGACCGCCGACTTCGAATCTTTACGACCGTATAAAGGTACTGTCAAATATACATATTATAATATACTGGGGTGAGAAAATAGGTAACTTTCGAAATAAAATATTCTATCGATAACTAAGAGTATTTTTTTCAAAAAATGTATCGCGTACATACTATGCCTACTATTATAATACAATGACGCGTTGTATTAATTTTGTATAATAATAATGTGTAACGTTGTATCAAGTCGCATTTGAAACGCCCGAAATCATATTGCGTCATTTTCGATTAGCGATGCGCGCCGAAAAACAAACGGCTTCTGGACGTACGTAATATATATTGTATTCGATGACCAGCACGTGTGTGCATAATATAATATATTATACGTCACATAGAAATAAACGTATAAAAAACTATTAAAATAACAATTTTAGTCGTTATACTGATTAATAGTTTCACACTGCACATCTAACCTATATGAGTCAATAAATCAATGCGATAACTAGACATTTTATAGTGTTATAATATTACATACTTGTATTTTACGGAGGCACATATTATTATATGGCTATATCATATCGAAATAATTATAATAAGGGTTACTACTTAAAAAAAATATATTTATACATATTTAGCATCCTTATTGACTAATGCTAAACTATTATTTATTGTTACTTATTAATACTTATTATAATATAGACTATAGAGTAAAACATTAATATTTAATGAGTCTACGAAGCTATATTATATAATAAACGTATACCTACTTTTTTAGCATATTATACGAGACGTTTGATTTTTTATGAATAAAATTAAAAAAAAAAACGTCAAATAAACAATATTATTTGATACAATATTCACAATCGTATTGTATATTCTATCCTACGTGGTAAATATATCATTTTAATCAGTTTTCTGGAAAACGAGCGGCGAACATCAGCACGATAACAATATTATATAAAACCAGTATAGTTTTTCACTCCATCGCGAATAGTATATTAAACCACAGTAAAATATAAACTGTATATTTTAGGTATATTTTTATCGTCTATTGAAATTTATTTTTCTGTCAAAAAAACTCAACTTCTATGTGCAATGAATTACGAGATATAATAAATACCTGTTATACAAATATTATTTTTTTATATATACCTACTCACTACTTTCTACGTTGAACAAACTTATTTAGAGAGTAATGTGCATCTTGCGCCTTCAAAATGCAAAAAGAAAACTACACGTAAGCCTAAGAATATTAGCCTATAGGTAAAATATTAAAGGTTCTATAAATCTATATAATTTATATTCAAATAATTTGAAAATTTGTGGAAATACATTTTTTTTTTATATTTTCTATATCTAAGAAATACAACTCAAGATCTATATATAACCTTCAGTAGGTATATGTATATTTATGTATTTATGTAATATTTATAATAAAATAATATATTAACCCTGTACTGCTGTACACGTGCATTCACATTCTTATCAATTTAAATTATTTAACGCGTCGTATAAAAATAAAATATAATTTATTACATCTATAGCTTTTTAAATTATATTTCTAATGTATGAAAATAACATGAACTCTTATCTCTGATATTTGCATTTTAATATTTACTGTGATACAGTGTTTATTAAAATATTAATGTATGTATTTATTTATCAACCGTAAAAACGTTAAACTAGGTATACTATTATATTAATTATACAATATGCACGGAATCATTACCATAAAGCTATACGATAAAAAAAATGTATCCAATACTATTTAATTTAAAATCCTGGATTATATGTTGAATTCAAAGGTTATTTGTGCAGGGTGTTATTTTTAGGTTCTAGTGTTTTAAAATTGTTATTCTAAAACCCAATCAATATTGATATTTGCCAATATTTAACACAGTCATAAATTGAATAATATCTTAAATATTGCGTGCGTGCTGACAAATGTACATGATTTTAGATTCTACTATCGAAAAATATTCAAATCACTGCAGTATTATCAAACTATTATAAAAAGCGTTGGATGTCGCGACCTTTAGTCCATTAAACTTGTCGTCGTAAATATTATGTAGTATAATTATACAATATACACCTACGTATAAAATGTAGGTAATATAGAAATCAGTAATGATTTTGCCGGTAACGTTATAGCTAAATCAATTTCTATGGAAACACGAAAACGCAATTATTCGTTATGGATTATATTTTATATTATACCATAAATATATAAAATAATATGAACTGTGAACATTTTTCATAGGCATTTCCATTTCCGGTTGAATGTTTCCGTATTAAGAGTTAAACAATACATCATACATATACATAAAATATAAATTATATTATATTGTCATTTATAATGTGTATTTGGTATTTTTTTCTTATACGTGATATACTGTATTATACCGCTTCCGTACAGTCGTTTCCACTATACCGTACCATTACTATTGCTACTGCAGTTTTTTCTGTCACTATATTTATATTGTGTCGATATAGTTTACCCACCATCATCCATTAAAACGGAAAACTCAATGCGTTCAAAATTTTAAATCGAATGGCGATTCGTGTTTTATATTTCTTCTCTGTTTTGAATTTTTTTGTTGCGAATAAGGCAACAACAATGTATGTTAAATTGACCGAACTTAACTGATAAAATACTGTATTAGTATTACATACATTTAGATAGTACACTATATTATATTATAATGTTAAACATAGGTATAGTAGTTTGCAAGTATACTTTTTTATGTATATTATATTATTATTATTTTCCCTGCACCACTTTAACAACAATATTGTGTAATATAATATCACAAACATAGTTACCATATTAAAGTAATTAACGTTTTATTATTATTATTATTATTTTTTTTTTTTTACCTCACTAAACATTATTGTTATTTTTGACGATAAAACAACAATTAGGTCGTATTGTATACGAATGTCTGTGTGCGTACAATAATAACGATTAAATACAATTTAACGTTCCTTATCGAAATTACGTGATTTCAAGACGTACAATAAATGAGGAGAGTTGGGAAAATGGGAATGAAGTCTCATAATAATATAACAGTTATATTATAATGTAGTATTACAGCATATAGGTAATATGTCGTGGAGGTAAAGTGATGGTGACGGTGGCGTTATTCGGAAGTTTATGAAATATTATAATGCAGGTACAACATTGTGTATAATATCAGTGTGACGATTCACGTGTACACATGAAATACTCAGCTTCCCATAACGTTCGCGAGCGAAGATAAACCGTTTTGATAATATATTTCCACTTTATATTTCGCGTCTTTTAGTGTGAAAATATAGCACAGAATTTGTTATATTTATATATTATACAGATGAAAATATATTTTCTGTACGCAGTGTACAACACTCGTAGCGGGGCCACATAATTTACTGTAAATGATCGATAATTAATTTTGAATCATTATTTAAACGTAGGCTAACTGCCTACATATAACTATATATTATATTACTTATAGAAACAAACTACAAATTTAAAACACCAGTCCTGCCCAACGAGCATGAATATGTACACGTTTAGAAACTAAAATTAAGTAAAAATTAGAATACATTTTATTTTTGCTTTTGTTTCTGATACGTCAAATTTGTAAATATTTTGTAATAATTTACAACAGAAAAGGTGTCATATTACTTGAAAAACATAAGTTATTATCTTCGCACTACTTAAGTATTAAATACAATATCGAGAAGTTTAAAATCTGATCTATAAGTATATTTACTTTTTTATACAATCTAAAGAATTAGATTTTGAATAACTGAGTTATTGAAGAAAACAGAGAGGTTGAGCATGTTTGATGAATCATCCTATATAATAACGTATATTATACATTTATACAGTCGAACAGCGTAATGTCGCAAACCGTCGCCGTGCGCTGGGTTGGCAAAAAACATTTTGTAGACGATCCGCCGCCGCCGCTGTATATATATAAATATATATAACGCGTTAATAAATACGTTTTTCTTTTAATGTTCGGTAGCATTCGCGGCGTGTAAGTCACAGTCCCCATCCCCACTATCGTGTGCATAATATTATTACCACGTGTGTGCGGCAATAAACGCATACACCTATATTATTATACCATAATAATGTATATGTATATCTATCAGCAGCTATACAGTATAATAATAATAATAATAATACTATATGCGTAAACGAACTGGCCATCGTCGTCAGTGAACGGCTACCGTTTGATAATCTTTTCTTTCTTTCTTTCTTTTTATTTATTTATTTTTTTCGAGCTCGTCCTCCCCGTCTTCGTTTAAAAATCGCTTAAGCCGCGCGTCGTTAAAACCTGTTTTATTATTATTATAGTTATTTATTTTTTTTTTATCGCTCGTTCCGCGATTCCACGTGTAATTACACGCGTCTAGTTTATATTGATACTCTCGCGGCGGCAATACATAGAAACGCGGCTGCTAATGACGCCAAATGGCGTAGCCCCACCGCCACCCGCGTAATTTGCCTGACTTAATTACACCTGTATATACTCAAGTAGTCCTGTATGTGTGTTGTATAATATTGTGCTTGCGTGTCGCGCGTTAACCGTTTTCGTCCACATTATTTATGTGTGAGCGACTAAAATGGTAAAATACCTTATTTCTGTTATGTATAGACGTCGAGGTTTCCATTACGAACTAATATTATTCAGACACATATAAAAAAAAATACAATTCAAATAATACGCGTGTATATCTGCATTTTAATAACGTATGATAAATTAGTATATAAAAACGAACAACACTTTTTAAGCACACGCACATAATATGATATAATATAATTATATTGTAGGTATTTAAAATTCTGCTTTTTACTGCATAGCAATGAAAACAGTAATAATAACTACCCTCGTGTATAAACCACGTTAACGTTCGATCAATAATGATTGATGATTTGCTATCACCAACCGTTATATGAACATTTAAATTATTAAAAATCATTGTGCGTAATCATAACTCACTAGTGCACAATAGCCGATAAATTAATAACAAATTTCAAACCAAAACATAAATATTCAACACTAGTTTTTCTGTAATTCGAATTGAATACTAAACAGCTGTGTCAACTTTTGTGTTTGAGATAAAACAAAAATAATGTGTAATAATTCATACATATTTCAAATCTGTTTTGCACATTATTAAAATACGTAGTAACTATATATAGTATAGTATACGATAGCGAAAATAGTTAGAATTCTTGATTTAATTCATATACTTAATCAATTATTTTTACAATATTATATTTAATTAAATAATAAATAAATCATAAAAATATTATGTACAATAACGCGCATTAATGCGTCTATTTTGCACGATTAACATACCTTATTGAAAATGACGTGTTTATAAACTCAGTTGAATTGAGTAGGTGGGTAAAACACTTGTTCACCGTTCACTATAAAATAGTAGAATAATTATTAACTGTTATATAGACAAAATATAGTATATGTAGCCATGTAGGTATATGCAGTATTATAGTATATCGGTATGTTTAGACGACGACATGAATGACGATGTTATCATATTATTTTAAACGTAAATAACAGTTGTATAATATGAAACAACCATTATAAATTATTAATTAACTTAACATTAATTAGTAATACGTATTCAAATATTAATTTCGCATTTGAATATATTTATACAGTACTCAGTTTATAGTTTATTAATATTCAATGCTATTGTAAGTAAATTTAAATTGTAATGCACTACAAAACCATATAATACTATATTATATTATAATAACTATAAATCTGGGTTCTCACTACACTGTACTGTGTACAGTTAAATATATTGAACGCATTACCAACATTTTATTATCTTACGATGTATTATACGAAGCACGGCAAAAAGCTTATACGATTAGATTTTAATTTTCAAAAGATCCTTAAACTATTAACAGCTATGTTCACGGTTGTGGTTTGAATACAAAAATATTGAAGAATATAGGCAAGACCAGTAAAATTTTAACTTCATTGACATCGTTAAAAATTTGTTAACTTTGATCTCATAAATACTTTTCGTAAGCCATTGTTTTCTAGATCGATATCGACAGTTATATAATGATAATTATAAGACTAGTCCGAGATGACCGTCAATCTTTGTATTACCATATTATATTATAATACCGAAAATAGATATTTATAGTACCTGTATTAGTTTAAATGATTAAAATTTCCTGTTTCCACACTCAACAGTTGCATTTATTATTTTTTTAATCGCTCCAATGTAAATTAGTATAATTTATATCATTAGTTTTAGCGCATACCGACAATTGTTCGTAAATCGTCTACCGGTATTACGCGACATCGATTATTCGTGGCGAGGACTGGCCGGCCAATAATAATTAATAATATTAATATAGCTATTAACTGCGCAAAATTCGTACTTGAAATTGTTCAGATTAGTCTAATTATATTTTACCCACTCAAAATCCAATAATGATATTTACTGTTATATTTTTAATTACCTATCGTAGTTATTAATAATAAATACCATAGTTAGTATACTTACTTATTACCCGCGTTTGCTATAAACTCATCATCCTTTAAAAAATGTAGAGGCGGCAGACAGTCGCTCACCGTCTTTTACACGCCATTTATGCCATAAGAGGTACACACAGTTCGATCGTATGATAATATTATATATTATGTACCCCATCTATTTTTAATCGAAGATGCTGCCCGCGCTTGTCGCTGTTGTACGTGTCTAACCGATGAGCAAATAATATATATTTCCGGTATACGCCTCGCAGCATCGTCAGGAAATTGAATTCAACACGTCGTCTGTATACGCGTGGTTTCCGGTTACCGACGTTTTCCGCCGCGCTCACGCTCCCCCGCTGTATACGCGCGTCGCGCGTTCCATGTATACAATATGTGTGCTATATTATTATGGTCGTGTTTTACGAGTAATAACAATAAAAAAAGAACCAGACATACGTGCATTACGTCGCTGGAATGATTTTCAGCGTACCTACCTCCTTTATATATATATATTATAACGGCGAGAACACGGTGTACGATTTCGGTCTAAAAGGTGACATTTCGCACGACTGACGACTGCACCTATATATTACGATAATATTATAATATCGTGTTGTTTTGCTCGGCGAATTACTCCGGTCGCGACTGCGTTGCGGGAGACCGGCCGGAATATTACTTTGGTGCAGAAAAACGAAGAAAACGCCAAGCTCGGTAGCGTTCGTCGCCTGGCATTGTTTGCAAGGTACATTACCACTGAATAAATTAATAATAATAATTTCATTTATTCCGTGTGATATTACTACGCGCGTCGTGGTGTTGTTCGTCGTCGAAACGTAACAAATAATAATCACTAAAAAGACCGCGCATATTATACAATATATTATATTATATCGCAGCAGCAGCAACTATATAATAATATTAGGTATATATCATACTCGTTACCCGCGCGCGCGTCGACAGATTTACCGATCTCACGCTGGTTAATGATCGCACAATCGACCGCGTTGTATCCACTAACGCATGTACAGACCCACAGTAAAATATATCATATTATTATTATTATTATTATTGTGTATGTATAGTGTGTACAGTGTACAACTGCTACAGAATAACACGTCGACACCGCCGCAGCGAAGTCACATAATACTATTAATGCGTGAAATTGTCGTAATATTATTATAAATTATAAATCGCGCGCGTCGTCCCAACATTATAATATAATACTATACGTGGTCGGTCGGGTACTATATTATATATTATGTATCGTTCTCGTTATTCGTTATTATTATTATTATTATCATTATTTGTATAACGAACCACGTGCGTGGTTAGTTTTTCATATTATATAAAGTCACTCCAGCATATTATAATTAATCACATTACAGAAGTGTTGTTAAATTATTAGTATTTTTATATTTTTACGATATCATGTTATACACTCATACTTATCGATAATACGGTTTATTATAATAAATATGATCAAAATTCTGGTAGGTATATAAACAACTAAACAAATATTATAAAACCCACCATGACGTACCTATTCATTTTTAATATAGTCAAAAATCAAATACAATTACCCTGTTTCAATCCTTTGGGTTTACTAGGTAACGTGTTATTTGATCGAGAAACGGAGGCGTAATATTAATTTGGCCTATAAGTTTTATTTATTTAAAATTTACATTTACAACTTGATGCGAATCACTGTACACTGAACCGTCATGTAAACTTGTACGAAACTTTCATGAAATATTTCATTAAAATCCACTGTATAAATCGGTCTTGGCATTGTGATTCGAACTACGATAAAACTTTGGGGAATGCAGTTCAAAAATCCTTCGAAATTGGAGAGTATTATATTCGTTTCAGAAACGTAAAATAAAATACAATATAATAGCATATTATATAGTGGCGAATTTACCTGAGAGGATTCGCTCTTTTACGTGGTATAGGTTATCGTACATAATAACATTTATTATATTTTTTGGTACGTGCTCGCCGCCGTTAACACCGGCGCGGTATAAATACTTACTCATTGCCACCAATGCTCACCGGAACGAAGTTAGAATTTTACGAATTTCGTTGCATAACGACGAAGCACAATTTATTTTTTTGTTTTCACTCCGTTCATTTTCGCAGTACATATTTTTAAATTTTGTACTGTTGTGTATGGCGTACGGTTAGGACGGTCAAGGTTGTTTAATTAAACGGATGACGAGCGGTTAACCACAATGCAAGACTGTAAATTGCACGCGCGTGCGCACGTACACGTCGCGTTTTGAATAGTATAATAACTAATAATCGTAATTTTTAAATAATATTATTATGTTCAAACGACTTTTTCCGTTCCGCATCACATAATATTACCATGATACACGCGCTCGTAAATATTGGGTTTATAAAAATAATAACTTCATTATCTTCATAATATGAGTGTGCCCGATTACCGTATTTGTACATTACATTTGCAGATATTAATATAATATATATATATATATATTGCAGCAGATGGTATGATATATGTCTATGATCTATGTATATCATAATAATATCCAATATGTATGAACCTAGGTAAACGCCTATACGTATTACAGACAATTATAGCATTCATATTTTTGTGATTATTAAATATTTATATATTTTTTCATTTAGGAACAGAGGTTTAAGTATGGGTATGTGTTGCAGCAGAATATATTACACAAAAAACAGTTCACCGAGCATGCTTATACTGACTCTATTTTATTCTTTAATAATGCAAATGAATCAAATTTCAATTTAAGTATTTTTATTTAAAAAAACACAGATTTTTTATACCGTTTAAGGATTATCCGGTGACGTGATAAACACTTTTTTATCAGATGAAAGCCACCCTTTTCTACTGAAAATATTATTAATTGGATGATTTTCTTTAAACATTTTATTAAAAATACAAGCGAGTAGTTTATGATCAAATTTACGTACTAGAAAATTTTTAAATCATTGTGTTTCAATATCGTTTAAACTTTTTATCACGTGGACTGTAGATTATTCTTGATACTTGAATTTTAATAACTCATAAAATATTTGTTCGCATTTCGATTTATATAGAAAAATTAATAAAAAACTCGTTCATATTCGAACAAAATTAAGTTTCTTAAACTGCGTTCAAATATTTAAATAAATATAATCTTCGAATATTATTAAAAAATTTAAAATCAGTATTTCCATAAATATATAATTAAAGTAAACAAATGGGAGTGTACATGCTTGCGGAGAATCGCCCTGTATATATTTATGCTTTGTCATTAATCGCGCGCACGTGTTTACGACTGCAGCCGTGTACCTATATATTAATATATTTTTTATGTACAAAATAACCAACTGCAGTATCGCTGATATACATGAAATAGTCGTACGGTATAAGTGTATTATAATAATATGCCAGGCAATTTAATTTTGTCACCATTTTCTAACTTAAATAGTTATCGTAGAGTAAAATATTTGGGTACGTCTATATTATTATTACCACGGGGCACGTATATTTTCTTTTGCTATTGACTAATGATTTCACGGACACTTTGTCGTGTTTTGTGTAATTATTCGCGCTCTTTTTGACCGGAATTTGTTTTTTGGCGAGTTTTGCCATCGACAGAGTAACCAAACAATTATACCTATATTAATATTACTGACAATGTATGACCTTTACGACTGTTCATCACCTATGATTATTTCAATATCGAGATCTATTGAATTGGATGTCTATAGCGTCTACGATTTAGATTGCATTTTATGCAATATGACGTGTACTGCAAGTATATAATTTATCGATGGGTACTTCTAACACAAAACCACACTTCCTCTACAAAGTACCACTATTTTTTCGAAATCTATTAACTTTACTAACGTATATGTAATATTAGTCATTATTTTATAAACATGTTTATTGAGTATATGTAATATGTAATACGTTCGGTTCGCTTACGTCATCTCATCCGGACTCAAAAGTTTGATCAGATTTTAATTTTTTTTTATTTAAGTTTTTTCATTAACAAACTCAAATACATATATTTAACAAATACCGCTGTATCGTTAATATAATAATATCGTAAATGTTCGTCCAATGTGTAGGTATTTAAAGTGTTTTATATAGTGAAATACATGGAAATAGTCTGTTATTTAGGCACTAAATTTTGGTTAGATTATTTACTGTCATTGATATAATATGTTTTTGGCGAAAAAACTTCTTATACTTTGTATCTAAACAAAAATACAATTTTTTTTAAAAAAAAAAGAGTGAATGTAACTGCAGTAATCGAAAATCATATATTTTTTTTTATTTTTATTTAAAAATAGAACTTTTTATTACATTATTCATCGTTGTCGTACAAAGTGACATCGTGCTTTTGCACGCTATTTTAATTAAAATAATTTAGTTCATCGTATCTACAATAAATTATGTACAAACAAATAAAACAAATTTAACAACACTCTCGGAGATCATCCTCTTCACTAGCAGCACGACAACAAAGTTTATACACTCTATAGTTGTTTGTTATATTAGCATAATACATAAAACTATTTATCCTATTTTAATATTTCAATGGAAGTTTTTTGGTATGATCGTATTTCAATAGCAATTATATTATGTACACAAATCCCGTAGTTGCGGTTATCGCCATTGGATTTTAACTGTCTGTGTGACTCAGGTCTAAAATTACAAAGAGTTAACGCGTGTTTGCAAAAAACAAAAATATATACCTATACGTATATATTTAAATTTAATTTAGGAGTGACATATACGCTGCATTTAAAATGGGTCGGTTTCATTTTCAGCATCACATCTCCTTGACCGGACAAACTTTGAACAATGCGGTTTATAAAAAATAGTCTTATTTTAATCAAGTTATTTATTATAAATAAAAAACTTGTACCTGTATGAAACAAACACAAAACAATATTTTTTAATTCTTATATCAAATTATTGAAATTAACATACTAATCATTTTAAACAACCGTTTTCGATATAACTATATCATCAAGTTTCGATAAACAAATCCGATGAAACATACATACATAAGTTGTATTGCAATTATAGTTATATATTTAAACCATGATTTATACATCGAGTCTGTGATCGCAGTTCACCGCTTGCCTCTGCGACGTCGTAGTATATTATATATAGGCACGCATTGTAATAATATAGATCGTGACACGAACGGTGTGGGAATCGTTTGCTGCAGTCAGGTTCAAGTAGAGTGTTCGTCATTAGCGTGAACAAGGGGTATTTTCTGGCTCCGAGGCTTACGAGTGTGTAGATACGCATCTCCGGGTAAACGAGGCTAAAGTAATAATAATAATAGTACGCGAGCGGCTGCGATTCACTCTCGTAGTCTCGTGTACAGTATAGGATTGAGTTCAGTCGCTTAAAAAATAGGTGATAGATTATAAATTATAATTATAATATAATATAATATAATTATAAACTACATTCGGGCCCTGAAATAAAAATGACATTTTTCGATTTTAATTGCAATTTTTCCAATAAATATTAGTTTTTTTGAATTTAAAATGAATATAACAAATCTTAGACTTTTATGATATTGCAAGAGTGCACAATATCTATTTAATTTTTTTCTGATCTTTTAATTTAATTTTAAAGTTTTAAACACATTTTTTTGCTTTTTTTGAATAATATCGCTTTTACGTATTTTATAATTTTACTTGTGTAAACTAGTAACTATTATAATATTAATTATTATATGTTATATTTTATTACACACCAAAATAATTAAATAATAACCTTATATTATTACAATATCCCGTCAAATACACGATGGTATTTAAAGGATTTCACCGATCAGGGAATTTCGTGCACGTGAATTGATCGTATATTATAATATTATTATATCGTATTCATACATAAAGATAGCGTTAATTATGTACGAATAATCGGCTAAATATAATACATATGATAATTTAATGTTGTACAATACGTTTATATCGTTTACGGATATATAATATATTATATACAATAATATAATGTATATTATATATTATATGTCTGAACGCACAATATATTATTATTATAAACGGTATCCGATTTGTGTAACTCTAGAAACATCACTTATACAATAATTATTACACAAGACAGACACTTTATTTTATTTTATATTTTTCAGGAATTGATGGCGTGTACCTATCTAATGTCGATGTAGCTAATATGTAATACGAAAAAAATCGCAAATAAAAATTCGTAAGTAAAACTTTACTGTATATATTATTTATGTTACCCGATCACTATAATTTAGTTTCAACTATATTATAGATATTATAGATAACTAATATAAAGTTAAAATAACGATTAACAAACTATTATTAATTGTAGTTCCTGATTAAATATTTTGTAATTTAAAGAATAAATTACATATATTGAATGTTTTTAGTAAATATCCGATGATTATATTATGTAAATATTAAATTTAACCATAGCCTGTTAGTTAATATTTTTAAAACATGATTTCAAAAAACTGTTAGGCATAGGTACTGTAGTAAATTTTATAAAAATAAAAAGTAAAAACTTGACATTAACAAATTAAAATGTCTATTTGGTTGTTACTTAGAAATCAGCGACGGCTAATGCATATTATTATATAGGAGCTAATTTATGGTAAATGTGTTAAAAGCTGAATTACTAATTTTCATTAAATATTCAAATAATAATGCAGCTGGTATCAAAGTTTAGACAGTCCGTGGAAGAGTGAGAGTATAATATTATGTTCGAAGACCGACATGCAATGAGACACAGTATACATTTAGAAGTGTATAATTATATGTAGATAGACTGCTACGGTTAACATTCGCCGGTAGTATGCGAAATAAAAAAGCTTATCGGAACCCAATATTATTATATAATAATATATATATATATTATATTCATAATATACATGAATACAAATCGCAATTGCTGTATCATTATAGCATCCTTCCCTAAAATTATTATAACTAATGTCGTGCTGACGGCCACTAAAAACAACAGTCTGACATGGTTAATATCATCTACACAGTGTCACATTGTCAATACGGTACATATTATGTATATACGTAAATATAGTGACATCATCGGGGCGTGATAATTACATTTTTCATACAATGTGGTCATAATTGTTATTGTCGTGGCAGATTATAACTCGGCACAGCGACAAAAGAGAATGAGAGGCAAAATACACGTTTTGCTGTAAATTGGTCCAAAATTTGAATAGTAAATTATTATACCTATACTCGTATAATACATACTGTATATATTTTTTTTTCTATCGCTATTTTACGAATGAATAAAACATCGTATTGTGATTTATAACGAGTGCGCACCGACAATAATGTTTGAAAATTTCAACTTTTAAAATCATGGTGTTAAAATATTATATCTACAAGCTGCGTAGCCGACCGAGTTTATTACGGACTTGCATTAATTGCAGCAGTTACATTTCGCCCACAACAATAATGATCATCATAATAATATAATCAATTCTACTATATATAACCTATATATATATATATATTATATATAACTTCTATCTCTCATGCGGTTTTCTGACACAATATTATCGAATAATAAACCAAATAAACCGTGAAGATGATGGTGTATAATCGATATATTTTTTTAATTTATTCCAAACATTGGTTCACAGTGAGAAAAATCTGTCGAATGTAATTTTTACAAAATGTTTCTTTCTCGGGCCATCGCGAGTCACCGCAAATACGCCTCCAAAAATAAAAAAAAAAACAAACAATTAAGCTATAAGAAACTTAAATATCGTGATATGGAACATTAAAACGGACTTATAAACAAAAGCCGTATATTATAATTTAGCGGTCGCGTCCACCCGTGTAAAAGTTTACGAAGTTATATACACTTATACACGCTAAACACTATATATCACTATATAATATGTATAAAGGCAGCGAGCTCACGAATACGGTGATCAATCGTGTAAGACTACAATCGAATATTGACCCAGTGAAAAAGTTCGGGAAATCGAAAAAGTTTTCGCCAAAGTGTTTAAGGGCACGTGAGTTTTGCTTTAAAACGAACCGGCTTTTATCATTTATATATTTATATGGGCACGGAATAATATATATATATAGGTACCTAAGCGTGCGGTTACGTCGAAAGTGTAATAAAGATTGAATAGTGCACGAGTCGTAAATTTCATGGGTCTTATAACAACTCCAGGTATGCTGTGGTGAAAATCCATTCTGGATAAAATATATAACCTGTTCTACGCCAAGCATTTTCGCGTGATTTCGAATGAAAATAAGTAATGAAACTATATTGTTCTTAAATTCTAATCTCATAAGTGGACTTGTATTCGGTTACGTACATACATAATATATAAGTATATGCTGTGTCGATATATATTATTTAGAAATTTAGAACTTTCATTTAATTATTACGAAACTGGATTGTTCAGAATCCTACTAAAAACTATTTAGGTAAGAAAAAATTAAACTGTGTACTTTATTTATTTCGATCCCAGAGAAAACTTTTACTTCTTTTAAATACTATAATAGTCTACCGTGTAGACGAATTGTGTTTCAATTTATAAGTTTTAATTTTTTTTTTTTTATAGTAAATAATGATATTACATTATAATATGTTGTTTTGTTTACTGCATAAGTAAATCAAAAACTGTTATTGGAAATCATTATAAAATGTTCTTATACTAACTGAAATATTTTGAATATAATTACCTACCAATTTAAATTCATTCAAAATCAAAACATATAATAACTAAATAGAATCAATCGCCATTATAAACAACAGCAGGACTAAGTTGATTTAATGAGTAAGGAAATATAAGTTCGTGAAAATACATTATAAATATTTTATTTTGATTAATTTACCTATTTTTTAATAGTATTAAATGATAATCATTCATATAGATTTTTCAACACCAATAATTTAGACTATTTAGAGAGACTGAAAATGTATTTTTAGTGTTATTTCATTTATTTTATGTTAGTTGAATTCGTTATTGACTTTGTAGTTTGTAGTGATGAAAAATTGAAAAGAAAATACATATATATGCATATTATACATAACTGTCATAAGTAAAACTGACTAATGCTCATCGATAAACTATTTCGGAGTAACTATACAATCTAGCAATATAAATTCATTGGCCCATCAATGTCTAAAATCGTAAATATATCTCAACTTAGTACGCAGAAAATTAGAAACAGAAAGTACTAACAGCTAATTCGTTATTGAAAAAAATCGTTATTTAAAGACACTTTGTCGATTGAAGTCCTCAAGGGCAAATGAATCATAATAATATTTCACAAGTAAAGATTCAAATCGTGCAAATTACACATTATTTTTTATTTAACTTTCCTGGTGAATAATATTAAAATTTATTTGTGGACTTGGTCTCCTTGAATTTGAGTCCAAGATAAAAAAAAAAAAAATCGCTCGACTATAAAATATTAATGACTTAGCCATCATGGCGTCATGGAATTATTCAAAATTGTTACATTGAGTTCAAATAAAACCATCGTATTATTACAGTTCTTATATGTACCATGCAGATATTTATATTTTAAAAGGAGTGCAATAGAAAAATTGCATAAATGCAATTTGTCAATAACGTTATAATAATATATTCACATACTTTACGAAAGTGTATTGTAACCTTCAATCGCATCTGTATAATATTATGTATGATAATTCATTATGTTCCGAGTTATTTAAATTACGTTGCAAAAACTAATTTTTTTAATTTCGTCAACGTGTGAGAACAACGTTTAATTAAAATAGGTCTCGCTTAATTGCATATTTGAACGTTATTAAAATCAATTATCTCGACGTTAGTGTGTAATATTATATGCTACTGCAGAATAAAATACATTATTTAGTACATATATTATATTATATATAATCATCTGCAATAAGTAAATAATATTGAAAATTCTCACATATATTATTTTATAATAAAGTGCCATACTCATATATATTTGCATCAACATTTTTTCTGTTTCTTTTTAATATATATATAAATATTAAATATTTGCTTTTTATTTTTATAGAATTATTATTATAATTGTTATAAGTTATCCCGAAGTACGATATAACCACGTATAATAATTTATAAACTGTGTTTATGTTATTGGCCTTCGACTGACAGCAGGTATCCATATTGAAATTTCTATACTTATAGAAAGAATCTTGACTCATACTATTGTACATTTTTAATTATGAACATAAAATTGGCAATAATATAATAATATATCAATACGTTCCACGTGTGTAGTACATCGTATATGCTCACGCGTTACACATACAAAATATGTTAGTAGTTACAACGCATCTATTGTGTTGATTTTTCATAACTTTTGTATACGAATGCGTGGCCCACAATTAATTTGAGCTGTGATTTCCACGACCTGCACACGAGGCAGGTCAAACAATTGTCATCGAACTCGTATAAGACTCTTGTAAAAACAATTAAGATTCAATAGTATTGAAAACCTATGAATATCGGTGACCTAATTACAATTATTAAACAGGCAACTACCAATATTTATTAATCAATTCAATTTTTTTTTTCATTGTAGCTAGATAAAAATCTATAAAATTTTTGAGAAGATTAAAGAATTATATAAGATCATTTTAACCACGATTCAATTTATTTGTAAAAATCATTTAATTTAAATAACTTTTAACCCACTAGATAATATTAAAACTTAGTTTCGACCCAAAACTTGAAACAAATCATTTGATTTTAATATTGAAAACTATCTTTTCCACTGACAAAAATTTAGTTAAACTTCGTCGGATTAATGAAATGTAATTTTTGAAAATCAAAATCACTATTTAAAATTCAGGTGTAATATTATTCTGTAATTTTTTTTTTTCATTTTCTTGGAGTTTATGTTATCAAATATGTAATATAGTCCAGCGTAGGCGCATAAAGCATTGTGCTTCACGTGGACTCGAAGAGTCCTGTGCGAATGGAAATCATCATGGATATAGGACAAACAGCTTACAATGACTACGATAACGACAGTAATAATAACATAGTAATAACAATAAAAGTCTCCTCGTGTTCAGACATATGGCGATTTATTTGCGGATTTTATTTATTATATACACAATATATCATAGTCCACCACAGTCTTGGGGTTACGACGTGATAACGATATTAAAAATAATAAAACCATTTTACCGTATTTATGTGTATAGACGTATAGTGTTATTTTACATTTCTGCGGTCAAATCGTCTTCTCCTATCGGCTCGCAGAGGTTGTAAATAACCATACGCCTGACAAATAAAGCATATTATTATTATTATATTTCACATATGGATTATATTATACATACAAGAGAGAGAGAGAGTCCTGGCTAACCACGGGCTGCTCGTTTGTATGTTTATGCATGTGTACATACCAAGAACAAGCCAATTGTTTGCTTAAAAACAATGGACTGAAAAACAACCCTTGGAAGAGTGCCAGCTGATATAACCCTTTCTTACACCACTTAAGTCCTCTCACATCACTACTGCAGCTGATCGATTTACGATCGGCTCATTAAAAACATTTCAAGGCTTATTAGGAGAAATGTCTGTATATTAATTGATACCTCGATACACAGTATATTATTATATTAACAGTGTAAAATATCAAACTCTGCTTATAAGTATCTCAAACAAAATCATCTAAAGTGTAGCCTTTGATACCTATATATAGTTATTTAAAACATAATTACTTAACAATCGCACACAAATATATAAATATTATATTTATACAACTGACAGTAACTAACTCCTTTTTATATGGTGTGTGTTGGCATACATTAATACTTTAAATTTTATTTTACAGGTTAGTCAACGTAAATCGAACGAGTCGTAATTTGACATGAGCAACAAAAATGATGAAATCAATAATCGGATTTCTTATTTTACACAAAATATCATCGGTAAGTACGTTAGACGATACCGTCAAATAATATTTAAACATTTAATTCACAACTCACCTCTGTCGTCATAATATAATATTTGGGAGACACGACATAACCGTAATATTTGGTTCAATATTTAACTTCTATACTCACTGTAGGTACTTATATATACATATAAGTACTTACATATCCAATGCACTCGGGCCCGATAAAATAAATTATTTATTTCTTTATTGAAATTACAATGATATAACAGTTATATTATAATCTATATGAGTATCAAACAATATTATTTTTGTCGATTGGGATTTTAGCCAAATAAATTTCAACGGATTTGCCTAATTTTTTAATGGGTTGCATACTCCATATTATGAAAAATCATTTTTTGTGCGCAAACGAGCGCAACGGATTAACGGTTTTGGAGACGTAAGGGTTTCGCCGACAATAATATTATTATTAATGTAGCGAATCGAAACTTTTTGGCACAATGGTCTTCGTCCGTTACATTTTTTCCCTAGTTGTTTTCCAAAATAAGTCTCCATGATCACCTATTATTTCGTTGTTTTCTTCCGACTAGGATGGTCAACGACACTACACTCGCTACACATATTATATAATATGATATTATAATGAATTAATAACACATATGGCATGTACATCCTTGTACAGACGCCATTGCAGCTCATCCGTACGTGCAATACAAACGACACAGCAAACGCATATATTGTAATAATAATTAATCGGCAAGGAGCCCGCGCGCGGCAGCGGCAACGATCATTTCGGTAGCGTCCGCCGCTAGCATTAAAATAATGATAATATTAATACTTATCAGTTATCATAAAATCGTTGAACTATTATACCAATGGCAGCGGCTGCGGTGACAATATAATATTATTATTGTAATATATTAAGTAGTTGGTAAAATTTACATGGCTCGCGAGACAACATTACGTCATATTATAATATAATCACACAAGCGGCGTGGTCGGGGGCTACCCGTCGAATGCAGCGCGTGACCCCGCGATAACGTATATTATTATATTCGTGTGCTATACATTATTATGATATGATATAATTAAATTTATGTGTGCGTGTGTGGTATGCACAACGCTCTATTGATATTATTCTTACTATCATTATGATTATTATTATTGCACTCTTTGCGTACGACGTGCGAGTTGTATTATTGTAACGATAACACGACGATACGGTCGCCGTACGTTTCCGATTAAATACCGATTGATTGCCGCCTCGACGACGACGTCGATAATATTAAATTATTATAGTATAGGTATACCATGTCATATCAATCGTGACGCGTATTCTTGTGGAACCCACGAAGCGCTGTGGTGGGGTAGTGATGACGATAATAATGTATTATCACTGTTTCACTCTCCGTCCTTCAAGCCCGGTGGATCGTTTCGTTTTGCAAATATGAAAAATTACCGCAGCTAGCTTCTTTTTGTTATAACTAAACATGATATTATATTGAATTAATATTCGGTTCGGAATTTAAGGTACAGTAACACCCGAGTGACAATAATATTTATTTAGTACATTACATTGAGGACACGTTTATAAGAAGCATTAGTAAATGATACATATTATACTACATAAAATTGATATTAGCTATATATTATTTTAAAAGTTCCGAAGAATTTCACTCGTTTACTCTCCCATTTCAATATTATGTAGGTAATACATCTCGTTTCGCTAAGGGTCATTTAAAAACTGAACGCGAGTAAAATGTATTCCATCCAATTAGGGGTCCTTTTTTTGTCCCCGTCGTATTTGTTATGACGCGCGAGCACACACACACACACACAAGTATGTATATTGTATATAATGGGCTCCTTTGTCGATACTACACACACATAGGAAGGCGGTGGTACTTAATTACTATTCACTAAGCCGCTGAAGGTTTTAGTTTTTTACCTACCCCTGGTAATGAAAATCTCCCTTTTATTTTAGTAGCATTAATATAATTCACCGATAGGTTTTTCAATTCGATGCTATATTTATTACAAAATCCGTTTCCGAGTCTAACGATAATACATTTCCACTTTCCCGGTCGGCGACATGGCGAAACATGCGCCAGTTACATACCTAAATAGGTACCTACATCTATAAGCTTTCCACCTCTTGTGTTAAGATATCAACTACCATGCTAAAAATCTATGAACGGTATCGCAATAATATTATCATCAATAATTTAATCTTTAAATTACAATAATGTGGATATTTTGCTTTGTCCTTAAAATTATACTAAGAAAACATAAAAAACACTGTTATTACTGCAATTCACGTTTTGTTTTCTAAAACGGCATTTTAACGGTGTAAAAAACACCTGCCCCAAACGCGCATATTTATTCTACGTTACTCAGATAGGTAAAATTGTTATGTGTTTTTTGTTAAACTAAATCGAAACGATTTCCGAATTTTAATACTATGTTTTAAAATGTAAATTCCTAGATTCGTTTGCGAAATGCCGTATTCTAGTATTACAATCGGTTATGCCGTATACCGACTTTGATATTTTTATTTTTTCTTCTTTTTTTATGTTTGAAGCGCCCATACAAAGATTAAAATAGTATACTATATTTTTGACTTGACAAAATGATACAAACTTAAAAAATATCACATTATTTAAAAATATGCGTTTGTATATGGTCTTTCCCGCTGGCGGTTTCTTTAATTAATAATTTTTTCTACGGAAATGTTTATGGTGTAATCCCGTGGGAATAGATTAATATATAGTTTGTTGGCATTCATCTAAAACGCAACCGGAATAATAATGAAATGGACGTTATTAATTTTTGCTTTCCACAGCAATATAATATATACGATTTTTGTTGTAATAAAAACATTGGACGATAACGGTTTTGAACTTCATTAAAAATATTATAATAAAACTGGAGAGAATCCCAATTAATGCTCAAACCTTATTATAATTGGATATCGGTAATTGGACATAACAAATTCAATATTTACTCAGCTTGTGTAATTAAATTAAGTCGATTTAATGAAACTCGACAAAGGGAATGAATGTATTTTTAAAATTAAAACTCGACCATATGAATATTGAAATGTAATTATTCTATGTAAAAACTCTTCTATGGTATTTTTGGATTAAAGTTTATTCTAGTACTAGAATTCGTTATAAAATTATTACTATTCGAGTATGCCAAAAAATTAAACGTAAAATTAATTGTATAATATTATGGCTTAAATATATATAAATATATTTTTTTTTCATACCCAAGGTTAAGCATTCAAAAAATATATATAGGCGCGTTTAGAGTTTAGACGATTTATTCCTTTCACTTTAATTTTTTTTTTTTGATTATTCATAACTTAACTATAAACGTAAAAATACTGATAAAATTGCATTGCATTTCGTCACATACAATACAGCTAATAAACTAAGATAATATTATACTTCAATTTTGACCATTTATTCATAATTTATAATTATATAAGTAACTTAAATTTCAATTTATGTATAGAACATAATAATAGGTTCTTAGATTACTTCTACTGTTTACCGTTAATCAGAATTTTTTCTAACTCTTTTAAATAAATAACACCTACCTATAGCTACTTACTATTGTATTATCAGATTTTATTTTATTTTTTCAAACTGAAAACAGTTTCATAAATTATTTGATAGGCGTTTAAAACAAACGGTGATAGCTTATAATATTTTACATCGATTTTTTTCAGCCATGATTAATAAAAAATAAAAATATAATTATTATTAAAAAAAAATTATAATATAATCGTTTGTTCATCTTCAAAATTCAATCCAATGTGAAAAATTAGAAATAATCATGAATTACGTTGGCGCATACAAAAAACAAACACATCAAAATATAATAAAATAATGTTTATTATTTAAATATAAGTCCATCACTATCTTATGTACCTACATAAAATAGCATATTGTTATTTTATTATTGTTATCTTATACACACGTGAGTACGTGACTAATGTATAGGTTTAAAAAAAGAACATATTTTCCTTTTCGTTTTGGCGCGTGCATTAAAAAGTAGGAGGGAATATGGCTGCATAAAGGCATTGTGCTCTGTTATCTACATCGACATAACGAGTATTTCGGTGAAAAAAAATCAGGAACAAAATAAAAGCTGACGGGATGGGCGGATAAAAAAAACCAACCCCAGACTTTTTGTCGAACACAATGAGTTGGGACAGCAAACAAACCTTCCGTCCGAAAATAAAAAGTCAGCGGTCGTCGTCGTACGGTGGTAAAATAATATATATTTTATACTGTATAGGAGGTAGGAAATGAAATTGAGGAAAGTCCGACGGGAGGTCACTGCAACGTTCATCCATCATTTTGACTATGATGGAAGACCCCAGTTCGAGTATTTTGTTCGGTGAATTTGGCCGATAAGGAGCAAAGAAAAACGATTTCCTGGCGTGTACGTTAGACATTATCATCGTTGTCGGGTGTATACATTTTTCACGTCCGATCACTTTTTAACTTATTACATTATTAATGTCGTTTGGTATAAAAGTTCGCAACGATTAAAATCGATGAAAATCATATACTTTATTGTATTAGACCAAAATAAAATAGACGTATCCACGGTGACCTCTACAGAAGACATTAAACAACAAAATAATATTATATATTAGGTATATTATAACTACGCAGCCCATGCAGAATAATTATTTTAACGATACATTAACTCTATTAAAAAATCAAAGTTGTGATAAATCTTATTATTTCGTGTTACCTTAAAATATTATGGGTTATCCATTGCATAACTTTTGGTTTTTAAATCATACTCCATATTTTTAACTTCATATCATCTAAAGCAGAATAATCTTCTAAATACCGACGATATTGAACTGATATTTTTATATTTTCTTTATAATAAACCCACTATAAAAGTATAGATTAATCAGTGCCCTACAGGTTACGAATTTTGTTCTGTTTGCGTCTATAGAAATTCGTGGGCCACGAGTGTAGCATTATAATATTTGACCACTTAACGTACAATATTAACGTTGTTATGTAAATATATCTCTAAATAATATTATGATTTGTGTGGGCGGGCGTCGAGAATTTTCTCGAATTTAGGACGTCACTGGTCGTTGTGGTATTGTCAAGTCGCCCACGCCGCGTGTCACTGTAGCGAATTGACAGTTTTCCTTCTAACTTTTGTACACCATCATATTATTATCGCTGTTGATTACGAAGTACAGACTTCTCTGTCAGTGTGCCCCCGCGGCGTGGATGTACAAACCGATGACGCGCAAGGAAGCGATGTCATCGACAATGAGACGAGCATTATACTATAATATTATACCTATCGATACTAAAAAGAAGTGTTGGCCAACCACTCGAGTTGCCTCCAGGACCTGTATAAACATATACGTGTGTTACATACACGATACAGCCGACTGTAATAAATAAATATATATATTATTATATGGTTTCTCACGATTTGTCGTTTATAAGAACGATGTGCGATAAACAGTGTGCAGTATAATATATCAATTATTAACACTTATGTGAAGTGAGTCTACCAACATAATAATCTGGACGGTAATATAAACGAATACATTTAAAACAATTTTTTTCATACCACCTTCATATAATATATATCATATTATACACTTATATATCTTATAAAAAATAAGTTAAATCTTGTTCGAAATGATACTGGTTTTTGTCACTATAGTACCTATTAAATGCATTTTTACCAGTAGAACAAAATCATTAATTCACACATAATATAGTACAAGATAGATTTGATTAAAAACAATATTGCGATGAAAATGAACCGGAAACGGTATTTAAATTAATATTATATATATATATAATAACACGTAAAATGTATAACCTACATAATGTTTATTTCATTTTTCAATAATATGTAATATATTCTTTTTAAATGCATTACTTATCCTGTAGTATAATATTAAAAATCTATTTAGAATTTATGTAAATTCAGAGTTGAATACATCTAATTATGATTTTTAATGTTGATTCCCACCGTATTATAGTATTCTAGTTACCATTTCGCAACCACAATATCAGTGTACGTAATTTATTATTAAAACATGCAAAATCCAGTTTTCTAAAAAAATATTTCCATGTTGGATACCCACAGCAATAGCCTCAGATTTTTTTTTTTGTTACCCAATTTCTATAAAATTAAAAATGTTTGTTTCATAAACATCCGTCTATGTATATAAAAAATCCTATCTATGGATTGAATTTGGATAAATATTATAAAATTTACTATACCGTTTCTCGATAAGCATTCGTGTATTGTGTGAGATTAAAAGTTTATTTTCAGAAAGTGAGTAGTAGAGGAGGTGTAGTATAGTCATATTTTGTGTCTAGTTGATGGTGTGCAAGCGTTGAGATACACTCTGTATGTTTTTTGTCGACGTTTCCGCTGCGACGCACACGCTGTCATCGAGTAGATAAGTGTATACGCACTATATTTTTATGATGCCGTATAATATATTATGTAATATTACTGTAACAACATTCAAAAATAAAAAAATGCGTGTAAACGAGATTGAAAACATTTTTTTTATTTAGTCCGGAGAGAACGATGATATTTCGTCCGAGATTATATTATACGTATAATACTATAATATTTACATCTCTAGTGGAAGTCGTGACCGCTTTATACGCGATAGGCGAACGTGAGAAACTTCCGATTCTTTTGACGGTCGCTGGAGACCGCGACCCGCCGCTGGTGCTTGCTTGATACTATATTTTATGGTATATTGAATATTGATACCTATATTATAATTTTTTACTTGATACACTCGTTTATTTCTTGGTAAATGTGTTAACTTTTTTTATGCCTAATTAATATTTAACGCCATACATAATATTATTTATGTGTACCTATAAATGTTTTCAAAAATTCTCTAGATATATTTGTTTTTGCGGTTTTCAATCGTCTAAAATGTATTTTTATTGTTTTTGGTTTCATACTCTGATGAATACGATTTTTTTTTTTAATTTATATTCATAATGTTGTACAATATAGAAATATCAAAAATCAAATAAACTCAATCAAATTCATGCTCTACGATTCTCGTTCCACTATTATGTAATATTCATCTAGACTTAATATATTTATTATAATAAACTAATTCGTTTTAATGTATTTATAATTTATCTAATATTTGATATTTCGATATATTATCATATGCAAAAATGACCATAAACAACAAAAAAAGTTGTTTCGTAGTTAAATGCGATTTTTCTGAAGAAAAAAAAAACATAATGTTAAATGTTCAGTACTTAAAACATAATAAAACATAACCTTTGAATTTAGAAAAGTAAAATAGTTATACTAATAATCATAATAATAATTGAGAGGCACTTATCTTATATGACTGCGGTATAAAATGTATGTTGATATTATTATAATTACATAAACCGGTTCCCTCTCCACTCTACTCGTGTCTTTATAAATAATAAAAATAATCTTATATTGTTTTTTTGTCATTAATCAACGAACTGAAGTGCTACTGGTATCGTTGGTATTATAATATTGTTATTATTATTATTATTTTTTTTTTTTTTTGTTCGACGGCGATGTACCTATATATACCTATCGCCGTCGCGTACAATAATAATATGCACACCTATAATATAATATAATATAACCATACACGTACCTACCTACGACGTTTTACGACGCCGCACGAAGGTCTCGATTTTTGTTACTACAAAAGGACTATATACAACTGCTGCTCGTGCATGTCGTCTCGGGTGCGCGTGAGTGCGTGAACAGGCAATCGTGACGACCGTTCATGATAATAACATAATAATAATATACGGTAGCCGTTTTTTCGGCGGACAACAATGAGTGCTAGAACGTCAGTCACGGGTCGTACAAGGGATGAGAGAAAAACAAATGTGTGCGATATTATAGCTATGTAGGTTTACATTTTTTCTCCCCCCTCCCCCCTCGAAAACACCAAAACAATGGAAAGTCCTCCTTGCCGGCGACGATCGAGTGACTACAACGATTAGGTATTGTTTCCGCACGAAAACTGTGCGTATTTGCTGCTACCCATATGGTCATTGATTACGGGCACTCCGGCGCCAGCAAAATCGTGTTTAATAACAATACCTATCGTCATTCATTTGTATATTATTTTATGATTGTTGAAGCGTCTGTGATAATTAAAAATGGCCTCAAAGTTTTCATTTTAATTATTTTTTCGGAAAAAGCACTCCACCTTTAAGAATTAATATCCTCGTAATAATGCGTTTCGTACATTCCGTTTTAGATCTTTTAAATCTAAAGATGAATCATTGTAATAATTTTATTTTATGCATGCTCACTCCCACCATATAAATTGTATTTACATAGGTATATTTATTTTTTTTTTATTATCTCGAATACATCGTTTTATTCATCGGTTCATCAACTCGCTCAATAATATGGTATACGATATATCACATAATAATATAATGTTATATAATATTATTATACCTGTATAAATAACATGCACGTTTTATTCATCTTCTGCGTTATGCGTAGCGCTTATTTTAATATATTATAGTATATTCTTAGCTACCTATCTGTCTCCTTTACTGTACCTTACAGTACACAATATTCTGCACTTGTCGAAGACGTCCGCGCGCTTTAATGCTCAGTTGTACGCGGATGACAACGCGAGTCGAATGATAATAATATTATTTACCAGCGATTAAACCAACAATACCGCGACCGTCGGGAATTCATGTGCTACTGTTATAATAATAGAGTGGTGGTGTTGATTGTAGACTATAGTATTGTCTCGGCAAATATTTAACGCCAACATTGTTCAATTGCCACCAGAACCGTAACGAGACTGTATACAAAGTCCGCGACTAAGTATAGACGTATAGTGTTTATAACGTCAATCCACTCGATATCTGTAAATACATTGTGAATAACTTACTGTTTATGGTAATATCAAATGTAACTATATATATATCTTTGAAAATTGTAATCAGTACGCCATTGCACACAATATGTCGGTAATAATTAATGTCCAATATTATTGTATTTTTGTGTTTAAATTTTTAATTGACTTACAAAAGAATTATTGGTATTTCAGATAAATATACAAGCACCGAAGGTACCAGTTATAAACAGTATTAGTTAGAATAGTTTGATTAACCAGTATTCGGTAATAATAATAATATATTATCATGCATTTTGATCACCAATATTTTTAAGGGGTTTTATATAGGCAATTTGTATTATTAAAAATATAAACTATGTCTATTGACTAAAATATATAGTATAATAAATTTTCAATTAACACTTATGATTATTAATATTATTTCAATAGACAGTTCTTATTAGATGCTGTGTTATGATATTTCAATATATTTATGGAAAACTTGATTTTTACTGGAAAAAAACTCCAAAACTCCATACAAGTATGCTCGAGAGTCAACCAAATTCTAAAAAAATATGACAATGTACAAAAAATAACTAAGCTATACGTATTTTCGTAACACAAAATATTATGTCTCGATGTCTAAAACACGAACTGTTTAAAAACATGCTTTTAACGAATAAATTAATTGAATAATAGAATATAAAAATTAAAAAAAAAAAACTATTGCATCAATTAAGTTAAATTGTCATCAGTTTCGTGTGAAAATTTAGTGATCAGTCTATTACGTCTGAAACTTTCTGCACGCAGCAGTATACTAAACAGGGTCCGTTATCTTTTATAACGATTTTTTTCCTTGCAAATAATAAGACGCAAGCAGCGTAGCGTGAAGGAGGGGGTGGTTTATCGGATTTATCCACAAATACATCACTTCCTATGTAATATAATAATGTAGGTATCTTGTATTTTTATATTGTATTTTGTATTGTCTTCGTTTTGTATTATATAAAAAAGTTTTGTATATTTTAAATTACAAAAATTAAATTTCAAGATAAAAAACGGGATCTTTGAGTCATGAAAACAAAAATGAGCCTGGCTGACGAGCCCCCTCTCTCCTCAAATTAAGAGGTTGCTTAGAAAAACGACCAGAGGCAATATCACCTAGTATAATATTATAATATTATTGATATCAAAAATGAAAACGAGATCTCGCCTAATGTCATACTATAATAACAATATACCTCATCCTCGCCGAGTTCCGCAGAAGCCACGGGTACTTCTTATAGCTCTGGTCGCTTTCCAGTCATTCTTCAGTCAAAACCACTGTCGTATATAAAACATACGCATGACCCTTGAATGTATTTGTTATTGTTACCGTCTCAGACGACAACGACTATGATGACAAGTCCACGGGGCTTACACTCGATTATCGCATTTATTCTACCATGTCCTCTCCGTGACTGTATATACGACGTTGTGCTTAACGCGTCGGTCAGTATACACACACTAACATATTCTCAATTATATCACAATTACGCGCGTGTGTGGAGCGAAAAACTAAGTCGGCGTACGATACCATCTTCCACAAGGAAATCTTCGTTGCCTTCTGCTATTTTATAAAATATATAATAATAATAATAATAATTTACCATAGTCGTTGTCATTGTGTGTGTTTCTATTGCGCGTTTCCGGCTGCACCGTGCTCTGTATATATACGACGACTTACTGTTACTACTGTACACGGTTCGATACACTTGATTTTCATTTATTCCCGGCTCCGTGAAGATACAACTCATATTTATCCAAAGAGATCTATATACACTGCTATAATATATATTACTATATTATATATAAACCAAATCTCCAAGTAGTACATAGATATCGTAATATACAAGGTGATTCACCAAGCATGCTCTTCCCTTTTTCCTTCTAAAGTATAGTAGTTATTCAAAATTTGATTTTTTAAATTTTCAAATATTATACTCAAAAACATTATTTTTATCTTCATGAGATATTTTCTGTTATCAAAATCAAAATTTGAATAGTATGATTTGAGTTATTTAACTTTATCTTTAAGAGTAGTAGGTCCATAATAATGAACTTCAAAGATATGGAAACTATGGTAATTTGAAATTTTATAGGTAATAATTATTTTTATTAAATCGATCATATTATATTTTTAATTTTTAAATATGGCCCAAGTAAAATAAATAATAGAACTGATAATACATTATCTATTTTATAATTTTTGTAAAACTATTTTTAAAAACTGTTAACTTTAATACAAATATTTTGATTATTGTAAAATTGTTCACTATTTAATTTACAATAAAAAAAAAAAAATAGTCGTTCTTATTTTCTGTTTTTTAAATGAACATAAGTTTACATAAGTTGTACAAAAAAGTCTCAACTTTTGGAAATGTAATCTTTAAATATATTTAAAAATGCCATTAATTGAATTTGAAAATTCATTATCAAGAGAAAAATATGAGAGTGAACAATAAACACACTTGGTGAATTACCCTGTATAATATTAAATCGGCGTATACTTATAATATTATTATAATGATATTATAGTATACGTGCATAATACTGTTGCGGTTATTCGTATACATACTAGTATACTACCACCACAGTTAAATATAATATTATTATATTATGTAGGTATATTATGAATATATGAATTATTATAAACGTATCGTAGTTTGTCACGGATGTTTTGCTCTTGGATAATGGCCTGTAATCGTCCTAATATACTGTATAGTGTATACATATTATAATATATATATATATATATATATTATAAAATGTTATAACATTACGACATCATATAGATGTATAGCTGTTATAATATCATTATGTCGTACATATAATAATAATAATGTATAGACGACAACGTGTATATAATATAGGTATAGAAACGTATAGGTATAGAGCGTACCCGTGATATACGCTTATTTTTAGTTATATCTATAATATTATACCATTACTGTGGATACATTTACTTGGCAATTTTTTATTTATTCATTTTCTTTTTTTTTATTATGTGAAACTACTATATATAGTATACCATCATTGAATTGACAAAAAATATTTTTTGTTTTTCGTATGTGGTGATAGAGGTTTGGAGTTTAACGAAATTTGGTAATGTTTCCGTTCGTGGAAAAAATGTTTAATAATATTATGTGTGTAATTTAAAACCGATAAAATCGACACCTACGCCAGATCTTATGGAAATTACGACAATAATTTTGAACTTTTTCAATAAAACTGACTGATCGTTAAATAACACAGACTCGTTGCTGTGGTGACAACGATAGTGTAATAATCGGTTGTTTCGGAGGGAGTGTCTTGGGCGGAAATAGATACAATGCGGACTGTTAGTTAAGATACAGGAAAGCCGCTCCTCTATCCTTTAGAGCCGCATTACAGTAAACCTTCGTCGGTAATAATGGAAAAAAAAATAAATAAACAATGATGACAGAGCAAAACTAATTATCAGTTTCCGGTAATTGCGTTTTTTTCTTTCTTTTTTCTAATCGTTTTAGGAGCGGCTCAGCTCACTAAACCAATACCTAGACTACAATGTACGTATTATATTATTTAAATATTTATCCAAAATCTGTTTTATCTCCTACTCTGATACTCGTCCAAATATAGTTATTCACCTGTTTGACAAATTAATATTTCGTATAATAATAAACATATATTCTTCTCTCTGGTTGTTTTTTAATTTAATTTATTCCCTATTTTTGGTTTCTTGATTGTTCGAAATATTATCAATCTTGAGTTTTAACGAAATACATCATGATGATCGACAACGATCCATTGCTTATCGTGTCTGCTTATGGTATTTTTCAATTTTCTCAGTACCTTTGTGTTTGTGTGTGTGTGCGTGTATTCAAACGCGTCAAATTCCTTCTTACAATTTATTATACGCGCGAACGCGGCTTACAACTGAAAGTTTCTGATTGAATGTTCCCATTATAGTTTTCTAAATAAATACATGATTATACTATTGCAGGTACACCTATAATTTACCATTGTTGTTTTTAGAGTGTACGCTTTGAAACATAGTATTTTTCTTGTGCGCGAAATTTATTTGCAAACAGGGTTGCACCATTTCGCTGTCACGTCAAGATAATGTAACGTGATTTATACATAAAACTTGAACGAGTCATCTGGCTAATTGTTACAAGAGTCGGAGTGAAATTGTTCCCGTTGTCCTGACCCGCTCGTTCCCTTGTCTCGGTTTACCGGGTCCGAATTCGTCATCGAGACCCGTTTTGTTTGCACCGAGTTTGTTTCCCGAGACGATTAGTCAACGTTATTATCTCCTATTAAAACATCCCCGGGCCTCGTTTCCTCAGATCTGTAACCCGCATTAATCTCCCCGACAAACGTTTTTGTCCCTTGAAAACGTAATTAATCGAACAACATCTGACATTGAACTAACTTCTCGAAACCCAAACTGCTAAGTCTTCTTTTACAATGCCTTTGTACTGAGATTATTTCATTTTGAATCAATATACAGTGCAATAATATAATTTATTATTGTTAAACACGCCAGACGGTTTTCAGCTTAGATAATTCCACAAATTCTAACGCCATAGATTTAAATATTATATGCAGTAGGTACTTAAAATATGATGCAATATATTACATACGCGTCTTCTATTCGCTATAACATTGTTATAAAAGTAAGATAATTAATAATTAGCTATTATTATTTATTACCTACATAATTATTTTTTTTGATAATTCGCTAATATAATAATTTGTCATTTTGTGTTTAGTCGTTAGTGATTTATAATATATACCTATCGCGTTTTATTAAAATCACGTGTTATTAATTTTTAAAAACAAAAAAATGATTCATTCCGATCCTTATTGTGCAGTTTTGAAAAACAAAAACGACGATCAAATCATTCAATTTATCGTCTTCTCTGCCACTCAGGTCCATAACATACGCGCTCACGAAATAATTCAATATTTTGGTGTGTACGTGTATATATCTACCGTCGACGGTCTTGTTCGTTTCCGTTGCGTTTTTATTTGATTTATCGAAAAAGCTTTTTGGTCGTACTGTACACACCACTAACCACCACCTCTGCAGCATACTACCTACACACTACGTTATATATATATAGAACGCTATAAGTACGACTGCAGCGCTGCGCCGTACGGGCGGCTCTCTTCGGTCCGCAAACTTTCTTTCCTAACCCACCCACATCCCTGCACGCACCGTGACGACCATTAATCACGTTGTTTCCGCGTCACAACCATTGTTTTCGGTCCGGAGCGTCACGGCGTTTAAACCGCGCGCGCTACGCCGGGCGTGAGGAAAACCCCGGGGACGCAGTGGCGGTGGCTGTCAGCGACTCTGCTTCGGGCATCAATCATCCCCGGCTATATCCCCCGCGACGGCTCGCCCTCGCACTTACACGCATCTTGTCGTTCTCGTACACCCGTCAATACACACACACACACACAATCCACACCCATAACCACAGTCGCCTCTCCGTCGACCCCTGGCAGTGGTGCTACCACCGAAGTCCACGATATATTTCATACTTTTTACACACGTCGGTGAAAAAAATGTATGTATGACCTGCTCATATACATATTGCCACCATATTTACACCCGGTATTCACTCCTGCTTAGATTCGCGGCTGATCGTCATAATATACCCCCACGACGGCCGCTATTTATTTTCGAAAATTTCTGATCGATATTCGCATGTATACGCAACGTGTACTTAATAATAACGTATGTACTCGTAATAAGGATTTATTATATTAAGTACGGATTTAATTTAAATTTTACGATTTAAATTCTTAAATTAATGTGATAAAAATAAGTCGAATTCCGTCAAATCATATAGTTTTGCTATCCCTGCTGAACTATCAGCATTACATAATATACGTATAATACCTATCTATTATACAGAATAAGGTTTCATCACGTGTATATTATTGACGTTTGCATGCGGTACATGATAGGGGCTGAGAGACCACATTGCATTGGATCGTAGTGGGGGAAAGTATCGACCATAGGCGTGCGCGCGCATTGAATACGCGAGATAAAACCACTACTGCACACTCCACAACTCCAAGGAGGAACCTATTAATTTCCTCTCAAAAGCCCCTTTTTATTCCTATAAAACACAAAATTAATTATAAGTTAAAAATATCGTTTTCAAAAATGTTCTCTGAAAACAGAAATAATATTAGGATGTTACAATAATATAAGAACAATCTCTAAAACTTTTATCAAAATTGACTAAGTAATTTTTGAATCTATAAGCCACAATCATATATTCATATGAACATTGACTTTTGTTGTACATTTTAATAACAAACAATCAATTAAATATATTATTTTTTTTTATTAAAAAAAATGCCATAGAAATGCATGGCAGATTGGTAATCTATACTATTTTTAATTTATAAATAGCAACCCTATGTATAAATAAATAAAAAATATTCCGCCCTATATATTGAATAACGAAGTAATGAATACTTCCCGAGTCAAGAAACACGTGTGAAAAATTTAGTGCCAACTGGTTCAATGGTTTCCAAGTATAATGAGCTCTATAAAAATGTACATTTTATTTTTATTTATTATTTAGATAAATAGATTAAAATATCCTATGACATATGAAGTTTACAAACGTCTATAGTATCGATTTATTTCACGATTCCATTCCAAGATTTCGATGACGTATTGTTTATATGTGTACAGTTGTATTTTTTATTATTTCTATGACTCAATATTTATTATTATTATTGTTATTATTTTTAATTTAGAATAGTGATAATAATATTACAATCGTAACTTCTATTGGAAATAATTCAAATGAAATTAAGATATGCTTGCAAATAACCATTTCGATCAAACAGGGGGTCGGTCGTAAAACTTGAAATTCAATAAAAAAATACACATCATCATCGTTTGTAAGTAAAGGGGGATACGAGAATACAAAAACGTTTACGTATTATTGATTTATATATTATGAGTTTATTGGATAGTTTGAATTTCAAAAATCAAAAGAAGTCTTAGGGGGTGATCTAAAAATGACTGTTTAACTGTTAATTACAACTGCTATTTAGTCTTTAAATGTTATTCTAAGCTAATACTTACGATAATTAGGCGATCCTTGCTATCATTGACGGTTTGTGCGTAATTACGCCACATTGTGGGTCAACTGTGAAAAAATCATAACAAAAAATACGTTGCGAACTCTGCTCATAATATTATATTACTATAGAACCCTGTGTGTTTCCACGAAACTCCAATGCTGTCTGCAAATTACAATGTTATATTTTAATAATAATAATATGCTGTACGGTTTCCGAGAAAATATTATCATGCCCGCGTCTGGCGCGACTTGTATTACGGTTTATACTATTATAGTATTATATTATTATGATGCTTTTTTTTTTTTGTTTCAGGATCACAGTAGTCAAAGCTATTCCCACGAATAGCTCGTCGTTGAGTGTCGACGACAAAAAACGATATTGTTCCTCATAACCTAATACGAATTGTTCCATGCCAGAATGCCGCAGACGCATACGATCGGTATGTATATATTATTACTATGACATGATTTTCTAGTGGCGATTTTCAAACATTGGCATTAACTATAATCAACAATTTTATTTATTTTCAATGTTTCAACTTAAGAAATTAATTAGTTTAATTTACTGATTATTGATTAGGTAACTTAGTTTTTTTCAATTGGTTCAAAAATAATCCATTATGTATTATATGTATTAATTTTAAAATTGGCTTGAAATGTATTATACATCAATAAATATAAATTAAGATGTATAAAATATGATTTTAAATGAAAATAATCTAATATATTATATTTTCTGTTCTATTTCTTGATAAAATAATAATATATATACATAGATAAACATAATATATAAAAAAATTTTACATGATCCTCATGGTTATTAAAAAAGTAGAATATATTTTTTTTAAATTGAGTTAAATTAATATTTTTTTCCGTATTAGCTTTAAACTCGACGAGTAAAATTTATGACTTGTGACCTATTAACTTACAACTTAACAGTATTATGTTTAAATAATTTACATTAACTTGAATTAATTATTTTCATCAACTTACCTAGTGCCCACCCATTGAAGACTTCAGTAAATCTGCAAACTATTCAATATTTCGCCAAGCCTGAACCATCATTCTGGCACTCTCATCGTGTTATTGTTACAAAATTATTATAGTTAGGAGGTAAACACATGTATAAATTATAATGATGATTGATGATGATATGACGTAAATAGGACCGTTCTCGAAAATCAATCAGGATTTTGTAACTGTTTATGGTATAGTTTATTTTCGGAAACTTATTTATTCGTTTCCTCCGACCACACAGAAACGCTTAAAAAATATTGTTTTTAAAAAAATATGAATAATATATACATACCCATTGCCAATAGTATATATTATGCAGTACATACTATATACGCTCATAGTATTAATATTTCTATTTTATATATTAATAAAGTATTCGTTGTTCTTTATATGCGCATATAATTAACGTTTTGAAATATTTTTTTTTTCTAAACCTTGTTCTCATCAAACATATAGATAATAACAATAGAAAATGATTGGTACTTGATTGTAGGCGGCACATCGTAAATTATAAAATTATATGATAATAATTATAATTTCCCTCTGACCACCCCCTCCCACTCCAATTCAGAACCTCGCAAACATATCATTCGTCAGATTCGTTTCGCAACAGTGTTTATTTGAAACTTGTTAATTGCGAACAACATGAGTGTGTGACACGAAATGGCCGTACATAAAATGACATCCGTTCTGGTTTTTCATGTGTAAACAAGTATTTCGCGCTCAACGTTTTGAGTTTTTTTTATTAGTATTTAACACTGTTAGCCGTTGCATAGTATATCGGTCTTTGTAGCTGGACGGGTGCCCAGCACTGGAAAAAAAATTTAAAAACGAGTTCTAGTGCTATGCACGTATAAACATTTCACCGAGTGCCAAACTGCATTTGTATACGTTATTATGATATATTTTTAAATTTATCATCTGGCGTTCATATTTTTAGCTTTCGATGCATCATCGACAATTTAATTTATTATTAATCTGGTGCAATATTATAAAGTGACAGTCTTAGTGATGGTAAAGTATAGTTACAGTGGTGGTGGTAGTGGTAGTGTTTAACGATAACATGTTAGTAGTAGTATATTTTATTAGTTGCAACCGTAGTAGTACAACTCATCGACCTTTTTTTCTGTTTTTTTTTCTTTTCTTCTTTTATAATTCTACGGTTTTTCATTTTGTACGACGCCAGCAGTCTCTATCGAGGGCTCTCATCAATCAAGACTCGAACGTGGTAAAAATCGAGCTCCGACAGTTAAAACTTGTCACGCAACCCTCATTTTGCCCCGACCGACGCCAACTACTCTTTCTATCTCTATCTTCCCGTTGGTGTTCCGAGACTTTATCTTTAATTAAAAAGGTCTTTCGATGTATAAAGTGTGTGTGTGTGTGTGTGTGTAAGTGTATATATATATATATATATATAAAGTGTTACGCCGTGATGCACTGTATGCTTTGTATGTGCGCGTGCGAAAAGTTTCTTATTTTCCCAATTAATATAAAAGCAGTGTCGCCAGACTGGCTCGATCATTATCAAGATACCCCGTTTAGTAATCCCTAGAGTTCTCGCGATCCCTTATTATTTTACTGAATGTTGTTTTTTTTTCATAAGTAGGTATAGTATAGTAAATCAATAATGATGAGGGAATATTGCTGCTGCTGTATATACAATATACATATTATATATCTCAAATTTTTCTGATAGTGTATTCAAATAATATGATATAATATAATTAATTTTATATTGGTAGATACATAATTGTTTGGTTATCAATATTAAAAACGCGTTAACTTGAATAGAATTTATTTAATGTAATAAAGTGTATTAAAATCACCGGCAGTCAGTTAATATGTTCTACAATAATAATATTTTTGTGTGATGTTTATAGCTTTATTAAGGTAATTATTCAACACTATCCTAATCTATTTATTAATGTATTACCTATATTATAGGTTTATATATATTTGACAGAGTATCTACATTTGATCTGGCTACAAGTACATGTATCGGATCACGCAATGTATGATGTTATTAATCAACAATTACCCGTTACTCTATTTAACTATATCCCAATAGCAAGAAATCCGTTTCAGGATCAAAACCGATCATGAGTTTTACATTTAAATTAATTTATTCGTAAACAAAAATGTATACTTATGGGCTAAGGTTTATTATGATAGACGAATAATTATGCAGTATATACAGGAGATAAAAATAACAATTATTGAGTTTCAATAAGAGAAACATAGATCGAAACAATGAAAAAAATGCAAACAATCATTCTAAATAACGCATCATATAAAAGTCTTATTTTAATTTACTTGAAAATGATTTTCTCATATTTTATTGGTTTTTTATAATACCATTTTAAATTTCTTTGGTATTAAACAGTATATAATAATATAATATTATTACAGAGCAGAATCGATGTCACTATGTGACCACTAAAAGTTTAGAAATCAGACGGTTTAGAGTTAAACTTCATTACGCGTCGGCATCCGGCCAAAAGTTAAGTAGATATATACTCCTCTTTTCCTTTATCTTACCCTAGTTTTCCGCTGGCGTTTATATACTCTCATATGTGCGTGTGTGTGTGTGTGTATTTGTATTCAATTAAATTATCCAACGCTGCTTTGCCGCCGTGGGAGGACGCGTGTGAGTTGACGCCGCCGTTGCACACGCGAGTGTTGAAGACTTTGCGGAAGTAGTTCCGGTTCGCGAACTGCCAAAAGGTTTTCCGGTTTCTCCGTGTCGGCTCCGTTAACGAGATAAAACCCATCTCCGAACAAACTTATATGAAACTATAGTGTGTGGTGGCTGAACAGTGGACTATATATGTAATAATAATGTTGTCGCCGTAAACATTATAACGATTTCATCGCACCAACGACGAAAACATTATTTTATGGGTCACGCGTTGTGAATATAATATATATTATGTATATAATATTAGTTTCAAAGAAAATCTTTGACAGAGCGAACGTTTCGTCTTTGTATCACGCATTAACTTGTTTCTTCGAATTCAGTACGCACTGGCTCAAAATAACATTTTGTGATTATATTATAATATACTATATACCTGTTGTTAATACGTACTTTGTGAGTGCGAGGGACTTAATAATTGCGATTCGGCAGATGGACAGTCGTTCCCCTTTGCTTAAACCAACCAAAAGTTTACGAAGCCCTTCCAAATACGTTTGAATAATTTAGTTAAGTACACATTATACCGCAATTGATGAGTTATATAATTTTAATGGGTCTAGCTTAACACTTTAGGAGCAAAATAAAATTACATAATACATTCCTTTATGTTTCTCACTATCAACTTTTAAGTCCTGTTTAAACTCTACAATTTTTTAAGCGTTTTGATCCAACTATATGTCTATATGTACCTACAATAATATAATATATGCACTTTTTTTTCGCCGCAGTCGTTACGAATTGCGAGGGTCGCTTTAGGAATCGGTTGAATAGGATAGATAATATTGTAATTTTTTTTAACTGTTATATTTACTATTAGCAGAAAGTTCTATAAATAAATTTAAAAAATATATGCAAATCAAAGAAAATTAGGAACGATGACGGACGATTGTTCGTAAATACCCGGTGGTCGGTGTGAACGCGCAACGACAATAAAGCAGCAGCAGTCGTCGCCCGGCATAAATCAACGCCTCGATAGCGGACGACCGTAGCATAATAATCGAGTATTCGAGTACATAGGTCTGCAGAAGGGGGGGGGGTGTCACAGTTTGTAATATTTCCGATAAAAAAAGATATATAGATGTTTGAATTAAAAATGTCTTATTATTATTATCAAGTCCAGCGTTGTGCTACGCTATAATAATAAATAATAATAATATTATTATACCGCGGAATGTATATTATGTATTATTATTTATTATTATTATTATCATAGTACCTATGTGAGTTAAATCGAGAGGCTACCACGTCGCGAATCCGAAACAAGATTGGATGGTGTGAGGTATATATTATAATATAATATATTTTTATATTATTATTGTTATGATACAGCGTTGTATATATAGCCGAGTAATGGGGAGTGTATATTATATATATGCATATAATAGGGGAGAGGTATATTATATACATATATATATTGTATGTGTGTGTGTGTGTGTGTGTGTATTTTTACTTCTCGTGCAAAAGTCACGTACCGCAATTTAATTGCGCGTGGCGGGCGTGCGAGCTTCAATCATAAACTATATTATTTTCTTATCACGTTTTTTGTTTCTTCGTCGTCGAGGGGAGAAAAACAGCAGTACCCAACACACCCTCCACCCTGCGCTTGCATTGTACATTATATACATACACTTGTATATATTGGTATCCGATGTATATGTTGTATATTATATATAAGGTACAATCTCAACTTTTTCCTGTACTGTAACAATGCACGATAATAATAACAATATTATACACCTACTATCGCGACAACGACGTCGACAAGGAGGCACGTCCCCTTACTTGGGTTTCGAACGCATTCGTTTTAATTGTTGGTCGTACAAATGTATAATATAAGTATCATAATAAATTAATATAAAAGTATAATGTCTAGGCTATAGACTTGTATAAGTTATATACGTAAAAGATTAGTATGCTCATAGCATACGTATGACTAATATCGAAACAAACCGATTTTAACTAACTATAATTTATAAGCCGTAATAATAAAATACTTGCAAATATTATATTAGTGTATATATATTATTATTATAATTTTTTTTTCTTAGTGAATTCTTCCTTGCTAAGCTATATACTTTTTCCAAGAAGCAGATTAAAATATGCGTAATATTTTAAGTAGGTAAAACCGGTATAAGTACTTACCAAAAATAATATATATTTACGCCTATAAATTTGTAGGATACAATAATATAACAATAAAATATAATGTATACGATATTATATTACATAATATATCGTGTTTATTTCATTTTACGGGCCATTCTTCAAATTCGGTAGCGTGTATGTGCGTGTGTTGATTAAATAATTTTCATGCTGCTAAAATGATTTATTCTGATTCTGAGTGGCGTGCGTGGGCAATCTGTGCAATGTGCTATACACATTTATAATGGGTCTATACATTAATCGATAAACACTCGCCGTAGCCGTCTTTCACCAACGCCAGAGGACCATTTTTTTTAAATAAAAAACTTTTTTTACAACGAAGCTATCCTCATATATAGATCGTTGTAGAGCAGAACCTTTATTTTTAACGCTGTCAACAAGACCACCGCTGACGACACTTGTGCCACTGTGGTACACTTGACTCATTGAAGCACGATAATAATATACTAAAGTGCATATTTCGATAATCATTATACAAAAAAATGTATTCGCCAAAACCCGTATTACTTGTCGTCATCACACAATAATATATTAATATATAATGTCGGTTTCCAAACCTAGATTGCCGATAATTATTAATCTATTTTTTTTATTTTATACCGAAACAAAATATTATTTAAAATTTACTAATATAACTGAGTGTTTCATCAAGTGGATATGTTTTCATATATTTTTTTAGTTCAATAATGAGTTAGTTAATATTTTGTTTTATTTTATACTATTATAAAGACCATATTTTCATATCGGAACTTTTTGCTATAAATTATTTGTGAGTATTTAAAATAAAATGCGATGTACTTAATATAAAAATTAAATGTTTTCATTTGAAAAAAAAAAGTTTGTATCTTCACACTCTTTAAGTAATACGAAAAATTTCAAGAGTTTGAAAATAAATATGACATAATATAGTTGAAAATTCGAAAAATTAAATTTTGAATAACTTTATAATTGAAATAACAAAAATAGGAGATAAACATGCTTGATGAATCACTCTATGCATATTAAATTTATTAATTTATAAGTTACGAAGAAGACGCCGGAAACGTTAATACAATGAAATCGTACCGCTTGTCCACGGCTGGTATAAACAATATAATGTACAAACTAATGTATATATGTATATAATTTATACGACGAAGCTAGATAATATTATGTTCTCTGCAGACTCGCGCGCGCGATATTCTGTTCTCTCTCCATTTCCATTGAACATCGCAGCACGGCCAACTCGTTAAAATAATAATAATAATGTATATACTATGGTCGCACGAGCGGTGCGGCCACTATACCATCTGAATTTCAAATCTGTATTCGTGACGGACGCGAGCTGCTTATGGTGTGTAGGTATATTATTGTATACCGCGACCGCGGTTGCATCTCGTTCGCCACCACGTTTGGAGTTTGATTAGAAAAAAAAAAAAATAACAAAAACCAGAACATAACGAAAAAAAACTATACACACACAATATCGAGTCGTCGTACGTTTGGTCGTTGTATATTACAATATATATTGTGTATCTCTGGCTATCGGACGAACGTATTTCTTGTTCGTTTGCGGCGGTGACTGCGTGGAAATTTTTTTTCATTTTTAAAACTCGTCTAACCCCGTCCCCGAGTGCGCCAGATAACATCGCGGCTGACACGCGGTATAATATGCACGGCGGCGTCATGTAGACTTGGGAGGAGGACAGCCGCGTCCGTTTATATGGGTACCTACATCGTTATTCCTATATGTATTATATATTGTTATTTTTCATTATTATTATTACTTTTTTTTTACTATTATCGTTTCTTTGTCGAATGTGACGCGAGCGACGGCGCCGTCGTTGAGAGAGTATTATTTTTTTATAATATATGCCTGCTCACATAGCATAATATTCGTATTATATATACTCTTTTGCGCGTGAATGTTTTTCAAAATATGAATGGCCAGTCAAAAATGTGGCTTAACGTAGTTATTTTAAAACCTTGGATGTTGTAAATTCAAAATAATTTCAACTCGTATTTTGAATAACATGTATTTTATAAGAAAAGAAATCTAAATTTACAACACATCTACTTACATTTTCGCGGTCTTACCCTGTAAGTAATTATATATTCCACAAACGTTTTAAAAATTTAAATATCTAATAATTTATAGGTAAATATATACCTAATATTTATCTAATAGGTACCTTTACAATAATATTATAACTATAGTGAAACGTTTTTTTTCACATTCAGTGTATATTTTGAAAATCGATTTTCTAACGATTAATTTCCTAGCCCAGACTTTAAAGCAAGTAAATTTGTACAATTCGTTCCTCGTCGGGGGAGAATGAGATAGAGAGAGAAAGAATTAGACTGCTGTACCGTGGAGACATTTCGTATACAAAATATAATTCACCATTTTCGTATAATTGTATAAGTATAAATTTTAAAAACGTAAATACCTATATGGCGTGTATGATAATATGTATGCCTTAATGATTGTCTATCTGTGTGTGTGACTACACCCGCACGTATTAACTCTGTTCTCTTTCGATTTTGCAGACGGAAATCACTTTTTGCTCGCGGAATTCGGAGGCTAAACAAACGCTTCTGGACCTCGATATATAATTGCATTCTACTCGGCGCCGCAACAAAATAAACGGTCTACATTTTACGGATGAAATTCCACTGATGTCGTCTTCCGTGGTCTAATGAAAAACTCGCATGAACCGAATACAACAAAAATAACAACAACAACAATAATACAACGCAGTACGGAAAACAGGAGACAAAAATTTCTAGAATTGCAACTATTGTTGTCATCGAGTTCAATGGATGATGAATTCCTGTCAGAGAGGAGTGAACTTTTCAAAAACGAACAAACAGGTAAAACGTTTTCGGTTTTTGATAATATTTAAAAAATAAAGACAACGGGTCGTGACAAAAGCATACCTCTCGTTCACACAATGGTCGAGGCGCTGCGCCCACGACGGTTTTGTTTTAATAATGAAGCTGTTTCAAATAATGGACACGAAACTTTTGTTCGACATTTCAGTTTGCGTATAGATTCTTTAAATTTTCGTTATTTTCCCGCTCCCGTTAATTATAATATAATGGCATTACGTGTTAACTGGCGTTCGTTAGTCTTGGAACTTCACGTTTAAAAAACACATTATCGTAAAATCGTATTCCACTGCAGCTGTGTGTTACTATTTTTATAGTCATCTCACGTTCTTTAATTTATTTTAAATAGCTAAATGATATAATAAAAAATATATCCTTGTAAATCTAACTAGAAGAAATCAATCCAATAAACAATATAGACTAAAATTTTGACTAATAAAATAATGTAATTATTTTTAAAAATAAGTAAAATCAAAATAATGCGATTTTGAATTCAATTAGAATTGATATCAGTATGAAAATTAAATTGATTTCTGTTAATTTGATCGTTTACCACTAATACAATAATAAATATGAAGATAACATTAAACTATCGCGTACACTTCTGACGCATAAAAACCTCATCGAAATTAATTATACTTTATAAATTGTAATAAGTAGATAATTCTAACGTACATGATGAATATTACAATAATATCTTATATTTCGGAGACGAAGACAAGAAACGAAAGAAACCTTTCAAACCATTTCCTTTAAACTCAAACCCGTTTTTTCAATCATTAGACGCGCGAGCGTAATGGTTGTAGTTGCAGAAGGGGAGAGGTGAAATTGTGTAGACACTGTTTCGCGGCGCGATTTCGGCAGCGGTGTTGCGGTAATTATTATTACGTTCACGTGGGTCATATCACGACAAAAATGACATCTCACATCGCCGTCTTCGTAAATACTGCACAAACGACGAAATACGACAGATAATAATAATAATAATAATAATATGGCACTGTAGCGGCGCGGCGGCGGTTGAATAACCTTCATCGCATCCCGATGCAGCATTCGTTGTTCTAATAGTTTCGGTCGTTTCCTACGCCGCCGCCGCCGCGAGTTGATTAAACGCCGTCATCATCACGCTCCAGTTTCGTGCAGATCTCGTATCGCGAGCCCGACCGACCGTGTGCGTTTCGTTTTAAGACGTATAATATTATAATATACGCATTTCCACCGCAAGTGGAACGCGGATGGCGGCGGTGCGTGCACCGGTAATCTAATATATCGCGGCTAGGCTGCAGTATTACCATAATAATATTATACTAAATTTTAATGTACGTGCAATGCCATTACTATATGATATCACACTCACTATACGGTTACTATTAAAATATTATAGTAGATGATAGTGTATGATATTACACACAACTGACGCAGCAGCTATTATACATATCATGTATATTGTATAATATGCGGTGTGATCTGTTTAACGAAAGACACTCGTCGTTTCAGAAATATCCAAATGTTTTTTATAATTTCAGGTCCAAACAATGCAGTTTTGGGGGAAAATGACATGTTTTCACAATTTTTTTTTAGCTGTTTATACTGTATTGAATGACAACATTCATCTTTAATTTCATCTTGCGAAAAAAAAATATTATTCAGAATATTTTGATCTATATAAAGACCAAATTTTTGGCATTTAATTGATCACTCAATATATTATAATTTGATAATGTCTTAAAAACCTACTTCCAACTATAATATTATACAAGTGGGCATAATTATATATGTATAATACACTTAACGGTGGTCGCGTTTTCCGATATTTCATTTCATTGTTTCGTCGCTCCGAGAGTGGTTGCTTATATATATTAATATATAGTATACCTATAATATATATTATAATATTATTATATTGCAATGTGAGAAACTGCGCGCGCCGCAGGAGAAGCTGCCGCCGTGGACGAGTCGTTCGGAACTACAACGGACTCGTGACCAGATCTCGTGCGGATAATCGTGATCGTCGAAAACATCAGAGAGCAGTGAAATGAAATTAGTCTTACTGCTGAAACATCTAATAATATAATATACGACAGCCGCGGTCTTGGGAGACCTATGAACACTCATCGTACCGATTCTTTAGACTTGGCATAGGATATAGTGTACATAAAAGCACATTATGGTTTAAAATGTATGATGAGCTAGAAATTTCAATTAACACGTATTAACTTTATAATAGTTATAATAGTGTAGCCGTGTTGATTGTGATTATAGATGGGAATTAAATTAATTTTACATTGTTTCCTTGATAGTTACGCGATGCTAGTTTTATAACATGTACATATATTTTTGAATCAAAAACAGAAGTTTTTATTTTGCGTATTTAGATTATTTTTATATTTTTAGAGCATTTTCAGTCTTAGAATATTTAACACTAAAATGCGATATTTTTAAAATTTCACAATTAAATTTTAAGATTTTTTCTTAAAAAAGTAAATGTATAACGTACTTACAAGGTTTTAACCAAATGTAATCAAATATTATTATTTTTTAATTATATATTTTCAAATGGCCCGTAAAACATAAAAACCGAAATCACAATATAGTAGTGATAGGAAATTAAGTTAGAATAATTTTTTTTAAATTAAAATTACACGTATAAAACTTGAAATGAAGAAAAGGCTACATAGCGGATCACACCCCAAATAACATCGAAGCTCACTCGTATAAAGTAATTTATAGCATATTGTAAGTGTAATAATAATAATAATAGGTATAAACAATTTATTATGGGTCTGTTGTTAGACGCCTTTGTAATTTTTTTTCTTTTAAACATTAAGCGCTTGTATACTTCGTACAAACAGGATTATTTACGACCGAATTACTACACCAGTATAATAATAGTATGTAACTATTCGAATTTAGCTTCGGTATTTCGTATTTTGATTCGCATTCTCTTTCGAAGCTAACCGATATATAAATAATTATCTTTATTCTTAATGTAAGTATACCTATACTGTAATATTAAAATATTGTCTTCCCATTTACTGTCATAGTTCCAATATAAGTTCCTATATCCGCGGCACGATAAAAAAAAAGTCCGATAGAATTCGCGTCGATCAAACACGAAATTCAAATGAAGCCACTGCCGGTCCCACCATCCGCTCGCGGCGGAGACGCGCGCGCACAGATCGCCGCACGTGCGGCGTTTCGCCATATTTTCACGCGCTGAAGCGCGCATAGTACACGATTTTCGTGGTCTCTCTCCCTCTCTCTCTCTCTCTCTCTCTCTCTCTCTCTACTTTTCCCTTTTTCTCTTTCTACACTCACGCCCTCTCTCTTTTTCTATCTATCTAGCTCTCTCTCTCTCTCTCACCCTCTCTCAAAATCTCTCTCACGCCGGTCCATCGTCGATCATTCGCCGTCTGGCCGTCGGCAAGCACGCTCGTCATGCCGCAAAAACCATGTGTTCAGTCGTCGTTGTCGTCGTCGTCGCCGTCACCATCGAACGTCGACAGCTGTGCAACTACTTTGGGTAATATAATATTATTTTATATATTATGAATATTTTTTTCAGTTTTTCTTAAAAAAAAACCTATTGTGACAATTTTATTTTCATACCAAAACGTCGATTGCGTACCCGGATTTTATTAAAACCCTTGTTTTTTTTTATACTACATATAGATGTTTTGATATAAAATGTACGAAGCGAGTATTGTTTTATTTTCTTAACGCGATCTATTCGTTTCTCACATATACTAGCTATCTATTGCAGACCACACTCCGGAACCGACCACATTGTGCCTTCTATGCGCGGGTTTAACGGATAATATTCGCGTCCGAAAATTCACATTATTATTATACACCAGCTACGTGAACGTAATCCCGGTAATATTAATTAATTACGAGTAATACCATAGTATTATATATTGTGCAAAGACTGCGTGATGGTTGAGTGTAATACATTATAGCACAGTGTATATATACATATTAATATATATATATATATATATATATATATATGTGTGTGTGTATAATATAAAATAATATACGCACAAGCAATCCGGTCCACGAAAAGTTTTTCTATTATTCAAGTATATAATACTGTTTTACCTCTTTTTGTTTTGTTTTTCTTTTCCTTTGCTCTTCTCCAGAAAAACGTGCATAAAACTTTTACGTAAAAGAAACTGTAAATATATAAATATACGTTCGAGTATTGTTATTTCTTTGCTTGTCGGTTTTCTCGAGTGCCCCATCACCTAATGTTTTTTTTTTTGTTATTTATTCCTCCTCGCGCATTTTATTTATTATCCGAAAATCTTCTTATACTCGGTATGCGGAGACGAGAACAAATTTGAAATTCACTGAAAGTTAATCCACGAATGCTTTTTTTATTAACATTTTTATGTTTTTTTTTTTTTGCGAAAGTCCACGTTTTAATTCAATAACCAAAATGCTTATTACATTTACATAATGGAAATTATTTTGTTGTGGAACGATGTTTAATTTTTTTCATTATTATTTATGCTTAGTATGCATTTCGTCGCTCCTCCCCTTGTCGTTGTTCCTGCTGTCGATTAATAATGGAATATTTAAATGACATCTTATACCCTATTGTATTATAACGTACGATATAATCGAGAGGTATATACATAATAATATTAATATATAGTCCATGCCGCGAATGTTTCTTCATTGATGGCAAAGTTATCGAATCGCGTTTGTGGAATTTTAAAGAACAGAAAGGGATCGATTATAGAGAATAGACGCCGAGGGGGGAGAAATGAAAAAAAGCGTAAAATGCGATGCTCAAAAAACATGTAATAATAATAATCGCACCGACACCCCTATACACACACGCATACGCATATAATAATATGTATATCGTATATATGTTATACATTGTTGAACTAAAATTTTGCCACAAATGAAACTCGCCGTAGTATTAAAAATTCCTGCAAAGGCGTTCATTAAAATGTTTTTCGCTATACGTGTATGCGGTAGTATGTTTCCTTATAGTGCATAGTCTTTGTTCGGTACATTCATTCTTAGACTAAGCTCGTTTCTTTATGTTTTATCACACGTGAATGGTTTTCGGTCAAAACTGCTGTAAAATTTAACGACTTATTCCTCTATATATATAATACTCTCTATACCAGTATTTTAGCCAGTAAATAACTCCATATAATATAGTTCTCTAATATAAAGAACTTTTTTTTATCGAAGACTCATATCGATGATGTTGTGTGCAATACGTCACGCTACGACGACCAATTTGAAACATTTTCGGACGATGCAAAGACGGCAACGTTATAATAAAAAGCACAACTCTGTTAAATCGTAATCGCTTAGCATAACGGTGCTTAAAGCCTAACCAAATTTCCGATTTCCGGGACGAAAAGGATCGATATCACGTGTCTTCAATCCCAGTCTTATCTTGACATCTTGTAAGCCTTCTTTCTTGTCTTTATATTATTATTATTATATTGTACAATTTTCTGGCCAAGACTAGCCGCAAAAACGATTGAACACTTAATATCACTATTTCAATATAGTCGTGCACCAAATACAATATTATTTATTTATTTATAAACTGGTTTTGGAACCCAATAGAACAATACAATTTATATTTTATAGTAATTATAAATATATATGTTTGTGTATTGTTATAATTACCATTATTATTACCGTACTATTAAATCACATCATCAGCAGACATCTAGTTATAATAACACACGATAGCATGGCTAAGCAGCGATTGCAAGATTCCGATTAGAATATAATATTAATATCGTATATAAATTGACTGTATATTAATATTTTATAATATTTTATAATAATATTATATAGTAGGCAGGTATTGGTGTGATATGTAGGCGTTATACCCATTATAATAAAGCTATCATAACGGTTTGCGGAATATATTCAAAATTAAATTTTTCTCGGACCGTATAAAATAATTTATCAGGTGTTTCGATCGAGGCAGCAAGCGTTTCGATGCAGCAGTGTGTTTTAATGTGTATGTGTGTGCTAAATCCATTATGATATATTATTTTAAACGGATATTTTAAGAACTGGCCCTCGTACACTTGCCAGAAAATTGATTGTTTTTGTTTTCATAATATATAAAGTATTTGATAAATATTTGTGCATGTGATCCATCTGGTCGACGGTGGTGGCTGCGGCGTTGAACAGAATAGGTAGCTCAAAATAAACTGTCGATTTGACGTAGCACGTGTGCTTCGGGTTAGGGTTTAGCTTATTCCCTTGGATACGATCGGTTATAACTATATTATTATCTAAATATTATGCAGGGCGCACTTTTTAGAGGTTTAATTTGTAACGAAAACAGAATATAATATATTATGGCCAACGTTTTTATTTAAAAATAAAAATATTCTTTATTACGGTAAATGTGTCATGAAAATAGATATTATATTATTATGTTATTATTATATGGTTAATAGTTGTAACATTTTTGTATCGTCCAAAAGCCCTTCGAAAAAAATAAAAATGTATATTGTTACCGTATACTATTTTATATATTCATATAATATTATATATATACGAGCGATAACGCGACGTCGACACCGCCCGCGCGCGTCACGTTATATTATTTTTTTTTTCAACCTGCTCTCCACCCCCTCCCCACGTGGCCTGTCAGTCCGCCCACGCGACCGACTGGCGCGTGTGCCGCACCTGAGTCGCGACTACACAACCACTGCGGCGTATAATCCGCTCATAGCCGTACAACATGATATATAATATAGTGAGTAATAATAAAACTGCTATAATAATATTATCGTATAATGTACAAAACGGTATAATTTATTGGCCACTGTCGTTCCAGCTGCCAACGCGTCAAACGGCGTTGCACAAACACGTCGGTCCGTGGCTGTCGAATGTAACATTATATATTATTATTACAGTGACAAGCGGCGGTGGTGGATTCTATAATATTATTACTATTATTATTCCTCTTCGTTATCTGACGCGGTCGAATCCCCCGCACACAAACCCGTTACGTCCGTGACGATGATGTATTATAATATTGCTGTGGGTTTAAACAAATATGAGATCGATAAAACGTATGTTTAACCACGTGTAATTCCATAATAATATGGTACGCGCTCAATTGTTTGTGTGTCATACCTATTTAGCGCAGTTTCAAAATGTACAATATTCTATTATTTAGGGCCTACTATATAGTCGATTTGACGCATTTCAAATTAATAATAATTAGTAAGTACTTATATCGAATTCGTATTTGTGAATTCTGTATATTTATACTCACACACACACACACACACACATACATATATATATTATATATATATATATAATATTCAGATAGCTTTAGAAGAGTGTGAAATAAATTATTTCCGTACTTGGCGATAGGTTAATCACAAATACTATTGATTGACATATTTTATATGGCCTTTAACGCAATTGTGCTACTTTTTTTAGTCAATTTGTATTATTGACATGTGAATGAAAAAATGATAACTATACTATTATTACTTTATTATTATTACTTAACTCTAATATATTTTTAATATATTTCGATATCTTATGGTCCAATATCAGATAATAATCGTTTTCTTTGTATAGAAAAATTGAAAAAGTTTTGAATTTTCAGCTAGTTCATTACTTTCAATGTTTGTAAAATATTAAGTTCGATTTACGGTTCATTTTTTTTTATGTTAATAAAGCGCATTTCGAGTGTTTTGAAATTTTGCATATAAAATCGCTAACAAGCTTATTTTTTAGCGCTAAGACTCTCATACCTCGATAACGAGATATTATATGCCTACATGACATTTATTTCTCCTTACGTTCTCAACTTGTTCTCTGATACCGGCATTTCGGTCTCCTTGTAGAGAGATATTGCCTCTTTCTCTCGTCTTCGGTTTGGTCTGAGCAAACTGCTCCTCGCAAAAACTCCTTCAATTCATCTCCCATTTGCATATAAACTATATTATACAGTAGGTAGGTACGCACCTTTAAAGCCGACTGTTACATTGCCGTTTTTTGTACATTCATCTTGATTTAAATTCTCTCTTATTTCAGACGATATCTCCGTTTTTTTCTCAAATTGGCTTCTGCGCTTCGCCCCATATCGAACCCTCTGTTGATTTCTATTCACCTCCTGCCTTGATATTTTTTTCACAATTTCATCAAAGACTCTTCAACCTACAGTAGAGTAGAGAATACTCTATTAAAACATTTAATGAATATTCTGACGCACGCTTCCAATTGTACTATCACACAATTTTTTCAACGACCAAAAACTTCAAAGAATACAACATAAAAAATATATCATTAGTTTCGTAGAACTATATATTATTCCTTGCTACAACTATAATTATAATATTATATTGAGTACGTTGATCATAGTGTCTCTATAATATACACTGACCACTTATAAAATAATCGAAGAAACATCGACGGCAGACATTGTTTTTTTTCGATTTTATACTTGAGAGTGTGCGTGATAAACGACAGATGGCCTATAATATATATATATATATATGCATGGTCGGAGTGGTATATACTGTATGTCTGTATATGTATATGCATACAGATATATACATTTATATACTTCTACAAGTCTGGCGTGTGTGCGCGCGTGTGTGTATGAACATATACGAGATTATAAGGAGTGGCGGGGTCGTAAGTCTGGGTAGGTTGGCGAGGGATTGAAACCTTTTTCCGATCCCTGAAACAATACGACAACCAGACTACACTTAGCGCGCATATATTCCCCTTTGTGCAGGAGCCGAAGCGATATCCCGCGACCACCGACTGCTGCAGCTGCCGACCGCGGAGAAAACATAAAAATCTCCAATGTGAATGTGTCGCGCGCGTGGCATTCGTTTCGTGTATATATTTCCATGACTCCGGTGTCGAATCTGGTAAGGCAGTGGTATTTATTTTATTTCAAAAATCGTGTACACTGCACATCAACAAGTCGTAAAAAAAATGTCTTCTATATACGCCACATTCGTATGTGTATAACATAACGTAAACTATATTATTGCACTATACGTATTATTATACATATTATATCTTATTCGGTATATACAGACCATAATAATATATATCGCCGCTACGATCCACGTACATATTATATACATATATTCGGTCGTACCCGCCGGGGCTCGTATTCCGGAAGTCGTCGAGTACGCACCGGCCACGGTATTTTTACGCGCCTCATACCGCTGTGGATTTTATCGACGTTTTACGTTCATTTATGCCCCAAACGACGGGGCACCGTGCCTCATACTTTATATTATATGTTATTATTATTATTTTATTCCCTGGTGGGTACGTTAAAATGGATACCATTCCCGACGGTCAGCATGTTGTTATAATATAAACGTGAAATATATATATATATATATAAACGAACATAAACTGATTTATATCGCGAAATAAAGTCGAATCGCTCATGCCACGTTTGTGAATGACGAAAAGCACTATAGGATTGCAGATCTTCACGCTGCGCGATAAATACACTCAAATAATAAAAATAACAGCAAAATGAAAATGCAGAGGTTTACCCACTCGTTCGTTGTTTCATTTCGAATTATTTTTGTTTTACAAGACATCCGTTCAACATTATTTCGACGCGTGAAGATTGCATTTCCCATTTCCCGATTCTCCTTTTAAGATATTATAATAAATTGCAATTATTATTGTTCGTCGCTGTCACAATACTATGTTATGTACAACAAGGGTAGGTATGTGATATGGGTATTTCTGTGAGTATATGGTAACACGCGGCGATGGCTTGAACATTTTATTATAAAATTACCTAGTGATGGTGGTGTTGTTTGTGGTGAACATATACGATACGATACCATGTTATTGTTATTTACGACAACAAAAAAGAAACTCAATTATTGTGTTTTCTGTAGATATATATACATTTTGTAGGTACTACAAAATATGTTGGTCTGTGACTCTGTTGCTGAAAAATTATTTCGGAATTTCAGTTATTCTTTCTCTCTCTTACCGCTCTATAAGATTGTATTTGATAAAATAAATTAAGAAACCGTCCAACCATCCCTTCGCAAGCCACGTAGTCCTGACAAGAATAAAATTGATCGTTTTACCTCTCTACCGACAGCTTTCATTATAATAATAATATAGAACCCTATTTTCTCTGTTTTCGATAAACAACTCTGTTATTCCACATGTCTATATATAAGCATAAAAAAAACACAAGAAAATTGTATTACATAAATAAACTCTTAGTAGAAATTCTTTTATCTTCTCTAACATTCACTACTCTTCTTAAACATTTGTTTTCATACATTGTTTTACATTGAAATATGAGAAATACACATATTTAGCTGTGATCGAGTGATTTTGTGTCCGAAATTGCAATCCTTGTTTAATAAATTTAGTTTTATTACATTTTTTTTCTCAAAAATTACATCAAAGATCAAAATTTATTTAACATTAAAACGATAGAATATCTTAAATATATATTATTTATATTTTCTATTTTACTAAAATATAATAACAATATTGATAATAAAGATAATTATAAAGATAAATTCATCTTGAAAATATTACCAACCTAGATATACATATAACATTTTAATATCTAATTAAATTCAGTAAGTAGAATACATTTATTTAAAATAATGAAAATATAAATGCGTTTCTTAGTTTATTATGTATAATACTTATATAAATCATTAATTGCAAAAACTATGGTTTTTTCGATTATTTAATTTAATATTATATACTATACAAGTGTAACACAGAATCTTTAAGAAAACTTTTGTGTCCAAACATAATTAAACCCTTTAAGAATATGAATTTAAATTATATTTACTTACATTGACGTCATCTAATTTGTAACGAAATTACTCGTTGTACACGTATGTAAAATAAAAATATTATACACTGAGTACATTTTGCCCGTCAGTAGGTTTTAATCAAACCGGATCTGCCCACTTGAATAGTATCATTATCGGTCTTGTTATTATAATTATTATTATGATGTATGATTCAATGATTGTCTGGTTAAAATTAATTACCCATGTATTAGATATACGTCCAAGAGCTGTGTGTGTGTATAACGATAAACAGTATCAGTCAATTCTCACGATAACTCAATAATAAATTACTATTTATGGATAGATAAATTATGCATTATGCAGTACCTATACCTATATATATATATAATTTGTATGATTATAATATTTAACTCTTTGAGTAGGACGAAGAATATCAAAATGTCTATATTTTTTTCTTATTTATCTTCTCCTCTTGCTTATTATTAATATTGTGTAGGTGCACTGTACATTTAAATAATAAAGATTAGTAAAACGGGATTCAATGAAAAAATATAAAAAAAAAAAATGATAAATACACAATTAAAATTAAATATATGCACTATGCAGTTTTTGCAATGAATCAACATGGTCTGTACTCGGTATTCAGAAGTTAAATTGTGTCCCAGTAAAATCTAAGAATATTGCATCATAATTTAATTATTATAATATGTGGCCGTATAAAAATATACCTACAGTCAAACTAAATTCATTTTATTTCTACGTTTCATATGATGGTTCGCTGTGTATCTAAAATCTATATTATAATTTATATACTATTACTATTTTTTTTTTAGTGACATAAAATCGTAGTACGTGGAAAACTTAACGGCACGAGCAGAATCTACTCTGTAAAAATCAAAAGATTGGGTAGAATTTCTATGAATAGATCACAGGAATACATGATATACACCTTAATACATTTAAAGCTATTGTGTTGAACAGTGATAATTATACACATTTTAAAGTAAAACGCTATCATAGTATCATAAATAGATCCAACATGACGTGTGCTTTCAAAAATTAAAAAAAAATTCCCTTTGCGTAGTTTTTATATAATATAATATCATATAAAAGCGTATATATTTAATAAACATTAAATATTTGAGCGACGCGCAAATACCATTATACATGTTGCATCATTTGCCGCAATCGCAGGAAGATTGAAAACACTTTGCAACGCCCTTTGAGAAACTACCCGTCCTAACATCGTTAGGCAGTAGAATATATATGGTAGTAATAATCGTATTCGTACAGTGGCAGTGTGATATATTTAGTAATAATGTGGAAATCTCCAAAAACTCGCATGCTCAACACGATATAGTTTTCGGTCGATTGGCCATCGGAGTTACTTCCGTTTCCTTTTATCCGCAGCCGCATAATACATATATACAACAGCATATACGTAATAGTGATAATAATAATAATAATAATAATAATATAATTCTAAACGTGGTCATTTATTCGATTGGAGTATATAGGACATAGGTCCATCACGAAAAACACCCTCGTCAGTGTGTGTATGTGTGTGTGTGCGTGTGTGTACAGTAACTTGCACGCACAACAAATGGACGCATTTCAACTTCATCTTTTAATACACACGCACTCACTTTATCATGGAAAAAATATACTAGACTCCTCGTGTATAGTATTACTGCTATAATATGGCCGGCGGTGGAGTGACGGACTGTACGTTTTGCAATTCGGTTAAGTACAATACACTCCCCTATCCACCCACCACAACAGATGTGGTCTACGGAGAAAGGAGTTCATGAATGTTTCATTTTGTTCTCATATCACCCGGTCTTTTTTCGAAGAGTTTTTCTAAAATACATTATACGATACAACGATAGAATACTGCATCATGGACCGTAAAAACCGACGTTGTTGTAGTTTTAAAAACATAAATGTAAACGTGAACTTATTTTAATTATTTTAAAACGTCTTGATTCTGTTGCGATGGTATTTCATGCGGAAAAAATAATTTATAACTAAAAATCTTTAAAGTCTTCCCCGCTAACGTTGTACTGCAGAATAGTTTGGTTCTAATAATAATACGTGAGTTCTACAGTATGACTGACAGACAATCTAAGCTATCAGCGAATTTTTTATTTTTCTAAAAATTAGGAATAACTTACTCCAAGAAACAAATACGCGTGTGGTTCGTATTACGTTTAGAGTGATTTTTAGCAAAAACTAATATATTAATTCAAAAATATTTTCTTATTACGTGCGGTATCAGTTCATCCTCACAAGACGTTCGTACATGCGCATTTGTAATACTTCGTGCGCTGCAGAGAACCGACAGACTGACGCGACGATAACAGATCATCAGTTTTGTTCTATTTTAAACGACGCGTACCTAAAATACAATAAAAAATATTTGTGTATGCCATATCGTTAATACCGTCTTAACGCCACGAGGATCATCAATAACCGAGAAAACGTTGAACGGCGCTGCGCTTTGTGTACGACGTAAAGCTTTCTTTTATTCTGGTTAATTTATTTTATTTTTTATTTATAACATTGACAAACTAGTTTTCGCGGGCACTAACTCCCCCTCATCATCATAACACTATGTTAAATATAGTATTAAGTATAGAGTTCCGCACAAAAGTCTAAAAACTGTATGTGTGTGTGGACAACATAACTGCAGCTCTCTATAAAAGTATACAACAGACACACACACACACATACACATTCAACAAATACATTTTACGCTATACATAACGTTTAAACTCATACACGTGCACGTAATATTATAATCGTGAACTTGACTGGTCACGACAATGCAACGCCTCGAGGTCTCGATGTGTAGCGCATAATATCGTAACGGTATACAATATAATGTTATGTATTATAATATATATATATATATATATATATATATATATATAACTGCGGATTGGCCGATGCAGAAAAGTGCATTAGCTCGCGCGCGATCGCTATTACTATTATTATTATTATTACAACTTGTATACAGACTATCAACCGTCGTGATTGTGTGTTTGCTTACCCGGCTCTGGAGTTTAATAAATCGATTTGCACGGCGTATTAGCCGCGACGACGATGCACGCCACAATAATATTATTACACTGCAGGTCCGTCGTTATAGTAGACGGGGACGTTTGCCAATAAATCCGGTCGGTTTTATCCTATCTCTACTCGTGGTAAAGTTTAACGGTATAATGTTAATAGTGCGTCGGTGCAAAGGAGTATATAGGTAGAATGTCGAAGTATATTTTATACACAATAATTATATGATAATATTATTTCGATATGGTAACCGCAGATATAATACAACTTATACGACTCCTTAAACAGCCAAAACGTTCAATTGCAAAACAACGTGTCGGTGTGATTCCAGCAATAATAGTGCCGCTGCGGTTATTATATAATTATAACATGCACGAAAGCGCTGATGGGGATGAATATTTCCAGTGATCTTTCATTATTATACAACTGTTTATAAAAACAAATCACCATGGCTTTGCGTTTTACCACTAGGTAAAATTATTTCAATTTATATATTGCACTACTTACAGTTTTTCAGTTAAAATAACATGCCTTCACCATTTATTTTGCACTTGCACGTTACATATGCCTATTATTATGAATAAATTAAACAACAACGTCATCACTACGTAAAAGTACAAAATCTAAAAATCATATTATCAATATGCTGTAGATTAATGATAAGCCAATAAACTTCATCCTATATATTTTATTATACATAATATATACTTTTCCATGTCAATTCCATTAATTTTTTTCAAACAATCGTGTATACGCACTTCAGTTTTAGCACTTGACACATTTGAAATAGAGCCGTTCCGCTCTACGAGTACGGATACATGACAATTGGATTTTTAAACTCAACGAATTTCGAATGATATAAAAATGGCGATACGCCGCCGCTTTCAATTAGTAGAAATATAATTATCCACACTAAACGTATTTCGAGTAACGTTATTCTTCCGTTCGGCGGAATCACGTTTGGACGGTTAATCCGGTGCAGTGTGTACGGTAATTGATTTTCAGCAACGTTAACAAGTCCACCAAAGCGGTGGTGGTGACGTGACTTGGAATCCTGTACGAATTTCACTTTATATATGTATAATGTATATAATATATATATTACTATATGGATAGGTGTTGTGTATGTAAGTAGTAGATACCTAGGTACGCGTAATGCGGAAAAAGCAATAAATAGGATTAAATTTTCAATTTCCCAAAGTCGTCCCCGGTTACCCTTCCACCCAACGGATCGCTGCTGTCGGCGATGTAGTTAGTTAGCATCGCGTACGGCCCTGTGATTTAACGCCGTCGGAAACATTGCGAATCTAATCACGTACCAGCTACACCTATACTGAGACTCTCTCTCTCTTTCTCTCTCTCTCTAGATTTCACCCAGCGTATCCGTCACGAGATCGGCGTCAAAAATAATCTGGCCTCGAGCGAGTGTTTCTTCAATTATACGACATCGCACACCACGTGTGATTCGTCGGTTTTGGTACTGAAATACAGCTTGGTGTATCACTTGTAATGTATGTATATATATTATATAAGTCCGGGGTAGAAAGACGGGTGCGATGAAAATTCATAAAAACGCATCCCTTTATGCATCGTTCGTATTACTACTACTATTATTATAACACGCGTGTGTGTACATAACTCGAGTAATTTCAAAAAGGAAATGAAATTCCACCGCCCCTCGTGTTTGACAGAGACGACGGCCGTAGCGTACGCAGATTTTACGAGGGGAGTACAGTAAGCGTTTGGCGATTCGTGCAGTCGTGTAACGCCACCGCTGTCTGGAGAGTATGTAACCTGCTATTTTTTTATTCGCTCTCTCGTAAAGTCTCATCGAAACATCACGCAATAATAATTTCGTGTAGTACTTAATAATAATAGTAATGTAGTCTTTTGTGCATTTTGCAGATATACAATTCAATAGGTAATTTCACGCAACAATTTTTTTTGAATTGGAAATGTAGGTATACCAATTTCAATTATGATAGGTATAGTCATAATAGTACTTATAAGCACCTAATACGGGTGTGTAACAATAAAAATAACCGTATAACTGCAGCAATGGTTTAACGGCCATATTAAATGATCCATAAAAAAACATTACGCAATGAAATAGGCTTGGGACCTATAGTATTAGCATTTGCATAGGGAATTTTTTTAATGCATAAACCTCCGACAGAGTTAAATGTACGAATATCTTTTGTACTATATGAAGAGTTCAAAAGCAAAGGTTTTTATATCGTATTTTCGTGGTTTTCGCACTAATTCAATTAAACGCATAGCAACTGTTACACTGTTTTTGTTTACTGTGCCGATGCACTTGAAAGAAACATTATTCAGACACGATGATTCCGTTGTGCAAAACTCATAACTCGGACAGTATATAAAACTGTTCCCGTGTACTACAAATATAACTTCTACAGTCTGTAAGTAGTGTAAGTCTATAAACATTTCATCGTTGTCCGACGATAATATTTTAATGCATTTCCTGGTGTATTAGGAACTTGGTATATTATGTTTGATAAGTGTTACATGTTTTTTCTGTAAAACTATTTAATCATACTATATTGTCTATACTCATAAGTACTTTCTACAATAATAATCTAAAACATTAAATATCGATCATTTGTGATCGTTCAATGAACTGTATAGTTTCGAATATATGCAATTTTTGTTGTACTAGTATTATAAAAATTCACAACAGCGTTGGCCATTGGGATTTTAGTTTTACAGAAAATTGTCTTGTTATAAATTCTATCGTTAGTAGTGTATACATTACACTGTAAGTTTCTATAACTTTTAGTCGAAATGTATGAGTATGTGTAGAGTATGTGTATGTGAGTACATTAACGTACAACTTTTGTAACATCGATCGTTGCTTTAGCCCATTATTAATAATAATATAATACACGGATGATAATATAATATAATAACATTATGTTTTGTAGTCGCCTTTGGTGGTTTTTGCAAAGACGTACCGTTTAATATTATTATTGTCATTTGGTTGAAAAACAGTAAATTAGCGGGAAACGAGAAGCAATCAAACGTTATTAATATGAAATATTCATATTATTATTATTGCAATATTTTATTTTAACGGTATAAGGACGTTTAAAAGTTGAAAAATATTGGCGCATGTCGGCTGTAAAAGTTTCCACAAGCTGTCGATGACAGACGTTACTATTTTTTTTTTTTGTTATTTTCTATTACCGATACATCCCCCCATTTAATTCATCCTGGATATTGCATGTTAGCCAAGGGTTCAGCGGAAATTATGTCTGCGACGACTGACAAGTAATATCACTCCATGACGTCTATATATTACTCAGAATATTGTCGAGACGCGATCCAATTAAATCCATGTAATATCTTATTCGGTTATCCGAGTCGGATTTCTGGCACTAGATTATATCATATTATATATTATTAAACTTATTTTATTATTGTTATTACTATTATTAGAATGATTATATAATAAATAGTTAAGTAGTTTCCATTGCGTAAAAGATAATGACAATTTTTTATTGAATATTGTAAATTCGTTTCAATATTCAAATTTAAAAAAAATAAAATAAAATGTTGTTTTTTTAGTCAATAACCTATAATTTACATTTAACGTTGTACATTAATATGTACGCATTTTTTATATAAATTAAATCGTATGGTAGTTTAACGTTCTCATAATTTTCATCATTGTATAAATTGTAAGAGAGTGCTTTTGTATGTACATGTATACATATATATAAAATACTAATGTCACTATAAAAATGAGTATACCTACATTGTAAGTGTTTAATAGTATAGGTACCTACCTACCGTTTATTATTATTATTAATGTAATATTACTTTAGATATTAAGTTTTTATTGTATTCTAGCTTAGATATAGTATCTTCATTGTAAAGTCTGATCAACTGTTTTTCGCGAAAAACGGGTTACGCGATATTACCTATACGTACGGTGAAAACATTATCACGATAAATCGAACGGTTTTCTCGTGAGCGGCGGCGTATTCTCTCGCACCTGCATCGCCGTTTCATCCCTCGTTCACCAACATCCGGCACCGCGCTTCACCTACAATATTAATATTATATCGTGTCGTCGATGCCGCCGCTGCCGCACCGTCCGTCAGTCGCGACCAGTCGACCATAACGATATCGTATACGTCTTATTGCGGCCGTTTCTATAATATGAAATTATATTACGCTCATCTGTCTGAGCGTAATATCTTTGAAGTCCAGGCAGAGCAATCGATTTGAAATAAGTCCGTTATACACGGCTGAATGGTCGCGGAGAGGAAACGGTGCCGCCGGGACGGGGTTTTATCTCGCGTCCAACACGCCTCGCGTGCTCAACGGCGCGCGCCAAAACGGAAACTTGTAATCGTTAGTGTGTGTGTGTGTGTGTATGTCTCTGTCATCTCAAGTGGATACGAATACGTTTCACAATGTTGGCGGGCCTGACTCATTGCTCAACCTGTGTTATTCATACGTTATTAGGTGAGCAAAGTTTCAGGTGTGCCAACGTTGCGAACAATACACGCAGAACGACGCCGACCGGATGAGATCAGCTTCCGACGACCGTCCGCAACGTTCCACGGATTAACCGTCCACATGTCGCCTGAAACTTGCTTTGACCTAAGTACATTTGCATCAAGGTGAGCAAAGTTTCAGGCGTGTAAGTGAGATCGGACTATAATCGTCGAAGTGTGCAGTGGCAGCAAAACCTCGCGATGGATAACGCCAGTACTGTACAGGTTACAGCTGATATAGGTACAACGTGAGATACACATTTTCATAAATATTTATAATGCTATTATTTTTTAAATTTTTACCTTTTTTTAATGGCAACATGTATTTTTTATTCCTTATCCAGAAGAATTTTATTTTTCGGAGTACTTAAATACATAGGAATCGAATTATTGACAAACATTTTATGAATTTTAGGATTTTTATAGGTAGGTACCTATTTTGAATGTAAATTAACGAAATGGAGTCACTAACTTAACCCAATTAATATTAGTCCACTATTTCGCTCATCAAAACTTTAAATACTGATAAAGTTATTATTAAACTATATTGTCCGAAATTTGATTTCTATTAACCAAAATACTCCGAATAATATTTTAATTTCGGGAAATTATGAATTTAAAAATATGTAGTTATTCAAAATAGTAAAAACTTAAAAATTATAACAATAACAAATGCAATTATACTTCGAAATTTAGGTTTTATAATGACTTAAAATTATTTTAAAGAAATATTTTCAAAAACGATAGTGTTTTCTAAAATAATAGTAGGTAAATGTTACATTAAAAAGATTACTCCATATAGGTTTACTACCTTATTATATTTATATATTAAATTATTATTATTTATTATCTATCATAAATCATAATATAATATTACAACTTTATTTTATTTCATATTATTTTGTGTTAAAAACACTTTATTTGCTGTTCAGTTTATAGGCTTATAGTATATATTATAAGTAATAAATATAAAAATATAGACTTGAATTGTAATTTATCATTAAGGCAACTGAAATATGAATTCTGCCTTAAAGAAATACAATATTAACATGGTATCTATACGGCTACCTAAATAGATGCATTAAACAGTTTGTTTTTCGTTGTAACGATAGAATTCTAAATACATAATGCCAACATGCACACAGTGAAATCTAAATGATTTAAAACGTGAACAGTCTATTCATACAGGTGACGTTATTTTTAAAACCTTTTTTTCACAACATTTCAAGCGTTTTTACCGTTTGAAATGGTAAACGGACATTATCCCTTTGACTGAATACTCGAAATTCCGTAAACTTTAAACCAGGAAATTGAAATAGAGTATAAACCGTTAGTAAAGGCCCATTTTTAAATTGAAGTGCCAACCACTCAACATATTTTTGTGATGCCTATGTATTTTACATCAGGTTGATAGAAATAATACCGTCCTATATCAGTGGTGTGGAATTTCCCGAGTCGTATTATGCCTTTGACCATTGGATTTTTTTTATTTTTTTGACTTATTCTTTGGTATGATAACATTATTTTTTTCCACTGTAGTCTATTTTATCATCTGAATATTAAATGTTTCCGTGACGATCGTTGTTTGGTATACTTTTTTATTGGTTTAATTTATATAGATCCACTTGTAGTTATGTACTAAAAGTAGAACAATGTAATTTTAAAACAACCATCACGATGAGTGTACCCGATTTAAATGCAATTGTGTATTTGTGTTAATATGAACATACGAATAACCATGACCTGTGATCTGTATTGTATAGTGGATTATGCTTGTTGGTTAAGATAATGAACACGAACTGCACGTCTTCGAGTACCGTGTATTACTTGACCAACATTGAGAACATTGAGAAGACGTCGTATTTGAGATTTATATGATATTTAAAACAAACAGGTATCTAATAAACGATTTTTTAAAGAAAAATATTTATATAATATTCGTAATTATATCGTATAGACCTGTGATATATCGTTGTCAAACAAAAATAACTTTAGTTAATAAAGTGTATACAATATATTTGTGCTATTGATAAATAACGCTACATCATATTAATACCTATTATCTACTGATTGTCTTTTATTTGTGCTAAAAAAACATGCTAATTTATTAGAAACACAAAGATGATTTGCTAAATTCAACGTCCTATTTAATAAAATAAAAAATAAAAATACATTATCCAATATTACGAGTATGAACAATTTTATTCTCCCTAAAAGTTTTTTTTATTATATTTTTTTGTTTAATTACCACGTTAATTTTAGTATAGTTTTTTACTTTTTTTTTTATAGCGGTATGCCTTCCGGGTAGGACCCATTTGTTTATTTTAACGGAAATTTAATTTAAAATTAACTTGTTATTTATTTTTGTGAATGTTGTTAAAGTTAAGTTAAGTTAATAAAAAAAGTAATTCTTAATTAAGTTAAAAACTTTAAATTAACTTAATTTGTTCACCCTAATTAGATTGTTGAATTCGTCAAATCCTAACTGAAAAAAACTTTGGGAAATCAATAAAAAAAAATTTTTTATGAATGTAAATATTTATATTTTTGCTATTCATTTAAATTGCATATTATTTTAGGTCATAAATGTAATTTTACTTGTAAGTTCACATCTTAATAACCCAATTTTATGTAAATATATAATAAACACTTATATAAATACTAGACGCTGTTGATCTGTCGATAGTTTAACGTAAAAAAACAATTATTATTATTTTACAGTGCAGTTTTTACTCAATATATTTATAATAATCATAATCACATATTATCAATTTCTACGTACAATATATGAAAGTTGAAGGATAAAAAATTACGGTTTGATCATCGCAATCAGAGAAAGTTATTCAATTGAGCAATTGTTTTCAATTAGTGGGTTATAAGAGCTAGCATCCCCTAGCCATACTAATAAGATGCTTAAAAAACACTATACATTTTTTTCTCATGCTTAAACAATATATTTTCATTAGTTATTTATTATAAAAACTGGTAAAGTAATAGTATTCGGTGTATAGAAATTAGGGTAGATCATTTATATGATTAGCTGACTTAGCTCACAATGGTGTCATAAACATGAAAAAAAAATGTTATAAAACGAATGTGGTCATCTTCGCTCTGTTCAAAATGTATAATGTCTAATATTGTATGGAGATGATCTTTTTAAAGTCAACTGCCTAAATGATAGTTACAGCACCCCTTCTCCAAAATTTTATCTCTAGCGAAACCTATGTTGGTCATTCCTTATATAAATATACAACACAGACAAAAGTATGTAGGTTAACATATAATTTATACAATAATTGTAGTAATTGTTCAGTTTTCGAATATAGCTATGATTTTACGAAAGTACAAGACCCTTTTAAACATTTAGATGAAGTCAATTGTAAAATCTTAATATTTGATCTGATCTCATCCTTTGTCATTTATTAGTGTAAAAAATCAAATCTATTAGTAGCATAAGTACCTTAATCTAATATTATATTATCGTATAATATTTCTTAAGTTATTAAACCATATTAACATCTATCTATAAATGATACATTTTAATAATTTTAAAAGTATTCACACTTATAGATATCCCGGTAATGGACAATATTAAATAATGGTCTAACGTTCAATGTTCGTTACAGATCTTCTAACATTAGACTTCACTGAAAATTATTCATACCAACGTATATGATGTAATACAATTGTTGAGCTATTGAAAGGAATTTGCTTAGTGCACAACACATTCATAATTTAGTGAATTGTCATTGTCTACTAACTTTTTTTTATAATATCATTTAGACATGAAGTATTATTTTTGTTAATCAAAATGAAACAAATGAATATAAAATATTCTTACAAAAATGTTGTGATTTATCTATTCATAAAGTTTTGTTTATACTGAAGATAGAGAGTTATACAAATGCAAACAAAATAATTATAACTTAAAATAAACATATTAAGTATTTACATATAATAATAATCATACACAATATAAACAGTAAATGTAGGTAAATAAACAAAACAAGATAACATTTTAATCTTAATTTCATTGAGTATGATGTATATATATATATTATGTTAATATTTAAAATATAATTACATATTTGTCATATTTAAAACTATAATTATAATTAAGTTTATATATTTATAACGTCATTAAGTCTTAGCGAAGTAAAAAAATCAACAACTGTTACTTAATACGCCATCATAGTCATAGCGTATTTAATTTGATAATTATTATTTTTTAAATGTTTTGTGATGTATATAATTATTTATTAAAAAAAAAAAAAACTACTAATCACGTAATATAATAATATACGAATTGCGTTTAGATGTACTATAAAATTAATTGTTATTGTTTTTTTGTTATTATTATTATTATTATTATTATTATTATGTTTTTTTTCATAACAATTGAACCAGCTTGACAGTTTTTGAATAAATATAACGGAGATCGATCACGACATCGCTGTTGTTATTTATGTAACGTTAATGATATTATAGCTGAATCATTGACAACAGTGTTTTTGGTGTGGTGGTCCGTCGACCAATAGATCTGATTGCACGTCAAAGTACATAATAAGGTATTTGCCACACACATACACATATATACATATTTATTATAGCTTATGTATTGTTTATTATACCTATCCATTATCCACCGCATTATATTGTTGTATTGTTCTTCTGTGTTTTCATTAGTTGACGATTGCCTATCATTTACTGTACTCGGACGTAATAATAACGGCGTTGCTATAATAATATACACGATACACCTAATACCTGTCTGTCTATATTCGCACCAACTCTCGTTGCGACGTTTCAAAACTGACATTTTAATCTAACCGTAGGTACAGCGTTTTGCGATGGGCGTATTTTTTTTATCTATATAATAGCTAATTCGTTTAACGTAGCTGATCTCCCGCCACACGGCGAATCGTATTATAACACTTTTAAGAACCCAGTTCAGCTGAATTTTTAAATCTTAGAAGCTTAGAACACTTCAGATGTATCAGTTCATTTGTCTTCGTCAAGTTGTCTTCACTCCATGCCTTGGTATAGGTAAAAAAACAATAAAAATCTCAACAAAGACTTTTCAAAATTCTAATACTAAATCAGCTAGCAAAAATGAACTACCTGTCACTGCGTTACCAAAGAGTTAAAATCACTATAATCCACTAACTAAACGACTTTCTTCTCACACTATCCCCAAAAATCCAAATGGATGGTCTAGCGCAATGGTTCTCAAACTTTTTAGGACTATGACCTAAATTTTTCCTTTAAAATCTATCGTGACTTACATGGTTTCACTTTTACAATATTAATCAGTAGTACTAAAAAATCAAAATTTGTCTGTCACTTTTATTACTTATTAATTACTAGTTTATACTATAATAGCCTATAGATTTATAATTTATTTAATTTTACAAACGTATTTTTAATAATAAGGGGCATGCGAAGTGTGTGCTTGTTTTCCCTGTTGTGGCGGATACCAGCACCTTATAATTTATAAAGTTTATATTTATACAGTATAAAATAACATAAATAGCTTAGAACCTATATGATTAAAAAAAGTTTTCACGGCCTTCCAATAATTTCCTTGCCACCCACAATTTGAGAAACACTACTTTAGCGACTTACTGTATTTTATCCCGATTAACTTGTTTACCCAAGTACTACTAAATGCTTATTCATATTTTGTTCCACTATTGTAAATTCTTCATCACTACAATTACCTATTGAAAGCTATTATATTAAATTGTAGTTTATTTATTTTAAAAATAAAAATGTTCGTAGGACGATAGTGAATTAAATATGTACTTAAATATATTGTTTTGATATATACGTATATTAGATTCTAGATACCAACGAAGCGATCAACTAATGTAAGTGTTTCAACACCAATTTTATTTCTTTTGGTGAACGTTTTATTCTGGAATAGAAACTTATGAAAAATCCACGTTAAAGTTATCGTTTATAAATATTTAACTATAAATAGTTTTTAAAAAAAATGTTTAGCTCAAAAATAGATATCATTTACAAAAAAAAAAATTAAAATTTCTTCGACTATCTGTTTGAAAAACAGCCGTCTCGAGAACCTTTTTACCTAATCGTATTGTTATTAGTGGAAAACTGCAGGACTAGTGATCTGCGCTACTCAATATAATATATTGTATAGTCTTTCTTTTTAAACACGTACAACAATTGTATTACATTAAGTCGGAGAATAAAATCATTCTTAACGACACGATGCGTGTTTAATAGGTTGATTTTAAAAATAATACTCTTAACTAGCAGTGACAGCTGCTCGGTGATGGGGTTAATATGTTTTATAATAATTTGAACCAAATTAAAATGCTAACTATTTTTTTTCCATTCTTATTTTTAACGTGGCACGTCGTCGTTATACTATACAATATATTATTATTTTATAGCATTCACGTCTGCCATTTTGACCGTTTTATTTTCAGCAATCATTCGTCACGTTGTGTTAACTTATATTATATTGTATTATAATTATTGTTACATCGTTACACGACTGTTAAAGTGTATATATAAATGCAACATGCACTGCCACGGCATATTTTTAAACAGTAAGTTATAGTTATAAAATATATTTCTATAAATATAATATATTTACTTATTTAAAATAAAATTGTGAAACGTTGTAGATTTTTAAACTAATTGTTCCTTATTATTTTCTTTTAATTCATCATGATTAATAATGAAAAACAGAATTTTCCATTCATTTTTTTCTTTTTTTTTTTTTGAGATTCACTTGTATAATACGTGTGATATTTATAAAACCTGCATAATATATGATACTATCAAATATGATCGAATGAAGTAGGTATATTTCATAGTTTAATTATTTATATGCACCTATATTATACGCCTTAGACAATTCGTGCATTGAATGTATATTATTATTATAAAAGTAACACTCATTAGTCATAATTTGGTATTAATCTATGTTTAGCTAAGTACAAACATAGTAAACATTTGAACAAACATTTTTCTTTAAATATTATAATATTACAAATTACAATTCGTATTATAAACTAATGTTCTACGTTCAGAATCTGAGCAGATTAACTCACTATTAAAAGAGATCAACACTACTCGATATGTAATGTGTATTAATAATAAAATGATCGAATTGTTAACATATTAATGAATACATCTTTATCATGTAATCTAGCGTTTCACAAACGCCATTTATATAATAAATTAATTTCTGTGCTATGTCTACAGGTTGGGATTTATATTTTATTTTTTTTTTCATTGATTTTACTTGTCATCGTCATCTACCTATTGCTCGAATTTTAAATTCATTTGAATAATTCGTTCATCGATAGTGAACAATTGAACAAATCATCATTTGATCATCATCATCAAATCGCATTTGAATAAATAATTACTACAGCGAATAAGTTCTTTAAACGTATTGTTAGTTTATTGATTATAGAAATGAATACATTTTAAAGTATATACAGCTATAATTAGTTTATTGAAATCTTAGGTCTTAATTATTATAATATCTAAAGCAACGATAAATTAAATTTAAAATATTTCCTATAATAATATCGTTATTCGAATTAAAATCTCTTATAAAATAATAATTAAATTGTATTATTCACACAACATAATATATAATATGATTCACAGGTTAGAAATGTAATTTATAAAATAATATATTTTTTTTTTGCCATCAAGAAAAATTCAAAGTTTTGTACGTATTACTAACCATATGTACATGATTGATCTTTAGAAAAATGCAACCAAATTATAACAGAATGTACTGAATTATTATAAATACGTATATCGTAAACTCGTATGTAATAAGATTATAATAGAATATAATATAATTTATAAAACTACTTTAAAAAAAAACTAACAAACATATTTAATTCTTGTTATTTTCTAAAAATAAATAAATACATTTTAATGCTTATGCACAAAATTCTTATGAACGCAAACAATATAATATGTTTGTACAATGTACATTGTACCTATTTTATACATTATGTTTGAAATGTTTTGTTGGTTTAACACTAGCGGTCACTGACTGCCACAAAAAGCTTTTCCGTCGGCTATACAGTAGGCGTACTGTTCGACCTGGACACCCTGCGGTCAACCTGTCCCGGACTTCCGGTATACCTATCAGTCCTTAACTACGCATAATTTACGTAGAACATATTATTTTAATTTTTAAAACCTCATTATCAAATTTAATTATTTTAATTAATTAATGAATACGTGGTTTATTAGATACATTGTTTTAGTTTTTAAATGTAGTTTCCACACATATTTACCGTGCGTATATTATTGTTACTTCAAACTGCGGACGGGGTTAACTCATAATATTTTGATACATAATCGATTTATACAACATGAAATCATCTTATAGACAATTAATCAGACTGCTATAATCCTGCGTTTAAATGCATCTTTCTAAATCGGTATGGTTTTAATACGTAATTTAAATACAATGAGCATTTTTTTTTTAACAATTATTTTAATAGTTAAGACTAAAAAGACCGGTCGATTACGATACAAATAAAGTATCTCAATGGTTACAATTAAAAACAGAAAGTAGTAGGTAATAGTAATATATACATTATAAATAAACAAGTAAGATATTTATTTAATAAATATTATATTTAAGCAATATTATAAAAAAATTCAAGTTAGTACGTTTGTGTTAGGAATTAAAGAAAGCTGATTCCATATTGATAATACACATCATCCCTGCAAAGAGGAGATTAGAAGTACAATTTGTGCTGTATATTGTAACAAAAAAAGAAATTTTATTACGTGAAGTTAGAACTTTAAAATTAATGCAACGAAAGAGATATTATACTTCACCTAATAATAATTGTATATGAAAACCTAAAACTGCTTTTAGAAAATTACATTAATTATAGATATTGTATTAAGATTACTATTCTTAATGATAATAAGGTACCAACATAATTATTTGTCACAAAGATGTACCTAAAATGCCTATCTATAACGCCGTGTCATATAATACTGTACTATTGAAATGAAATACATCGTATTTTACGATAAAAAAAAAAAACATAATACAGGTACATATCACATAACGCCATTTAATAATAAATAATAATTATTAAATTAGAGGAAATATAACTTAAAAGAAAGCTTAAATGCAATTTAAAACTTTAAAATAATATCTAGTGGCTCAAAGTAATAAATATTAAAAATAAATAAAATAAATAGCGTCTAAATTAAAATTACGTTAATTAAGTAACGGAAAATACCAAATTTGGATCGTGTGTATCTTCGATATTCAATCGATCCGCCACCATCACAGCATATCATGCTGAAACTTTAAAATATTCAAATGTTATACTGACTATCGTTTTTATAAACGTTATTTAAGTAAAGAAAATATAAAAAGAAATATACCTAAAACATCAAAAATAAGCCAGAATATGTCTGAAAAAGCAAAGAATATTTGAGAAAACGTAATACGAAGAACTCGCAATGAAACCAATATAAAGGGTGGAAAAATATGATCTCTAGTATAGTAATATTATGATATATTTTGTACTCAGTATTCCTTGTTTGATATGAAGGTATTGTTCCTTCAAATCGTATTGAATGTAATATTAACTATAATGAAATCGATCTAAGATTATGGTCTTCCATATTATGATATTCATGCTTGGTATTCCGCGTGTTTAAAGGAGATAAATTCAATCTCCTCAAAATTAACGTTTGTTGACTACAACTAAATCGGGCGCAATTAATATGCAACTCTACTTTCATCATTTTAGCAGCATTCTTTTACTCAGTAAAATTCTAGAAAACTATTTAAATATATCATTATTTATACATTTAGTCATTTTCCTTACATATTACAAAAACAGACATATACATATACATATACAGATTACTACAATATACATATCATATGCTAAATTTAATACATACAATACAATTACCTATTATATATATATATATATATTGTATTCACGAGTTGTGTTAAAAACTTGAAAATAACGTTACTTTCGTGGTAAAAATATATTTTACATAACTTCAATGAATTATAAACAACACAAATAAAATTAAATAATATTACTTAATAGTTATTAACTTATTATAATTTTTGAATAAGTCATTAAAAACAATTAAAATATCAAAAAATGTACATTTCGCATTAAAATCCATGTAAAGTAGTAACGTTATTTTCAAGTTTTTAACACAACTGGTAAATACAATACATTATAACAACGATAATAGAACAATTTTATTATAGATGTATGGTTATAAAATAGAACTTACACAGGCGACAGACGTTTTGCAATGCCATCGAAATAACGATTTAGCCATAGCTCTCGCCCCTCACAACTCACGCATGACTATGGTGCGAAGTTGAATATAATATTACCATGGAGTTGTCTGTGTTTGTTTGTTTGTTGCTTTATATTATTCATGTAGGTATAATAATATTTTATTATAATATATACATAAAATTAGGTTTTTATTTTTGAACACGTAAAACTGTTTTCTCAATTGATTTTTGATGTAGTTAAATAATAAATATCATAGTACATTATTATAAAATTGAATGTGAAAATTTTAATAATTTATATACTATATCTATTACTATTTATAATTAAAAATAATGGCCTAAAAATACTAAATCCTATACATTATATCTATTTTACATTTTATATTTTTATGGACTTTTATCCTTTGTTTAAACATTTTAGAACTATCCTATAAAATTTTGAATCAAGTTCGTTATTTTTTTTTTTTTTTAATTATCCATTTAAAAATTTACAATAATTAGCGAGGTTCTCAGGTAAAAAACAAAAGTTATTATTACGACAGAATACTCCCTAATAGTAATACACAAAGTCTCAAGAATTATAAAAATTCGATATTTCAACAAATTCTAAAATTCTGATTTGAATAAATGAATTATTAAATAAAAAATGGGGTTGAGCATGCTTGATAAATTACTCTGTACATGCCAGTACACCAAATAAATTATTTATGGTTTTTACTAGAAAACAAAATATATTGTATAATAGCAATTACACTTGATAAATTTCTACCTACGCCTAACTATAATTATATAATATAATATAATGGTTGCGAATTTACATCGAATATACTTAAGTATTTTACACAGTATGGCCTGTAAAAGTATTTCCAGCGTGGATATGTGTGATTAGATTTATTAAACACCCATTTAAAAATAGTATGAAAAGGCAACAGAGTTTATTTTGTGGACGCGTTTTGAACGTCATAACTATATTAATATTTGTAATCAATAAATTTGAAAAATATTACCATATTATATTACGTCATTGAATTTTGTCCTTACTGTGTCTTAAAGCGTCGTCAACATTAATTCCTTTAGCTTCACAACATGTAATCAAAAATATCGTGTAACTGTCCAAACATAAAAACTTTTGGCTGGTTTAAAGTATCTGTTTAAATGCTAAATCGATGCGTGCATCCGATAAGCCCTTTCTAATTAGTGCTCGAATATTAATGCCCTACAGGCCTATAATACATAAATAATGCACTTAAACATTAATTTGTTTGATTTAATTTGGATTTTTAAAAGCTTAACGAGTCAAGCAGTCAGTCCATTGCAATCCGATTAGCTAATAACGACAATGTGAACTTATGAAAATAATCGCACGAAAACAACAACACTAATCCGAGCTCAAAGCGCAGTCGCTCTCGCACAGTCTATGCGGATTGTCGTTTGAACATTTCCAACGTCCTATCGCCGAATTCGTCGGTTACAAACAGTACGCATTTATATGATATATATATATAAACTGGTGTATAATAATATTTGTCTCTGCAACAATCGGTGATCCGAAAGTAAGCCGCCCCACTCCTCCCTCCAACCATCATCACTAACATACGAATGCAGGGTGAATGTAGTGTGTGTGCGTGTGTACACCCGCGGCTCTTATTAAATTCCCCGTTACATTTTTGCGTTTACGGTCTTAGATTAAAAATCGTTTTCAGATATTATGAAATTTCCCTCTCGTATACTCACCTACTCCACCATCCCACCGAGCTACGGTATTGTTGTCGGCTGAATTCTATTCGTTTAATCGAAATTCCTTTCTTATTCCGGCTCCACGCGCACACGATATAATTATTATTAATAACGAAACTATTATTTCCGGATTTCGCGTAAGAATTTTGCGGTCGTACGGCGCACAGACTATACACTACCGTAATAAGTGATGCATAGTGCGTAAGACTTTTTTACGAGCCGTACGGGCCGTGGCTACCTATCTTCTTTCGATGCTAAACACTTTATCGATTTGACACATCGCGTAATATGTAAACGCGTTAAATTGTCTGTTTTTTTTTTTTACCGAAAACATAATTATAATTATTGTACGCGCACAATGTAATATTATTATTATGTCAATTATAACGAACGAGGGTTTCCTTTTTAAAAGAAGACCTGAAAAAAATGACGACGAACAATTGGATTATTTCGTACTGCACGGGCAAGAGTGTGTAATTATAAAACGGTAGTAGGTACGAGTATGAAATCGGTATGTAGAATACGGTACGGTATTTTCATTACAATATTGTATATATGTAGTCGGACGGTCGTAAACGTTATAGTTATTATTCCATCATCTGGCGAGAGCATAAAATATGTGCATAATTGTACAAACAGCATAATATTATAATAACGTTAACGCGAGTCTCGCGTGGTATAGGCGTCGTACTATTAAAATTGTCGGAAATTATAATAATAAAATATGCATGTATAATAAGTATAGGTGATAAAACGATCCGTGGCCGCGGCATTTTTTATTCGAAAACACAGAAAAAAAAATGGAAATTCCGTTTATAAGTGGCACGCGCGTTGTCGGTGTTTAAAATAATAATATTATAGTACCTATTATTATTGTAAAGAGTTTACAGCACTTGGTGTTGTGGTATATATAATGTTAGTGAGAGGGAGCGTATGGTTAACGCGTTTAAAGTACTATTTAAATTCGCCAACTACTTTAGCTTAGGTATATATAATAGTAATATAGCTGAATGCGAGCCACGCGATAAACTCATTCGTCTCGATGTACAATGTTATTCATTAAACATGTTCACCGCCGTTTTTCACTTCAGTAATGCAGATATTCAAAATATGATTTTTAGGACTGTTAATTAATATACTGAAAGGCCATATTACAAAATAATCCAGATTTTTATACTACTTAAATAAGGAGTGTCGTTGGAAATTTACAATTTTGTTTTTCAAACGAGAATCTCTATTTTAAACAATACATTTAGCAGATACATATATTTTTTTACTGTTGACATATTAAAATTAATATTTGAATAAATAGTTTTTATTTTTTAAGAGTTATTTAATTTTGTTTACTTTAAGAATAATAGGTTTGGAAGATACGGCAACTATTGCGATTTGAAAATGTTAATATTTCATACTAATCTATTGATATTTACAATTTGTGAACATTTTAATCATTTATCTATCACTATTTATAAATTATAAAATTGGCTCAAATATAACAAATACTAGATCACTATATTATATACTACACCTATTTTGTTTATTTTTATAAAATTATTTTTAAAGACTTTTATCTTTCGTACAAATATTTACATAACCGAAAAACTATACTCGCAGATTTTTAAATTAGGTACATCAATTTTTTTTTAATTTTTTTAAATACCATCCAATAAGTAATAAAATACAGTATAAGAGGTGGTTTCTGTTTTAATAACAAAAATTTGTATCGTTACAAAATACCCTTTAAGTTGTACAAACAATTTCTAGGATTTGAAAATAATATGATTTTCAAGTATAAACATTCCGAAAATTAGAATTTGAATAAATTCGTTCAATTAGTTTTCAAATGAATAAATGGTGATGAGGTGAGTAGGCTTGGAGAATCATCTTATTATTGCAATATTAATATGAAATATGTGTGATCGCGCACACATTATAATTAATAACAATGTACGTACACTATAAACTAACCTATACATTCGCCGCGTTTGAATACGCGTCCGAATGACGTGATTTAAAACGAGACACTACGACGATAATGATGAACTGAACGACGGGGAATATATTATTGTGTTATTTTGCGAAATAAAACGCATTTTCATATACCTTTCCTGTAAGCAGGGGTTTTCGCCCCGAGAACGTTATTGCATTTCTACCCTTTTTTTGCCATAGCCGCCGCCACCACCACCACCCACGCGCAGCCGAGCCATGAAAATGTTGTGCTGCGATCGCCATCATCCCCATACCCACCACCCGATAACGTAACTCGCATTTATATATATATATCTGTGGTATATATACACCGTGTTTATATTACACAATTTGTCCCACTCTCGGTAGACTGCACGCGTAAAATGCTGCCCTCCTCATCGACTACTCATACCTACTCTACTGTTTTTCGTTTTCTATTGAATTGTTTTAATATAATGTCAATAATGACATATCGACCAAACGCTGAACTGCGCGACACCTGCAGCAGGGTTACACCGTTGGCGTCTTGGATCCGTGCAATAGTAATCGAACTACGGTAAAAAAAAATATAATGAATATTTACAGAAAAGTGGAATTTAAAAATCTGGTATGTAAAAATCTAGACAGTACAAAACTGAAATTTTAAGTTTTTAAATCCGTTAAACTCTGAACAGTGTAAGTCTGGATGGTACAAACTGGACGGTGAAAACGTGACCAAAATAAAATTCGTATTTTAAATTTTATAAAAATTTTAGACAATATAAAATTGGATCGTTATTATTTGTAAATTTCTGTGATTAACGGTGGAAACATTTGCAACATTGAAATCCGTGAAAATTCGTTATAATTAAATACTTAAAATCTCGTTTATAATTATTGTAGTACATACATAATTATATATATATATATATGTAACACTGGAATTGTATACCATCACTATAGTGATGGATATACCTATTTGTTGGAATATATTTTTTTATTTCTATAATAATATATTATTGATCGAGTTTGGAATAAAGTAAATAGTAAATTTTGGAACATGACAGGTTTATTTATAGTAAGTTGTTTTAAATATTGCAGTACCACACTCAAGATTTTATTTGAAAGGAAGATTGAAAGAAATAATGAACAAGTATACACGGTGATCCATTAAGCATGCTCGTCCCTTTTTCTTGGTAGTCATTCAAAATCTGAGTTTTGGAACTTTCAATACACTTAAAGACCATATATTTACACTCTTGAGATTTTTTGTACTACCTAAGAACGTGTCCTGTAGCAATTCAAACTTTTTTTCCAATAATATTCCCCCTATATTATCATATGTTATTTAATGGATAAATTTTCTGAATATTTTGATACTTCAAAATCAAAATTTGAATGAATAGTTTTTGAGTTATTTAACTTTGTGTACTAAGAGTAAAATTACTTACATATTCCTCGAACTATATGATATTAAATTTTAATATTTGAGAGAATGTGTATAGTTTGACTATCGCTATTTACTTTTAAGTGTAGGTTAGGTTGAACTATTGTACATAATACATTATATTATTTAAGAGGATTTTTGTGATATTCTAAATAGCAGGATACGTTTCATTTATAAAGTTATTTAAATCTAACGCAATAAATATATTAAACAATGTTTAAACAAATTCAGAAAATTCGTTAAATAACTAACGATCACGTAAACAATTATCGCCATTATTAACTAATCTATTTACAACTATATTATGTCTTAATATCTACATCATGTAATGTACTGTTACGTTGAACAGCCGTTTTTTTAATATTTTTTTTATGTTTGAATCCAATATTTAATTAGTACATTTTTATACAGATATTCACTACATTTCTGAGGTTTTATTGTGCACATATAAATTATAAAAAAATAATCGGTAGAGAAACGATAGAATTAAGTAATGGTCCGTGATAAATTTACAAAAGTGGGCTCGAGAGCGTCCAACGCAAAATTAATTTCACTTTTAAATCCACACCTTAATGTACCAAATATACTGTACCTACTTGTACGACATAATGATAATACTATATACTGATGTACGGCGTTATTGGATGTATTTATAATATATATATATATATATATATAATATGTAATCCGAGTATAATATCACGTTTATAGAGATAAGCATCCCAGAAATCTTCACATGTAACGATGTTATCGGGGACGTCAGTTTTAATTTCAATTTTGTACCGTGTCGAAATTCACTTGAGTTCTATGACGGAACAATATTAATATTATTCGATATTCTGTATACGGAGCCGCACACTTCCAGCCCGGACCAAGGTCTCCGCGCGCCCGTGTCGTCCGTATATATATATATATATAATATCATATATACATCGTTGTATATATATATATATATTGTTTCCCGACTGTTTGTCGTGCGTAAATGATTTATCGCCGAATCTCCAACGAAAAATCGCTTTGCCAAAGACTACCGGCGATTGTTTGTATCGACGCGCGGACAAATGTATTATTATTATTATTATTATTATTATGTTGTTGTTGTAATTAATAATGTGCGGCAGTGCTGACGTAACGGGCCTTATGATTGGCGTTTGGAAAACAAAAGCAAAATGATTTACGATGATCCATCGATTATTCTCTATCTCGAACACACACACGCCTACACACACGTATACACACTCTGCGAGCGCGCGTTTTGGAAATCACTTTTATTTGGAAAAAAATCGCAGTAATATGTATTAATATACTATTATCGTATGATATTAAAGCTGCTGATCTTTATTTTTGCAGCCTACTACATTTCCAAAACGTTTTCCGACCTATCGATAGTTATTAATATTGTTATTATATTTTGTCTAGCGGCCGACAATAATGTTGAATTATAATTTATAATGCACGTCGGCACATATTCTATTCACAAAAATGCAATTCCCCTTTTTCGTTACAGTTCATTGAACGAAATTGATTAAATATTTTATTGAGTTAACTTGGTAAAACCACATACACGATATATGCTAAGAGTTGCTAACTTGCAACAGAGAAAATCGACAAAAATTCGTGGTATATCGCCATTACTAAATTTAAACAGATAACTTTTACAGTGATCAATATTAATATATTTTACTTGATAATAGATAATATATATGATTTGACAACACTTTAATGAATGAATCTCCAATTAATTTAACTCTTTCGATTTACATATATGTTTAACTACTATGGTATTGGGTGAGTAGATGAGTTAATCATCGTAGTAGTAGGGGCGGCGAATTTAATCTTTTTTCTAGGGAGAAATTTGATTTTTACTTCTACCACTTACTCAAAAAATAGTCAAAAACAAACAGAATAATTGGACCATGTGAAACATAAATGCTTATATACTTTAATATAAAATTGTTGGCTTATTTTAATTATTCTCATGATACGATAAACTGCAGATAGACCATATTTTACATAATATGTTATTGATCTGGGTGATTGCATAGTATTAATACAACGCATTTATCTGCTATCTTGTTCGTGTATAATGATTTTGCGAGTAAAATTACTTCAACATCGTTGTAAACCGTATGCTTATAAAAATATAAACCCAATATATTATATTATGTCTAAGCCGATAAATATAATATACAATCGGCTCTGTGCCTGTCATGTTATGCGATAAAAACAATAATTATTGTCCTCGGTCAATCGTGTACAAATAATATAATAATAATATACAAATTAAAAATGTGATGCGATTGGCTATTTAAAAATCGAATATTAAAAGCAACAAAAAAATCGTAAAATACAATCACATATTCTATTATAATAACCGGCTGCAGTGTGATCTACGACAGAGCGGGATACGTTGTACAAAGAACCGTTAAACCCCTCACAGTATTCATGACTTAACGATATAAAACTGTCTAGCGTCTTCTGTATAACCCGGTAATATATGGCGTAGATATCTATATAAAAAATATCATAACAGTATACCTGCAATAATCTACATAATCTTAGTTTGTTCACAAACGCCCTAATGTGCGGGTGTCCTATGAGTACGCGAAAACGAGCCTGCGCCGAATTCCAGAGTATTCTCTACGCGCGATTTAAACTTTTATAACTTTATACCTAATGATGACGTTCAGACATCGTACGAAAGCCTATCGACAGGTTTACCGCACGTATGCGCGTCGTTTTAGATTCGGAGCTGCGGAGCGGAGTGGGAGCTATTGCAGGTTTTTACGACGGCGTGTGTGAATCTTTACGAGTTTCGCGGAGCGCCTCTTCTGCTGCTGTTCGAATGAAATTGCACTGTGTTAATACCGTGCCCAGAATTTTCGCGTCTAATTAATTATCTGCAGACTCGAGATTCCCCCCTGTTTGTGTATTAAATTATGTATAAAAAAAAGACTGTGCCTGTACATTAGCTACATTTTAGTTAACTCTCTTTGATTTAAATGATTATCATTTATAATACCATATAAAATAACATAATATTATATTTAAAAAAAAAAAAAAAAATTTTACTCGAGCTAGTATAATCATTCAATACATATACATATATATACATATATATGTGTGTGTACTTACAATATATAAATGCGACATAAACGACCATCAACGCCCGTCCGTCGAACGCAATTATTTATAATATAATATAAATATTAATTACTAACAAATGTGTTGACGCCCACTGTGACTTTTGTTGATTGATTTTTCATCTTACGAAGGGTGCACAAAGGCTGACATTTTGATTAGTGTGCGACATTGTTGTGTCCACCGCGTTCAACAATAAGAACTGTACAAATAACTGTGGAGAGCTTTCGTCTTTCAACGAGTATATTTTTACAAATATATACCTATTTTATTTTTTCCAAAATTTAAAAATAAAAGTTATCCCGATAGAAGACAGCGTGCGAGTGATTTGAGTAAACGGTCACGTATTCAATAAAGTCCCTTTTATGCTTTTAAAAATTCGGTATATTTCAATTCCATTAGAAAGACATACTACGACGTGACGCATACAATATTATAAACTGACGGCGATGCGTGCTGACGTAAGCATTTCATTCAATTTATTTCGTAGTATTGTAATATCTCGAAAATTACCTTTTATTATTATTATTACTATTAGAATATTAGAATATATTTATAATTTTTTTTTTTTATAAACATTAAACATTAAGCATCATAGATGAGAAAATTGAAATACAGTGACTTAAAAATAAGACAATTCATTATTATTAGGTCCTCAGTAAAATTACCAATAACAGATATAACTAATAGTTTTTCATATAGCCAATTTTATAATATTTAATAGAGTAAACTGTGTTTTATAATTTATAGTGTATTATTTGAATTTTTTTTTTAAATTAAAATACACAATAAGTTTAAATTATTGATTATATTATATCATATTTTAACAAAAAACAAAAAACTTTAATATTAATTAAAATATAATATATCTAAATGATTTTGTAAGCAATTTATGGAGGCAATTCTCTAAAGACGTAAGTAATTATTCGTACAAGTCCATTTATCGTTTAGTGTGTCACCAACTGCTATCTATTGTTGATCTAGTAAAAACGAGAAAGTCACTATTTCACTAACACACAACAATGCACACAAACGAGTAATATTTGTCACTAATTGTTATTACGTTTTGTCGTTTGTATCAATCAACTAAGTAATTATATAAGAAACTTATTAACAGATTAATCGACATATTATGATCAGATATTTCAATCTCCGTTACAAAACATCTATGTACATGAAATCGTCACTATAATAATTCATTTTTCGTTTTATTTGCACAGGGAATTTCTTAATATTTAAAAATCAAATTCAAATGGTAAAGATATTATATTAATATTACAAAAAAAAAAAAATCTAATTCAAATACCCATGTATCATCGAATACATATAAATTGATAATATGTATAACCATTACGCTTTACTTTGAAGGCATAAAATAAAGTCCTGTGTAATATGTTACAAAAAATACGATTATATTATAATATTATATTCGTAATATTCGCTTTATGTAATTTTGCGTCATCTTCAATACACCTATATGTACAAAGTCACAAAAGTTGTTAAGAGAAAAAATAGTTCCACAAAGTCGTAGAACATGTATTTATACACATCTCAAGAGTTTCGTAATGATTACTTGATTTTTGTTTTAAACCGATAACTTTTTTGGAGAGTGCGCGCAGAACCCAGAAACTTCTCAAACGTTCCTTTTTCCCAATCAACTATAAAAGAAAAAATAGATGAAACATTTTTTTTTAATTCAAATGCACGTCGAATTATTCATTATTTTATTACAATTTAATAATAATAACTAAAATAAAAATTTTAAAAATATATCATGCTATTTTTATGAAAAATATAAATAATTTATTTCCATAATGTTTAAATTCATTAAAAAAACCCTAAGTTAAAAATATCCCAAAAAAAAACATTAATTCACTTTATTTACACAAGTTTAATCACTTTATTTCTAATATTTCTTGTTTTTCTATGACTTTTTTGTCATTACGGAAAATATAGATAAATATACCAACAATATTAGAGTATATATTTTTCTATCAATTTTTTTATTTGTTGATCAAACACAAATATTTTTGAAAAGTTATGACTAATTTCTCTAAAATTATTATACCCTTATTTTATGTCTCATTGTCGTTCATATATGTCTGTTCCCTGAACCGACAATATTATGATATTCCCCCTATATATATATATTATATTATATGTTTGTCCAATTAACTTTTAGTCAAATCTATTTAGTCAAAAATACTTATTTATTTATAAAAAACAATAAAAAGCAAAAAATTACACACACAACAACCTATTCATAAATTAATCAGTTAAACGTTTTGGAAACTTTTTTTTAAGTACAACAAACAAAACCACTTACACTCCTCAGATGGCACTGCCGTTGAAGCGAAGGATATTGCCCGATAAATTGAGATTTTTCTATAAATCAGCACCTAACTCGACTAAATATTGGCACCATTCCGAGGTTGGTAGTATACGTAGTCGAAGATCCTCGGGTTTTAAAATGTTACTTTTGGGTTCTGGTTACAAAGACATTGGTTGAAAATTGTTTAATGCTGGTTGCTAAAAGTTTCAAAAAGGTTTTTAAATATTGGCACAAGTTTGGAGTGCTAGTGTGTATATTATATCAATGTCGGATGGAGCTAACTTCAATCTAAAAGATATCTATACAAAAAATTGAACTCTATCCGCCACATTAAGTATCGGGCAGCGTAATCGTATATTTCATATTTACACATTAAACACTATAACATTTCTACTATTAAACAGACACTGAAGTTCAAAAAAACAATGTCAATGATTTTATCTCATTTAACATGTACTCATAATATACATTAAACCCTAGCGATTACGCGTATCGTGTCCGATTATAGTTTCAGGTCAGTTACAAATGAAAACGATGTCAGACAAACATTAAAGTTATTGCGAAATGAATCATCGGAGCTTATTGCGTCGCGCGTTTGTTAAAACAGAAGAAATCGTGTGTACGAACAATATACAATACGACGTGCAAATAACAATTATTTACATCGACCGCCGCAAAATGTACTTAACAACTACAACAGTGTACAAGTTAAACTCGTAAAATATATCAATATAACCAACACAACAATATCTACAAGACAAGTATTATAGGTAAATGCTGCACATACGGGCAACATGGTCAAATAAAATCGTTCTGTTCGATGCGAGTGTATTACATATATAAAAGATTGAAAAGATAGTTTCTATTGTATCGATTTGCTAATGAATATATATATGTCCATTGAGAATAAAACGGTATTTGTATTATCGAATAGTGTCTCTCAATGGAGCAATTAGAAAGACAGAGAAAAAATACCTATCTTAAGAAGTAATACACGTCCAAGCAATAAATTCTACGTATAGATAATATGCACCCGACAATAAAAATGTCCTCAAAACTATTAGTCCAAATTAAAATTATTATAAGTGTCATCAGAATTTCTTACTTTAATCGAAACTCTTAAAAGTCCAATTATTCACCGTCCCCGGAACCAAGCAGCTTTAGTAAACCGTTTATTGTATGGACATTCTTACAATATTAGACGTATAATTTTACTAATGAACATTCTTGTTCCTGAAATATATATACGTATTTTATATTTTAACAATCAGCAAAGAACATCCTAACCCGAAATATTTGTAAGGTTGTTTCACCGTTCTCCGTTCCGTTTTCAAAAAACAAAATTGATAAAAAAAAATGTATGTATATTGTTATAAATCCTGCGCGATAATAAAATTAGCAAATATCTATATAGGAATATTATAATAATATTACTATCAGTTAGTCAGTCCAATCGAGTGCTCGAATCAGGTGAAACTTAAAAGTCGTCATTTTTTTTTTCATATCTACAGAAAAAGTATGGTTTGCTTGATATTTACATTTTTAACATTATAAACGTCCCGTTCCGTGGACTGAAACATCTTAGGTAGATACTCATTTCACCCTGTCTTAATCCCGCCCCGCGTTTAACCGTATATATTCTTTACCACCGCCCGGGGACGTGTTTATTAATTTCACGCGCACTACGAGTATACAAGCATTAGACGTGTACGGTATGGTGGTGGGTGACGGGAATGACCCGAGGACAGGGTAAATATTTGCGCTAAATATGAATATTACTGTCTCGAAATATTATACCATATACCGATATACCAAACTATGATTGTATATCATGTCCGGACTTATGTCGTTGACTCTACCGCTATTTCATATTATTATTTAGCGGTAGTGGCAGTGCTGTTGTTGTACTAGACGACTTCCTCGACGTACTTGCATACATCGCAAACACGCGCCAACAAATCGTGCGTAAGTGTATGTGTGTTGTGTACATCCATACGATCACCCTTTCCCCTAAGCTTATGATTCAAAAATGTACCGTCTTCGATATAAAACTACAACTTTACGTGTTCATTGTATTTTAAGAGGACCTGATTATATTATATTCTTTGGCATTTTTTTTTCTCTAAAATTTCCAATGTTCGTTCTTAATGTTATGTTAGCTTAATAAATACTAGTATTTTGTAGATTTGTACAAGCTACAGTAATACAAAAAAAATACTTAATTTACACAATTTAATAAGTAAAGCGTAAGATGAATTTCATTTTCCGGCCAAATAAAAAAAAATTATCTTTCAAATTTCGAAACGGTAAAATATAATTCATGTGTGTACAACATTTTATAAAATACGACTTTAATATTCGTTAATCTCTCGTATTGTGCGTTATAAAGAAGTTTCGGTGTCATCAAAATAAGATTATCCACACCCGGAGTGAAAAGCATACAGTTATACAGTTATATCGTGAGTAGTATGATATAAATCCGAATTCCTATATTATATCCTAATTATAAATTGTGAATCGTAGTTCCGATAAAACCCGTTTTGAAATAGAAAACAAAAAGCATCCCGAAACACTCGAGTTGAAATTCGAACCACATTTCCACATTATTTTTGGAATTATAGCTAATAGGTTAGATACAAGTGAACAATAACAATATGCTCTGTGCTAGCACTAGAATTGAAAATTCACGTTTAACCAGTACATACGGTGTTTTAAAACCCTTATTCATGCACATACGCGTTATCAATGACCATAAAATAAACAGATTATAATTAACTAACCGAAAAAACCAGATTTACTACAACCTAGATTAGCATAGGTACGCATATAAAACTAAAAAAAAAAACCTTATCGCATTTTAAATTCTAAACGAATGGATAATGCATATATAATACTAACCAGAAGATGCCTTCTAATAGTTGACACATTTTCACTTTTAAACATGTTTTTACTTATTTGAATACACTATTTATGAGAGCGAAAATAAAATAACTTTCTTTTTTTAATTTTGTATAAGACATTGTGTAAATATTTTTATTTTTATTAAAACGAAACATTGCTTTATTCATTGTTGTTAAATTTGTTTATGATGTTTGTTTAGGTTTTGAAACCACTGACGAAACAACCGCAACAAATAAAACAATAATATGACATATCGCTGAAAGATCAAAATTGGTTTTTCAGTTTGTTAATGACGAGCATCCAAATAAAATTAATAAATAATATTGCCATCCAGTAATGGATTGTCGTACTAAAATTTGGTTTGAGAGTAAGAAAATCCAAAAAATCACTACTACCTTATCTAAAATATAAAATAATAATACTCGGTAAATAATATAATCATGTTCATGACAACTTGCGTGTGCCGTACGTAACTAAACAAGTAAACCGCTTTTACTTCATGGCAAAACTGTGGATGAGACTTTTGATACGTGGAGTATCGAAACGAATAATTTATGCCATGGATATAACTTTTTTCTTTTCTCCGTCTTTGGTTTTACATTACTCATCGAATCCATTTTTTGTGGGATATATTAATATAATATAATATTATATTTATAATGGATTTCAGTGGAACAATTGTGTAATACGGCGTTTTGTATAGGCTATTCCGATGCACCATTGTCGTGGATGAATATTTTCCCAGAAACCAATCTCATAAATCACAATATTAATATATAACATTCTTAGATTATAAGAAAATTATCAATATTGAAAATATTTCGTTACTCAAACATTTACGGTGTAAATTTTGTTGTAGAAAATTGGTACTAGAGTTCAGATAAGTCTAAACTAACTGAAAAAAAGTAGTAAATAGAAATATTTATCAACATAAAACCAGTGTTTGACAAAACGAATTTTGTTATTTTGTTGTAATTCAAAAATCAATAATCATGCAAAACTTTGACGCATTCACTAAATATTAATATCAATATGTTCTTAATACTATACACTTTTGGCTTCTAATAAGCTATATATTATTTGAAATATTCGACTGTTTTACCTTTTTTTTTTTAATTTATGATGATACGTATTGTTGCTAAGTAAAAAGCTTGAAAATTTAATAAGAAGTTTTCTATAAGTTCTTAAAACAACTAAAAAATATTGAAAAAACATCGTCACAATTCTTTTTATAAACTTTAGCAGTTTGACGAATTTCGTTAAAATCGCGGGCATTTTCAAATTGTTCTATACTTAAAAATACTGCAACAAACCACTTTCTTTCTTTCAAACCAAAAATGTGTCAATATTTATACAATTAAGGAGTAATTAGTTGGCTATTCTCACTACAAGAACCTGGTTTTTGGACCGATGTATAAATTAAATTTATAAATAGTTTATTTTATTTTATTTAGATTTTACAAATCCTAAAAACTAAATAACTATGCCATGTGTTAAAACGTACACAATCGAACACGATGTAACAACGTATACACTATACAATATACATAGTTTAGCCAATATAAAAAAATATAGTACACCACACTATTACCTAAATATCTCTGTTCTTAGGAGAGGTATTCGAGATCAAAGGAGTAACAACATAATATAGAAAAGTATAATAATTTGTCAATAAGGTAGAATATTATAGGTGTTTATAGTATATAAATAGATTTACAATTATATTTAAAAAAATGTAGTGTTGTTACTTGTTGATCTCTTCTTCGTGATTCAAACTCGGCTACAGGCCATACAAATAATACATAATACACCGGTACTCAACTTTCAGTTTTTCGATAAACTAAATAAATTCACTGAGTGTATAACATAAACGATAAGTCAGTAATATACAAATATGTAAATGATTACAATACATAAATTTTTAATTTTAATACATAAAACTTTAAATTTGATTACAAGATTCCTTTAAATTCGTACTAACTATGATTAAAAAACATTAAAAATTGTATGAGTAATAATGATTTCTCCTCATATAATTATTGTTATTTTAATGTAATTCAAATTAAATTGTTAATTTTTTCAGGAATTCAGGAATTTTTTAAAGGAATTAGAAATCTCAAAAATAAAATCTAATAGAATTAATTTGGTAATAAATATTTTAAAAGCAAAATTAATATCTCCCGTAGATATATATTATCTATATTGTTTGGAAAGCTGACATTCTTAAACAACGAAATTCTCTGTAGCTAAAGTATGTCTTGCAATTAATATGTCTTGCGGCTAAATTCCAGTATACCAGAAAATTTATAAAAATACGATGTTACCACGTTTTTGTTTTCAAATTAATTGTAGTACTAAGGTTATAAGAGGTTAACTCACTACAAAAATTATTTGTGTAGACTGCAACACGTTCAGAAAAAAATGTCTCATTATAAAAGACTAAAAAAGAAACTATACCAATAGGCTTTTGAGTTTTAGAAAAATTAAAAGTGATTTATTCTTTGTAAATGTATAACTATTGAATTTTACTTTTATCAAAAATGTGTCAACGGTATAATTTTACTTTATATAGTAATATTGCATCTTTTGGTCAACATCGAACAATGAGATATGTGAATATTATTAATTACGGTAAAAAACTTTCTAAGACTTGAAAATATATTAACTTAAGCTAATGAAAATATTGTAATATTTAAATTTTTGAAACATAAAAATTCACGAATAACAATAAAAATGTGTGTATGATTGGTTCAATATGATTAAATAAATGAAACTTTTATCATATTAACTTATGGTCATTATAATATTAGTTTTGAGTCTAAAATGCGAAACAAATCATTTTTTAATACAAATATTGACGATAATTATTTGAAAATTAATAATGTATAATCCGTTAATTTGTAAGTATAATCATTGTCCATTGATAAATACATTAAGTATTATATATAGTTTATTTATGGTCTTACTTTCGAATATTTATAGCGAAACTTTTTCTACTTCTTAGCTTATTGTTATTGTTAACAACGATATTGCATCGTTACACGATTAAACTATAATTTTGATTAAAATATTAAGTAAATTCAATAAAATTTTCAAATACTTACTCATTATTATATATTTATATATTATCAATGTTCTGTTTAGTTTAAAAATGATTTATTTATTATTATTATTTTTTTTTTTTTTTAATAGATACTTGTAGTACTTATACCTACTGATGTTAATAATAAACAAAATACAAAGTATTGACACAATTATACTTCAATTCCTAACATAAATAATAATAATCTACTGTCAAAAGAATTGTTTGTTCTTAAAAAGGTATGATAAGTAGGAGCACAATACTATTATGCACAAAACCCTCAAAATATTTTAATTTGTTCGTAAAAAAAAAAGTAAAATATGCAAAAAAATGGGTTAAGTAGAGGGATACAGTAACCACTCTGTTGTACAGTAAGTGTCAAGTGTAATTCGTCATTGAGTAAATCACTGAATCATTACAGTGTACTCTGTAATGTGTATATTACTGTTAGATTTAAATTCAATGTAAAATCATTACATGTGAAAAATTATTCAGAGCGGAAACGGTCTGTCAGCCAAATGGTATTTATATATTACTCATGTTATGTTTTTTTTTTTATATTGCTAATAAAGTAATTTATTTTGATATTTATATTATGGTAGGTTAATTTATTTGTTTTCAAAAACATTACATTTATGATATTTAATATTTAATTATTATAATAGTAAATAATAAATAATATATATATATAATATATAATTATATAATTTATTATTGTTAATAACTTTTAAGTATATACCTTCCATTTTACTGTAGATCGGTCTGAACTCTGAATAGCCCAATAGGTTCTTGCCTATTATATAGGTTGGTAGCTAAAAATTAACCTAAATGACAAATGTTTAAAAATGTCATGTGTATATTTTAATAATATTAGTTATACGTAAAAGTTTAAAATTTTATTCTTCGTTCTTCATTCATCCAAATTTGATCTTCAATATTTTTAAAAAACAATTTAACTTGAATATATTTTTAATTTTTTTTTTAGATTTATAGAAATAATTTTAAATCAAGTATTATACATTTTCAAAGTTTACCTATAAAAATTGGATATTTTATAAACATTTGTATTATAGTTAAATTTGAAATCCAAATGCTTATAAAAAGTCATGCCTATGTATCTTTAATATTTTTTAGCTTTAATAAAAACTTATAAAGACCTTTGTACTAAATTATTTATAAAAATTTATAAAAAAATAACTAAAAAAAAAACCAAATGTTTTAAAAATTATGCTATGTACAGAAATGTTAGTATAAAAATTTAGTGAAAATTCCAAGTATCTACGTTATTTGTTTAACTAGTAGTTCAATTTTTCAATTAAAACAAAATAAAAAATCGATTTTATTAAAAACTGATTTAGCCGAAAATTCCTGTTTTTACCTAATTCATTTTTTCTATATTAGTATAATAAATATTGGGTACTTATTTTTTACTTTCGAACCTCCAAAGTAATTAGATCAACTTTTTTCCCAAAAAAATATATTGAAGTTGAATATTTAAGCATTTTTACTGCACAAAAAAGTATCAAAATAGATACAAAAATTCAAAAATGTATAAAAACATACATCATTATAAAATTAATACATTTATTACTCTACCCATGTAGCTCATGTGTATTTTACTGTTAGCAATATTATATTTATTATTTTATTAATTTATATAACCTATATATTAATAAAATATTAGTTATTTATTTTGTTTTCCGATGAAATTTGTCTAGTTATATGTAATCATTGTAAGCCGCTTTAATGTTTTATATATTTATTTCACGGGAACTGAGAAGGATGATTTTTTGGGCATTATTGGGAAATTGATTTTTGTTATTTAGTGGTTTTTGTATCACCCTGAACATATCTTCTTCGTTCAATTCATCATTATTATAATATAATCTGTTAAAAACCATTATAATTTTATATTATATTTTATTATTATATCAACGACACGATCAACGTGATTTCAGTAGTGTCCTGTTATTATTGTTATTTATTATTTACAATCAAAATTTAGTATTAATTTATTATAGAAAAAAAGAAAACGCTTCGTTAGAGGAAAATTGCCGAAACGAAATGTTAACATTTCAAAATAACGACTCCCACGAATATAATATGCCTCTATATCATATAATATATATAGGTATTGGTGATTAGTATTATCTTGTTATTTTGTGAACTCTAAGGGTGGGCTTTAGATACAACCCGAAAAGATAAAGATTTGTGTTCTGTTCCTTTTTTTTTTTTTGTACATTAAAGTTGTACGCCGATTAATGTGATTCCCGTATACCATTGATGTCTGATATGTAATAAGTCATGACTCGTGACAATCGATAGTATTTATAGAACTTACCTATTGTAACCGAAACGGTTTGTACGGGTGTCGGTCACAAGTAGATAAATTATGGTTTGGGTTAAGTCCTTGTTACTTCTACAATATATATATTGGACTGAACTCAAGCCACTCCAATCACTCCACCCCCTCCCCTTTTGGATCCCATAAAAAAAGACAAATCACTATTTCCAACTATGATGCGACGGCCAACGACAGATAAATGATGTCGGTAACGAACGGGAATCATGACCAACTTTAATGAAATAAGAGATAATTTTTTAATTCAAAGTTATTTGATGTCTATAGTTGATTTATAAAATTGACAATAATACGAACATAAATCATGAAACTCATAATCAGAACGAATATACAAGAACTACTTATTCATTAGAGATCAACGACTTTAGAAAACCCTGGACGATCTTTTTTATATTATGATTTATGAACATGTATGTTTTACATTTTTACTTGATGACAAATTGACAAGTATACTGTTACGTTGTTAGAAACTTCATTTTTTTTTTTTATTAAATCACATTATTATTTATTCCAATTATTTATATATTTATATTTAATATAAAATCTTTAATCAATAGTATTACGTACGTATTGTTCTAAAAAGCATAATGTGTTAAAACCTATATGACTGTAATCATTTTTAGAATAAGAAATTATTTTTATTTCTATTTGTTAAATTCGGTGCTTCTATTTAATTAAATAATAACTGTATTATAAAATTAATTTCTACAATCTAAAATGCAGAAACGTGTATGAAGAAAACATAAATATTTTTTTTAAATCTAGATAATATGTTCTTGTTTGTTTAAGATTATCCACACCGACCTCTATCGTTGCGGTTAAACGCGTCAACAAAATCTGAACACTTTCTACGAGATGGCGTTACCCATTCATAATATGAAACATCAACATTTATAAATTCCAAGAAAAATGTTTATTTTAAATATTATTTTGATCAAATATATAATACTTAACAGTTTTTCTTTTATAGATAATTTTTATGATAGTTGAAGTTAAATTAGAAATAATTAATAATAATCATCAACATTTGATGAACTTATGTCTTATGAAGTTAATCATTAAATACAATTAAATATATGTTAATAAAAAACATTTTATTTAACTACCCGTGTTATTTTGAAAATCATACAATTTCAAATTCGACAAACTTTAATCTTCTCTTGCGTGCAAATTGCACCTACTGCGGCACGTGTGGGATGACCGTGTCTTTGTTATTCAACAAATACGTGATATATGGAACTGCGTTCCCAAAAAGGTAAACTATACGACCCAATATGGTTTTACCTGTACACACATGTAGAAAGTATAATGTATCCCGTGATTTGTAATTTCTCGGGACAAATGACAATACTAATTTACTATTCTCTTCCCGAAATATGCTTATTTCTTACTGTCTGTATCCTACAAAAAAAAAAAATAAAGGTCAATACAAGCAAATCGCCTCTGATGGTCAGTACCTACCTAGTTCATAATAACTATATTATACGAATTGCCTACCAAAATGTTTAATACTAGCTGCCAACTAAAAATAATTTAACGGTGACTCATAAACTTTAAACTAAAATATAATACCTCTTGAGTATATGGAATTATTTACACATTGTCTTATTATAATTATAAACTATTAATAAGACATCATAAGTACTTGGCGTATATTTTTAATAATATAATAAAAAGATAAAAATATTATTATAATATAATATTGATTGTATAGAATTTAACAAAACTAAAAAACTTTAATCTTAAATAATTGTATATAATAATAATAAACATTAGTCTTTTAGATGTACGCAGATATTTTCTATTTATCTTTATTTTTGAATGATTTTCATAGTTATAATCATAGTTTTATTTTATGTCTATCAGAACTGAATACTGACTAATACTTAAAATATTATTAAAAATAAATAAAATTACAAATCTATATTTGAGTCGTCAACAACTACATACAAATTGATTGACCTGAGATAATATGACATCTAGTGCTAGACATTTTCGTTTGTAAAAAAATTTAAGGTACACCGGTATGCAATTTGTATAAAATAGGAAGAAAATTCAAATAAAAATTATCGAACTTTGTGATTTGGAGAAGAAACTAGTATTTTCTTTAATTTTATATTGCAATTAGATTACCTATAAACAACATAATTATTATATAATTTCATTTTTGATAAATGCCTTATTATAATATATCAATATATTATGAATATTGTACTATTTACATAATATTTCTAATTTATATAAAAAATACTTAAAATGGCTCAATCCCTTAACAAAACAAAACTGATTTTTCAATTTAAGAAACTAAAAATCTTAATATCTTTTAGATTAAATTATCCATGTTACTTAACTATAAACACTATACATTTATTGTAATCTATTATATTGTTAAATAGTAAAAAAAATCTATTCATTTTTGAAAATGTGTTCCTAAATAATTGTTTTTAAACTTTATTATTTTATTAGTTATTACTAAAAAGTACCTGCTTGACTAATATAAGATCACGATAATATTAACATAGTGATAATTCTAATTTATGGATTTAATTCAGGTTATAATCAATAACATTATTAAACATAAACTATTGGTACTAAATGAAATAATAGTTTTGATACTTAATATTATCAGTAATATTTATGACATTATACTTATACCTTATGGAATGTCGTATAAAAAGAAGATTTACTTATTTTGTATAAAACTATTTCAAATTATAATTTAAGTATACGTAAGTTTTAAAACACACAAGCACAATTATTCAATCATAGACGTGGAAAATAAAAAAATTGGTTAAGTACAATTATTATATGACAACAGCATATACTGTATAGATGTGTGCAAACTTTGGTGTTTCCCAAAAATAAAAATGCTCATACGAATACTTTTTAAATATTTAAGATTATATAGGTACCATTATTATTATTACTGCTACTTTTAGGAATAATTATTGATTTTTTATTATTTTTTTTATGTTGAAAAATAAAAATATATACTTATTGAAAAAGGATATAATTTTACGAATCTTTTCACATAACTAAGCTATAAATATCTATCATATCTACATAAATATTTTTATTCTTCTAAAAATAAATGTTATTTTTAAAACTTTGGTAAATTGAAACTTAAAAAAGTCCCTGTACAAGCCTACAGAGTATGCAAGTGCATATGTTTATGTGTAATACCCGTTGGCCGTTTATAGTTTACCTATTAACATTATTTAAATATTATTTAGATATCTAGAATCTAGATACTAGATACCCTATTACAATTTACTAATAATTTAAAATAAGTAAATATTAGATAAGTATACCATAAAACAAGAAAAACAATTTTTAAATAAATAATAATACATATTATTGAAATATACATGACGTCTTTGTTATTCTATACGTTTTGTTGTTATATTAAATAGGTAATATATTTATTAACACAATATGTATATAATATCATGTGTTTGTAATGTCGAGAAAAATATACAAAAAAACGGAAACAATTAGTTATACTACGAAATGAAAAATAAGTATATTATTTTATTATCAATGAAAACTAATGAACTTATTTTTATTTGTGTTATTTCAAAAATTTAGTGTGATTATTTTACAATATATAGGTATTTTTTTCATATTAAATTAAATCTTAAGAATTAAACATAATTTAATATAATATCAAACCAATGACCTATTTATGATCTAACTCAGGGTCATTCAAAATCTTTAATAATTAGTTTAGTTATTACTAAAACTTTACAAGAAAATCGTGATTTTGAAAATATTACCTATAATAAACGTTGGAATGCAATGTTCAAATTTACTGCTAAATATGAAATTTCTCTCTAAGTGTTTTTGCAATACGTGCAATAAAATTATTATTTATTATTTAAACTTCAATTTTCTTTTAATAATTTATTGTCATTAATTATTTGGTTAATTTGGTTATGGTTAAATCAAAAGAAAATTTACGAAAAGAGCCTTCTCAACTCAATGATTGTGTTTGTCATTAATTAGAGGTAGTTATGAGTGAGTGTACTGAACACAATGGCAGATCCAGACATTTTAAGGAGGGTATAAATATTATTTATATTTCCAGTAAATTAATTATAAATTATATAATATGTAGTTATTAATTTATTATACGAGTAAAATACGAGTATAAGAATAAAGTTTCAACACCGGCTGTCCGACTGTTATATAGGTATTTGTTTATATAGTTGCTAAAATCACATCTATTTATAAATAAAAAAATGACTATTTCAAAAATTGTCTATAGTAGTGGTTCTCTATCTTTTTAGTACCGTGACACAAATTTTCCCCGAAAAATCTTTCGCAACCCACATGGTTTCACTTTTCAAAAAGTAGTAATATAAAACAAAATTTGTATTACATAAACATGTATAAATTTTCATTATGTATTTAGTATTTTATAAGTTTATAATCAACATATTTGTACTAATGTACTTTTAATGATGAGGCGCATGCGAAACGTGTGCTTGCTTTCTATTATGGTTAACACAGCGTTGACATCAACGTCAATCTTAGTTATTTTCAAACGCAAGGAGTTCGATAATTGTACAGTATATAGCTTGTTTCGATGTTTGTTTTTGATGCTCACCGTTATTATTTATTACCCATCACGTAATTTTTGATACTATATTACTATAATAACATAAGAATATTTAATAATATAACAATATATTTAATATTAATTTAACATACATTTTTTGGAATCTATACAATTCAAAAAATTGTTCGTGAGACCCATCAAAAGTTGACGGACGACCTACTAGTGGACCACACTTTGAGAAATGCTGGTCTATAGTCATTGAGTGGGGGGGACCCTGTCACCCCCCCCTGAAACCGCCATTGACTGAACATACTATAGACATGATTTTCTGAAAAAAATCCTCAAGTAACGTAATTTACGAAAATTGAATTTTGAAGATTTTTCGTTTTTAATTCATTACTTCAAAATACAAACTGTCCGCGGTATGCAAGTCAAACGATAGATAGCACGATGTATAGGTACGTTCATAATATTTTTACCGCGTAACGGTTTGACGACGACGTGCTCACGTGGTCGAGTTTGCTTACGTTCTGTTCGTGATAACAAAACGAAACACCGAAAATGTCGAAAACATTATTTTCAATCACAGCGGTGGCGAACAATGAAAACAAAAAAGGAAATCGTCAGATGCTGTACAAGTCGCGAATTATAATAATATATATATAGGCACGTCGCCGTTCTACCTTCCGTGGCGTTTTCCGCCGCGTCAGGGCGTCCTGGATATCAGCCGTATTCACTTGTTTGCACTACGATTAGTGATAACCCGTCGACACCTTATAACGGACGACGGTGTGTGCACACAGATGTCTGTGTTTTTGTACATGCGTATATATAGACATCTGTGTGTGAGCATTAAAACACCTGTTTACTATCTCTACGGTATTACCGTAGTATCGCAAGTCGTGACAACTGTTGAATGTTTCTTTTTCTTTTTTTTTTTTTTTTTTTTATCGGACAGTTAAACGGTTCATGGTTCATACTGTTCGTGGTCCCATAACGCATTATCGTTTCGCCGCCGTCGGTTTTCGCACGCTAAGCTGCTACCACGTTCGGGAAAACTAAAAAGCCAAAGTCGGTTTCGTCTGTGCTGCCGGTTGACGGCCGTTGTTCGTAGTTTTCTTGATACCGTCAAACCGCGAATGCCAAAGCTTCTGTTGCGCCGTTTGCTCCATCGTCACGTGTCGTAATTGGGTACACGCGTTTAATCATCATTCAGCTACCGTCTGCCGCCATTATGTGAGTATTGATTTTATTATTACATGATATATTGATGAATGACGTATTATTGTAGTACTGACGTTTAATTTTATTTATTTTACGTGATGAAGACTGTAGTTTAATCGTTTACCAACATGGCTTCTACAAACTCGAGCAAACTCGGCAGAGAATGGGATCTTACATCATACGAATTGCAGAGAACTCCCCATAAAGTTATTACAGACAATACCGAAATTGCTGTACCCCGCCGGAGTCTCGAAAAGGAATTTATGTGTCCGATTTGTTTAGATATGCTGACCAAGACGGTGTCGACTAAATGTCTCCATAGGTAGGTGTTAATAGGATAATATTATATAATAATACATTTATTTTAAGTCTTCACAATTATGTAGCTAGCAATAAAAAATTAATCTGTTTTATTTAGATTCTGTAATGAATGTATTGTGACTGCACTTCGTTCGGGTAATAAAGAATGTCCTACTTGTCGTAAGAAGATAAAATCAAAACGATGTCTACGAGCTAACCCAGAATTTGATTTGTTAATATCTAAAATCTATCCGAATCGTGAAGAATACAATGCACATCAAAGCAATTATATTGAGAAAATAAAACAGAATCATAGTCAAGATAATTTGATAAAATCTATAACTGAAGGATTAAAAGTACAAAAACAAAAGCGTGAGTACCAGACTAAAAAGAAACGAAGCCTACAGCAAACTGAAAGTAACTCATCAAATGCTTTGACACCATCAACATCAAGTCAAGTGGACGACGTCAAACTGAAAGAATCAACAGTAAAAACAAATGAAATAAAGAAAAAGATAAAAAGACCTCTCCATCTTCTACAGAAGTAATCCCCAATATTATTGAAAGTGATGGTGTGTTTAAAAGTGTGTCATTAAATGATTTGGAACTGGTGCTTAAACCTCATCCTAAAAAAATGTCTAATAATAATCAACTAGAAAAGGATTTAAAAAAAGCTGATCTACGTTATCTAAAAATACCACCTTCTGCTACTGGTATGTCTTTTAAATTAAATAACATGAAATAAACTAATTATATTTTTATTGTTTTTTAACATTTATGATTTTTATTAAGAATTCTAGATTTTATCTTTAAAGTTAAAATTTTTCCATACTTTATATTTGATAGTTTTATAATAAGTTAAGTTGTATTCATGTGCTATATTTTGTCTTATATAATAATGACCTCACATGACAGTTGGTGGAAATGGATGTAACTAAAGTTTACCTAGTGTCCCGGTCTTGAGAGTATAACCATGTTATTTCAAGTACTACATAGATTATATTTTTCTAAGATATCATAAATTATTAATTAAAAATGTATGATTTTAAAATAATCACAATTTATTTCAAAATAAAAACGTCAAGAACATATTTTGAGGTGCCCTAGACAGTATTCTTGCTTTTAAATTTAATAGTAGGACAATTCTCTCTAATAAATTTTAAACTAACGAGTAAAGTGGATTCCTTATATATAACATTCATCATAATATTATAAGTTAATAAAAAGGGAACAACACGTGTGAGTATAAAATCATCTTAACATGATAAAGCAATTTTTCAATCTCTAATTATCTGAATTAAAAGTTTGTTGGAAATCAATTTAATAAATAGTAGAGTTTAGTAAAATCAAATCAAAAAAAATTGGTTGCCATCCGAGGTTACCCTTATTTTAGACAAAGTATATAATACTATCGGAAAAAACTAAATGAATGGATGAACTGTTTAAAATTAAAATGATAGGAATTAATCACAAATTCTTAAGCAATCTATAATCACCCTATACATTCACCCTGTTTCAAAAGATTATAATCAGTTGGTTCACCGATTGTTGTTCATTTTCGCGCATCTCCTACCAATGCCCTTTATTATTGGGTGGTCCTCAAATTAAATATAATAATATTAGTAATTAGGAATATTAGTCATAAGTGTTCATACATTATTATTAAAAAACGTCGGCTAGCAATATGGGGAACATTTCGGCTCATCACTGCCAGAACCATCAGTCAGTATGTGCGAAGAGTAATTATTCTCTTTTGAACCAGGATACAGTTAAAATAAAATAACATACTTTAAAAATGTTTATAATTTTATATTTATTACTTTTTTATAGTTGAACACTTGAGTAGTTATTTAACTATGCGGATCCAGTTAGATCATGATAATGAGATTGAAAATAACCAAATTAAAGTTTTAATCTACGTTTCCCTAACTGCTGGTTTATATAGGATCCTTAATGGCAAACGAACACTTCAATATGTTCGAGATAAATTTTGGAATGCCAAGAAAGAGGAACCAATGGAAATTTTTTACTCTTATTAATTAAATTTATACGAGTATCTACATTAATTATAAATATTCAAGTTTTTTAAACTAAAATGGATTATCTGTGGTGTTCTGGGTTTAATAATTTATTAGTTGTTTTATATTTTTACTTAGTATGTACTATTTAATTTTTAATTTTTTAACTCTTAAAAAATATATATAATTTTTATTATTTATTTGTTTAATATAAATTGAGCTACAATTGTTTAATAAATATTTTCAAAGTTAATTCTGTGATGTACACACTATACAGGTTTTATTTATTTTTAATTTATAATGTTTTGTATTTATACATTCAACTTATATTATTTAAGTCATAAATTAAAATGGAATATATAAGTAACTTTTTTATTTAGATTAAGTGCATTATTATTTTATTAATATCAATAATTAATCTTACAGAGATTAAATTTGTTGAATTATTAATGTGTTAAAATTGATTTTTGTTTCAAATAAAGGTGTGATATTTTAATTACTTTATTAAGCTAACTTAATAAATTTAATATTATTTACAGTTATATTTTATTAATTTAAGAATTTATTAAACAAATAAATTGTATTTCTATAAGTTATTATTTTTAAATACTTTTGTACGTTTACATAACTGTGATAAAAATAATGAATTTTATCTTTGTTAAGAACAAATTTTATACTATTTATCTAGTATTGTTAATCTTATTTACTAAAAAATAATAAATATTAATAAACATGTATCACCTAACTATATATTTTTAATTATTATGTATTACTAATTTGTCAAGAGACAAATTTAAATAAATAATTTAATATTATCAGTTTACTGATATTTAAATAAATAAAAGTAATTTGAAAGAATATTCATGATTATATTTATATGTCTTATATATTGATCACCTCATGAATTTATTTCTTAGTAGATAATTTATGAAATTATGTTGGTCGTTAAGAGGGATCTGTGAGAACACTATTATTATGAAGTGTTCAAATAAATTTCTTAGATTATTAATTTTAAAGATTGAGTTTTTATTTTTTTCGCTAGACTGTAACACTATTTTATAAAAATAAATTAATAATCAATTTTATTACATATATTTTTTAATACAAAATTAAACAAAAGTTAAAACTTAAAATTGAATGACGAAATACAATGTTGAATTTAAGAACCTCTGAAATTTTAAATTGAGGAAATACTGTGTATAATTTTAAACTATAAAAATATGAAGTCATACACTCATATCCACATGTATTGTATTTGGCATAGGTTAGATTAGTAAGATTAGTTATTAGTCATGTTACACAATACACATGTGACATATCAAATTTCTGTACCGGATTCTTACTGCATTTAATTTATAGTTTGTGATATTAGATCAAATTTATTTGTTAAGTAATATGTATGTAAGACAGAAACAACACAAACAGGCACTACTTTTGGGGTAAAGTGAACAAATGATAGTAATAATAAGAGAGTTATTTGATAAGACTGTAAAAACATGAGTGGATTAAATGATGAATTTAAATGATAGATGATAGTATCAATTAATATGTATTAATGTATGGTACTAACTAGTGTTTGATTTAACACGGTTTAGGTATAATAATAATATTATACCTAAAATGATTTTTTTAATAATTTACAGCAAGTCCTCGTTTAACGTTGTTTTACTATTACATCACTGAAGTTCAAGTCTTAGTGTTTCATTCAACACTGCAAGTCTGCAACGGTTTCAATATAGGTAACGTCGTTTGTAATACCATTGATTTTATAATATACTATATACTATAATAATATATTATAAAATCAATGGTAATAAATATGTTCATCAAGTCATTGTTATAGTTATATTAATACTTAGGTACCTACATTTAACGTTTGTATGAAATAATTTAATTTCGTCGATCTTTTTCAGAAAATACTGTTAATCTTTTTGGTTGACACGATCACATACCTAGTACCTGTTTACCTAGTACCTATACCTATCATACGTAGGTAGGTACTATTTTTATTAATTTTAGGTAATATAATGTATTTCGTAATCGTGTTGATAATCAGTTATTCAACGACACTTTACTGTCAATTATAAGGTTTTCGTGCACATTATTTGTTTGCATTGTATGCAATATATAATATTATTTTACTCTTATACATGTTTGACATATTTTATTCATTTATAATCAATATGGTGACAAAACGCTCTTATTCGTCTTTTATGTCTGAAAATAAGTAAAAAAAAAATTACCTGCTTTCTTTTAGAAAAATTGACATCGAAAATGTTTTAAATCAGGTAAGCGAGCGGAGGACGTTGCTATATGTATTATTGTGTTTCAGCAACTACCGTCATCCTAATTATCGAGTGAGTGTACTAACTACCAGTTACTCTCAAAAAGCACCTTTTTTATGCCAATTCCTGAATTCCCCCAAACTACCTAGTACCTAGAACAAAATTCACCAGTTGCCCTCACATATTATTAAATTATACATATGATTATAATACCAATCCATAAAATAAGGGAAGTAAATATGTAAATAATAATAATTATATTTATAGTAAAAAGGATAAATAGATACAATAATAATCACAAGCGACATATACAATATAATTAAATGATTATAAGTTACATATTTAACTCTATTTTATGCATTGGTATTTGGTATTATAATCATGTACATAATAATAAGTGAGGGAAAATGGTACATTCGGTTAAGAGCAACTGGTCAACACTCATTATAAATAGCAATTCTGAAATAATTAAATTAAATATCCAAAATATATCAGTAACAGTAACTAGTACAAATAAAATTAATCAAACCAGAAATCCTTAATTTGAGAGTGTGGAAAAAATGTTACGATTGTGGATTAAGGACTAAATCAACGTAGTCGAGTGCCGGTAAGTTTAAAATTTAAATATCAGGTATTCACTTCAAAGCCAAATCGTTACTTAATAAATTAAAAGAAGAAAATTATGAAGAATCACGTAATGTTAAATTTAATGCTAGTATAGGTTAGTTTGATTGTTTCAAAAACTTTTTTAAATACAAAAATTACTGGTAAAGCTCAAGTGCTGATCTATTATCTGTTGCGACAGATGCTTCTATTCCCAAATCAAAAATAATTATCAAAGAAGTCGGATACACATCAAAACAAATATTTGGTATTGACGAAACGCGATTTTTTAAAAACATATACCTTCTACAATTTGTATTACCCGAGAATAAAAATCAGCTGCAGGATTTAAATCAACTAAAAGTCAAGTAACAGTGTTTTATTGGGTGGCAATGCTTTTAGTGTTTTAAAATGAAACCGTTGCTAATTCATATAATTTAAAATCCACGAACTTTTAAAAATTGCTCGAAAGACAATTTACCAGCAATTTACAAATCAAATAAAAAGGCGTGGATTAATGGTTCTCTTTTCAATCATCGACTGACTGATTTTGCTATACAGGGCTGGAAAAATATTGTGAAAAAAAAATGTAAGTGTTAGTAAATAATACTACTTATTATAGTTATTAATAATGTTCCAATACATCCTATACATCGTAGATTCTTAACCTTTTCTGGGCCACGGGCTTCTTGAAGTATAAAATATAATCACGGATCTGCCCCCCCCCCTCTAAAGAAATAAAAAAAAATATAATTTAAAAAACCTTATTAATACCTATAATTAATATAAAAATTATAAAAAAAACCCACAGCCGCTCCGTGGAAAAAAACCTATGCTATACATATATATAGATGAATTAGATGAAAATGATAAAGTTATATTCATCCCGTCAAATACAATAGCTTCAATTCAACCAATGGATTAGGGAGTAGTCGCAGCATTCGAAGCGTATAATATAAGTAAAAGTACCTACGTCGTATATTTTAACAGTTAACTAGAGCAACACATTAATATTAATTATTGTCGATTTTTGGAGAAAATATATTTTTCATGTCATCAGAGCATTAGAAAATTGTGGGAAGAAGTTACTCATAAATGTATGAATTTACCGTAGTGAAAAATTAAGAAATAATGTGTAGTCAAGGCCGTAGATAGTTTGGTGGGGGGGGTGAAATGGAGCCAGTGGAGGGGATTCAAATATTCCCCGCCCCTAAATTGTCTCGCATTACGCAAACTTAGAAATTTGATATCATTTTTTAACTAAGCATTATAGCTCAAACAATAATAATATAGAGACATGGAGTGGCCGTTGCGGGATGTTTGGAAGTAAACACTACCTAACCTGTGGTCAAGCACCACCCGGCATTACTTCCCCCTCCAACCAGAAAATATGATCCGAGTACGGCCTTGTATGTAGACCATGTAGTCGATTAATCAGTTTCTACAATAAATTAAAGACTCTAATGTTACTGCGTTATATATTTTTCGAGCTAGAAGAAGAAGATATCGATGTAACGATTTATTGTTAAGTATTTTTTTTCTTTCTAATTTTAGTTTTTATACATTTCAGGATTATTTTGCTGGATTGTTATACAAGTCACGATAACTCGAACCTCAATAAATCGAAAAAACTTGACAACTCGATTTTTTTTTATTCCCCTCGAACTATAAACTATATATAAATTAATATAAATTCGAGTTAGATAATTCGAATAATATATAACTCGAAGCGAATTTTTATCTTCATTCAATTTCGAGTTGTCGCGACAACTGTATTTGTATTCTGTTATTTTTTGTAAACATATTAATAACACATGACTAATGGAAATCTTTTCATAACTTTTATTATTATATTATCAATTTATTTAGGTGTTGAGTATTTATTCATTATAAGTACCTATTGTAGGATTTTTTTTTAACTAATTTTTACTAGTTCTTCTTATTTTGAATTATTTATAATATGTAATATGTATTTATTGTAACAATAAACAAGATAGTTAAATCATATACTATCAGATACTAAATATTAAATATATATTACAAGATTTACATTTATTTCTTTGTTTATTCATAATAAAAATTAGTTTTTGATGATATATTTAATACTAGAATTGAGAAAGTATAAGAATTAAGAATAACTTATAATATATATATGTGTAAATATGTATGTATTACAACAGCAGATTAGTTGAAAAGTTTCAATTTATAGATGTTACAATGTTTTGTTGTAAGGAAATAAAAATTAAGTCTAAGAGAAGTTATATTTTGAACTTATATACCTTAAACATAATTATTAAATTTCTATATTATCTATGTTAATAAAATAACAATATTTTATTATATAAGTTACAACGGGAAGTAAGAGGGAAAAAATAAACATCAATTTAAGTGTATAATTGCTTCTGTATTTAGAATATAAAATTGTACATAATATGTCACATTTCACTTCTCACAAAAGTATAAAAATGGAGGTCTATTATTTTAGTCTTACGGACGAAGTTACAATTACCCGTATTCGTTTTTTATATCCATACAGGTATCTAGGTAAATATAAATATGAGTACAAATAAAATCTATTTATAAGTATATATATATAAGCAGATATAATTATATTTTATTAATAATTTGAACAGTACGCGAGAGATAACTCCCTATAAGGCTATAAAGTGGCGATGATCAGCTGTATGAGTACCTATATAAAATTATTATGTATTATCATTGTTTCTTCTTTTTGCTTTTTAGTACTTTTGAGGACTTAGCGTTGCCACCGATTATTTTCTTTAGCAAGTACGACAAGCACTTGAAATTGAGGTATGAAACGATAGCAAAAGCAACCGCGGCCACTGCTATCACGTCTAACATGTAATATTGAAACCAGTAAAGTTGGTTGGCGGTTGTACGCAGATGGGGCGCACCTTTGTGCCGGACGACGAATTCGATCCAAAATACGGCATTATCTATGATGGATATCGGGTTGTCCCACATTATCGACGATGCTTTCGCTGCCGCCTCGCCGAACCTGAAACCGAACCGTCCGTGCGTTAATGTCTGCGGTAAAGGTTTCCTATAATATGTATATGATATAGGTTGTTTTCGACATTTGTACCTATAGTCAATAAAATCGTCATACATTATATTTCGACAGATATGCAAAGTTAATATTATAACGAATTCACAACGCATTATATCACAGTATTGTGCATTTCCATTTACCTGTATAATGACCGAATTTTTATGTATGAAAAACATAATATCTGTAGGTAAGTTGTTTTATTATTTAGAATTTTTGCCATCGACTAAATAAACCTATTAATAATTGATAATTAATAACATTATATAACCAACCAGCAGTTGATTATATAATTTCCCTTTAATTATTGATAAACTTAAAAAAAGTTTTAATCTAGAAATATTTTATATTTATTATGGTAAAATGGAACGCCACATGCGCGATATTAAAGTATATGTATAGTTAAAAATTTTCAGGTGTGGGGAATGGCCCCTTTTCCCACCCGTGGGCGACATTGCGTTACACCTCATCAAGGCGACCGATCATAACTCTACTAATTAATTACCTATATCTCTCAACGAATGGATATTCATAATAACTATTCTATTTTTCGAAACCAATAGCAACCATTTAATAGCCAGGGCAATAGATTTGGTAGTGATTACGCGCGCTTGTACCTATAAACCGTAAAGGAGCGCACGATTATAACTAGGGTTCAGAAGTTGATGCATTTTGCATTTTTTTTTTTTTTGGAACTTTTTAGACGATGATTGGACAACAAATGTGTTTTATTAGCATGTGAATCTGAACAACTAATTTTTATTTTGCATTTTTTTGTATTTTTTGGTATTAATTAATTTATAAGTCATTTTTACATAATTTTCCCACATATTTAGTCATTTTAACTGATTTCACATTAGTTCGTCCTACGTGCATTGTGATGATAATGAAATCTATGCGATGTCTGTTTTTGTTCTCAAAAGTGACATCACATTGTAATATCTATGTGCCATCAAATACAGATTTAGAGAAAAATAATATTATATTGCGATATTTATATGACGTCACGCAACAGCGGTCGAGTGGTATATGTGAATACAATAAGTATAGTTTTGTAGAAGTTGTTAATTGGCATCAATTAAGTATCTGCAGTTATTAATAATATGAGTATGTGACTTCACAAAGAAGTTACAATGATTATTAATATGTGAAATTCTAAATCAGTTTATAATATACAGTCGATTCTCGGTAACTCGACATTTTCGATATCTCGAATATTTAAAATTCCCCTTCAAATAACAATAGGTAACACATAATGTTTAAATAATCTTGTTAACTCGAAAATAATTAATTTGACAAGTTTTCGATATCTCAGATTTTCTTATCCGAATTTAGTACTAAAAATAGTTTATCAAGGCGATTATTTTTCGAAAAACCCGACCAATTTAGTCAACAACATATTTGAAATTTAAACCTTGATAACTTTATACAATAGATATCAGTTTTAGTTCTATGCCGTCTGTTCGTTTAATCGTTTATCGTTTGAGTGTGACAGTCTTAATCACGAATTATAATTTAATATTTTTTTTAATATTTTAATTCGTGGTGTTAATACAGCGGTTATTATGGCTCAACAAAGAAAATTAATTATATTATCACTTGCAGAAAAAGTGAACTCACTTAAAATTATTGAAAAAGGCGAAAAAAAAACAAGACATAGCCAAAGATTTTGGAATTCCGGCGAATACATTATCTACAATAATAAAATATATAGAAGGCAATGAAGGTATGGACGATTTATTTAAACCACTAGGTATTTAAAAAAATAGAATTGAGAACAATGTTTTAAATAGACAAAAACAATTAACTTACTTTACACCATTTTTTTAATATGTAAGTAGGAATGTAAGAAAACATTTTTTATTTCTTTAATGTAAAATGATTTAAAAATAAACATACGTTTTAAAAGTTTTTGATAACTCGAAATTTTTATTAAGTCGATTTTTTTTCCCCCTTGAACTTCGAATTACCGAGAGTCGACTGTATATGTATTTAATGTAAGCATATGATATATATGAATCAATATACATCACATTATTAATGCAATTTAATAATAGGTATAAATAGATGACATTATGCCGATAACTTACTTCGAACTTTGAAATTACCACGGACTAAGATTAGTACTTATCCGATTTTATCTCACCGATTACAGTCGTCATTGTCGTGTAGTAGTGAATATTATATACCTAAATTTTATTATTTTTTTGTAATATTTTCGAAGTGTCGAAAAAAATTTTATTTAATTTTTAAGGATATTTTTTGTCATTTTTATGTCATATTTTGAGTAATTTGTTAGCTTTGATAAATTATATATAACATTTTATAGTAAAACAGAGTACAATTCAAAAAATATATTTTTATTAATTTAAAACATATATTTATAATTTTTTAAGGACATTTTTTGCACTTTTTGCATTTTTTAGGTCATTTTTGAATGTTTTTCAGGTTATCAACTTCCGAGCCCTAATTATAACTATTATAATGATTAATAAATATATTTTATACATTTGTCCCAGTGATGTTTTCAGGTGGGTCGCCACCCCACCTATTGTTTGATAGGTATATTACTGATATTAGGCAGAGCCTAACTTAGGAGATATGGGCCCGGGGCAATATAATTTTAGGAACCTTTAATATTTGTTAAATGTAATTTAAAAAAGACAGTGAACATTAAAATAATATAGAACTTGCATTAATGAACAAAAATTAGTTTTTAATAATTGTATATTTGTATAATATTTAAATATATGATTATTAACTAAGTTTACTGATAAACATCATATAAATGATGTCTAACAAAAGTAATAATATACAATTTCACAGTGCCACATTAATATTTAATCATCAACAGGGGGCCAGGGCTGCAGCCACCCTACCCCCCCAAACATAATTTTGGCTCTGGTAAACGTTAATTTTTATATCCAGTAGTATCGCTAGCTATTAATTATTATTTATTATATAGCAAATATAAATTATCTACGTGAGTACCTTATAATATAAAAAAAAAATTATAAATCACCCCTCCCCAATCATTACCCCTAGCAGAAAGTTCATACAAAACTATTACTTTATTTATTTGATTATTTCTATTTAAATAAATTATTACCATAAGCGGCTTAGCTTTGGCGCTATTTAATTATGTATCTATTATATCTACATTTTGTCTTTAATATTAAATTATTAAATTATGTCAGTGGAGCCAGTGGCATGCTTAGCGTATGGGTGTAGAAATACAAGAAATATGTTTACCCGAGCCTTGTGCCCTTGTTCCAAACACTACTTTTTAAACTTTTTTATAATTTTTATAATTTATTTTTTTTTTTAATAAGGGTAGATACTACCTATTCAAACTCAAGCCAATTCCAAAAAACCGTGTATGTCAGCAATATATTTGATTCGCATAAAATGGCGGTCGGCTTGCGCCTATTATCAATTTTACTCTTATCGTGTAAATACGTTCTGATAAGTAACATTTAATTTTCTAAATAAAATAAATGTAAACAATTTTAATTTAAAATAACTTATTTAGGTAGTTAATAAATAATATTTAGGCAGTAGTAGTTAAAAATTGTTTCATTTTAATAATTTTTAATTTTTTTTTATCACTAAATGAAATTGTTTCTCTATATTTTGTCTATTTGAATTATTGAGGTGAATGTATATACGATTTTGGATTAAACACTGAATAGTGAACAATCTCTGTTGAAATAATAAGATGTTCGATATGTGGTGTCTGTGTATTTGTTTCTTGAATATTTATTTTTCATTTAACAGGCCGTCTACGTGCACGTTTTTAAAGTGTTTTCCATCATTTGTACGGCATTAAAAAGATTACCTGATGGAGTCTTAAGATTGCCTTTACTAACAAAGTATATTCAATTTGAATTTTCTGGTGACTTAGGACTACCTACTAATTGGAGATACTTTTGCTTGCAAACCGCTTATTGCTACATACTGTACGATCTCAGCGATAGTTTTATGTGGTCCTATGACCCTCGGTTTTTTTGTCATGCTCTATCCTTTTTGTTCTGTTTATGGTTTAGGACTTACATACGTATTATATTAAACTTGTTTCTAAATAGAACAGACATGTCAAACGTGTGGCTCTCGACCTTTTTTTTTACGATTCATTAACTCTAGATCATTGAAAAATTAAAAGAATATCAACACTCTATTTTCCATTGATTTTAATAAATGAATAAAAGCTGGACTATTTAAGTGGTTAAAGATGCAGAAGCTTGAATTTTAAGTGGCATATATGTTGGAACTACAATCAACTGGCTTGCTATGACACTTGGAGTGTAAAACTGTGTGATAATTGAATATTTTAATATGACTAAGGATTGTTTAGAAAGTTATATAGTAATAATTGATTAAATTAAATTTAACATTAATATTAATGCATTTTTTAAATAAATTTTATTGCTAGATTTATTACCAGCCCAATGTGTGTCACAATATTTAACTAGCTGGCGTTGCACTTGCTACATAACAATAACTTGAATACAATTATGGCGTAATTAATTGGACTTGTACTAAGAATTTAAATACAGGTATATATTTCATATTTTATGTATAATAATTATTTTAAATTTACAACAAATATTTTTAACTATCATTTTTATAATATTTAAATTAGACAAAAAGTTTTATTATTGAAAATAAATGATGTATATTAGTGATACTCTTATTGATTAAAAGTAGAGTTTATAACTCCGATCACAAGATTGATGAAATATTTGACCGTGAACATTGATTAATAATTCATTTATGACAAAATAAAATTGGTTGCACAAACATAAGACTACTCAATAGCAGATACAATAGAATTATTCTAATATTTAAATGACTGCATTTAAAATTAATTAATTTAAATTATCATATAATTAAATATTACAATATATCTAAATAATAAATATGTCAGTATAACAGTTATACATGTTCTATATTAAAATTGTTTTTGAATTTAAGATGAAACAGCCAGAAAATGTATTGAAGCAATTAACAGAAAATTCTGATTTTGATTTTTAAAAATATCAAAATTTTATTTTGCATATATTTGCATTTTGCATATTTTACTATTTTAATAATTTTAAATACATATTTTCTATGTTTTTTTTGTTTTTGATGCAAAATACTGTCATTTTATATTTTATTAACTAGATCTAATCTAATTTTATTTATCTGTATTTTATATTCAACATATACAAACAAATTATCACTTATTTATTATTGAGAATTCATTACCGTTACATAGAGTAAGGTACTTATTTAAATATAATTTTTGATAACCCTCGTCGATTGTAACAATCATACTATATGTACAGTGAAACCTCTGAATAGCGGACACTCTCGGTCACCAAAATTTTATCAGGTTATTTAGGGGGGATATATTTTTAAAATTAATTTGTATAATAATGTACTATGTATGTAGGTATGTATGTATAATGTTACTACTTATTATTTATCATAAATTATTACATTTTTATATTTTTATAAATCATTATTATTGAAAGTATATTTTTACAATCAAAATCAAAATCATGTACATGTATTATTAAATTATTTTTGTTTGAAAAAATCGGTGAGCTTTGTCTGTTTATAATTATACATACCATCTGTGCAATCTCAACAGTAATACAAGAGTATATACAAATGTGAATAAGCATTATTTTCAAAATAAAGATTAGGGACTTAACATTATTTTAAAAACTCCCTATTAAAATAATGTCTGTTATTCAAAGAGTCCGCTATTCGGAGGTTTTTCTATTGAAAAAAAACATCCACTATTAGTAGGTGTTTGCTATTGAGAGGTGTCCATTAGTGGAGGTTTCACTGTACATATATATAATTGTGATTAATATATACGTAATATATAACATTATAGAATTAAAAATTAATAATATATATAAAAAAGAGCTTATAATATTTATAAACACTCAAGCATTGTGAATAATTTGTACTAATTGTAAACATTTAAGAAACTAAGTTTATATATTATAGCATTGATTATAAATACTAGTATTTATTTAATCAATGGTTATAGTTATATTACTAATGTTATGTTATGTACAGGACTCGTATTTTATAGCATTTGCTAATTATTGTAGGATATAGATAAAAATAGCAGAGTGAGCTATACATTTGTTTTATGCACCAGGGACTACAAATATGAAATTTTATAATGCTATTTTCTACATATTTGAAGTATTTTAGGTTTTTAGTACTATTTTTCAAGTTTTGTTGCTATTTTTGGTTAATTTGCATAATATAACGTTTTATTTTGTATTTTCATAAATCTAGTTTGTATTATGTGGTATGAAAATTATAAAAATGTTATAATTTATTTTAATCATTTTTTTTATTCAATACTTATGTAAAATACCCATATTTTTGTTCATTTTGAAACATTTAATCTTACAGTGTAACTCAAGTAAAATAATTTAATATATTATTTAATTAATAAATAATAATTTATTCTATTTTATTCTTATTTCCAGATAAATTTGAATAGTCACCATGCTTAATTTAAATAATTTTAGTAATTAAAAAGTGTAAACAAACATTAGTTTTTAATTAATTATAAATGTAGTTATTAATTCATTAATAATCTTTAGTTAATAAATATAAGTTTTTTTAAATTATGAACAGAATACATTTTTATTTTTGCTATTTTTTTATGTTTTTAGGGCATATTATAGCACTTATTTAATTTATTTTTAGTGCTATAAAATCTAAGCCCTGGACTCATATATAATTAAAGAAGTTCACAATGATAAAGATATTGTTAACTTATTTAATGAATACTGTTTTAATACATAAGTCTCTAATGATATAATTTGACCACAAGTCATTTAAATCAATAAAATTGAATTAAAACAAATAAATATTTTTAATTTACTTAAATTAGTTATAAAATAGCAACCGGCCATAATGAAATCTCTGCAATATTCTTAAAAGAGCATATATTTTATTCTTAATCTAGTCTAGTTATTACTTTTTCTTTAATATTGTCATTTGATATTTTTTGCCAGTACAATAGAAATGCTTATTTATAACCCCGAATTAAATAGAAAAAAATATCTTTCTGAACAAATACTCATTACTTTTGACATTTCACAAGGAGATTATTTATCACCAATATTATTTTGTTATTTTATTAATGATATATATCTTATGTTATTAATCATTCTACAATTTTACTATTGTCTGACAATGCAAAAATATTAGTTCTATTAATAATGATACATAACTAAAACTACAGTTAGATTTATTTATCACGAGTATTAACAGTACACAATCTTGGGGTAAACTCTAAACTTCTCTCATTTTTATTAGAAATAAAGCATTTAAAAAGCTAAGTGTTTTAAGACACTTGTACAAATAATCTAACATTCATATTTAGTAATGCAAATATAAAATTTTAAATTATTTTATCAAATCATCATACAATCAATGTTTTGTTCATGGAGCATCTCATTCTATTATAATTTTATAATCATTTTTATTATAATATATACAGTTGATAGAACAGCAATTTACACAATTAAAATTGAAAATCTATACAAATTTAAAATTACATAATAATTTGATTGATTGTCCTGGACTAATGCAAATTATAAATTTTAAAATAAATTCAATCAACTGGGCACTGGCAATATTTTAATTTATTTTATACAAAGTATTCTTACACAAATTAAATAAAAAATTCATCAGCCAAAATTTTAATGTCTATTGGTAGTTCTGTAAAAATTACTGATTTTTTTTTTGATAAATCTATATAACACATAATTAAATTCAAATACATAATGAATAATTTATTTTTATTTTGTTTTCTTCCCTCTCTTAGAAATATTGTATGATATTTATGTATAATTATGTATATTTTTTCTGGTTTGTATATTTATTGATGTTATTGTTATATCATAATATTGATGATGTATATAGTATATTAGTATATATATCAGTGGTTCTCAAAATGTGGGAGATCCTCAGCATCAGACAGTGAGTTTACGACTAAACATTTTTGCATCATCAGCAAAAAGTAAGCTATTAGAATAGTCGATAAAAATAATTATATAATTAATAATTAAATTTAACAGAAAAGAAAAGAAGTGATAACCTTGTGGAATGCCTGAAGTGACGTCAATCTCTTCATATATATAATTATTTATTTTAACAAATTATACACATTGAGAAATATAGGATGAAAACCAAGATAATAAAGGATTAGAGAAGACAATTTTTTTTATTTTGAAGTTAATAAACTAATCAATACTATTGAAAGTCTTTTCAAGGTCAGTAAAAATAATATCAGTTTGAGTACTGTTTAAAATGAATAAAATTGGTCAATGTTGATTTATTACTTCTAAAACTATGTTGTGAAATAAGTAACTTTTTAAAAATAGGAGTTAGTTTATATGATTAATAATTTTAGAAATGATTTTGAAGTAAAAGATATAGGTCAATAATTAAAGACTAGAGATTTTGAACCTTTTTTAAAAATAGGTTTTATAAAAGTAGATTTCCAATAAGAGAGAACAATTCCTAGGTTTAAACTGTTTAAAGAAAGAGTAAAAATTGTATGCAAGAAAGAAGTAAGGATAAAACTTCAATGATACAAGAATAAGAAAATATACCGTCAGGACCAGTAGACGTTTTATTAGCTGATTCATCTAATTCGTTAATATCAATTATACTATTATTAATAACATCAACTGATTCAATAACAGGAAGTGAGTAATCAGAGAGAGATATGTTTTGTTTTTAATAATATGAGCTTATAATAAATAATGATTATTAATTATTTCTTATTGCATCATGAATAATCATATTCTATTAATATCAAAGCTAGGTTATGTACAATAAAAAATTATGAAATATGAAAAAATAATATTTTAGAATTTATTCAACTTAAAATATTTATTTTGAAAAAATTGATCACAAAATATAATATTATTAAGCATTTTACTATCAGTTTTGAAAAATATTGCTAGAAAATTTTTCAAAAAATTATCATAATTTAGGAACTTCACTTTTAACTTGGTACATTCTTTGAAATAATTTATATGAAATTTTGTATTTAATGTCATGTATAAAACATACATTATTATTATATTGATACTTTATGTAAAATGTTTTTATTTATTTTTTTTTAATAAATGAATACCATTTGAATGTACTCGGGAATAGAAAAATTAAATTTATTAAATCAATAAGGTAAAATAAAATAAAAATTAAAACTACCTAATATTAAATTAAGATATTTTATGTACTTGCATTATGCACTGATAGAATTTTAACATTAATGACACATTATTATTTAAAATTGATATTTCCTAGGATGTAGTCCTAATCAGTTATTTGTAAGTATGCTTAAGTATACCTAACCGTTTGCTAAATATGTGGCAGCTTTAAGGATGCTTTTGTCATCAACCCTGCCTCTTCACATCCGTTCAATTATTTAAATTAATAACACATTAAATTAACTCCAACAATGTAATTAATGTTATTAATTATTATAAAATATATTTATTTATCAAATATAATATAATACTTATAAATTAAAATTATAGCTTATAGCAGGGGTGGCCAACCAGTCGATCACGACTCCCTTTCGTATTTTCTTGAATTTTTGAATTTTTTTTGTAAATTTGTTTATCTTTATATCAACGAATATAAAAATTATACTTAGAAAATGCAATAAATAACTATGAAAAACGAGATTATACACAGATATTAAATAAAAGAAGTGTAACACGCATGTATATATATAATATAAATATTTTTTATTTTATTGACAACCTTTTTTTTTTTTTTTGGTCGATCGCAACCACCTAGAAAATCTTGGAGGTCGATCGCAAGTTTATTAAAGTGGCTTATAGAATACTCTACAATTATTGTTTGAACCTTACTTTTTCATTTCTATTTATTTTTTTCTAAATCTAATGCCATCAGTCCTGTGGTTTAAAATCCATCTTTTAACATAATTTTCAGGGTTCCATATTCAATGGTGGACCATTTATGTTAATCAGCATTAGATTTGAAATATTATGAATAGTTAATTTTGAGCGCATATCAATGCAAATAATATTCATCAAGCTAAATCTACGTTTGCATTCTGCTGTATGGAACGTTTTTATCAAGTTATTTATTTTATTTAGCTGTTCAATTTTATTGATTTCTTTATTGATTAATATTCTTAATCCTCTTTATGTTTTTTCTTTATTTAAAAGAAATCTGTTACAAAATTGTTTTACTTCTTCCTCGCCAAAATGAATATTTATATCAGTAGGCCATATTTTTTTTTTTATTTAACATTTGAATATCCAGAATGATTAGTTTACCTTCTTCATTTTAATCTTATAATCATTATAATGTTTAAGTTGTCTATGATTCTTCTTGTACTTAATGAATTGGTTTTTATTGATATCTACTAATTTAATATTATTACATAAAGGCAATCACGATTGATAGCTTTTAAAGAATCATTACACTGATAGCTCTTTTAATTTTGTTATTAGATTGTGTTCAAATTATATCACGACTTTGTAAATCTAAAGACAAATGAGATAATTCAGACAACACATCACACTTAAGTGCCAAATCTGAAAGAAATTATAAGCTTTTGAACCGTTTACTATGACCTTTATACTTGGATTTAGTTTTTTTTATCACGATACTTATCCTCAGAAGCTTCTTTAAGGTGCTTGTATAAAGCTGGATACATCTTTCAAACCACTTTTATGGTTTTATAGCTGCTACTTGCTAGCAACCCAACAAACATCATTTAAACTTATATAATACAAATTTTATTCGTTTTGGTTCTTAGTTGATTGTCTATACAAAGAATATAATGTATTAAGAAAATATCTATTTGAAATGATATATTGCTATAATATTTTTTAATACATCATTAATTGCCAATTCTAATCCATGATTAATACAATCCAACCAAATATTAATGAATATTTTTCTTTTAAATGTGAAGCAACTCCATTAGTTTTTCCTAAAAAAATTATATCCAATGTTCTTTTAAATAAATATCAGTAAATCCATGTTTATGTAAACATTCAAGTGGTTTATGATGTTTATAGATGTTTGACTTTCCAATTCAATTAAATCCAAAAGTATAAAAATATTTGAATCATATGATATGTGAGACCTATGTCAATAATCTCATCAGAGTATAATAATTAATAATATTATTATTTTTACTTTTTTGATTATTAATTAAGTTAGTATGGTAATTGAAATGAAAAAAGTCTGAATTTTTAAAACTTCAAGAGTTTTTGTCAAATAGGAAAATGATAAAAATGTTACTCAGTTATATTGAATAGGTGGATAATTAAGCTAGATTTAACATAAAATATTATTGAGAGAGATCCAATATCACACCCAAGCGGTGTAACGATTTGAATCCATAAAAACGTCGGCGTAAACAGTCCCAAAATTTCTATTTTTTAACTTTTCCCCAAAACTATTATAGCTAAAAAGTTGGTTGATAGCTCATAAAAAGGAATTATCAAATAGATACAAAATGTGTGATTAAAAATTTTCAAAAAAAATTATTTAATTTTTCACAGTTAACAAAAATAGTTATTTTTGCTAGTTTTTCATGTCATGTAGCATGGTAGATTACCGAAACTGGAGAACAGATTTTATTAATTGGAGTCTTGTTAGAGTCATATTAACTAGGATAAGTGCTGTGAAGATTTTCAGAACTTTAGCTTTTTTAGTTAATTCACTATACATTTAAAAAAAAATTAAAACACATTTTATCGGGTATTTTTTTTTTTATGTTTTTCAGCTTTATAGCTTTGTAGTGAGTTAACGATTGAAGATAAAGTTCTGAACTTCACAACACTTGTCCTAGCCAATGTGAATCTAACAAGACCCCAAATAACAAAATCTGTTCTCCAGTTTAATAATGTGTCAGTGTCATTAATGTTAAAATTCTATCAGTGCACTTTATCTTCAATCGTTAACTCACTACATAGCTATAAAGCTGATTACATAAAAAAAATACCCAATAAAATGTATTTTAATTTTTTTTGAAGCTCTGTAGTGAATTAACTATAAAAGATAAAGTTCTGAAAATCTTCACTGCACTTCTCCTAGCCAATGTGAATCTAATAAGATCCCAAATAACAAAATCCGCTCTCCGGTTTCAGAAATCTATCTCATTAAATGAAAACGAAAATAAAATACATTATACATACATATTACATAAAATTAATAAATTTCTAAAAATTGAAAATCAAGAAAGTTTAAATGCCAATCTCTGACTCAGCAAGCATTTTTTTTTTCAAAAACAAATAATATATATCTTTTTATAGGATTTTTTAAAAATATTTTGATATTTATTGTTTTAGTAAACCTAATTAACATACCATATATATATATATGTATTGTGTACTTACCGTTTATTCAATATTTATTTAAAATACTTATATATATGTTGAAACTAACAAATAAATGTAATGATTCTTTAGTAATGAGAAAATGTACCTAATAGCTATGATAAATAAATTAGATTTTTAAATTACCCTTTTATTTGATGTCAAAACAACAATGTATGCTATATTAAGTATGTATCTTTGGTAAATATTTGAACATTTACACAGGAATGTCATTTCAATGTTTTTGTTGGTACCAAAATGTTTGTAAGTCGTTTAAAATCATTACCAAGCCACAATCATGAGCATTTTTTTTTTTGTATGAAGGAGAGTGGGGTAAAGTATAGATTTATACTTTCTATGTCTGCTTCTTTTTATTTACCTTTTCTGCCTATAGGCAAGGGCGCCCACAAAGGGAGGCAGGGAGGGGACAACTCCTCCTTAGCTTTCCTGCTAGTTAAAATAATTATATCCAAATTAAATATTCTGAAATTCCAAAAATCATTATTGGTACCAAGGTGTATTGTCGTATTGATATTTGATATAGGTAATCATATAGTCGGTAGGAAAATATTTCTTTTTTTAAAGATTGTGAATTTTATCCAACTTTGAAGAGAAGTATTATTATTTATAAAACCATTCCACCAACAACTTGTAGTATAGAAAGGACATTCAGCACATTACTTCGTATTAAAACCTTGTTACGTTCACCTATGTGTGAGAACCATTTCGGTTCTCTTGGACCTCCCTCAGATACAACTTTGGCTATCCCCCCTGAAATTTCACATGGGGGCGCCCTTGCCTAAAGGTTAGGTAAACTATATATGATTAGCCATCATTATCCTACACCCTCATTATGAACTTCCCCCCACTAAAGCTAAAACGTATGACGTAGTCGTATACCTTATATGTTTACATATAAATAGCACTTTTTTCATGTCGCCTTGTTACCTATATTATTAGTATGGGTAAACATTGTTGAAATTCTGGTTTTCTTTAAATAATCCATACAAATTTGTTTTTCAAAAAGAAAAATATCACTACACATTATGATTACAAGACCATTATTTGTCGCTTTCTTGGATATCTAACAATGGGGGAGTAGGTACCTACCTAAAATATTAATCATATAGGTAGTATATTATTAGTAATAAACGAGCGCACTTCACCTTGGATTTCGCAAAATTTGTTGAAGTTTTGTTCCGAAAGCCTCTGCAGTCAGTTCAAAGTAGGGCACGTATAAAGCGAATCCCCTACTCTCAGCTTCCATCGAATTGTGCGTCTGGTCACCGAATACTGGTATAGACAGCATTGGCACGCCGTGATAGATGGCCTCGATCAGGCTGAGTATGCCGCCGTGCGTGATAAACAGCCGGCAGTTGGGGTGACCTAAAAAAAGGGTTAATAGTATATAAATACTACAATATTATAGTAGGTACCTTATGGGTGTATCCCTGATTGTAAGCTTCCGATTTTAACGACCTGTTAAGATTAACTCGCCCGAGTCTGTACTAACTTTGTTTGTACATTATAGTTGTATTAAATCAATATAATATAATATTTATTTTATAATATGAAGATACATATTTAAAAGAATTATGTACCTATATAAATTCTGATAAATAATTAAAATAAAAAACAAAAAGTTATTAAATTAAGGTAATTTAAGACGAATTCTGGAAATTATCTTATAGGTACGTATGCAAGAAGTATTAAAACTCCGTTGATACGTATTAATATTGTATGTATCTGGTCCGTAAAATAGTATATTAATTTTAATGAAAGTTAAAAATACTATTTTCGGCTATCTTCGGTGATTCTAATTACATATCTTTATTTTAATTTAAATTATAAACTCACATAGAACAGCAAACCAAATTGCCTGACCTAAGTCCAAGAGGTTAGATTAAATGTTCTGTATAAACTTTTAACATAATAAACGATATAATAATTATTATAATCATCAAAAATATATCATCATCGTATTTTTGATACCTATTGTAAATTGATAACTGTAACTGTAATTTGTATTTTATATGAGTTAATTAATGCGTATAAAGGTTAGTAGGTTAGCTAATCATACGAGATATACTAAAGTCACATAATGTAATTTATATTTTAGAGTAGGGTGACCAGATGTCCCGTTTAAAACGAGATTGTCCCTTTTTTGATCATCATGTCCCGTTGTCCCAATAAACTTTGAACGGGACGCTTTTTATCCCGTTTTTAGATGATGGTCCCGTTTTAATCCCGTTTTTACATATTATTACATTATATTTTTAAAATAAATTGATCTATGAAACAAATCTAATATAGTTGTACAACCAAATGTATAAATAAAAGATAACAGTTTTTGTAATTCAAGAATTAAGGACCGATGCTAATGAACTATTAAATTAGCAATAGTGTTTAATAATAAAAAAAAATTTTCCTTATTGTTCGAAAAAAATTGTATTAGTTTTGAACTGCATACAATTGTATTGATTAATGATACTAAACAAATAAATATTTCTAAACATTCGAATACCTTTATTATTTAGGTTTGGTTAATTAACTCAAAAGGGTAAAGTAACAATAATAATTTTTTGAGTGGTGGGGGAGGTGTAACAACTATCCTGTTTTTTTATTTTTTTTAAATGGTCACCTTATTCTAGAATGCCCCCTTCCAAAAAATAAAATAAAAATTTGTTACTTATAGAAATTGTAGATATGTTTTGATATTTGCATGCATACCCAATATATCGTTTTGCGGGAACCATTTCTTGACCTGGACGTTTTTCGGCAGGTTAGGCAGCTGATCATCTTCCCATTTCCATAGAACCGTTTGCTTGAGTTTGGCTAATTCCGACAACAGAAGCGATACTGTTTCTCGCGGCATTTTTGACGACTTGACTACCGAACCCAAACTAAAATAGATTACTCCGTGTTCAGCTGAGTCCAAAATGGTTTTTAGATCCTAAAAAAGTATAGTTATGAAAGGTTTGCAAAAATGATTTTTTTTAGGGCCAAGTATAATAATAATAATATTGAACGTATAACAAACTATATATTTTATTTATTTTTGATTTACCAATATTATTATAATATAATTACTAGTTAATTAATAGTTAATATATAGTTTTTTATTTAAACTATTAAAATAGATATATTCAAATTAAATAATAATTATTTAAATAAATTTGATGTGATATTTATATTATAATATTATTTCTATAGGACTACACTTTTATTGGTTATGGTAAGTCCTCATTTGATCCAATAAATAATAATAGGTTTGTAAATCGTAATTGACAGTTTTTTTTTTAATAAATAGTGATCCCCATTACCTATTGTTCTTAATTTTGCACACAAACAATAAATGCCATGTTATGAATTTGAATCTACAATAACGTGTATTATAATACGTTAAGATTAAACGCGCATTAAATTCCGGTTCTTAAACCAGATTTAGTTTGTGATTCCATCAACAACTCTAATCTTAATATAATGTCACGTCCTGCACATATGAATAAATGTTAAATACTTAGTTTTAAACCTGATTATCACTAGAGAAAAATGTTATTTAGTAGGTACAAAATTCGCAAAGAAATACTCAATCAAACGTAGTCCGTTAGACTTCCATTTAAACAAATTAGTAGATTCAACAATTTGTTTTAAAACTAAACGAATCTGCTTAATCTCTCACCAGAGGTGGCAAAAGGGGAGGGAGAAGGGTCATTGTTCCCCTGGAAATTTTGAACTGTATGTACTTTAATATCACGCATTTGGAATTTCATTTTACTATAATAAATAGGTGAGTAATATTATAGGATATAAATCATATAATCAACAGTTATGTTATTAACCAACAATTAATAGGTTTATTTTACCTAAAAACAACGACGGCAGTGACAACAATTTACTAGAAATATAGCAATTTGTAGTAGACACATAGATTGTCGAGTAAATTAATTAAAATTTGTATTTAGATTATTTATTGTTTTTGAAATTGCTAACGGATATTCCCGTGATGTTAATCACATTTATATTATATCGTGAAAACGCGGCCCAGACCTCCATCAATTATAGTCGTCTGCTCACTGGCCACTTTTTTTAGCAGGTGCAATTTTGCTTAAAACAAAATGTTGGCACATGACCCACCCCCGCAAAAAAGGTACTTCCGGAGCACACATTGGGTGTGCCCATAGGGGAAGAGTTGAGTTTATTATCATAATTAGGGCTGTGAATTTAATGCATTAAAAAAACCTTCAAAAATGCATTTAAAATGCCAAAAAGTATGGTATAAAATGCACTTAGAATGATTTTAAAATTTATATTGATATTAGTATATTATATGCATAAAAGTGTATTTATTTAATAAAAATAAAAATTTTATAAAAAAATTGATCGATTCTTTAATAATGCTATTCGCTTGAAACGATTGAAAAAATTTTTTAAAAGGTTTTTAAATATGTTAATTGAAGAAATTTAATTAAAAATACCGGAAAACAAACTTATGAAAGAAAAATTGACCTAACAAGGCAAAAAATACGTTAAAAAATTAAAAACGTCAAAAAAATACAAAATAAAAGTTTCATAAATGGATTTGTTATTACACAATTCAAATTATGTAGTAACAAAGCTATATTTCACAATTACCAAAAATAAATGCACTTTCCTACAAATTCGCAGCCCTAATCGTAATATTAAATGTGTGTTTATATTATATCATGTATCTACCGCGGGCAACGGTCCGGCCGGTTTCGTGTGCATGCCGGCCACCTGCACGTAGCTGGGCACGTACGGCGCGGCCGGGGCAATCATGGTGTGGCTGTTGACCAACGTGAGCGACACGTTCCGGAGCATCGTCTCCAGGTCGGGCCGGCCCTCGTGGCCGGCGTACGCGAAGTACTCGTCCATGATTGCCCGTTGCTGGGGCATGTACAGCAGCTGATTGACCCACGTGTTGAACAATGTGGCCACGGCGTTTTGGGCGCGCTGCGCGAACGTCATCGGCGCCACGTAATGGGCCGTGAACTCGGCCACGTACGCAGGCGCGTACGGGTTGCTGTGCCACTGCGACACTCGGGGGTTGACGGCGAACGGTAGCAGCTGTACCACCGGCGCCCCGTACTTGTGGCCGAGCGTCACGAAACACTCGTGGAAGAAGTTCTCAACCACCACCAGGTCGAACGCGGACCGGTCGCCAAGCACGAAGTCCCGGACCGATCTCTTGTCCAACGCGTTCTTGGTGATCATCGGGCCCATCCACAGCGTGACCATGTACAGCGGAAATCGATTCATCGGCGAATTCTTGTCCAGGAAGTTGATGTCTGCAACGGACCGAAGACGGTAATCATAATTTATCATTCTAGACGTGGGCGTCGTTATGTCTTATAATTATGTTAAATCATTTTTCGTTGAAGTATATTATTTAGGCATTGATCAATGTGTTTAAGTATAAGACCATTCAATTTCAAAAACGTTTATAATTTTAAGTCAATGCGCGTCTATGAAGTTCTTAATTTAATTAGATAATTAAGCTATAGTAAATTAGTCATTGATACAACTGATACAAGTTTAAAAAAAGTGAGTAATATGTAAGCGTTTTGTTATACAATAGGTGTCGAGTATATCTTCTCATTGGGTTACTGTAATGAAAATGTTAAATTTTAATTAAATTTATAAAACACTGAAGAATGATTCTGAGCAAAACTCATCATGAGTCTAACCTAACCTATGTATATTTTATGATGTTTATAATTTATATTATTATTAAAGTAAATTGTTTTACTAATTATTGTACGGTAAGTTGAATCATTTTTACCCAAAAAATTTTATTTGAAAATGTTATTGCGTATATAAAATATAATAAAGTAGGTTAAGAGTTTAACTTGAAATAGCCATAATGCATATGTTTTTTAAAATAACTATCACAATATCTAGGTACTAATATCTTGATATTAATATCAAACATTTTATGAATTTTATACTATAAAATAATTTAAACATTTTTGAGATTTTAAGAATTTTAAAATAAACGCTTATAAAAAAATGTAAAGAAATAAATAGATTTTCAATTTTTGCAATTAATTAATGAACGACTTATAAGAAATCAAAAAAATTTGTTTTATATTTTCAACCACTTTTATCCAGTGAATATTTTTGTTATTGATATTTATAAAAAAAAAGTGGAAAATTTAATGTCTATAAATAATCAAAATTTTTTGGAATTATTTCATATGTGGGAAATACTAATATAAACAATCAGTAAAAATCGCAAGGTTTTTACTTTGTGGTTTTTACTTAAGGTATTTAATTTGTGCCAACCCTCCCCCTCCTCCAAAAATATATATATGCAATTTAATAGAAAATTTAATAGTGTAAAATAATATTAAAATGATTTAAAATAAGTCAAATATTTATACGAAAAATGTAATCGTTTAGTGTAATATTGGCGTGTTATTTATTTTAAGGCATATTTAATTGTATATTTTTAATTTTTTGTTGCATAATTGCAAAAAAATATTTTATGATTTTTCTAATGCATAAAACTTGTTGCTCTAATATTATGATAGATTACTACCAAAGTACCAAACACAATTATGTTACATATAATATATGTATAATATTATAGTAGTACAATTTTTGTATATAAATAATATGTATTTACTTATATCATAGTATTAAAATTCGAAGCGATTTGTTAGCACAGTGATATTATTATCTGAAGTACTGCCGGTTTGGTATACAAGTATTATAGGTTCTATTTGAATGTTTTTTTTTTTTAATATAAAGTTGAGTAATTTATTGAGAAGTTAAAAAAAAAATTAACTAATTAGTTATCAGCGTTTTTTTTTTTTGTACAAAATGTTCGTACCGGTTACAGCTATAATCAGTAAGTAATATATAAATATATTTCAATGTGACATTGGATCTTATAATATTTTGTTGAACTAGTTGTTTATAAAAAAACAGTAGAATAATGATAAAACACTAAACAAAAAGATTACGCGATACTAAAACAAAATATAATAGAATAGAAAATAATTAAAATAATCAAGATGTTGACATACATATTGGTAACTAAAACATTTTTACTATAAAATAAAATGTAATTTTAAAACTATCATAAATTCATAACATTAAGTATTTTTTACAATTTGAATGTCCTCATTAACCATTGTGAACGCAACCGAACTTTAAAGCCGGAGTTCCAGTCAAAATAATGATTATTATGGAAAAAGTAAAAAAAGTATGATAATTTATTTTAGCGTCAAAACATTACACAAATACCTCTTAAAATCGTATAAAGTAACAATAATATATAATAATAATTAATTTCTATATCGTACGGAAGCGTCGAAGGGCCAACCTTAAGTTTTTTTTTTATCTCATTATTATAGATTATCACAACTCATTATTATGAATTAGAAATTAGAATTCGTAAAATAGAAAAATTTTAGAAATTAAGTTTGTGGGTGCTTTTAAATTTTTGATTTTTTGTAATGGGACACATCTATTACAGTACTGCCTGCTCTGATATTCTATAATAAAATATAAAAACATGCAGGTACTACGATGTAAGCTTTACTGTTCAAATATTTAATTAGAAGAGCATATTAAACATATCTGAGTCGAAAACCAGCTAGCCCTAAAAAATAAGTATAAAATAAATATTAATAATGAAGGAATTACACATCGTAAATTAGGGAATGACCCAGAACTAAGAACTGTGAACTGAGTATTTAATAACCCAAGCTTATTTTGAATTAAAAATATTTTTTAAAGTGTAATTTTGCGTTTATAAAAACGATTTTAATAAGTTTGTATTGGTAATGCACAAACGCCATGGACGTACATTCTTACATGCTATATAATTATTAGATATTTGGGTTTGTGATTTTAGTACAATATATATATATTATATATATATGTTGTTATCTATTTGTAAAATTATAACGCATTTGGATTTTGGAAACGGGACTTAAATATCATAAACTATCGTCTATCGGCTTGTCAATATTTATTATATAATTTTTTTTTACAATTTGGTTTTTACTAATTAAATGTTTAGTAAATATATCCATGGCGTGCGCACGGGGCGAGCCGTGAAAATCTAAAAAAACTATCTTAAATCGTGAGTGTGGTGCAGAGTAGATTTACTAATCTTTCGTTTTTATACATAGGAAGAACTAACAAATGAGTGAAAAAATTAATATGTAATTGATAAGTTTGCAAAAAAATCAAAAAAATTAGATTTAAAATAATTTATTTTTAATTGTAATCCTTTTTAGTTTTTCTATATCGGCTATACCTATAAACATATTTGTAATTATATTTTATATTTATAAATATAGGTACAATAACCTATTATTAATAATTAATATAATAAATCAGGGACGTACACAGGGAGGTGTTTTGGATGTTCAAACATCACCCGAAATATACTTTGGTTTTTAAGTATTTTAAGTATACCTAATTTTCGTAATTTTTTTTGTATATTTAAAAAAGTTCTATACTTTTTAATAACTGATTTTCAAAAACACCACCCAAAACTTTTTTCGCATACATCCCTATATTAAAATCGTTGTTCGTTGATTTCATATTTTAAAGGAAAAATATGAAAGATATGTAAGATATGTCGGTTATATTGAACAAAAAAAGATTGTTTATTGAAAATTAGATTCGCTCCAGGGTACTTATATTTATTTTTAATGTAGTAATTTATTACTAGGTAAATTACACTTTATAATATTTTAGCATATTTTCGGCGAGCAATAAATACACTTTTTAATTTTCTCTTTAAAGTGCGTAAACTCATTAAAATACCATAATTTTTGTGTAAAAATTCCAAGATATCCGAATAATTGAGTCCTATATTAAAATAGTTTTTAATAGTTTTGTTTAAATCCATGATAAAGTAGTAAGTAATATGATTGGCAACAATTTAATCGATTATAAAAATTTTAAAGCACCCACAAACCCCATTTACAAATTTTTCTTTTTTACGAATTCTAATTTTTAATTCATAATAATGAGTTGCGTTATGTGATAATTACGAGTTTTAATTGATAATAATGAGTTGTTATAATCTATAATAATGAGATAAAAAAAAACATAAGATTGGCCCTTCAACGCTTCCGTAATATCGCGATCATTATTGATCAATTAATTTAAAATTGTATTGGTATTTATTTTATATGAATAGAGGTGTCTTGAAATTCTAATTTCTAGAAATTGATATATACCTAGTACATGGCTACATAACATGTACGAAACTATAAAATTGATATTTTTATAGACAAATTAAAATCGTACGAAATTATAATAAATTAAGGACATATCGGGTTTATAAAATCAATAAATTTTACTATAGTCTCCCACCAATACCATGCACAATTCCCTGCTTATCCAATAAGCTGGAAAGCTTATCGTTTAATCGTATATATGTTATGATTTAATATTGTTTGACTGAACGGTTTACGCACTGTTACCAAACACGCTCATTCTTAAGAGTAAATGTCGCAGAAGTTTCAGTGAGATACCTAAAATATAATATCATACTTCAAATGTAAATATATTTGGAGTATTTGTGCACACGAATATAATGATATTGTATAAACTTATTTTACTATTTACCATTAACTTTGAATATGTTCGTAGTCGATGTACGACTTATTTACTTGTTAGTTTATTACTTAAAATACCTTCAGGGTGACGAATACAGAATATTTGTTTTCTTGTATTTAGCCAATATAGGTTTATTATAGTTGCATAAATATTAAAATACACAATGCCTATGTACAACTACCTGCGACGTTTTCGTTGACTTCCACTTTGATGTGAGTGTAGTGTGGCAACGACGAACTTAACGCGAATGGTGAGACCAGAGTCAAATTATGACCTCTGGTCACTAATGACTCCAGCAGAGGTTTGAACCCGATGAAATGGCTTTTTGTCTCGGTTGGTAGAAACACCAGAATGTTGTACGGACGTGTGTTATTCGACAATCCGCAGCAAAAACAGACAGCCAAAATTAATATCTTGAAAAAAAAAAATTAATTAATCAAATTTGTATATGATAAACATGGATGCTTGTGGAAAACGTAATTTTTTTGTTTACAATACTTTCTGTTAATGTTCTCTTTCAATTATCTATATAAGTAGTACCTACTAATTTATTAATGATTGTAGTAAGATATTTAAGGTGTTCTTTGAAGATTGGATTATTGTGAATTATGTTGATTAATCTTGTTTATTATTATTATTTGAATTCATATACCTATAATATTCTGAACCTTAAACTTGAAAACAATATTTTTTGTATTTTTCGTATTATTCAAAAATGTGTTATGGACTTAACTTGTGGGCGTTTTTTAAGTATTAAAATTACAATAAAAATAAAAATTACAAATAAGTAAATAATTAATAATTATAAATTTATTAATTATTTATTTAATAAATACAAACTAAGTGAAACACTAATTATAGTCAATTATATAGGTATAACATAAAGAAATATAGTATATTACATTTATATCGATTTTTGAATTTAAGTGCTTTAATGTACGATATAATATATATAATATTATGTTGAAAAAAACGTATTGGTAATTAGTATACGTTATAATATATAGTAGATATCCTTGATATAAAACGACTTCTATTATTACTGTTTAATACACATCAGTATTCAATATTATTTATAAAATTATGATGTAGGCATCAATAGCTACGAGCCCATACTAAGTCAATAACGGACTTATTAGGTTTTAGTAATATACAATAGTTAATAGTTTATTACTTATCATTTAATATTTAATAATATCTTAATTTATATTTGTACGATTGTTGATTATCATGAATTATGACCATTTCAATTTAAGAAAATTTAAAATTTAAAATATTAATGTTTAGTTATTTATTTTTAAATTGTAAGTGTTAAACAATAAAGTAAGCACATTTACATTCAAATTTAAATTTAAATCAACCCAGACTTCAGAGTGAAGTATAAATAGTTATAAAATTATACAGTCTTACAGTAGGTTTTAAATTATATGCATCTATATTATTCATAGGTATATTATTATTTACTATACAAGTAATTTTCACTTATTTTAATATCTTTTTTAATGAATTTTTATTTTTTAATTAACTAAACTTATCAATTAAAGATTAGTTTAGTTAACAAAATGTCTGTCAAGTCGTGTTTCCTACTTAGGGTACTCACTTACACCAAGTTACACGGGCTGCTAGTTATAGTATATATGAAAGAAAAGTTGAATAAAAATAGATTTTTTTTTTCAATATTTTTTGTTCAATTTTATTATTTTATGAATATTTTTTTATTAATATTTATAAAAAATTATACTAAAATATGTGTATTTTACACTTGCAGCGCACTTTAAAAGCCTTCACGATCACAGTCTAAAAAGAAATTACAAAATGAAAAATAAAAAATGACTGTACGTTTTTCTCTCCTCTTATTTACTCAGTGCAGTAGTTTTATCGAATAGTCCCATATATAATGACGTGCGTACTGCGTACCTATTTTTTATATTCACATTTTAATAATATGTATACTCACGGTTAGCTGTAACCGGTAATCCATTTTTTTACTTTGTATTCACACTATCCGTTAAACGTAAAAATGAACGAAAATATTTCACCACGCAAGGAGAACGCGATCTATCGCTTATGATCACGGCGTTAAACTGACGGACAAGTCGCTGTAGCCCGTAGGTACCTATAATAAGTGATAGCGATGCGGTGTTTTTATCAGGTCAAAGATCGAAAGTCTATGTAATATTTATATTGTTTGTTATACAAGTAAAAACGGTTAGGCGCTACTTATGGAATTATTACAAATAGATATATCGATTGTTTGACAGTAATATTGACAGTTCGACCATCATCGACGTTTTTATAATTTTCATGATCTATTTAGTATTATTTATATATTTTAATTTAATTTACACGTATATAAAGTTAATATTAAAGATTATTGTATACAACATAACTATAGTACTAAATTAAATCAAAATTGTAATATAAATGTTTTTTTTTACTTTAAAAGTCCAATTTATAATGGCCTTTCTATGTTATATAATTATTGTAATTAAAATATTAAAATTAATAACTTCATTAGTTATAATTAGTTATAAACTTATAAGGAATATAAAAACATATTTCTAGTAAATTATATGTATTAAAAAAATTAGAAATTATATTAATATTGTTACTTTTATTTCTATTTTTATTTTTAATATAGATAGTAAGATATCTAAATAAATACTTTATTATGCTATTGTTATTATACTATTATGGCTAGATATTAAAACTCAACCTAGCTAGCCGCATATCAGTTTTGATTTTTGATTGAGTTTTGCAATGTAAGATCTAATGTATTAATGGTTATATTTTGATGAAAAATTAAAGACATTATTAATATTATTATTATTATTATTCAAAACAGTTATCCTTTGGCTTACACAAATTATCGACATTTAAGAGTAGAAAGTTAATTTCCAAATTGTTATTTAAAATAAAAAATAATTTACTCTAAAATTAATTTAATTAAAAACCTAACTGTTATTAAAATAAATTTAAAATTGAATTAAAATAATATTTAGTTACGAATAAGTATGGTGACCTTAATTTATTATTATAAAATACTTTCATTCATAGTAAAAATTTGGAAACTCAGTGTACTGTATGTGGCATAATTATACGGGTGTCGATTTACTTCGTCATTGAGTTCCTATAGGTTATAGTAATAAATGTGTTATATTTTATTAATTTAATTAAAATAATCTTGAAAATTATTTCAGATGATATTACTAGCTGTAATTAACTTGTAAGTTAATACCTACCAAGGTAATACTTACCACGTATCGTAGAGCAGTCTGCAAAAAAATAGCCTATAATAATTTAAAAATATAATTTTTATAGTAAATAATCATTATACAGTGTTAAAAGTTGCAAGTCCTAACAAATAATATTTTTAGAATAAATTACAAAAAAATAACTAAAATTATTATTTTACATTTAAATATTGTTGAAATTTGATTTTGAAATGTTTATACAAAAATTATGCGTTTGTATTTTTTACATTTTAAGAAAAATTTACAAATTAACCTTATTTTAAACGTTTTATGCTTAAATCTATTAAATTAATTTATAAATTTTCAATTACAAATTGCAAATTAATTTTTCGAGATTTTGAGCTGATGTATTTTTAATATTTTTAAATCAATATAAGTATAACTTAATTACTCTATGTTCAAAATGTTCAAATTTTGACTGATCGTATAACATATTATATAGATAAAAAAATTGAAAATTTCAATTACTTATAAATACCTCAATATTTGTCTAAATGTTTTTGAAATAGTATCGTATATTGAAAAAAAAACAATTGCTTGAAGTAATAGTGAAATGTTGAAATAGTTTCTATGATTAATATATTTTTTTTTAATAATAACAAAATATTAATAATTGTTTATGGATCTATCGTTATTATAAACACTGAATATAAAATGTCTTCTAAATATGAATTTTAAACTATCATCATATACAAATATATAATATAAATTTATGAAAAATTATTAAGGAACCTTGTATTACATTTTTTAAATTTAGTTGTTTAAATAATATGCATTTGTAATTACAAAATAATAAACATATATTTATGATTGTAATGAATATCGTTATAATTTTAACTTAAAATATTTCTATAAAAATATATAGTAACCATGTATTTTTGTATTAAATTTATAATTTTTTCTAAGATTGTCTTATAATAAACCTTCAATTACATTAGTATGATTATTTAGTAAAGATTTCAATAGTTGTTTATTAATTTTTGAATTACAACAAATAAATAATTTCGATGTTTTAAAAAAATGGTTATTGTCTACGATTTAATGTTAAGATTCCCGTTTTTATATTATTTTTCTAAGATTATTTTGAAAAGTGTTAGAAACTTCCACCTATACATCAAATGTTTACAACAAATCCTCTTCAAAGTTGAAAAACATATTAAAAATTTTTTTTTACTATAAAATGCCCTAAAGCCACACACACACACACGCACGCATCAGTGTAAAACCAATAGAAACATTCACGTGGAGGTCATGCGACTGTGTTCTATTATGTAAGTAGGTATAGTTATAGAATAAATATATAAATATACAATACATCTATGGACCATCGTTCTTATTATTGTGATGAGTTGGTCTATCATAACCAGTCATAGGTACACCTATAAGTAATTATTATTGCATGTAATCTGCAAGGTCAACTATTTGATGTTAATAAGCCAAGCCTATCATTATAATAATATTATTTTGGCCATGGAAGTTCTTGTTCTTAATAAGTATCTATAATATTTATAATAGGTATCATTACAATTTGCAATACAATGTTTAAAAAATATATAAAGTAGGTTTTCAAATATTTATAATTCACTTGCTTCACCGCGGTCATTCGGTATAACAATTTGACGTTAGATTAAATGTACCTAACTTCCACTAAATGATCATTATATTACTAATTAGTAATTTTATTATTGCGTAATCCAATCATAGTCGAATTTACAAAAAACACGTTACGCCCACGTTATTTTAAATAAAATTATTTTAGGTTTTTTCGAGTTTACTAAAAATAAGTACCTAATTTTATATTGCAAGAATTACAAAAAAGTAGAATGAAATTCTACGAATATTTTTTACCAGATTTGGAAGCTTAAATTGTAAAATAATTTTATATTCACAAAAATGCTCGTGTAAATTAATTAAATAATGATTTATTGTTAAACAATTTTAATTTGATTGTTGTGATTCAAAAATAATTAATTGTAAATATAAAAATATCTAATCCCGAAAATATAATGTAAGATTTCCCATAAATTGTTATTTTAGTAATTTAAGAATATTAAAAATATATACTTACGATTTTTTTCATAAGTGTTTAAAATTAAAATATGTATTAACATATTACGAAAATTTGAAAATTATTTTGTATTTTCGTTGCATATTCAATACATGATTGTTGTTAATGAAATTTAAAAGTTTTGAAAATATATAGGTAAACACTTATTTTTTTAAATAAATTTTTAAAGTTTAAATTAATTTTAATATTGCTCCTTTGTCTTTCTTGCTGGTCTACTTAGCATTAAACATGCAATGCGTTTTATCCAATTTTCCTTTAACATTAAAATTATAAAAAAATAAGTTTAGGTGATCAATATGTAAGTTTTATTTTATCAATTCTGATTTGTGACATATAACATTTATAAGAATATTTTACTTTTTACTTATAAAAATTAAATTAATTAATAAGTACGGTATGTTTAGAAATATAATTTGAAAATTTTTATAAATACAATTATTAATTTTTTTTTTAAATTTATTTTAAATAAGTATATTATTTGTAAAAAAAATATAGTGGTGTTATTTTTTATATAGAGTATTTGTACAAAATAACTAGGAATTTTATATTATAAAATTAATGTTCTATAATCATTGTCTTGTGTATATAAAATATCTATGATCTATGATTCTTTATTATTATATTGAAAAATAATTTAAAATATTTTGTAATAACTAATGATTCTAATAAAACAATGCATATAAATAAGGCCTAAATTGAAGTTTCGATACATTTCTTCTGCATTTAGTTTTAATTTTTTTTACGTTTCATTGTAGATTGAATGTTTTCCGAAAAAATACATACGATTTCTAACAAAACACTTGAAAATTAATTTTTGTTAAATTCAAATTGCGTTCTTTATAAAATCATAATAAACAAAAATAAAAATATCATGTTCGTCCATAAGTTAGAAATTATAGAAAAAAATGGTACCTATCAACATTTAATTCTTTAGAAATTTAAATTTTTAATGCCTTTTTTTTAAAGTTGAAATGAGAACTTACTAGATGAAATAAGTTCATTTTTTATTGTTAAACTAGGATATTTGGTTAATTTTCGGACAGAAATAAGTCAAAACTAAAATTGATGTACTTATCAGAAAAACTATAATCATGATTATAAATAAATGATACAAATTCTATTAGTTTAGTCTTTTATCTAAAATTTCTTGATATATTTGAATGAAATCGTTTATTACACAAATGTATAAAATTAGTGACAGAAGCACTAAAATATCTACGCAATTGTCGTCTAATATTAAAATTATCAATTATTCCAGTTTAAGGTAAATATTACTAAAAAAATTGACAACCTTACTGGGAAATTATATAATTGCCCTCTTCAGCATGGTTTCTATCAATAGTATCAAAGCATTCAAATCTAACGAATCTATTGATTTAATTTAATCGATCAAAATTGTCAAGTATAGGTAGATACAATATTTATCGACTTCCATAATAAATCTTTCAGAAGGTTATCCATATTGACCATATTATAATAATAAATTAGTTAAAGGTTTTTGGTCTTAATGGTTATTTTTTTATCACGGATTGTTTATTATTTAAATAATCAATATCAAGCAGTTAAATTTTAAATTTTTATGATCTTCACTTAATAGTTATTTATAAACATGTTAGGTATTTTATATTTATTTATTGATATATTTTACGAACTATGCCTTTTTTTATGGATAGATTCTGTTAGTATTTACATATAACATTTGGTAATAAATAGTATACAATGCAAACGCGGATTCAAGGGGGGAAAGGGGCAATAACCCACCTCCCCCTAGTGATGTGATAAGAACGAGAATATTCTTTTGCAAATTATTACCGGATAATTATTGCTATAGTGGAACCTGCTGTACTATATAATATTTAGAATTTTACCACTGACAGTTATACACCATAGTGATTACTGATGTCTGATTTTGATGCCTATCTTAGAGAATATTCTCTCAAAAGATAATTACCGTAATTTTATATCATTACCTCCCCCGTAGACTCTGACATGCCATACAGGTAAATTTTAGAATGTCTATTTTTGGCAGCCGATAAAATACAATAGGCACATGGTGTTTCCCCTCCCCCCTCCCGCAAATTTATTCTGGATCCGTGCTTGATGCAATGGCAATAGTACTAGAACAAAATAGAAAAGAAAAACATAATGGAGATAATATGTAATTTACATTTATATAATAATTGTATAGGAAAATATCTTTTGGTATAGTATACATAACTTATGATCTTTACATTTGTGTATGATAATTTCTAAATAATAATTGGCAGAACAATATCACAAAAATTATTTTTTTTAAAGTACAATATTTAGGTAGAAACGAGAATCTTATCTTTGTTGTTTTTGTGCGGAAAGAGCTTAGCGTAAATCATGGAACCGGATTTTTGGTAGAACGAAGTCATGCTCGGCAAAGGCAGCTGGTATATGGATAGATAGGTCTATTGGGAATTCGGGATTTTCCCGGTGGGCCCCTGTCCCTTCAAATTATGGGACCCTTATTCTCAACACTGTATTTTATGTTTTAAATCTTAATAATTATATAATAGTAATATCGAACTATTTAAAATTAGGTTTATTTTATTGGTATTTTGCTTATAGTTATTAATTAATAATGAAATAAATACTTCTGCGTTTAATAATACATGACATTGTTGAACGTTTTCTAATTATATAATTATTATTATCAAAATCGAATATGAGTGTCTGCAAAAAGTTGTTGGGTGGAAAAGTTACAAGAAAAAAAAATAAGAATGATATTTTAATGACATGCGCTTCTATAAGTGCAATAAAATAACTGAATTTTTTTCTCTTGATAAAAGTGATGATAAACAAATGATTATAAATTTTATAGTTACGGATCGTAGTAACTCAAAGTATATACAAAACTATTTAAGAAATTCAATTTCACAATTCACAAGTGCATTTAGAATGATTAATGTTAATTGTGGGCCGTGGGGCGTAGCCACGTCTATTCGAGCGATTTGGACTCTAAAGTTAAAACCGTGTCCGTAATCTAATAAGTTGTTGATAATATTTATCCCTATTTATTATAATATTTTAAAAATATGGAAACAATTCATTGACCACCTATATCCTCTGTAGCGCCCTGTCATGGAAATTGAAAAATTGTAATAGTGCATATTGTTGATTCATTTTTGTTCTGTGATAATATTGATATGGTTTGTGTAAGTGATAACGTATGTATGCCTTCCAGACATAGACCTTATCCCGATATATCACATCAGCTCTTCTCTACATCGTGGACCTTATACTAATAGACGGTACATGGTAGTAGTTCCGGCGTCCACACGTGAGGACGCTGATCAAGGAAATACATGTACACCGCACAATATGCAAAATGAATTATTGGATTGTACAATCATTGTAACTGTGCGCCATATCAATACTCACACCGCGCACTATCACAGTTTGGAAGACTGGACCACCCACCCGCATCCACCCTGAATGTACAAGGTTAAGCCGGTTTGGCCAACGCACACAGTGTCTACAACTGTTTATACCCTATTGGTACACAGTACACGCCAACACAGTCACGGCCGCCAATTCTGATGGGATCAGTTCTTCCCCTGTTTTTGACACGTCATCATCATTTTTTTTTTGTGGTTATCGTTGTAGTGACGCCGCGACTCCATTCACCATTGTACTCAGGTGTTGGTCTTACCAGAGTTTTCTCTGTACTAAAATATTTCTAGTTTTTGGTTGATGTCTGATGACTGTTATTTATTTCCTATTCGAATAATCGTTATTCGTAGATCGTGTCAACGTTCACTCCGGCGTTCATCAGCAATCGTCCACGCAAGGATTTGAGTTTTCATCAGTTGTGAAACGACAAAAGGTACAGGTAGGTAACTAAAATGTAGCGTTTTTTAAATGTTTCATTATAATTCTTGGAATTTATGGTTTTATTGTGTAACTGTAATCACTCATTCTTTATTTGTATTTACCAAAACGTATGTTTTAAGGCACTGAATATGTAAGTCAGAGCCGCGTAAAGGAGAGAGAGGAATCAGGGGAAGTGCTCTAGGGCGGTAAAAGTAGCAATATTTTAAAGGGCGGCAAAAAGCCCCTAAAAATCCCTCTCCCAAATGTCAGCCTATGATCAAAGGCGCCAAATATAATTGCCCTAGGGCACTACTGATGGTTAGCATGGCACTGATGTGTTTTAAAGAGTTATTGCTCTTATTTACATTGGAAGTAAGGTGTGTGTGTGTGTGTGTGAGTGTGTGGTGGTGAGTGCGTGTGCGTGTGCGCGCGCGCGCGTGTGTGTGTGTGTGTGTGTTATACACGTACACAGCTGCTGTGGCGGTAAAATTCTATTGTGTTGGTGACAAAGGTAGTTAGTAAATTGTGTTAGGCTGAATTTTGCTGCTTCCATCACCATGAAGGTTATAGACCACCTATAAACCAAAATAATTGATACCTATTGTAGCCATAATAGAAATTTCACACTTTTCTTTAATAGTAGGTATTTTAGAATGAAAAAGATTGAACATATTGATTTGATCTATGTTCGTATTATTAAAGTTATATCTAGTTAAATAAAATAATATTCTGTAAGTTTAAAATTGTAATTGACTCTTAAATATCTGCTTAATTAGAAGTATATAGTTATTCAACCTTTTTTTATTTTTTATTTGATATATTTGTTTACATTGTTATGACACAATAAACAATATACAGTAAATTCCCGCTACAACGAATACCAATACAACGAAAAATACCGTTATAATGAAAGTCATGGAATTCCCTTGCCGAAAATCAGGGCTTATAAAGAGCTTATTCGAATTTTCGTTATAACAAAAAAAAAATTCAGTCCCCTGAAGTTCGTTGTAACAGGATTTTATTGTATATAAATACAGATAAACTGTTTTGAGTTTGTTAAAAAATCTGTATTAGTATACTACTTTTATTGATTAGTCATTGCCCATTGAGATAATTTAGTGTGATTAAAATTATATTTTTTAATTTGTTTTTTTTGTTATAACACTATAATAATAATACAACTGTTTAATGTAAGTACAGCCATAATCATAAATTACTAATGAATAATATTTAATTTCGTTATTTTCAGATACTGGTATAATTTTTTTTAAAAATTTATAATCATTGGGCTTATTATTCAGATCAAAATATTACTTTAATAATGAATGATATACAAAATAATGATCAATCCAGCAATTCAAACAACAAATTTCCATCCTATCTCAAGTTCAAAAGATTAACATTTTATGATGTTATTTATGAAGTTATCAAGCCAACAGTTCTATGTAATTCAACAAAATATATTTTATAAAAATTCTTCATTAGTTAATTATACTTATAATATGTATTTTATTTCAGTTACAAATGAAGAAAAAATACATTTTGTATTATCGAATGAAAACATCAGCCAAATTACTGCCAATCGTCACATTCCCGGTGATGAAAATAGAAACAATTATCAATTACAAATTAGAATTGGTCAGCTGGAAAGTAAGGTCACGTCGTTAAATGAGGTAACAGATTATTTTCCTCAAGGTCTTAATATTCATGTTAATACTATACCTTGTACATTACCATCTGTCAGACCTAAACCAGGAATCGCACCAGGAAGACTACTTGTAGCACCTATTGATTGCACTAAACTTGTTAAACTTACTCCTAACACTGAAAATACTATTAGCATAAAGTGGACTCCTGATACAAAAACATATGCTGTGGTAATGTGTATTGTTAATAAATTAACAGCCAGAACTTTGTTTGAGAACCTGTTGAATAAAGAAAGGATAAATATGGAAAAGACTAGAGATGAAATATTTAAACTATTGAAAAATGACAATGATCCGGATTTGGCTATTACAAGTATTACGCTTTCATTGATATGTCCATTAACAAAAATAAAAATGTTCGCACCGACAAAATCTAGCCGGTGTGATCATTTTGAATGTTTTGATGGCTATACATTTATAAAAATGAACGAAATAAAAGAAAAATGGAGGTGTCCAATCTGCAATTTAGATTGCTTTTATGAAGACCTGAAAATAGATAACTATATTTTAAGTATTTTAAATAATCCGACAATTAAAACCGATCCAATTGGTAAAAAAATTACAAGTGTACAAATTTCACCAAACAATGGTTGTGAAATTTCCGTCAATCATGACGAAATTATAACTTTGGATGATGATTAATACCATCGTTTGAGTTGGAAAAAAAACAAGATAATGAAACCCAGGAAACTTATGACGCTTATGCGTTACATAATAATTAAATCTATATTATACTATTCTTTTAAATGAATATTAAGAAGCTCTAAAACAGCTGTAACCAGGTTATTAGCTCTTCAGTTCTGAGCTATGAATAATAATTGTAATAAACTGTTCTGTTAACCGTCTCTTCAAGTTGTACCTTCTACGACGGAAGACTTTTAATTGTATTATTATTATTATTATAAGCTAAACGATGTTAAAATATATTAACTATTAAAATTATGAATGTCTATAAACTCTACATATAAAGCATGTAAAAATAAAAGATTAAACTATTAATATTCTTTTTTTTATTATTATGTTGAATTATAAGTTTTATTATGAGTGATTATTATCAAATATCACGATTCATGCCATTGCACATCTTTGGCATACAAATGAGTTGCTAAGTAAAAAAAAAAAAACGTAGTAGAAATTACGACTAGGTATATTAACAGAAGCCAGATTTGTTCCATTGAAAACTGGGAAAATTCGATCAAAAATATTAAACGGATAGGAATAAGGTAATTCGCAAGCAAATTGAATAGGTAGCTTAAGAGGTTTTAATAAAAAATGTTCAACATTTGTTATCTCAGATTTTTCATAATTAAAATCATAATTTAAATATGAAAATAAATAGTAAAATATAATTTGCCTTCAGATCTATCGCTTATCAATCTCACTATTCACGCTGTCGCGGCGGTGAAAACGTACGACCAGTGACGACTTGTGACTGCCGGCCATGAATACTCGGACAAACTTCGGGTTAAGCGGCACATCAATATTATGTGATTTGTTCTTTTATCAATATTCTATGGACAACTTTCTTTCAAACCTGTTGTTCATGAGTCATGTCTCTTACTGTCATTCTTATTGTGTACTTCGAGTATAAGAGAAGTAGATTGGACCTCTCTTTATTAATCAGGAACATCAAGGCGCTGCTCAGTTTATTTGTTTTTATGAACCATTAAAATATCAATTGCATATTTCATTAATAACGACTTATTTGCTTTAATTGTAATACAATTTGAATACAAAATCACTCATAATGATATTGTTCAACTAACAGTTCAAAATGGTATAATTAATACGGTGACATTATATATTGTTTTATGATCATGTCGCCTGCAAGAATAAGGAATGATAGAAAATGTATCTAAATTGTAGTGCTCGTAATAAAGTAGTTAATATATCATGTACAGAAGTAGTAAAAAAAATCAATAGGTACCTACCAATATATGCATTTAAAAAATCCATCTTTGGAATAATTTGAATTTTAAAAAATGTAGGAAAATGTGTACCGCTCTGCTGTAGATTGGGCGTCGAGTGGGGTTCATTATTATATGGATGTGTTAAATTTGAATTCAATCATAAGTATAAGGTATATCATAATATACCAAAAACGATTCTGAATGGAAATAATGATTTGTCAAGTTTTATTACTAAGTATATTAACTGATTACTTCAATTTTGTTTATCCTCTTTATAGGTATTTATAAAACCTTTTTAATCATATATAAATATTTTTTGAATATTTACTATAGATTAAAATTAGATTTATTTAAATGATAATAATATATATTCATGGTAAAATATTAATCGTTAAAAAATATTTATTATTTATTCTAATATAACTGATCAAATTAATAATCATCTAATAATAATACATAGTTTTTTTTTTCATTAATTACAACGTGTTTACTTAGTATGTTATTTGAAGTATCTTTGTCATCCTTCTTACCAAAATTATATCCTATTTTAAGTTTCACAGTTTGCAAAACATACGTGTGGTATAAACACTTTAAACTATAGTAAACACGATATAGGTAAGCGGGATTGGTGAATTGGGTCCCGTAAAAAAAGGTAGTAGGTACTAAGTTGAGTCCCGAGAAAAAATTTTAGTACCTACGTTTAAATATAGTACGTCAAATTTTATAATTATGGTATAAATTTAAATATATGTTTTTATAATGTCATGTTCTAAATAAATAATGAAGTGGTATAAAGAATTGAAAATGTTTGTTTAGCTATCGGTATTGTAACAAAATTATTCAAAAGTCAATTGTATAAATATTAAATATTAGTGTTTTAAGTTGTTAATATTTTAGACCTAGTTGTGTTAATGAAATCATTATCTTATATATCCGGAATTCAACTTACCTCTTTCAAAATAAACACAAATTATCGCGGACCCAATTTACCTATTCCCGATTTATAAGATATCTTAAATGGGTCCAATGTAAACTTCCAAACGAATAACCTTTTTACCTGCAAATAAAAGATATTGTAATCTTCTACATGGACCTTTTTACCTGAAAAAATATACAGGTAATATCCTACACTCCAATATTTTTACTTGAGTACACGATTTTGAAACTAAAAAGCTCAAAAAGCCAAAAATGATTATAATTAAATACATATATTTTTATTATATTTATTAGATGAAACGTGAGTAATATATGCGTAAATCAATATTGCAACTTCTGTCTAAAAATATTGTTGAAGTTCGTGAATACGATAAATTTAAAAAATATTTAAACAAATCACTTTGAACAATTTGTTTTATCAAATGATCAAAATACCTATCTATATTATAGTATATTTTCTTGTATAAAAACTTTAAAATTTCTCTGTTCTAACGAAAAAACAATATTTTTTTTTATTATTATATTATTTTGTAAGAGTTTACCAGTCCCTCTTAAATCGTGGTTGTAACGCTATTATACATTACTATAGCACAGTTAGACTTTTTTTTCTGGTAATTTTAATCTTCTGACGCTTATTAATAATATTTATGATCTTACACCCAATTTTTTTTTTAAATTTTAACAATAAGTTATAAGAAACATTTATACTAAATTTTCGAAACTTAGGTATGATTATTAAATTAATTTAATGACCTAACAGTTAGCTTGAAACATCTTTTCAAATCAATACATTCATCGTATCACTTCAAAATTCATATCACAAATCAAAAATATGTTTCAAAAGTTTCATATTTTTATTACCTACCTAAATATAATTGATTATGGTTAGTAGGTTTTTATTTTCATCATACAATAACACAAAGTTTACCTGTACTTACTTAGTATATTAATAATAATAATGTTTATTGCTGGAAATTTATTTTAATTTACTATAATATAATATTATGTACATTGACTGTTAATTGCAAAAGATTAGAGTTAATAATAAATATTATGGTGAAAACTTAATATATCATTTTATTGATATAGCTGATGTCGGTTTTGACAAATCCATATAAAATAATATAATTTATTGGTACCAAATAAATCTAAATTATTGTTTAACCTTTGAACTATAATCTTATCATTAGTTTTTTTATATAGGTACCTTTACCTAAACTAAACGCGTCATGTGTATTTTTAACTAATATTATAATATTATATATATATGTATTATATAATAAGTTTAGATAGCACTTTAGATTTCTATAAAAGCTTATTAATTGGCTATCACTCTTCCGGTCAGTTACTTGTGAAAGGTTATTTTCTGCAATGAGAAGAATTAATAATTATCTCAAGTCTAATATGTCACAGGAACGGTTTTCGAAACTGGCAATACTTAATATTGAGAGAGATATTATTGTTGATACAGAAATTATTTTAAAAACATTTGCTAAACAAAATAGAAAAATAAAAATCTAAAATGTAAAAATCTATATGAAATCTGTTACCTATACTTTAAAGTGAATTATTGTTTTATTTTTAGTTTTAAGTTTTGCTTGCCTTCCAATAAGTACATTTTTTATAGATGGTGAAGGGTGGAAAAAAGTTTGTGAGAGGCAGTGATTGGAAAATGTATAGGAGGGGCTGAAGCCCCCCTCAATTTTTTTTATTCTAATTGCGCCTATGCTTATTATAAATGTATTATTTATTACAATTGTTATTCTAGATTTCTAAATAAACCATACGCGGCACGCATAAGTTTTTTACTGATTTACCTGTAAAATATGAGTAACAAAATACTGTTTACCTGCAATACTAATATTACCAATATATGCGTTGTTTTACGTGTGTAAGCTCTACCGATTTTTTTTTTATATATAATTATTAACCAACAGCATTTAGTAACGTTAAAATGATAAATAACGAGATTATTATAAGGCATAATCATTATCAAATCAATTTAGCTTTCACAAGATACTTAAACATCAAAATCAGTATAATTTAGGAAAAAACCAACAAATTAGTGATATATAGTGCAAAAAAAAAATTGATATTATTGGTAATAAAAAAATGCTTTTAATACTTACGACGATAGATTAATTAAAAATCATCAAAATTATTATTTTTTCTTGTTTTGACTCGTTTGAAATTTCAAATAAAAAATAAGAGAAAATACCTTAATACGTAAGGCATAATATATGGTTATTACTATTGCAGTATTGTGGTTTGTAAGAGTGAAAATGTATTTCTTCTTTACAGCTATATTGCAGTATTTATTCAGCAGAAGCGCATAACCTTCTACTACATTAATCACTCATAAATAATATTGCAATTGATTTGTAAAAAATTATATATAGTTTTATTATCATCATAGTAATATTATAGTAAATAAAATGAACATAACAGATAGACGAACTATATATTCATAACTTATTATGTCAAGACATAAAATATATAAGGTAGGTACATCTTATCATAATAGGTAATAACATTAAAAATATCTTATACCTACATTTTTTAATAGAAAAATTCAATTAAGTTGCATAAAAAGTATAATAATTGGAGATGTAATTGAATTTACGAACACGCGATTTCAGAAAATATTAAGCGAATATTTATGAACTGATCTTATTTATCCGAGTAAATATATAATAATTCATAGACAAAATGTGTTTACTATACATAAATACAAAAATATATGTCTACTTAATTAGTAATTAGTATCTGCTATACATACTATACCTATAATTATAGTTGATTGTGTTTATTTCACGTACTATTATCCAAATACACTTAAGTTGTTTTGAATTTTTATATATACGAGTATTAAATGTTTTTGGAAGGGTTTAAAAGAATGTTTTTTACTTTTTCAGTCTTCATTCATCACCTTTTACGAATTAATATTTTTAAAAACCATCGTAATAAATAAAATGTAAAAAAAAAAAATTGTTTCATTATTTTATTAATTTCATATACCTAGCTTATAGATGCATTAGATAAGTGTCAAGCGTGTACAATCCGCCAAGAAACATTTTCGAACATTGTGACGACATCACAACAATACAGCATGTATCATATGAAATATAATTTTTATTCATCGCATATTTAATAATAATTTAAATATTTGATTTTCAAAACCTCGAGGAAAATGAATATTATATTATCTCATAATGGGTTTGCACAATATGCATATATAAGGTACACGATTTTATTCAATAAGTATTAAATCATTTATGTAATAATTTTGAGCTGTACCACCTATATCAGAGTTCATCATATTGTTTATGACAGATGTATATTAATTATTAATACAATAATAAATTACTTATTATTGTTAAATGCAGTTGTGTTAAATTTCGTTTTTAGTTTTTAAATGTTTTTTACGTGGCTGAAATTTAATATAAACATTTAACTATGTAATACGTACAAAATAAAATAAAACGATTCATTACGTTTATTAACTATAGAAAAGTATTAGTTTCGTGTAGGCGAACTGGCGACAAAGCGCGACTGTCATGGATTATACGTCTGCCCCACACTACGGTATAGGTAAGTAATATTGATTATTGACGTGTAGTGTTATTATCGCGATTCGTAATGTAACCTATTTAACCTAACCTATTATAATTCATAATAATATTGTGTAAAAGTAATAAATGTAATGGAAAGACGTTCATGGTTTCGTCGAATTTTACAGTAAATAATGATCAGGGCTTTTGGAATCAAAATTAAATTTTTGATTTTAATTTCAGTTTCACTTATTGATATTCGTTTTCTTTTCTAATTCGAATAAAAAATGATACATCGATTTTATAATTTTATATATTATTTTTATCTTTGTACAATACCGATTTATTTAATTATCGTCCAACGATTTCTAAGTAGATTTAAAACATTGTTTTTCGATTTAAAATATTATTTTTGCGATTTTAATTTTATTTGTACACACAATTAACCATACGTACAGGAGAGTCATCGTTTGCGCGGTGTCGTAGCGTATAGCTGTGAAATAGACCTAAGAAAATAATGAAATATTAGTTAACTTATTATACCTACTAATGAACAATATTAGACATTTTGCATGTTGGTTTATAGACGTTTAAATTTTAAATGGATTGTAAATGGAAATTATATAATAACTATTATTTTGATGCAAATATTATTGGTTTTACCTAATTGTTTCAGTCACAATAACAATTTAAAATAAAATTAAATACAAAAAAAAAATATGTCGATATTAATGTTACTTTCGATTTCTCAGAAGGTTTTTATCGATATTTAAAATTGATTTCAAGCTCTGTTAATAATTAGGTTGTTATATACAATAAACAATACGATAAGTCGACTTTCGATACTATTTCGAATATTAAAAATTATCCTTTAAACGCCATAACGCGGTATAGTATTTATAGATTATAATGTATATAGATTGATTTTTTTTTTTGACACTGACATTTTTAATTACTAACTCGATTTTTTTTCTTTTTGAACTCCGAGCGGAACGATAGTCGATTGCATATTGGGCTGTGCTCATTATCATATCACTGAGTTTTTTTCCCCGCTGCTGGCGGCGAGGCAACATTTCGGCCGCGACGACAACACCGGCCGAACACGCAACAAAGCATTTTTTTGGTCATCCACGCCATCAATACGATCACGGATAACACCAGCAACAGGACATCCAAAAGCATGTACTGGAACCAATAAAGGTCGTTGGCGGCCGTCCGTAGATGTTTCGCACCGCCGTGCCTGGCAACGTACTCGATCCAAAATACAGCCTTTTCCAGCGGCGGCAACGGGTTGTCCCTGAACAGGGCCGACGACTTTTTGGCGTTTTCCCGGTACCTGTCGCGTTAAACAAACGGTACGATATAATATCATACTTTAATCACATATATTTATACTATATAATATATTAAACGAATGTCGCGTATAGAAACAATGTTTAAATTGCTCTTGAAATATTGAATAGAACCGCTATATGGTCCACGTAGAGCTGATTAAAAATAATTAGATTTTTTTTCGGACTGCACGAGTTACAACCTATTGCCATAGGCGTAAATTTAAACTCCGTTTAAATTAATTATTTATTAATTATTTATAACTTCTAACTTAACGATCTTGTGTTTACTCATCTTTACTCAAATTAAATATTGTCATTAACTCTCTCTCCTTTGAGAATATTATAGTCGGCCAAAGAATTATAATATTAGTCTCGACCGTAAATTAATGCCTTGACCCAAAATCATATTATTATTATATCTACAAGTATAATGTGAGTACAATTATTGAAATGGCATTGTGTTGAAAAACAAAAAAAAAGCATTTTCAAATAAGTTTAAAACTGATAGTTTTGATTAATCAAAAAATATATTATTATTATTTACTATAGACATCCGAGTTTTAACTTAGAAGACAATTGAAATTTTTCATGTACAAAAAAGTATTAAATAGTTTTATTTTGTAAAAACAACCCTCTATTCTAAAGTATAGGTTAACTATTTATACATAATACGTAATATACTACTTATCATAACTGAGTAAAAATTGAGTTTAATGTGGGTAAATGGATAACTTTACTTATGTCCAAGCTTCAATATCGGAAAATACAAAAAATATATCGTGTTAACTGTAAATATTTTACCAATTTAAAATCAGTATAAGTATTTTTTAGTAATAATGTAATTAATATTAAAAATAGTTAGAAAACTTAGAAAACTATAGATTCGATTATAAAATATAAGCCTACGTATAATAAGTATTATCGTTGATTATGTATTATAAAAATATATACCTACTATAAAATGCTCATATTTTATAAAATTTAAATTTAATAAGCCACGTAATATTTAAGCAATTCTAAAATTGCCGACCAACCACTGTATTCACATCTATAAAATACTAAAGCAAATAATCCAAACAAGTTTCTAAGATAGGTCCTTAAGAAGTAAAAATAAAGTTGAACTTAGTCCTGAAACTTTTAAATTAAACTCGTAACCAATCAAAAAATAAAACGAACAAGTTTTTAATTATGTTTTCTTCAAAATGATTGTTGGAAAAATAAACCTTACCTATTATTAATGGAAATACTACATATGATAAATTTTCATTATATTAAAAATAAAGAACCATATCAAATGATTTCAATACACCTAGTTATATCCATAAATTTTACCTAAAACACACATGTACACACAATTCTCATATAAAAAATGTATAATATAATTCCGAGGACGTTAAAATGAAATCAATTACATGATAAATGAAACGGAATTTCAACGACGAGCGATAAGAGATAAGTACATTGAGCGACAATGCAACAGCGTATACTATAATGTTAATTACGCGAACGATCGTTGACGGGGTTTAACACCAATAATCATCATGATTGGTGATAAAAATGATATTATACCTGTAAAAAATGAACGGTAATGTTGGCATAATCGATACACCACGATTGTGATATTTTATATTAGAGTATTTGAATTAAATAAGTATAGTTAGATGCGTATTCAATGTGGGTTATATAGGTATGTAGGTTGTGTGGGACTTATTCTCTCCTCTACGTGTTGCCTATAACTGCAGTGTATTTACGTCTGAAGTTGTTAAATGCTGACAAATTAAATTGACATTAAATAACATGCACAAAATAATGAACGGTATGACAATTTTGCAGACATTTAAAATGCATATACTTTTTATGTACATTTATAGGTAGGTACATATTATTTTGTTTTGTTTCGTGTGTTTTGGTCTCAGAAAAACATAATTATTATGCTATATACTGTTTATATTTTTCATCTGTTACTCGGCTCTGTATAATCGATGAAATAATTCAATATATTTAATTAAGTACAATCATATTTTAATTTATAAAATAACTCTGACATTTATAGATATGTTAAGCAGATAATGATTTCTTATATAACTTATAAATGAACTACCAATAGTTACAATTTTAGTGAGGTCAGTATAGACTATGCCGTTTGTTCCTACCAATTTTTTTTTTCTTTCACCAATAAACATATTATATTTTTTTTAAATTTTGTCTTTCCTCAAAGCCACCAACGGGTGTTGTAAGTATGTTTTTTTATATTATATTTATATACTTATACATGGTATTATGCACATGTTATACTCACGTCGGATCGATGAGCAGTTTGTGCAGTGCACTGCCAAACGCTTCGTGTGTCAACTCAAAGTACGGCACTTGTATAGCTATGCCTCTGTACTGTGCGCGTAGTGAATTACCCTTTTGGTCGCCAAAAACGGGTATGGCTAACATGGGCACTCCGTGATAGACGGACTCCGTGGTGCTTTGTACTCCACCGTGCGTGATAAATAATTTGCAGTTTGGATGACCTAAACAAAAATATTATTATTCTGCTGGAAATAAAAAATCCTAGCATTTTCAATAGTGTCTAGAAATTTCTGAAAATAAATAACGAATAAACATTTTTCTTCTTCGACTCTCTTTACAAACATTTTCAATGCAATTAGCATTATAAGAAGTCTAATTTTTGTACTGAAATACGTTTGTAGATATCGTAAAAACTATGGCATTGAAAAATTTGACAGTTTTAAATTCAATATATCTATAATACTTATACCTACTAAAATCAATATTATCTAATAATAAAATTTATACTGTTTTATTATTTTACTACCTATCATGTTGACACATCATAATTATGATAATAGCTAAATAATATATTTATTATATTAACATCATTTCTACGTTATCCATGTATTATTATATAATTTGAGAACTATCCTAATACATTTCCTTATTTTCAATTTTACCCGTAACCTATGAACAGTAGTGATTAGTATATAAATAATATTATTATATTATTATGTTTTTTTTTGCGTTCATTGTAATTTAAAGTCTCAACCTGCAGTGCCACGAGCGGTTACGTGATCCTACATGCCTGTTATCTATTTTCCCGGTGTTAAAGTCTATTGGAACTTTCCTCTCCTTCCTTTGAATACATAACATAAATCATAATCATTTAAACGTTATTTTGTTTAATAACAATTATTGTTTATCTAAATTCATATTAACAAAGTAAAAAATATAAAAAGAATAATATGAGTTAACAATTTTTAAGCGCGAGCATTATTTTTTATAGTGATATAGTTTATTAAATGTATTTAATAACACTAAATTTACAATCATTAACCAATGTGTATTGTGTACTTAACTTATATAAATAATATACATTTTTTGCAGCTTGAGTGTATATTGAATAATTATTATTTATCAAAATACAATAGTAAATAATAATTAATGCTCAATACACACAAATGCAACTCAGAATTCATATATATATATATATACTTATTAATTTATATCGGATAGCTGAAATGATGTAATATATATTTAAAGCAATTTATATTCTGTAAAACTGTCAATTTAATTTTTTTAAAAAAATGAACTTAACTGGACATAAACGATTTTTTTTTTATTAGAAAAAGGCATGTTTACGTATGAGTGCTGTGTATATATTTTTTATGTTAAAAAATATTCTATAACAAACGTTTTAAATTAATTCAGTTTTGAAATTGAAAAATTTACTTTTACCTATATTTATGTCAATATATCTACAAACAATAAAATGTCACAGTAATTTTTTTTTTTTGTGAGAATTTACACCTCTCTGTATTTCTGTTGATGTATTTACGGATATCTTACGTCAAATTAAAAATCAGTATCACTTATCAAACTCTTACAAGGACGGGCAATCAATAATATAAATATTAAATACGTACCTAGTATGTCATTTTGGGGAAACCATTTTCGAATGATGACATTCTTGGGTAGTTGCGGTACGTCTTCCGCTTCCCATTTCCATAGGACAGTCTGTTCGATTTTCGAGAGTTCTGACAGTAACAGTGATACTGTTTCCTTGGGCATTTTGGACGATTTTACCACTGATCCTAAACTAAAGTAGACTACACCTTCTTTAGAATTATCCATTATCTGCTTCAGGTCCTGTAAAACGCACCACAAGATGAGAAATTAATTTTCTCGGAAATTTTTCTCGAATTTTAGATTTTAAAGGATATTTTTTTAAACAAAAAATTGTATTATTATTATTGGTGGGTCTTGTTGTTGTAACAAATGCCATTAGTTATTACTTATTAGTTGAATGAAAACTGAATTTTTTTTATTTATATTTTACTTTTTAATTTATTTATAATAATTTCATATGTATATATATATTTTTACTGTAAATCAAACTTAAAATTTAAATGTTTACTAAATTTTGTTTACGAACAGTTTTGATACTTTTTTAGTTCATTGACATCCTATCTCTGCTAATAACCCCGGGTGGTTTTTACCGCAACAAGAACCATAATCATATTTTAGTGTCTGTATTCGTAAAAAAAAAAAAAAATATTGAGTGTCGTCAATATCGGGACAGAAATGTCGGTATAATTTAAATCGTCTATCTGTATTTAAATTATAAAAATAAAAATTAGGAAAAATCGATGACGCGCGCAGTGCTCGGGCTATACCTACTTCAATACGCGATCGATTATCGTCAAAGCATATATTATAATATATCATTACTTCAGGCAACGGACCGGCGGGCACGCAGTGCATGCCGGCCACGTGCACGTAGCTGGGCACCATTGGCACGGCCGAACCGACGACCGGGTGACTGTTGACCAGCGTCAGCGATACGTTCCGAAGCATGTCGACGAGGTCGGGCCGGCTTTCGTGTCCCGGGTAAACGAAGTGCTTTTCGGCAACGGCCCGCTGCCGGGGCATGTACACCAGCCGGGAGACGGACGTGTAGAAGAACGCGGACACCGCGTTGGTGGTGCGCTGCGCGAACGTCATGTTCGACCCGAACGTGCTGACCAGGTCCGGTATGTAGGCGGGGTTGTACGGGTTGCTCTGCCACTGCGACACCCTCGAGTTGGCGGCGAACGGCAGCAACTGCACCACGGGGGCGCCGTACTTGTGTCCGATGGCCACGAAACACTCGTGGTAGAAGTTCTCGAACATCACCAAGTCGAACGACGACCGGTCGGTCTTGATGAAGTCCGCCACCGACGGTTTGTCCAGGCTCGTCTCGCTGATGTGCGGCCCAAACCACCACAAGTGCAACGGCGTCGGTACGAGGTTCACGTATTTCGCCACTTTCAGCATGTCGAAGTCTTGAACATAAAAGAAAAAGGAAAAATACGGTACAGTAATACACGATCATTCCGTGTAGACACAGAATGCTTTATTAGCTTAACAAATTGTTTTAATTTTTCGGCCACTATATAATGTGATATACTTAGATATACTTTATTTATATACTACACAACGTACACCGATTATCCGTATGCTTACGCTTTTCTACTATATTTTTCCTCTTATACTCTAGCGCCGTCTTCGATTATATACCCACAATTCTTTATAAATTATACGTCTTATTCGAATATAAAGAAACGAATAAGTGAACAATGACACAACTCTTTGGAAAAATAGTCACAGGTACCTAATTTTGACGAAAAAACTCGCATATGGATTGACTACATAACGTTAATAATAACCCTTAATAATGTTATGTTTTTTATGTCTTATGATGAATTGTTGAAGAACTTTGATTTCTTATCAAATCTATAAATGCCATTCAATACCAAACTTTCCTTCTCTATACCTATGAACAATTGTAGAGTGCGGCTACTATCAGACGTTAATATTTTTCGTTTCCTTCAATCAATATGCTTCTATCTTATCGACTTATAAAACTCCTTAGTATATGTTAAATATCTCACTATACACATGCATCTTTAAATTCCAAAAAAATTGAGTTAACCTCATAATATTACAAATAAATTCATAATACTTAAAACATATAAGTTGTAATCATACTATAACCCGCTTATAATCGAAAAGTTCATAAATATCGACAGAAAGTACATTAATACGTGTGAATTATATCGCATTTCGATTTAACACATACCTGCAATTTTGCTTAAGCAAAAAATAATTATATTGACACATAGGGAGATTTTATATAAATGTTGTTTTACACTTTACACAGTAAGTAGTGTGAAAGCGAAGGGAATTCAAAAACTGTATATAATTATGTAATTTTAAACATTTTCTAAAAACCAATGTAAGATATTCAATATTTGTATATTACATTCCTCACTTAGTTCACAACCTAAAAGATAAAAGGTTAGGTTAGGTTAAATATAAAAGTACACAAAAGAACATAATATTACTGTCCTATGTGTTTATGTTGCTTATAATAAGCAATATACCATATTATACGTCGTATACAATTTTATTTAAACAATAAAATAATATTTAACATAATTGAATAACCAAAAATATTGAAATCCAAAAAGTTAAATAATAAAATAGTATTTATTTTATAAAATTCGACAGTTCTTTGTTTTGAAAACGAAAATGAAGCTTTTAACTATCCTACGAAATATTTTAATAATTACCTGCCAACGTCTTCTCGACTTTGACGTGACGATACGGCCGTTTAGCACCGTCCAGTGGAAACGGTGCAACCAGTGTGACATTATGTCCTCTGGAAACAAGATTTTCGAGTAACGGTTTGAAGCCCATGAAATGACTTTTACCTTCGGTCGGCAAAAACGCCAATATACTCAATTGTTTCACTGGTGGCTTTTGTCCCTCGCTGGACGATCTTACCGCAAACAACAACAATGTTAGCAACGTCAACAGCTGCATCTAAAAATGAAAATGAAATAAAAATAGAAGTAAAATATTATATCGCGATTTTCCCGTACAAAAATACGATATATTATATTATATGGGCGATGTGAATTTATGTAATACAATCATATATTATATATACACGCTGTATATAAGAATATTGTTTACAATTTAATTAAATGCAATTATTGTATACAAAAACACAAGTATGATGAATGATGATAGGTGATTGTTAAAATTGTTATCCATTGGTCATTGGCCATCATTTATATTTGATTTAGTTAATTACCATTTATTAACTACCTATTTGTTTTAAAATCTATAGTCAATTCAAAGTTACTACATATTTAAACCATTAAACATTTACTAAACATTAAACTTCCTGTTTGTTTTATTTTTATCATTGTAAAAAAAAAAATAAAAATAAAAATAAATGACTAATCATTTTTTGAATATTATCTGCTGTTACTACCTACATGTAATAAAATCTATACATTGTAAGATTAACACGACAATTAATTAGACTACAGTTCAATACAAATATAATACGTAATAAAAATGTTGTAGGAACCTAATAATAATATAATATCAAAAATAAAACGTCATATTTTTACTTTACTATATCATATTATTATAATATATTATGTAATCTTAAAAAATATTGAAAATCAGAGTATCCGAATTTAAATACAAATTTATTAACAGATTGTGAATAGATACTGGAGACAGTAAATGGAAATAATTGATATATAATATCGATTGGTAATATATTTTTTCAAATATTTTATCACCTTTGTAGTGCGTAGTACTTATATTAAGTTAACAATTTGGATGCACGCCAAGCTTAAAGAGAATAGTATAGATGGCACCACATTTCCTTGTTATAAAATATTATGAATTTTTAATTGTCTAGACTAGATGGTAGCACAAAATACTTATAAGACGCAACTTACGTTTTAAAATATAAATTAACTTGAAATAATGTGTACAATAATAAATAAAGAATTGTATATTTATAAATTTTAAATCATCTGTTTAACATACATAAGCAATGGTATTTAATTATTTTTTGTAATAATAATATTATACTTACGGTGTTGCAGAACGCTGTTGATAGAGCGAACATCCTCATCGTTCGTCCGTTGCTCTAAACAGAAATACGAAACAAACCACACTACGAACGACAGCCGGTTTCAATAGCCGATGGAATACTGAACAACTATAAATTTACAACAGTCTCTGAATGTCCGTCATGTTGCGTAACGGCGACTACAGTAGGTATGATAATATAACGGTGGGAGTAAAAATCTTAATAAACACGCACGCATACCATATTATTATTATTACTATGTATTATGATTATATTACTACAGGATATAAACTGTTATTAAAAATAACCGACCGTTCGATAACGTTTATTACCATTTAGATCGATTCAATTTATAAATTATTGTGCAAGGTGATAAAATAGATGCAATCTTCAATTGTGTTAGGAATATTATAATTTTTTAAAAAAAAAACTAATCGAAGTATAATTTATAAACATTTGAATAGTTTCACGAATAATCATTTTTATCTCAGGAATACGGCAATTTTTTTTTTTCATAAAAAATAAATAAATGAATTGCGCATTTACAACCTGCAAAATTAAAATCAATGTAAGTAAATATAGGGACCACAATAAGAAACAAATAAAGAAACTTGATGACGTGATAAATGATAATTGAAGGTGGCATAGTAACACTACTAAAACTAAGTTAAATTTACATATGTATTTTAATTATGTAAATGATTTCACAGATACTTATATACATAAACCCCAAATTTAATATTAATAATATAATATTTCGAATAACGAAAAGTATCTGGAATGTGAAATTTTTATGATCAACCTAGTGTAAAACGATGTAAATAATTATATATATTTGTACTTAAAATTTAATATCTAATTAATGTATGTACTAAAAAAAGGCTTAAATACTTTAAAAATTGAATTATAAATAAATAAGACATTGATAATAAGAAATGATAAAAAATATAAATGATTTGATTTAGATACCTATAGTAGGTGATTAGATATATTTTTTTTTTATGAAATATTATAGCTATAAAGATTTTTTATTTTATTTGTATCATACCTATGTACTTACACAAGTAAATGCAAATCAACTTTTATGTTGTCACATAATTTAATGAAAATATAAGAAATTCAAATCACTAGTTAAATTATATTATTAACGCAAATTTATAGTATATAATATAGGGTAAATTTGTTGTATTGCTATATTTACTATTATGACAAGGGCTAGTATTTTATAACACTATAAAAAGTAGGTACAGAAATATATGCTATAACATCACTAATATCAGTTAAAAACATTTTAAAATGTACGCTATAATATACCATAAAACATAATATACCTAACCTAACCTATGAAAAATTCACCTATTATTTCTTTTTTAGATTAATAAAAAGAAAAAAAATAATTCGAACTAAGACAATCGATTGAATGTAACGAATTATGGATATTTTTATTACCTATATATTCTCATAGTATTTTTTCTACTATTTTCATTCAAAAAACTAGATTTATGAAAAACACAAAATAAATTATATTTAATGTACCCATGTAAGTAAATAAAAAAAATACCAAACTGAGGAAATAAAGCAATAAAAAACTATAAAATATTTACGATATGCAAAATTATGCAAAAATATGCAATACAATATAATATTATATTTGGAATTTTTAATGCAAATAACAAATGTATATTTTACCTTGCTATTTTTATTCGTATTCTATAATAATTGACTAATTTACGATTGTTCTAGAATTCCGATTTTGAATCCCAGATTATGACTAAATTACTTAAATAAAATCTATGTTACCTATATCATTGTCTGTATTGTAATTTTAGTGTTTTTAATTGAAAATTAATCATTTGCCAAGAGGTTGAACCAACTGCACCAAATAAATACAATACTGATACATAACTGTATCATACTCAGCATACTCTACTTATCGTGATATTAAAATTATCTTGCTATCTAGGAAATATCACAGATTTTAAATAATTTCAGCCTTCAAGTCTATACGGCAGTACCTATCTATGTCATAATACAATATACATTATAGCCGTGGTTCTTAACCGGTGTTCCGCAAAAATCTTAAAATCAGTAAGAAAAATATTAAAAAATTAAAAAATGTATATAATTACTGTTGTATTTTATGGTCGTGTTCCGCGAAAACCTTATAAAATGTTAAGTTTTCCGTCATTCGAAAATGGTCAAGAACCACTGCATTATTGTGTGGTATTATCTGAAGTTTCAATCGACATTTTTCAACATTTTTTGTTTGATATTGAAAACAGTAAAAAAAGAATTTAATATTAATATATAATGCGATGCTCGTTGCTTTAAAACTTTTAGACTTTTAATATTTTATTATATTATAATACCTACTGTGATGAGTAAATAATTACGAAAACGAAAAAAGCGAAAAACGTTTCAAAGCAATCCGGTAGATCTCACCACGTAACTATAAAAGTTGAACAGTTCTTAGTGCTCTTTCGGCGCAATTTTAAAAATGATAAGAAATCATAATTACATTATATACATTATATATTACGGATAGTCCTAACCAAAATGAGCAGTTCTAAATAAACATTTGGTCAATACTTAAAATAAGTTAGTTTCCAGAGATATCTATGTATCATTATTTTACACATTTATTTGGTTTAATTTAAAAGAAAGGTATGCTTTTATTTTTTTTTTTATATAATCGTGAATTATTCTATTCCATTTTTATCAAATTTGGTTAATTACTTTGATAGATGTATATGTTATTATAATTTAGCTTCAATTAACAGCAAACTGCAAACAATATTATTTAATTAAAAAAAAAAAAAAGGCTCTAGAAAAAAATAAAGCATTTTAATCAGTGATAAATCGTAATTTGTATAGACAATACATAGGTAGTACTAATAAACAGAACATTTATTTTAATTTTTTTTAATCGTGTTTGCAAAAACACGTTGGCTGTTTTAAAAATTCCTTTTTGTTAGCACTGGTATAATGTATATGTATTTATTTCATCTAGCTGGAGACGGTATGGATGATCGTTCAAAACAGGTTTCACTATATATAATATATATATATGTGTGTATTATGAAGTTTTGACTCGCAAAATATCACTATAAACGTACTCTTGGCATGTGACTTTAAAACTGTCCAATCAAAAATCGACAGGAATTAGACGACGACCACAGTTGTACTTACGTACCTATTAAACGTAATATAAACACAAAATGCATTGTAAACACGGTTTGATGACCAACAGAAAATATCGCGGTTGCAAAGCCACCGTAAGTATTGTACACATTATACTGGATATGGTCAGTAAAAGTTGATGGAATAATAGTATACCTAATTTTAAAATTCAATAATTGACTAAGTTAGATATTTAAACGAAAAATAACGATTTTATCATTTAATAAAAATCTTACTTATTTTATTGTGATTCGAAAACAATAAATACAATAAAATAAATTAATCTTAGGAACTTGAAACACTACACCATTACATACATACACATAAACACAATAGTACCCATAACTGCTTAAGTGTTGTCCACATTCTCTTCATCTTTAGTCTTAAATAATATTTACTAAAATTATATAGAAGTTCCTTCAACGGGAGGACTTTTCACTCGGTCACTCTTGTCATGTTATTTCTCCCACTCCCTATGTACTATCAAGTTCATTTATTGTTAAAAAAAATAATAAATATAAAAAAAAAACATACATATATTTTTATTTTCTACACATTTTATATTATTCATAATGTTTAGACTTATTATCTATTTATACCACGAATCATTGCCATTTACACCGTTTTACTGTACATCTATACTCGTACGAATGTATTGCCTTATAAGTTAAAAACAATACTACAAATTCTAAATTTTAATGTAATTTAATATGCAATGTTTTTGTCAAAAATAGATTCAATTTACGTTTTATTGTATTACTAATAGTCATATAAATAAATTATAAAATATCCTTAGAAATAGATGTTAACAAAATACCGTCTCCGCTTAAAATTACTTTTCGTATACAATGATTTACCTTACCCTATTATACAGCTAAATGATTCCCAGTTTTTTCAATTTAAACTTATAAATAACAAAAAAAAAAAAATACAATTTTAAATTTATTAATATGTTTTAAGAAAAATGCATGCTAAAATGCTGTGAATGAAGGCTGTCATTTACAAAACATTATCAATTAAAAAAAAAAAAAAATTCGTTGTGAAGAGAAACAGAAAATTGTTTTGAAACTAAAATATAACATGAAAGTCGTTCGACAAAATGATCTATTATGTACAAATAAAATATATGACTTCGTGAAATTATGATGTATTATATTGTATACAATTTATATAAATACAAGGTAAACTAATGCTATAAAAAAATTAGAAACAACTCAAATCATAGATTTACAGACCATAAATATACCTCTATAAGTATTTGATTATTTAAATTATATGCGTGCATATTACAAAATACGAAGTTATATTTCATCGATCGTTGTTTTTTGTTATACATATATAATATGTACATACATAATATGTATATGTAACGTAATATAAAAACGTATGTCGTATATATGTGCTCGTTATTTTTTATGTAAATTTGATTTGATGCTTAACTAGACATATCCAGCGCACAGCAAGTCAAACCGTATATTTTGCTATAACATTTGACATGTAAATGTATAAATCTTCTTTGGAAATTAACAAGAATCGGCATACGTCAAGATGAAGACGACAGTGAAAAAAATTAAAATAAACGAGGTTAACAATTTAAAAAAAATAGTTTTTATAAAAAATCATTTTAAAATCGATAACACATATCGTTGTACCTTAAAATTATGTACTGCTAATATTATTAAATAGATTAATAATATAATAAAAAATGCTCTGATTACCTACATAAAAACATCAGTAGCATGGCACTTCTATGATAAAATATAATTAACTATAAAATTGTTTACTTTAGTTTCACTAGTTACAATAATAACGAATTAATATTAAAATTGCAAAAATTTAATTAAAGCTTACCACCCACTTTTCATTATCGCCACCACCTATCGTGATGTTTTAATTTTATGATTTTAAATTCATGTTTAAATTAAAAAATTATATTTTACCTAAGTCGCAAAAAAATCATTTATTTTTAGAAAACTTAAATAATTTTTGCATGCGAAAGTCTATAATTGTTTAGCTATAATATTATATACTCATATTACTTTTCACAAATCCTAACACGGAATCAAGAGCTGTTAGAGTCATTTCTCATTTGGAAACAATTCTGTGGCTCTATATATAATTTAATTATTGTAAATATAGAAAAAAATATTTCTAACAAAGACACAAATTTAATATTGAAGAATTTTATTTTATTTCGACGACACGTATTATTGTATATTATACGGAAAATAAAAGCGGGCAAACAGCGGTAACATCAACTATAAAATATTTAATGTATATATATATATATAATAAAGTACACGAATAATAAATAAACTATTTAGTTTATCGTAGTAGGTATATACTATATATTGTATAGTAGTTTTTATTATTTTTAATTTTTCAAGGTCTAACCGATACTACACGTTCTCGCGTTGAATTATCGAGCTACTTTGTAACGACTATCACAATATTTCCAATGGAATACACACGCACACAAACTTATAGATAGTATACACGTACACATACATACACACACACAAACACACACACACACACATATATATATGGATTTTAGGGACCTGTTAGAAAAAGCGGAGGTAAATAATGATAATAACGATGACGACGACGAAACACAATTGGCACCCGGTGGATAAAGGGATAGGTAATGTTGGATGGTGGGTACTGGGGAGTTGTCGGTGACTTGGGCACGGGCGGGAGACGCGTAAATAGTGATCGGAGTATCGGACCACCGCTCGGTGGCGGGGTCGGCAGCACGGAGGGTTTCATTCAGAGTGCGACGCGTGGGCGTCGCGACAGACCCCTATAAAACCTCACCCCGGCCGGGCGGATCGTGACAGTCCCGGAACAAACGTCGAGCACACGACACGTCGCCACTGGCGCGATCACGATACCAATAAGAAGCAAAAAAATATTTACACGGCGGCTAGAAGAGACGGCAATATTTACGAAAAAAATAATATAACCGAAAAGCGAACCGTAAGTAATTTTCATCGGTAATAATATACTATACTTACGATGCATTTTACTTTATACTATTTTCACAGCACCCATTTATACATATTTTTACTTCGATAGAGCTTTCTTTGCTATTTTTACTATTTTAATGAGACATTATGGTATTGCTTTTGTATTTCCCTAGTAGGTACTTATCATCCATTATTGAACATCATATACTGCTCAGTTAAGCACATATATAAATACGTAATAATTATATTATATTGTAAATGAAAATAATACCATAATATTATTATGAATATACATGTTTGAGTCATTGTATTACAGTTTATAGTTTACATTATAACAATGATAACATTTTTAAATAAATAAAAAGTCTCACTTTGCAGTCACAGAAAGCCTTGAGAGCGGTGTACTATAGCTAAACACTCGACAAACGACCCACGTCATCACAAACGATTTTCCCGCATAATTTGAGTCAATGTAGAAAATCCGTTTAGTTAAATTCAGTAACCATATCGATTTTATAAACTTCAAATATATATTTATATCGTATATTAAATCTAGCAATAATTAGTTTTAAGTAATTATCAAATCTAATATCTGCATGTATTGATTATATTTATATTTTTAACTGTAATTTAAACTACCAATTAAACGTTACTTTGATAATAATATTCTGATAAAAAGACATTTGGAAAAAAATCTATGTTGTATTGCTATATTAATAATAAATAAGCATAAATTAAAATGTAATTTAAGCTATTATTAAAAAAACTTCTTTATAAAATATTATAGGTTTTTGACATTATTTTATACTGAAAAAAAGAATTTAAATTATCTAGGGACGCCCGCAGAAAAGTAACTCACTAGTTGCTAAATACTTATAGTGTCAATATAGGCTGTGGGGGCTTGTAATCCCTCCCTCATACCATCTAACCGTAAATTTATATAAAATCTGTGTACATCAATGATCAGTATGACAATATACATTTGAAACCATAACTAATTTTATTTAATAGTGATAAAAAAAATGTATTTTCTTTCTTATAAATTATGCACACTACCAACCAATGAAAAAAATGCCCATCGCCTAAAATTTAATTTAAACTTGCCAATAATTTTTTTTATTTTCTATTCGAAAAAATATTTTTTTTCATACCTTTGTCAATTAATATTAATTATACTATTATAATATTTTATTTATATACAGGGTACACCAATATTTTATTATAACGAATTGCTTGAACATAATATATAGCCTAACTTATAAAACACAGATGAAAAAATTAATAATAAATAATATTATCATTAGTGACTAAAATAAATGTAGTAAACGCGTAGTATTTTCGTTCTTTAGTGACTGTATACCTACGTAAATACTATAGAATCACAGTTTCTCATAATGCACATTAACTATAAATTAACAAAAAAGAATTTGTATACTAAATTATTTATTTGAAAAATCCGAATTATTAAAAAATATTTACTCCGGTGATGCCATTTGTATCACCTGCCCCCATCTTCAGGTGTCCCTGAAATTACTATTTTGTATTGGTTAATAACAACATGTTCAATATAAATTAAATTGTTTTTCTGAAAAAAGTATTATGTTTCACTTTAAGTTCTATATGGGTTAATATTTACTTTACACATCCCGCAAATATTTTGATAACAAGAACCTTTAATAAAATAAAAACTTGCTACACTAACACGGTAACACCTATACTAAAAAATATTCAGTCTCAATTTTTAGATTTTCAATAATTGAAAGTAAATATTTCAACAAAAATCAACTGTTATTTATGCACCGACTTAACGAAATTTTAACACATTTTAACAACCTTAACAAAAATAATACAAACATTCTAAATGTAATATTATTTTCACATAAACGAAAATAAATCGTATCTCGTATACATTAACCTATAATAGTGGTTTGTACAATATTTTTATTTAGTCAATAAAACGTTTGATTTCTTTAGATAGGTACCTAAAAAAAATACACCATACTAAAACAATGTGATATTATTAAATTACCTTTTTTAATCAATTTTTGAGGGATGATGAAAATTTTAAATCTAATCTCAAAAAAAGAATTATTGCTCCGCAGTGATCTCACGGCTGATGGACGATAATAACGAATTGTAAGTGATTATTCATTTTTTTTTTTTTGTCGATAACAGATGAACTTGTTCACCACTTTATACGTGGCTATCGTGGCGACCGTGGTAGCGTGCTTAGCGTGGCCCGCCACGGCTCAAGTGCATAACATGAACCGGTACGGCAAACAGCAGTTGACCCAAAAACAATATCGATACGGCAACCCAACATGGGCGAACGGAATTAATCGGGCTGGTGGTTGGGCACCATCGTCATACGGAAACATGATGAGGCATTATCCGGTGTCGATGGCCCGATACGGAGCGATAATGGGTGGCGGTAGACAAACGCTATCGCCGGACGACTATTACGATAGCGAAGTCAGATCGGTCGCATACGATCCAAGCCCTAGACGGTACGACCGATTGGACTACGCTGTAGTCAGGTACCCGAGTTACGGTGTTGGTTACGGTGGTTACGGTTATTACCCGGTAGCCAGCCTGGCAGCGCCGGGCGGTGGCAGCGGCGTTGCCGTCGATGACGATCTGTTGTATGACGACGACGATGACGACCGTGACCGCGACCGCGATGACGACGACAGTGACGATTCGTTGTTTGGAGATCGGACCGGACAAATGGCCGCGGCAACGATCAACAGGTATGAGTCTCCCACTTCGAGATATCCGATGACGGACAAGATACACAATTTCCGGAAAGTGTTCATGTCAAACCTCGTGTCACCGTCAAACGCGTTCAAGTCACCCAAAGAACGGCAGCTGTATGATTTTTGGGAATCCTTGATCAACGGCGACCTGGATGACATGCAGCAAACCGACGACACCGTCGGGCAACAACGCCTGGACCGTCAACAGCATCAGTCGCCACTGGACTATGGGTCCCCCAGTTCGTTGTTGTATCAACACTTGCCACCGATATTTCTCAAGCTGCAGCAACAGCAACAGCAGAAACAGAAATTACAGAATCAACAGCACTTACTAAAACAGCACTACAAATCGGTTGACGAACAGACACCTCCACCGCCACCATCTCCGCCTTCATCATCGTACTCGGCTCTGTCGTCGCCATTGCAGACCGTACAACGCGGGAATTTCTACAAACAGTGGGCGAACGGATCGCCACTCATCAAGAGATCTTCGGTCGGTGGAATCCAACGGGCTATATCACCATTATCGTCTCTATCATCGTCATCATTATCATCATCCACTTTGGACAACGACGACGTACGGCAGTTGCAAGAGCTTAAATCTAACAACAGCGCTATCAATACGACAGCTACGGCGACAACAATGACCACATCGACCACAACAACCACTACCATGGTCGCCGGTACGAGTACCTTGGGTGCACCATCGCTACCCATGGCGGACGGAGGGCAGAGAGAGTTTGTGCTGCCCAGACCGGCGGGCGAGAAAACGGATTTAGAAAGTCTCTTGGAGGTAATCGCCGAAGGTGGTCTTCGTGGAAACTACGGCGATAACGGAAATGTGAGTATATACACTTAACGTTCAATAATCGTGAAAATCCTGCTGTGTGTGGATGTTGGTTAAACCGACATAGTGTGCTATATTATATTATTACTGCAGTTTTCCATTTTCGTCATGATACGCGGTTCCGTTTTAGTGCTTTCCACTCAAAGACGATTTTCGTTTTTTTTTTAATAGCCGTCGCCAATTGATAATGTTAACTCTAGAAATATAAAAATGAAACATTCGAATATTCTATACTTAACACTCGGTGTAGTATTAAAAAAAAGATCATACGATTGTTATTTTAAATATATGGTTTAAAAATTCCATACTATATCATGTAAAATCTACGTTTATTTGATTAGGATCTGTTAAAAGCTATTAAAAATAAAAATAACAATTAGGTGAATGTATAAGGCTCGAAAAAATAATAATTGTGATTAATGAAACTATAGATTATTAACATTATCGCGTGTTTAGAACGCACTCATTGGGCTCCGGAAATTACAAATATTCCTCTGTAAACCGTCACATAAGGGTAATCCATTGAGTAAGTGTATTGCGATTAACTGAAATCAAAAAATGTCCATTTTATTTATTTTGTCGAAACATGCAAGTGTGTCGACGATCGAAATCATTTTTTAATTGCAAACAAAAAGTATTAAAATAGCGACAGGACCAAGTTTAAGGGTAACTAATTAATAATTTATTAATTTAGATTAATTTTAAATTATTATTGGTACTATATTATACAATAACGTATCCAATTATTCATTGTTAAACAGTTTTAATATGATAATAATTAATATGCCTACAAATTTCTGAGAAATAACTAAACATATATTATATTAATGTTGCATAGTTTTATTTAATTCAATATTTACCGCCACAGTAACTTAATAATATTATTATACCCACTATAATACTAAATTGTTTAAAGTCAATCAAAAAATAGGAAAATTAGAAATAAATAACGTTTTAAAATATGGTCTAAATAAAAAAGTAGACAACGGGATAGGAATTTCGTTTTATTTAATAAAATTCTTTAAATTCAACAATTGTAAACAGTAGTCACTGTAGTATGTTTGAACATAAGTAGAAAATATTTTGAAACTAACAAGATAAAATGGTAGCATATATACTGGTATTTTATACAAAAAAAAATTAATACTTAATACATTTTACTATATAATACTAAATATATGTGTGTATATATTGTAAACTGTATATTATGTACGATTTAACAAGCTGCAATAATGTCACTACCGGGAGTAGTTAAAGCTACATCACTGAAATGGTTCTGTGACCAAGTAACGCATTATAATAAAGAACATTTATTTTTAGTGCCTAGACATCTTTAAATTATAGTTTTATCATCGAAAAATGTATTTTCTCTTAAATTGCAATTATGTGAAAAATCATTAAATATTTACACTAATTCTGTGTACGTAGCTACATATTATAGTTAGTACCTAGTACATCATAGTTGAGAAAAAAAATTTGGATATATAAATATTTTACAATAATATTGTAAAAATGTAATAATTGTTAATTTTAAAGTCGAAAGAAAAATTATAAAATTTTTGCGCTATTCTTTTATAAATACATATTAACTAAGGCTAAAGAGTGGCAACAGACAGTACAGATTACACGTAATTCGTATTTTAAACATGAAATTATGTTATCATATTCTCAGAAGGCAAGTAATACTATTTATTTAAATACCATTATTTGACTAATATTATTGGTTATACGTGGAAATAGCATGATATTTATCATCTTATAAATTTTGCTTACGTATTACAGACGAAAATTGTCTGCGAAGAGTCTTCTTAGGTAATATTGGGAAATTATTGTCAAAGTATTTCTAGAATAGTATGAAATTTTAAAATATATTATTCATATATCATAAATGTAGAATGGTTAACACATTTGATTAAGTTTCCATAGATACTTGACAAGTTATCTTGAAGTGTAAAATAATATTCACCGAATATTATATTATATTATATAAATGTATAATACATCTCTCGAGGCGATTAATAAGGAAAAAGCTATTTACCTTAATATCAACAAGTAGCCGATGAGTAATTAGTTAGCAACCGTTGTTAGGCAACATACATTACAGTAAATGATCCTCCAACGGAATAAATTAACTATCTAATTCTTAAAGTTTTTTTTAAAAAAAACTTTTAAATAAGGAAGGTAGAACTTAAAATTTAATTTAAAAAAAAAATACTTAAACAACTAATAATAATTAATATGTACTACAAGAAGTCGTATTTCGCAATGCCACAATATAATGATAATTTATTTATATATAATATAATGATATAGATAAGTACTATAAATTGAATTTTTTTTATAATACCATTTATATAAATATCAATTTTATTCGATATTTAATTTCAATTTATTCTATTTTGTACCAAAAACAGTTTATTTTTATTTTCAAATGCGTCTGTATGGCTAGACAAATCAACATTACAACACAATATGGTTGATGGAAATTGGTTAATAACCCGTAAGTTGTTCTGTGTTATAAAAACGTTCAAGCATCAACGATTATATTATGAGAGAACTGTGGTTAATTTCAAAATTAAACTTTTTTTTATTATTCCAACCAACATACGTTTTTGTGCTACGTGCTTTCAGTGTAGTCTACCGATCGTTTGACATCGGTTCATTTTTATTTTTATGACAGTACCTACGCATTGGACACTATACAGTATACGGTATTATGTAGACTGTATTATACAAATAATAAAAAATAATATCTTAATTTTTTTCAAGTTTATTGAATTTACGAATAGTTAATAACTAGAAGAAAATTGATCGACATAAGCGACAAAGCGTAATGAGAGTTTGTTTAACGTAGAATCCAAAATGTGCCAGCACTTGAATGTCTATATTGGATTATTCTATTTTGTGATTTAAAATATGTAAGCATATTTCTCATGTGTTTTATTGTGTTTAAAGATTGTTTACATTTTATATTTTTTTCTTCGATGATTTAATATTAAGATAAGAAACTTATACATTAATTATTATGTATATATATTATATATATATAAGTTTAAGTTGATTTATCTATCTCATGTACGTATTGCTTGTGTTGGAAATAGAGAGATATACAATTCAAATTTAAATATAATGCTTACATATATAATATAATACATCACTGATTAAAATTCTATACAGATTTGATAATTCTAATACACAGTGATATAAATATAGTATATTATAATTTATATTTCAAAGGATACTTTGTTATTATACGTAAGTCTAAAACATATTATAATTTATTTATTACCCAAATCGCATTAACAGAAATTCATTGAAATTAAATTAACCATATTTGTATAAACGAGATGATATCGATATGACTTACTTATATGAAATTTGAATTTCTTAAATAATGTTCCTTTACATTGACCTGTAAATATTATTTCTAAAATGTCTATATTATTATCAATATATTTAATAGTACCCAATTAATTATTGTATCTATAAATATATATACCAATTTATATCAAATACATAAACCGTTTAGTAGCTTACATACTTATGCCTTGTGGAAAAATAGTTTTAGATTTTTGAATACCTCGATAATTATAATGAACAGTTTTTATAATCAATGAATATTCATGAAGTTAATTTATTCAAAAATATAAAAACATATAGAAGACAATAAGTAAAATATCCTGTGGTAATATTTTCATTAGATATTTTAACTGAATTTAAAGACAACAATTTGTAAACTGAAATCCAAGTAAAAATAATTTATACTTATACTTGTATTTAGGTTAAGTAAACATATATTCTTAAAAATAAAACCTGTTTGTTTTATATGAATAAAAATTAAACGTATAAAAACTATTTCAGAAAATATTAGAAAATTATCAATACACTTGTGCATTAGTTTTCATATTTTTAAAATTTCAAAAATCTAATAATTTTTTTTAATTAATTCGTATTTATTAATAACAATATAATAATTTAAAAAATCGGAGCTTGAACAAAAGTATAGTATGTACTTAATGTATTATTAATCTGTTTTTTTTTTAAATATTTTTATAAAAAACGAAGAAACTAAACATATAATTAACGATTTATTTGATAGTATCAAAACTTATGGAAATGTACATTTCTTATATTAATTGATTGTTGTCTTAAACACATACCAATATATAACATATGTTATGATATTATATTGAATATATTATACAAAATAATACTTAGAACGATGTTTGTGTATTATTTTTTTGAATTTTTATTCTGGCTAGAAGACGAAGTCTTTATTAATAGGTATTTAAAAAAGCTTAACATTTAAAATTTTGAAATTATATTATGATTTAATATGACATACAACGTATCAAAAAAAAATATCTACCTATATAATAAATATTATTACGTTTTTTTTAGAATCATAAATAGTAAGTAAATAACGCATTCATGCTATTAACATTTTTTAAATAATCTATAAAAGTGCGCATAAATATACAAGCAAATAAAAATAACAATTTAATTCTAATAACTAACTAATTTTGTATAAGATCTAAGTATATTTTTAAAATGTAAAATGGTTCTAGTTATTGGTTTTTAACCTAAGCTATTATCTTTATTCAATACATTAAATATATTACATTTGTTACAAAGTTGAATGATGACAATGGTGTACAAGGATGTGTACATGAGATTAATTAATGTAGTAAAATTATCGAGATATAAATCATACCTTTAATAATTTTGATAAATACATAAAAAGAACTGTAACATTAATTGGCATGCCCACAATTCCCGAATATTTTTTAAATAAATGATTATTAAACTATTAGCTTATGAGTATTCATTGGCTTTACGTTTACCAATGTTCATAAAAGTAATTAAACTTAATAATAATATTGTACTGCATCAATATAATAAAAAATAAAAATAGATTAAAGCCATATAAAATATATAATATGGTTTCGGATTGTACAAATATTACATAATTTAGTTATTTTTTAATTGCCTTGTATTAAAAGAAGTTCGCTTTTAATAAATTTAAATACCTATAACTTATAAAGTGTGGTAGTAAAATTATTCCTTGAATACACGTTTAAAAGAATTTATTTACTATGATAACTTTATTTTTTGGTTTCCTTTATATTAACTGTTTTATAAAAGTCTCAACACACTAAATATACACAAATGCAAAAAAAATAAGTTTTGCATTAGTATTCTATTCTAACAATAATAACAATTTATTTACTTATAGTATCCAAGCTTATATTTATGTAAGGAATGTTACATTTAATTTCAATAGTTTCTTTTAATTTACATTTTTTGCGACAATATTGTTTATACCAAATTTTTTAAGGTTTATGAAAAGTGTTGTTTTTCAGTATCCTAACTGCAGACAATATAAATAATAATATACTATACTTACAAAATAACAGGTAATTGATAAATATACATCACCATAATTTTGTACAACCTAATAATGTACAGTTCTTGGTTTTGTAGAGAAGTAAAGTCTGTCTGGGCACATTATTATTTCGTTTGATTCATATCTATTTTTTATTCTTAATTTCTAATTTATATCCTATAGTGTAAACTAGTACAGTCACGAATTAAGGTAAAATAAAACATTAAATGAAACTAAAAAACAAAACCGCCAGCTACTCGCTAGGGAATAAAATCATATAATTTATACTTTTATAGGGTGGTTTACGTGTCCGGCGTTTAAATTGTATTACTTTTCTCTAGCTGTGACGTCAACGCTGGTACAATCGATACGGAACCTCTCGGCGGCGGCACTCGGATTCTTGAATGGAGGTCGGAAATTTGCCGGCAACTGTGTGTATGACGTCAATAGCGAAAATAGAAACTTGTATATCGCACGCCGTTGAATGAAACCCCACCCCTTGTCGCTCCTCTCGCCGAACCTCCCCTCCCAACATTATTATCACCACTACCGCCCTAACCACCTACCATTTGCAAAAATGCCGCGCCTGACGTCATACACGCACAAGCTACCCCGTGATACCCACACGAACCCAACAAACCCCCGAAAGAGTAACGCGCCGAATATTTATGAGGCTCTCTTCATCCTTTCCGTCCCTCTCTTCCTCTGGGAATGAAACGGGATAATTGTAGGTTAACACTGTTACTAACCACCCACACAACACACCCCACACCATTCTACGTACACGAATCCACTTCTCCCATCACGACTCTCGTCCCATGCTCGAGCGCAGGGCACGGATAATAATGCGGATAACTTTCATTCGTGGTTAATTTTTTTTTTCGTATAAAAATGTAAAACCGTACACAGAAAACAGCCATATTCTATATAATAATTCTGTGCTGAAGACATACGAGTCTACTATATTGAAATTTACAGTATAAGCGTGCGCCTTAGAGACAACATTTACTATGGACCCGGTCCCTATATAGTACAGAATACATATTGCATGATTTGTACCTCATACATACTTTCAGTGTACATATCAGGGGTGGCCAACCTGTGGCATGCGTGCTTTTTGCGACACATCGATGTTGTTAAGTGACTAAGCGATGTCAGATAAAATAACATAATACAAGTGTTACATTAATTTTAAGTAAATATATAAGTTTTAAATTTTGTGTGGCTCATTCTCTATTTTTTTTTTTTTTTGTCACAATATAGAAAAAGATTGGCCACTCCTGGTGGATATTATATTATAATATATATTTATACATGTATATTTAAAATTACAAACGTAATACAGTATTTTCACGGAGTCCCATATTTTATATTCATTTTTTTTGTGGATACCTATGTATAGGTCTAAGTAGACGAATAATATTAATAGTTAATATGATATCATTGATATCACCATATATAAAAGTATTTTTCTAAAATATTATATATTTATAATAATTTAAGATTATTTTAATATAATATTATCGCATATATTTTTAGAAGAGTTAACATAAATTATTGGTTATTGGATTTTGAACATCGATTTTTACTGGCTGGCAAGATCTAAGACCCTATAAAATTTATTTTAATCTTAAATCCTATAGGTGTATGCGATTTATATTATATCATCATAATTTATTGCTATTACGTTTGTTATTGTTCTTTCTTTAATAATGGAATTAAAAAACTAAGGATCAAATATAAATCAATATAGACCGTATTGTTTTCTTAGTTTTTTCCTTAATTAAATTAGAATGAGGTACGTTTTGATTCGTGTATAAATGTTAAATTGATAGTGACTCTGTATCCTTGCGCCTTTCTCTCTACTCAAGCACTGTATTTTTAAAAAATATACGTATAAGCAGTTGGTCGATTTAACCTATATAACTTAATTTAACCTAACACACACACACGCACAGGTGCGCGCGCATATACGTATAGATATTTAGGAGGGATGATTAAAAATGTCACCTCGACCACACCCCATCGGTGACTCCGTTACTGTTCGTAAACAGTATCAGATGTCTGCAGTTGTCTTGTTTACATTAGTTTTCAAACGAGCTGCTATAAGTTTCAAGTTACAATTTTACGACACTGACGAATTTATACATTGCACACGGACAGTAACAAAAAAAGTTGTTATTTACACCAATTACGTATTTACGTTGTTTTTGGAATAATACCGTAAATGTACTATGCATACTATTCGCAGAGTGCTTAGTTTTATTACTCTGTACAAACGACGCAATTGCAAATCAATAAAAATTTATGTATTTTCATCGCCATAAAAATTATTCATAAAAATATATAAATTACTGGAAATACGTAAAACGTTTGATAATTTTAATAATAGTGTAACACATTAAGGCTAATTAATTTTAAATGTTTTGGTGTTTCCTCTATAATAATCAAACAGTTTAAAACAAGAATAATTTTTTCCCGAATTTTTATAAGAATTAATTATTAGGAGACAAAAACTTTGATGATATTAACGTGCTTTATTTATTCTGTTTCAGTTTCCTAAAGATGCCAAAGTGAATAAGAAAAGATCGTTTGTATCCGATGAGACGTCACTAGCAGCTCAACTTGGTGCGCTTCGAAAAAATTAAGATGACATTTCTGTATGAAGAATAAAATTTGTTGATTTCGTCAAACCGGAGTATACTAAAAAACTATATGATAATAGTAGTGTAAATAATAAATTTTCTTTTTTCAATACGTTTGCTTACGTGTAAATTCAATTTCCTAATCATTCTTCTTTTTTATTTACATTTTTAAAAGCATGTATGCACTTTTTAATTTTATTCTTCTTATCCGTTAAAATACACTCATTGTTGGATACCACATAATATTGTTTGTTTTATTAACATAATTTCATTAAGAGCGAAGACTGAATGAAACGATTCATTGTACCTATTATATGTGCATTTATAGTGTCTATAAAAAATACAATACAAATTATCACCTGTAAGCATAATAGCCGGTGTGCTCCTTGTTTAAGTATTAATTTTACTCTAAATATTATTAATTAAATTGCCGTTTACCACCTATATATTAATCCTATTTATATTTTATATTGTCTTAATACTTAACATTTTGTATGCTGCCCGTTCTTGCACTTTTATGTAATTCCCCTGTACATAATATAATTATAATTACCGTGATTTGTTTGTAAGATTTAATAATTATTAATTATTATTGGTACAATTCATTAAGTACTTATACGTAATATAATATTGTAGTCATGCAAGTAGGATGTTATATTTAAATAAAATATTATCAATAAAAACAACTGGAATTTTCTTGTTGTCATAATAATATGTACCAAATAGGAATGAAAATAATTTAGACGTATACTTTTCACGGAAAATAATATTATACGATTAAGACGATTTAATGCAATCGAGGAAACAAAAATGTCCTTATGTACGGGAATCGATTTTTGGATAACACCCAAGTTAAATGACCAGTGTTTCCAAAACACACATCGAATAACTGCGAGAGTTGTAGTTTTCTTTTTAAAATCGAACATTTGAGTTTAAAATAACTTGGTGAGAAACAGAACAAATTTATATTAACATATTCATCAATATGTTGTCAAGTTCAAGCTACAGGACTTAAGAAAGAATTTTCGAAGCTCTTCACTGCGCAATGTGGTTTGTAATAAAACATGACTACATCTGATAAGTATATTTTAAAGAATTCAGCATTATTATTGTCGATTTATTAAATAAGAAAACGGTAAGTATATAGTTATAGTACAAACTCGATCGGTTTAAAATTGTATAAAAATATAAAATATATATAAACGTGTTATGAATTAAATACATTGTAATATCATACGAGATTTTACAAATAAAATATTATATATTTATTTTAACGTTGGATAAATAGGAAATATCCATTCATGGTAGGTATATCAACTCAATTAAACTTCCATTTAACTTCATAAATGTGTACATTATTGATGTTACCGCGATAAATATTATTTTATTATTTATTGTTAATTTTTTCAATTCTACGTGATTATTGAATTATAATTTCCAATTATTTGCTGTTGTGAAATGAAAATAAGTTTATATTTTCAATGAATATAATATGTAGGTCGGTTGCTACGCGTCGGTTATGCTACTTGTATGTGAAAAATGCTCAACCAGTAATAATGTTAACGTGTCTAATGTATAATGGCTTAAC